>NC_086330.1:318742864-321142864 GCF_032445375.1 Bacillus rossius redtenbacheri
GTAAGGACCTAGAATCTGTTGCTCTTTCCTGTCCATACATATCTGATTACTAATTTTCATCTCATCGAAAGAAATGACAGTGACTTTATCAAAATCTCCAAGTTCCCTGCTCTTGCATTTCATCAAAGCCACAACATCGTATAAAATGCCCGTGTTACAATCTAACTGCGAAGCCCACTTCCGTAGAGTACTTAAATCAGGTAATGGAAAATTAAGCTTGTTTCTAAGGTATCAATATGCTTTCGCACTTACACTCTTCAAAGAAATGGCAGCAGCAATATCGTCTGCAGACCAACAAATCCTTCGTTTCTTATTCTGTAAAATCAAACGAATCTGTCCCGGAGTGAAAAATCTCCCTAACACTTCCTGCACTTTAATATTAGAATCAGTGTACAGTGTTTTAATTGCTTCCATTTCTTCCTTCAGAGATGTCTTCTCTTTTTCTAATTCTTCATTTTTAATCAAAGTTTCTTTTACCTGTGATTCCAGTTCTCGAATCCTATCGTGAAGTTTTCGAACATCATCCTCGGAACCAACAGGAGGCGAGTCTTGGCAGGCAGTAGAGACAGGCGGCAGTGATTCATGCTCTTCGGTGTTCGGACTCAGCCTGTAAAAACCAAGCGTTGACGAATGAAATTTCATTGTATTGAATTTTATTTACAAACATATTAGAGCTACTGAAATTCATTAATGCTATATTATATGTATTATTTTTCAAAACTTATATTATACTTTAATAATCACTTGGCAGTAATTGAAATAGGACTAACATTATCTCAACAGTATATAGACCTACAATACAATATGGGAAAATTCTAAACATTTATACTTCAGAATTTTAAGGTTGTATATAAGCCTAATTCAAAAGTTAATTCACTTTGTAAGGGAATTTGCACGAGAATAAAATATACAGCAACGATAAAGAAATACGTAATTATAGGCGGTTAAATTTAGCAGAGTAATTCATTTGTGGGTTTCACAGAATTAATACGAGTGAAAATTAAATAATTAAATTATCACGATGATATAAAAGCATGTAAAAAATAAAAAAATATATTTTCTCGGAAATATTATTTGTTAAATAAAAACAGAACGCAAGCCAGCAAAAAATACCCATAAACATGTTTTATACAGATATATAAAATGTGTTCTTCATCATTTAAAATCGCTCTGCATGTTAAATTAATGTAACTACTACGACAGATTAATGCTAGTATACAGATTTTAATTACTACTCACTCTGTTGTTCTGTTTGCATGTAATAGAATTTCCCTTACTAAGTTCTTCCTTGTTCTGATATTCTGTCTTTCAGTTCTATTTAACTGTACAGTGCAGGTAACGTTTGGAAGCTTCAAGTTAGGCACTGCGTCCTTCTTTAATTTTCGAGTTTTCACCGGTGAGTAATTTAGCAGTTTCTCTCGTAAGCTTTTGTAGAAGCACTCTTCGCTAAAATGAGCTGAACATACTCGTGCTGAAAATGAACAAAACACGTACATAGATTATTGACAACATAGAAACTTTTTAATTCTCGTGTAAACAATATTAAAAGTGGTGTATTATAATATGACTTACCGGTTTTGACATTAATTACATCTGCCCTTCGACAGCAGTTTATCCATAACTTCTGAATTTCAGAGCAAGTAGGAAAACGAAAGTATTTCACACTTTTATTTCGCCTACTGCTATTGTTGCACCCAAAGACAGAGCAGTATGACATGGTTTCTAAATAAAGTCTTGCATATATGTGAGTTGAATTATAACTTATAATAAACCAATACAAATAATATTATATATAAGTATATTTAAAACCGCTGCCGTCTCCTAAACATTTGACGAGGTCAATCACAGACAATGGCGTACCAAGAGCGGCAAACAACTTCCTGGTAAACACGTGCAGCGCTGCTCGTCCGGCCCGCGCCCGCCCCTCCAGGCGCATGGCCTGGCCGCCAGGTGACGTCAGAGGCCTAGAAGTGGAGGGAGGGAAGATGCGCATGCCCTTACCTCCTTTCTTCCTAATACCATGGGTCTGCCCCGCCACCCTCGGAACAGTATATACTGGTTTGTCCTGTAATTAAATATAGCATGGATATATACACATTGATTAAAGTTGTGATGTGTATATTAAAACCTTTAGTTATCATACCAGTGTAATTAAAAAAAATTAAAAGGTGCGAGTTAAAAAAAAGTGGCCATTAATGTAGACGTAATCTTAATATTTAATGTTTCAGTTAAGATGTTTAACTGTTTATACACACCTTAACAGCAACATCTTTGTAAGTGGCTGTGGCTGTGCTTACAGAGGCGTCATGGTTGTACGGTGAGATAAGAATCGATCTTTCGATCCCATATTTCGGGCTGATTCATACCATTGAATATATATTCAATGTTCATACTAAGAACACTAATGGAGGCAATTTTTTTTTAAATTATTTTTATTACCTTTCCCTGCATATCTGAGCCACGAGAAACAGTACCTTAAACTTTATAAGCTTTTTTTGTTCAAGAAACCTTCGAAAAGAATTCGCGTGTCCCCGTCGGTACTCATTTTCTTCCATCGCAAGCTGTCCACGGAGTAGCTCACCTTCGAAGCTATCCGCAGGTACCAGAACGTCCTCCAGCTCCCCCCCTCAACACCCCCACTCACTCTCTCTCTTCCCCCCGCCTACTCTGACATCTTCAGCGGCGAACAATGGGCATGTTAATTATACGCTCGGGCAATGTTTACGATCGTTAACCCTCGCTGCGTCGTGTCTTCTGGGAGTCCGCGTATTTTTTTTTTTCCTCACTGGGTCAGTCTGAAGAACTTCACTCTCGGAGGTAGGACAGGGTGTGCTTGCTGGCTGCTTCTTCATCTTCTTTTTTTTTTTCCCACATCGGCCGGTTTTCTCTTCCCCCTTATCCGTTTTCCATCCGCGTCCGCCTCCCTCCCGGAGTTTTCCCAGTCATTTGTTATCCACCCGACAGTCGGCGCGGCCGCGGCGAGAGCCAGTCTCCTCGGCGCGATCCCCGCGTGTGCAGCGACGCCGGCGTCGTGCGCGAGTGGCGGCAGGCAGCGGCGCCGGAGTCCGGGCGTCTGCCCGCGCGGTCTGGCGCACGACGGGAACTGCCTCCGCGGCACAGCGCTCGTCGCGCGGCCCGAACCGGAGGGAACTAACTGCTTGTGCGTGGCTGCTTGTTAACAGCCGACGTCACGTTAACTCGCCTCGAAACTCGCACGGTTCTAGAAATTAGGTGCCAACACGGCTCACGCGTCCTTCTGCCACTGCGGTGTTCGTAAACAACTTCACACGTGATCGCCCGGTGGTAATTACACAACGATACGGTGTTGCTTTTGCAAGTGAAAGTTTGGACGTGGGGTACCAAATGACGCTTCTTGTGAGAACTTTTTCGAAATTTTAAGACAGGTTACAAGACACAGGCATTACTTCCCATTCCGTCATTCAGTCAGTGTGTTTCTCAAGGCGGACTCGAAGAATTTTTCTTAACATTGTGTGCCGCATTGAAGGAAACTCGTGTTTCTAAAATAATGATTGGTGTTAGCCATCTTTGTTTTTTTTTGTTGCGTTTAATGTAAACGTATATGGCACGGCTTTGAATGAAAAAAAAAAATTGGTCATACTTTATTTTCTGGGTAAACACTAAGCTCAGAGCGCATTTTTGAAGGGCCTGGGTTTGAGTCTTGATCCGTCCATCCTGGTATCGGTTTTCAATGGTTTACTGAAATATCTTCCAGAGAAATTTACTGCAGTAATGGTTTGTATTATCAAAAATTGTTTCAGACATAAGTTTTAGGTAAAAATTATAAAATTTACGAACAATTTGAACGAATTTGATAGTGCACCTACAAAGGGAGTTATAATTTTTTTTTAAATTCTACCACTCATTTTTTTAACACCTTACAGAAATAGAAAATGTAATCACATATTGTTTTAGACAAAAATATTATACAAAAATTATAAGATTAGTACCCAAATTGTACGAATTCAATGTTGTGCTTTCGAAACAAGTTATGAATATTTTTTTGTCCGCCAATTCTTGTTTATTCTATTCTACCCCTTGCAGTAATAGTGGCTCGTATGAAAAATTATTTTAGAAGAAAATTGTAGATAGTAATTTAATGTTTTACAGTAACCAAATGGATTTAACAATTTTCATGGTAAAAAATTATGATTTTTTAAAATTCTGCCTCTTTATTCTTTGAACCCCCTGCAACAATAGTTGGTCTTGTCACAAATATTTTCAGACAAAAGTTTTAGATAAAAATTATAAGATTTTAAAACAATTTGAACGGATTTGAAAGTGTACGTACTAAATGAATTAAGATTTTTTTAAAAATTCTACTCTCCATTTTTTCAACCCCTTGCCGCAATGGTAAGTCTAATCAAAAATTGCTTAAGACAAAAGTTTTAGATAAAAATTATAATATTAGTACATAATTTGTACGAATTCTATGTTGTTCCTATGAAGTGAGTAATGCTTTTTTTTTGTCCTCCAGCCCTTGTTTCAACCCCTAGCAGTTATAGTTGGTTGTATCAAATACTTATTCAGACAAAATATTTTGATATTATGGCAGTTACAGCGATTTTTTTTGTTTTTCGAAAAACCTTCCCCATTTCTACCCCTTTGGTTGGATATTTATTGCCCGTTAACAAACTTGACCGAGATTTTCCACTACTATTTTTTATGTTTGGAAGGGATTTGAGTAAAATTGCGACAGATATCGTGTTCACAAAATTGTGATTAATACACACTCACACACACATGCATGCATAAACTTTTGAGTTGAAGATGGTTTTCGGGTCAATGGACCATGGAACTAAAAAACTATATAAAAAATTTTCCGAAAGTCGTTCCATGGTAACGGCTACAATAGGTAGTAGTTCTTTTAAATCTACCTAGTTATTAGGTTTTTAACTTAGGAAAGTTAATTTACGATTTTCTCTTAGTTATAATTTTCATCAGGCCACCAAAAAGTTAAAAAATAAATAAATAAATTGTGTGAATTATGAAATGTGCAAACATATTTTAATGCTATATATAATATATTTAATTTAATGCAAATTTCGTTACTTGATATATGCACAAGAATAATAATGTTTTGTGTAAATATACAAATTAAAGCTGCTAGGTGCCAATCAGCCTTAATCCTTCCGGATAGTAGAGGCACGACGCGAAAAAACCTTACTCCGCGCGATTCGACCGGCCGACGGCGGTGCCCATGTGTCCAGGTGTCCAGGTGCCCAGGTGTCCAGGTGTCCAGGTGTCCAGGTTGCGCGTGGCGGGCATTCAGGACATGCTCTCGGCCGGTCATGCCCCCGCCGTGTTCGTATGCGGCGAGCGGGCGTCGCCCAACGCCGACCGGTAATAAGATTTGCGAGCGCCGGCCGCCGCCGTAAGCCCGGGGTTAACGTATTCACGTCGTGCAGAAGGCTGTCCTCCCCCGTCTTGGTCCTCCCCTCCCTCCTCTGCCGGCCACCTCTCCCCCCCCCTCGTCCAGTGGCTGACCCGGGCTCCCGCGTGGCTGCCGGCGCGGCGTCCATTAGCGCCTCTCGGGCTTCAGGCTTCCCACGGGAGCGGGCGTGGCGTGCTGAGTGTTTGACCAGTACACCGCCGTGCTGGTGTGTTACGAGGGCGTCCGACTGCAAACATAAATATACACTTACGTGCACGCGCTGGAAGTTATACTTACTTGGAGTGATAATAAAAAAAACTTAAACTTTCATTTTGCATGCAAACAATTAATATAAATAAAATAATAAAAGTACCGGAGCGATATTAAAAAAACCGTTGGTAAAGTATACATTCAATCAAATTAAAATATTTAAATAAATACCCAGTATTCAATACTAATACAAACAAGCAATTCAAATTAATTTTTAATTTATTAAAATAATCGAGACAAATTTAATAAAAAAAAAATTATGCTAATTTTATGCTAATTTTTTAAAAATTATAACTAGTTATTAAATAATTATGTAATAATTAATAATGCAAATAAATTATACATAAGGGCACTCACTTATATAAATATACTTGAAAAAATTTATAAACACAATTTCAATCACTAATAGTCACAAATAATATACACATATGTATCCACCTTATTGACTCTATTTACTAAAAAAATAGGTAACTCAAACAATCATAAGTAAACATAGAGTTTAAACATACATTAGGCATATAAATCATTTTTGTACTTTGATATCTTATTATGATTTAAAAATTAAATATTGCGCAAATTATTCAGTACGATATCCATTTTTAGTCAAGCAAAAATTGAAATGACGCAAATTTGGTGAGATTTTTATGCTGTCAAAGTGTCTATATGATGTATGATTTTCACCGGTGGATATTACCAGGATAGATTACAACAAGCAATTGTCACAATTCAACCAAATTGAGATAATCAATTATAAATAAATATATAAAAAATTTAAATAATTTTTTTATAATTAATTTGATATCTTCATTCCTTGAGTGATATAGCTATAGATAACCGTTCTCACAAATGTAACAGTCCGAATTGTGATTCATACTTAAGGGCTCCGCCTACCTGGTCACACAGACGGTGCGCAGAGCTTCAGGAAAAACAACGCGATTTCAAAACTACTCAAGATATCCGAGTGGGGTATGTTTACGAAAAGCATTTAAGAGTTCGCTGAGGCCCGAAAAGTACCTACTTTTAATTTTGGATCATGTTTTTAAACTGTATGTCTAGAAGAGTTAAAATGGCTAAAACGCATGTTTTCAGAGTAATTTTTAGGCGTAAAACAACCAGTACAGATTATTAAAAGCACTTAAGGGGCTTACATTACACCTTTATCTTCATTTATCGGCCATATAATGTTGCGGTCACCGCTCAAATTTCACAGTTATCCTGTGACGACGACAAGACTACGCGTCAACTCAGAGCCTTGCGCTTAGAGGCGATACCGCGCTAGAAATACCATCGAGCGTCGCACTTATCATCCCGCCTCACTAACACACATACACCCTTGACGAGGCGGGCCCCTTAAAGCCGCTTAATGACTAGTAAACTTGACAGTTGACTGCTAATGACGGCGAAAGCTGTGCGAGTTGTTGCCTAAGGGTGGACGGGATATACAGTATGTCCATTAGAGGATGTCTCAGTTATTAATTTTAATAGTATTAACTGTAATCATTTTAGAGTGTTGGTAAAAGGTCACGATTAAAGAGTAACTCAAACAGTTTTAGAAAAGTACATGCGCGAGTACTGATTTGATGTTTTCTCGCGTGCAGCGCCATCTACGCAAAACGGCGACTCCCAAGCGTAATTTCCCTAATTAGCCGAGGGTCAACCTGTAAACTTTACTTGGCAACAGGAGGGAGCCCCTTCCCATGGGAATCTCTGTGTACGAGAGTGGTTGAACGTCAAAGACCTTGTACGTTAGATTGGTTGTAATGGTCGAGACGACAGAGCTCATTTTCGTTGACCTCCACGTTCAACTGACCCAACGCCGTGCGATTATTTTTTTCCTTTGAAGCTTTATAAAATATCGTGTCTACGTTCCACCGCTACCTAATGATTTGCCACAGTTGAGACACATTACTCCGGAATTTTTGACCAACGTGTGGGAAGAATTGAACTTTAAGTCGTATGTGTGCCGTAAAGCTAAATATGCACATATTGATCATTTGTTATTAAAACTAGGTTAGTTTACCTTCGATTTGATGTATGATTTGTTGCCGGTAGTCTAAATTAAACTGTTATAATTTACCATTGAAACTGTGACATTATTTTATGGGAACACTGTACAGTCCCGCGCGGCGGGGGTATCTTGGCTGGAGGATCAGGTCCCTGGGACTCGGCTTGTGTACGCCAAGGCCGCTTCACTCCCGCGCTGTTACCTGCGAGCGTGACCGAAGCCAGGATTGCTCGTTGGGAAATGCTGCTGGGATGAGGAAGGGGGAGGGAGGGAGAGAGAGTGAGAGAGGGGGAGGGAGGGAAACTCAACCCTTACCGGAGCGTGACTGCGCTACTCAGTGGGACGTGCTCCGATGACAGGATTGCCCTCCGTCTTTCACGCCATGGTAGAGATGCTAAACTTGTTTTTTTTTTTTTACTTGCCACGTTGAATTTGTGGCGTTTCGCTAATTGCAGATTTTATGAAGATATTTAGTTAATGAGATTTAATAAGCAGTGATTTAATCAAATTGATTGGACATACGGAATTGCTGTTTTGCACTGTTTGTATTGGGAAAAATTCAAGAAAGCAGCCAATCAGGGGAGCCCTCGCCTGCCATTTGCTGTACTAGGTCTGGAGGTAGACCAGTTTTTAAACACCCCCCCCCCCCCCCCCCCCCGCTTTCCAATGTCCAGTATGTTCGTGCCTGATGACGGGAACAGATGCCAGTTACCGAAACGTACTGTGTTTGTCGTTGTTGATGTCGTTGTGTTTTCCATAATATCTGTTTATCATCATCGTTGAGTTCGTAAATTTACTGCATTGTTCATGCTTTGTTGTCTGTCTGCATTTTCTGTTATTGTTGTAACTGTCTGTGTTGATAATATTTTTTCATGACTAAATTCCTTTCACGAATTTCTTTTCCTGTCTGATATTTCAGTTTGAATGTGTTCGCCTGTGCTGTCGTCGTTGTGTTGTCCATAATACCTGTTTAGGTACATCGTTGGTTTTATCTGTTTCAAATAACTATTTTAGGCTTGTTCTGTGTGGGTTTATGTTTTCATTTTTATTTCTTAATTTTCTTTCATGAATTTTTTTTATGACAAACAGTGCAAAACTACAATTCCCCATTTAATTTATCATTTAAAGAACGTAGAAGCCATATTGTATGTGTTGTTCAGCCGTGGAAACCCATGAAATAAATTTCTTTTGAGTGACCTCGATGAAATTATTAGTCAGGCAAACATTTTCATCAAGCATATTTGCCTGACTTTTAAGAATTGAAAATAAGAAGTTGCATCATCTTGTGACAAACGTGGCTAAAATATCACTAAATACCATAACTATGTATTGCAACATTCATTAAAATGGTCCTATACAACTAAATAATTGCTTGCAAATGCAACAACCTAACATTAATAAAGATCGCAGGTGAAATGGTGAAACAGTCTTAAACTTGGTTGAGGAAGTCGTAAGCTGTAGAGTTTGTTGTACTAGGCTTGTGAGTTCCTAAGTATGTGCCTAAATTATGTAGTGCGTTAAAAATGGCGTAATCCATTAACGAAATTGTTAAGGTGGCGTATGGAGAGGTCGCCAAACAGCCTGTAAAGTTAAAGTATAAAACGTTTTTCTTCAAAAAAGCCCCTAAGTTCTTTTTATTTAATATTTTAAAAGCTAATACGGGTATTTTAACGAAAAATAGAATTTTTTAAATTTTTTACGCGTCATTAAAAGAGGTATAGACGGATACATGTAAACTTCATCTTTGTCATACCACATAAAAATACAGTCATTGTTACCATAGTGACGTGTTGCCTTCTTTAAAGTCGCCACTCCATTTTAGTGGCCTGTATAAATGGAATTAAATGGAATAACTCGATGTTCACGAAACTTAGTGGTATTTTAATTTCTTAATCCTTACGTTTACCCAAAAAGTGAAAATGTTTTTTTTTTTTTGTTAAAATATCAACAAATTTATGGCGCTGTTACTCAGATGACGTCCATATTGCTATGGAACTAATTGAGTTGGTGATGCCGCTTTTCAGATAAAACTAGGCTGTTATAAATCTTCTAATATACAAGTTGCTCTAAACTTAACGCTTAGATGTCGTTCAAGACTTTCCCATAGTAAAGCGTCTTTGCAGTCACAGGTGTGAATACAGATATTAACAGTCACACACGTGACGAAGAAATAACTGTTCAACTTTGGCACGCGAAAGTGATCAACTCGGCTTCCCTGAAGACAAATTGTGATCCTCATTGTGGTCCTTTTACCATGACGAGAATGACTCCAGGTGGCCGATGGGAGATGGCGCCTCTGTACCACGCGGATCCAAGGTGCCTCATCTGTCACCGGTTCAGCGCGGCCAAGGTAGGCGATGACTGCTGGTTTCTGCTGTGCAGTCTTGAGTTCTGTGTTGTGCTGTAACCCAGGGGTTGGCGATGCTGGGCGCGGGGTGGCGCTACTCGGGATCCATGGTCGCTAGGGCGCCAGTACCACGCAAACGAGCAACTGTTCGTAGTTTTTTTTAATGTCCAGCAGGATTCATTCTTATTCGTTTATCAACATTTTGTCCGTAACTAGATAGTTAGGAGACTTGTTGCATTCTTGGAAGTATCATCGACACACTACTTTTTTGTTCTTCTGTGCATAGTCACATGACATTTTTAAGTATCGTCTGAAATTTTAACCAACTGACCTCATCCTATACTATTATTTTATGTCCACTGGTATGATTAATACATGAGCTGTAGTTTTTTTTCTTCGGCTATGAGTTATTATAATTTTATTCAGAATGCATTTTTACCAAATTCTTAAAAAAAACTTTTATCTTTTATTGCCATGTTGTTTGAAACTTCTTAAAAAAACTAAATTGTCAATGAAAAGTTAAGAGTGAAATAAAATAGATAGCGTTCTTGAATAGAGTTTTTTATCATAAAAAACACTATTTTTGGAATAACTGAATTAAACGCGGGTTTATTTTAAAAGGAAATGTGGAATTTACGCCGCAAATTATTACTTTCATAAACAAGACAGTTGTTTTCGGACTTTTTCATGAAACGCCTTGATTTTTCGTTAGGGCCGTCTGGATTATCGTGTTATCGATGGCGCTGCCTGCGGGTTGTGAATGATGTGGTTATGTGTCGGCGCCGGCGGATACCGGCCCTCGCCGAGCTAATGCCGGTGTCCAGTGCGCGGCCGCAGTTGGACGCAGGGCCGGCCTCGGTGATGTGGCGGTGCCGGCTTAGCCCCGTCCACTCGCTCGCTCGCTCGCTCGCTCGCTGGCGCCCAGCGGTGCGCGGGCCAGAGGCGCCACTCGTCACGAGTGCGCGCCAGCTCGCTCGAAAGCCTGCAAAGTGGCGCGTCGAGTGCGCGCTCCGCTCCCCCTCTCGACTAAAGCACGTTATCTCCTGCGTCAGGGGCACAAGTGGGGACCTTGGCTGCCGGGGGGATTTTGAATTCCTGGAAAAATCAGAGCGAATATAAGCTAGGTCACGGAATATAAATGAAAAGGCTAGGAAAAAAAATGATAATCCTATATCGCGTACCTACCTACCAATTAACGGTCCTGGCTGGCGCGTCAATACTTTTTAGTAGTGTTTCATTATTATTATTATTATTATTTTAGGAACGTGAGGTTGAATTCCATCTGCGATGTTGCCTCAGAGCGCAATGAAAGAAAATCTCAATTTATTCATTGGATTCACGATTTTTGTTTATGTAGAAACAGATGTGCGTATGGGAATGAATATAGGCTGTCAGTGGCTCAGAAATACTCTACCTCAGTTGCCCAAGGGCTTCGCGTGCTTAAAAATATATGGCGAGTTACCGAACAATCTGTACAAAGATGATGTTTCTGTACTGCACCAACGGCCAGAAGATAATTTATTACTCGCCACTTTTTCACTATAGTGATTGTAAATTGACTTACGTCCTAAATAAGTCACACCTGAGAACGTATTTGCCAAGAAATATCATAAAATTGTTTCATTTAAGTAACGAATATCATTTTTTGAATCGTAGATTATAGTCCTATAGAAAGAAGGTTAGATATGCCATTGCCTTTGTTAATTAAATGGGATTTCCTTGTATTTTTCATTGGTAAATTTTTAACAGGTCTACTAAGTTGTGATCGAATTTATTGAATTTTATTCACCAGTACATCGAAAGTACCAAAAAAGTTTTTTTTTCTAGTCGGAACACACTCAAGTAAGCCGCTGTAAAAAAAATTTCATCCGTAACTTCCCAACGCTCAGTGCTAATTGTCTGAAAAGTAGGCAACAATTACAACTAAAGTCGTTCTCGGTAGCCATCAATTACTTAGTGTAACAAAGCATCAAGTCTCATAATTAGCTGCTAAGTTAACAACGTGTGCACGAGCCCGTGTCGTTATTAGATTGCAGCAGTTAAGGCCGGCAATCTTCGTCAAAGGTTGTTCCGAAACTGGCCGGACACCGCGCGAGTGTTTGCCAGGTGACAAGAACCGTCCTCGAGGGCCAGCCAATCAGCTAACGAGGCGTGTCACGGGTCGGCCAACGGCCGGAGCGCGGAACTTTGGACCGATGCGCTCCCTGTCCGGCTTTTTTTTATTGCATCGGCCGGGAGTGCTTTTAAGGCCATCATGGTAATAGACTGTGCGGGTTTAACACTGCCCCCCCCCCCCCCGGGGGGGGGGGGTTGAAGGGGTATGTTAATGAAGGGAGATGAAGTGGAGATGAGAGGAGAGTGCTGCTATCTAATGTTGAATCTCGTAACTAGCTCAGGCTATATGCGTCATTCAATCGGCCTACATGCGGTGGGAAGTAAATTTTAATAAACATTTTGAAATTTATTGGCTTAGGTTGACTAATAGATTACTAATAGATTCATTTATAGCCAGTTGCCTTTTATCAGAATGTCAAGTCTTACATATAGGCACTCTTATAAACCATGTAAAGCTTTTATGCCATATTTTAGAATATATAATAAGGCATGACCGGAGTAGTGTATGTAAGCAACCGATTGATACTCTAATTTTGTTTGTGTGTTTGTAATGTTACAAACACGAGAGACCTAGCCACGACGTCAGGTACTTCAATATGTCCGACACCAATCGCTGACATTTAAAAATGTTTATTCGCAAGTCACTCAATGTCTGTCAAGTTCCATAATTCGCACTCCTCATTGGAGCTAGGCTCAACAGTGGTTCGCCCCTTATCTCGCGCCACTCGGTCGCACTCTCTCGATCTCGTCGCTCCGCGTCGCACCACTCTCGAGGGGGTGTCTCACCCTCTTCGCTGATTTCGCACTTCCCTTTGCTCGCTGAACTCTCAGAACTCTCGGAACTCGCTCGGAACTCGTGGAACTGTCGCGGAACTCGTCGCGGGAGATCGTTACGGGAATACCATGGAGGCCAGAGTCGCTGATTAAGTACTTGGGGCGCCCTTCTCGAACCAACGAAAGCGGCTGTGTGGTGTCGCTTCATCTAGGGCCGACCTGACGTTTAAAAAGTCCAGAAAGGCGGCGCTCGTTCACGTCACTCCGCGCGGCGGCCCGTGGGATTCCCAAGGCCGCTCGGCGATAGATAGCAATTTGTGAAGCGGAGGGGAAAGGGGGTTAGTGACGACCCTTGTAATCCGGCCAGGCGCGCGTGGCATGCCAGTGGTCATGCAGGGCCGTCAGCCAGTTCCGAACTTGACATCGTGGTCTGGGTACTTGCGTTCGTAATAGTATTATGGACTCTTTTCTTCGTAGCAAACCGACTCAAACAATTTATATTTAACTGTTATGGTCGCCTTCACCCCTTCACATCTTTAAATCAATATTTTTCCTTCAAAATTCTACCTGACTGGGCAATACGCCAATAACTTGTAAGTTTTAATTGTAAAACAGTGAACCAGTTGAATTATCGGATTAATTTTCAACGTAGTTTGTAAATGTAAATTACCTTTCATTTGCTTTGTTATTTTTTTTAAATTTAACATAGAAAAAAGATATTTCTTACAGATTCATAGTTTTATATTGTGAAATACTCTGTACATCTGTGATTCTAAAACATGTTTTATATATATATATCCTGAAAACATCTTTCTCCTCCTCCACAAACATAATTATTTTTTTTTTACACTGGGACCTGTTATTAGCTGACTGAATACAAATCTAAAGACTAAAAATTATGCTCTCTGGATTACTGAAATACTTAATTTGTTATACTTGGTGCAAATTGTGTAGACTGTAACATATTTTTTTTTGTTTTTAAAGTATATAACACCATCACCAACTGGAGACAGACTCGAGGTGACGACCCTAGAGTATGTCAGGTACGCTTACAATTACAACTAAATATAGCGAAGTTGAAATATAAAAATTAAAAAATATTTATATTGAGTAATTAAATTAAACTTTTTACTAAAAAAAAACAGCATAAAATTGGTTTTAACATTTTGAACCCAAAAAAAAATATTGTTTCTATAACTTTATAATTTCTTGACGCATGTACTATGCATTCAGAAATAAGTAGTTTCGGTATTTCAGTACTTTCCTATATACTTAACTCTTCTGTAATTTTTCGGCCTACTTCATAAGTAAAGATAACATAAAAAGTGTGTTTAAATATAATTAGTTATGTAATACACACAATACTTATGCTTTGAGAAAAAATTGTCTTGTTGACAAGTGTTCTAATTTTAACATACCAAATATACATATATACAATAGGTTTTTTACTTCAATTTCTATAAGATTTTCTCTATGTTTTGAGTCGTGTCAAGAGAATTCGACTTATAGATTTTAAAGTATTTTACATTAGAAGATAAAAATATATACTACTGAAATTATTTTGCTATAGTAATGAAGTGGAAACCTCACATAAACTTATGAAAGAGATGTACCTGTGAGAGGTGACACTCTGGTAAAATATTAGCCTCGCATCAGAAGAGAACTTGGTTTCAAATTCCAGTCGACTTTCATTCGATTTCTGTCTCTCACGTTTCTGAGAAATCACTTCTGGGAAATACTACAAGCCATGAAAGATTAGTCGTACTATTTCCCTGAAGTTTAGTATTTTGTGTAGTGAGTATACGAATGGTGCTCGTCGTTGATTGCGAGTGTGCTGTAATGCGATCGAAAATAATATTTCACGCGGCACCATCAGCAGTGCCAAAAAATACTCACCTGTTACCTGTACATCCATGACCTAGTCTTCAACGCAGGTAGCCAAAATAAAACAAATAAAATGCAGCTGATCTTTGAACCATCACATCCGAGGAATGTTGTGGATGTTTCGTGCTTGAAGCTGTACCTAAGTGTCCATGTGTGATGCGTGAATGTTTGTGTCGCTCTCCACGAGAGAGGAAAGTGCGCGGGCGAGAAAGCACCGATGACTCAGAGAGGTGTCCTCTGTGCTGGGTGATGGCCTCGTCACAAGAAGTTGCCCCCCCCCCCCCCCCTCCCCAACACTAGCTCGCGCGGCTGAGACCCCTAACTTGCGCTCCGGTCAGCTCCGACGTGGATGACGTCGAGACGAGGGGAATTGTGTTCAGCGAGCGCGCGTTCTTCTCACGGCCGTAAACCCCGCGAGATGTCCGAGGTCCCCAAGTGGTCTCGTGCTCGAGAGGGGGTTGTTTGCCTCCCTTCACCGAGTCCGGATATCACGCCGCCGTTTTATGTGCGCGATATACCACCTCCCCTCCCCCCCCCTGTAACACAACAAACCCTTCGAAGACACGCCCTGCTCCTTCTTCTTTCTTTACTGCTGCTCGCTGGAGAAGCGAGGGCTCGTATCTCTGCCCTTCCTGCCGGTCAGCACTCGGTGGCCGTCGACGCTACACAGAAGGAAAAAAAAACCACGTGAGTGAGTGCTTCAGAACTCGCCAGAGATGTGTAACATCTAACCCTGGTAACGACCAAACTCATAAATGTCCTCATTTTGATCATGTTGCGAATAAAGTTACTATACGAAACTTGAACCTGATTTTCGACAAGGAATTTGATTAAAATACATCCCTTCTGGTTAAAATTCATCAAACCGTTAGGTTTATAAAGTTTCCGTTTGCCTTTGTGGACTTTGGTCCGCGCTACCCACCATAAAAGGCAGCCCCGTTGTTACACATTTCCGTTCCATTCACGAAATTACTCCTACCAAGTGCCGTATACCGAGAGCTAAGGTGTTACACATGAAAACAATTTTGGTAATTTTACATAAGATACCTTTAGAAACCAGTTGCTAAGTAATATATTATAATATTACAAGAAAAATGTTTAAATTTGTAAAACACATGGCTATGGTGATTGTTTCATATATGAAATACTTTTTTTTCGAGATAATACTGAGTATTCCTTACATAAATAGGAAAATTTTAAATTTTTTATCGATGTTTCATTTAAGCATAATTATTTTAAACCACGAAAAAGCTATTTCAATACGAAACAATTTGACATTATTTTGTTTTACTGCGCTTATTAATATGCGCAGGTAAACTGTAAAGTTCAGGAAACTGTTCACAAGTAACTTTAACTATTGGAGGTACTGGTACATCACAAAGCATAAATGCCCGCGGGTAAGAATCCGAACCCATTATAAGGGCGAATACTATTTTGTAGTGGTATAAATGTTTTCATGTAAATGTACAAATGTACAAATATCTGTGATTTTACATGAGCATATCTGTTCCATTTACAAAAAAAAACTACATTGTAGATAGAAACCGCGTTCTGGGATACGGTCGTCAGACGAGGTGGACACTTGACACGAATGAGGAAGAGGATGGGATGAGAATATTGTTACGACCTATGTGGGGAGAACTGGGTTCGTAAGGAATAGCTTTATTAAGTTTTATTACAGTTTTATTAATTACTAATATTTAAATTATTATTAAATAATCGTACTTAAAATGTCCGATTACAAATCGCTGGCACTTAAAAATGTTTATTCTTAAGTCACTAAATGTCTGTTAAGTTCCACAGTTCGCATTCCTCACTGGAGCTAGGCTCAACAGTGCTCTGCCCCTTACCACGCGCCTGTCCACACACAGTCAAGCACCTCTCAGTCTACCGCACTCTCACTATCCAGTCGAACTCCGCGTCATGCCACACTCGTTTGATTTGGGGGGGGGGGGGGGGGGGGGTGGCGAGTTGGTCTCTCACCCTTTTATTATTTAATTTTCATTGAATTTCATGAGGTACCGCACAACTTACGAGAACGTATTTGTGATAAAAGCCATATAATTTTTGTACATACAGTTGGGTCACTTGACCATTGTATGGTTCGATTGGTAAAACAGAATTAAGACCTCAAAAACCACAACTCATTTATTCTGGTTCTATTTGATCACTAACAACAAACTTATTATTTTTAATAAAAAAAATTGGGGTATTTATTGTGTACTAATTACACTATCAAGCAACCATTTCGTCTACGAAATCGGCCAATTCGAGCACCATCTCATTGGTTCATAGTTCTGTACCTTGGCGGCATAAGACACTATGTCCACTTTTGGGCAAAAAGCACTTAGATCTACGACGAGTCAAAAATTCACCTATTTTGGGTTGAAAATACTTGAGTAAATAAGTGAGAAACTATTTAAAATTATTAAAAACTGCTCTCCTGGAAAATATGGATTTTTGTGACATATTGTCTTATGCCTCCGAGGTACATATATTGAATTACTGTGCCTTTAACAACGATGATCATTTTGCCTTCCGCTATTTGTCAAAACGATAGAAATTTAGTAAAGTGATATTGAATGAAGTTCATGGAACGATAAAAATGTTTGGTTTCCGTTTGCTTACCCAATGTGCCAACATGACTCAGTCTCGTGGAAGTTGACCGTGGAAGTTGGTACTAATTGGCTGGCGCAATCTTCCGTGGGCCTCTGAGCGCGCTATGAAATATCGCTTTGCGTGTTGGCGCGTGCCTGGCGGTGACGCGATTCCAGCCCAATTAATTTCATAAACATCTGAACGAATGCTCCAGTAAACATTTCCCCACCCAACTAATTAAAGCAAGCCAATTGTCGGTCGATGATTGCTTCATTATCCATCCGCCCCTGATGCGCACAATCGAGTACCGAAGTCCCTATTGGCATTAGTGCATTATCGCCATGTTACAACATGCGTAATTGGAAACTAAATTGCTAAATCTGAAACAAGCTTAATGCCATTCGCCTGGGGTTTAGTGCCACAATCAGCCTCAACGTTTGGTGGTATGATGTTGGTGGGTCTTCGCTTGTTTCACACGAGTACCCGCGTCTCCGACAATCGCTGGGCGGCAAACAGAAAATTCTGGTAAAGTATTTGATCCAAAACTACTAACAGTTAAGTCCAAAACCGCCCAAATCCAATATGTCAGGCTCAAAATGCTACGAATAAAAAATATGCAAAATAGAAGAGTTATAAAATGACCTTAATGTGTTTCGTGCTTCTACAGTATTGAAATTCAAATCCATTTTTAAAATATTTTGTGTATTTTTCCTTATTTTTTTTACTAAACAATACAAAACTATTAACATGCAGTCGGTCTGATTATATAGGTATAACACAACTAGGTATTTAAGATTACGATATCCCAACAAATACCCATAATGTAAGCCTTTTTAAAATATTATCTCTTTGTGCGATTTATAGCTTACGTAAAACATAATGATAAATTAAATTAGTATAAGGTACGTAAAATCATCTAAAGCCTCTTTAAATAAACGTAATTTACAATTTTACTAAAACGCTTAAAACCCACTTTTTCACAGGCCATTTACACACTAAATATATCCCGAGTGCTGCACAGCGAGTAAATAAGATTCTTTAAGTCTCAAAAAATATATATAGGAAGCGACCCTCCCAGTAGTTTTTTTTATATCCTTCAACATGTAAATTTATAATATCTTATAAATTTTTACATTTGTATGGCTAAAATTAGTCGTGTGACACAGGCGATCAACCTCTATACTTGAAGAGGAACGTCGCTAACTGCGTAGTTAAGTTCGATGTGTAACGTTAATTAACTTGATTAGACAAACGCGTAAGTTCCTCTCTCCTTTTGTTGTTTACGTGCCAATAGGCACTATCAAACGTAAATCATGCTTGACCTATCCAGTTGCAGTACTTAGTACAATTGTGTAAAAGGCGTGCAAATTTTTACGTCCCACCTTCACGTGACGTGAAACGATCACACGTAAATTGCAGAACTACGCGCACTTTCACTTGTTCAAAAAAACGTTTTCTGCAAAAAACATTTGTAACGTCATGAAATCGAAGCCTGTGGCGTAAGCTTGTTCGTGAAATCGGGACTAGCACAAAGGGACTTTACTCGTGGCTTTACCTGGTGTCTGGAACCAGCATCATGGGCCTGTAGCAATACACCGTGTTACCCGTCATAATCATAAGACACCAGTATCCATGTTCGTAAAGCTGGAGTCGCAATGCCACGACGGAAACGACACGACAGGCCCGATTCGCTCAGTAGCCAATGAAATACAAGGTCGGCGTGACGTCAACACGACGAAATATGCGCCCCGACGGCTCGCAAGGAATATATTCTATTTCTTATTATGTCGTGTCATGCTACCTAACCTATAGCAAAATGTAAACGGAAACTGAAACTTGACAGAACTGAACTTCAAAAATATTTGCCGTCTTGGTAAATCTTATTGCTGAAAAATGAAACTTCGTTTTACGTGTGGGTACGCTTTAATATTTTTATAGCTTCCCTTATATACACGTATATAATCGTGTTTATGGTCAATGTTGTTATTGTAGATTTATGAAAATTTAATTTAAGAATGGACGAGTTCAGCGAAGTCCTTTAATTACTACAGTTCAGGCTCACGAATTTCTGAATGACATTGGGTCGAATAACTACATAATCAGTAAAAAAAAAAGTAAATGCTGAGCTAGCGTGTACTTTTATCTTCTACACGGTTTTAAGCGCATTATAAACTGCATTTTATGGAAATATTTGGCTTGGAACGATTTGCCGACAACCAAATCAGAAATCGTCTGGTTAATATTGTCGAGGTATTGTGACCCTGCGCTAATCAATATGTCGTGCTGGAACGATGTACGAAAGTTCGTCAGGTTTGTCGTGTCGTGTTCGTCGTGGTCGCTAGCCAACTGGCTGCGCGCTGACCAGAGGTGACGTCACGCGATCCCCACGGCCGGTGCATGCAATCATACATTAATCATCGCAATAAAACGTGATTTAATTCCATCGCATGTAAACTTTAATTTAATGATAGACTTTAAAGAATAAACTTCAAGATTTAAAGTACATGTATAAATTATACCATTAAATCAATAAAGCAGAGGGGTGAAAGATTTTAAATATGGTTTTAACATTATTTAATAGTATTTTCTGATCAAATCAAACTTAATTTAAGATTTTGATTATAATGTATCAATATACCTTAAAATACTTTCTTTTATTCAACGTTCTCTGAAATATCGCCGCTTAGTATTATTTATAAAAATGAAAATGTCATTAAATCCACTAAATCAATATTGGAATGATAAATTTAATTTCAATATAAATGTAAGCTATCAAATGTATTCAGGACTTTACTGCGCGGTAAAAACAAATCAAAGTTTGTTTTTATTTGGTTCACGTAAATTTCCATTTTAACAAATTCTGTAATTCTAATTTTCACATAGGTATCCCTGTGTGAAAAGAGGAGAGGATTGAAAAGTTTAGAAATGTTGATTAATAGGCTAGATATTAAATTTGATTCCTGTATTCAACATTTCAGACAAAGAAGTAGGCTATATGTTTAAAAAATAATGTATCTGTAATTAGGTAAAATAATTTAACTATTTTAAGTATAGCTATAACAAATGAACAAGGGGTTAATGTAAATGATGACGTAATATGATTAAAATGAAATAGGTGCTTGTTTCACAGTTTTTTTAATTTGGAAATGGTTTTGAAAGGAGGTAAGTGTGATTTCATCAGGGTTAAATATTATCTTCGAACATACTAAAATGAGAATTATAAAATCAATTACTTAATCTATACTAAAAAAGAAAAATGGTTAGGCATAACCATTTTCAAAATATTATTATTAAGTTTTTTGTTATTAATGAAATATTTTATATTACTGACAGTTCATTGTAGCTATTTATTTCGTAAAAGTGTTTATAATTACTTTTTTTCTTAAAAGATGCAATATCACCAATACCCTGAAACTGCACGAGTAAAGCCGCGGTTAATTAGCTAGTAAGTTTTAAACATAAATAATTTTTAAGTTTTGTGAAAATTAAAAAATTGCTCATTTAGGATCATAATATATATTATGTATTTGGTTGGTAAGTAATAATTATTTTATCTCTGTGTTGTCTACCAACCAATTAGTCGTCAAGTAGTTTAAAAAATCATTATTAAGCTACTATTTTGGATTCGAATCTCCCGCCCCAGTTTTTTTCTTTGTTAGTAGTCATGGGGCCCATGCAGCAGAAAGTGCCACGAGACGCGCAAAACATGGCTTCAGATTCCACAGTTTCCCTCCATATACTATGCAGCCAGCTGATTCTATTTTGTTCTTGGGTAACGAAGCCATTGTCGTCGTCCCGTCAGCGTGGCTGTAGGTGTCTCTCCCTGCCGCCTTGCCGGCAGGAGACGCCACGAGCCGGTGCCGCTTGTTTGGCTCGTCTGCGCGCAACGAGCGCCTCCGACCAGTTTCTTCCCCTCCCGTCGTGGCCACGGCGCGCCATGGGTCCCGGGGGAGACTCCAGACACTCCGGGTCGTCCGCCCTGGAACAACAGCGCAGGCGCGGTGAAACGGAAACCGCGCGCGCAAAAAAAAAAAAAAAATATGGCCGTCCGTCGCGCAATTCGCATTTCGCGTTTGGACGGATACGTTGCTCCACGATTATTTTTTAGTAACCCTTTATTTCTACCCCTCCCATGGGGCCCCGCGGCGCGGATGTGCGAATCCGGCACAACAACGTTATCGTTTTGTTTTTGCTGCCACGCGCGAACCTCCTGTTGCCGTGTTTTTGCTTGTCGGACGATGCCAGCTGGTATAGGGGGAAAAGTTAAATCTGAACCGTCTCTCTTATCGCTGCGCGCATTGGCTGCCTCCCCCTTTATCGCCCCTTAGCGCAACGACAGTGTCTGGAGGGGAAGGCGTGGCGACCCCTCCAAATCAAGGCGATGGAGTGTCAGCCCGTCTTACACGAACGCGACACAAGGGTTATAACACATGAACTGCATCATGTAATCACAACTGGAAAATACACTACATCGTTAACCCATGTCCAAATCATTCAAACACATACATATTTACAAAAATAAATCAAGTTAACAGAACATCAGTATGCTAACAGTTACGCTATTTGTTTGCAGTCATAAAAAAACCTCTCTGTGAAAAAACTATATTATCATAAACAAAAATGCTGCATGTGTTAAATTACTCTTTCTTTGAAGGCTTGGTTATCAAATTATCATTTGGTTAAGGGTTCTGTAAAAATAGCATTTTCTTTAAGGTAAAATACAGAACATTTGCGTTTTGTCACTACTTTTTGCGTCACTAATGTTCGACGCAAAACCGCGTGTTGATTATAGATACATAATTTTAAGATGCGAACCTAATATTTTAATAGTTAGATAGTTATTATAGTATGTTATTTACCTAATCTGAGTCTGATGTGAAGCTGGCATTTTCCGTTTCACTAGAAGAATCTTCGTCTGTAGATTCTTCAAGATTAACAATAATCTTATCTATTTCAGTATCTAATAACCTATCACTATTCCAGTATTCATTCTCAATTTTTTCCACATGCCGGCAGCATTCTTTCCATTGCTCTTTAGAGTAGCTACTAAACAGCTGTTCACATAATGTCTTCTTGTCTTCGAGTGAGGATGATATTTCTTCGCACACTTTTCCTTTAATATATCCCCACACTAGCTCAATCGGATTGAGGTCCGGATGATAGGCTGGAAACCTGATTACTTCGTGGGAGTTCATTTTAATGATTTCGTCAATTTTGTAAGTTTTGGAAGTGGGCACTTGTTTCGCAAGTAATAGTAGGTTGGCTTTTGTTAGGTCAGAGGAGAAAGTTACGTTGTTTATTTTTAGCCACTCTTGAATCACTTGTTTGGTGTTAGCGGAAGTCGGCTTCTTATTTGTCTGTACATTGTGATAACTTCATTGTCGAGAACAATGACGGAGTTTTCAGGCAAATTTGGAAGCAGTTTATGTGTAACCCATTTCGAAAAGTTTTCGAAATTCATGTCATTATGATAATCTCCCGTTTTTTGTTTTGACCGGAATATCAACAATGCATTCTGTACAAATCCCTCCTCTCCTCCTGCATTCACAATTATTAAACGCTGGCCTTTCCCGATTGGCTCTGTAACACCCAGCTCATTGTACGATTGCCAACAAGAACTAACGCTGTGGGTAGCATGGATGTACGTTTCATCTACATAAACGATTGAACGACCATCGCTTCGAAACTTGCGCATTTCTTGTAGGAAACGCCCCCTCCATGCTGCTATATCAGGCTTCTCAATCAAAATCCTTCTCCTTGACTGACACTTCGTCCAACGGAATCCCAGTCTCTTTAACAGTTTTCTCAAAAATTCTTTACTGCAGTCCAAAACACCATCATCTCGCAAAACCGTCTTTAATTTATTTAAAGTTGAAACAGTTTTCCTGACAGTGTAAAATTCATGCACTTTTCTCCTCACAGCACCACACGTAAAATCGTCGACTTCTAACAGTTTTTTGCGTTCTTTTTTTTTTTTTTTGCCAGTAGGTGTTGAAAAGTTCAGACCAATTTTACTTTTTACTTTCCCCTCAGCCAAAATCCTGTTAACCGTTGGTTCAGACACACCCGTCGCAGCACTTGTTGCTTCAGTAACATTGTATTTTAAACCGTTCAGCAACTTCTTTTCTTTCAGATGCGTCGCAACGTTGTATACAATTTCACGCGCCTGTCCTCGCAAGGGTCGTCCTGGAATAAGGTTCGAGGTTGATGGGATAGGCTCGCTTGTTGTACCGTGTAACCCAGGTCCCGGCATAACGCGCTGACGCAATCCTCACGCAGCCGAGTCAAGCGCGGAACTGACCCCCTCCACTTCCCCTGGCGAATATCACGTGACGGTAGTGTGCGTCAGGCCACGAATTGGGGTCTGCGCAGGTTCACAAGTATCTTGCCGGGCTATAGCGATCTTTGATGCGTGAAACAACAGTGCCTCTAGCTGTACAACGCTGATTCCAGGAATCTGTTTAATTTACTACGTTTTGCTTGAAGAACATCCAGTTATACTTGTCACGGCTTGTAAAGGATTTTATTTTGTTTAAAAATTCATATCAACTACTAGACAGCTTTTAAATTTTTTTTAGTTATATTTTTGTAGGCGCGTTTTGATAAAATGACTATAAAGTATTTTTTTTTACGATTCGCGCGTAGCGTAAAACAAAAGAAAAATATATATATGTGCTTTTAAATCATATACAGTACTGTAGTGATTTATATTGAATACTGGTCAATGCCATTGCAAATATTAATTTACTGTGTTAAAAAAATTTTCCCACATTATTATGTAAGTGAGGTTATGATCCCGTGTGTTTAACGATGTCGGGTTGCTTGTAAGATTAAATTGTCGCTGGCAGGGAGTGTAAGGAAGGTTTAGTAGTCTCCTGGCCGTTTTCATGGCAGTGTTTGTGAGATTTCATTCCCGTATGTATAAATGATTTGCATTATAAATTATTACATTATTATTTAATAAATAATTAAAATAAATGAATTTGAATAAACATTCAGCATAATTATTTTTTCATTATTAATTAAAATATATCTCGATTATTTTACTGAATTAAATAATTAATTCTATACACGTGTTTATATTAATATTGATTACGGATGATTTTAAAACTTTTTAATTTGATTGAATTTATATTTTACCAAACCGTATATATAAAATCACTCAATTTCTTTTATTATTTTATTTCTATTAATTATTTGCATGCAAAATTTAAGTTAGGTTTAATACGCATAGTAAGTATAACTTCTAACGTGCGTACAATGTACACAGCTCAATTTTTTACTGTCATAGGCTATTATTGTATTCCACGTTCGAGATTGTAGTGTATTAGTGGAAAAAAATAACCTATTACATATTAAAACTTAAAGGACAAAAATGCTTGCCCATTGCGACCAAGGGATAGGTATATTATTTTCCTCTATAACTAAGTTACGTGGATCTAAGGATAAAAAAATGGTTTGTCTCTCTTCTATATTTACATTGGCCAAGTAGAGTTTGTCTTTGATCTTGTCTAATTTCAGATTTTGGCGAGGTTTTTATTGATACAAAATATTTGCTGTGAGCGAACGCCTCTACATTAAAAGTTCAAAATATTCATACACACATTTCGTTCGGAACAGTCCATGCATGGACATTATTGCGTTTTATTTTTAATTGGTAAGAAAATAATCGTGTATATTGTCAATCGTAAACTAATTTTAACGCTCATGCGCCGCGTGGATTTTCAGTTTCACTTCTTGCTTGAGAAACGAATCGTTTTCTTTGTAGTTCGTATACAGTTATATTGTTGGAGGTTCATTTGGCTAAGTAACTTATATTAACTGATATAATCACGAGACTTAAAAACGTGACTCAAGATCGTCAAGAGGTTAAGATGGAGCGATTACGAGCAGTGACATAAAACTGGACTCGCATTCTAGAAGTTAGAGGCTAGAATCCTGGTGTTGGTTTTCCACGGATTTTTGAAATCACTGTAGGCAAATGATAGGTAGCAGGCACTAGACAAAAAGTCATTTGACCGAAATTTCGGAGAAACGACTTTCGGTCTAGTGCCTTTCGGCCTAATGACTGTTGCCATATTCCCAGTGAGATAAATTTCCAAGTTTTTGGTCTGAAACCTTTCAATCTGGTGCCCGTTGCTAAATGACTTTCGGTCGAGTGCCTTTCGGTCCAGTGATTTGCTGCCTACTGCCCCGTTCCCCGTAAACTTACTGTCTTCCCACGAGGTAGTTCCCGGGTTCGACGCCGGGCAAAGTGGCTGATGCTGGCTGACGAGCAGCCGGGCTAGGGATGTAGGAGGAGGGTGCAGTGGTGGGGGGTTATGTTCCCCTCCTCTTTGCGAGCACAACGCCCACCCTTCCGCACGGAGACGTCGAGTACCCTGGAGCCGGCGCTCCGTCGCCTGTCTGGTTATCTGGTCGGGACCTCGCCCTCTCGTCTGCCGCCGGCGACGGCTGACTAGTGACGTCGCGACCCGAACACGCCTCGGTGGCAAGTCTTGCACTATTCAGGACTCCCCCGGGCGGGTGGCGTCGCGAACACTCCGAGTTTCCGCGATCTCTCGTCTGTCCGTTCGCCCTCTGCCAGTCACTGCCACTAGGGGCATTCGTCGACCCAGTGCTGTCTTTAACAAAAGTGTAAGTGGCGGTACATTGAAAAAAAAATCCTCGAGTAATATCAAAATATAATATACTCCAGGCCGCACATGCCCTTTGAAGACAGTACAATTTGTTTTGGAAAATAATATTAGTTTACATTTTTAATTTTTACCCAGTTCTGCTGCCATGACGTCAAATATGTGTTAAGATAGCCTCGTAAGGGGCTTTTTTTTTTTTTTTTTTTTTTTTTTTTTAATATTTTGGTCTATCCATTTAACTGGAAAGTAATTTCTTATTAACCAAAACTCTATACAGTCATCTGCCATCCCACTGAAATTGGAAGCTGCGTTTGGCCCTGAAAAGGTCCCGTGTAGTTAATGGAGATGTGGCGTTTTTGCCTATAGTTTTATAAATAGTGTATACAAATTGCCTTTTGAATAATTTCGAACGGAGTGGAAGAAATTTATATTAAAGTAAAGTTTTACCTTTTAAAAATTATCCACACTACCTGTTCGGTAAAAAATTATCTGCTAGCAGAAAAAATACAAATATGAATATAAATAGGTAGTTAACAGCTTGTTATTCTTGTCGGTGGAATATAGTGTATGTGCTTACTCCGATGCCAGCAGAACTGTCAATTCAATTTCAAAATTTTTTTATTCTACACTAGCTGCAGTACCCAGCGTTTCCCGGGCTGAACCCAGGGTGAAGGGGAACTGTTTAGAGATCAGATGTAGTTAGTAATTGTCTTCTTAATTTGAATGTCAAGTGTGCAAAATAATTTATATCACTTTCAGATCCCGACAGACGTTGTTCTGCCAGTTTATAGTTATTTACCTGGTGTATGTAATCCAGATTCTATAAAGCAATGTAGAAAAAAAAAAACTGAAAAATAAGGGATTACTAATATTGAAAAGATTCCATTATCTAGCTAATGCTCGACATGCATTGCAAAGCCTCATTCAGTTTTGTTTTGTAATATGTTTGAAGTAGTTACACATATACAAATAATCTATCCATGTCTCTAAATATATATATAACTCTATCTACATCTATAGTTCTATATATCTATGTATCTCTATCTGTATTTATCTCTTTATATCTACATATATACCTCACACTATCTCTATGCATTCTATATGAGGGTACTGATTGCTTCGTTGTTAATATCACACGGGTGTTTTTTACTTGTATGGTAAAATTAAGAATGATAAGGCATCTAGTGCGTGGCAACAATGTTAATAGGCAATAGGAAATAAACCTCTTGCGCCTGCGGCATTGTCAACACACACTTCGTACGTGTATTGCATTTTGTATCTTACCCCCTCCAACGCATTTGATTCTAAATTGGACTTTTAGTAAGGATCCCTAATGTTATTGATAATATAATATAGCCTATAGCCTTCCTCAATAAATGTACTATTCAACACTGAAAGAATTTTTCAAATCGGACCAGTGGTTCCTGAGATTAGCGCGTTCAAACAAACAGACTCTTCAGCTTTATAATATTAAGTATAGATGATAACACTTTACATCTTAGAGTGGTTACTTTGACACTCCAGCATCTTTGCTCTTTTGTCAAAAAATACAAACGGTTACATTATTAGTATTACACATCAGAATATACATTACACTAAACATAAAATGAAAGTTTCGAATAGCTTGCTTTATTTACACAGAAAGATTTACAAATTAGTTGATATCGTATATTTTATTTCAGAGTCCTAAAGTGAAAAGTGATAAATGACCTAAGGAAAATAGGAAAATATTGGTACGAGTATGAGAGCAAAGTGGGTTCGTAAGGGATAGCCCAATTTGTTTTATTACAGTTTTATAAATGACTAATATTTACATTAATAATAAATAATCGTACCTAAAAATCACTTGCACTTAAAAATGATTATTCGCAAGTCACTCAATGTCTGTCAATTCTACAGTTCGCACTCTTCACTGGAGCTAGGCTCGACAGTTATTCGCCCATTAACCTCGCGCTGGTCCACACACAGCCTCGCGCCACTCAGTCGCACTCTCAAGGTCCCGTCGCTCCTCGTCGTGCCGCTCTCGAGGGGGTCTCTTACCCTCTTCGCCAATGTCGCACTTCCCTTCACTCGCGGAACTCTTCGAACTCTCGGAACTCGCTTGGAACTACGCGGACGCCAGCGTCGTTGCTTATATACCCGTGGCCTCCTTCTAGAAGTGACGAGAGTGGCTGTGACGTATCACGTCATCCCGGGCCGACCCGACGCCCGAAACACCCAGAACAGCGACGCTTATTCACGACACTCCTTGCGGCGGTCTTTGTAAGCCCGGAATTCCAGGCCAACTACAGATGACAATAGCCTAAGGTGAGAGGGTGTGTGGAGAGAGGGGGGTGGGTAACAAGGACCCTTGTAATCCGGCTAGGCACACGTGGCATGCCTTACGTCAATGGACGGCGCGTGACGTCAATGTATGGCGCGTGACGTCAGTGGCAATGCGGGTCCGCCAGCCAGTTCCGAAACTGGCGCGCATCGCGGTCCTGCCTGCGTTCGTAACAGTATATTAAATTGCACTCTGCTTCCAATTATAAATTTCGACTAGACATTGTGATCCAGCACTAATGTGACAACATACTAACTACAGATTAATTTTTACTCAGAATATTTCCGGACCAAACAAATGGTGTTTTCTAAAGCGACTACACTGTAATAGCTGTGTGTATATATAAACATACACACTCACACACATATATATACACACACATATATATATTTAAAGGAAGCACGCATCTGGTGGAATTTGATCCTTAACAATCGCACTCTTCATCCACTAAATGAAATTATTTTGATCGTTCTGTTGACAACCCATGACACAAAGAATTTCGTTCACATGCATATTAGACTGACATGGGTGTCTCATTGTTTTGCAATTAAATAATGTTATTAGAGCCCTGTTAAATATACATTTTCCCACTTTTGTGAATATTCTTCAACTGTATGCAAAAATTTACAATAATGTCAGTCGGGTGACTTGTATGATGTGTCGATCACGTTAATATTTACTTGTGGCACTCATTCGTACTTAAATATATAAAATAAACTAATAAAGGTTACGTGTACTTATGTACGGGCATTAGAAATTATACTTATTGGCGCAATAAAAAATAAATTTAATTTTGATTAGAAATAATTAATAGAAAAAAAATGACTGGAGAGGTATTAGAAATACGATTGGTAGAGTATAAATTCAATTTAATTAAAAAAATAATTATTACTCAATATTCAATAATAATACAATCATCTGTTCAAAATTAATTATTAATTTAGTAAAATAATAGATTTATTTTAATTAAAAATGAAAATAAATATGTTGAATGATTAATATAATTTATTAATTAAATTTTTTAATTAAATAAAAATATTATTATTAAAAATTTACAATGCAAATAAATTATACACACGGGAATATAAATACGCTTGAAAAAGTTTATAAACCGAATTTGTTACACTAATATTCAAAATAAATATATATATTTTTTAATTCTATAGACCAGTATTCAATATAAATCTCTAAGTTTCTGATTTAAAAGCACTTATATAATTTTTAATTGTGTGTACCTTTTAATACCAGTTAATTTTTGTTGCATGCTGCGTGGGCATCGTAAACATTAGCTCTCGTATTTTTTTCATAAGGCGCCTAATGAAGAATATCCTAGCGTCACTTGAAAAAGTTTATAAAAACAATATCACTAATATTCACATTAAATAAACGTTTTTAATTATATGGACCAGTATTAAATATAAACAACTAAAGTATAAGATTTAAAACAAAATATATAATTTTTAATTTTATGTAGTATTTTTTTCATCCTATGAAAATTTCGTTGAATGGTGCGCACGTGTCGTGAAAATTCACTGCCATCTTCTTTAAACGGGCTCAAACAAGTATAACTAAAAAAAACATAAAATAGTAATTATTTACCCTAAAACGAATTAAGTTATTAAAAAAGACGTTAGACCATGGAATTAAATTACCTACCTACAACCTATAAGTACAACTTGTTTGCATTGATATGAGAAGATGTTTATGTTCATTAAATATTAGTAACGTCTAGTCATTTTTTTTCCAACGGTAGTTCAAACTCATCCCTCATTTCTCAGGCTGACCGGACCATCTGTGTCCCTCTAGTTGATCAGCCTGCTCCATTTAACGCCAGACTCTTCTAATCCGTGTTGATTTTGCTTAAGTCGGGAAGAAACTTGCGAATTTCACATAACTTATCAAATAGTATAGCTTGTCACTTTATTCTTGTTTAAAAAAATTACTAGTTGTAAGGTCTTGTGTGCATCCAGTGGGTCGTTCGTGTAGCCCCACCCGGTAGCTGCCTGCACGCCATTGGCTAGTGGTCGCCGCGCGACGCAAAACTGTGGTGTCGGCGAGGTGCCGGGAGAGTCGGGAGGAGGCAGCCACTGGGAGAGGACGGACTTGCGCTCATGACGCCTCGCTCGCGGGTGGACCCACAGTCGCGCGACACGCGGTGTATGTGTTTAGGAGCAATCCTAATAAATGGGTTCAAAAGCACGTAATGCGCGTTATTATTCACTCGCCTTCGGTTCCCGATAAACGGCACACCCCCCTCCCCTTGTCAGTTGGGGGCGGGCGGTACACCAGGGGCGGTAGCACTGTGCCGAGGCACAGTGACCAGGACCCGTCAACGGCAGCGAAGACAAGCCGTTACATAGTTTATGTTTTCATTTGAATCTTTTTTACACACAAAATTATTTGAATTTTTCCGTAAAATGACACGTATATTTATATTAAATTTATTTTAATTCTAAATTTGCTAACTCTATTTGAGATTTCATAAATATTTTTATGGCTTCTTAATATACGTAAAAAATTGTACATTATTCTATTTTACAATTTTTTTCCCTTAGACTTAATACATTCTTAATTGATCTGTAGCATTACCATTCTAAATATGTCATATGGCCTTAAAATGTTTCAACAAACCGTTTTTATGTCATTTCATTAAGTCATCGGTCATCGCTTTACTGTAGCCATATGTACGTGAAACGTGTCCAATGGCTAATTTAATGTGACATTTGACGAGCTTGGATGGTAATATTAGTGATATGTGCTTGCACCTGCCTTTAGTTTGACAGCTATGATGGATTAAGCGGTCTAAATGGCTGATTTGATTGTTTTGCCGCTGTTGGATCGCATCAAGCTATCGTTTTGCAATAATTTAATGCATTGCACGCGAAGGCTGTGTAACTAAGACAATCGATCCAAAAATAAAAAGTCTCATAAAAAATAAAATCAGTATGACATTATATTTCCCATACGTAATGGACATTCTATGCTAACGACATACGTGCGCTTTCTCTCTCTTTCTCTCTCTCGTACAGCGATTTGCGCTGACGAGTAGCTAGCCGACTTGGCCAATGTAATAAAGACATTTTAGGGACCATTCTGACGCATCAAAGTAAGTCGCGTAAAGGCGATCAAATGTTATGGTTTGCGAAATTTTTACAATCCACTACAAAATTTTCGGTGATTTAAAAAAACGAACATAAGCGATGGGGTGGTTTGAAGTGGTTACAAATATTTTGGATGCCTCTCCGTAAGCTCCAAGCTCATTTATGCGTGCGATACAGGCGATAGTCTAATTATTGAGATGGTCCAAAAATTCCATTTCTATATACTTTTAGGTAGATCTCAAATAATTACTACATATTGTAGCCGTTATCATGGCGCGACATTCGGAAATTTGTTATATAGTTTTCCGTTTCATGGTCCATAGACCCCAAAACCATCGTCAACTCAAAAGTTTATATATATATATATATCACTTTTTTTTGTAGACATGATAACTGTCGTAATTTTTCACAAATCAATTTCAAACTGATACATAGAATCTAGTACTAGTGGAAATTTCGGTCGAGTTTGTTAATGGGAAATATCCAACCAAAGAGTTAGAAATGGGGAAGGTTTTTTATAAAAACTAAAAAATCGCTGTAACTTCCATAATATGGAAAATATCACATACGTTTGAACCTATTTTAACTCGTAGTAGTTATACCAAAATATTTTGTGTGAAAACGTTTTTGATACGACCACACATAACTGCTAGGGATTAAAAAAATCAAGGGTTGAAGGACAAAAAAATCATAATTCACTTCATAGGAACAATATCGAATTCGTACAACTTATGTATTAATCTTATAATTTTTATCTAAAACTTCTGTCTGAAACAATTTTTGATTAGACGAACCATTTCTGCAAGGTGTTGAAAAAAAGGGTAAAATTAAAATAAAATTCGTAACTTCCTTAGTATGTACACTATCAATTGAGTTCAAAGTTTGTAAAACTTATAATTTTTATCTAAAACTTTTGTCTGAAACAATATTTGATCAAATGTATTATAACCGTTAAAACAAGGGTTTAAATTTAAAAAAAAAAATTTTGGTATCAAATTAGTTTGAATTTATTTTAAACCATCTTAATATTATGTTAAACCTTGTTGCTAAGCAAATTTTTATACGACCACGTTATAAGTGCAAGGGATGAAAAATAGTGCTTGAAGGACAAAAATATAAATAATTACCTTAGTTGGCATATGGCATGAAATTCGTTCTAACCTATTTAATGCTGCCTTGTAAACTATTCAATGATAGATACATTTAGTTAAAAATATTTGCACCATATTCGCTACATGGAAAATTAACAAATATTTAATCGATCATTTTTGTAATATTGAAGAACATAAATATCTGATGTACATTCAGTTCTTAAAATGTTCCAGATGTTTATAAAAGTTTCCAAAATATTTCCAGAATAAATATGTACTTTGAAATCTACCTACGCCTATAGGCTGTGCCGAAAGGGATTTTTTTATTTTTATATGGCACGCGAAATTGATTGGAAATTTATCAGGGCTTTTAGAAGTATGGTTCTAAACGTCATACCCCTTATAGAAGTTTTGTTTTTAGGGTACGTTTAAGGAAGTGGTTCACATTTTGTTTCTAATTTTTTTGAAGTTTCTATTCTTCCTTAAGTAATAATAATACAAGCTTGCTACTTGTCTAACATAATTTACTGTATATAATATTATTTTTTAATACAAAACAACTGCATTTATACTGCAAATCTTTAATAATCACCTATTGACTTTATTTCTGTGTGAAGATGTAAGTAAAGATAAATTATGGTGGGATGCAGAATAAAAGTCAAAGACAGTTCGTCATCTTGGATTTCAGTGTCTGTATTCTCTTTCTTCCATCAAAAATTTCTAAAATGTTCTGTTTCGAAAGGAAAATTCCCTTCTTTAAAACAATATTTCCCTCCTTTTCCTTAAAAATATTTATTTAGAGAGTGGCCATTTTACACAGAAGGCTTCAAATGAAGTCATGATCTTGACTTTAAACTTGATAGTTTCAGTCCAACTTTGTCATTTCCTAAGATATCATTTTAATTTTATTTTTATTTTACCCGTACTATTTTTATATTTTATGTAGTATTAGAGTAAGCTCTAATTATAATACATAATAATATATAATTTTTATCATAACATATAACTTATTATAACTTTTTTCATAGCCTTAAAATAATTTGCTCCACTAGAACAAGGTCGCCCATGCCCGGGATCAAGTGAAAGGAAAAAAAAAGTGTAATTAAGGTGTTTATGATTTTCTTTAAAAAATATTTAAAAGTATCATGGCCTAGTATTTTAATAACAGGGCAAATTTTTGAGCGGGCTCGGAACTGGAACTGTTTTATAGCTGCTTACAAGTCACCATTCGTCTTCCAAAATATTTTTAAAAAAAATACTCCATACCCACAGGTCTAGCCGCCCAACCCCCTCCCCACCCAAAATTAATATATACGCGCCCTTGGACTAGAATGTAGGCTACAACATGACCCACCCACGTGTCATAATGTGCAAACTTCAGTTGATGAATAAACTGAAAGGGTTAATTCCGTCCACAAAAAATTATATTTAAGTATATATATATAATTTTTTTTCAGTTTAAATAAAATTGAACATGTTTAACTCTTCCTGAAGCGTTCCTCCTGCCTCCCCACTCGTACCTCCTGACGCAGCAGTGTCGGGCGACGCCACGAGACGCCACGAGACGCCACGCTTCTGGCTGGTAGCTGCTCGGGTCGCGGTCGGTAATGCGCACGTAATTAGCACGCGGTGCGCGCCGCAGCTTGGCGGCAGGACGCGCGATCTGCGGCCGCGAGCTCCACACGCTTTGCGAGCGGTTGGCAAAGGCGGCTGTTTAACACGCGTGTTCCCTTCGCGGAAACGCGTGGCACCTGACGCTAACCTCGTCTCCCTAACCCCCCTACAACCCTCAAACACCTCCCTCGAGCTAACTGAGCGCATGCTTTGTCCCGGGAAGGGTGTCGGCCACGCTATACTGCGTTCTCATCACGTGTTACAATTAGCATATGCTGCGGGATCCGTGCCTCGGGCAATTTTTTTTTCTCAAGTCTACCTAGTCACGTCCTTTTTTTTTATGTCATATAATTAAATAAAAAAAAACGTCATGGTCATACGCCGTGTAAGTGGTTTAATCTGTTCAACTTAGCAAATAAGCCAAAATATTAACAAGTAGTTACACAAAAGCAGGAAACTGGCCAACGGTAGCTGTTGGCAAAAAAATCATAAACACCGAGACTGTTTCCACACAGGAAGGAAAGTTTCCTTTACCAATGCTGTCAGAACCAAATAATCATTTAATTTCGAGGTTGCGTTTAAAACTGTGTTAAATTTTAACATAAGACTTAGACAGCAGTTGGCTCGCTAAGCAATAAGTGAGCTTTACTTATTTATTTAAAAAAAAAAGTGCCATAAACACCTGAAAGTCCACAAAGATGCATGAAAGAACGCGATCCACTTGCCAACGGCTCCATCGGCGATTCTGTAAGGGTCCTTAGAAGTAAAAGGTCGAGAGGTAGAGAAAAATAGCTGATATCCTTTGAGATGCATTTCTACATCCTAAAGGCTGAAGGGTCTTGAAGGTGAGGCGTTTGCCACGCCTCCTTTTAATTTGGTTATTAATTATATCATATGTTATGATAGATTGTTTGGCACTTGGTTCATTTTCGTCCTGAAGATTGATTAAAACATAAGCATTACGGACATTCACGGCGCTGCGCTTGTGTGTGTTTCCGCGAGCCAACACCGCGCGGCGCGCGAAGCCTTATGACGTCATGGTGACGCGTTAACCTGCGACGGTCTGCGGCTGGCGAGCTGGGAGACGGGGCTGGCGGCTGGTGGAGTCGACTTCGGCTCGTCGGGTGCAGGCGTGTTGCGCCGCTGCTAAAATGGAAAGACTGTTCCATTCACCTACGCATCGACCAGTGCCCAGCCCGGGTTATCGTCCACCATGCTGCGCAACTACAAGTAAGCCTCGACGCAACCGCTATTAACAACCGGGCACCGGGTTGGTTTTTTAAGGAAAAGCTATGAGCAGAGAGACTTGACTGATCATTAACTCAAATTCATTATCTTGCTAGTTTCTTGAATCGTAATGTGGCGAAATAAACTCGACTTCTCCTTTTTACGCTACGTGAGAATTTACGTAAACTGCAAGCCAGACTTATCACGTTGCTGTGGTGCGGGATGTGAGACTCGCAAAATTACGTCGAAACGAGAGTCCGGTTAGACCAAAATATTGGGAATTGTGCCTAAATAACATTTATAGACAATTACGTCATCCAGCAGTGTAATCAACGGACCTGTTAGGGAAAAACTTAACCTTTCTAAATGTTTGTAAAATTACCCGTAATATAGTGTTTATAATATGTGATTACATTAGATGTCCTTTTCTTTAATGCGAGATCTAGATCTTCTGTAGATTTGTGTAAATGGTTCTGTATTTTAATGTACCAAGCCGATGCCAAGCAGGAATATTAAATAGTAAACAGGCAGTGATGTTTTCAATTATTATCCAGGTCATTCTTTTTTGCCTAGGGACCGTACTTCTCACTGCTTTTAGTTGGTACACCCTTCTGCGGCTCCCGACTTTAAACTCGAGCGCCTTAAGTAAGGCCTCAAAACTGCGCCACTCTGCTAGTCAGAGTCACAGACGCGGTAGTTTTCGGTGTTTAAGATACTTATTGATTTTTTATATCACCAGTATGGCATTGGCTTGGATATATAAATTACATAAAGAGGAGATAATGACTAATTTAAAAGCTGCGTCAGTCGAGCACAGTGCGGACGAAAGCATAGATGTTTTAAGACAAAAGTTTGTGGCGCATTTGAAAGGAGAAAGAGTTTCGTGGCAAACGGAACAGGCAGAAGCGAGTGGGTGTGGCTCGCTTAGTACAAATTTTCTAAAAAGTAAGTTTGCTTTGCGATCACTAGAAAACGTTCCGAAACTGCAGTCAGCAAATGTAGAGGATATATTAGAGTTTTGCATGGCCGTAGACAAGCTAGCTAACGCAAATTATTTTTCCAAGGAGAGCGATTTAATTTTAGCTGTTGCTTCGCGTTGCACAGGCTTAGCTTACGATATACTCATTGCGCGTTATAAGAGTCATATGTCCTGGGTTGATTGCAAGGAGGCGTTATGGGAAAATTTATGTCCTTGTAGAGTTAGAGAGGAACTTATAATAGAGAAAACCCGTCGTTTTCAAAGAAAAGGGGAAAAAACTTTGAGTTATGTACATGACATTTTGGACCATGGTTCGGCCCTTAATGTCCAAATGAGGGAAATGGAGTGGATACGGTTAGTCTTAGAAAACTTGCATCCCCACATTAGGAGGGAGTGTAGCTTTGTGGAGAGGCCCACCAACTTGTTCGATATTAGTAATTGGGCGGTGGAGGTGGATAATGTGTGTTGGGTTTCCGATTTATGCGAAGAGGAGGAAAAATCAAACATTTTAAAAGAGGGTGAAAGTAGCGTGGGGATAAATGGGGAAGCGGACTTGAATGTCACGAGAGTGGATAGGTGCAGTGAAGTTGATAAGGTGGGTGTAAAGTCCGAAATTTCAGCATATGATCAAAGTAATAAATATAAAATTAGAAAGAAGTGCTATGCATGTGGCAGTGAGAGCCATCTCATCGCTAAATGCGCAGAGAAGAAGCAGAGTAAAGGTCAGGGGAATAACGTTAGACGAGTGTATGGGTTTTGTGGCAAGTGGGGGCATTTGTCTCGCAATTGTTTACAAAAAAAAAGGGTTAGCTGGTTTCGTTTTGAAAATAAGCATCGTCTGGCGGTATTGAAAGCTAGAAGTAATATGTGTGTCAGGGTAAGTTTTTATGAGGAGATAGTCTCGGGTTTAATTGATACCGGGGCTAGCAATTCATTTGTACAGCAGGCGTTTTTGAGTAGGTTAATAACGAGACATCCCGAACTAAAAAAAAATTTAAAAACGGAGCCAGGGTTTGAGGTACATTTGGCTGACGGGAAAAGCCGGAAAATCTCCTTGAAAGTACGTTTGCACTTTAAAATAGGAAATTTTGCCTGGACACGTGATTTTTGGGTAATGCCTGGACTGCTCGAAGAATTGATTTTAGGATGGGATTTCTTAAAGGGCACGGGAGCTATAGTGGATTGTAAGAATAGGAGGTTATGCTTCGCGTTTGATAAAAAAGTCAAAATTAGTCTTGAGGCACCTAAGAATAAATTTGAAGTTTGTTGCGGAGGTTTAAAGGGGGTGGAGGAACACTTAACAGAAAAACAGAAGGACGAAATCAGGGATATTTGTTTTCGTTATCCCGATGTAATTACGGAAAAGGTGGGAAAATGTGAATTGATGCCGTACCGGATTGAATTAATGGATCAACGTCCGGTGAGGTGTGTGCCCTATCAATGTGCTCCTCCCAAAATGCTAGTTTTTCGGGAAATCATAGATGATTTACTTAAGCAAAATGTTATAGAAGAAGCGAGTTCAGAGTACGCTTCACCCGCCTTTTTAGTAAAAAAAAAAACACCGGGGAAGTATCGCTTAGTCTTGGACTACCGAATCTTGAATGATCGCATAAAACTAGATGGTTTCCCGCTGCCCAAGGTGGAAACGGTGCTGCAATATTTGGGGCAAGCGAAATATTTTACGGTGTTAGACCTTAATGCTGCTTTTCACCAATGCATGTTGGAGGAGAGTAGCAAGAAGTTCACGGCTTTTGTTACCCCGTGGGGACAGTACCAATGGAAAAGAGTGCCTTTCGGGGTAAATTTTGGCTCACAATGCTTATCGCGTATCTTATCTTACATTCTGAAAGAATATCAATTTAAAAATGTCATTAGTTTTCTGGATGACATTTGTATATTTTCTAATTCTTTCGAGGAACACTTGGAACATGTGGAAGGGGTTTTGCAAAAATTACGAGGTGCAGGGTTAACAGTCAATCCTGAAAAAGTTTGTTGGGCCAGAAAGAAAATTCGGTTCCTGGGTTTCATTGTTGGGGAAGGAAAAATTGTAATGGACCCTGACAAAATTGAGGCCATTGTAAATTTCGCGAGACCTCGTAATGTAAAAGGCATCATGAGATTTTTGGGCATGATGGGCTATTTTAGCCGCTTTATTGAGAACTATGCGGATTTGTGCTACCCTTTAAATAATTTAAGAAAAAAAGGGGTCATTTTTAATTGGGGTGAGGTAGAGGAGGCCGCTTTTCTCGGTTTGAAAAAAGCCATTTCCCACCCACCGGTGTTAGCGTTACCAGATTTCCAGAGGCGATTTGTAGTGCAGGTTGACGCTTCGAGTGTCGCGTTAGGCGCGGTTCTCTTGCAAGATTTTGGCAAGGGTCTACAACCCATTATGTTTGCTGGAAGAACACTTAATAGACATGAAAAAGGTTATAGCACATATGAAAAGGAAGCCCTTGCTTGCGTGTATGCTTTGGAACGTTTTGACACTTATCTAGAGCATGACGAATTTGACCTTTACACGGATAATCAGGCTTTGACCTGGTTGTTTTCGCATCCGAGACAACTAGGGAAAATAGGGCGGTGGGTAATGAGGCTCACTAGGTTTAGGTTCAAAATAATTCATGTAAAGGGAAAGGACAATGTGGTCGCGGATGCCCTTTCGCGGATGTTTGAGGAGGAAGGCGGTGAACAGGATTTGGAAGACGAGAGTGAAGTAATCAGGTGTGGGCGTTTTACTGTGGAGCCAGAACTATTCAACAAAGTAGAGGAGGTGTTAGAACAAGATTTGGAAGGGCAAAATATAACGCGGGATTTACTGCAGGGCAAAAATAAGAATTTCGTGTTAGTGAAGCATAGATTATATTATCAACAAAGTGGGAAAGAGAAAAGACTTTATATTCCTAAGCTCTTACGGCCTATGGTGCTAAAATATTATCACGATAGTGCGTTTGGGGGTCATGGAGGAGTGGACAAGACATATCATAAATTGAGAGATGAAGTCTATTGGGCGGATATGAAAAGAGATGTGCAAAATCATGTTAACACGTGTGAAAGTTGCCTGTTAAGTAAACAAACCGTAAATTCGAAATTGGGTAAATACTCCGTTTCTCTGCCCACGCGTCCCTGGGAGAAGGTTTTCATAGATATTTTTGGTCCTTTGCCTCGATCTCGAGAGGGAAATAATTGTCTTTTGATTATTGTGGATGGTTTCACTAAATTTAATTTTTTTTTACCTTTATCTGACATGAAAGCGGCGAGAATTGTCAAGGCTCTTACGCAAAGAATATGGCAAATTTTTGGAGCACCTGAGAATGTGGTTTCTGACAATGCGGCCTATTTCAATAGTCAAATATTTGGGAACATGTGTTTTCGTTGGGGAATTTGCCACATCAACACCAGCCCGCATTATCCTTGCCCAAACCTGGTAGAAAGAGTGAATAAAAATATCAAGATTGCACTTACTATTTATCATCATCAAGACCATCGCCAGTGGGATGAAAATTTGGATATGCTGAGTTTAGGATTTAACATGGCTAAACATGACGCCACTCATTTCACTCCCGCCGAATTATTTCTGGGGCGGAAAATACCACACCCTCTTTTAAATGTTTGGGGTATAGGAGAGGAATTATGGGCGATCAGTAGTCCACGTTTATTAGAAGGTAAATGGGTAGAAGCTATAAAAAATCTCCAGAACGCTCAGAATAAGGTTGCGAAACAATATAATAAGGGGCGCTTGGAAAATCCTTTTAAGGTGGGAGACTGGGTGCTCTGCAAAAGTTTTCCCATCAGTAACAAAGCGCTGCACAAAACCGCTAAATTAGAGTTTTCTTACCAGGGGCCTTACAAGGTGATAAGGCATTTAGGGGGAGTAACCGTTCTTTTGCAGCGTGTGGACAAAAGTTTTGAGACACGTAAGGCGCATATTAGTCATCTTAAGAGGTTCACACCCGATCAAAGTAAATGATTGTTTTTGCCCTTTTTAGTCATGTGAATAGAGATTTTTTTTTGAATTATGTTGCTGTTTGTTAACGAGTAAACGGGAAAGTGGCACAAAGCATTGTTTGGTCTTAATCATTGTTTTTTTTTTGTCTCTCTCATGTGTTTTTCTTCGCGTGTTTTTTCTCACTGTGTGCTTTTTTCTTCTTGCTTTTCTTTGAGGTCGTTTGTTTGAATGGCGTGTTTTGAGTGCTTCCCCGTTTTCTCGCCTTATAGTGGCTCGAAGCTACCTAAATTTCTTTGGTTTTTGGTGTTAATTTAGAATTTTTTTTAAGGGGGGGATATTGAGGCGTTTGCCACGCCTCCTTTTAATTTGGTTATTAATTATATCATATGTTATGATAGATTGTTTGGCACTTGGTTCATTTTCGTCCTGAAGATTGATTAAAACTTAAGCATTACGGACATTCACGGCGCTGCGCTTGTGTGTGTTTCCGCGAGCCAACACCGCGCGGCGCGCGAAGCCTTATGACGTCATGGTGACGCGTTAACCTGCGACGGTCTGCGGCTGGCGAGCTGGGAGACGGGGCTGGCGGCTGGTGGAGTCGACTTCGGCTCGTCGGGTGCAGGCGTGTTGCGCCGCTGCTAAAATGGAAAGACTGTTCCATTCACCTACGCATCGACCAGTGCCCAGCCCGGGTTATCGTCCACCATGCTGCGCAACTACAAGTAAGCCTCGACGCAACCGCTATTAACAACCGGGCACCGGGTTGGTTTTTTAAGGAAAAGCTATGAGCAGAGAGACTTGACTGATCATTAACTCAAATTCATTATCTTGCTAGTTTCTTGAATCGTAATGTGGCGAAATAAACTCGACTTCTCCTTTTTACGCTACGTGAGAATTTACGTAAACTGCAAGCCAGACTTATCACGTTGCTGTGGTGCGGGATGTGAGACTCGCAAAATTACGTCGAAACGAGAGTCCGGTTAGACCAAAATATTGGGAATTGTGCCTAAATAACATTTATAGACAATTACGTCATCCAGCAGTGTAATCAACGGACCTGTTAGGGAAAAACTTAACCTTTCTAAATGTTTGTAAAATTACCCGTAATATAGTGTTTATAATATGTGATTACATTAGATGTCCTTTTCTTTAATGCGAGATCTAGATCTTCTGTAGATTTGTGTAAATGGTTCTGTATTTTAATGTACCAAGCCGATGCCAAGCAGGAATATTAAATAGTAAACAGGCAGTGATGTTTTCAATTATTATCCAGGTCATTCTTTTTTGCCTAGGGACCGTACTTCTCACTGCTTTTAGTTGGTACACCCTTCTGCGGCTCCCGACTTTAAACTCGAGCGCCTTAAGTAAGGCCTCAAAGGGGTATTCGAAAAAAACAAAAAGCAACACAAATTTCTCAAAAAGGAAATCACACAATACAAACAAAATTAACCGTGTTTCGAATTTGATTGTTTAAATTATTGGCTTTGACTGCTTGATTCAGTGTGTTCTACCCGGTCCCTGAAGCTGCTCTGTGGGCTGGATAATTTTCTCCCTACTTTTATTGTGATGGGACAATGGAAATTAGTAATTAGTTGTTAATAAAATTGTTCCTAAACTGAAAAATCATCGGTAATCGCAATATATTTTTTATTTTATGTGCACCTTATTAAATACACCAGCCAGGTGTAATTGTGAGGCATTGAAAGAAAAGCAAAGTAAAATTAATTTGCACTCCCAGCAAACATATGAGTAATTTTCTTTTGAATAAACCTTCCAACTGACAACGGGTGGTTAAATGTACGACGTATACTTTCAAAAATCAAGCACAATTGGGTCACACGGCGAACACAGTAAGGCCTAAAGAGAAAAAAAAAACTCACAAACCTGGTCAAGTAACGAAGCTATCACAAGCAAACACATAGACTTCCAACGACAAAAACAAAGTCAAGGTTGTGGGAACCGAACGGGAGCAGTAGAAAACATAAGGGTGTTTATAGATTTGATTTACCACTGTTGTTGCAGTTAATGACTGCCAAGCATGATATTTCTGACTACGCGACTATGGTAGTTAAGGTAATTAGCTATGATCTGCGATGGTTTTAAAATGACCACCCTACGTTACTACTTTCAGCGTAATGTGTCTGAATATGTGGACAGCTACAGTTTTCGTGATAACGACGATCAAACATTTTCGTCGTTTCCAGAGTCTGTGGCCGAGTTCGTTTAGGTACAATGCTGCAGGCACACCTGGGACAGGGTTGTTTGGCGACAGTATTGTAGTTTATAGCTTAGCGCATATGCCGCCAACTTTGGCCTTCCGGATGTTACTAAACCTAGTAAAACAAACTGTAGAAACATTCTCGTTAGTTTCTTTAGGAATGCTAGTTAAAGTACATATTATTTTCGGTTGATATTGACAAGTTTGCAAGCAGTGACGCGAGGATAGTTAGAGGACGAAATTCTTTGAACGTACACCTAGGTACTCACTTCGTGGTGTCAGTCTGTGATGATGGCAGGATTTATGTGACAGAGGTAGAAACGCTGAGTTTTGAATGCCATCACCGGCTCATGTCTCATTCTGACGTTCGCAAAACGTGCATTCTTTAATTTTACGCGAGCCTCGAAAGTTATTGGAGTTGTGCAGTCATGTTTATTTACAAAAAAATATATGAGTGCGTCTTTCAGTACTCACCACTGATGTGTAAAGCTGTAAACATCTAACAGTAACGAGCAAATTCATGTGTTTGTATATTGTTATGTTGCAAATAAACTTATAAATACTAAACAAGGATATGAATTTGAAGTAGAAATCTTTACAATAATGCCGAGCGTGATGCATATACTCATCAATAAAATATTATCATTTAAAGTACAAGTCAAAATTTCTAACGCGAATCATGCACTTACTTTCTGCGCCCACAGTTAGAATTCGCTGCCTGAATCGTAAACGTTGCTTGCCGCCCCTAGATGGCACTACGAAACAAACTTAAATTTTAAAATATTATAAACGGCTCCGATAAGAAGCGAAAGAGACTCGGAAAAAACCCTAAACCCCGGCTTTGGCCCTGATTTTCGACAAGGAATGTTTTTAAAATAATGTCCATCTTGTTAAAATTTATCAGTTAATACTATACATTTTCAACATATGATAAAAGTTATAATTATATGGCATTTTTAATATATTAAGCCAAATATTTTAAAATACATATAATAACACTAAGTATTTCTTTATTTATTTAACTTAAGCGATTGAAATAAGTCTATAAATAATTACTATAGAAAAAACGTAACCTAATCAAGCTGATTCAACATTATTATAATATAATATTATATTATAATGTTGTTAGAAAATAATAAGTACTGTTACGAGATTTGAACCACGTCCTTTGAGATGAACAAGCGCGCGCTCTACCGCTGTGCTATCGGACCCGTAGACATGGTATAAGAAGAATATTTATTATTATAATAGTAATGCTAGTTTTTTTAGTTTAAAAATTGAGATTACTTTTTGCCGAGACTATTTTCGTTTTCTATATATATATATATATATATATATATATATATATATATATATATATATATAATCCAGGGTAATTTCAATATCATACATTTTCATTTGGCACACTAATGCGTTTGGTAGGTATTACCCTCAGTTTACGAAAACGACTATAGGATACGAGTTTATGTTTTACACATGTGGGCTCTCCATTTTTTATGTCACATTTCCGTTCATAGACTTCCTACCAAATGCCGTATACCGAGAGCTGAGACATTAACACAGCGAAAATTTCGACAAGAACTTCCTCGCAAGAAATTTAAGGGCACCGAATCGGTTTACATCAGTCACATCCATGCTTGAGGTCGGGTACCTTCGCGCGTCCGTCCAACGAGGACTGCAAGCAGCGTGTGCAAGGCATAGATGACCAGAGATCAGCCTGGAAAAGTCAGGAGCCCGTAAAAAAAGGGATTGGAGAGGGGAGGGGGGGAAACAAATTGAATCTCTGAAGTGGCATCAGAATCAACACACGTCGGGCCGCACTTTGTTATTGTTCCACCCGGCGAGAGGGCCCGGCGACTCATCCTAAGCAAACACGCGGGGCGGTGGGGGTCCGGACTGCGAACCCTGCGCTCCCCAGGGCGGAGTGTCCGTACAGGTCAGGGCCCGGACTGGACGAGAGGGCTTGTTTGGACAGTCTCCCTGATGCGAGCACCCTCGCCGCTGACCCCGGGTCGCCCGAGTGCAGCCGTCCGCTGTGCTTCTGGTGGCCGAGACTCAGATCTAGTTCTTGACGCGAATACGTCTTTCAAATTGCTTCCATAGTGGAAGGCAATTAAAAAAAAAAACGAATGATAACAAAATCGGGGGACACATTTTGGTGTTGCAGCTACATATCTATCATCTCCATCCAAAAATGTATTTCCACCGCTGGATAGCTAAAGGTATAAAGAATTCGGTACGCTAAGTGAGGACTGTGACGCATCGCGCACGGTGGATGTGGAAGCGCCGCCATTTTGAGGTCCATTTCGCTGCGTTTCGAGATTTACATTTAGTATAACTTTTGACTCGGAGAAGCTACGACGTTCGTTCGTTTGAGTTTCAATCTTCAGCTTTCGTCAAAATATATCGATGGCATATATAAAAAAATTAGTGTAAGATAGTTACAGTGAATATATGTGGTGGTAAAATAAAATTTGTATAGAAAATATTACTTCTTACGTACACGTAGTCTATTCACGTACAACACACGGCCGTATCCATGACACAGCCACACCAATTTTTTTTTATAAAAATAATTTTTACAAAAATAACAATAATTAATTGTAACTACATTATACCTACCTTCTTGCGTGTTAAACACATATATCGTACCTACTTATTGATGAGTAGAAAAAGTAAGTTGATTATTAAGTTGTCACGTACAACACACGGCCATATCCATGACACAGCCACACCAATTTTTTTTATAAAAATAATTTTTACAAAAATAACAATAATTAATTGTAACTACATTACACCTACCTTCTTGCGTGTTAAACACATATATCGTACCTACTTATTGATGAGTAGAAAAAGTAAGTTGATTATTAAGTTGTAGAAGAATACGCAATTATTATTTTTTTACTTTTTAGTGCATATTAATTTTTTTGGAATAGTTCATTTTAAGTCGTTTTTTTGGTTAAAATTTGTGTTTATTAGGCAAACAAACCAGTGAAAATTAATTCACTTTATTTTCGTAGCCACATTTGTGGTGTGTCATATCAGAAAAAAAAAATGTCATCTCTTATTCATTTATATAGAACATGTTTTTTTTTATTACACATCATTGTTTTTCGCACAGTTTAAAACACTTCTTCTAAGCAGTTAGTCGTCAAGTAGATAATTTAACATTGTGAACCTAAAACTTTGGATTTGAATCTTTATCCTGTATTTTTTTTTTGCTAGTAGTAATGGGCCCACCCAACAGATAGCGTTAGTTTCCACTGTAAGCGTCATACTTCTATATCTCACCCCTTGTTATAATTATTTGACCCGTAGACACGCCATGGGGCTGACATAAACCCTGTCTTTGTGCGTCCCATCTAGTCCCGTGCCGCCAGCGTTTCCCTCCACGTCATACTGCTTGCTGACTGGCTCCCTCATCGAGTAGTAGTATACTCAGCTTGGCACGTTATCTCTGTACCATTTCTTAAGGAAAAATAAGCAGTATTTAGTCAGATTAAAAAATAAAAAAAAAAAACAAAAAAAATACGAGAAATTCTGGCTTGTTCAAGAACTCTATCCTTGTTGAAAAAAGTAGAAGTTCACAAGCTGGCAGAATCTGTTTATGTAATTATTAATTTTTAAATTTTTGTATTTTTTAAATATTTTATTAGTTGTTTATTTTTATTTTTTTGTGATTCACTAATATTTATTTAGGAAAACATGCGTTAGTTTTCTCCGTATCCTCCTGATTATTCCTGCCAATATTTTGATGGTTTTCTCCTTGTGCTCCTGATTATTCATTTCAATATTTTGTTTATTTTCTCCATGTGCTCATGATTATTCCTGCCATTATTCTCTTGGTTTCTCCAAGATCTTCTGGCGTCACTTCTGTTGGTTTTCTCCGTGTGCTTCTGGTTATTCCTGGCGAGACTTCGGCTGATGTTCTCCCAGTGCTTCTGGTTATTTCTGAGAAATCAACCTCAGCATGAAATTTGTTTTTATTAATGAGACTTGCCATTTTATTCAGAGTTTCGTACAAATTGCTGAATTTTTGTTACTAATTCAGCTCTAACAATATTTTTATCAGGTGGAATTAAAAAAATATTCATTACTCAGTCAAAAAATATGCCTTAAGATGGTTGAGAATCACGATTATGCAAGACAAACTTCCTACTCCCTAGTGTCTATTGAAGCCCTCCTCTTGCGATCGTGAGAGAGAATCCCACATCCCACAAGAAAAAGCAAGTGTCTTACCAACATGCCAAACGAAGATATTTATTACTTAGGCGATTACTATGACTTGATACAGCTGAGAAACCTTGACATCTGATACGAAATCTCTTCTCCTTGGTGTCTAGCGAAGCCCACCTTCTCTTGCGATCGCGAATGAGCAACCTGCATTCCACATGAAAGAGCGACTACCTGTACAACATAGCATGTGGCGCTAACTGTTCAAAGAATCGGCAATACTTGCAACAAGTTATCTGCATGATATAAATTAACTCTCGCTTCTGAATGGAGTATTGTAGCCAGATGCAGCCTTGTAGTCTCGTAGCCTTCTAGTCTCGTAGCTTTGTAGCCAAATGTCATTGGAGCTATAGTAGCCAAAGACAATTGGAGCCTTGAATTATTGTATTCTCGTCGTCCCGTAGCCTCGTGGCCTTTTAGCCTTTTAGCCTTGTAGCCAAGTGTCGTTGTAGCTGGAGGAGGCTAAGACATTTGAAGAAGTTGGAGCCTACCATATATTATCGATCGTATCCTACTGGGAGAATCGCATCCTACTGAGTTGAATGTTCTTGTAAATGTACGTCATTTTCGTTATATGCGCGTAATCAATTCTGTAGTATCGTATCCTACTGTTGAGATCGTATACCTCTGATGATATCGTATCTCTCTGACAAGAACATCCCTCTGACGATAGCTTATTCCTCTGACGAGAGCTTATCCCTCCAATGAGATCGTATTCCTGTGGCGAGATCATATCCCTGTGACGAAATTGTATCCCTGCGATGAGATCGTATCTCTGTGCCTCGTAATAATGCTTTCTATTTTACTGTGCTTCCAAATGTACTGCTTATTTTTTAAAATGCTTCCAAATGTGCTTTATTTTATTTAATATGCTTTCAAATGTGCTGCCTTTTTATTTATTGTGTTTCCAAACAAACTTCCTTTTTTTGAATGTGCTTCCTTTTTGTTTAGTGTGATTTCTTTTTATTATGTGCTTCCTAATTGACGACGAATGAGCATGGATAAGTTTTTACTCAAAAAATGATTGGCCTCTTGGTTCGGACATTGAACATGACCTTATTAAAATGTTGGTCACGTATCGACGAATAATATCTCTTGGTTCGGAGACGCTTGGCCTATGCACCTTACATAATACATAATCTTGCCTAGTGGCTCGGAGACGCTTGGCCTATGCGCATGAATTTGTACATGAACTGTTTAAAATGTTCGCCGAATATCGACGAAAAATATCTCTTGGCTATTGATTGGGTGTGTTTGACCACCTACTGGATGCGTCCGGCTACCACCTGGACGTTCCTGGCCACTGGATAGACGCGCCTAGCTACCGACTGGGCGTACCTTATCAACTTGACGTGTTATTTTGCCCAACTGACTGGACGTGCGTGTCCGGCCAACCTATCTGACGTTCCTAGACAACCAACTGGACGTGGCTGTCCACCCACTAAACAAGAAGAGTCTAGCGACAGCAATGCTACCTTCCTGCAACTGGCAACTGGCAACTGGCTCGTTCCGGGGCCGGCTGCCGCACCGCTCACGCTCGTTCCGGGGCCGGCGGCACGATCATATATGTCATCTGAAACTTCTATTTGTCAAATATGGCCTCGTGGCTGAGCGCTTAGCGGCGCTATCATAATGAATGCAAATAAAAGTAAATTTATTAATTAAATTGTAATTTTCAGATAAGGACATGATAACTAATGGTCAATTAGGTTAGGTTAGCTACATTATAAATACTTTAAAACTTTGTGGACGATTGATTTGGTTAGGATAGTTACATTAAAGATACTTGGAAATCAAACATCCAGGGGGTAGGCGCTCCCGATCGGCCAACTTTGGAGAGGATCGGCATTTGCAGCCAGTTGCAGGACGGTAGCATTGCTGTCGCTAGACTCTTGTCACTAAACATACGTCCCTGGTCACTGAATATATGTACATGTCTGGTCACCGACTTGGTGTACCTTGCCACCAACTTGACGTGTTAGTCCGACCAACCGACTGAACGTGGCTGGTTAATTGACTATCATGTAGAGATGACCTGAAAACATGTCAAGGCATGCAAAGGAATCGCTTCGCCTTCTAATAAGACTGAAGACATCGAGAAAAGCTTGTAATTTGTGGTTTTTTTTTTTGTAGTTGTAGAATTTCTGAAATAAATTTTTTACTTGTAATTTGTTTTTTTCACGAATACCTACATCAATTTTTTGGTCATTTTATTTAAATTATCTCAATTTAATCTGTCAGGTCTCGAACCAACGACGGATATCCATCAAAATCATTTTTTTTTAATGAGTGACTTTTAAAAATTTTCTGGAATTTTTCCCAAATTTCTAGCGTAAAATGTCCAAAATTTCATGATAGCGGCCAAATTTCAATTGGTGGACGGCACAGTAATGAATGATTCCTGCACTCTAGCGGAAAAAATTTAAACTAACAAGGCGGCATTGCCAACGCAATTTAGAAGACGAAACAATATGTCGGATCCAAGTTTGAGGTCTCCAACGGGCGAAAACAATATGGATGTCATGACGTCATACTGTTAGGCATAATATTTATCTTAGTTTTAGTGGTGGGAGGTCAGTATGTCGGGTAGCTTCTGGAGGAAGGATCCATTGCCTTTTTTTTATTTTGCCTTCACCGGGTTCGAACCGAGGACTCCATGTCGTAAATGCGTTGTTTAGATAAAATTGTAGGTATTAAGTAAAATTTGTTATTGATTTTAAAAAAATTTCCGTTAAAATTGCTAACAATTACTGATTTTAAAATGGTGGACAATTGTAAAAATGTCGGAATTTTTTAAAAATAATTTTTATGAATTATTTTTTTATTAATATTATAATTGTTTCCATTTAAATCGGATAATATTACTGATTTTCCAGATGATGGTCGTAACGAGAATTGCAACGTTCTAGAAACCAAGATAGTTGTAAAGAAAAGTGAAACAATGACGTCATACACATACAAGATGGTAACCGTAACGAAAAGCGTAACGTTATAGAATCCAAGATGACGTACGTAACGTAAAGTGCATCCGTGAAGGCCGAGGTCAAGCTCACCAGAGGCTTATTGGTGGAGGCTTGCCCATGGGGAATTTAAGCCTCAATGGGGACATTTCAAATTTTCAAACATTTTTTGAATAAATACGGGAAATTTTCCCTCCAAACGGTAATTTTTCCTTTGAAATGGGGACTTTTATAATTTTTCTGATTTTTCAGCAGAATCTTCCCCCTCCCCTCCGAAAAACTGAAAATTTGTCGAATTTTGACCAATTTTGAGTAATGTTTGGACCCTTTTTTGGCCAATTTTGAAGGTCAAGGTCAAGGTCATCCATGATGGCCGCCTTGACGTTATAAAACAATATGGCGGAGGGACACTCGCTTCTAGGCTCGGACCCATTCCTATACTACTTTCACCTTGTGACGAGAGATGCGTGTGTAGGCGTGTTGGATGTAGCGGCGCGCTATTAATTTTGGCAGACGACGTTTGAGGTTTGCTCGCCTTGAAGGAACGCGGCTTGGTTGCTTAGCAACCGGGGACCGCCGACATCGACTCGTGACGCGCGATGCGAAGCCGAGAATATCGATGCAGGGTCCGGCACGGGAAATGCCTCCTCCGCGGGTTTACAGCGAGCAGTTTTATCTACGCTATGTCAGGGCAGGGCTCTTCGCGACGCGGTTTCGCAGGAAGGCAAGTTTTTAAGGCCGTAGGTTTAGGGTGATATATAATAAAGCTTTGAACCAAATTTTACCATTTTCAGAAATGAATTTCCCTAATGGGGTGAATATGGTTTCATAAAAATACAAAAGAAAATTATTTTGAGGTAATACAATCATTGAGTAAAAAGTAATACAAATGTTCACTTTGATCATAATTATTTCATGATTAGCAGTATTAATAATAACGCATTAGGTTAGTCCTTATAAAGTGGCAACTAATTTCTGTCGTTTCAATGCAAAAATTAGTTGTAACATTTCAGTATTTCATACATTGATCATTATTAAAATCATAAAGGATTAAATCATTTGCTTTGATGTATATTGCCTATGGACCTCAATTTACCTCACAAATACGTGCCGTAAATTCGGGATCTGGACCCAGACCTGGGGCTTAGGGTGACGTCATCTCCAAAACTACAGAGGGCTCGGAACCATGGAGGTATTTGTTTATGGAGGGGTGCCAGATCATAGGTGGAAGTAAATGGGTAGCATTTAGTTAGCAAAGAAAATCTTAGCTGTATGAAGACTAGTGCTAGCAGTTTCGTTTATATCGCGAAAGGACTCACAGGAATGAATCGTGAAAATGCCTTCATGAAGAGAGTATTGTTAAAACCCCCGCCTATACACACGGTGTGCAGAGCTTAAGAAAAAAACCCAAGCGGGTTTAAAACGGCTTAAGATATCCGATTAGGGGCTGTGTGCGAAAGGCGCTTCCCGTATCTCGTTTTTAAACTGTATTTTGAGAGGCGTGAAAATGTCTCAACACGCCAGGTAAGGTAAAAATTCTTGAAAGTACTCACTGGACTTGCATTACAACTTTATCTTCATTTTTCCTCCATACAATGATCGAATAGCAATCAAATAACACCGTTGCCCTATGCACGACGGTAAGACTGCGCGGTAGTTCAGAGCATTGCGCTTAGAGGCGATTCCGCGTTCGCAGCACCAGCGAGCTTCGCACTTATCCCGTTTTACTTACACAAATACACCCCCGACTACACTCTGAAAAATTACATAAAATTTACGGAATTTTCAAAAGATAGAATTCATCTCAAATAAATTAAAATTTCTTCGTAATTTTATATAACTAAATCTTCGTAGAAATTATGCCCTATTTCGACATTCGAGTACTGTTTATTAAGGTGAACAAACTCGTAGAAAAAATAAAAGTATTTTTTTTTTGCAGAAGTGTTACCGCGAGTTAAAGCAAAATTGATAGCGCTATACAACAGTTTAGTGGACATAGACAAACGACACACAATTACTGTTCGTATGTCAATGACATGTGATTTTTTGTTTACCAATGGGGATTGGTTGAACGGCGTAGAAGTTGATGCCCTGCAGCGCCATGTAGCAGCGAGTTACAAAAAAAAAATGGATAGCATAAAATCCTTCCCTATGAAAAAACACTCGATGTGGCAACTTTCATGGCGATTAAAGTAGCTTGACTTCTGGGTTGTAGCCGTGTCCTTGGCGAATAATTCACCGATGATTCGGTCGACATTGCAGTCGCCATCATCAGGGAGCAGTTACCTATGGCCGTGAAAGCCTGCGAACATTATTTCATGTCGATTGGTCAAATGGTGTCGGAGTTTATAACATTTAAATATTTTTCTTACGTTGTACCGATATTATTACCTCTTTAACACCTGTAGATTTTTGTCGCGTGTTTTATATTTGATATTTTTATTTACGTTTGGTCCCTGATGCATCCTTCGTCCATGCAAGGCAGTGTTAGATGTAAAGAACGACTAAATAATTAGTTCTAAACTCATAAATACAGAAAAATTAAAACAAAAAAGTAGACAAAAAATTTAACTGTAACTTAATTAAAAAAATAATAATAACGTCGAGGACGTTCATATGCTTTAAAAAAAACTTCCCTAGGTATTGTTTATTATATCGGTGTACTAAATTAGTATACAACTCTTATTAGCTTGTGTGAAAAATAAGGAGTAAGGTTATAATGGAGTAAAATTACCAAACAAATTTTTTATTTGTTTATCAAAAGTTACAAAGCTGACTCGAATATTGCGCCCGTATTTAAAATACCATAACATCATACTACTTTAATAGGATTTGTAACTTTTTGTTTAGTAAATTATTTTTTTTTGGCATAATTTTCTCTTTGCATCTCATTTTTTAACACCAGCTGAATAATTTGTATGCCAATTTAGTACACCGTTGTAATACTAAAATACCTAGGGAAAATTTTTAAAAGTATTTGAACTCAACGTGATTAGTATTTTAAAATTATGTTAAAGTATTTTATTCCCAATTTGTTTTAATTTTTCTATATTTATTAGTTCAGAACTAATTCTTTAGTAGTGCTTTGATCTAACACTGTCTTGCACGAAGGATGAAACACGCGACAAAAAAAATATATATAGGTGTTAAGAGGTCAAATTTTGGTACAACGTAAGAAAAATATTAAAAACAAATTGCAACAAAAATAGTTAACCCTTAGGCCTTTTTGCTCAATAAGTATTTTCAAAATGGATCCACCAACATGCCCGTTCAGTTTGTCCAACTCTCTACAAATCACACTGTATGTAGATGTATTTATGTATACATATAAATGTTATAAACTACACGAAACATACATGTCAATTTTGAATGAGACATAATACTTACATCGCCACGTGTGCAATCCTGCATTAGATATAGACTACATGAAACAGTTCCTGCCGCTTCTGTGTATGAGGCATATCGTATATAATGGGGAGGAAATACATTATTGTATCCACTTAGAATTACAATAATCTTTCTAAAATAATTATTCTGTAGCCTTATGTATGTTGCTGTATTTTTCTTATTCTGTCTTCGCATTGTTTTGTTTTTAAATGCGGGAAAGGAGTTTTCCGACCCCAGTACCTCCCACTGGCTACGTCCCGAAGTCAGTGGAAAATTTCATGAATATTCTTAACTTTACTTCAACCGCATTGTTTGCAAGGAAATTAGAAATTTCCTCTACGAGAAACACTAATGAAACTGAATGAACTTGTTACGTTGTAATGCTTGTTAGTGTTGTTTGTTTGACTATTAACTATCGCATTTGTCATTGACGGGTTTACTTGAGGTTTGGTTTCAAAAAAGTTCTAATCAAACGACTGAAAACAAATATACTGGACTGGACTGCAGCCAACAGTTAAGACAAAGCATGTGGTCCTTCTAAAAGTTGCAATGACTAAGTGGAAAATATTCACGAAAACTCTATCCACATGGTGTAGAATATTGACGCACGGGCCCTACATTAGATGTTTAAGGTGGAAATTAAATCAAAACTAAAAAAAAAAATAGTGTTTTATTAAGGTATCTAGTTAGTATTCCGGCCATTTCATCCTTTCGCAAAATCACTTATCAACTGGGCCATACTCGATTACTTCTTCAATTTCCTTTTATGTGTTAGATGCGTACCTCCACCTCTAATGACGGTCTTCAAGCTCAAGTGAAATAAATTATTTACTTTGTATGGTGTCGGACAAGAATACAAACAAGGATACGAGTGTTGTAAACTATCTTTCCCCGAGGTTCCATATAAGTACTAGAATTGAATATCGCTAAAATAATTTCGAAATAACTTGGATTCACTAATTCTGAATTGTGTTATTAATGTTTAGATTTACAAAATATATTTACGAATGATAATATCTGTAACCTATTCGCATCCAAATGAATGCATTTCTACGCAAAGAATTGGTGTATGTATAGAAATATGCAAAATTTTGGTTAGTGTGATGATATATATATTTCATGTTTTGGAACAATTAACTAAAATGTATGCTGTTATACTGGAAAACATACACCAACTTTTCTTTTAGCTTTTAAGTACAATATAGTTTATTAAATTGAATAGTCATTAACCAAGGCTTATGGGAAAAAATTGTAAATTACTTTTTCCCTAATGACTTTCTTTGTCCAAAAAAAAGTATTTTTTCTTTTGTCTGTTAATAACGGAAATAAAATATGTTGTGTTGATTGTGCATGGATAATTAATACTTAACATTGGTCAGTATACTGAAACTAACAAGCGTCTTTTTTTCTTTCAGGTAAGTGCTTTCCGATGACGTATGACGTACTACGGTGAGTCAGTCATATTTTTTAAATTTTGGAACTCCTGCAGGTAATTAATGAATGTAATAAATGCTCTAAATGACCATTAAAATATTTTTTTCATTTCGGAGATTTTTCCTTGATTTGTTAGTCCACAATATAGACATATAGTTTTCATATAAATTTCAGCGCATGTGCTTTATATCAAAAAATTAAATTTCTCTAGAATTTTAAACCATACCTAAATTCTTTGAACCAGTATCCTCACAACTTAATGGTTTCTGTAGCCGTTCAAACATTTTGAATTCTGTATTATGTGCTACAATTTTATGGCATTTAGTCCAGCAAAGGTTTTTCCACCTATATTTGCGATGAGAAGGTCGTTCTGGTGTAGTATTTATATAGGGCCAATCCCATCTGGGCTTGTGATTGGTCCATGATGTTGGCCCTGGTCAGGGACGTCGGAACAGGGGGGGGGGGGGGCAGCAGGGGCGAGTCGCCCCCGTGCTGTTATGTATGGGGGAGCGAGAGTAGCATTTAGCCCCCCTCCTTTCCCAGAATAAATGTTTGGTCCTAGTAGTATTTTTCTCAACCAGTAGTTACAAACGTTGCATTATTGATTAGAAAATCAAATTTATGATTGTCAATTTACTGTAAAATGATTGCAAATTCCTAAATGGTATTTATTTGAACTGTACTACATCTACTGTCAGAGTAGTATTTAATACATACTACGTCATCAAATTATTGGAATGGTATATTTAATATTTTGGTTCGGAAACTCATTAAATAGCACAATTTTGCATCTAAAATTCCAAATTTTTCCGACCCCCCGCTCTAGAACTGAGGTAAGTGTGATACATCTTTTCGCCCCCCCCCCCCCCACTCATAAAAACGTTCCGACGTCCCTGGCCCTGGTTATAGAGAGTGAGAAAAGGGGGGGGGGGGGGTCTAGGGCTGGCCAATCAGTAGGCGTCTGCTAATAGGGGAACTGAGCTTGATTTTTTTTTGTTTGTTCTTCTGAGCCGGCGGAAGGAAGCAAAAGCATATTGAATTTGAACTATGTGCCGTCCATCGACTTCCGCTCTGCATAAGACTTCGTTTCCCTTCCTTCCTCTTTATCAATCCTAGTTTTCCTCCACTCCCTTTGGTTTGCCGGGGTGATGTGAGAAACTTGTATTTGTAAAGCGTCAAATAAATAAACAACACTAAAGTAAAAAAACAGCTTAGTTAAATTGAAAAAAAAAATATTTTTTAAATATCAATCACAATATTTTCATATTATCAATGTGATTTACGTGTGTTTTCGATGTGTAACATTTAAGCTCTCAATACATATACAACCTGCCTAGTAGTAAATAATTTATGATTCAGATTGAATTTTATGTATGGCACTGATTCTTATATATACATACACACTACTAGCGCAGTTTCTGCACAAGGAAAGGAGTATGGGTTGTCCTGCGGCTTGCCAATATGGGGGTAGTGTTCGCGGGTTTAACGATTGTTGGTCGTTAAAATTGCGTGAAATGTGAAAGCGAAAGCACTTCGAAAAATTACGTTTGATTTCTTTCTTTTCTATTTTTTTAAAAAGGAATTTTATAATAATAATCATCTTCTCAGCTTATTGGTGGTCGATATTAACCCAGCTATGCCCTCTTATCCTATTCTAGACTGAGACTTTAGAGATACAAATGTGAAAGTGTGGAGAGCAGCGAGATATTATTCTACGTCGTGTTTATAAAGACGATAGGCGGTAGGAGTACCTACTGCAGATAGTAATAATACCTTTATTTCACAAGTTGTATTTCACAACGTGCCAAGGCTTTACGCAGAGTGGAAAGGATTGATTTAGGGGAATCTCAGTTAGACAGTGATTGTCCTTTTATCTTCGTCCATGGAAATTCGTTCAAAAATTTACTAAACTCCAATAAAATAACGTAATAGAAAATTATTTTTTATAGTTGTTAATAAAAATTAAAATTTTTACTAAAGAATTTAAAATTACTGTTTGCCACAAGGAAGAACACATGACATTAACCCTGGCACTGCTAGTGTGATGGGGAAAATATTTTTTGAAATTGTTACAATAATTTTCCTCTTAATGTTCAAGTAAGCAAAACTTTTAACTATATATATATATATATATATATATATATATACATGGCCACGGAAACTTTTGTATGTAAGTAGTCTTTAAGTAAACCTCTTATATGCGGCAGGTTAAGTAAAATAAATTTGTAGTTTTACTCCGATCTCGATTAAATTGTGTACACTTAGCCTTCGGAATACGAGGAAGGCCACTGTCTACGTGAGATTTCGAGAAAACCACCCTTTAAAACAGAATTGTAATATTTCTGAACGACGAATTTTTACGTTATTACATCGTGGATGGATTTTTCATCTCCATGGCAACAGCTATTGCATTGCATCTTTGATGCCTTCTGCGTCTCCTGACAACGGCTATTGCATTGTTGCCCTTCGATCTAATGCTAGTGCAGTTTGCCATCCGACTTGTGTTCGCTGTATCAACATGATACAGGAGCATTCACATTGTCTGGTAGATAATAATTTTGAAAAGCCATGTTTTTTCCACATAAAACAATTATATGTGGCTTGCTCAATATTCAGCACGCCGGATAAATTGTTTATTTACACTCTGGATAAACAAACGAATCACACTGTGACCCCTCAAGCTATGCAATAAAACGTTCAAAATGTGGACACGAATGGTGTTAATTTTTCAGCTAAACAACATCTACTATTTTAATGAGACTACGAAAAAAATTTTTCACCAACCTACTAAAAGAAGCCTTTTCACAATGCATAAAACCCGTGCAAGGTTGAGTACTTCAGCAAGTTTGATTGTAATATACTTTTTAAATACAAACCGTTTAAAAATCTGGAATACTAATCGCTAGTAAGTGTCATTGCGTGTATGATTAGTCAAAAGTTTAGTGCAACGTTTTTTTAAATAGAATGTGAGCTAGTTTTTCCATACTCTCCAGTGATTTGTAAACATCGAATCTCGGTAACGAGGCAAGTTCATATGTTCTGGTGTTGCAAATACACTTATAATACGAAACTCGGACACGAAATTTAACGTGTAATTCTTTACAATAATGCCGAGCGTGATAAATATGCCCAAAAGAAATTACATTTCTTGATGCGTATCACACTTAGTTTCAGCATCCGCTGCTAGAATTCGCCGCCAGTGCAGCTACGCCGACCATTGAAACATTAGGTTAGCACAGACCGTAATTTTAAACTATAAAGTGAAAAAAATATTCGAAAAAAAAAATACTAAACCCCGGTTTTGTACCTGATTTTCGACAAGGAATTTTACTAAAATACTGCCTATATTGTTAAAATTCGTTAAACCGTTTATACTATAAAGTTTCCCATTTGTCATTGTGAACTTTGGATCGCGCACAGATGGCAGCACGATGATTGCTTGACTTCCTGTTCATTCACGAAATTACGCACGCAGAATTGCCGTATGCCGAGAGCTAAATTCATGCAGTCCACCGTGATGAGCTTTGAAAATGATAGTGTGAGAAATGTAGTACTAGGAATATTCGGCCCGGGGCAAGTCTGTCTGGTTTTTGCGTGAAGGCGGCTGTGGTCGCGGCTTCCATCTCCCGCTCGGGTTACGACCCGCTGCAGAGGCGCGAGTTACCGTCGGCTCTTAGACAACGGCGCGGGAACACGGCTCTGCTTTTTGTTTAAAACGCGCGGCGTGAGTGTCCTTTCCACAGGGGCTACTGGGGAGATGACTTGGCGCCACCACGTGACTCGCGGGAGGCCAGCTTCGTGTCCGGGAATCGCACGGATAGCCTGGAAATAATGTCTTACTACAAATTGCTACAAACTTCACTAAAATAAAGATTATATACGCCAAATTATTTAAGAAACTACCGTTTTAACACCTTATCTCATAGTTTGATCCAACCTGCTTCTCTCTCCAAACATAAATTAAAACCCTAAATAGATTACTTGAATACTTTAATACCACCATTTGAAAATTCCAGGATATGTTGTGACCTTGAAAGTTACCGCTGAGTGACATTTAACCGATCAAAAAGTGCTTATCTTGCTTCTTCCACAGGTAGATTGTTCCAAGTTAGTGACCTTCGTGTTAGAATCTTCTTGTTGGGTTTATCACTTATTTATAATTAAACTTTTATCTAAGTTTACTCATTAGCATTCTTTTGAACCATTACTACTGTGCAAACGATAAAAATTCTTAAAACCTAACGAAACACATTATCAATATTTGAAATATAATTTATTAACTAATATGTGTGAAACTGAACAGTGAAAATTTTTGGTCTCCTCCTGTGTTTGTTAATTTCTTATAGTTTTTTAAATAATAAGTAATTTATATTTTCTTAAATAACTGCTTTGTGACCGTAAATTAAACATTTTGTATATAATTTCAATGGTTGATGATTGCAGATAATTTGTTCGAAGTTGTAGATAAAAATACTTGCATGTGGGATAGTGCATGCTTCGGAGGAGAACTGAAATCTTTTATGATGCCATTGAAGAAAATTAAGGTAGACTGTATTTGAAACATTGGCCGAATTTCAGCATGTTTTGATCAAATGTAATGGTTGCTCATTTTCTTTGCTTTTAGTTTACTACGGATTTTGTACCGTCTACAGACTTGAAAGACCACAAGTTCTTTTTTTTTTTTTTCCTGTGCAAACTTTGTCGGTACACATTCCGTGTTTCTCGCTGCCAGCGACGCCAGCCAGACTTCCAGCTCGGCGAACTCGTGTAATCAGTTAGTTGTTAAGGATTCGCACAGCGATGCAAACCGGCGTTAATGAAAAGTAAATATTTAAAATTCTAATCTGGGGCACCGCTGCGCCCGGCTTACACTTGGCTTCTCTCCTCTGCCCCTGCGCGCCGCCTGGCGACGGCGTTCGGAGGACTTTCATTCGCTCTCGCCTGGAGTGGGGGGAGGTTCGCCAGATAGCGTCCTTGGCTCCGGGCGCAGTGACAAGACACGCTCTGATGGCGCACATTGCGTGAACAAGGCAAGGGGATTATTTTGTAATACAGCTGCACAAGGGTTTAAAAAAAATATTAAACACAAAGCGTTTGCATGGCATCACAGTAATTTTTAGTTAAGTTGTGAACACACACACACACACACACACACACATATATATATATATATATATATATATATATATATATATATAGCTAGTTCCCCGTAAGTTATAATTTACAAAAAAAAATAGTTTTTTTTAGGAAAAAATTAAAACTAATAATATTTCAATTTATTTCAAAGAATTTTAGTTTAAGGAAATTTAAATACACTCATGCATAGAGAAATTTTAAGGTGAGTTTTTTTTTTGTTTCATGGTGATTCATAAATTTGAAATTTCGATGAAGTGAACTCTCTTGATTTTAATTGTATGATCATTGGGTCACTGGTTCAGTTCTCGTAAATTGACGTGAACTCATGCTGGGTTTTGGGGTCCGACAGCCACTCCTTCCCTCGTTAAAAAAAAAAAAGTGATGCATTGGCAATACCTAGCTCCAAAGAACGTTTATAGAAAGATTGTTTAATTTCACACATTGGGTGTTTATACGTTGTAATTTATCTTGTTCCTGGTACTTGTTCGTAAAGTAGTGTTGCCAGTTCACAATTCAAAGATTCATTTGTTCCATGGGGCATTTGACGTACGCGACTGATGGATTACGGCAAATACATAGTTGGCGGTTTCTGTAGAGCGTCAGTCGGTCTTCATGTCTTCAGCCCCGCTTCGATCAGGTTTGTTGCTTTACCAAATTTAAGAAGAAATTGAGGATGTGGGAATTTGCTGCAGCTAATAAACCGTGAGTCCCTGAATTTCGTTATTTCTTTGATGTAACTGTATTTTACAGTTTGCTCCTTGTATAGCGGCGAAGAAACATCGTAGATGCCAGGAAATCAAATAATTTCCACGTATTGCTCATCTTCCCTCCTTAATTTCGAACATCTTTGAGGGTTCTTGGCTGCTGCGCCCATATTACTGTCCGAACGATATGGCCACGCCTCTCTACTGCCCTAGCGGCAACCGCAGGTAGCTGAGGCATCGTAGGAAACTTCGAAAGTTTTTTTACCTTATTTTACAGTGTGTTTTCTGTAATGTGCCAGGTGTAAAAATCCATAAAAATGGAGAAATTGTGGAATTGATCCCTTGTACCAGCTAAGATCCAATTGCAACCAAAGCGCAGTTCGAACGTTCTAATGGAATTGCACATTCAATGCACACTCATAGCAATCGTGATTCAAAATATTCTTGCCAATTGCGAATACTTTCTCAACATGTCGAAAATAGATATCGCAAGTTTCTGATGAGATGTTTTCATGAGTATATTTCGGGAAATTATAAAAATGTTACGTGTTGCTTGCTACTTTTAAGTCAAACCTTACTTGATTAAATGGAAACTCAAATAATCTAGGTTTGTTTGTCAAGAAAAAAAATAATATTTTCTGCCATTTTATTGTTGTTTAGAATTTTAAAAAAACTGTAAATAATTAAATTAAATTACAGGCTGGGATTTTTTAAATTATTGTTCTCTGAAGTTTTAATATTAGCCCTAAAACACATTAATTTAACCAAATTACTGGTTAAATTTTTCGTGGTATGAGTGCTTAATTCTTGTCATAAATGCACACTGTACATATAGACGTGTGTGAAGCGTGCTTTGAATCAGCGATAAACGCTGACTGCATTGTGATGGACTTAACACGGAAAATCCGGTTTCGGATGATATGGGTTTCAACGGAAGCCGTTCGTTCAAATTTGGTTTCCATTAATGACGTTGAGATACTAGTAGATTAATGTTTGTAAACCTTCCGCTTGATCGCCTGGTTGCCTCATTACGTGGAGGAAGTTTATAAATTTTAATAATAAAATTACTTTTTTTTTTTAAATATCTAGGCACGTTTAAAACGTTTTGTCGAACTTTTAAAAAAGTGTATACTTCCAATCATTAACATCTGCCAGCTATCATCACTTCCTCATTTGAGTTTATAGTAGAAAATATGTTCCTTACAACTTTTGCTTACTTATTTATAAACCACATTATCTCTGGAAGATCATATATCAACATGGAATTAAATGTGTATGGTGCCCTTTGGTTAAGAAAGTAGGTACTCAATACTCACACGAACCATTGTCCTTCTTGTATATTTTACACCCTTTTTTAATTAAATAAAAAAAATAATAGTTACGTGTACTTATGCATGCGCGTTAGAAATTATACTTACTTGGCGCAATAAAAACTAACTCTAATTTTGCATTCATATAATTATTAGAGATATAATAAAATGACTGGAGTGATATAAATACGGTTGGTAAAGTATAAATTCAATCAAACTAAAAAGTCTAAATAATATCTTAGTATGCAAAACTAATAAAAATTATAAAATTTATTATTTTTAGTAAAATAATACAGATAAATTTCAATTAATAATGAAAATAAATGAATATCCTGATTGTTTATTTAAATTTATTAATTCGATTTATTTATTACGTATGTGAAAATGTACTTGAAATAGTTTATAAACACCATTTCTAACACTAATATTCACAATAAGTAAATGTTTTTAACATATGGGCCAGTATTCCATAGCAATCACTAAATATTTAAAAGCAAATATATAATTTTTATTTCCGTGGAGCATTTTTTGTTTGTAGCCTTTATTTCAACCGGTGAAAATTTCGTTGCATGGTACGCGTGTATCGTAAAAATTCACTCTTATAATTTTTTTCATAACCCTTCTAAAGAAGTATAACTTCAAAAATGTAGCACACCTTTTGCTTAGGCTTTTGACTAAACCTGTTTGGAAAGAAAATGGAACACAGAACTCAAACATTTTGGTTAAAATTAAATGACTCTAATTAATCTTATTTAAGAGTGGCTTATTTTACAATTTTGGTGTCAAAACTCTTAAAATTGCAATTGTCTAACACAATGTTTCTATGCGTAAACATAATAAAGATGTTATGTAAAGTTAAAGCCTTCAAAATAGTTTGCGGTTTGTTAGTACAATATAAGACAATGAGAAGTTAAGAAACTTATTTTGAAAAAAAAAAAAAGCTATTTATTTGTTTGCAATATAATACTGTTACGAACTTGAGCAAGGCCGCGACACGTGCAGATGCACAGCTAGCTGACGTCATGCGGTCGCGCAAAATGATACGTGCGGCGCGCACCTGGGTCGCCGCTTCCCCTCCCTCCAGCCCTCAGCTCCCCGCGCGGCGCTGATAGCTAGACACCTGACACCTCGTAGCTGGGGAGTCCCGCGCGCCACCTGGCAGCTGCCGACGTGTTTCGAGAGATTTCTGCCGTCGGGTCGGCGCGGAATTACGCGACTGGTCCCAGGCGCGCTCGTGAATTCTAGAGGATGCCTGGGCTGATATATAAGCCGAGGACGCCGGCCTCAGAGTCAGTCAGAGTTCAGTAGGGAGTTCTCCCGCGGCGGAGTTTCCGGGGCAATAGTGCCGCGGGTGCGGCAGAGTGGCGAAGTCCTTGGACGAAGGTTCCAGGGCAGGGAGTGAGTGGAGTCGGGAATTTTCCCGCGGCGGAGTTTCCGGGCGATAGAGTGGCGAAGTCCCTGGACGAAGGTTCCAGGGCGGAGAGTTAAGTTCTGGGCGATAGTGTCGCGGGCGCGGCGGAATTCCGAGCGAAGTTGCGAGCGAGGCGTCGAGTGGGTCCTCAGTGAAAGGAGGTGCGACGGCGATGGAGGTCCGCGAGGGGTGCTGCGGCGAGAGTTGCGCCCGAGGTGCGGCCCAGCGTGGTGTGCGGTGTGTAAAAACGAGTGTCTGAGGAAGCAACATTTTTAAGTGTAATTGATTATTTGGCATGTTTAGATTATTTGTTAGTGAAGTAAATAGTGGCAATAAATAAAACTGTGTGGTAGTAAAATCTACGAACCCGGTCGTAACAATACTGAATAACTAAAGAATGCCACAGCTATTTAGACGAAAGGTTTTACATTTTTTATCCTAAGGTTTATTGTAACAATTAAGGTCAAAACCATAAGTCAACTGAAAAAATACATTTTAACTTATCCTTGATCGTGATTTTTAATAATGTTAAATGTTTATACCCTATTTGAAAACATTAACATAAATTCATACTTCTAATATACGAGTTATAAGAAAAATAATACCAAGAAGTTTACATACTATTAAAAAAAGATCATTAGAAAATACACATTCATAATGATAAAATTGGCTTTGGAAGAAACTAAGAAATTATTAATATAATTTGTTTTTGTTGCGCAATACATATCTAATTTAAAATATAATTTATCCGTCAAGTAAATACCAAGATTTTTGTTAATTATTTATGTATCCTCCGGTTATAATTTATTTTCATTGCTTGCTTTGTACAAAATTTAAGTCGTCGCAGAAATACAATACAGCTAGTTAAATATAAAATAATTCTCGCAAGAATTTTGTGTCGTAATCGCAGTATGACCGTGGAAAAGAAGAATTTTTTAATTTATTCACGAATAAATTATTAGATAATATATTTTGTGTATGTTTTCGTATAAGATAAAATTTTATAAACTAGATAAGAAATGTATATATAATATTCCTTTCAAATGTATTCTATTTCACCATAATTTTAATTTTTTTCACAATTAAGGAAGTTCATGTAGTACCTACTGTTAAATAAGTTTTCAAAGTTTTAAATTCCATATATGGTTAAGAACTGATATTAAATGCGTACACTAAATGGATTTACTCTCTAAATTGCATGCGTTTTTTTCCATAGGTGTTAAATAAGTGTAAAAAAACTATAAAGTCAAATTGTAATGTTTTCGACTTTCCTCAAACTTTGTAGATTAATGTGGTCGCCGTGCGCTTGCTAAGTTATTGATCTCGTTAACCATGCTAATTTTGATGTTTGTCAAAAAATATTTGCTGGTGGACTGAAAGCGGGGTTTTTAATCAGAGCGAGGGGAAGTTTTAAATTAAAAGGGGCGCGTCCATAGCGGCCGCTGGCTTTCGGAGACAGCGCGTGATACCCACCCTGCTTCGCGTCGTTTGCTCCGCGCTGTATGGAAGTTACTGGGCAGCGCCTGGCCTGTTTACCGAAGTCATCGCCGAACTTGTTTACTGCTCGGCTCGACGTTGTGTCCAAGAATAGCTCCTCGTGCGTGTTAGTGGTTTTTGGCCAGTTTCCCGCCGACGGTTGGCTTATTACGGCACCTTCGCTCGTCTGCCTTCATCTGTTTACGAGTCGACGAGGCGCGAGAGGAGATTATGGGCACTTGCGGCAGTGATGCGCTCTGCAAACAGACTAATGTTCATGAGACACGGCACCCAATTAACAGAAGCGAGAACACTGCTACTGGTTGCAGTTTAATCTGGTTGCAATCTTGATTTACGAAACTGGTTTAAAAGTGCAACGAACTGTTTCATTGAAATTTTACAAAATTTCCTACAAAAATTGTATCGGTTTTTCTGATCTTCAAGTTATTCAGTTACAATTTACAAATACACATCTTTAAGTTACGTGTTTAATCAGTTCGAAGTTTTAGTCTACTTACGTAACCCAAACCGCTAGGAAGTTAGTTAAAGTCTGAATAAAGCTTTGGTTTTGCGTAACACATTATGTGACATTTGGTAAGAGTCCTGTTGACTTTTTAGTTGTCTGAAAACTTCCTTTAACTGCTGGTCGTCCACATGTCCACACATATGGAGAGAGAATGCTAATGTGTGAATTTTCCTTGTTCTATTTTGTGCATTTCTCTTCGAAACTTCGTGAAACTTGTTTAAAACTACAAACAGTTAAACGCAGACCTTTGTGGACACAGGAATACCTCTAATTTTAAATTGCCTGTATTAAAAATATTAACATATAATTCATATATTTAAAATATAATTATTTATATTGATTAAACAGTGGTTCCATCTGTTTTTAGGTAGATTTCAAAGAAATACTGCCTTTTGTAGCCGTTACCATAGTTTTTCGTTTTATGGTCGGTAATTATATATATATATATATATATGTAATCACAATTGTGTGGACACAATAACTGGCACAATTTTTCACAAATCACTTCCAGTCTAATACAATAAATATAGTAATGGGAAATCTCGGTCGAGTTCGTTAATAGGCAATATCCGATCAAAAGGGTAGAATTGGGGAGGGCTTTTTAAAAAACAGAAAAATCGCTAAAACTCTCATAATATGGAAAATATCACTTCCGTTAAAAAGTATTATAACTCGTAGGAGTAATACCAAAATCGTTTTTTGGAATAAGTTTTTGATATGACAAACCATAACTGCCAGGGGGCTGAAAAAACAAGGTTTGTGGGACAAAAAATAACTCCCTTCATAGGAACAACATCGAATTCGAGCCAATTTTGTATTAATCTTATAATGTTTATCTAAAACATTTCTCTGAAACAATTTTTTGATGAAACAAACTGTTTCTGCAAGGGTTTTAAAAAAGAATGGTGTGGAAATAAAATAAATTCATGAAATCCGTACCTTTTATTTTATTAAATCCAATCCTTTTTATTGAAAAAACCTAAAAATACTATCGGAAACTTTTGACCATAATTATTTCTAATATGACCAAACATTACTGCAAGGGGTGGAAATAACAAGGTTCGAAAGTAAAATTAATCATTACGTATTAAAAATAGATTATCATATATCCGTTATAATGTATTGTATGAATCCAAATTCATCTAAAACTTTGGCTGAAACAATTTCTGATGAAACGAATTATTACCGTAAAAACATGAGTTGAAATTTAAAATAAAAACTTCATTAGTATCAAATTCTTTTCAATTTATTTTAAAGCCTCATACTGTTATCTTAAACCTTGGTGCAAAGCAAATTTTTATAAAACTAATTTATTAGTTCAAGGGATGAAAAACAGTGTTTGAAGGTTAAAAAAAATTCTCATCTTAGTTGGCAGATAATATAAAATTCGTTCTATGCTATTCAATGCTGCGTTGAAAACTATTTAATGCTGGATACATTATGTTAAAAATATTCGTAATATTTGCTCTGCATAGAAAATAATCAAATATTTAATTGATTATTTTGTAATATTGGAGGACATAAATATGTTATGTAAATTAAGTTCTTAAAACGTTCCAGACGTTTATAGAAGTTTGCAAAATGTTTGTGTGCCTTCGCATCTGGTATTTGCCTAACGAAAATAATGTTTTGGGTCTGTTCCCAGAATACTTGCATGTAAGTCGCCAAAAAGGACCAACTAAATATTTACCAAAATAAGATTTATCATGTTAAATATAATTAATTATCGTGTATGAAATAATCGTTATAATTTTGAGTTGACTACACGGATTTTTTGAGAAAACAATAAATAACCAATTGATTGTCTGAACTAACATACATAATTTTTTTTAGAGCAAACAAAATTTCAGCACCATTAATTTTTTTTAGTTATCAGCAAAATATATAACAAATACTTACTTATTGAAACCTTAGATATAATATAATAGCTTCACTTATCAGCATTGTCTGTATGTCTGATTGCAAACATTCAATTTAGTGTTCAGACTGATAACAAATTGAAAACTGTTAAAATTTACCCTTAAACTTAAACTCTCTTACACCCAAATCCATTGACGAAAATCTGACATTCCTTTGAACAATTAGGAAGTAATTAGTTCCTGGAGTCTCCATGAATTGGGGCCCCCATTTATCGTAACACTTGTTGACACAGCAGCTAACAGCTAACCTGTCGTCTTCCTTGGTTTTTCCCCGAGCTCCTGATTATTCCGTCAGCCAACCTGAAATAGTGACCTCGTTTGTTACTCTTCTTGCGTGGGACATCCTGCTCTCTTTTGTCTTTCCTTCAGCGACCTTATTACCATTTTGAAATATTATTCCTCGTGTTTTTTTTTTTCTCGGTACCATGTCATCGGTTAGCTTCTCCTATACCTGTAATACATTTTTTTTTCTCGTTATAATTTCAACTTATGTGTTGTCTACTTGCTCCTCAGTCAGTCTTAACGTAATGTCTTCCTCTGTCTTCGGCCCTGGTGCGTGCGGTCTTTGTTCCACGATTCCATCTGGTTACGGTGACGGGTTCCGGCGGAGTGTGCTTGTGTGGTGAGCAGGTGGGCGTAGGGAGGGGTGACTTGAGCTGTATAAAATGTTAATGAGGTTTAGTTTTGATGTGTAGCAGCATCCCCGAGTCTCTCTTTGCGCCCGCGACCCGTTTGTAATAATGAATTATGCATGGAGGTAGTTTATCCAGCACCGCTCTTATCTCCAGGGTATTCTGGGCAGACGTTTTCAAGAGGGTTCACGCTCGGGACGTGGTGAGAAGATATAAAATTACCTTAATTTCTGTCACACTTGTGGATGCTGGCGGGAGGGAAGACATCGTCTTTTTATTTTTGCCTGTGCGCCTTTCATTATTTTCTTGAGTGGGGTTCGGTCCACTCTCGTGCAGAGCATGAAAATGTATCTTGTTCGCTTTGTAGAAAAATTTAGAAACTTTTTATGATGTAGCGTGCTGTCTGCTTTCGCGTGTTATAAAAATAAACATCTGTTTATATATTTTTTTTTGTAGTACGTCCTGATTTCCTCGCTATTTGGTCTAATCTCACAGCGTCGCTTGTTTCCATTTATGTATTTTATGAGCAGTGGTTCATGCGCACCACTTATTTTAAACGCGGACGGAAATTTCTGTCTGCATGGGTGCTGCAAGTGTTTGAAACTCGTGTTTGAAAATGATTTACTTCTCGCTAAGTGTCTTAAAAAATGTATATGGAACTGTTCTAATTTTTCTTTTGGTCAAACTTTCGCAAGGCATTTTCATACTTTCCCTGTGTTGAGGGCTGCGTAGAGGTAAAACGTAAACGTATTATTCTCTTGTTCGAGAACGCCCAACAAAACGGAAAACTCTTTTTGAATAATGCATCAGCGTTACCATTCATGATTAAATGATTACTGTTTAGTTTTAAATCTGAAGTAGTTACTAATAATATTTTTAATATGTTATGGATATCTTACTTAAGACATAGACATATACTATTTTAAGCGTATACACCTTCGCAATTCTTCTGTATTTCACTTGGTCTTTGGACTTAAGTCTCGTCGAATCAAATAATTAATCAACCTTTAAGTCTATACTACAAATTCCATCTTGAGTATCAGCTGTAGGCCGTAGCATTTTCTATGAACTCGACGTAGTTAACTTCACAAGCCAAGAAAGTTAAGATAATGACCACAAAAGCACGCAAACTATATAGTATGGACAATACTCGCTACCTGAAATGCAATATTTCTTTCCAAAATAAAGATATCTCATCAACACACTGACACTGCTCGTTAAGAAGTCGTATGCGCTGCTTCTCAGTAAAGAGCTTTCAGTAGCTGTCGAAACGGATCAATGTAGAAATATTTTATTGAAGAGATACATCTTCGGAACACATGTAAAAGCTTATTCTGGACATATAAAAAAAGCTACCTATAGTTAAGGATTTACTCCGTATGAATAAGTTCGGAAGGACTTAAAGTTGATGGAAACTGTATATTCACATGGAACTTGCCAGGTCTCGAGTACACATAGTTGGTATTGAAAGTTCGTCTCTGCCTTCAACAGCAAAAAAAAAAAAAAAAAGTTTATCCTGACTACATGAACAATGATAGAAGAAAAAAATAATTTAATGCAATTTTTATATAATTTCAATATAGTTTAGGTCAATCGATAAGATAATCAGATACATTTATCCTCTATGGTAAATGACTTTAAGATAGGTAAGATTAATCGTAACATCCTGATAGCCAATCATTTAAAAATAAATTTCACACATCCAATTTCTGCACGTAACATGTATGCTCTCTGTACCACATATGAGTAACTCTTAAGGGAAGTTAGGCCCCGCCATCTTGCGATTTCAAATATTTTGTTACCACTTGCAATAAAGCTTCAAAGAATTTTTTTTTGTTTGACATGACACAGGACTTAGCTTTGGCTATTTTTTTTTTTACTCAACACTTGTGAACTGGTGTGATTATCATGACAGTTGCTGTCGCTCGCGTGAAATAATAAGGTATTTTCTCGCGTCGTTTACAGACTAGAGCCTGTTTGTTAATATGTGGTTTCAACAGGGTGTAGAAGGCGCGGGGGATATTATTTATGCCTTGACATGCTAACAATTTGGATAAATAGTTTACAATTTTAATTACAGCAAAAAAAGATGAAAAAAATCCAATATGGCGGGGCCTAATCCCTCTCGAAGAGGACTCTCAATAACGCGTGTTCAGATTCAGGTTCTGTAGCCGTTCTGCATGATGGTATCAAAATCACTAACCAGTTTTTTTTTGTTTTTTTTAATATATAGGAAGGTGTTCGCTACTGCAGTCCATGCAGAGGTTTCCCAAGTAAAAGTATTTTTTCCCCCTATTCGACTGCAGAGGTTGGACCCTGCATTCACTTTGAGCCACCGAAAACAGCCCCATTCGACTCCCCCAGTCGCCTCCTTCGCGCCGCATTTTCATGAGATGAGATAAAGGTCTCAGCACGGGACGCGGATGGTAAAAGGTGGGCGGGATTCTCTCACCTTGATCTTGTAGATTTTGGCTGGGTGTGCGGGTGTTGGTGCAGGGGGGGGGGAGGGTGGCTTGGCGTAATGGCATTCCTGTCCCTTTCCCCAACCCCCGGAGGGGCTCCGAAGTCTGCGGTGTTTCTTCCCTCCTGCAGTGGTAACCACACGCGCTGCCTCCAGCCAGGTTGCGGAACATTGGGTCGAGCTCTAATGCGGGAATGTTCCCGTTGTTGCGTTTAGAGTTGAAATCCCTCTCAGAACACTTCTGGTTTTCTGGTTTTCTTGTCTCCGATCCAATGATATCAGTCCAAGTAATGATATGTGGATTATTCCTCTATAAACGTTGCGCCTACACATACTGGGACTACACGGAACTTCGTTTGCGTGAACTATAGCTCGTACATTTCCCATCTGCGACGACAGACAGCAGCAGTGTCGAGGAAATGTTAGGTGAATATATCTGTTGGTGGGCTGGAACGATATGAAGTCGCTACAGTCGATTGTGTGACACGGCGAGAAAATAATTGATGCGATTGTCACAAGACAGCAGCACATATATTCGCTGCTTCATATATTTAATTTTAATAACGACCAATAACACATACTGGTTTTGACAAAAAAAGGCTTATGTTTAAAATGGAACGTATTCATGACGAAATAAAATATATACATTAAACTCAAGTAACAAAGCATTTCAAACATTTAAAATATGGGTATTTCGCGTGAAAGAAGATTGTATCAATAGAATTGGTAAAATATTTGATACGTGTATTATATATGATCTGAAAATTTTGTAAATAATTCTGTATTATTTTCTTCTGATTAAATCAACACGCTTAAAGTCCATGAAAATGCCGGCCATGTATGGTGGCACAATGTTGATCAGAGATCATTGCTATGAACCCCAACATAAAGTTGGTTCACATCGAAACTATTTTGAACCAGTAAGTGAATGTATGTTGATGATATTTGTGGCAGAACAAAAAATTCAAGGGAGGTACACAGTTATAATTTTAGAAATAGCCCTAACTTAACACGAATATTGTGACTGGCTCACCAAAAACCTCGCCCTGCGGTATAGCTGTGAATTACAGGGAAAGTAGTTGTGTACAGGGAACGCTGTTGTGTAAGTACTGGAAGGGACTCGTAGCAGTCCGTAAAACAAGTTTCCGAAAGACTTGTCACGCTGCAAAATTTTCGCTTCCAACACCTTCCAATATGTTGTGTCACATGAATTTGTAGGATTATGATGTCACCGAAAACGTCATTAGCACAGTCATGTCGGTTTGACAAAGTTGGATGGCTTGAGTTCCCATAAAATATTTTGCATTTAGGACGGGTTCTAAAATATCTTGGCTGTTGGATGCAATCGGCCAATCGAAATCATGCCTAGCAAAAACGGAGATGACATCCGTTTTCGTCACAATAAGAAGTGTTTAAAATGGCGACGAACACATGGCCGATTAAAGATGTTATTAAAGTGAAATAACAAAAATTATATTATTACGAATGTCGTGTGCGAAATTTTTCTGTGTGCAAAGAAAATTTTATTTCTATAACTTTGAAACAAATCATTGAATATTTTTTTTCATAATGTAACTAATATTATTGTAAATTATATTTTTGAATTTTCAAAAAAATTAAAAACGGACAAATAGCATAACTATTTCGAACATTCAATCCAGCACTGGATACATTATGTAATTTATAAATGTAGATTAAAACTTAAAAGTTTGAGTTAGGTCGGATCAAAATTCAACTTTGATAAAGTGACATGATATGAAACGTATTAGAAGTTATCCGTCTAAGTATATTTGGTGGAGAAAATTGGAAGCCATTTTCCGTCTAATACTTCCCCTCCAACTCTCTGTTGTCAAATATATTGGAGGCAAATATTCGACAGTGTGACAAGAGTGTGCATGAACGCATTTCGGAAACATTTTGACCGGCCTCATGTCGCAGCTGTCCAGTTGGCGGTGGGGCGCGCGCGACAATCTGCCGCGGCGTTGTTCGGCTCCCGCGAGGCCCGGTCGAGTGCAGCAGGCGAGCCTGGTCGAGGGAGATGCGCCCGCCCGCGGCGCCGATAGCGCACATTCCGCCGGAGCTCGTCGGCGCCGCCATTCAGCCCGCAGACAAGGAGAGCTGCTGCTTCACTCGCTCTTCTTCCCGTCGTCTCGTCCCGCCCGAAGCAATTGGCCGCCTCGTCCTGCTCCACTTTACCACCCCCCCTTCCCCTTCCAGGCACCCAGGGCGGTTGAAGAAGTCGCGAGGCGGAGGCGGGCGAAACTTGACGGGGTTGCACTTTCCTTTGTTTGACGGTACTGGGCGACAATGGCGGGGCTCGCACAGCCTGTGTCAGTGACGTCTCTCCAGTTTGACACCGCCAGGATGCCGGGTCGTTACCACAACGCCGAAATACCACAACGCCGAACGTACAATAACGCCGAAAACCATAACGCCGAATGCCAAATTGACCGCAACGCCGACAGCTAGAAAACTTCTGTGTACCACAACGCCGAAATACAGCAACGCCGAAAAATGTTGAATGTATCTTAACGCCGGAATACCACAACCTAACCTAACCTAGACTTTGCCTAACCTAGCCTAACCTAACCTAACCTTACCTAACCTAACCTTTGTGGCAGACCTGCAATGACATTTTTCGCCGTGAATGTATTTCGGCGTTGTGGTAATTTGGCGTTGTGGTTCACAGCAGTTTTCTAGCTGTTGGCGTTGTAGTCAATTTGGCATTCGGCGTTATTGTACGTTTGGCGTTGTGGTATTTCGGCGTTGTGGTGCGTCCCCCAGGAAGCCTACTGTTTGTGGCTGTGTCGTCCAGTGTTTTCTACGCCTTGTTACAACTGGTCTCGTCATCGTCAGCGCACCGTGTCCGATGGCGCCGTGTTATTATTATTTTTTTCCTAACTAATTTCTTTAACGGAATTTTTTGTTCTGTCCGTTCATTAAAAATTTGACATTTCGGCTTGTTTTTGTATGAGTATGTGTATTCATAATTCTTGTCCATTTTTCTTGTATTTTCTCTGTGACATACAGCGCATACCAGCAATGGCGTATGTCCACAAAATTTTTTTTTTATCAATGTTTCCTATTGCAAGAATAATTTAAATAACGTAGTACCAGGACAACCCATTTCCCAGAAGCAATAGTTACGTACATTTGGTTCGGTTATGATCACTGTCAAACACACGAAGAACACAACTGCAATGGGAGAAGGATACATGGACCATTGGTACTACTTTTAAAAACGGCGGTAAAATTCGACACAAGTTATATGACGCTGACTGTACGAGCTGTTGAAGACCCCGCGACACCTTAAGTGTGTATTGCGAGGGCTGTAGGCAGATTATGGGGACAAAATAAGGTATTCCGACACCCAGTATTTAGCACAACTCATCTGTGAATGTAGCAAAAATTGGTTGTAACTTGCTGTTTATATATTAATGATTCTTCGAAGTTTAGAATCTCACGAAACCAGATAATTTACTATATGCCAGTCTCTTAATTCTGTGAAACTAAAATCACGTTTTCATATAAATAATCCAATCCGGTTTATTTACAAAAAGAGGACAAGCATAATTATATTCTTTTACTATTTTTTTATCATAATGTCTTGGATACATATTAAAAATTCAAATGGTTTTTATGTTGTGTAATGTTGAAAAAACAGTAACTGTAAAATTTTAAATACTTTCCTATCCTTATGTAAATAATTGCAGTAAAAATGCGCTTTTAAAACTTCACAGTCTCGTATATTTCACAAGTTATTGTGAGAAGAATGGCCATCAGATGTATTGAAATATGTTGAAAGTTTTATTTTTTTTTCCCCGTTTAGAAGCACTACAAGTTTTTAGTTTTAAAATGGTTAGTTTTCTAGTTGACTTCTTTTTAAGTAGGTACACAGTTTTTTTATTTCATTGTTGTTTGACTGCGAAATATTTTCTGATAATGATATTTTGACTTATTTTGGCGCACTTTTTAGGTTTCTTAAATTTGTAAGTACTCTAGTTGTTATTTTATGTCATTAGTTATTTACTTATAAAATAAAATTTAAATCCGCTGTATCTTTGAGTCGTAAGTAGCCAACAGAGAAAACATAGTTCGGTTAGTTTTTTAAATTTATTTTTCCTACTCATTTCTTTTATGTTTATAATCGTTGTAGAAAGCTTTGTCAGACGTGTTTCTCATGGTGCGTTGCTTACACTTTAGTCACAAATGACGCGAACAAATGAGATAGTTCTTTCGTAGACAATCATAAGACAGATTATCCTGTTGGATATTTAAAATTTATATATAAATATAAAAAATAATGTTTAGGCATAAGTAGGTATATATTATTTTAAGGAGGTTCGTAATTTACAATAAATAATAATAGCCTTACAAACATTTAACTAAGTTTTAGTATGTATTATTCAAAGTTTTCAGCGTGTAACTTACATAGAAGAAATAACTTATTCCACGTAGGCGATTGTAGATCTAGTAATTACACTACAAGTATTGACTTAAAAATCAGACCTACGCCTAGTTTAATTTTTTTGACACAAAACGTGAAACGATTTGCAATATAACTTGTACTGCAAAATGTGGCAAATACTTTAAACGTAGTAATATCAGAATAATCTCGCCAGTAGTTCTCCTTTGATCCTAAGCGCGCCAGCACTTGTACAGCCGATAACGTTCAACGTACGGCGAAACGCGCGTTCGCTTCTGAGCATTTCAAAGCAGCGAGCGGACGAAGGGTCGTTACGCTGGCTGCAACAAATGGCAGACGTCGTGTCGCGGGACCAAGGGCGGTTAACTGCGGGTCGTTTGAAGCCGCCCTTGTTCGCATTGTATTAGAATGTATGAAGCCCGCTCCCGGACCGGCAATTAAATGACCAATTCATTAGAGGGGCGCGGGGTGGGGTGGTCAGTCCCCGCGCCACAGTCGCCTCCTTTCGCCGGCGCCACCAGCTCCCCTCTGCGGCCCGCATCGGCCCCCGGGGCAAATAATTGAGAGCGGACGACCAGGGAGCTAAAGGTGCGGCTCGAGGGGGGGGGGGGGGGCTGCTGGGAAATGGACCTCCTAATTTTGAAACGAGTTTTAACGGTCGCTAAGGACGGCACGGCTTCCCGTCGCCTAATTCAACTTCCCTTTCCTGAAGAACTATCCCCCCTCCCCCTCTCCCGCGCCACTTCAAGATCCCCAAGCCTCCGTTAATGTCTCGTTTAAATTCATTCTTTTTTTTTTTTTCGGAACAATAATCTTGAATAATTTTTGCTCCCTCCATCCTTCGGTCGCGCTTGTGCTTAACGAGGCTCCGTGACGATGATTATCATCCCGGAACTCTCCCGGCGTCGCGACGCCTCAGACGCGGCAGGTTCGGCCGCCGGGAGAAGTCGCGCGTGGGGCCGGGCCCGAAGTTTTAAGTGGTTTCGTTGCTCGCGAGGAGCAATTTGCGCGGATTCCTCTTTACCATCGCAGGCGCGAGGGAGGCGCGGGATTTAGCGAACGGCATGCCGAACCCTGAGGAAGAGGTGGAATACTGGGGGGGGGGGTGACAAAGTTTCGATTGCGCTCGCCCGAGTGGTGGAGGAGGTAAATGAAGTAAAGAAAATGGCGCCGGTGAACAACTATGCGAGTTTGAGGGTTTGTAATCTAGGCGGCCTACCAGATCTCCCCCTTCCTTTTCTTTGTCGAGGAGTTGATTTCCCATCTGTTCGTTATAATATCTGTGTTACCTCTCTAACACTTCCTTCCCCCTCCCCCTTTTACAACGTTTACAAGGGGAAAGTGTGGGGAAAGGTTGGAACAGTGTTGATGTAGCTTCTGTTTTCGCATTGTTCTCTCCGTTCCGGGAATTGCCAATTCGCAATATCGCAAATTCCGAAGGGCAAACTTCCAGTTGGTAATGAGAATCTCTTTCTCCGCCCTCCCAGCGCGGTTTGCGGGGGAACAGAGATATCGGAACGGAATAAAAAGTCTTTTCCGCGACAAGTACGATTGGAGTAGTTTTTTTTTTTATACGGATCGTTGTTCACGAAACGCCTCGTTGGACTTTGTGTTGCCAGCGTACTCGTGGTTATCGCTTCAGAGAAAGTCGTGGTTCGCACAATGATAGATTAAAGCGGACTCGTGCTTATACATTTCAGAGCTGCCTTTGAACGAAATTCCATTTCGTTAATGAAAACTATTCTTTATATTAAAAAAATTCCCGTTGTTCATTCAGTCATGTTGGCAGAATATAAATCCTGACGTTAGCAGCAGGAAGCGGTGAACTTTTAATTATTATTTTTATCGACCACAAACATCAAACATTTGTTTAGTACAGCATGCATAACATTTCGTTGTTCTAGAATCTGAACAGTACTATTAAAGATCATTCACAAATTAGTCGTGTGAACTATTTTATATCCACAGAAATACAAATCGGGTATAGTCGTAGAGACTCAGACTGACATAATAAAGTATATTAACTTTATCTTAAGATTTATTATAAATTATTAGTAATTATTAGAAATTAATTTTAAAGTTCAGTATATTACTTGAATAGGACGGATTTATTAAACTCGGCATTTGAATATATGCTCATGACCGGGAAAGTAGAATGCTGAGTTTAATCAGCCCTTTATACTATACTGCTGCTAAACTTCTTCGGTGTGTTCTTACTGCTGGTGCCAGTACCATTAATAGTACTCGTTTATTTATATATAGACCCTTTTGTTGTGTGTGTGTTGTCGGGACGATATACACTGGCTGTCATCTATTTTTCAAAATATATATATAGACATATATATATATGTGTCAATGGTACTGTTATGCTCTTGTACTCTGACCCTTAGAAACATGCAAAAAAAAAATGTTATTTATCATAAAACACACACTCTTGGACACAGGTAGCTAGGTAACATATATCAACACATAGGGATAGAATTCAGGTTTTTATTAATAATAAAAATTGCTATTCATCAGGGACAACTAACATATGTGTAGAGATAAAAATCAATATTAATATAATTAGATAAAAAAAATCACAGAAAAACAATCCTAACGATACTGAACATGACTCGTGGATATGCGCTTATGTAAATTAAAACATCAGGAAAATACGTAGCACACATGAATCGTTCACAAAAGTTCGTTAGTGTATGTTCAGAAAATAAATCAAATGATGTTTTTACGGACGCATTCTTACATACCAGAAAATGTTTGAAATCATAGCACAATTAATAATTAGTATGATTACTGTTTATGTTTATATTTGGGTTCGTATTTGCCTTGGCTTAACTCAGTTTATATGGTAGAGACACGAAACTTGTACTCCCATTTCACCTCTGGGTATCACAAAATAAAATAATAATTTAAATCTTGGAACTAATAATTCATGACGTAGTTCAGGATAATTGACACCTTTTACGTGAAAACTAATCAGTTTGTAGTCAAATCGGAGTTATTTACGACGAAATTACATACAGCTGGGTATGTCTATGGGCGATACAAAATGCAAGATCTTTACTTACAGATTTTCACTCCTAATAACATATCCGTCAGAATATGCCCTTATAATCTTACACATTATTTATTTATACGTCGTTTAAGCTCATCCTGAGTGTCGGATGGCATAATCTAGCTAGCTATATTTCAAATTTAAAATAGGCCTCGCGCCTTTGCGTCGGCATCAGACGCCTTCATACAACCAACCTCTTAATTAATACGTTCTAGACGCCTCACATCTAAAACACGGCCTCTCATTGGCCGAAACCAAAATCGGTTAGCGTAATTTACAATATAAATACCGTAAATAACACTTATTAATACAATTGAAAACACAAAAATGCGGTAAATTTAAAACGAAAATTTCCAACAATGAAAATTTCTTTAAGTAATACCCCGAATAAAATCATCGTTTATTCGTTAAGTTCATTAGTCCTTAGAGGGGTATACTCAATTGACTGTCCATATAAGTCCATTTCAGGTCATAGAGCATAGCTCTCGTAGATATACATAATTAATAAAAAATATATTTAAATAACTTTTGCGGGCGAACAATATACAAATTAAATAATAAAATTTCATAATAATAATAATAACAGTCAATATAATAAGTTTTCATAAATAATAATATCATTAAAATAAGTCATAACTTTCTGTGCATCATGAAAATAGTAACAGCACACCTTAATCTTTCTATATGTAAGAAATTAATTAACCACTCTATATGTAATACAAGATTAAGCGTTGACGTAAAATAGCTTGCAGGTTTCTCGCTGTTTCGTTGTTTCGCGCGTTGGACGCCTTAATTAAACTAACTAATCCCATGTCAAGGTTAATATTGGCTAATGGGATGATAAGTAATAGGTATAAATCTTTCGAAGTTCTTTGTTTTTTTTTTTTACTAGAAACACATTCAACGTGTTATTTCCTGTCTGAAATTAGTTGCATTAAAAATTGTTCAAATAATAATTTCATGATATTTTGCTAATGTGAAACCAGAATTTTCAAGACTTTTTAAACGCTAGCTGGGGAATGTGATGTAAAATAAAGTGAACGTGTCATTTGGCGGCCTCTGGAAATGTCTTTTGTTTAAGACAAAGAAGAACGACATCTCTCGGGGCCACGCGGATCAAGTGATCCAATCACTTGCTTCTCACTTGCCTAGGATCGAACCCTAGATTCTTAGCTAGTGAGACGTTGCCATAAGCCAGCGGGACTCTCGGTGAACTGCCGTTTCCCTCATGAATTTATTTTGCCAGTGCTACATTGGTATGTCATCTTCTTCCATCGTCTCGAAAGAACCCAGTGCTAGGAGGTGTTTTAATTTGATAAAAAGTTCCTCTACTGGACAAGGCTTTCAAAAACGCCCATTCAAATGTGAACCAAATATGTGTTTTTGTAATCATGTTTAACAACATGCGTGCGCAAGCAGTTTTTGGGTAGTATGCTAAAAAAAATTACTATAACTGTCTGTTCACGCCCAACTTACAGTGACACGGATGTGGACATGCTTCACGGACACGGATACATAAATCATAATGCCTGCGGACACGGAAACGTTCCCGAACAAACAAGAGATGCGGTCAACCCTCAACTCTTCCGTTCCCGGGAATTCGTGTGGCCAATAGACGCTCTGCATTTTGCTGCGGTCTTACAGCCGTGCTTGTATTTTTGTTTTTCGAACATTATACTGTTTCAAATACATTGCTATCATGAAATATATATAATATTATTTTTTTATTTTTACAAGACCATGGTTACTCAAAATTAATATTACAGTACACAGAGTATTTAAATATACTAAATCGACTTGGTCTTTGAGGTTTGTACAGAATTACACATTAGGGAATATTTTCTCTCTCTTTAAATCATGCAGTTAATTTGGTTATCGTTTATCGGTTACAAAACTTACCAAAAATTGTCGTTATTTGAGTTTGTTTCGTTTACGCAGGTCGATGGGAGAAAATACACAAATCTTTCGCGTCCGTTGACGTCACTATTTTGGTCTGTGTAGCTCATGTATGGAAAATAATAGTTTTTTTCCTTTCGGACTGTAAGATCGATATTTCCAGCATGTTCTTACATTTCCGCATCATTGTTTAACTGATACTAAGCTGTCTGCCTACCAGGAATTTCAACTATTGTCACGTGGGCAGAGGGAAGGAAGCTCTAAGGGCGACTTTATCACGCAAATCAAATTCCAGACGCCTTTGTCTTCAAGGAAGTGATCTGTCGTGCGGTATTTTCGTCGCGCTGCGTGCTTCTATGGACCTGTAGGTCGTGGCTTCACTGTTTAGTTACCATATTTATTGCTAAATGTCTGTGTGATTGCGTAGACATTTTATTGGAAGGTCTTTTATACAGGTTTCTTCAAGTGCTTATTTTGTCTTAGTAGAATGACTTAATAACAATGTTTTCTAAAATAAAAATGTCTAGCATGCTAGCATCCAATATAGTTTGAAGTATTTTCTCCTTGTGAAAGTAGATCATGATTACGTTCAGTAGTTTCGAACACTTTTCTAGGAAAATAAGTAAATCATGCTACCAGATTTGTATGGATTTCATTTTTATGTATTGACGTTTAAACGATTTAAAAAAAATTGTATTTTAAAGCTTTTTCCACTTTTACGTTGTACGATAAAGTAAGACCTTGCGCTATCAGCACAATAGCGTGTCTAACGCGATACGACAGCTGAATTTTACGTTGTCGTGAACATGCGATTTTTACCTGCACCACAAAATAAAATCAGTTATATTTAAATTTCTCTTGGCCATTGCGTAAGCCACACACGAACGGCAACCATCAAAACTTCAAGCTATTTTAAACGAATTATTTTAGAGAATTGCTTGTGTTTAATTCTAATTTCATGATCATATCTAACAAATTTCTGACACGTATTTCAGTAACGACGCCTCTTGCGACGCGATGCAAATGTGGCATTTTCTAATCGGGAAGTCTGAAGCGCCAGCGAATTTTGCCCCAATGCCGTCGAACTCAAAGCAGTAGCCAGGATATTGTGAAGAAGGGGTTCCAGTATAACCACAATATATTTTTTTGTGAGTACTTTTTCTTTATGAATAATTATAAAAGAAAAATTATATAATGGAATCGTAGACTTATAGAACTCGAACTTTCACACATAGAATTTTAAATAGGCCTAATGATTTTGCTTGAAAAAATAAAACTGAACATTTTATATTTTTTTAAATTTTAATGTTTGAAATACCTTATTCTAAAGCCAGTCTTTAGATTATTTCTTGAAAAAAAAAGTCATAAATACATACATTTATTAATGCTATTAAATTCACGAAAAACACATGTCAACTTTGTATGAAAGACATGCAAAAGACACGTATGCAAACCGCCATCAAAAGTAAGACTATTTGTCTTGGAAACATAATAACTGCCGCTCTGTGTGTATGAGAAATGTCGGGCTGTATGTAGTGGGGAGAAAATAAATTACTGAGCCCACTGATAATTACAATATCCCTTCAAAAATAATTTCTCTGTAACCTTATGTAGCTATATTGTTGTTGTAATATTATTTTGTCTTTGCTTTTTTTATCCTTTAAGGATGGGTCTAGACCCACGGACACTCCCCCCCCCCCCTCCCCCCCCCCCACCTTCGACCTAGCGAACGTGATTGGCCGGGGAACTATTTTAATAAGGTCGTACCCGTCACGCTGATGTGATTCCGGCACACCTTTTGAAATGTGTGCTGACACGACCTTCAATGCTTCGTTCCAATGGGAATGCGCGCTCCATTGGCACGGACTGGTGACAGCACAGTTGTCGCAGTGCCTGCTTGTGCCCGCCACAAGGGCGAAGATGCGCTCTGTGAGCGCTTGCAGGTCACCCTTGCCAGCGGTCTCTGCCGGCTCGCGGTCTACGGGATCATCCGCTGCGTCTCATCAGCCTTCCTTATGACACAGTATGGGATACCCTGGCCAATTAGTATTGGTGAAGCGCGAGACAATTCACTGCGTCGCTCTTTCAGCCATTTTACATTCCACGCCGCTAGATGCCACTACTGATATTAGTCCCACGCACTTAAAACACATTGTACAAAAACGTAGGGTACACTCCACGCCGCCAGGTTCGCTGAACTCACTTTTCTCGCGTATTTATTACGAGGTTCTCATATTGTCCCTAACACAATATTTGGTCTCATCGCTTACGTTTCTACCGCCTTACATGCTATTTATTAGTGACGATCATATTTCACTTTCACTCAGGAGCCATTTCGTGAACATGTTTTGTTTTAAAGACCCCGTACTACCTGCGCAACCACACGGTGTGCAGAGCTTCAGACTTCAGAAGAAACCACGCGATTTGAAATCTGCTCAAGATATCCGAGTGGTGTCTCTTTAAGAAATGCATTTAATAGTACTCTTGAGTGCGGACGAGTAGTTCTGTTGCCATTTTAGTTCTTAAACTGCAGTTTTAGAAAAGTGAAAATTTCTAAAAACGCGTGTTTTCAGAATAGATTTTAGGCATGAAAAACCTGGTACAGCTTCTTGAAAATACTCGAGGGACTTGCAGTAGGTACATTTTATATTCATTTATTCGCCATTTAATGTTATGGATACCGCTGAAATCTCATAGTTTTCGAATGCCAGCGAGCGTCGCACTTATAATCCCGCCTCACCAACACAAATACACCCCTGACTAGGCGGGCCCCGTAGCACAAAATATTTGGTAGGGGCCTTTCACGTGGTGTCCTTAAAAGATTTTTTTATAAATAATTTTTTTTTAGTCACACAAATTTTGGTGGTTGGAAATAAAATTAAAGTTTGCACATCCCATTGGATGGCACGTAACTCTACATATAGAGAGTCGAGTTTAATCAAGTAGAGAGCTCTTGCTTGGGCTTCTTGCGATGCGAAAGCCCGGTACATTTTTGCCGACGGACACGGGCGAGATTGCGTGGGAGAGATTTTATCTTCCCGGCTGGTTGTAATCTGCATGGATTTATTATTTATTTTTTTTTTGCTATAAATCAGTAGGTGCGAGTTATTTTTTTTTGTTTTGTTTTTGAAAGTCCAGTCCCCTCCCTCCCACCTCGCACGCGCCGATGCGCCGTCACGGGTCGAATGCCCCGGCAGTCGTTGCGTCGGGCCGTTACGGCCGGCGAGTGAATAACACTCCAGGGACGGACGCGCGACCCGTCGGCGCGAAAAACCTGGCCCGGTTATTGGAATGCGCAACACCATTAATTTGCAAACTTGTGATGCGACCCCCCCCCCTTGACCCTATTTTTTTCTACCATCAACTACACTCCACCCCCGCCGTACACCCTGTCACCCACACGTGTTCGCCGCCAGCCAATAATCCATTCTCTTTGATCAGGAGCGCGGACATTCCGTCGGACCGTGATCCCATCGCGTCTGGACGGCACTTTGCCCGCCCCTGCGCCGCCCCCGGGTTATTTACCAGCCGCCGCCGAGGAGTTTAATTAACATTAATGTGCGGATTCTATTTCAAGCATCGTGTACAGTATTTTTTTGGTCTAGTCAGTCTATAATATATAAATTTAGCGGTGTCTGCCTTATTAACTTTTAGAGGTAAAAATTTTGTACTGAACATGATTTTAATACCGGGAAAGATCATAGGACTACGCCCGTTTCCAAAAATAAAATACACCGTTTCAATGTGGTAACAGTTTTAATGGCTTGCGGCACCAACCGGGTTAGGTTCCACTGGCCGATATTTAACAATCCTACGTGCAAACCGTTGTTAAAATGGTATTCGAAAACTACTTACGCTATTTAAAATTGAATTTTCCACAACAACGATCTCTTGTTATTCTACGATATCTCTTACAGTTATCAAGGGGGAAAAAAGCAACCCGTTTTGTTTAGTGAAAAAGTTCGATTGCAGTCGTGTCGCGCGCTTCATTTTCGCCCTTGGGAGGGGGACGCGCAGCGATTTCCATCGGGAGCCGCGTTGCCCGGGCAACCGGACCTTCGGGCTGAATACATCATCCGGCGAAGGGATAATTTGTGGCGCCAGAAGAGATTCGTTCCGGTCGTTCCGCGCGCCAACTAGTTACTGGGTCCCGTGCTGCTCCCGGGCGCGCGCGATACCTCGCTCGTCGGTTTCAATCACGCCCGAGCGCGCGCCAGCCCGCTGTAGGACGTTGTGCGGGAAGGAATGCGTTCGGGGCCTCTTCCTTTCTAGCGTCGGATGGGCGAGGTTTATGTCGGTAAACCAATGTATAAGCTGTTACGTATTTAGTCCACCGCCGGCAAAAAATATAATAACAAACTCAAATTATATGTTCAATAAAACGAAAAACACATATTCATAAAATAACACCTGTGTCTGAAATTTAAATTGAAGCCTACGATTCATCTTTTGAAACTTTGAATTCTTTCTGATTCCAGTACATGACGTGCTTGGCAGTGGTAAAGCTTCCGGTTTAGGGTATTTATAAAAATAATAATTGTGAAAACACGCTGCTTGGCTTCTGGGCTCCAGCCGCGTTGAAGACGGAAGATTTCACTGCCAGGCAACTTCAGACAACGGCCGCGAAAGCCTGCGATCGTTATGGTGGAAGCAAAACTAATGGACATTTCTGTTGACTCATTTTATTTAACTTCCGTGTGTGTTTTGTCTTCCCAGCGCAATGGAAAACTGCTACATTACTTACCTCGCTCTGTGCAGGGTTGGGTGGAGTGGATGTGCAGCGGCGACGCAATTATGGTGACGGCGAGAACAAAGATTTGGACGTGAATAAGTCTTATAAAACGGGATGCCAGTTTGAAAATCGGACTGTAAAGAAATTAGGATAGATTATGAAACGTTATAATATACAAACTGGGCTTAGTACGTAAGAGTTGCGCATATATACCTACATATAAAGGTAGGGTACGGATTTACGTATGCGCTTTTATAGACTTTTGCATTTGTATTTACAGGTCACTTCTGGTAGTGGCAAGTTTTTTGAACGTTCGATTCCGGGTGATTCATCTACTTTAAGGGTAGATATTAGACACATGTCTATACCAATTTGAATAAAATAAATTTCATCTTGAGCAGAAGATAGCACATTATAGAATCAATGCATGAAATTTTTTAAAAATAATTAAGATTTAACAATTGTTTGACGAAATTACGAAGAATACTGTGAAAAAATTACAATGTCGAGGCATATGGAGAATTTATACAATTAGGATTGCAAGAAGAAAGAACAGCTTATTACGGTTCCAAAAAAATGGGGCCGAACGTAGCAGACTCAGCAGGGAGAGAAAGAGGGCGGACTTCGCTAGGCCTAGTACGAATGCACGCATTACCGATAGCGTTTAGCCGCGGCCTAGAAAGAGTGCACAGTTGAGTGTAACTTATGTTTTTCTTAACTGCCCATGTAGACGATGTATTCAACATTAAATACTTGCGGCCGTGGCCTGGCATTGACTATTCCAATTTATTTTTATTAAGTTTATTGTCAGAATGAATTTCAATCCAAACTTAAGTCAATATTACATTGTAACCACCTCCTCCTATCTTGGGAAACCAGGAGATACATCTAAACCAGGACAAGAAGGTAGTATACGAAAGAGGGCTAGAAAAAGTTAGTCTTAAGTATCTTACTCAGCAAGGTCAACAAGGTACACAGAAGTGACAATTTAATATTATTTAAATAACGATTCCGTTTACAGGGTTCAAAGAACACCAACATTTATTTTCATATACACCTCTGGTTTTACAGACAAGTGGTTACAGGCATGTGTTCTCAGATAAGGCACCATAAACTCACGTTACACCATGTACAGTTTACATTTACCAAACAACACCTGCTGCAATAATGGGGCGACTGAAGTGCTGCCCCTTGGAAGGGCAGCCCTGCAGGATTTTTCTGGCAATGGTTTGTTTGTACAGTGACTCGAAGGGCACCCATCCAATTTCTGAAAACATGTTTCTTTAAGGGTTTCAATAATCCTGAAAACTTGCCCCTTGGAAGGGCAGCCCAACAGGATTTTTCTGACAGTAGTGTTTTTGAAAGGTTGTCTGAATTGTTGCCCCTTGGATGGACAGCCCTTCAGGATTTTTCTGACAGTGGTTAGTTTGTAAAGCGACTGGAAGGGCAGCCCTTCGAGTATCATAAAATGTGTCTATTTTCGTAATTTTATAATCCTGAATTGTTGCCCCTTGGAAGGGCAGCCCAACAGGATTTTTCTGACAGTGGTGTTTTTGAAAGGTTGTCTGAATTGTTGCCCCTTGGAAGGGAAGCCCATCAGGATTTTTCTGACAGTGGTGTTTTTGAAAGGTTGTCTGAATTGTTGCCCCTTGTAAAGGCAGCCCTTCAGGATTTTTCTGACAGTGGTTAGTTTGTAAAATGACTGGAAGGGCAGCCCTTCCAGTATCTTAAAATGTGTGTATTTTCGTAATTTTATAATCCTGAATTGTTGCCCCTTGGAAGGGCAGGCCATCAGGATTTTTCTGACAGTGGTTTGTTTGTAAAGTGACCTTTCCTAACCTAACCTAACATAACATAACCTAAAGCCATAACTGAAAGCCATAATTCATTAACAATATGCAAAATAAAAGAAAAATTGTTTAATTTTACCTCGTAAAAGATATCATTCCGACCATGGTGCTGGGTAAGGGTTATAATTCGTTCTTAATGCCGACCATGGATTTCCACGATGAAGTCCTTGATTCCGACCGATACAACTAACTAACGCAAAGAGAATATAACGCTACGCTAGAATTATGTGATTTTTATAAACGATATTGGCGATGTGGGACCTGTCTGAACAATTGACAGACAACTGTCAAACAACTGACAGTAATTTCAAACGTGCCTAGCAAAGAGTATATACCGCTGGGACTAAGGTGACATTAAAAAAGTTTATAATAAAGGTAGTCCGTAAGATTTCTTAAATTCTCTAAGTTTCTGCGCATTTTTCTTAAATTTTTAATGTAAGAACCTTCTACGAAGTATAAGAAAACATTAAAAAAAAAGATGAATGAAATCGGTAAAGCCGTTCTCAAGTTATAGCATGACCAGGAGAAATAGGCGTATGAATATATATATATATATATATATATTTATATATGTATATATATATATGTATATTTATATATGTATATATATATATATATATATAGAGAGAGAGAGAGAGAGAGAGAGAGAGAGAGAGATTTTGCACTATTGACATATCACTCCTTATTCTATTACACTCTTAATGTTGGATGGTGAAATAGTCACTGAAATTAGTGAACAATTGCAGTAAATAAGAGTAAAATATTTTAGTGTTTTTCTTTTCTTCTTCTGGGCATAAGTGCATAATCGCGAAGTCTTGCATGGATAGGACAAGAAAGTTTTTTTTTTTTTTCAAGTTTTCACTAAATCTTGGTATGTAATCACTATTCCATTGTCTGTTAGTAACCAAAATTTTCTGAGTTTTTAAATTTATAATTCTTTAGGCGCGTTGTGAAAAAAAAATATGAGAGATAATTTTTACAATGCGCTCGCAGCATGCAACAAAAATTGACTGAATGAAATAAGGCTACGTACAATTAAAAATTATATGTGTACTTTTAAATCATATACTTTAGTGATTGCTTTATAATACTGTTGTATAATTAAAACATTTTGGCCGTTTTTATGGGAGAGTTTGTGAGGTTATGTTCCCGTATAATTTACTAGCATTATGAATTATTACATATTTATTTAATACATAATTCATTATAATAAATTAGAATAATTTAATAAATTAGAATAAAAATCTAGTGTATTTATTGATTTTTATTATTAATTTAAATTGATCTATTATTTTACTCAATTAAATAACTAATATTACAAAATGTTATAATAAATTTTAATACTGAGTATTTATGTACAATTTTAATTTTATTGAATTTATACTTTACCAACCTTATTAATAATATTATTCTAGACCTCATTATTTTATTTAAATTTACTATTTTCAAGCAAAATCGAAGTCTTTTTTTTTTGTTATGCTAAGTAAGTAGGCCTATAACGTCTAACGCGCGTACTTAAGTACTCGCACACATTTTTTTTATTCCTCTAGAAACATACACCAGTTAGATATTAATTTTATTTGAAACAGTGAACTCTTTTCGGTCTGTGCACGAAGGCAACTGTGAGTTAAGAGTTGAGAAAGAGAGAGGTGGTATATGTTGAGCTGAAACTAAGCCTGCGCAAGTTTCTGGACTTATATGGTATTTTGATCCAGTTTTATCTGTGTCTGAAATTTTGTCACTATTCTCCGTTCACTCTTACCTGAGTTTTGGAATAAACATAGCCTCTTGTAAACAAACATTTTCATTGGCTGCCGGCCGCCGCGCACATTATTCGTGCGCAAGAAATAGTCCCTTGGTTACGTATCATTTGTAAGTATTTTTACACTGCCTTTTTTATAACAATTGTTATTATATAACATTATAGCGTTTCACCATTAATATCCAATACAGTTTAATGTGTCAGCAAGTATTTACTTACAATTATGTTAGCAGACGCCGTGTGTACAGTGTACAGTTGATGCCCGGCGTAACAGTTGTATTTCAGATTCGCGCGCGCACGGTTTGTTATGGCTAACGCCGTATCGAGTTTTGTAAAGCCCAGAACGGGAAAGCCTTTGAAAAGTGCACAGAAAACTATTGTGTTGAATGTTTTTAAAACATTTTCAAACTAATATCCGGATTGTCGTGTGAACGATATCGCGAGTTTAGCTGCGGAATTTACGGGTGTTTCGAAGAGCAGTGTGCTTCGTGCAAGGAAAGGAAACGTGAGTATCCTGTTATCAAAACTTGTGATGATTTTGTGAAGACGGCTATAAGTCGTAAAGTGCATAGTTTTTTCTTTGCAAATGAACCACCTACGCTGAACAAAGTGCTACGGTGCTTCCTGTTATATTACTTCTCCGTTATTTTATTAGCACCGACTGTACTGAAGTGTGTGTGTGTGTGTGTGTGTTGCAACTAGTGCTTGGCGTGCAAGATGAATTCAGCCTATCACTTGTTGACGCGGCACAGTGATACGACGGTGTTTGTTTATTTCAAAACTCAGCTAAGAGTGAACGGAGAATAGATTTTTTTTTCCATACGTCTGATTGTCTCCCAAGAACAAGTGAACGAAAACATAATTCTTACGAAAAGGTACAAAAATTTTGCGTAGTTAAGATATGTTACCGCAATGGTAATATGTTTAAAACACTCACTTCTCGTCCATGCATTCCAGTTTTGGAATCCTGAACGTGGGTCTTTTTCAGCGGGATGAGGAACGTGCCGTGCCGGAAGTTATATAGCTCAAGTTTCTTTTTTGTTTATTCCAGATTGGCAGGCTCAGCCTTTTTTTTTTGGATATTCCAGGCTGGCCGGCTGAGCTTTTTTTTTTTGTATATTCCAGGCTGGCCGGCTGAGTCTTTTTTTTTGTATATTCCAGGATGGCTGGCTCAACGGGCGTCAAGCCATGCTGACCCCGCCGTAGTCGAAAACCAGCAGGGGGATTTTAAATGTCAAATGGTTCCACTTCAGACAAACATTTTAGAATGTGGACGTGTGTTATATTCCTGGCTTTTGTCCCTTTGTAGCGCTTACGCAGTTTTTTTTCCTACAATGTTATTTAATATTGTAAAATCCCACCCACCTCATGATACCGCCACGTCCTATTACAATTGTCATCAACTCGCATTGTATGAACTATGAATCTATTATCAACGAATGTCCCTTCTGGATTTCCTTTATATTACTGTGCTGAGTTTGGCGTGCACATAACCGAATGTTCCGACCGAAATGCAACATTTCAGGTCATAGAAAAAACGTAGTTCATAACGTCAACAGAAATGCTCCCGCAGGCATTTACGCTAATTCAAACAGCGCGAAGGGATGAGAACCAATTTTAAAATGTCTGTCTTCTCGTCTGTTAAATATATTACTTTTTAAAATTGATTTTGCAAAAGTGATAGTGTGTTCCAATCAAACCGTATGATGTTTGTAAACATATTATATTGAACAAATATTCTTGCACCAAAAATCTGGGTGAAATTAAATTTCTATAATTTTTGTATTGGTTTTATTATTACATCAAGCACACAATTTTATGTAGTTCTTGTTCAGATCAAAACATGTATATTAACTGGAAGCTGAGAATGAAAGAATGCTTTGATATTTAGAATTAAAATTTAGAAATAGAAACATTTAATGTTGAAAGAAGTCCTTCGAAAACCTCCAGCCTTAGCTAAAACAATCCACAGGCTCAAGGTTACGTTCAAAGTAGAGAGAGAGTGTGTGTATATATTTAAAATTTCAGCTGCTTTTATCTTAAATAACCTTAATGTTATAAGTTTAAATATTCTGAGATTTATAATAGACATTTTATGTAGGCATCTAAAAGACATTTTAATCATCAGCTACTTCATTCAGCATTATAGTACAGTAATGAATGAGTAGGTACAATGGTTATTATTTTGAAATATGTGATCATATTTGATTTGTTATAAAATATATATTATAAAATAATATTAAATATTTAAAAAACTTAAAGGCTTAAAGAAAATATTTGTTTCTGGACATGAAAAATTTAAGCAAAATTATAATTTTTTTTTTGTGATTGATTTTCTCCCGTCATATTATGATATCCATCGCATGAAAGTGAGTTGTTTTCTGTGTAAAGTTTCGTTGTAAGTTAGTGTCTGTTGTAAAAATACAGTTGGGACATTAAATTTAGTTTAAAACTAAATCAAAGATAAGACTTCAGTACATTTAATCCATGTTTGGGTGACCTCTACAAAATTTTTGAGTTCAATATACTCTGAATTGTCAGTGGTTGGTTGTGCTAATGCGGAGGAAGTTAATGCACAGTAATTTGCGCTTTAGTCCATCCTAAATCAAACTATTTAATATTTGTCGGTTGCACTACCCGCTAACCCCGCTAAGCCGAATATATTGGAGCGTTCGTCATCCTAACTGCGCACAGAGGCGCACAGAGCTGTGAAATATGAAGTCATCCTGGCTAATAGTGCCCCGGCGCCAGCCTAATGAAGTAATTATTGAATGTCGTCTTCTCTGGGAAAACACAGCAATTTGTGGGTTGTTAATTAGTGGTGGCACACTCCTCTAAAATATCAGTGGCGCGAGTAGTTTGAACTTCCACCACAGTGAGTGGAATTTTGGGCGTTATTTGGGTTTTTGGCGCCGAGAACGGTCGAGAATATCAGGTTTCTTTATGGTGAAAAAGTTTGTTCGCGTTCAATAGAACCATTTTAAAAGTATTTTTCCAGCATTAGCGTATTCTTCTGCAAACCATAGACATAAAACATGGTCGACGCCTATTAAACATTGACGTGTATTAATGAATCGGTATTTTAAACCATTTATCAATGTAATATAAATTGAACAAAGAAACTGGCGTCTGAGGTAAGCAATTAAACAAAAATATTTCACACTGGTTGTGAAAACAAGGAACACTTTTCAGGGAACAATATTTCGTAATTATAGCAATTCGTCTGATTGGGTGATTGGCAACGTAGAAAAATTAATTTACGTGCAGTGGTTCTAAAGTTTTTAAAATGTTTTATTATTAAGTGTCTATACTATTTACAACATGATCTCATGACAAGAACTTATAATACTAATAATTATTTGTTTAAAGATAATCATATTTCACGTGAAACAATATTTTTCTCAAGTAATTTATCAAGAAAGTTCTTTCTCCTGAGTAGTGTGTTTTGTGTTTTAAAGTAAGTGAATTATTTCTTATTAGTATTACTTACTACGCAGCTACAACTTTTAATAATTTTTAATCATAAATGAATAAGAAATAAGTAATTAAAATAAAATAAATTTTGAAGAATCAACAATCTAACGTGACTGAATTGCATCAGATTATGAACGATACTTAGATATTACCGACCAGTTGTTGCACTAACGCATCATGATAAGAAGAAACTGTTTTAGTTGAAAATATTTGCCCGAAGAAAAGTAAAAGTTCTGCGAAGCAACTGGTGGACCTCAACGACTCTTAGTCGCTTCTTGCTCCTGTGCGACCCCATGGTTACTGCTGCCACCACCAATGCTCGCGTCCATCTTAACGGACAAATGGTTACGAGCTTGATTCTCACCGCAGCTCTCCCACTGAACAATGAACCCGCAGGCCAGTTCGTCTCCATAGAGTGCTAGACGGACACAGACAACCTCGCACATCGGTCTTCCTCTATCTTGCCGTCCCTCTGCCTTCCATTGTATTTTTTTTTGTGAATGGAACAGAAATATTTTTGTAAGCTTACAGATATTTATACAATTTTACATTTACATGAAAACAACTGTATCACTACAAAATAGTGTTTGCAGCAATACTGGGTTCGGAAATATATATGCTTTGTGTTGTCACGGTACCTCCAATAGTTAAAGATGTATTTAAACTGTTTCCAGTATTAACAGCGTATATTAATAATAACGGTAAAACAAAACAAAGATAAATTATAGAGTATTCAATTATCTTTTCCACGGTTTTAAAAAAAATATTCTTGAATGAAAACTCAATTAAAATATAAAACTATGCGCCAATTTTCGTAATAAATACGCAGTATTATTGCGAAAAACGTATTTCATACACGCAAAAATAACCATAGACATGTGTTGTACAGATTTACAATATATATTTATTGTAGTGTTGCAAGCTATTTCTTGGCAACTTGTTTATTTTGTAAAAGAACAGAAACTTGTTTCTTCTGTGCATTTATCATTTATGATAAGGGATTGTGCGCAGCCACGGTCACTTGGGGCGAGACGCATCGCGCGGCGGACGAGATCTCTCGCCACTCGACAGGCTGGACCGGCGCCTGTGTCCTGCGGGGTCGTGGCTGGCGAGCAAGGCCGACGTACCCACGACCGTGGAGGTGCCGTGGAGCGGGTGTCTGTTCGGAAGTGGAAGTCTCTACTGTCAGCAACAGCTTAGCAAGGCAAACCGTAGCAGCATGAAGGCCAATGCTAGAAGTTTTGTTTGATAGCTTCAAAGGAATCGCAACAAAAAAAAAGTAATATATTAATAAACAATGATGTAAAATAAACAAATCAGCAAGTTATTAGCGTCAAACTTCATTATTACCATATTACTAACAATTGATATTTTTTTCTATTTAGATAGGAAAGTGATGGTGGACTTATCAGCCGGAACTGTGCAGTGGGAAGTGCCGTGTGTGTGGGACGCTGGACTGATCAGTACTGACTGAATAAGGGATTTATCCCCCAGTTGGTTTGTTAACCTAGCCAGCCCTCTTAGCCTAAGCCCTACCGGCATGGGGCCCCCACGGGCGTGGATACGGAATACGCCGTATACGCTAAACAGGAGAGGTGTTAGAGATCCAGCTACGTCCATAGGCTGAGGCTAGCTACCCCTACCAGCTTAGGGACCACCATCACCCCCCGCCTCCCTCAGCTAACCAGACTATTGGCTGCGTCCTAAGCTCTTTGACGTTTTCAGTATTGCTGGCGCCTACCCCGTTCTACCACATCACACTGGGACCCCTCAATCACCCAGTGAACCCGTGGTCCGGTGGAGGCCTATCCAACCTCTGTTAGGCTAGTACCGGAGCTGTGTCGTCGCTCACCACGTCGACTCTGCATAGGGCTAGAGAACCCTTGGAGCCTGCTCCAAGCGAGGTGGACTGATCATTCGAAACTGATGGCTTTCCATCAAATCTGACTGTAGGCTCGAGAGCACCCGTTCCTAACTGCCGTTTGTGAGGACAGCGTCTCGCCAGTCTAAACTGTCAGTCCAAACAATCAGTCTATCAGCTGAGTGGCGTTCCAGCTTTGTTAACACTCTTTGCTTTGCTTTTTTTCTTTCCTTTTTTATAACTAAAAGTGCAATTGCAGTTGCAACATACAAAGTTATTTTTTTTTCCGTATTCTACAATGAAACGATTAATCCAAGAGCAACAGCAACTACAATACTGATCGTATGTGGGGAAGGCCTCAGTTAAATCCAAACTGTCATTTCTGGCTAAGCAGTCCCAGCTGGGAGCTTGAATGATCGTGTGGGGGAGGGGGCTTACGTCATTAACATGACCAAGATCACACACGCTTACTCCCTAACTTTTTACCTCCTTGGCTTTCTCGTATTTTCCCCGCCCGTGAATTCCATCGCTGTTCATTCTCACCGTTATGTCCCTTGCCTGCTTCTGATTACCTCTAATGTCGTCGACACAAAAATTATTTATTAAATCATTAGTAAATGCTGGTGACATAAGAAACCACTCGCCGGCGAGAAAAACGTGCATGAGACATCGAGTGTGGCTACAATAGACGTATAGACAAGCGATTAATCTGTAAGTTGTCATTCCACTGCAGATTGTTTTGATTCATAAATCGTGTTGCTATTATTTGTTTAGCTTTTCTTTGTGTCTTGATTATTTTTTTATGGTGAAGCAGATTGTCATAAGGTTGTTGACAAATTGAAATATCTTCTTGATTTTTTTTCTATGACGTTCTGGATGAATGAAATGCATCGCAGGTTGTTGGCTTTCTTTATTCACTATTTTGTGATGGATTTTATGTTTTTGATTTTACCAAATACTATATGGTAAATTGACAAAAAATTGCAAACATTTTTAGACATTTCGAGTCACCAGAAATCTTTCAAGCGAGCTGCGGTAAAAGAACCCCAGTCTTTCAGCTTCGCGCTGTAGTCGCAATAGCGCGACAGGTGCAGCGCAATGTACGCTTCGCGAAAACAAAAAATTAAACTAGCCAATCACTTTCGATACATCTGTGACGTCAGTGCAACACATTTTGTGGGCGTGACAGACTTTCCGATTGGAAATATATATTCTATTTATATCGCTGAACGGGTTTGACGTTATTGACATGCGCGTCAGAATTTCGTTTAGGAATGGTGGCTGGGCTGGCGCGTTGCTAATAATATTATTCTTATAGTTTAAAGGTCGTGTTTTCTACATTTGTACGTTAAATCTTTGAAATTGGTTCACGCACAGTTTTTTTTTTCGAACGGACGGTAAATTTTGATTAAACATATTTATTTTAAAAATTTTTGATTATAATCATTTGTAATCTTTGATGACTGTCGTGTGTGTTGTGTATATGTAATGGTCAGGAGAATCATATATATTAATAGAATAGGTACTCAAATGTATTTAACTCACGCATTTAATTAATATAAGTTAGGTATCCCTATAAAATATATTTTATTATTGAATTAAAATAATTTGAAAGAAAATAGTTAATATTGAATTATTTTTATTGAATTTATATTTTATTATTGGATATTGACTGTTTTTTCTGTTTTTTGTTCGCGTATCGCGCAAAAACTACTGGACCGATTTTGATGAAACGTCTTGTGTTTAAAAGCTTGAGATTATACTTAAAAACTGGTAGGTATATATTTTACTCGCTACTATGACCTGAGCCATATATAATAATAATAAAAACACTTTTATTCACAACAAAGTGTAACTACTATAATGTGAGCTCTCATTTCTATCAACATACACTTCTACAAGTACTAATATGTACCATTTAAATAATATAATTTATTCTTATACAATCAACAAATGTTTCACTGTTGATGAGTTTTGTTACATGATGTAATAAAAAAATCCCCCTGTGATTATTCACACTGGTGTTATATATAATAGTATACGTTTGTGTGTTGCTCGGGCAATAAAAGCGGGCTCGCAATAACGCGATGTTTTGCTGTCGCACCGCGTGCTTCGCTCTATTTTGATCCCAGCTTCGCTCGCCTGAACAGGGCGAGCAGTGAGTCGAATCGCTAGCGAGTAGCAGGCGTCTCCATCAGTGCGACGGAGTCTGTAATGAAGTCTGTAAAGATACACCGTTTGGTCATTGCTTTTAGTTAAGTGAAAACAGGGAGCAGGCCAGGGAGTGAGAATAGTTTGAGGAAATGATATTTTTAGTTGATAGCAATGTGATCATTATAGATAGAAACACGCTGGGAATAGCATGAGAGAAATTGGCTACGTCATAGCTTTTAATAAGTAACCATTTTGACATTCGCGGGGAGTAATTAACATTAGGGGACATACCATACGTATTGGTGTGCCAAATGAAACTTTGTGATATTGAAGCTACCCAGGAGTATAGTTGGTGAACTAAAATAGTCATAATAAAACGTAATCTCAAGTTATAAAATACCTAAAAATAAACTGGCGTTACAATGTTTATAGTAGGTACATATTCTCCTAGTAATATGGCAACGTGCTCAATAGCGCAGCGGCAGACCGTGCGCTTGTTAGCCAAAAGGGACGTGGTTCCAATCACTTAGTTGGAAAAAATTGTAAAGCTTTTTAATAATATAATATTATATAATAAGTTTGAATCAGCTCACTGAGTTTAAGGTTTGGGTATTGTAATTATTTACAGCATGATGTCGGTATTTTGAGCAAAAACAAAAATACAACATCTAGGCCTACTTAGTAGTGTTTTAAAAAGTTTCAGTTTAAGTAGTATAAAAAGGGGCTCCGGGGACTGGGTTCTGGGTGAGGAGCGAGGAGCGAGGAGCTGACTGAGCTCTGACGTCACGTCGGCGATCTAGAATGACCTTGAACTTTGACCTTGACCTTTGACCTTCAAAATGTGCCAAAATTGATAAAAAATTCCTAAAAATTCTTCAAAAATTGCCAAAAAAGGAAAAAATATCCCGCCAAAAATTGTCAAAAAATTCCACAATTCAAAAATTAGGATTTCGAAAACTCAAAATACTTTTTTGCCTTAGAAACAACACAAAGTCCTAAAAGAGGTTTAAGCATCCATGCCTAAAGCCTCTGATAAGCCTCTGACGTCATCTAGGATTATGACCGCCATCTTGGATTATGACATCACCGTTGCAATTTCTGTCACGGTCGCCATCTTGAAAATACGTAATTTTCATGTTATAAAATCGGGAAAAATTTTAAAATTCATAAAAAAAATTATTCAATAAAATTTAATCTTAAATTTTTATAAAAAAATTATTAAAAAAATTAAATGTACACTTCTATCATGGAGCTCGGAGTCCTCGGTTCGAACCCAATGAGGGCAAAAAAATATAAATGACGACCAACCTTCCTTCATGGAAGCTGCTGGCAGAATGACCTCCCACCACTTATGTAAAGGGGTATGTATGTATGTATATATATATGTCAGGGAGTATGACATCATGCCCGCCATCTTGCAAATCTGTATTAATTATCCAAATATTAATTAAAAGTTTTAAAATTTATAAAAAATTCTCAAAATTAGATTAAAAATATGAAATAAAAACCATTGCATGTTTCGTTACGGCCGTGATCTTGAAAAACCGTAATTTCAATGCTAGAAATTCCAAAAAAAAAATCCCCAAAATATTTTAAAAATAGACTACATCAAACGTTTGGTTACAATACGAGTTCGGTCCTCGGTTAGATTTCCGGAGAGAGTAAACCAGTAATTTATTAATGTATTTAAAAAATTCTCAATAAAAAGTAATAAACGTCTTACGCCACACCCGACATTTTGAATTATGTCACCACTGTATCAATTATCGTTACGGACGCCATCTTAAAAATTATTATTTATTATACGATTTTAAAGAAAAAAAAATTAATCAAAATTTAATTTATTAGAATACTGATTGATTAGATCGATTCCCGTCCTTGGTTCGAAACAGGTAAGAGCAAAGAAATAAAAAAAACTATAGATCCTTCCTCCATAGAAGCCACATAGACTGACCTCTCACCACCAATACCAAGGTATAGTTGACGATATTATCGTCAACTGGTATTATGTCATGTCTGCCACCTTGTATTCGTCCGCTGGAGGCCGCCATCTTGTTTTCGTCTGCTAGAGTGTGCTTATGCCATGTTAGTATAATTTTTATGTTCACCATACCTTTGAACTTTGACCTTGACCTTTAACTTTGACTTTGAAATTTGACCTTGACATTGAACTAGGACTGAAATTTGACATTGACCTTGAAATTTGACTTTAACCTTGAAATTTGACTTTAACCTTGAAATTTGACTTTGAACTTGACGACCATCATGGATCCGACATTTTGTGTTCAGTACATGATACCAGGAGTTATCACCTGCTAGAGGACATTGCCACCATCTTGTTTTCGTCTGCTGGAGGATACCATCTTGTGTGTGTACTCGTCTTATATAGAGTGCAATTACCATCATGCTAGTTTTATTCTAACCCGATAGAGTGCAGTAATCATTTATTATTACTGAGGTGCTCTCCATTCGAAAATTTTGACGCCATATTGGAATCGTATAGTTATTTAGCTAGAGATTCGGGAAAAATTCCAAAAGTCACCGAAAAAAATCACTCATTAATTTACATATTCAATCGATGGATTACTTTCCTCGGTTCTATTCTTGACCAGTGACAGGTGTAACTAAATATTAAATATATGTAAGATTCTGTTTTCCATTACTTTTCGTGGAATTTATTAATCATTCACTCTACGAAAAACAACTTAAGACAATATACTTGTCCGACGAATTAAATACGTTGTCGCACTACCTAACATGTAAGTCTAGTTTTTCGATACTCTGAATAACCTCTAAACCGTTCATGTACAAAGCCATACATACAGGCCAAGCGTCTCCGAACCACGATACCGGGTCATTAACAATGTCAGACGTATAGGCTAGTCATTTCCGGACCTCATGAACTTCTTCGTCGTTAGCTAATTACTGTCAATTAGACCATCGTGAAAATATTTTATACATACTAAAGGTCCAAGCGACCTTGAAAAATATTTTACAAAAAGGACGCCCAATCGGAAACACAATCATAGAAAAGGACGAACAATCGTAGGCCTTCTCGTTATGTTTGAACTGACTATGTAACGTAACATCGCTACATACGCTAGTTTATTCTACAATCAAGTTATTCCTTAAATCATAAACTAGTGAGCATATAAACAATACAATTAATTATCTCTTTAACACAAAAATAAAAACGAAAAATACTGTTTCTCAATGCTGTCATGACGAATAACAAAGAAGTAATTATGTATAACAAAAATAAACATTTATTTGATTAGTTTACGTTGTATCACAAAAGTAGGTATTCTTAAAAGCATGCCATTTTAAATCTTGAGTAACCCGTAGCCTTGAGTTGTGTACACTTAACCGCGCGCATTCGAAACCTTAATCTACCTTTACTCGGCCAAGTTCTCCTCGGTCGTCATCCCGGAAGTCTCAGTCCCGCCGAGATCACAAGTGCTTTCGGGCGACTGAAAAACAAGCCAGACGCACGAATTACATTTTCGCGAAGAGAGAATTCTTTATTTTCTTGTCCACTGGAAACGATGGGAATAAAAACAGGATTCTCCGCTCTCCTTTATTTTTATCTTCCTTTTTTTTTTTGTTTTGTTATTAAAGCCGATTCGTTCCGAGCGGGATATTGGGTTAAGATCGCTGCTTGTTTCCAGTTTTTTTGTTTGTTTTACTTCCACTTTACGTTCATCCGACAACGATAGCGCAGATTCAAGTCTCTCGATGAGTTCTCGTGAGAGATGAGTTTTTTTTACTTTATCCATTGCTGAAGCTGCACTCGTCCGATGAAGATGTCTGCAGCTACAGAACCGGCGTTGCCGCGTGGTGACTATGTTATATACTCTATCCGCCAGAGGTCGCCAATGCCACACAAACCTGTATCTCAAACTGGACAGTTCTCAAAACTAGTAGCAATGTACTAGTGTCCTTCTGCCACTGTTGTTCTATCAACTTCACGTGGTTATCAGTTGTCATGAAATTAAAACCATGTAATGATTTACAAGTAACATTTGAGAAATGGGAACCACTCACTGATAATGAGGCGTTTGCCACGCCTCCTTTTAATTTGGTATTTAATTATGTCATATGTTATGATAGATTGTTTGGCACTTAGTTCATTTTCGTCCTGAAGATTGATTAAAACAAAAGCATTATGGACATTCACGGCGCTGCGCTTGTGTGTGTTTCCGCGAGCCAACACCGCGCGGCGCGCGAAGCCTTATGACGTCATGGTGACGCGTTAACCTGCGACGGTCTGCGGCTGGCGAGCGGAGAGACGGTGCTGGCGGCTGGGGGAGTCGACTTCGGCTCGTCGGGTGCAGGCGTGTTGCGCCGCTGCTAAAATGGAAAGGCTGTTCCATTCACCTACGCATCGACGAGTGCCCAGCCCGGGTTATCGTCCACCATGCTGCGCAACTACAAGTAAGCCTCGACGCAACCGCTATTAACAACCGGAGGCCGGGTTGGTTTTTTAAGGAAAAACAATGAGCAGAGAGACTTGACTGATCATAAACTCAAATTCATTATCTTGCTAGTTTCTTGAATCGTAATGTGGCGAAATAAACTCTACTTCTCCTTTTTACGCTACGTGAGAATTTACGTAAACTGCAAGCTAGACTTATCACGTTGCTGTGGTGCGGGATGTGAGACTCGCATAATTACGTCGAAACGAGAGTCCGGTTAGACCAGAATATTCGGAATTGTGCCTAAACAACCTTTATAGACAATTACGTCATCCAGGAGTGTAATCAACGGACCTGTTAGGGAAAAACTTATCCTTTCTAAATGTTTGTAAAATTACCCGTAATATAGTGTATATAATATGTGATTACATTAGATGTCCTTTTCTTTAATGCGAGATCTAGATCTTCTGTTGATTTGTGTACATGGTTCTGTATTTTAATGTACCAAGCCGATGCCAAGCAGGATTATTAAATAGTAAACAGGCAGTGATGTTTTCAATTATTATCCAGGTCATTCATTTTTGCCTAGGGACCGTACTTCTCACTGCATTTAGTTGGTACACCCTTCTGCGGCTCCCGACTTTAAACTCGAGCGCCTCAAGCAAGGCCTCAATAATACTTTCAGAAACCGTCAAATATGAGAAAATAGCTACATCGTTGGCTTCTGAATAGAAACCACGTTTGTGGAATGAGGTGCACTCAACTATTTCGGGACACCTTTTTCAGCCATCTTCACGGCATCACGGGTGATCAACAACAGTTGTTAATTGCCCTTGAAGATCACTGCAATAAGGAATAATGCTATCTTCAAGGGATCAACAACAATTGTTAATCACCCTTGAAGATTGCTGAAACAAGTAATTCTGCCAAAAGATCGGGCTAACAATATTCACGGACGTGGCCTAAACCCTGCAGCGAAGAAGTAGTTGGTGACTCTGGCCTCGGAGGCCTGGGTGATCCTGCACATGTAACAGAAATCCTGAAAGGAAAAACTGCAATGCCCAGGCCTTCGGGTTATGCAGACCGTGTGTGGCACGCAACTGCGCAGTCCCGAAGGACTGCACAGGTCACCGGGAGACGAGCGGGAAAACAATCAGTTCCCGACTGCGCAGTTCTGTCTGAGCGCGTGTGGCCTCGCGACGCCAGTCCAGTTCAGTTGATGCTGCAGAACCATGTCCCGCGATGTGAAGGGTGAATTTTCAAAAACGTACGAATCAAAATCGATGTGTGCCATGATCGAAGGAGAAATGAAAATGCCTACGCGCGTTGAGTGGAAAATAAAAAGCACCACTTAGCCAAAAGCCACAAAAAACATTTTAGGAAAACAAAACATTAGGAGTGCATTGAGGAAGGAGACAAAATCATGGGAAGAAACAACAAAATCAGGAGCTGGAAGATTGTAGTTGTGGTACGTCAGTATTTTAGAATATGTAACTTTGTTGCTTCTACAATATGACACGTCTGACAATTAAACAACACCCAACAACCGCCAAAACATCGTCTGCTGATGTCAATGTCACTCTTGGACATGTTATAAGCCTGCCATGCACAGTATATTTCCTCACAGAACGTGTGTGAAGGGTGCGGGCCTGGCCTGCGCAGCTTCACCTCGGAGCGACAAGTCGCGTCACGCAGACTCGCCCCACGATCGCCGGCGAGACTTGGCCCTTTGGGGGGGGGGGGGGGGGGGCGGAGGCGGGAAGAAGGGCGTGTCTGCTGAGCGTCGCCTCAAGTGATGACGACACAAATGGGTCGCCGAGGGTGGGGAGTTAATGAAATTCTTCCGTCGCTGACGTAAACTGGATTCCGCCGACTTTACGACGGTGATAAGTCCTGGCGCGACTCCCGGCTCGGGAAGAGTGGATAAAGTACATCAGCGCTAATCTCCATTCTTTAGAAATTAACCATAAGGGAAGATATACTCGCTTTAAAGACACTCAGGCAAGTTTGAAAAAAAAATTAATGCAGAAATATTAAACGTGCTAATGCACAATAACGGTGGCCACTAAAATATGATTTGATTTTGGTTTTGAAACGTTATAGATTGTTTCGTCTTAAAATGCACTCTTTTAATTTTCGCCACTGTTTTGCAATTTCATTAATTCAACACAACTTTAATTGTTTACGTATAGTGGAATTGATTTTATATGTAGGTTTCAAAATTTAAAGTAAAGACGTTTCGGGTTAAATGCAATAATATTTTGAATGTTAAAAAAAGGTAGCCTAGTTACGTAATGAGGTAAATTGAATATAAATAAGTGAATTTTAAACCGGTTTAGTTCCTTCTTTCACCGGTAAATACAGTTATAAACTAAATTCTCTTTAAGTTTAATGACTGAAGTGCATGGTTATAAAGGAATGCGGTAAAATAAATTAATATAAATCTATGGCCTGACAGTCTCCGCAACTTGAAATCCTTTACGCAGTCCTGATACCACTATTCTGAGAGAGAAAAAAAGTTTTTTTTTTTTTTTTTTTTTTTAAATGATCACTTATCTTCGACTCATCTCTAGTGTGTAAGATTCTCGTGTCGGGATTTTCATTAGGGATACTACGTTCATAAAGAGCAGCCATTGTTAGGTATACAGGAAGTTACCCAGACAAGAAAGTTGCTTATATAAGTGTTCATCAGTGATCAGCAAAAATTCATGTCAGCATACAGACGGTTTGACTTTTAAATGTGTAAAGGAAAACGCCTTCGGTTGTGAGTGCGAAAAATACGTGCTGCGAAAAATACGTGCACCGAAAAATATTTTGACGATCTCCGTTCACTCACGATAAACACCACATTCTTAACATCTACGACTGGCACTATGGCTGCATCGTCGCAACAACGAACTAACTTGATTGATCACAAAAACCGGTCTCATGTTGGAAAAATTGCGGAAGTCGTTTTAGCCTTGGTTTGGATTTGAGTTGTAGGCCGTGGTTCACGCCACCGAACGAGTAATATTAACCTTGGAAATTTTTATTTGTGTGTGACAAAAAAACTCTTTTTTACTGTCAACCTAATTGGGTTTGTGCTAACAAACAGATTGGTATAAACTGTATCTAATCTTAAATTCCGTAGGTTTATTTTTACATTTTGTATTGATTTATGGTAGCTTTTGGCTACAAAATAAATTTGCACGTGGCATCGATTTTAATAATCGTATTGAAGTATAAATTTAAATAATATTGTTATAAATAGCAGCTGATTAAGAAGTATTATCAGGTAGCCTGTATGTTGATTTAATAAGATATGTTGGAACTTTGTAAAAACTATGAGTTAAATAATGACAAAATGTTTAGAATTTAAATATCACTGTCTATTCGTTGAATACGAAGTAGTTACCTTGACTTTACCAAACTGCGCTCATTACATCAGTATTTTAGTAATACGATTATTTTTGTTGGAAGAAAATTGAAAACTTATTCGTATTGGTTTGAGATTTTTTTTAAATTCAATGTTAATGTGATTCGAGGAAGTGCGGTATGGAAGGAAGAATATAGTTGCATACCAGGTAACGGCGGGCAACACGGTTATGACAGGAGACAGTCAAGACATTCCAAGTTCTCACAACAGGAATCTGGTCTGCATTGCAAATTAATTCATCGTGTGCTGAGGTTTTTAATATCTGGAGAGGTTTCTGGAGCACATCTGATGGCTCAGCTTTCCAAGCTTCTATCGGTTGAAGGACTTCTGTTGCTTGCAGTAGTTTAATTAAAACGTCCCCAGCCGGCCAAAGAAGTCAAGCGGGATGGCGCATGTGACGCAGCCTTTGCCTTAGACGGCTGAGTTTTTTAAGCTTCCTTTTGATCTCACTTGCGTTACGGGTTTGAGGATGCCAGAGGATGGTAAAACTAAGCTCTTTGGAGGAAACTCGTAGATGATAACTGCCAGCTTTTTTAAAGAAACAACTGAGAAGAAAAAATTGTGGTTACTACTAAAAATATTTTTGGTGAATTCTGTCTTTATTTGAGAGAGGACTATATTTGTTTCTTAAATAAAAACAGCATTTTTTCAATCAGTGATAAATGCATTTTACTACCTGTTTTGTCTCGTTTGGTTGGAGTGTTTTATAAAAAAAATTTAATCGATTTTATAAATTATATATCATATAGTTATGTATCACACACAGAATCTGAAATATGTAGTAAAACACAAACATATTAAATGAACTCCAATATTTTGTTTGAAAGACTGCAAAAAAATAGCAGTATTAGCCGCAGTCGGAGCTCAACCCCTGTTGCTGTAATATTCTATGTAGTATACCCAGTATTATGTTTATCTGTTGCTCAGACTCCAAATACATCACTGTGTCTAAAGTGGATTTAATTTTCCTATTCATACTATTCATGCTTGTCGCCCATACAGTACTGCTTTTGGTCACGTTAAGTTGTGAAGTGTACTAGATCGATAATAGAAAATTGAATCTATCGAGTCCGGAATGAAAAATGTAGCAATATAATGTCATCTTTTCCAACTCACAAAACTAAGTAGCTACACGACGGGCGTTAATTTATCTGTGAAGTAAAATTTTAAATATTTAACAAGGGAAAAATTAAAATCCTAACCGATAACTTTAATATAGCTGACAAAATATCTGAACAGAGTTCAGTTAAAGCAGTAGATACATGATGACCGTCATCATACAATTTATATTAATTTATCACAGTCGTATTGAGTTAGTAAGTGTTTGATTATTTTGAAAAATGTATTTATTTATGTGTAAAGAAATAATATATTTAGATATAATGTTCATTATTTTAAATTATACCAATATCATTATTGTCGGCTTTATTAATAAGTAGTTGGTTTATTATTTATTATTATTTTATTTATATATCCACATATTAATATTTCAGGTCTGTTTATATTTATTAGTTAGGCTGGCTCTTCATAAAAGTGGCTCTGGGGCAAAGGTGATGCTCTATGCTGGACTTGATTCTTTGGCGAATGACGTCAGTGACGGCAGCGAGGAGCGAGTAGCGAAGAGCGGTATTGTTCGTGGTGGTGTGCAGCGAGACACGTACATGGACGGCAAGGTGTGATGCGTCGAGACACAGGTTTTGCACTACGAAGAATAATAATTATATGATAATTATACGACCTCAGCGCCCAGGTTTCCCCAGTCGCCGCGGTCGTGTATGCCGACTCATTGTGCTGCCAGCCTGGGCATGTCAATCATCGGCTAGTCCAATGTTGCTTATGGTTTGCGTAGAGCGTGAGATCCGGGTATGGCTATTGTTGTCGAAAAAAGAGAAGTTCGGGAGTTCATCATTATCACAGCAAATACCGTGGGGGGTCACTGGTTGGAGTCCTTTGACCAGTAGCGAGTGACGTGGGTGAGCACGAAGTTCTGGAAGAGAGAGGTTCAGGCAGACCTAACCACTGCCAGGAGCAGCCATTGACTTGGTAGTAAAATTAGTTACTGATGTGGACAATAGTTATTTAAATTAATAGAATATATCGATAATTCATTTTTATAGTAAATTTTTACTAGGTGATTTTTTAGCTTTTGATTTATCATCTCTCGGTTTTGGATGTATCGTGTTACATCAACAATTGTTCTAACACCTTTAAAAAGATCAAATGGTGATAAGGCTGCTAATACACATAAGTGCCAATAAATCCTACACTCCGTGGAATGTCAGTAATTCCTTGTGGATTTTTAAGCTCACAATATTTAGCGCGCTGTAGCTTGTCCTAATCTAACTTAACAGTCAAAAAAAAATATATCGTTAGCTAATAATATTTTGAGACATGTAACGTGCAACGTCATTCTAACATCCTGGATCCTAAATTCTTTGTTATAACATTTCACAAAATAACTTTCTCCAAAGAATAAAAATATTATAATTTGAAATGTTTCAGTAAAAAAACTCTAATACTTTCTAAAATATATATTTAATTTTGTAGGCGTATTCATTAGTAAAACTATTTAGTCTTTGTCTGAAAAAACTTAACTAATAGAAAAACGGTTTGAAATATTTTCTAGCATTTAATTAAAATTTGTTCAATCGTGTGCAAGTGTAAAAAAAAAATGTTTTTGTTACCTAATTATGAATGCATGTAAAACGTTCTGCTAATATTGTATACGCCGTAGATATAATTCTTTGAATTGTGATATGTTTGTTCCCTTTATTTATAGTTCCAGGAATTACTACAGAAGAACCGCAATGTTATTTCGTTAAATTACTCAAAGTTCAGTTGAAATATATTTTTTGTAATTTATATTTAATTACGTTTGCATGTTTACTTTTGTTTTTATATCATTAAAATGTAAACAATGATAATAAAAAATATTGTTGATTACTTGGACGTCTATCCTTTTTGTGTCTAACCATGCGTATAAAATTCTACCTTTACCAGTGCCACCTTCTCGGTCGCCTCGTGTGATAAACGGAAAAATTAAACGGGAAATATGTTCCTCGTCAGGTTTTAACGGGATGTAGCATTTTCATTTGTCTGGAGTCTCGTGCGAATCGCGACTGCTGAGAGTCATTTATTTCTATCACGAAAAAGTAATTTACTAATTTACTGTTGAGATTCCAACGGAGTTTGCGCCAGCGAAGAGTCGCGGCTTGTCACGTCTGGCTCTGCGACTTTTCTACAACCTCGTCAGTTCACAGCCATTTTCATCCCCCCTATCCCGTGGTAGTAGGCGTGACGAGGTCGTAGATCTGTCCAGCCCGTCACGTCTAGGAGAGAGCGCGCGTACAAAACTGTTTTAAGTGAAGTTTTTTATATTTAATATTGTGAGTTGTTGGCAGTAAATCGTTTAAGAAAGCATTTGTACATCCACAAGCAAGGAGGAACCGCAGATTAAAAATTGAGTTTCACTGATTTTCGAGTTCTGAGTTAGTGCATAACATCGCTTTACGATATGCCATTTGAACTGTCAAAAATCATATTATGTTACTCAAGCGTTTTATTATTAGTTTGGATACCTCAACGCGTAACGCTTTTTAAAAAAACTATGAAATGTTTATACGTAACCAACGCATCGAATATTTTCATGTACACACTAGTTTCTAACTTAAAAGACTTCCTGCCTTAGTACCCTGATAAACAAAATGCTGTTTTATTTTATGGTCCCAGAATTGGAAACCCAATCAAAGGTTTCTTTGTTTCAGATTCTGCAACCATTACAGTACTGAAAATTCAATATGTTTAGAACCACAACATTAGTATCTTAATTATTCTTATGGTCCTTAACTTCTGTTGGTACCTGTATACTTATTTGTACAGACTTAATTCAGAAATAATCCTGGAATTTATCTTCCAAACAATAGGTTCGTTCCAGGTTAACCCAAGAAAATAACTAAAATGAGAAATTAAATTAAATTAACTCTTCAAGAGAAGTCTTTGTTCGTAGCAGTAGTAAGTCCCTAGGAGTTTTTTCCCCCACCATTTCTATATTTCACACAAACGTATCCTGTAAGAAACACTATTTACTATTGCTGGTTTTAGCTGTGCGTTCTACTACTCAAGTATCTAAGAATATGAGCTCGAAGTTGGACAGTTTATTTTAATCATTTTAGCGCAATAAACTGAAAGTTAAGTAAATTTATATCTGTATATAAAAAATATGTTAATTCAATTGTACTTCATTACTAGCATTTTTTCTAAACTTAAAGTTTACAACATGATTAAAGAATTTTCTGACGTTCAGCCAGTACCATTCAAATCCATAAAATACGTTTTAACCAAATATTTCATTTTGTTACCAGGTACATATTTTGGTGTGGTGATTCTGTATTTTATTTCACAATTTTTTTTATTAATCACAAATATTTTCAGTGACCAATAGATTAAGTTATGCTATCATATTATGTATTATATTAGTATATATATTTTTTCTAATTATCTTATTTGTACTTGGTTCAGTTTAGGCACGGATTTTTTTAATAAAATAATTATATTTTTATAAATGTAGCACTTGTGGCTTAGCTTTGTAAAACTGGACAGAATCAAATTATTTAACGGCATATACTTATGTCTAAGAGGAGAAATCGAAATAATTTATTATATCAAATTGTACTTTGTTTTGTTTATTTCTACCAAATATGAAGCGGCAATTTCGTCGTAAATAACGTGAAGGATTGTAACAGTTTACTTTAAAACAGACGCACAGACACTTTCGTAGTTGGGAACGTGTCAATTTTAGATACGGTATGTGTATACGTTGAACATTTAATGAAACAGGCTCTAGGTGGAAAATTTTCTTCAGGATATACAACGTGAGATAAAGCTTTATCCACAGCTCCATACCTGTTTACACGAGTCGGCTGTAAATGATAAAAAAATTAATTAATTTTTTGTTTACCTTTAATTTGTAGAGCTTAAGCAGGAAACGTGAAACTTACCCGCGTGGAACGAACAAAAAAAAACATAAAAACACCATCTCTCTTGTAAATGAACTAAGCACCTGGTATTTTTCTTGGAATAATTTTTATTCCCCTTCTCCCTCCCTCCATCCTTCATAAAATAAAAAAAATAATATTGGCAGAGTTTCTGTTGAACATCATGTATGATGAAAACCATTAGAAATTATTTGCTTCAATTTATGCACAATTTACCTTCCTGAACTTGATACCGAAAACTGGTTTTCAAAAAGGTGTTTTAATAGTAGGTATTTAATTTTATGAATGTGTATACTACATTCACCTGATTTGATAAAATATAATCTCTTCAATATGAAAGTATTGATTGATGTGCGATCTTACCGCAAATCAAGAACCTAAAATATTCTTGTTTTCTTAGATCGTAAAAATAAATAATTTTTCCATAGATTTAGCTAGAACTGTTTGATTGGTGTGTTCCTACATCCGTGTAGTGAATACATGTAGTGAAATAGTTTGTATTATGAGTAATTTACTCTGATTAAAAAATAGACTATATAAGATAATAAAAAACATTACAACCATTTTGGCAAAAGAACAACTGAAATTTTGGTGTTTCTTTCAAAATTTGGTTTAAATCGCAAGTGCGCCTGATTCCAAATAATGACTTAATTTTTTTTTTCTGCCTGAAAACACTGGGAAAGTCAGGAATTTTATTTTGACTGTCTGTATGCAAAGACAACGTACATACGAGATTATAGTTGATCTCGAACCTCTTTTAAAGCGGATTAAGTGCCCATTAGTAGAGACCGGAAAATTCCGTGGATTTATTTCGCATTAGGCTAGAATCCCAACATTTTAAACTTCACGCTTCTACAGTCATTGGACCACAGATTATCTGAAGGATTCTGAACCAATGGAAAAATCTTCAAATCGATAGGTGTTAGATCACAGTTTACAGGTCCCAGGTGTCAATAGCTAATGAGCAAGTTGCATTTGCCAGAGAACGTAGAGGTTCGTGCAATCTATCCCAGAGGTCAAATAAATCGCGGAAGTCATGCCAGGAGTTGGGATCGATCTGTCGAAACTGTTCGCCGCAGGAGTGAGTCGCCTTAGCGATCAAGGTCCACCGAGGGTGTCGAACGTCGCCTGTTCCTGTCAATGCCTTGGGGATCTTCGAACGCATGACTCCATAAATATGAACGGATTCACGTCGGGCGAAGGAAGGGGGTATGAATGATATCTTTTTAAAGGGGAGAAGGGGTATAAAGCGAGTGGCAAAAAGCGAAGGGCCGTGCTGTATGAAAAGTTAGGCGGGTGGGAAGACCTGCGTCACAGGAAATGAAAAAAGTGAATTGGAACCGGCACCGTCGTAGTGCTTCTACCGTGATGAGAGACCCGCCCTTCGTCGCTGCGACCAATTTATAACCGAGCTCTTTCTGCGGCTTCTGTTCCTCCAGTTTCGAATTTCTTTTGTTGTTTTTGACTTGAGGCAAGTTCTTCAACTGTTCAGGATATTTCAAAACACTGAATAAATGGTATGAAACCAGAAGCTTTCGTTTCATTGGATGATTTGTGATGCGTTGCAGATTTCACACATTTATTTTTCAGGCATGGTTCCTCCAAGGACGTCAGATCACTTAAGTACATACTGAATAGAAAGCATTTACCTTTTGAAGACTTTGTACCTATATAAGTTTTTTGGCATTAAAAAAGCATAGTGACACTGCCATAATTACGGGCAATTTAAATAAGTGTTCTGTTATCTTCAAAATATTTTGAAAATTTACATGTTATTTGGAGAATACAATAAGTAAACATTAGTTTGCAAGTAACCACAATGATAACACTGTTTTATTAGTGGCTACACTTTATTTCATCAAAGACAAAAAAGTTTCGTGGGTTGTATTTTTATTCGTTTTTATCACGTTGATGCATTTTCGTCAAGTATTTAAAATTGACTCGATTATTTTTACTAGTGCTAGTTTGAGCAGCACTTATTTCTATTTTTGCTTCAACTCTACAGGTTTAGCAACTTTTAGAATTTAGATTTTATCCCATTGACACCTTCTGTTGTACGCGTGGAGCAAATCACGGTGGGATCGAAAGAGCTTTTGTAAGAGGATTAACTTGGCGGGTGGGGGGAGGGGGCGGGGAGTTCGACCCCGGTGTGATATTCTGGTCACGTGTCGAACCGCCATTTACTCAAAGAGACCCGTCGCGTGGTGGAGCCTTTGGGGCGGGAGGCAGGAGTTGGAGCTAAGACCGAACTTCTCTTAAAAGCAGTCGCGACCCCAGGGGAAGCCAGCGATTCACATGCTCCTTCAGCTACCATTGGAGAGGAGAAGGGGACAAGGAGGGGAAGGTTTCGGGGAGTCTGCTGAATCTTTAGTGGCCACAAAAGCTCGCCATGAGAAATCTCTCCAACTCGGTGCCCGCCTCCGCACAGCACTTCTCAAAATGCTTGTCGCCACCGAAGGGACGGTCAGTTGAGCTACGCTCGCCCGTCGAGAAGTGGAGGAGGGACCCCTCTGCCTCGCGTCGTCCTCCAACGGCGTCTCCACCCCCTCCTCCCCTTCACAGTGACACGCCGCCGTTCGTCACCGTCGTGCGGGGGAACTGGGGCCATAAAGCCACCCGAGGCACCGCACGCGCTCGTGCGAATGTTCGCGCACTTCGTTCGCTTCGTGATCCTTTGTGGCGGTCAAACGCGCCTCTTTGGGAGGGGGAGGGGCGCGCAGGGGGTGACAGCAGTGTGAACATTATAACACACGCACACTTGATGCATTTAATAAAAAGAACACGGCGTGCTTTCTGTGCACATAACGTCTGCGTATTTAAATTTTTTCGAAAAATTCTCTTAAAATATAGAAAAAGCAAAACAAAACGTTAGAAATTTGGTTACTCTTGAGTTTTTTTGCACTCTTGCTTTTCTTGCGTAGTGTATAAACCTGTCCGTAGATTTCATATTTGGATATGGAATTGAATATTTAATTTGTATCGTATTATTTAAAAAAAACAGCTTCATTATCACTAAACTATCACGAAGAGCTGCCTTAACATTACTATAACATAACAGAGAATTATTTTTATTATTCTTGAGGGACTCTTTTGGCGAAATACTAGATGGTGATTCTTGAATAAGTAATAAATGAAGTAGCTAATAACTAACTTTATTCCAATGGTTACCAACACAAGACAGTAGATTTTCAAACACGCCACTTTCGGTGACAATGCATTCCCCCACACGCGTGCGACATGCGCGTTGCATACCCCGTGTATACTCTTCGGCGACTTCCACTGGTCTTCACGTTGGTACGTTTTTTGCGCACCGTCATAGCTCCAAGCGTACTACTTTCACACCCAATGGTGATACAACATTTTCTTTTCACTTCAAATCACGTGTCGTCCTGTGTTTTTTTTTTTTTTTTTATGCGCTGTAACTACGTAAAAGCTTGCGAAGTTTTATAACGATTGGAACTTTTGAGACATCGCAATCAGTTTGGTTTCTGAAGCGGAAAGTATTTTTTTGGAAAAGTATTTTAGATGTTTCGCACATCCGGTCGCCGGCGTTCGAGAAAAATGTACCCTTCCTCCGCCATGGAGCGAGTGCGGGAGGCCCCAGGGGCGGCGAGCCGCTGCGGTCGGCAGCGCCGATAACTCGCGCGCTCGTCGGCCGAGCCTTTGTGGCGGCCGACCACCCATTAGCACCGCGGCACCGGCGGGATCTCCGCGCTGAATTGTGACTGCAGCTGGCTCGGCGCGGCCGCTCGTAAATCCCACCCCTGTTTTTGGAAGCGCTGGGAGCTGGAGCCGGGACTCTCACAATGGCGCGGTCTCCGACCGTTCAGCGCAACCAATAACTTCTCCGATTGTATTGTCGCCAAAAAAAAAAATATTGTGATCCGTGATACAACCATATTCTTCGTGTTTGACGATAGGTCATGCGTCACCACACTTTGTTAACACTCCAGGTTTCACCCATCGCTACGAGATACGAGCGTACGCAATTTATCGTCTGACGCTATGGACGATTTTCATAACCAGTACGTTTCAACGTGGGCAGTGAAAATTCGTGGAATGATTTACGGACCCTTTTAACTTCAAACAACCGTGTTTTTTTTTGTTCTCCTTTATTGAGGTCACCGTTGCACAATTTCTGTCCGAGCTGCCCAAGCTGATATTGCTGACATAGATATGGCATTTCATTGGTTTACTTTACGTGCGACATCAGTGGACTGCGGTGAAGATGCGTTGCGTTTCGTTGCGGTCTAGACAGTAATTACTGCACCATCGTCATGGTCAGTACAGTCAATAATAACGTCAGAAGTATCTGCTAAAATAATTAGATAAGTATATCTGAGGATAGCTCGCCTTTTAATTAAATCTACGTTGGCAGGAAACACTTTGTTATTTCAACCTGAAAGCTATGGCACTAACGTATTACTAATTAAACTGAATCGTTATAGTTGAAATTATGTTCTTCTCTGATATTTAAATTTATCGCTACTAATTTATCTGACAAAAAATATCTTTTAAATCAAATTTTTTACGCTTTTGCCAGTAATCTGGTGTGTTTTTACATGAATTTTGTATGTGGCATACATATACGCGTAAATATATTTTTTCCTTAATTGGTAATAATAAAAAGTTTTATGGTGCAAAAAATGTGTCAATCCCTACACACACCACGTTCATTAATGTTCGAACATGAATAACTTTTAATCTTTCCTTGCCAATCGTTAACATAAAGCCCTACATTTGCAGTTATGTTTTAACCTCTCGTGAGCACGTTTGACCACCTGTTTTACCCCCTCCTGCCACCCAGGCCTGCCTCGCCCAGTCGGCCGCGGGCGGTTTTTAACGAACGGCTCGGGCCGTGGCGCTTCATCGCGTCCCTTTTGACTGCGGGCGCCAGCGCTAAATCCCCGTTAAGGGGGGGGGGCCCCGCTCCCCGGAAGGCATTGTTCGCCCCACCGCCTAATTACCGCCGCCATTGTTAAAACTAATTGGCGCGGCGATGCCCCGTCACGCTCGTCGCGGGGTAATCAGTCGCTAATGGCCCAGGGGCGCGTCAGTGGCTGGAGGAAGGGCGGAGGGGAGGGGGGGTGTCGTGTACCCAGCATGCCCCGCGGAGTGCCACGGATCCCGTCGGATCCAATCGGAGTAAAATCCCGGAGGAGAAGGCATCTGGCGACCGAGCCAGTTCGCTCCGCGATTGGCCGGGGCGGGGGGGGGGGGGGGGGGGGGGGGTTGACATTCAGGAACGTGTCCGAACCCGCATGGAGAGAGCGCTCCCTCCCCTCGGGAAGCCTACAACTCACGTAGTTTCGGTTCCCTACCACGTTCGTGCAACTTCGGATATCTCTCAAAAATTGAAATTAAATAATTCGAAGGGTTAGGTTATGTTAGGTCCGTCACAACATGCTTGTTTTCATTGGAAACTTCTGATTTAGCGGCTGAAATGGCGTTAATACCAAAACGCAAAACTTCGGAAATATTCGGAAATTCTTGCAGGGAACCGAAACTACGTGAGTTGTAGACTTCCGCACTGGCCTCACCAAGCTGTGTTCGCGATGTTGGCGATCCTGGTGACTTCGCCGGGTTTTTGGTCCTCTGATATGTTTTCAAACGTCGCTGACTTCGCACACGCGCAGATAAGCAAAAATTTATTTATTTTTCACGCGGAACTGCTCCGTACCATGTCGACGGCAAAGTTCATTGAAGTGTTACGTGAATTTATTTATTTATTTATTTATTTATTGTCTTTATTGGTGGCGAAGTTAAGGCGGTACGCCTTCTCTTACACTTAACCACTTTTCTGCAAATACATCAAAGATTTGAATATTAAAAACTATCCATGTTCTTGGAATAAATCGATGGAAGAATATATAAGGCAGGATGTGCAGGTCAATGCCTGTGATTTAATTTCAAAGGAACGCTGTCATACTGAGTTTTATTTATTTTTAAACGATCCGTAAATTTGGTTATGTCCTCTCTAGAAACTGCTTCATCAAATGATGAAATCGTTCAATTCTTTTGTTCCTAGATTAACTTCATGAACCCATTTATTTTTTTGTTTACATACCGTGAGAGCCAACAGAATATTATCATCACTTGAAACCCACGGATTAAATCCCTCCAACATCGCGAACTAGACTGATCTGTATGGCCGCCTGGCGCAGCGAACATAGCGAACACCGCGAACGCAGCGTAGCTTTCTGTGTGGCTTTGGCTTTATCCAGTCTTGATATCACAGAGTAGGTTCTTTTGCTCTTACTATTTTAGGACGAGGAACGGCGAAGGAGAGTGTTAGCGACATGTCTACTAACTGCACACACTCGCCCATTTTTGTTTGTTAAAAATCTTTCTAGTCAAAGTAAATGTTGCACTCATCGTACTGTTAGGTTATAAATACCGACTAACAGAATCTAGTTTACTTTAAAAAATTGATATTTTGTATTCATAACTGTGGACAAAGTGATTTCTATATAAGTTTTAAAATAAGCTATGATTAATTTAACACCACAAATATATTTGGAAAGTTTTACCGATCATACATTGTTAGAAAATCTTTATACAAATCTAATAGTGAGAAAACACATACAATTTTACTGCGTGTTAGGGTTTTGAAAGGTATTTTCGACGTTGATCAGATGAATGATCGCTTTCGTTGCTAATTGCAAGTGAATAAATCTAATAGGTATATTGAGTTCATGCACACACACTCGTGGCAGTACTACCGAGTTAGTTAAGATAGTGAGAGCTAGAGCACGTGAGAGAGGGAGAGATAGAGCAGTGTGTGCGAACTTCTTTTGCATGAGACAGTCTCTTAGGTCCTTTGGTAAATGCGATGAAATTGAAGTGTAATGAAATTTAGCAATAGTACCTGCGGCTCTTGCTTTGTGCAGGCGCGATTAATTCTGGCCATGTCAATGTCATTAGGAAAATCCACAAGCTACGTAATATTTAAGTACCACCAAGGTCGTCGAAATAGGAAATCAATCAAGTTTTCTTGTGTTAGACACCTGGGATTTGGAACCATCAAGGCTAAAACGATTTGGTTATCAGGCATGTGATGTGAATGAGACAGTTAATCAACTAAGTGATGGAAGCTCACCGAACACGTAAGCCCCCGTGGATTCTGTACGGATAGAGTTTAATAGGGGCCATGTTGTAGATTGGCATGATGCCCGGTTGTCGTATCGTGAAATGGGCTGGCATGCAGGTCATGATGCTGTGCATGATTTGGAGGTGCTAACTGATAACGAGGGACGTTGCGTTCCATTTAATGATGAATTTATGTTCCGCATTTATTATGGCGTACGACAGCGCCGTGAGTAGAAAGTAAACACATTTAAAGGTGTAGAGTGGCACACCTACATGATTCCTGGCAACGTGGTGTTTTGAACCGTATTATATGACTTAAGGTCAACTTGCGAGACCCAGACGGCAGAGCTTTACGTAAGCGATTATCACAAACTTAAGTTTTAACCCTTATGATACAGCACCAATGTACATTTTTTTTATCAAGGTGATGTTCGTCGACAGACATCTATATTCTCGCGTTTTGGTATTCCCACGGTAAGCAAGGTAACCTGTTTCCGATGGAACATGTGTTGAATCCACTTGGACTTTTAACTCCAATAAAATATGCCGATATCTGCAGAATATCAAGAGCTAGTTAAACAGCTATGGTTAGACTTGCCTCTAAAAAGATACAGCCTCTATCTACTCACTACTTATGCATACAATGTACTTAATTTACACAGGCCCATGAGGTTGCTACATTCAACTGACATAGGGTCAGCTGTTTATCCGTACTGCCTTCTAGGTGCCTGGTATGTCTAGTCTGGCAGTCGGTATGTATACCCTGAGTCGTGAGTGAAACGGAATACTTAAGCGATGCTAATATAGTGTGAACCTATTCACATGTTTTGCCACTAGAATAAAAATTGCTAGCTTACCTATTGTATAAGTAAATGAGAAGAATGTCAACATTTGGTCGGTAACAAAATCTTTCATTATAAAAAGCAAATTTCTGCATTAAAATCTAGCATCTGTTTCGACTAATCATTGTAATTCATTTTAACGTATACTAATATCGTTTAAACATTATTACAAAGAGAAATTGCAGAATGTGGCTCGAGTAATTTAATTAATTGGGGCTGAATGCATCGCTGGCATTGGTTTAATAGAGATGAAGAAGAGTGATGAAATGAGAATAGAGCATTCTCAGAATACATGAGAGGGGAAACTGAAGTGCTCTGAAAAAACCTTTTTGCTATCTGCAACGTGCGCCACGTTTCCCGTTTACGATAAGACCTGGTTTACCCCGCCAGGAATGAAACCTGGACAGCCTTGGTGATATGGGAGTGATGTGACCACCTGAGTGACGTGGCCACCAAGTGGTTTAACCACCTAGTGATGCGACCACCTAGTGATGTGACAATCTAGTCTAGTAACCACCTATTTTCGTGATCACATAGTGATTTGGATACCTAGTGATGCAGTCACCTAGATATGTGGACACCTATTGTAGTGACCACCTAAAAATATGACCACTTGAGTGATGTGGACACCTAGTAATATGGCCATCTAGTGATGTGGCCGCATATAAAAATGGTCATCTAGTTATGTGGCCGCTAGAAAGTAGCTTAATATCCAGGGTGTCTACTGGTCACGAAAGTCACGAAAGTCACGAAAAAGTCACGAGTTGTGGAAAAGGTCACGGAAGTCCCGATAAAGTCACTTATTTTCTTCAATATCATATAAACAGACCTGAATTATAATTCCACTTGTCTGTTGTTGACGAGACGTCTTACTTTCTCTTCTTCTAGTGAAAGTGAGATACCACAAACATCAGGCAACTTGAATAAATTTTTTGATGGTAATGTTTGGAAAGCTGAAATATTGTGGGCATTGAATAAGGTGATGACTCATGGATCAGATAGAGGTGCTTGTGTTGCCAGTGATCTTTTTCCAGCAATGTTTCCAGACAGTGTAATTGCTCAAAAATTTAAAATGCAAAAGGACAAACTGGGGTACTTGGTTACATTTGGCCTGGGACCATTTTTTCAAGAGAAACTGTCAGAGAATTTGAAGAAGTGTCCATTTTTTGCTGTTTCATTAGATGAGAGCCTTAACCGTATTGCCCAGAAAGGTCAGATGGACATTATTGTACGTTACTGGAATCCTACAGTAAACATGGTTTCAACCCGCTACTTAAATTCATTGTTTTTGGGTCATGCAAGTGCAGCTAATCTTCTTGATGCATTTACATCAGGAATGTATCAATTAGGACTGCCCCTGAAAAATGTTTTACAAATTGCAGTTGATGGACCAAATATCAATTTGAAATTCCTGAAGGACTTTAGTCATATGATGCAAGAAATTTCAGATAATGAAGATGACAAGAAATTAATTGACGTGGGCACTTGCTCACTACATACTGTCCATGGTGCTTATAAGACAGCCCATAACAAATGTGAATGGCACATAAATGTCTTTCTTCGGTCTTTGTACTATCTGTTTAAAGATTTCCCATCACGCAGAGCAGATTATATTCGTGCTAGTGGATTTAGAGAATTTCCACTTAAAATGTGTGCAATTAGATGGGTGGAAAACTCTAGCGTGATTGACAGAGCTCTGAAAATGATAAATCATCTGAAGAAGTATGTAGCACTTGTTGAGCCCAATCCACCTCAAACAAAGAATTTTTCCACTGTGCAAGATTTCCTGAAGGATTCACTTCTTGAAGCCAAACTGTATTTTTTGCAGTCAGTTGCAGGTGAAGTTGAACCGTACTTAAAACTTTTTCAGAGTGATAATCCATTACTGCCATTCATGTATGCAGAACTCTATTCACTGGCACGAAGTATTGCAAGTAGAATGTTGAAGAGTGATGTAATGAGTAATGTCAAGAATGTAAAACAGCTGTTGGCTATAGATGTGCAGAACAACCTTGCAAACATGGCAAAAGTTGACATAGGTTTTGGAGCAAAACATAGCTGTAAGAATGTTAAAGAAATTGATGTACAAACATTCAGGAGAGACTGCAGAAATTTCTTGTTGGAGATGTTCTTGAAACTTACTAGTGCAAAGTCACCGTTACGAAAAATCATGGTGAAAGGCGCTTCTTGCTTCTCACCAGCTGTAATGTTGAGTGAAACTTTAAGAGCACAGCATGTTACAATTGCCCTCGATGAGCTTACGTCAAAGCATCATTTTTCAAGCATAGAGGCTGACCAGATAAAAAAAAATTATCTTGCAATTTGTGACCAGCCATTTGTTCAGGAAAAGTTGAAGACATTTGAAGTCAGTGTTCACAGACTAGATACATTTTTGTATGAGCTCTTAACTAGTGAAAAAGCCAGCAAACCTTTGATTACTTTTTGCACTATGATCTTGACGATGTTCCATGGAAACAGTGCGGTCGAAAGGGGTTTTTCAGTAAACAGAGAGTGTTTAGTGGAACATTTAAGCGAACATTCTCTTATTTCTCAAAGGAGCATATATTCTGCAGTACAGTCTGTATGTGGTGTACAAAATATTGAAATTTGTAGTAGGATGCTTCAAGCAGCAAGACATGCAAGTTTTAGGAGGAAAGAAGCCCTTCAACAAAAGAAAATGAAGGAAAATGAAGAATCCGTTAAGATCAAGACAACAATGGAAACAGTGAAGTTATTGCAGGCGAAAAAACGAAAACTTCTCGAGCAGGCTGAAGAAGAGGCTGCTGTACTTCAACAAGAAATTGATCGTGAACGAAAAATTCTGAAGAAAATGTAATAGACCTACATATAATATGTTTACCTTCTCGAGAGCAGTGTTTTTACATTATTTCAAAACAATTTCATAATGTATATAAGTTTTCTTTTAACAAGTTGTTCAAAAATTTGGAAGCTCTCACGCTACAATTTTGGGTAAGTTTGTTTGCTTTTTCAGTAGTCTCATAATATATATTAGTACGTATTGTTATTGTTGCATTTCTTTCGGATCAACATTTTTTGTAATTACGTAGCCTAAGTGATTCAGAAAATTAAGGTCAAGAAAAAGTCACTAATTTTATTTCTGAAAACTTGGTAGACACCCTGATATCTGACATAAAACATATGTTTATTCCGCTGATCAATAAAGAACGTGAGCAGCCAACGTTAAAAAAAAACACTGTAAGGTAATTGAGGTTTTGTTTTTAGTGGGGCCTCAATTGTATTACAGAGGTTCTCGTTAGTTTACTGTTCTTATATTTGTACAGAACTAGCAGCATCAACCATTATCATCGCAGTTTTACCTCCCGTTTCGTTACAGAATTTGGGATCCTTGCATAAAATACCAGAAATGACTGAAATCGTCTTGGTGCCCTGATTTATAAAAGTGCACGTCATTTCCACTTTTCTCAATCTCAATTATCTAGATATTTCATTATTTAGTGGAAATAGTGGGCCCGTCACCCATCAGTGCAGTAGCAGCGGTTCTATTCGGTTTTAAAGTCCATTATCTAATGCTTACCACGTGTATCTCATTTCTGTCTTTAAAATACTTCTAGCTAGACTGCTGGGTTGATTATTGCATTTGGCATGCACTTCGCGCGAATTTTCTGTTACGTTAAAAAAATAAGAAGAAAAAAATACTACTCCATAGATCTATTTCGTGGGGAAACTGACTGTCGCCTCTCTCCACGTGCAATGAAACAGACGACAGAAAGTATCAGCTTACATTTAACTTTTAACGTCGGTAAGAGGGCATATATCTTTGAATTAATGAGCTGCTGACTATAAAATAGTCTATCGAAATACTCGTATTGTGCCTCTAAAAATGGAATGAGGTTGTGTTTTTGATAATTATTTTTTTAACTGAAAACCTTTGGAGATTGACAGCTTAAAATTTTTCATGCAATTTAGCAACATACTGTTTGCTCTTTTTTTTTCAGTTGGCATTTAATTTCGTATTCCATACTCGTCAAATATTTTTTACGAATGTGACACTGCTCAGAGGACACTTTATGATTTTGGGATTAGTGGAAACATCCTTTCTATTGAAATCGTTGAACAAGGTAGCTCGAACGTATCCGTGATTAATTACCTCGATTATTCTTACAAATTTACATACAATGTCGTTGAAGAAGTCGGGATTGCCATTTGTTATCATGAAATGCCAAATATTCTGGTACCGCTTGCAATAAAGCTCCTGTGCTAATAATTTTGGTTTGACATGTCATAAGACTTAGGTTTGGCTACTTGTTGAACTCAGCACTTGTGAACTGGTGTGATCATCATGATATTTGCAGTCACTCGCGTGAAATAATGAGTTGTTTCCTAGCGGCGCTTACATACTAGAGCCTGTTAGTAAACATGTGGTTGCAACAAGGTATACAAGGTCTGAGAGATATGATCTATGCCTTGAGATGGGATTGGGAAAAATAGTTCAAAATTAAAACTATAGCAAAAAGTTGAAAACATCCATATTCCCCACAAAGTTTTCTGAGATAATACAAAAATAACACTTGTGAATATTTTTATATTTTTATTCGTTCTTATGCTGGTATTGATAATAATGTATTTATAATATTTTTGAAGTTCTTTTTTCATGTTCCCAAACTACGAATTTAATTGATTATTAAAGAATGATAAGTTATATGTAAATATTACAAAGTGCATAATGCGTTTTAATACCAGTACTCACTTAGAACAAAAGTTATTATTCACCTTAAGTTTGTCTCTGTTTGGATCGAAAATGGCGTGTTTTGCTGTGTACCACCTCAGATATATTCCCCCGCAAGGGGCAGTACGTATTTTAACAAATTTATCTTATGTACTTGCGTTAAGTTTCGTAATGCACGTACATATCAATGTTCCTACAATAGCTTTGTCAAACTGAAGATTTTAAAGCAAGCATCGTTTATGAATCAGAAAATGACTTTATGCTACTGTATGTATTACCCACATTTCAGCTGCCAACAATAAATTAAAACATTTTTGTCAAAATTATTTTCGCATAAGAACTGTGTTAACGTAGCACAATAATCTTGATGCTTACGGGGCGAGCTAAAACAGTGGTGAGACACTGAGGGTTAGGATTGTTGCCCCACCATGCTGAGTTATTTATCCCACGGCCACCCCAAACCATTCTGGAAAAAAGCTGCCATGACCCATTTCTTCACCAAAATCACGAATTTTAACTGTTTCCGACTTCAATCACTTCAATCACTTTGTTGTCAACAATAAGTTTAAATGGTCCGCCCTTCTGACGTTGTTAAGAAACGATAAAGCGCTAAGGGCGAGTTTGGCATGCGCATCAAGCACCCAGTCGCACAAAAACATTGAGAAAGCGTGCAGTCTTCTCGTCGTGCAACTTGTCCCTGTTAGATGATTGTATTGCTGGAAGGTGAGAAACGAATATCGATGCACACGCCTCGGATGGTTTGGTCGATATTCAGTTTGCTGGTTTTTAAGATACATCTGTGTTGAAGTGCTTGTATTTAATATTATTTTTAACCCTTATGAAGACCATTTTTTTTACTCCCTATGGGAATTTAGAAACTATATAGTGAGACTAGGACCTCACTAAAAAAAAAAAATGCTTAATATAAGTCTGGTTTTGAGTTTTTTCGATTTGTTAAATTATATGCGGAGCTAATAGCTGAATAAAATCCAGTGCATTAAAATTTTTGTTAGTTTTTGATCTTATATTTGTTAATTAGTACTAATATTTTTTTTTGTTTTATGATAATTGATAGTTTGATTTTGACTACTTTATATTCTTTTTTGGGAATATATACATGTTAGTTTTTGCTTTAAATTTAATAAAATTATTATTTGGGAGTATTTAATATCAAATATAAAGTTATTTTGATTAGGATATTCTTTATAAGTTTTTAGTGATCCTGAAAAATAAAAACAATAAATATATATATATATATATATATTTGAGTTATAAATCATTTTAAATAACTGTTTCCTGCTTTTATTTTTTTTAAATTGTATACTATGTACAGAATTTTTTTTTTATCCCGAACAGATTGATTACCATTTGAGCTGTACAAGTGTTATCCCGGAACAAGTGTAAAATCGTGCGCCGCTTGAAGCGCACACCCTACGGACCATGTTCGGGCTCTGTGACGCCGGCAGCGAAGAGAGCGGCTGTGCGGTGATCCCGACACCGCCGGTGCTGTGTCATGGCGCTCTGCGACGCCCCAGTCACCAGCTCTGCATTGTCGGGTCTGAGCCGCGAACACAAGTCGTGGTTGTAGCGGCGTGGGTTGTTCCTGAACTAGGGGCGTCGTTCGTGATGTACAGGTGACGCAGTCTTAGATTCCGCCGTGCGCGCGCTAGCCCTTTTGTTTGACTTGTGCGTGGTACTTGTTGCGTACCTTTCGACACGTAACTATTTCCCTACGGAGTTTATACATGGGGATATCCCTGCAAAATTGCATGCTTGTGTTTATTTATATGTAATGCATACTACGATTTATTACATAATAATACTTAGCCGTTGATGTAACAAAATTATTTTTGATTAAATGATATTAATATAATCATCCATATAATTATAGCCGCTTACGTTTAGCCACTTAATTAAATATCATTTATCAAAAGTTTTTGTTTTGAATTAAATATTTGATGTAGGCTACCTGACGTTTATTGTCAATTACTTTCGTAAAGAATTTTGAAATCACATCATTTTTTTTTTAAATGATACAATATCAGCCATACCCTGAAATTTCGCGTGCAAAACTTTGGGTTATTTAGCTTGTTCCAAAAAAGTTACAAAATTTTCTAGAACATTCTGACGTGTTCGTATATCTTTGCTACTCAGTGAGTTTTTTTTTTTCGGGCTTCTCAGGAGGAAGAAACCAAGTGATTTTCACCACCAACTCCCACCCAAACACATATACCTATGCCTAACACTCTTATTATTATCAGTGGGAGGGAGAACAAGAGCTATCTACCACCATAACCCGACGATGGGGGGGGGGGGGGGTGGGCAGTGGATATTTGTGAGGTTAAGTGAGTGTTTACGAACACACTTTTGACTTTTATATATGTTTATTGATTATTTCGGTATGAGGTTTATTTTGTTGCAATTGATTTCTTATATTTAAAAAAAATGTGTTCTGAAATTAGGATGCACAATAAGCACCTTAGCAAATTAAAAAGTAAATATATTTTTGTTTAAATATCTTGCAAGAAATTCCCGAACGGTCATTGTCAGGTTGTATTTACACTTCTAGTAGTGGGCACCTCGTGGGGAACACATTTATAATTGGCGAGGGATCTCTGCAAAGTTGATTAGACCCACTATCCACATTGGATAGAACGCGAACTGTGTGACTGACCTCTTTACAAAAACTAAATGAAAATGATTATTATGGCACATCGGCAAACCACTGAATCACTGGCCATTCTGAATTTGGTTTTACATTTAGAGGTTATTGTTGATTCTTATACAGGTCCCTTGAATTGTTTGTGATGTGTGTTACCTATTCTAAAAAATAAAAAAAAGTCCGCCGTCGTTGGATGAAGATGCCATTGCGTTTCCTCGTGAATGAACAAGGTCTGGCAATAAAGATGAGTAGAAATAATTAATTTTTTGAAAGTAAAAAAAAAGTGTTTTATATCTGCACGTCAAGTGCGAGTGCGAGTTTTAGATTACCATGCGTTCGGGCCATGAAAAAAAAATTGAAAAGAAAAATGGCTTTGCAGTACTTGCACGAAGGGTATATATTCCGAGGGCAAGAGACCCATTTTGCTGGATCAGTACTTTTGGCCGCGGTGTGTGTGTGTGTGGTAAAGGGTTGGTAAGGGGGAGGCTCTCGCTTGCGTGCCATTGGCAGGCCATATTTCAGCCCCGTGTCACATGCTGTATACCCCAGCTCTGACGTCACCCGCCGGAACGAGCCAGGGGGCCTGGAATAATTCTATAACCCTTGGTCTCCCCCCCCCCCCTCGTGCCAACCACTCAGCCAGCTCTTTCGGCGAGCCTGCAAAAAAAAAAAAAAAAGCACCCTCTCGCTCGGAGGACGAGGACCCACGGTTTAATTTAGGGGAAGGTCGGCCCCGCCGCCACAAAGGAGGAATGTCGTGTCCATTCCCACGTTATCCACTAGCTGTTCTCTGTGCCAGGCGGACAGGCTTCGCTTAGTGTCGCTCTTTTTAACCACCCGAGGACTGGGAAACTGAACACAAATAATAATAAATGAATTAAAGTTTTGCGGCAACGATACATCACCATCTTGAAGGCGAAAACGACGCGAAAATTGCAAACGAGGATTTTTTTTTTTAAATATTTATATATGGTATAGTGTACCTATCAATGGACATGATTATAGTTGAGTAAAGAATATATATTTTTTTTTACCGTATCGTTGCGTATCTATGTTTGTGAAGCGGGATGATAGGTGCGAAATTCGCTGGTGTTTTTAGTGCGATATCACCTCTGAGCGCAAGGCTCTGAACTGACGTGCAGCCTTCTCGTCGAGCATAGGGAAACAATGAAATTTGAGCGGTAACCATGACATTAGATTGGATGAATAAATTAGATTTTGTGGTGCACGGCCCTCGTTGGTTTCAAGAATTTTCCCCGAGCATTTCATGCCTAACAATTAATTAAAAATTAAATACGGAAACAAAGCTAATTATTTGCCTCCAGGCATTCTTAAATGTTTTTTTTTTTGTAAACGGACACTACTCTGATATCATGAGCGGTTTTCAAATCGCGTTGTTTCTTGTAAAGCTCTTCAGACTGTATATGTGCCCAGGAATGCCGGCCCCTTAGCAAGGCCTCACCATTAGTTTTTTTTTTTTTTTTTTTTTTTTTTAGCTTCTAGGCTGAGAAACAATCTCCAAGTTTAATAATGAAGTTGCGAAACATATATTTATATGCCGCTATTGATTCCAGAACCACAGCCGGGTTAATTTATCAGCATGTTAACGTATATTGCATGCTTTAGCAACCATTGTCTAATAAACCATCTATTTTGGTTTCCGAGGTTGAGCGGTATCGAAGTGGTAGATTATACCAACGCTCCGCCCTGAATTGCCACAGGCTTCTTTGGGGCTGAGAATTTAACTGAGAGCCATAGCCGCCGATCCTTCGTTTTGTGAGCGAGGACAGAGATCGAGGTTTCGATAATTTTCTTCGTGCAACTTATTTGTTTATTTATTCGAATTTCATTTGGCGCATTTAAGACGTGTACGCCTTCTCTTTCACGGGACCATGAGATAAACAATCTATAATAAGATAGTTCTATGAATCAAACATGAAATTACTTACCAACAAATTAAAGATTACAGCTATTTCTGATAAATTATATAGCAATGTAGCATTCATGTTAATTAGAAATGTGTTGTATTACATATGAAAATATGATTAATAAACAAACTAAAATGTAGTATATATTGTTTTAAATATAAAAAGTGAAGTTATAATTAAAATTCTTATTATGGTACTGTCTTTCTCTCACAAGCACATTCATTCATTCAGAAACCTACATTTTTGTAGAATCACTTGGATGAAGGGGCGGGGATCGTGTCTTGTAGGATAGACTTGGTACGAGCCTGTGTGTGCACTGACATTTAGTGTAATGCCAAATAAATGTAAGATTTACTTGATTGGTGTAGTGTAGGAGAGCTATAGGAGGGTGTAAGACACTAAATAAAATAAATTGCCAGGTGTCTTCTTTAGGCGACCAATCACGAGAAGCTTCGTTCTATTGGCTCAAGCTCCAGCCGATCAGAGGAGAGCCGCTAATGTTAGTATATGCAGAGCCTTGCCACCTTCTGGCTCTCAATTGATTCCTCAAACTGAAGATACCTGCTGCAACGCAGAGCGAAACTACGGTACAATCTATCACTTCGCTTCAGCTCAAATTAGAAACCAATTTTGATAAATTGTAAAAAAAATCTAGTAAAGCCAAAAAATCTTAAACATAATATTAAATTTTAATAAAATCAGGAATGTGTGCGTTCACACACATTCACATACACCGACAAGCAAATAGTTTTTTTGTAGAAAATATTGCTAAAAATAAAAAATGGTTGTCTGGAAAGTCGGTTTACGGACGATAGTTTAACGTGACAACGTCATAAAAAAACATTGATCAAATGATTGCATACTTTTATAAATAAAATTGAATCATTTTTATTTTAATAATAAAAGAACAAATACTTGAAATTATAGGTACTAGTAATCAGATTTTTAAAATGCAAGAATAATTAACCTTTATTGCCGAAATTGTTATTGTAATAAGCAAAGAAAACCACATTAACTTTTCACTTCACTTTATAAACAGTCGACGAAACAGTTCACGTGTCGAGGATAGATAGCCCAATTCGTTCGGTTCGCGTCCGTCTCCGTAGACGGCAGCACCGTATGGGAATAATATTATTTCGTTTTTATAATACGATTTTATAACAAATACGCATCCCAAATACACCAAACTTATTTATCATGTGTTACAATATTTTTTTAAAACATTGTGCACAAGATCCCAGGTGTAATTTGAATTATTATGTGTAACTGTAAAACACCATTGTTCGTACAAAAACTATTTGAAAATTCAACATTACTTTTAAATAACCGTACCGATTATGCTGAAAATCAGTGGACGATCGTTAAATTACATAATATTAATAATTCAAACGACGAAAACATGATTGAAAAGTCAAATCGATGGTTGTTCCAATCAAGTGGAAGAGAGATAGATGCGGCGCATGCGTACAATGAGCGTAACGGGGCACATCGTAGTGGGACAATGCGCGTTACGGGACACTTTTTCGTGCGTGCAGCCGGCGTTCATCGATTTAATAGACGTCATGTCAAAATAAAAAAACGCAAATATAGTAATTTCTTGATGATAGTTGTATAATATGGCCGTATTCATTAAGTGGCATAACAAAAGAAAGATTGAGAAGAAAACAACGCCAGAGGTTTTGACAATGTTTTGGCCCTAGCAATTATATATTATTTTGTATGCCTAGAGTTAATTATTATTAACTGCCACAAATAGTTTATCCTGTGAAGTCACTGACTCTTAGTTTTCATTTAATTTTTTTGACGTGACAACGTCTAATAAATCGATGAACGCCGGCTTCATGCACGAAAAAGTGTTCCGTAACGCACATTGTCCCACTACGGATGTGTCTCGTGACGCTCATTGTACGCATGCGCCGCATCTATGTTCCACTCGATTGGAACAACCATCGAATTGACTTTTGAATCATTTTTCCGTCGTTTGAATTATTAATATTATGTAATTTAACAATCGTCCACCGATTTTCAGCATAATCGGTACAGTTATTTAAAAGTAATGTTGAATTTTCAAATACGTTTTTTTTACGAACAATGGTGTTTTACAGTTACACATAATAATTCAAATTACACCCGAGATCTTTTGCACAATGTTTTAAAAAATATTGCAACACATTATAAATAAATGTGGTATATTTGGGATGCGTATTTGTTATAAAATCGTATTATAAAAACGAAATAATAATATGCGCCTACGGTCCTGCCATCTACGGTGACGGACGCGAACCGAACGGATCGCGCTATCTATCCACTAAAGTGAAAAGTTAATGTGGTTTTCATTGCTTATTACAACTACAATTTCGGGAATAAAGATTAATTATTCTTGCATTTTAAAAATCTGATAACTAGTATAATTTCAAGTATTTATTCTTTTATTATTAAAAAAAGTAGCTTCTGTCGGCGAGTGCAGAAATAATAGGTTATGTTAGATATTTGATTACAGTTTATTTACATATATGAAAACTTGTTCATAATTATATTTAAACGAAAAGTTAATGTGGTTTTCATTGCTTATTACAACAACAATTTCGGCAATAAAGGTTAATTAATTTTGGCATTTTAAAAAACTCATTACTAGTATAATTTCAAGTATTTATTATTTTATTATTAAAAAAGTAGCATTTGTCGGCGAGTGCACTAATAATAGGTTACGTTACAATTGACTAAAAAATTATGGTGATTCATATAATTGATTATAGATATTTGATTACAGTTTATTTTTATGAAAACTTGTTCATAATCATATTTAAACTTTATAGCTAAACGCCAGTTTTTAAAATTAATTACAAGTCATCTACACGTGAACTGTTTCGTCGACTGTTTATAAAGTGAAGTGAAAAGTTAATGTGGTTTTCATTGCTTATTACAACAACAATTTCGGCAATTCATGCATTTCTTGCATTTAAAAAATCTGATTACTAGTATACTTTCAAGTATTTATTCTTTGATTATTAAAATAAAAATGATTCATTTTTATTCATAAAAGTAATCAATCATTTCATCAATGTTTTGTTATGACGTGGTCACGTTAAACTATCGTCCGTAAAACGACTTTACAGACAACCAATTTTTTTTTTGGATAACAAAGAAAAAATACTGTCAATAGCCAAAAAAAAAAGTTATGGATTTCGTAAATCTTAAATGTGTCATATAAACTTTAGCGAATTCAGATTTTCAGTTGCTATTCGATAAAAAAAATTTAATGGCATTAAAACTGTCGATACCATAAAGGTGGTTTGTGGTTCTTATCTCTCCTTCCTGTGGCCACCGACGAGTGTTGGTCGCATGTCTGCTCCCTCGCTCAGGATGTCTGCCGACGTTCATCCTCCAGGTGGGATCGAGTTCTCGGTGGCGAGATCTTCTTTCCCGCGGGGCGTTTTCCCCCGTTTACAGCGTCATCATTCGTCGCTATCCGCGCGGTGGGTGTAGTCTCCTCGCTTGCTTCTTCTCTCCTTTCCCTTCCGTTCGCCCTCGCTGTTTACCTTCCATCAGGACAACACGATTGCCCTGCGGACGGTTGTCCAAGGCAGCGCGGGGCCTGGTGCCCGGGGGCTGTCCTTGCTGGTGGCACGTGCCGACACGGTCCGGCCAGTGTTCGTTGTCCGTGCTGGTGGCACGTGCAGACACGGTCCGGCCAGTGTTCGTTGTCCGTGCTGGTGGCACGTGCCGACACGATCCGGCCAGTGTTCGTTGTCCGTGCTGGTGGCACGTGCCGACACGATCCGGCCAGTGTTCGTTGTCCGTGCTGGTGGCACGTGCCGACACGATCCGGCCAGTGTTCGTTGTCCGTGCTGGTGGCACGTGCAGACACGATCCGGCCAGTGTTCGTTGTCCGTGCTGGTGGCACGTGCCGACACGGTCCGGCCAGTGTTCGTTGTCCGTGCTGGTGGCACGTGCAGACACGGTCCGGCCAGTGTTCGTTGTCCGTGCTGGTGGCACGTGCCGACACGATCCGGCCAGTGTCCGTTGTCCGTGCTGGTGGCACGTGCCGACATGGTCCGGCCAGTGTCCGTTGTCCGTGCTGGTGGCACGTGCCGACACGATCCGGCCAGTGTTCGTTGTCCGTGCTGGTGGCACGTGCCGACACGATCCGGCCAGTGTTCGTTGTCCGTGCTGGTGGCACGTGCAGACACGGTCCGGCCAGTGTTCGTTGTCCGTGCTGGTGGCACGTGCCGACACGATCCGGCCAGTGTTCGTTGTCCGTGCTGGTGGCACGTGCCGACACGGTCCGGCCAGTGTTCGTTGTCCGTGCTGGTGGCACGTGCAGACACGGTCCGGCCAGTGTTCGTTGTCCGTGCTGGTGGCACGTGCCGACACGATCCGGCCAGTGTTCGTTGTCCGTGCTGGTGGCACGTGCAGACACGGTCCGGCCAGTGTTCGTTGTCCGTGCTGGTGGCACGTGCAGACACGGTCCGGCCAGTGTTCGTTGTCCGTGCTGGTGGCACGTGCAGACACGGTCCGGCCAGTGTTCGCGGCGCGGCGTGTCGGCGAGAGACGTGCTGATCGAGGAAAACAAGTATCAATTTCTCTCCTTTCTTTCGCACACGTCGAGCTCTCCCAAGGCCCGGTCTGTTACGCCATGTGGTTCATTTAGTTTTCCTATAAATTACCGCATATTCACAGACCTTTCTATGAAGAATTCACCTCAAATAAACGAAGAGTTCTTCGCAATTTTATATAACTGGAATTTTTCTTTAAAAAAAATCTTATGTTAGGAGTCTAAAAAAGTTTTTGTATGTTTCGCTAGTATACCAAGATTATTTTCGTGGATTCATTTTCAAAGTCAATAAATTTATTGCACGTAAATTTACTAAGATAAAGGTAAATCTACGAAGATCCCGGGATAATTTGTGACCAGCGTTCTTCGTAATTTTAAGGTGACAATTTTTAACTGTGATCTATTATCCAAGAGATTTACTGCGACAGCGCTCTTGCATATTGTGTTTGGTCTCAAATTTTCTCAAAAGATGTTTAAATTATATACTAGCGGTGAGAAGTCACTTCCGTGTTCACTTGTGTGACCTTTTACAGATCTTAAATAATATGATATAATTTATGAACCACCAAACAATTCTGGACAGCAGGGAAAATATATAAAACCCCTTCAACTAAAAGTAATGACAAGGAAATGAAATAAACAACCTATGCGGAAGACAGAGCCTTTAAGTTGTCTTTAAAATATAAAATCAATAATAATAAGTTCCAGTGACTTTCGCACTTCGCAAGCAAAGATTCGTACCAATTTTCAAAATGCGCAATTTTTTTTTCTTCAAATTTGACCACAGCCGCCGTGTTAATTTTTTTCCATTCCACACTCAATTAAAAATTTTAATGAAGACGCCTTTCATAAATAGAAGTATAGAACTTAATTAGCATTCATTTTTCAGGCTTGGAAACACATTAAGTGATCATAACGAAATTTTTCAAACAGATTTTTTTTATGTTAACATGACTGACTTTTTTTTTTAAAAAATAGCGAAAAAATGTAACGTTTATTTGAGAACCAAACTAAAAAAATACATTAAAATCCAAAAACCAAATATATTGCGAAGAACTAAAGTTAGCCTATGGAAATAAAGCTTTCATTACTTCTTTCCCGATGCTTTGGACCTTCTTAGAATTAATTAACATAAACCAATAGGAAGGTTAATTTATTTAAAATAAACTTCCTTTTGTGTATAATGAATTAGTGTCCAGAGTTAAGAACTTTAATAAACGCCGTAATACTATAAATAATGAAACTGAACAATTTCCGCTCTTACAATTATTTTTTTTCTTTATTGCTTGGAGGAAAGTGTTTTGATTTTCAACTTGACGGATAAATCTATCGCTGCACGGTCAAAAATTTTCCAGAGTTTTGTGGTCGAAAATGACGTAATATATCATATTACATCACATTTTACTATTATAAATATGTTGTCTTTACAACACTGTTATAAAAAATCTAATCTTGGTATGTGAGGCTCAGTGATTTGTCAAGAAAATATGTAGAAGTGTATTAAAAAACTGTAGCATCATCTGTGTTTTGTGACGTGAGTAACTTACAGGCACATATCTATTCTTGATAAACAAATCACAGCCACTTTCCGTGGAAGCAAACGCGTCCTGAGTAACCCGGCTAAATAAAGCAATGATGTCCAAAAAAGTTATAACGACTTCATTTGCTGACAGTCGCCAATAACAAACGAAGAATTGCTGACGCGGACAAAAGTAATTACAGTCTAGTGAGAGTTCAGGTTTCGTGAAAAATCACCGTGCTTTAGTATGTGTAGGCGGTTGTATTCCACGGAACATTTCAATCCTTGATGGACTAAAAAAACTATAATCTTGTTAGCGTATTATTTTTTATTGTCTGGCAGTTATTTATGCTGGTGTCTAAGCAAATGGAAATGGGGCGGTGGAAATATTTTGAAGGTCAGAGATGGAAACATAAATACACTTTTTAGATCATAAAATATTTTAATATTATTGTTACGGACGCAGACAGGACCGCGACACGCGCCAGGTTTGGAGCTGGCTGGCGGTCCTGCCAGGCCACTGGCTTTATGCGCTGTGTCATGTGCCTGCCGTCCACTGACGTAAGGCGTGCCACGCGTGCCTGGCCGGATTACAAGGGTTGTCGCTACCTTCCTTTCCCTGCCACTCCCCATGCATCGTCCTGCCTCGGCGCCGTTATCCATCGCTGAGCGGCCTTGGGAATTCTCGGGCCGCCGCGTGGAGCAGCGTGAATTGTCGCTGATTTTCTGGAGTGTTCTGGCGTTGGGTCAGCCCAGGATGACGCGACTCGTAACAGCTGCTCTCGTCGGTTCGAGAAGGGCGCCAGAGTACTTAAGCAGCGACGCTGGCTTCTGCGGGAGTTACGAGCGGAATCCGAGCGAAGGGAAGTGTGACATCGGCGAAGAGAATGAGAAACCACCGCCTGAGATTGGCGCGACGCGGAGTTCGACTGGATCGTTAGAATGTGGCGACTTAGTGGTGCGAGACTGTGTGTGTGGAAAGACGCGGGGTAAGGGGTGAACCACTGCTGAGCCTAGCTCCAGTGAGGAGTGCGAACTGCGGAACTTGACAGACATTGAGTGACTTGAGAATAAATATTTTTAAGTGCGAGTAATTTTGTAATCGGATATTTTTAAGTACAAGTATTTATTATTAGTTTAAATATTATTAATCAAAAAACTGTAACAAAACGTATTTGGGCTATCCCTTAAGAACCCAGTTCTCCCCACAGTTTAAATCGTAACATTATATACCTATACTGGGCTTACTTGAATATTAGTACACAATTAAATTGAATTATTTGAAAAAGTTGGCTTATTAAAGGAAATCATTTGTGAAGTAAGCAAAGTATTATTTTTTACTTTTGTGAACAGTCAAAATTACCCGATTAAAATTTTGTGCGCATTAGTCGTGCTAATACATTTTTTTAAAGTACGGCATGTTCGATTTTATTTTGATTTTTTGTAAATAGTAGAATTATTTCTATATTGCGTAATATTGCTTATCTAATAGTAAAATGGTGTAGAGTGGGGATTTAAAAAATTATGATGAATAAGTCATTAACTCGGAAACTTAACACATTTTTTTTTGGAATTTGGTGTTTTAATTCAAAATCGTGATAATTTACCTGTCGACTGTTCTCGGCTTGACTTTGAGTTAATGGACACCCTGCATGTGTTACGGAATATCAGACCATTCGGATGCGATTCTTCCATCTTTATCACGATACGAAAAGTGCCAAATTGGCAGCAGAACCTTGGTGTAACATTAGTTTACCAATCAAGTGACCTGAGGCGAACTTGCCTCCAGGCAGAACCAGCCAATCACGACGTGGAGTAGCCAATCAGGTTCTTGGCTGTTTTTAGCAGTTCGTGCAGCGAATAACTTTTGCAGCACAGTTTCAGAGATAGTTTTGTAGCACTGCAGTAATGTTTAAGTTTCCCAGAAATATTAAAGTTAAAATTATGAAACGTGTCTGAAACATTGCGAATTGAATGACAAATGGCAGAGTTCATCAGTATTTATATATCCAGCCAAACTCCATAGCGCAGTTAGAGCTCCCGGTGCAAGTGATTCTGGATTCGAGTCCGGGTAAGGTATGCATATCGTATAAAATTGATGTTAAATATGCCAACGTCAAGGAACCTGTGAAATAATTAAAAAAATGGTGTGAAATGGGGAAATGCTTGGCTCTTTGGTTATAGAAACTTACCAAGAAATCAAATCATAGAATTTAAAACGCAGATGTGGAAGGCAAAGCCTTGAACTCGCATTCGGATTGATCACCGTTCGAGTCCCGGTTCAACTGTGACAGCATTTATTTTGTTGTGGATTCACGAAATCACTCGCGGAAATGCTGGGATGTTTCGTTACCACATGTGACAGCCGATGATTTCCCAGGTTCCCTGCATTATTTTAGTTGTGTGTGTCCGTTTATGTCCGTTTATAATAACCTCTCGGTCGATGAGACGTTGACTCCTCACAGTCCGCCGCGAAAAAAATATCCCTTTTGTTTTGGCCACGCCATTTCTCCACTTACACATACCTAAGGGCAGTTTTTTTTTCTCGGAAAGATCCGAACGCCCACTCGACTGCAGTACAGCATGCACGCGCCAGCACACGCTTCCTTGTGATCGGCGCCCGTCTGCAAGAGAATCCATTGCCCTTTTTGGCCGGGCCACTCAGAACGCGTTTGCTGCCGCACTGAAGTACCGTGATTGGTGTGCCGACACATGCCCAAAAGAAAGAAGAAAAAAACTCAACCCAGTCATGGAAACACACGACGATGATACAGTGTAACTTTCAGCTAATAGGCTACTCGAAATCATTTCGCGAAAAATGCATGCCCATAGATATGAATTGTTCTGTGTTCTATATATAGTGTTTAGCCTCGTTAACGAGACGGGAGCTGTAAGCTGCGTGTTTAGTTTCCACGTTTGTGGCTGTTTGTTGAAGGCGTTGAAGGGGTGGAGGGGAGGCATTTGGAGAGACCCACCACTTCTCACCCCTGCGAACATTCAAGTGACCTCCACTTCTTGGGGTTTTCGGGTAAGGGGGGTTGGGGAAACCTCGTTCTTCGGGTCGCGGGCTCGTTGTCTGAGCAAGTACCGCCAACTCGCGCAAGTTGCCGCGTCGAGTCGGTGGGGCGGCGCGGGCCTCACCCCTTCTCATCCCTTCCCCACCCCTATTCCATAACAGTACACAACTGCTCTGCTCGTGACTGCCGCCTGGCGAAGACATCTCACTACCGTCGTTTGCAGAGGTAACTGAGCCCGCTTTGGTTTTCACAGATATTAATTTATTGCCACCTATTGGATAAAGATAACCATCATTTGTTTAGTTAGTTCCATTTCGTATTTTTACACACATTATTTAATAGTTTATACTCTTAAAAATTTTGTGACCCAAAATAAAATACATGTTTTATCGATATGTACCTCAAAATACAGTTTATGTTAAAAAAAATGTTATGTCCATAAAGTTGTTTATTAATTAAAAGCGAGATTTTGATATATTTTCTAATTTTATTAAAGGAATTGTGTGATTTCTTTTGACAGAAATAAACTAGAAAACTAGTCAACAGTTTTCAAAACTTTTAACGTGAATTCGATGAACGTACTGGGGTCATGACAGAATCTTGGTGACAAGAAAATGGTATGAATAGTATAGCTTAGCAGTTTTTTACGGGTAAACCGCCAAAAAAACAAAAAAACAAAAAAATATTGAAATAAAAAATTCATTTTCGAGAGAGAAAAAATTCGTAAAAAATTCAAAAATTTTAAATTCGGAAAACCTCAAAATATTTTTGCGTTTAGAAAACGAAAATTCTTCAAAGCAGCTTAAATTCCCAGTCGACTAGCCGCCATTAGCCGCCGAGGACACACCAGCCATTTTAAATTTTGACATCATCGTTGCAATTTTTGCTACAGCCGCCTTCTTGAAAATCCGTAATGATTATCGGGAAAAATTGGGAAAATATGAATACAAAAAGTTCCGCCATTATCAAATCATGACTTCACATCCGCCATATGGAAAATACTTAATTAATATCCAAAAAATCGGGGGTAAAATTTTAATGTATTAAAGATTTTTTAACATACAACTTCTTTAAAATTTCAAATAAAAACCACACATTATGGAGTACTTGTGTAAACTCGGCAAAAGAAAAAAATATATATCTATCGCCAGCTAGAATAATGTCACATTCGCCATCTTGTGCTTGTCTGCTGAAGGCCACTATCTTGGATTATGAAATCATCGTCGCCATCTTGTTTTCGTCTGCTGGAGACAGCCTCTTTATTTTCAGTACTTGCTACCAGGAGCGCTAGTTTTATGTTGTACACACGTTGTCCGCCAGAGTGCACTGCCACCATCTTGCTTTCAGTACTCGATACCAGGAGCGCGGGAGTCATATGCCAGAGGACGCCTACGCCATATTGACGTAATTTTTACCCGATAATTTGCTTATCACCAGACTGTCATGGCATCCATAATGTTAATGGCCATCTTGAAAATCGGTAATTATAAAGCTAGATATTCGGAGAAAATGTGAAAATTTATCTAAAAACAAATTAAACTAATGATTGTTTTTATCGATATTCCTCGGTTAGATTCTATGTCAATGATGAGAGTAACTTAAACTTAAAATAAATTATAAATTCGGTTCTCCATTACCTTTCGTAGGGTTTATTAATCATTCTCTCTACAAAAAAAAAAAGAATCTCTATAAGATACCTGTCAAACGAAATAAATACCTTGTGCCTACCATGTAAGTCTAATTTTTCGGTACTCGTCGAACATTTTAAACAGGTCATGTAAGATGTCAGGTATTTAAACCAGGCATCTCATCATGCATGACCTTACTACAGACTTGGTGATGCACAATCAACAAAAAGGACGAAAGTGTTCCAACTGCTTCAGAGTTCCAACAGCTCCAACTGCTCCAAAGCTCCAATTGCTCCAAAGCTCCAACTGCTCCAAAGCTCCAACTGCTCCAAAGCTCCAATTGCTCCAAAGCTCCAATTGTTCCAAAGCTCCAACAGCTCCAAGTGATCCAAAGCTCCAAATAATCCAAGTTCTCCAAGACTCCAATTTTACAATTGATCCAATTCCTCAAATTGCTTGAACAGCTCCAAGTGCTCCAACAGCTCTAAGTGTTACAATTGCTCCAAGTGCTTCAATGCTGCAATTTATCCAAGTGCTCCAACTGCTTCAACAACATTTGTCCCCAACTGATTTCAGTTGCGTTTTATTCAAGCTTGCCCCGATTGATGGAATAACTTGATTATTACTCTCCATTTTGTTAGACTTTGTTGATGATTTTTACATCTTTAAGTTAGAAGTTGTGTTACGAGAATTATGTCTTGGTTAGAAATAAGATTTCTTGAAATAACATGCTAGTAAAATACGTCATAATTGTATGTAGACAGCTTCCCTCAGTTGTTTGAGTATGGTGGCTACTTCGTTGATGTGCGAATAATGTCCTGCCCTAAGCGAAGGCAAAATCAGTCTCTTCTGATGCTGTCACCTTCCTTGTGTGTTTATTATTAATATTTTTTGAGATCTCTGATGTCTTCCGTTTTAAAACCATCCTCAAGGTTACTATCGCCATCGTCCCAGTGATCATCACAAGCTTGATCAGAATAATTTATTTTAACGTTTTGGTCTTAGAGCTTCATCACAGTCTTCAATCTTGTGAGCTTCAGGTACTTCATCATAGTCTTAGATCATGTCAGCTTCAGGTGTTTCATCACAGTCTTCGATCTTGTCAGCCTCAGTTCGTTCTCTATTGTTCACAATTACATGGAGGTGACCAGAATTTGATGTAAATATATTCTCATATCCCACGAAGATGCTGCCTTCTTCGTTAGTTTTAAATTTTAAATTTTAAATTATTAACGCAATCTGGGGATAGTATTTTTAGCATTAACATTTTTACATTATTTGTGATTATTATAGACTTATATTTTGCCTTCATTCCACTTTCTTGGTGTTGTAGATCTGTCCTCGCTATCTGTAGTCAGCTTAGTTGCACAAGTCTTCCGATGTTTATTCAATAAATATCTTCGACCAAAAGATTTCTGACACTGAATGCAAATAAATCGTTTTTGGAAAGGACCCAAAATACACTCGGTCCTCTTATGACGTTTAGGATTTTTTCTCAAGGTATATATACTCTTTGCTGCACTATCTACAGCGGTGTCCTTTAGATAATGCTACAGGCATTGAACATTAATCCAAAATTTATTCTGTGACTAATAGCAATTTCTTACTGAGAGTGTTAAATTGGAACTATTTCTTAAATATAATTTTTTATTATTTCATCACCGGTAGTTAATTTATATCATACAATAAACTTGTTGCAAGTAGTTTCTATTCTTGCCAACAGATGTCGCCACATCTCGTGTTGAGTTGTATTATTATTTTTGTGTGGAATGCGGGATGTTACCCACGACCGAAAAACGAGACGTTTGCTAGAAATCAAGAGCACCATCAGAAATCTTGACAGGTGTAATCAGGAAAACACTGAGAAAACCAACTTAAGTCTTGAAAATCCAGCTCATTGAATACATTTAGTTACATGCTTGCATATTTAATATAATAATATATCTAGAAATACTATATACATTATGGAAGTCATACAATATATCGAAATACATTTATATAATAGTAATAAGTTGAAATTAGATTAACAATGTAACATATTTTTCATTCGAAGAATGTTTTTATTACGTGATTTCAATAATTTTAAAACCAACCTTTTTATATTTGTTTAGTTTTTGTGGTTTTAAACCCTTATTTTTATGAAAAATAGTTTATTTTTTTTAAACCCTACATTGTATTGACCATTTCTATGCATTAAGATCTCCATAATGAAAATATCTGGCCGACTAAACAAACCCCATTAATTATGTCAAGTCTTTCAGATTGTACCTATTATGGGTTTTACATTCCCGGAATTCATGCAAAAATTGCGACCTTTGCAACCCGTTTGAAAGCCTCTGCGCATGTCCACGCTACGTAAAATCCTTTGCCTCCACCCGCGCCCGGCACAGCCGTGGCTTGCAAATCGACGAATGCTTCTACCGAAGGCCAAGACAGTCACGTCGCTGTTGACAGCCCCGGCGCAGAGCGCGAGGTAACCATTTTTCTCTCGCGGCTCCGCCCGTCAGAGCTCGGGAGTGGCAAACGAGCGGAGATGTCAGGGGGGTAAACTAATAGCCGCTCGACCTTTCGAAAATCTTCACTCGACAGGATGGTAATTGCTATTTCATCGCGGCCTTCCTTCTTGGTGCGCACCGACTATTTTTCAACGCTTTATGACTCGGGGCCGTAACTTTTAACGTTAACGTCGGCGTCATGCAGCAAACAACAGCTGCTCTATTCACTTTGACGACGGAAAACAATACACTAAGGCTCGTTCTCTCATGCCATTTTGATCTTTTAGTTATTTCATTGTCTTTTTTAAGAGCTATTGTTTTAAATTTTATCTCGATACCACCCTGTCGTGTGTCCGTCTATATGTATATATATATATACACACACACATATGTTTTGCCACAAATGTTTCCAACGGATATGCACACAGTGTTATGCCTATCATGAGTGTAAAAAAAACATATCTTACGCGAGGTTTTACAACCGTATTATTCCACCACAAGAATAGCTGTTGAAAATATTGGTGGCAGAAGAACAAATGCAAGGGAGGTATTGAGTTGAAATGTTATAAATGCACCTAGTCAAATAAAAGTAATGACGAAAAAATATATATATCACACCTGATACCTAGCCTTAAACATTAATCGTGTATGTAGTTATCAGCTCATTAAATATAACGGTTAAAACTGTATATGAAGGCAACTCCGCGATATATTAATAAAATAGAGGACTTTATGGTAGTTATAAACTCATTGCACATTACTGGAAAAAAACTATATTTAATGGCAACACAACTTGCTATTAATAAAATAGAGGACATTGTGGTTTTATAAACCCGCAACCAAAATGCTATTAAGAGTAAAGTTACAAACAATATTTGGGGAATTTTTATAGTGTTTGACAAATTGGTTCTTCAGAAAAAAAAAATCATTATTTTTACGTAAAATATTATTAAATAAAATCAAACAAATTTTTTTAGCATTTTCATTTTTAAAAAAAATATTTATCACTCTTTTTTTTTTAAAAAAATTAAGTTTTTTATGAACCTTTACTTTAACTTTAGGAGATCGGTAATAAAGCCTTATACTTAATATAATAAATAATCCGTTCCCAGAAAAAGATGCAAACGGTGATACATGTGTGGTGGCTTCATCGGTAGTACCAGCGGGTAACGCTAGGGCGAGCGTCAGTCGCGCCGAGTATTCGTACCAACCCAGGATATTTGAAAACTGAATACACGCATTCGCGTTCGCGAATGCCTAAAAAATTGACGTTCGTTACGTCACTGCCCCCAATGCTAACCCACCTCGCGCGCAACCCAATTCCAAACACCCCCCCCCCCCCCCCTCATCAAGACCCCGACCGCCGCACCGGAAATTTAGATTTATCATCGGAGATAATGTTTTGGTGAGGTTCCAGCTGACACCGGCTGCCTCCGCGGTTCTGTCTGCGGCTGGCTCTGCCTCCCCTGCAACCACTTCTTGAGACCAGGCCTTCTTTCCTTTACTACACACCATCTCACGCTTCAGCCTACGGCGTGCGCTGTTGCCAGATCTCTAGCTCTTTACGAACAAGTTCAGGAATTCTGAGTGCACGAGAAGAATTTAAAAAAAATAATACAGTAATTTAGAAATTTTTTTACGATCATGCTTGTGAATTTGTTCTGAATTTGTTGAAATAATCCACACACATCCGTTTATACCGATTCATACGAAAATTGTAATGACAACTTGATAAAGAATTTAACAATATCGCATCCCTTCGATTTCACACAAGTATGATAGTTTGCCAACAGCGTACTCTGAAACAAGGACAGCGCTTACGGCAGTCGGCGTGTGTTAGAAAGAGAGAGCAATCGCCCGTTTACTTCCACGCTGCAATCTAAGAGTGGGACGCTCTGTACGCCAGTGCACACCGAGCGTGGTGGACGTTCCGTGACGCATTCAAGGACATCTGGCATCGGCCGCACCTGGTATGACGTCATCAAGTTCGAACGTCTAGCGAAAGCGTCTGAATAGCCAAATTTACACTTTCAGTGAGAAAGTGTGTGTAGCTGTCGGATATTTGGAAAAAGCACACGTTTAAGGCGTGGAGTCAGGAATCTCCAGGAGATGACACACAGTGATGTAGTTAGTCACTTTTTCCTTTGTAATTATCATATTTCAACAAGCAAAGTATTGCATAAATGATGCTTTACCACGCCTAATGATGGTTAATAAGTATAAATTAAAATATTATTCGTTAAACAGTCCTTCAATTAATAAAAACCTCTAAACGTTTTTTTTTCACAATGCTAACACTACACTTTTTTTTTTTGTAAATAGAACATAAATATTCATGTAAAATAACATATATATATTAATTTGGACCCTTAAATATAGTATTCGCAGAAATACTGGGCTCTTATTCTTCCCCGGGCATTTAATTATCATTTAAATTGAAAAAAAAATTGTTTATTTACATTATGGGAAGAAAGGAAATTGTTTAAAATTCTCGAGTTTTATTTCATTTAAATTATTATCAAATTATTATATCATTAATATTAACATAAAATTAATAAGCATAACTGCTAATACACTAATATATAAGGTAATACATTTTTTAACTGCATTATACATTTAAAATTAATTTTAAATTGTTTAAAAAAATCTAAATTTTATGTACATATTTAGAAAATGTGGCTATAAATATAGCGTAATAAAATATAAGTGTTTATGTGAAAGAACTACATTTAAATGAAATATTTTCGCTTTTACATATTTTTGTAATACGTTTCTTTATCTAAAGAAAATGAATTAGCAGTAGAACGGAACGAAAACCTTTTTTTTTTTTTTAGTTTTTAATTATAATAGCGCTAAAAATGTGCGTATTTGTATGCTTATGAAGGAAAAAATAATGGAATAAAATTTTATACATATCATCAGTTAGCGCAAAGGGCATTAAGTTTTTTTAAAAAAATACGAAATACACTAAATTCACTCAAAATATGCAGGTAACGTTTATCTATTAATAGTTGTAAATACTTCATTTTAATTTCCCGATGACAGAAAAATATTTACAAACAATTCTGTGTTCGACCTTAAAAATAAAATTTTCTTTATGGAAAAGTTAGTTTTCCGAAGAAGTCTTGTGGTTCTAGATAACTCTAAATGAAAGTTGTAACGTTCACATATCTTTTATTGGTCCGAATCATGTCTGCAGTCTTCGTAGTGACCCAAATACTTTTAACATTAAAGCAGTTTCAAGTAGTTCGAAAACGATTATGTAATCTTCGAGGTTCCACCATCCGAAGTTTTTGTGTGCAGCTATATTTTTACGAATTCGAACATTTTTATGTTATTTTAGTATTAGCATAACACCTGCTATTATTTTACTTGTATGCCTGAAGTTTGGCTTTTTTCAGACGGGTTGATGGTGTGATAGTAGTTAACAGTAAGTATCTCGTACTCTTGTCTTAAGTATGGTAAAAATGGTTCAATTTTTTTTTATAAACCTCCCTGGTTCCGCATGGAAAAACACGATTCACATAAATTTTCTTTTTAAATTTATAGCCACCACGCTCCATTAACTGTTTTTGTCTTAGGTCTTGATATACTGCTTCTTTAGCTTCGCGTTTGGTGAATTATAGATGTTTTCAACGTCCGTGATTTGCAGCAAAATATTTTCGTGAATTAAGGCAGACTTCTTAGTTTTCCTATATGGATTTTGAAACATATGAGAGTCTCAGTTTCAATGTTTTATTCACCTTTGTCTTTTTTCACTTTTAATCCAGCTGAAATACCAGTTGCATCAAATATGACTGCTGAAATAGATTAAAAAATTGTAATGTTACTACCAATCAGTTTTGGGGAAAATTACGGAATTATTTTTTCGTCACCACAAATAATTCGAGCGTCGAATACCACACAAATTATTTCGTGGTCTTAACAGATCATTTTATAATTAAAAAAAATTACAAAATCCAGAAAACAACCGGATTTTTACTTTTTTTTTAAAAAAAACTGCAAACATATATATGTTTTGTAATGCTGTAAGTAAATTAATTGAATTATACAAATAAATTAACATAACTTAATATCAAAATAATCATGCACTGTGTTTCTGCCATTCCAGTTACAATTCGATGTTTTTTTATGTAATTACTATTTATTTTAATAATTATTTGCGACATCTATGTTATCAACCATTTTAAATCGTCGAATTTGTCAAACGTAATACCGATTAATCTAGGCTAACTATACAAAATGATAGGCTCTTTTCACACGGACCACTCGGTAGCTTCACTGCGTGGCGCCACGCCTACGCACGAACAAGCCACTGGGTGACGTCACTGAGTATCGCCACTCGGGGGCCCGTGTGAATGTGTAAACGCTGCAGAGAAGCGCCACAGAGGAAAGTATCTTGATATTGGTCTGCGAGGAAGCTCTTCTCCTTGTTCTCCTCGTCTGTCGTCGGCGACGTAAATGGGCAACAGCGATCATTAACGGACGCACGAAATTACATCCGGAGGATTGCCTAGCGGACAGTTCCACTAACACGCAGATCCAATATGACGGACAAAAATTCTTTCACGCGAGAAGAAAAATTTCAATTACGGAACTTTCGCGGGCGTGTTCTCCACAGGCCGCTAAATGTAACCGTGCGGAATGCTGGAACCAACGTAAAGCCGTGTTGCATACTACACAACTTTGTAAGATAGATGTATGGCGTAGACTTTGACAGCACTCTTGGATGTTGTGGGACTAGACGGAAGGTGAAACTGTCGTGCCAACAGATGGTCCACAATCAGCGTCAACGATCAGAAAAAAAGGTTTGAGAATTATTTTTGTAGTACGGAAGGATCTGTGCCGAGGCGATTGGACATTATTTTACAAACACAATCTGAGTTTCATCGTTCTGCTCTAGATCTTGTATTACTGAAACTGCGCCAGTTCACGGTACGCTGAGTGTTAAAGGCACCGTCTGGTCGGTTTGTGTGTTAGTGGGGTGGGATGATGAGCGCGATGCTTGCTGGTATTTCTAGCGCGGTATAGCCTCTAAGCGCAAGGCTCTGAACTGGTGCGCAGTCTTCTCGTCGTCACAGGATAACTGTGAAATTTCAGCGGTGACCGTATCATTATATGGTGGAGAAATGAAGATAAATGTTTAATGCAAGACCCCTAAGTACTTTCAAGAATATGTACCGGTTGTTTTACGCCTAAAAATTACACTGAAAATATGCGTTTTAGCCATTTCAACTATTCTAAAAATACAGTTTTAAAACTTCATCAAAAGTAATTTTCGGCCCTCAGCGAATTATTAAATGCTTTTCGTAAACAGACCCCACTCGGGTAGCTTGAGCAGTTTTGAAATAGCGTTGTTTTTTTTTTTTTTTTCCTTAAGCTCTGCGCACCGTGTGTGTGCCCGGGTGGGCGGAGCCATTAACATTAACAACAACTAGATCTACATAAGACTAGGTCTACATAATCTATTATACTGACCCAAATCGCTGGGCTTGATTCTATTTCAATGACAACACGGCGCGAACCAGAGAAGCCGCTGTGAAACAGTCCGCGCGTGTCAAGTGCCTGAGAGCGTCGGAGCAGCAGTCGCCCGGCGCGCGACTGGAAGTGGCCCGTGCAGACAGCTCCACGCCACTCTGTGGCGCCACCGAGCCACAGCCCGCCTCAGCCCGCCTCAGCCCGCCTCAGCCCGCCTCAGAGGCGCGCCACAGTCGTCCGCGTGGGAGGCTCCCCGCGAATAGCAATGGCAGTGCATGGTTTTCTCCTAGCACGCCACTCGTTGGCGCCACAGAGTGGTCAGTGTGGACGGGCCCATAATCTGCCAATAGTAAAAACCTTGTTCTTACATTCCAAAATGCCCTTCCCCCTCTACTATATTGCATGTAAGTTAATGCGGATGATATATATTTTTTATTCAGTAATATTTTTACTATTATGTTAAGGAAAAAAAATATCAAGAAAAACAATATTATTGTAAATAATTGTACGTTTGTATTATTTAGAAACAAATATCAGCTCCATGCACAAAACTATTTGTGGTCAAGATTTATGATTCCATATCCACTTATCAACACATCACTGACTTACTTTATTATATAACCATGGGTTATAGTAAAAATCACTTCTTTAATTACTCTGACCTCTGTGTGGTTATAAAGTGCTCTTATAATTTAAAATTAAATAACGTGTGTTTTTAAAGGAAGTATAATTATATAGATTTAAATTTAAAGTTTACTTTCCTAAAAGTTGAGTTTTGATTTATGACTTACGTACAAAACTATTAAAATATTTTGAAGTTGTCTATAGAAATAGGTGAAATATTCTGGCAATAAAACATAATGACTTCAGATTTTTGAAAATTTCTGTGAAATTTTGAAATATAAGTAGCAAAATAATTCGAGAAAGCTAGAGAAATGTTCGGTTACTTTTCTTAGCAGACTAAATAAAATTCACTTTGTTTTTTTTTTAATTAAAAATTGATAGTTGATTGTTTTAGTAATATTTTTTCTATAATCGTATTGCAACAAAAAACTCTGACTTTTGTGTAAATTGGAAAAAAAAAACATTTTTGTTGTGTTATGAACCAAAATTTATGTTAGTATCATGGCAGTAGATACAACAACGATATAACTTCATTTTTGCAAAATGTCATTAAGCTCTGAGTAAAACTGCAGATGTGCATATAAAAAAAACTTACAGCCAGTCATATGTACACAAACACACACACATACATACACACACACACTAGCTGTAATGCCTGGTGTTTTCCGGGCTATACGACGAGTAACGAGGCTTCATTTATAGGAATAGTATTAGGTTTTGTTAATGATAAGTTGACAGTATTTTTTTCTCTTATTTTGTACAAGTGTGTGAATTTTATAAAGCATTAATATAAAAATTTACATTTTTTAAGGAGCAAACAAGCGCATAAACCTATAGACAAATAATATTAACTCTACTAATACACACACACATATAACAGCGATTGTGACGCTATCTGACTGGAAACTTCGTAAGTAATCATAGGCGCCATGACGGGATAAAAATTCCCTACAGCAGCAGACGACAAGGTACACCTGGAGATGATGTCAGAAACCAGAATGTCCACCGTACACAGCCACAGCACAGCTGTTACTTCTTTGATAACTACACCACATCCCTTGTTTCTATATTTGATCCAGGCCGCCTACGATCTTTCTAGCCACTGATGACTATGAATAATCCCGCCATCCGTCTGGGCATAAGATTGATAATAACATTTTTAATTTACAACTATATTACGATATATTTTTTGGTAAGCCATTATCCACATCGCACCTATAAGATAAGCTTAGTAATTTGAATATATAAAAAATTTTAAGTGTTCAGGAAAATTTAAGAGTTGTTATAGTTTTAAAACATAGATTAAAGCGTTGAAATTATCTCAAATTTTGCTCGATGGAGAAAGTGGAAGTAATGTTAAAGGTACGTGTGAAAACAGTAGCAATAATAAGATAAGGCAAAATTACAAAACTGATATAACTCAACGTATTAACACCTATAGAAATAATTTTACTAAACACAATAAAAACTATAAATCGTGGGGATTATTTTGCGCGAGCCGTTAAAGTCAAATGGAATTGTGTACTTTTAACGACCATTCATACTTAAATTACCAAGGAAGAAAATCTTGGTGTTTTATTTTATATGTTGTCAATAAAACATTCGCAAAACATATTATGGCTTATTAAGAATTAAAACTAAAATTACGACTTCGACTTATTTTTTATCAAGAAGATCAAAGTGGCGTGTTTGTATTCCTGCATATGTAAAATCCGATTAGCTGTTTAAAGTTGAATGTATACAAACCTTTTTGGCACCAAACAGACGATAAATTAATCAGTTTCTAATTTAACTTTATTTAAAGCGAGTTATTGATGATTCATAATGTATTCTTCCCCTCCATCAAAAAGGTAGGAATTTAATCGACATGCCATTAAGTTTTTATGATAAGTAGAAGTTAATTTTCTCTCCGTAATTTATTTAAGAAATTTCCTATCGTAACTTTATACATAGCAAGATTCCTCTATGACCAAACGCGTTGTAATGTGTGATGGTATTCAAGTCTTTTGCAGGTTACATATTTTTGACTTTGTAAAACCATGCCCATTTAATATACGTTTGAAAAAGCCTGAGGTCGAAATGTCGAGCTCGTTTGTAAGGACGAAATCTTTATTTCCCGGGTCACAATTCACATATTTCGGTCTATCCCCTCTTAGGCCTGCAGTGTTTTACACGTGTGCTACTTTCACAACTTTACAATTTAATTATTCCACTACGCAGTTTACCTAGGCGAACCACCTTGTATGCTGTTATGCTACGTAATGCACGCATAAATGAAGGTACATAATACAAGTGTACTATAGTTTATTCCAGCAACAGTTCTTCGATGATACTTGTTTAATCGCATTTAAGTGTCAAACGAGGGTATATTTCTCTCCTGCCTGTTAGAAGTATCTGCAGTTGCAGTGACCAAGCGTAGCAACTGTCTCATGCCGATATGTTGGCCAGATCACATACCTTTCATCTATGCCATATATATATATGTGTGTGTGTGTATCTATATAATACACACACACACTTTTGGGAAATGTAAAGGACTTTGCCGTATGGCAGAATGATTCACCGGTGTTCTTATATTACAAAATCTCCTCTTTTTATTCATGGGGTAGCACTTTTGCTATTTTACTAATGTATTAATTATTTCCCTCAGCCATATCTTCCGTAGCTTAAAGGTAGATCGCCGTCGTGATGAAACGAGGGGCTTTTACCACACACTGAAAACACTTGAACTATTTATTAATTTTAGTAAAAGCAGAGTTATACCATTACACGTGAGTGCAATTGAATAATTCAGTCTGAAATTAATTTTATGCATCTGTGTAACATTTTAATACAATATTACGCTGAATAAAAAAAAATAACCTATCGTATTAAATACCATTGGTAAATGAGCGGCCCCGTTTAATTTTAAATGCGTATTAAAATTATTTATTTTGAAAACTGATAAAAGGAAAAGATTGCAGTTTCTTTAAGAAACTGCATTCAAAGTGCGTATCAACAACTGTTTCAGGTCCAAGTTAAGGCATGAGTTATGGGTATAGCAGAAAGTTCGTTTCAAGAAGTCTTGATCGTGTTCACATTTCTGAGCCGCCTGTCCGATTACTTCCGCGTTCGCTGCCCATATTAATATTTTTTTTCCCAGTTAACTGAAGCTAAGCAGTATTTAAAAAAAAAATATTTTCGATTGGGGTATTGATGCTTTATGCGCCGCTTGCCTGTTGAGTACTATCAAGCTGTAGAGCACTTGCTTGCTTGGAGTATCGACGGTCACATTACCAGGCGGCTCTTGTGCGGCGAAAACCACGGAACCACTACCGGGTGGTCATCGTCGCGTCGGCCTCCGCAGCTACCGGGCGCACGACGTCGTGGACACTCGCCCACTTGTTCGCACCACGACGAACACGCCGTCCAGCTGTTTCCTTCACCGTTGCTATCGTCAAACTGCAGACCACTCGTCGACTGGCGTCGGGGGGGGGGGGGGGGGAAGCAGGGTGTCTACAGTTAGTACTTTCGTACTAGATCTAGTACTTTTATAATATTTTTTTTTTAGTGGTCTAGTACATTTACGTTCAGATCTAGTACTGTTTTCTTTAATATAATAACATTACAGTAACTCCAATATGTTTTATTATTAAATCGTAATTATTTTTTAAAAACCATGGAATGTATGTGTGTGTGGTGTGATATTTAAGTTCAAGCATTGCAAAGTCATAATGACTTCCTAAATTGTTAAAACCATAACAAATTATAATTTAGTACTTTTTTCTCGCTTAAGTTGGTACGTAATAATTTTTACTTGTGGACACCCTGGGGGGAAGCCTTCTTTTCACAGACGAGAGAGCCAAACGCCCGATCGTGCATCTTCAGTTTTTTTTTTTTTGGTTCATTGTAACTCATGATAACTAATGGTCAATCAGGTTAGGTTAGCTACATTATAAATACTTTAAAACATTGTGGATGGTTGATTTGGTTAGGATAGCTACATTAAAGATACTGTGAAATCAAAAATAAAATAAAGCTAGCATTAACTTCGGGGAGCTTCGGGTGGGGCTCTCTCGTCTGTGAAATGAAGGCTTTCCCGGTGTCGGGCGACTCCTTCGCCCTACCACGTCGTCCCGATCAACTCCTGACACGTCCTGTGCTCAGTGGCGTAGCCAGGATTTGAGTATGGGGGGGTGTTAAGAAGCATGGCCCCCGTATTAAAGCCCTCCCCCGGGAAAATTTGGATTTTAAGGTGTAAAATAGTGCTATTTTTTAGCAGTTTTCGGTTCTTTAATTTAAATATTGTAATGGTAAAAATTTTATTAATTTTAATATGAAATAAGAAATTAATTAAAGATTTGGTGCTAAGTGGGGGGGGGGGGGGATGTTTAAACCCCGAACCCCCCCCCCCCTGGCTAAGCCCCTGCCTGTACTCGCCGTCGCCTCTGGCGAGTCCAACAGACCATCCGCGAACTGACTCCCCCCCCCTCCCCACCCGAGTGACCTTACGCCAACTGTCTACCGTCCACAGTCTAGTCCATCCAACACTGCTCCAGGCGAACTCGTTCCGAGACATCACAAGTTTCTCTTCCTGCTAAGAAAATCGAGCCAACCCCTGTCATACGGTATTTCGAGGAACTACCGGGTCCACTTACTTACACCAGCTGACGCAACTTTCTTTAAATTTCAACTAAAGAACATCTGCACACACTGTAGCTTAGCTAGGAGTAAATATGATCTGAAATTTATTACTAAGGTCGGAAGCCAGGCCGATTCTCCACCGCGGGTTCGTGGATGAAGTTGGTCCTCTGGTCTGCACGACAGACACTTAATGAGTCGCGGGCGGGAAAGGGGTGTTGAGTTGATTCAAGTGGCACACAGAAAAAAAGTTTCCAATAAATAGTTTTAATATTACAAAGAAAATATTTTAACTTTGCACAAAAACACATGGCTATGGTTATTTGTACACACATGAAAGGCTTTTTTCAAGATAATACTGAGTATTCCTTATAAAAATTGCCAAAAAATTTTATATTTTAATTGATGCTTCATTAAAGATTTTTTTCTTAAATCATAGAAAATTTAATCGAGTAGTCCGTAGTAAACAATTTGACTTTATTTCATTGTATCATGCGCAGTTGATAGCGAACGGTTTACAAATATCTTTTGACTATTAGAGGTACTGGGACGACGCAAAGCATAAATGCCCGCGGGTAAGAATCCGAACCCAGTATTAGGACGAACCCTATTTTGTAGTGATATAGCTGGTTTCATGTAAATGTGCAAATGTACAAATATGTGTAATTTTACGTTAGTATATCTGTTCCATTTACAAAAAAAAATCAACGCAGGGAAATATTTTGAGTGGGTAAGGTAAATTTACTTTTGGCCTAGGGATGGACGGACCGTCACAGCAAAGCATGTGGAATCGGCCATTGCTGCCCAAAGTAAGGAATTACAGCGACATAGTCTTTGCGGACGCTTGGCAGCGGGGAGGGAGGAGGTGGCTGGCCCGGGAGGCGACCCTGCGTCTCCACGAACGCAAGCGCAGTGCTTAGATCGCTGCGCCATCTCGCGCGGCGGTCACATTCTTGTTCCCTGTGGGTAATTAATGGCCGGCAAAGCGCAGAAGCAGCGCGCGGTCTCCGAATTTCGATGCAAATTGGAGCACAAATATCGGCCCCTCAGTCAGCCTGTGATTGGATTAGGTTCAGCCGGGGGTCAGCCGGTGCCCCTGATTGCGCCGCTAACCCCCCCCCCCCCCCCTCTATCCCCCCACAGCATCCTCATCAACTCGTCATTCCCCTCTCGCTGCTGTCATCCGGCGCGCGAGCCTGGCCGCTGATTGGACGCGAGCTGCCGCAGTTTTCTGTATATCCGGTGTCGGCTCCGCCGGCTTTCAATTGTTTTGCGCCACACGAGTCCGGCGCAAACGTTTGTCAGAGGGAGCGGGTGACGCCCCCCTCTTCACCCCTCCCGCCTGCGTCGCTGAAATTAATGATCCGCCTGCAGGATTTTTTTTTTCCACTTGCTGCCGTTTTTGTTCCATTTCCTCGTTAGCAAGATGCGGGGAATTTTGTTCGTTGGACGTCCAGGTTTGGTGAACTGGCTGCCATTGTGGCCCGCGAGCGTAGTCGGCTAGTTTGTACGAAGCGAGATGTTTTCACTCGTGTTTGCACCACGGTAGGACCACGTTAGTCACCTACAAGTTAACCGCGTTTTCCTAATTATTTTCATGTAGGTTCAGACCAAGAGTTTGCAAATATTTCAGCCTTTACTTTTACGTATGGACAACCTTTTTTTTTGTTGCTATTGATCAAGTGAGGCGTGAACTAATTGTTTTGTCGAGGCATTGTTACAATTGTTTTTAAATTAGTCAAAATTTAATTTTTTTTTGGTTCCCTATGTTTGTCCGGAATAATTAAACTGTTGTATTTCAATACTTACTGTTTATTTCAGTTTTAACTATAAAAAAGGATACAGTGGCACATTTAATATCTAACATTTGTTGTAATCATATTTTAGAAATAACATAATTTTGACATTGTGAGTACCTATTATAGTATTTTAAGACAGAAGTATTTCCTCTAACAAGTATTTTTCGTGGTTTATAAATGTTGAACTCCACATCATAAACTGGCTACAGCAGGAAAGTAATAAAAAAAACTAAATGTCGAAAAGGAGGGAGTTTTAGTCTGATTTATTGACATTGCTAAGTATAGGGGAAGTGTATTTAAGAGCTGTAGCACTACATTTAAAATACTTTTTTTATACTTTTGGTTTCAAGAAAGAGTTGAGCTGTTCTAATAACCCCCATATCGTAAATTGTAAATATCAATTTTCCGGTCGTTGGCCTCTCAAAGGCGTCGTTTATTTGGCTTCACTTTGTTTAGTACATTTTCCATCTGGACGCTTCCAGTATCTTTGGTAAATCAGGGCTTCTATTTATCTCTGTTAGTGCGGCTTTGCTGGATTCTACTACGCGCTCGACGTTCAGAAACCAAAGAGGACTAGGGAAAAACCAGTTTTAAAACTTTCATCGCCCTAACGTGCAAAGCACTTGAACTTATTTTTCGCATTACTGCATGAAATTTTTAATAAATCTTAACGAGGCTTTTTTAACAGTCGAAACAATAATTTGACAATTATTTTTAGAAGTTACTTTAAAAACTAGCACGACCAAATTTCTATATAATTATTTATGAAGTAATTGTCTTACACATTCTCAGATATATACGCCATATCAAGTTGATATTTCTGCGCTAAGTATTCATCAAACCGAAGGAAGATTGATATTTTCAGCAGCTTCTTTGCAGTATATATATTTTGATAGTAGTTTAACTCCAAGTCTTTGCCTTAACTTACTTCGTTTTTTTGATAACCTTTTACCTTCCGGGACGTGAGATCAATTTAATTTAGTGCTGAGGTCAGTGAACGTAATTAGGGTTTTCGCCGGGTGAAATATCTTTGTTTGAGAGGGCATTATCATATCATATTTTAATTAAAATTAAAAAAGCCTTCTAAAAACACATCTCTTAAATTTAAATGCTCCCCACTGCTAAAAAAAAAAAAAGGGACAAGGGAATGTCGGCTGTGCGTTTTGGACTGTACTTTTGTTTGTTCGAGCTTACTTCAACACTTAAGAAATCTTTGTGTCAACTTTCAGTCAGTAAGGCATTGCAACTTAAAATACTAGTTTAAATATGTTGTCAGTTTCAGTAATCGTATTATAAGCAACGCTATGTTGAGAGTGGTCCCTCCACTTGGTCTTGTGGTTAGTGCGTTTGGCTGGTGGGCCAAATGGCACGGGTTCGTTTCCAGGCCAGGGAGGAGATTTTTCAAACCTTCTCCCTGGGTTCAGGACTGGGTGTTTGTGATCTCACTTTGACCTTCATCCCTTGAAAGATAATGAGAAACCATCAAACAATCATCCGTCTTTGGCAAGCACAGTGTCTTCACAGCAGTCATCACCGTAGCGTTGCTTGTCCTCACGGCACCCAGTAATGGATGAAACGACTTATGTTGCTGTTGAATTCTTTTTTACTGTAAAAGCTCCGAGGATTGATGATACGGCAATAGAGATGATATGGATGATTATATCCCAGAACGAAGCTTCTGCTATTGAGAATGTATAACATGTATCTTGATACAAATTAATTTCCTTAAATATGTAAGGAAGGTTTTCTTAAAACCAAATACAAGGATATTGGGAAAGACCCCTCTTTGGTCAAATCATATCATTCATTGGTCATTTTACCGATTCTGGAAAACCTAAAGAACGATTGCTTAATAAAAGACTATATGAACATCCCGAAACACCAAAGGGAATCTATGATAAACAGTACGGGTTTAATCAAGGATCCAGCACGGAAAAAGCAATACTCGACATGAAGGAAAGCCTATTGAATACTGAAGAAGAATATTTCCTAGTAGTCACAGTGAATATCCCAGGAGCTGTGGACTACATCTGGTGACCACAGTTAATATGGAGACTAAAATTATTAGGGACACATAGAAAAATATATCTGGAAATATTAAGCTATTTTAAAAACAGGTTATGTATGAGTCTAATTAGACATATTCAAAAAAGAAAATTGACAATGGGTTGTCCTCAGAGGTCAGTTCTCGGACCATTCCTATGGAACGTATTATTCGATGAGCTCCTGCCTTTGGATATGCCCGAAGGATACGTTGTTTTCGGCAGATGACCGCTTATTACTTGTTCCAGCCAGTTCACGATTCGAACTAAATAACAAAACAGAGGCAGCAGTTTGACTCATTAATAAATGGGCAGATGGAACTGAACTTATAATTTCCCCAGACAAATTGGATTGTATCCTTTTAAAGGTAATTTTGAATGTAAATCTTCCTCCTACAATTGGACTTTATGGGAGATCATTAACGACTAAACATACAATAAATACTTAGGTGTTTGCATCTCCACAAGGACAACATTACATGAAAATCAAAAATTAAAAGCTAATAAAACACTATTACTAATCCATAATATGAGAAATGTTACACCTGATAACTGGGTAATAAATTCAAGGACTCTTATCTTTACTATATAAAAGAGTCTAGGAAGTATTTTAACATACGCTGCAGCAGTTTGGAAAGAACTAGCCACTCATACTCATGTACGACTCCATATATACTCTTCACAAAGAACAGCTTTAATTTATGTGACCAATGCGTCCAGGACTACTTCCCTAGAAACTCTAGAATATATATCTGGAATAACACCCATAGATTTGGAAATAATAGAAAGAGCAAAAATAACTTTATTAAAAATGTTAGGTGAAGTACATCCTCGAGATAAGAGAAGATTAAGACAGGACATACTTGACAAATAGCAGGAAAGATGGGAAAGCAGTGAGAATGGAAGATATCCGAATTCTGTTTTCCATGATGTAAGGGAAAGATTTAAATCAAACTGGTTCTCTGTAGATCATTATACTCCACATGGAAACTGTAAGTCTAAGTTTTCAATGAATTTAGTAAATTCTCCAACCATTCTCAAAACTGTCCCATTTGTCACCATGATGACACAGCACATGTTTTATTTGAATGTGCTAGGATATAAAGAGGTATGTGTGGCTGCTTTCTCAAGAAAATAAAGGATATGAGGACCGCACAACAATAATGAAGAGAAAAAAATAAGTACACGATCTGGAAGAACCTAGCCTAATAAATGGGAAAGAAGCTAGAAGAATCTGGTAGTTGATATGCTACCCACAATTTAAATGTACAATATTATGTGCAAGTTCTCGACGATAGTACTCACGAAGAAACAATATAACCTATGTGATATAACTAGCATTAGTAGCTTGACAAAACGATTTAATAATTTCAGTCAAAAAAGAAGATTCTAATCGTAGAATATCGACACGTGAATATTTTGGTAAGATAACAATAAATGAAGATGAACTACTTATAATAATATTCAAATTAATAGCATGAAGAATAGAATAAGGAATGAAGAGGAGGAATGTTGTTATTGCACATTATGAAGACTTTGAATAGTATGACAGCAAGTACCTAGCTTGAAATGCAACCATAACCAATATCATTTTTGTAAGCTTGATTAGTTTCAGATATATAGGGTTGGAATTCTGTAGTTATAAAAAGCCAAAAATCTTTTTAGTAAAAAAAGTTTATCAAAATTGGTCAAGAAGTTTTTTATTGATTCAGGAATAAACAAACAGATGGACAAATAGACAACAATTTTAAAAACTATATTTTTGAGTTCTAAATAATGTAAATAGCAATTTACAGTAGTTGTTTCGTCATTTCATACAGTTTTCAGACGTTTTGCCTTTGGAAATATATAAAATATAGAGTAAGTACTTACAGCGAACACAGTTTACGGATTATATTTATAAGAAATAAGCGTGTAATTATAATAGCCAAGATTTGATGTCATATTAGTTGTAGACAGACCTGAGTGTAGACGCCAAGTCTCTAATTCAGCATAATTGCACTAGCAGAGGACGGTATTGTATCCAAGGTCGTGTTCCCGTGTCTCATGTATCGACCCTAGCAGCGACTAGGAACCCTCGTAGCTAATCACGTCTAGTATTCCGTTTGTTAACTATGCCGGGCGTCTCTCTCCAGACACTTAGTTAATTAGTGCCTCTGATTATTAACATGCCTCGCTTAACGCCGAGAATCTGTAAGGGAGCACGTAATTAACCCAAATTACCCGTGCCTTGACAAGTACGCTCTTGAGGGCTCTCTCCGAGTGTAATGAGGCGTTTTTTTTTATTGGAGGAGGGCTATCTTCCATGCTATAACCACACAGAAGGAGCCAGCCAGACCGGCTTGTGAACTGGGTGGAGTCCTGGGTAGAGCCCCGTCTACTTAAAATCCCAAAACTTTAGCTGGAAAGTAGGAAGAATCCCTCCATCCATGTGGTAAAGGGAAGATTGATCTGTCTTGAATAATATTATTATTTTTAATGTTACATATGTGATAATTGTTGTTTAAACAAGTTATACCAGGACAATGTATTTCTTTTGGGCTAAAGTTTGAGGCTTTAAGCGCGCATCTGGTGGACCTTCAGGCTTTTGCACTGTCCGAAGGCACTGTTTGGCGCCTTGTCGACCTCTGTCGTCCTTCATCGCAAGTACCTTTAACATCTGTTAGTTTACTGTTTGTGTATTAGAGTATGCTATTGTCTCCTGCAAAACGAATGCATTTTGTGTTCTGAATGGAATGTTATCGTGATATTATTATTTTATATTTGCACAAAGTCAAAAAAATATTGATAATTCTAATTTTTATTTGGTTAATTGCGTCACGATCATTCACTAGAAGAAGTTTTATGAGTTTACATAGCTGGGTATCACATTCTCAATTGCTTTCATAAACTAATTTCGGATAAATTTATTTATGAAAATCGGCAATGTGCGATAAACTATAATTTAATGTGGAGGGTGAAGTTGTACTTCAAGGATTCACATTTTTCTCAAACACAAGAACTTTGCGATTTAATCTCGATCACAAATAAATTGTTTTTCCTTAATTATTATATTTTACAGCGCTACTGTCCTCCTTTTACTCTTTGATTAATCTGTCCTTCATTCGGAGACGAAGTTATGTGTCGCACAGAGAACGTCAGTTTTTCAAGAAGCCATGTATTTTTCTGCTTTCTCAAGTAGAATGTTAACCTTCTTTCTCGTAAACAATTCGATACAGATTTAAAGAAAAGTTAAAAACGAAAATACTCTATGCATCAATGAATAATTATGGATTCTTAAATCGCACAATGAAGTTTAACTAAGTGCATCGGTTTAAGCGTTATAATGCTGCATTGAACTGACGTTGAATACCCGGCAGCCAGTTTTCATTTATTTTTCAGGTTTTATCGAACTCGAGTATTTACTCTACCGGAGTTGTCTGACGACCGCATGCCACAATGCTGCGGAATTGTCGGTCTGATACAGAATCGAAGCGAATATATCGACATTAAAGCTGTCAGTACGCAGGTGTAACCACTGCAGTTGACCTTCCCACGGTCGCTGCATTGCATGGTAGGTTTTCAAACAAGATAGTATATCACCTGTGTGAATGTACACAAGTTTTGATTGCAGGAATGGGATTTGTGATCAAGTAAACTAAAGTGTGGTGTAACGTGTATTTCCTGTTTTTAGAAAAACCAATGTTTTGTTTGAATCCATGCCTTAAATAGTACATACTTACCCACCGGGTAGAAACAGATATCTGTTTAAGGTGGAAAAGTGCTAGCACGGAATTTTTCTGCAATCTCTGTTTAGTTTTTGGATTTTTTCTCCGTTGAAATATTTTATTTTCTATCAGAATGTGTGCGTATGTTTATATATTCCATTTAATGGAATACATCGTAAATTTGTATATTATTATATTGCTTTTCTAATTTAAGGATGTAGCATTACAAAAAAAAAATTGAATTTCTGAATTAACTGTGTAATTAATAAAAAAACGAATGTGTTTGTTTACGCACTATTTTTTGTATGAATAGCATGGGAGTAGTCCTAAATACAACGAAATGCTAATACTTCGTGTAAATATCTTATGCATAAACGCAATTTTCTAATAGGTAAATAGACCCGAGGCAATGTTGTCTAATGCAGGTTGCTCAACTACGTGTTTAATTTATGTATATATTATTTAGTGTATCCACTTATTTAATAATTGAACTAATTCATTTTTCGAATTTTTTATTTATTTTGAAAGTATGATTTCTTCACAAATTGAATAATATTAAGTTGGGTGTTAAGTTGAGGTTGGAAAAATTATTTTTGTGATTGATATATCAAACATATTGAAGATTACGCAGGCAAGCTAAGAATTAACTATTTATTTTAATGCAGTAATTCTAAATGTTATTTGATTAATAAATAAGGTTTGTCTTGAAACTTCGCTTGGAGTCACTAAAATGACTTACGTTCACCTTAAAATGGTTAGGCGGTGCTATTTGCTATACTGTATAACTATTGGGAGGATGTAAAATTTTGTATTCTGTTACTAAATTAATTATTCGATTTCACATAAAATAATTAGCGCGTGGCCGTCACGTACGCTAGGAGTGAAACAACGCACTTTAATAATCCACTTGTATGTTCAGACAAACTATTCACTAGTTCACTTGAGCGATGAAACTAAACAATGAAGTACACGATAGCATACTAAATACCGTCATGTGTTGTAGTAAATGTGTTGGTGGGAAACAGCCTGAGTGTTGTTTGTGGCGGTCAGCAGGACGAGTGTGTCGCGGTGTGTCGGCGGCGCGGCATAAAAAAAAATGCAGCACTGAACCGTCGCCTTACAAACGCTAGTAGAGATCCAGGAGTGTGGCTACAATACATACTCTTCCTACTCAACTCCATCGGTGCCCCACTTTCTGAGCGTTGCAATTATTTCGTTACGTTCTTATCAGTCATCGCCTTAATTTAGCCTACCGGTTGTAAATAAGTTTGTTTACGGCGTATGTCTTCTTTTAATATTTAAACTTCATGCATGATCAAAATTTACGTTACTTAGGAAAACTACTGATCTTATTCTCATCGTGTTTGTAGATGAAAATACCACACTACAGTTGATTTTAGAAGTCTTGGAAAGGACACGACATTTTTTCATTCTAATAAAGAATTTCTACATAAAAAGTTGTTTCCTACCCGGATTCCCATCAGCTGAACACACGTCGAAGAAGTATTTTACGCTCTTAAGAGTTCTGTTGAGTTAGTGTTTGACTCACACAAAAACATGACACTTCTCGGTACGTGCAACTTTTATGAATTTTTTTCTAACAAATTTATATTTGGTCTGTGTAACAACGTTGTAGCAAATACGATTTCTCTATATTTTGTTCAATTTTTTTTTTTAACTAGAGTTTCTCTTTATTGGCTAGAAATAATTGTTTGGTAACAATTCACGTAATGCTTCATGCATGATATTCTCGGTATTTTGCTTAAGGTAACATTTGTTTTTCTTAATTCGGGCTCGAGTCTTATCACCGCGGTCATGACGGGCCGCAACACGCACGAAACACCGCCACTGAAGGATATTCGGCAAGGAACTGGTGAAAGCATGCAGTTTGGATTGTTTTCGGGAACTCGCGTAAATCCGAAATCAAGATGTGTGATTTAAGCGTCTAAAAACGCTACCGTCACCTGTATCTCCATTAGGTGACGTTTGAGTCTTTCCCCCTAATGCCTTAATATGATTTTACGTGCAAGAGCAACGTAAAAATGTATTTCGTCATGTTTTATCGTTTTCTTCCCAGTGCCTTTTATTTCAGAGTTATCAGATTTGATTTGCAAAGTTAAAGGGGTTTTAAGAGGCCCGCCTAGTCAGGGGTGTATTTGTGTTGGTGAGGCGAGATGGTAAGTGCAGCGCTCGCTGGTACTTATAGCGCAGTATCGCCTCTTAGCGCAAGGCTCTGAATTGACGCGCAGTCTTCTCGTCGTGCATGAACAACTGTGATATTTTAGCGGTGACCGTAGCATTATATGGCGGATAAATTAAGATAAAAGCGTAATGTAAGTCTCCTAAGTGCTTTCAAGAATCTGTACCGGTTGTTTAAAGCCTAAAAATTACTTTGAAAAAAATGCCTTTTAACCATTTTAACTGGTATAAAAGTACATATTAAAACCCTATCCGAAAACCAAATTACTCATAGACCTTCAGCGAATACTTAAATGCTTTTCGTAAACAGACCCCCACTCGGATATCCTGAGTAGTTTTCAAATCGCGTTGTTTTACTTGGATCTCTGCGCACCGTATGTGTGGCCGGGTAGTCGGAGTCCTCACGAGAGAGCTGAGTTTCAATTACAGTTAAGATGGACATTTGCTGTCGTTGTCGACCATCCATTCCCCTCAACCGTGGTCCTTCTAGGTGCGTGTGTTTTGGCACTTCGCCAGGAAGCTGCCGGGAATCCATTTAGACATCGAGTTCCAGGGAGCGTTTATTCAGCCGGAACTAGTTAGCGATTTGCCGAGAGATGGGCGCGGAGTATAACTCAATCAGGGGTAATTAATTTCCAGGCAGGGCCCGTTGCCAGCGGGAGGACGCCTGTCGCAGCTTCGCAAAAGGGGCGAAGGGAGTGTTTGCGGGTTGGGATAATTCTATTCCCTTTAACGTGCGGTTAAGAACGAACATGCTCCACCAATCTTTTCAGCTCCGCGCCTTTGTTCAGTAGGGCTTTGACGAACCAGTTTTAGGGACCATGGCGGTTGAATGTTCATTTGACTTGCCTCTCACCAAGGCGTTTGAAGCCGGGAGTTTTTTCTGGTAAGAAACGTGGCGGACGTTTCGGTGAGCAGGTAGGATTCCAGTTCATTCCGTCCATCTTCATTCTTGTTATCACCATTAGTCGTCTATAGTTACCTAGACGTTGACAGGATTTTTAGATCATCCATTCATAATATTTATTCACTAACTAGGCATTTGATCACTCAATACCAGAATACTATGAGGAATGACCGAGATATAACTGACGATTTAGCAATAACATGATTATTCAACAGTCAAGTATTTCATACAAAGAATAGTTACCTATTTGATGAATAAATAGTGTCTTTAAGAATTTGGTGGGAAAATCTGTTTCCTGGTGTGTTTTCTTTAGGTACTTGTTAACCTCCCTAAATATATCGTCACTAGTCGTTATAAAGCCTCATTTTTATTTCACCCATTTAAAGGACAGTAGAATCCTACATCCGCTGAGAGGCCCGTTTAAAGGATAGAAAAATCCTACATTCACTTAGAGCGCCGTTTAAAGGATAGTAGAATCCTACATCCTTTGAGAGGCGCTTATCGACGCTACGAATGTTTGAGCTGCCACCAGCCAGTCCTTGGCAATAGAAGAACAAGGATGGTTTTATTTTTACTTATTTAGAGGATTTCCATTTCTGGTAATGATTTTATATTATGTTGACTTTTATAATGATGAAGCTAGAAAACAACCAAATTAATTAAATCGTAAGAATGGTTTATACAATCTTTTTTAATTAATTGATTAATATGTACATCAGCCAGTCCGTAGTGTGTTTTATTAAATATTATCCTTGTATGTACCACGTTAATGATAAATATGTGCACATAGCTATATATGACTCATAAAACAATTGTTTATATTATCTTATATCTCATATCCGTAGCTTCAGAACAGACGCACAAGTACTTAGTGTTTGCTGTGGCTTGAGTGTAAGCAGCCGTCTGCAGTAACTCAAGAACTGTGGCTTGTTACAGCGGCGTAGGGATTCGAGGCAAAGGCATAACAAACAGCATACAAAAGCGACGTTTAATTCATTCCGTTTGTTCTGAGGCCGTGAGAAGCTTGAGAAGGAAAACAGGCACCCCACGGGCCTTATAAAGGAAGAGATATTATATATGAAATTATATATTGCAAAGCGACCTATGGAATTTATGGCAAAATATTTTTTTTATGTGTTACTTCATAGTTCTCGGTAAACGGAATTTGGTAGCAGTAATTCCGTGAATGGAACAGAAGGTGCATGGGATGGAAATGTGTAACTAAATTGCTGCAATTTGTGGTGGATGGCGCAAATCAAAGTCCACAAAGCCAAATGGGGAACTTTGTAATTTTAACTGTATAATGAATTTTAACAAGGTATTTCAATAGAATTTATAAATAGAAAATCTGTCCCAAAGCCGGGTTTTAATATTTTTTTAAAGGCTATTTTGCTTTTATCGAAGCCGTTTCATTAAAAAATTTAAAATTTATCCCTGCAAATCAGATGATTCGATAGTCAACGTAGCTGCTACGGCAACGAATTTTAGCGGCGTGTGCGAAAACTACGTGTGATTAGCGTTTATAAAAATAGCTGAAAACACAATTTACCTCTATTTATCGCGCTTAGAATTATTTTAAAAAATTATACTTTAAATTCCGTGCCTGAGTATCGTACCATAGATAAGTATATTTTCAACATGAGAACACATAAATTTTCTCTTTACCGACAATAGATGTTTACACATCACTGGCGAGTGCTGGAAGACTCGCTCTCATGTTTTTTGTGTAACATTTGTTTTAAAGGTTAATATACCTTTATTTGTGTTGCAAAGTACCGGAAGCAAACGAATCTCATAAGACAACTGCTTCAAAATTAGACAGTCTACTTTACAAAAACATTGTGCTTGTTAAAGGCGTTCTTCGACTACTTTAGTCCTTCACGTGACAGGGGAGCTGTATATTCGCCCAGATTGTCAGATGTCACGGAGTGTGCTTGATGGAGTGGTTGGCGACGGCTTCCGGCTCGGTTGCTTGGCAACTGGAACCCCAGCCCCCGCCAGCGACCCGCCATGTGAAGTAGAGTGTCTTGCCGCGGTACCCAAAGACTGCAAGCCCGCCCGCTTAGCCATGGCTGGCTGTTTTAGATTACTGTCGACTCTCTTATTTAGTGCTCACATTATAATAAAATCGGCTAAATTTTATTTTTTAAAATGTTTAATCTATCAACATTTAAACTGTCAATTGCTGTTTTGAAAACCTTCTCCTATTAAATTGTGTGTTTGTCTAGTTTGCAGATGATCGTATATTTGGTTATTTCAGTTACCCCCAATAGTGAATAAGTCATTTATTTATTTTTAAAATGTGATCTATTGAAATATACACGAATATTTATTGTACTCCATGTATTAAATTTATTTAGAATTTTAAACTAAATAATTTGAACTTGCAATTAAAATAACCTATTTTTGTCTATTTTTGTTTCAGGTAAGTTTTTTCCGATGACGTACTTCGGCATTAGTGTATTGGATGACTATTTCAAGGCCAAGTTTTTTAAGGTAGGTTTTTTTTTTTTTTTTTTTTTTTTACTCAGTGAATACTCTAGCGTAAGACGCACGCATAGCAGCTGTGTTGTTTGAAATGTTGATCGGTAGGGAAAGCACAGTGTGGGGTAGGCGACTGTACTTGCCAGCTTGTATCGCTTGGTTTCAGAGTTGCTCGTAAGATGTCCGTGCGTGATCAGGAGGGAGGCTATTCACTGGTCCCGTCCCGTGAGTGAACATGCAAATAGCGCACGTGCGTTTCGGAAATCGCATCTGCTTAACCCTGTCGGTCTGTTCGTCCACTGAAGTGGACAGTTTATATCTCAATGATAACATGGAGTTTATTAAACCTTGGAAGTGTGGGTTAAGGTGTACCTATATTCTAGTGGACATCGTGCTTTATGACTATGAAATAAATAAATGTTATTTTACTTTTATTAATTATTATAAAATAATTATATATTAATATCATAATTATAGCTTAAGATTATTGTCATATAAAAATTAAAAAAATAGTTTAGTTGTAATAAAAAATAAAATTACTTATATCTTAGGAATTGACAAAGTTTATCCTTAAAGGGCTAAATACACACGCGGGTGAGGAAGGTTTTAATCTCCAACTCTTAAACCTCGTATTTTCTTTTTTTTTCCGTTTAATTGCACGCCTAGGGATATTTAATTAAAGTTTGTTAAACCATCGTTGTTCGACCGTTCGATCTAATGATCAGCAGTTCTGACCGGTGGCCCGGGGGAAATGGGATCGATTCCCTGCCTGTTCAGGACTTGTTCACATCAGAGCAGTTTCCTTGCTAGTTTTCCACGGCTTCAAGAGTGGGTTTATTTCAGTACCTTCACCTCCGTGCAGCGGAAGGCGGTAGCAAACCTTTGCAGAATCACGCTGGCACGGCGGCCACAGCAGCGCCTCGGCTCCTTGCGCCGAGGCTTTATCTGGAGTGTCAGGCCACTGCGAGCGAAATCGAGCAGGATAATAAATATTGAGTATGTGTTTAACGTGGGTTGATCTAGCGAATTAGTTATGCATATCCTGCTGTACTTCTTTCCGCAGTGAAGCGGGGGAAAAGGCACCCTTGAAACAGCGAAAGAGACTAGGTTAGGACATTTATTTTAGTTTCAAAACCTAATAAATTCTTAAACCGCTACTGTTATGATATGTTGTTGTAAAATAAATTTTCTCTAAACAATTTTGTTTATTCTTTCTTCGTGTTTTTACCCCTTCAATATTAAAAAATACGATATTGAAGACATTGCGTACATCACTATATATATAACGTCTTCTTTTAAAACCATACTATTCTTATTACTTCCAATTGTTTTCTGTACTGAGATACTGAGTAAATCTTCGTTGACTGCCTATGTGACGAAAGTCTCTTTTTTTTTAAAGCAGTCCGCTATATGTTCTGCACTTCTTCGTAATTACTTCTAGCTCAGATTACTAATACTACCGAGCCCTGTGAGTGTTAAAGATGTATAAGTATGTATTATGATGATTTCTGAGTATCTACGTTTGTCCTTATGTCAAAACGCCTGCTCATCTGAACTTCAGTTGTAAGTATACCCTTAGAATAATATGTATATTTGTACTAAGAACACTTTCTAGCAGGGTTGTCTGGTTCCATACAACGATTTAAACCATGGTTTAAACCAAGTGGTATTAAAAAATTGTTTTTTAAATAATGTATTTTAAAATAGTATATCTAAATTTTTTTAAATGAAAGTTCTGATATCACTCTAATAGCAACAAAAGTTAGCTTATTAATGTTCCTTGTGATTTGCAGGAACAAAAAATTATGTACTAATCAAGATATTATTTAAATTATCTGAATAAGTTGTAAATCATAACCAGCTAAATAAACCTGTAAAATTAAATCAATCAATGATTTGTAGACAAAGTGTTAAAAAAAAGGAAATAAATAATTTATTATTAAAAAAATTCTTATTCCGTGGGAAATCCCCGACTGAACTGTAAATCCCTATTCTGTAGGAAACACCAGTTCGTTGAAGAAGACCCTTCCTGTAGGGAAATACCCTTTCTGTCGCAGCTTTATTGACTTCAGTTCAAACAAAAAACCAAGTAGTTTGATTTAAAAAAAACTGATTTTTTTAACCCTGCTTTCTGTTTTTTTTTTGTTACAGGATATACGATCTTGTATGCCATATATGGTGCTAGGTGTTTATTGCATTGTTTGTATGACCATAAATTACAGATATGAGTTGATAATGTTCACTGCATAATGTTCGCGCAGTAGTATCCAATTTCCTATTTTTCCTCAGCTGGACAATGCATTTTTTAAAAGATTTATGGTGTCAATTTTTTCGTATAAAAAAGCCGGAATCAGAAAAGAATAAAAAAAAGATTATAGAGACTGAACCTTAAGGGCAGCTCTAAAAAACTTGACCTTTCAAATTACTACTCTATAAGTTTAGCGAATAAGTTATGTCGATAATGAAACTACTCTACGTATAAAGTCCCCAAAAATATTCGTAATTTAGGCGGAAGTTTTTAGTAAAAGATAAGTATATTTAAGTTATAACGTATAAATTGCTACAGCGCTACATTCGGATTAAAAATACGTGAAGTACTTTTAACAATGTTTTAATGACATTTTGTACAGTTAGAGCGACGGCTTATACTTAAAAGGACGTTTGATTTAGACTTAAATAGCCGCGGGCATCACACAAGCACTCGAGTAATGATGTCGGAGACAATATAGCATAGAAAAAGTGTTTGATTACATTCTGCAAGGCCTTTCACGTGCGAAGTGCCTACACTTTAGAATCCTCTTTGCTAAAGTTCCGGTTTGATTCACTACGTATGTGTGTGTTCGCGTACGTTCGTTCGTGGGTGCGTGTGTGCGTCTATGTTTGTGTGTTGGCATATAAAATGAAATTCGATCTAAGCTGTTCAATTTTCGCTGCATGGAAAATGAGCAAATATTTAATGTATCATTTAGTAATATGGGAGAACATAAATATGTTATGTACATCAAATTCTTAAAATATTACATAAGTTTGTAGAAGAGGCCAAAAAATATTTCCAGAATAAATAGATACTTCAAAATCTACCTTCGCCTGAAGGCTGTGCCGAAAGGGATTTTTTTTTTTAAATTTAAAGTTTATGGCGGAGGCGTCAGTATTGTCGGCAATGCAATACCTTTAAGAACTGTAATTTTCTAGTAATTATTTTTAGCTACTAAACTTGCTTCATCAGGTCGCGAGGAAAAAGAAGGGAGCTTTTTTTTTGTCCCGGGCCGGAGATGTGGGAGTGGAAACTCTGTCGCGGCGGGGGAGGGTTCAATTTCGCCAGCCGTCGTGTTCTCGTCACGTCTCTGAACCACCGTCCGTCGAGGGGTGGAGGAAAGAAGCTTGGGTACGTGGTGGAGGGGTCAGAGGGACGTCAGGCTGGGAAATTGTTTCAATTCCCCCGCAGGGAGCCCCGCCGTTTGTCGCGCGCCCGCCCCCGACACGGCCTGGCCAATCGAGCCGCGGCGCCGGTGCGCGGAGCGTGTGAGTGTTTACGAGCGCCTGGCGTCGCTCCGAGCTCCGGCCGACGCCCCAGCCTCCAGCGGGTGACGTCCCTGCGGCTCTACCAGCCATGCCGGATTCATTAACTACCATTTTTAAAATATATACCTATGTTATTATTTTGGTGGTTTGAAAACAAAAAATCCGAAAACATGCGAACAAGCAAGCCTCACAGTACTTGCCAGAGTAACATCGGTGACAAGAAAATGCACGCGTTCTCATAATTCTAAACTCTGACACGAAATTTAACCTTTAATTCTTTATAATAATGCCGAGCCTGTTACGCAAACACACACACACACACGAAAATTGTATTTTCAACTACTGCATTTCTTGAACCAAATAACACTTTTTTTTTCCTGCACACGCCGCTAGAATTCGTTTCCGGAGCAGCAACATCGACTGTCGGTGTACAACGGAAAAGCGAAAAAGACTTGAAAAAAAAAATATTCCAAACCCATGCTTTGGAACTGATTATTGACGACGGATTCTATTAATTCAAATACTGCTTTATTAAAATTTACTAAACAGGTAATGCTATAAAGTTTCCCTTTTGGCTTTGTGAACTATGGTTCGCACCATCCGCCGCAGATGGCAGCACCGTGGTTACACATTTACGTTTGATACGACTTCCGTTCCCACACAAAATTATCCTACCAAAAGCCGTATGCCAAGAGCGAATATGTTTTACACTAAAAACTTATTTTTTTAAATTACTATAGTGCAAAAAAAGCTTCATCATTTTAATAACAAAAGGTAAAGACGTTAAAATATTAATAATCTGTCGACATATTTTGGTCACGCATTTTACTTAGAGTCTTATAGATGTTGACGGGTGAAAAACATTTTTTGGTAATGTTTCGCAAATTACTTGTTTTATGGTACAAAACGTTGTGAGGTGATAAACACCCTGAAACTTGCAAACCGTTTGAAATTTTCGTTGTAGGAACACATTTAGCGGCCGAAAAACATTAAAATAATATGATTGTTTGATTTTTTTTATCACAGCATAATATTTTAGAGTGTCGATTGTATAATTGGTTAGATTATAAACACACAAAATGGGCGCTTAGGAGTGACAACGATACAGTTAGTCAAACATTGATTTTTATTAATAATACTTGCCAGATTTAAAATATAATATAGAATAGCGTGAAACGTGCATCTAGACACAAAATTATAAACAATACATAACACAATGCCTAAAACATTTTAGTGGATCATCTGTAAGAATTTTCTTTAAACTTAATTGTTTTTATTTAAATAACTAAACGGATTCATAATAATGGTTTTTCCACGAAAATACAAAAACTCCAGACTTCCTTCTTATAACTTCTTTGTAAAAATTTTACGTTTTGTAAAAATCGTTCTGAGGCACATTAGACACAACAAAAATGGTCATTTTAGCATACGTTTTCTCCTAACTGCCAAAATATTTTTTCCCCTTAAAATTTCAATTTGTTTGGTTTAACTGACTCTAATAAACATAAATAATCATATGACAACATAACTTCGCCTAGATTATTTACAACATGCTGTGCCCATTTTAACACACTAGGCATTCTCGTGATATTTTTTAGCTCTAACAACTTATAACTAAACTATTAAGAATAAATTTTACTGTCCATTTATTATTTATATTGTTTAGCTTTATATTCATTTATGTGCCGTGTGATCATATTTGAAGCAGTTCAAGCACAAGCCGACAACACATTTACTGCACTGGGTACGTACACCAGATGATTTTTTGGGACAATGTTCACCATCACATCTTCTTTTCTTCAGACTCTTTTTTCACAAGATGGTTAAAGCCATCAAACCGAATACTGTCAGGTATTCTAATATTTCTTGATGTAGAAAAAAAGGCAAAGATGGTCTTCCAAACCCTTTAGATGGATTGGCATATTTATTTAAATACACCAGGATAATCTCACTCCTCAACCCTAAGAGATTTTTTTTCCCAACACTTCTGGCTAGATGCCAGGAATTGTGAACGCACATCAATACAACATGAAAGGAGAGGCCAGTACCACTTTTTGTTTCGAATATTTACTTTGTACATGGCAATGTTTTGACCCAGGGCCGGTCCTAGGGCGGTGCGAGCGGTGCGACCGCACCGGGCGCCATCAAGGGAGGGGGCGCCGAAATCAACCGACACATGAGACGAACGACGGTGACGATCGGTCTCACGGGAAAATGGACGAATTGAGGTACCCGCCCTCCGAAATCACGGTGTCAGATCTCCAAATTGAATGAATCCAAATTAATAATGATTATGTGTACGACAGCTCTTTTAACGTGGCTCATTCGTATTACATTACTAGCAATTGTTTATTTACATCCTGTGTCCCACAGTTTACAGTGGCGCTTCATTCGGCCGTTACTTGAACTGCTTGGCGCCTAAGTCTTCCAATTTCCAGTCGTTCATTAGGGGCAAGTGAGGCGTGGGGTTAAATTTCGTCCGTCACTTGTTTCGCTAGGCAAGCATTGTCTATTGAATTGCCAAGTCGTTCAAACATGCGCGAGTGTATATCTGTGTTGTACAGTGTGTGTGTCGTTAGATTATTACAGAAGAATTCTTAATAGAAAACAGAAGTAGGTAAGTATTGTTTATATGAGTTCCTTTCTAGTAGTAGAGCACAGATGCGGATACCGATTAATCGCATATTAACAGCAACGTATCCAAAGTTTTGTAAATATGGCGTCTTCGTGCATGTTCGGCGATGTTTGTTTTAACGAATAAGAAATACATATTGCGACAAGACGTTGGCGACACTTAATATCCATACATATACATTGCATTGAAATGTTACTAACGTTTACTTGTTCTAAACGTTCACAATCGTTCTGAAATTATCTCCGTTATTTTAGTACAGTTATTTTCCGATAAGAATCTTAACTTATTTAAATGTTAACATATGATTATACACAAAGGCCAAACATGAATAGCGTAATAATTTATTACCATATAAAGCGAACGTTTCAAGAATCGGTAATCGGTAAAGTCATATCAGTGCACCACTACTTTCTAGTGTATTCTGTGGTACTGCGATAAGACATATCCACTTATCAACGAACGAAACCACACGGCGAGATTAAACACGGTGTCTTAGGCATTTAATGATTATGCGCGTTTGTCGAGTACGTTTCTCCTTGCAGCCCGATGTACTGCGCTTTTGTAGTGTATTTATTATAGTGTATGTATGGTAGCTTTTGTATGGAAGTGATGTACCTGTTACGTAATAACTATTATTTAATCTTTGCCTATACTGCGTTTTATATGTAAGGTGGTAAAGGTGTAGGATACTTGTTTGTTTTAACAAATATGTATAGGCCTACTATATATTATATATCACTCTTGTTAAAGTTATTTATTTTTTGTCCAATAACTATTAAAAAACGTTTTGTCTAAGGGCCTGTTTTACTGCCTTTATTTAAGTGACAATTTGCGTAACTGAGTTTTTACATATTTTGAATGGAAAATAAATGAAAAATCAATTAGTTATACTAACAGCAGGATAAATAAAGGTGGTTAAAAACAGGTCCGTAATTAATTAAAAGTGCAAAAAACGGGTTTTTAAATAGTCCCTGAACTTAAATAAAGGAAAAAACTTAATTTAATTATTTTATAACTGGCTACTGCCGGCGATTTTGATCGCGTGGCTCCATGGGAATAGATTATCGCACATCAGAATTTAAATCTTTAACTCAAGTATGTCCTATTCTGTGTCACTGATTTCCTGATATCATGTATGTAACGAGTGATGGTTAAATGTGTCTTTTACAGATTAAAAACATGTCACAGTATTCAAAAAAATTGTCTGGTGCACAAAACTTAAAAAGGAAACGGATAAAGCAAGCCGAAACTGAAAAATCTGCAAATTTGCTATCAAAATTTTTGAGAGTCGAAAAGTTATCTCACCCTTCATCACCACAACTTCAATATCAACAAGCAATAGAAGAAGACCCGCTTGAAAAAAGTTCTGATCTTGAAGATACACAGCACCATTTTCAAGAAGATTTAGCTGTTCCTGGAACTTCATCTGCATCTCAAAAAATTACAGAAGAAGTTGTAACAGATGAATCGTTATCATCATCTTTTAAAGAGAGAAAACTAGATGATATTTCAAAATGGCCGCTTATTATTGACTCTGCAACAAAAGATGAAATCCTTCTTTGAGGCCCTGTTTGTAATGAAATGAAAAACGAAAATTACCCAAAGAATTGTGACGCCGTCATTTTTCAAATTCGCATTTTGAAAAAGTAATGCCAAATGGGGAGATTTTTAAAAGAAGATGGCTCGTGTACTCTAAATCTGCAGATAAAGTATATTGTTTTTGCTGTCGTTTACTCAACACAAACCCCAACTCTAATTTGGGAAAAGAAGGATTTGACGACTGGCGGCACTTATCAACGCGTCTCAAAACACACGAAACATCCTCAGATCACCGACGTGCTTTGAACAGTTGGATACAAGCATCGATTAGGTTGAAGAACTGTAGCGGGATAGACAAACAATTACAAAAACAGATTGAAGATGAGAAATCGAGATGGGTTGTATCCTCGAAAGAATGATGTCGATAGTGTTCTTCTTGGCATGCAATAATTTGGCGTTTAGAGGGAGCTCTGAAACATTATACACCCCTAATAATGGCAACTTCTTGGGTTTGGTGCAATTATTAGGAAAATTTGACAATGTGATGATGGAGCACCTCCGCCGTGTTGTAAATAAAGAGACTAATGTCCACTATTTCAGCAAACGCATTCAAAACGAATTAATTGGCTTACTTGGAAGTGAAGTTCGAAATAATATAGTGAATATGGTAAAGTCAGCTAAATACTTCTCCATAATTATGGACTGCATTCCTGATGTAAGCCACATTGAACAAATGTCACTAACATTCCGGTTCGTTGACGTTAATGAAGAAGAAGTGGAAGTGCGAGAGTGTTTTGTTGCTTACAAGCCAGTAAGTGACTCTTCGGGAGCAGGACTCACTGGCCTCTTTCTTGATTCGATTGTACAAGAATTTGATTTAGACATGAACGATTGTAGAGGTCAAGGCTACGACAATGGAGCGAATATTATAGGAGTGAACAAAGCTGTACAAACCAGAATTTTAAACCTATATCCTCGGGCAATTTTTAACCCATGTGGCTGCCACAGCTTGAATTTGGTGATAGCAGATGCAGCCAAAAGTTCCGTTAAATCTGTTTATTTATTTGGATTTCTCCAAAGACTATTTGTTTTATTCTCTGGATCAACCAAACGATGGGAAGTGATATCCAAGCACATAGACGGATTATCATTAAAAAAAAGTTTGCAAAACTCGCTGGGAGAGTAGAGTTTCTAGTCTTGCTGCTGTTCGCTTTAACTACACTTCAGTTCGTGAAGCCCTTCAAAATCTTCATGAAGAAACTAATGACTCAGTTGCAGCATCAGAGGCATTGTCGCTTATTCAGAATATGGAGCAATTTGAGTTCATAATTACAATGGTGGCTTGGTATGATATATTGTTTCAAGTAAACATTGTAAGTAAAGCTATGCAGTCTGAAACTATGGACTTACCAAATGCATCGTAATTACTGAAAAACTGTTCGGAATTCGTGAAAGAGTACCGTAGCTTTTGCTCAACTCTAATTACAGGTAAAGAAATAGCATCTCTAGCCGAAATAAACAACGTTTTTAAGGCAGTCCGATCGCGAAGAAAAAAACTGTTATTTGAATACGAAGCTAAGCAATGGCGTATGTCCAAAAGCCTACATCAAATCATGCACTCCCATTGCACAAATCTTTCAAAGATAATGATCCGGAGGAATTATATAAAATGAACGTTTTTTACCCGATGATAGACACAATTGAGAATATATTGGTTACACGTTTTCAACAACTGTCAAAATTCAATGATACATGGTCATTTTTATACGACATTAAAATAATTTCAGAAAAATCCATGTTGGAAAAAGCCTGTGGTGAATTGCAAATCACTTTAACCGATGGAGAAAAATGTGACTTATCTGGTCATGAATTGGTTGAAGAACTTGTGAGCCTGAACCCATTTCTAAGAGATCTTCAGTCAGGAGAGCCAATAAAAGTACTTCGACTTATAAAAAAATGATTGGCAAGATATTTTCCCGAATGTATGGACATTGCTTCGTATCTTGCTAACTGTGCCTATAACTGTTGCCAAAGGAGAACGAAGTTTCAGTAAATTAAAACTTATAAAAACCTACCTACGGACTACTATGTGTCAGGAAAGACTGTCCGATCTTGGAATTTTGTCTATAGAAAATGCTATTGCCCAAAATTTGAATTATTCTGACTTGATAAAAAAATTTGCAAGTGCTAAAGCTAGAAAACTGATTATCTAGGTATTTTTTAAATATTTTTACTACATCTCTACATACTTTTTGATTAATGTTTGCATGGAACATAGAATAAATTAAATTTGACAATCATTATATTTATTATTATTATTATTTGTCATTTGTCCACTACATCTATCACATATAGGTAATCGCACAAACTGGTCAAACGAACATTTCTAAGATTTGACATTTTAGACAGCAGTAATTCGGCTTAATAATCTGAGGCGGCTGCTTTTTTTGGTGGAAAATTAAGCAACCAGTTTAACAATATTTTTTTTATTTAGAGGGGCGCCATTTTTAGATTTCGCACCACCTAAAAATTTTGATAGGACCGGCACTGTTTTGACCCATTCGATAAACACGTTCCATTTTTATATTTTATTCACCAAAAAAGAAAGATTGCTGCACTTGTACGTTTTTTCTTTCTTTCTGAGAAGAGTACGCTTTACACCCGACTGTGGCTCAACACCAAGACAATTCGATGCTATAGCTACCACCGAGTTGTCAAGCCACTTTGAAACTAAAACTCCATGTTTGACAATAGAAGTTTCGTGGTAGCCCCTTTACTTTTTCAGAACATTTTTTGATGTAATCGGACATGACTTAGGAATTCTGTTTTTTCTTATTGTGCCTGTGCCACCATATAATTTTTCTCTTAGAAATGCTAGCAGATAAAGTCCTGAAAATATGTTGTAAAAAAAAGAACTGGTAAGGTATTTATTCACTTCTTATGTATGTAACAAATGGTCAGCTGCCTTGCCAAAATTATTTTCATATTAACTGTTTTCACTGGAAGATGTACCTTAAAAAATATTGAAGTTTATAAGATAACCATCGATTGAACACAGAGACCATACCTTGAAACCAAAATGTATTGTCTTGCCTCTCATAAAATTTTTTACAAGAATGTTTGCCATAATACTTAACCATAATTTCATTATAAGATAAATCTTGCTGGGGAAGAAAATGTTGTAAACATTATTTCTTATTTTTTTTTTTTTTAACAAAAGCCCTATTTTCCACAGTTTATCGTGGAAATTTATTTCATTGTTGTCAGCACAGTGGAGGACTCTAAATATCTGTTCAAACAGATTTTTTTCTTATCGCATCACAAATAAATTCATTCCGTGTGTCCTTACGATTTTCCCATTGCAGCATTTTATTTGGAACACTGTTGTAACCACCGAGTATCACAAATGCTAGGAAACACTTAAGTTCATCTTTAGTAATGTTTGGATATTCGCAGTTTTTAAAAATGGTATATTTATCTGATTCTTCAACCAAGTATTCAATTAAATCATCATCAAAGAATAACTAAAATCATTCACTTATTGAGAAATGTTGGAATCTGTTACTACGCCCATCAGGAAATTGTTTCAGAGAGGATTCTATATTTCCATACATCCATGTTCTTTTTGCCGAAGGTTTCCAAGCGATGAAATGTATTTAGTTCTTCATCGGTTTAATCATGGTATCGTATTTTTTCTCGAGCTGAGAGTTGCCTAACATTCAAATTATCTAATATTCAACGTTCATCTTCATCCCATGAATCCTCGACGTTGAGTTTTGGGCTCCGGTGGGCAAGGTAGATAGTATCAGCAGTTGCAGCCTCGTCTCCATTTTCTCCAAGAATGATATCTGCTGGCATTAGAATACTTTCCCAGTGCCTGATTTCTGCAAAGCATACAAAATCAATGTCCATTATTTGAAAATTACAAACTTTTCGTGGAATATCACAGTCATATAACTTCACTATATGCAGTTATAACTAAATATTTTTACTTGAACATAACAACACATATTTTTCAACATTACTGTAAAGGTACCAACATAAAAATATCCAAAGATATAATTCCATAGATATTTGAATAATGTACTGCAGGTGTATCCATATGGACACACGGGGAAGTTAAGGGTTAATACGCATGTCGGTGCGGAAAGGGGGTGGGCTTTATAGAACACTATTTCCTAGAATAAATGATAGTGTCACTGCCGAATGTCTCTTAGACTCACAGCACGGCGAAGCGACATCACTCTCGCTCACTGCATCGTGCGTAGAGACAACAAAGCACTTGTTGCGAGAGCTGGTGTCACCCCTAGCGCTCATTGCTTCCATACAAGTGACACTCATAGAATGCATGGGTTGATGAACCATAAGCAATACATGTACATGTTTGCTGTTTCCGATTAGTAAGGAGTGTCCTTTACCGACGCAGGCGTGAACAAGGGATCCTTAAATATCAAGACCACAGTCGGTGAGGATCTGACCCTAGGAGGATATCCGAATTCTTTTGACGCTTACATAACATGTTATATCAACGAATTTTTTTTTTTTTCCGCAGTCAAATTTTTGCGTTTGTAATTTTTTCACTTTCAGTTTCTAGGTACTGTTAAATTTTTACACGTTCAGTTTACAGCAATATATAACCATTTAAATTAAAGGCTGAATACATTAGTTGGCTGGTTAAGCAACAGAATTTCGTTACATTTGTACTAAAATATGACGTGACAAATCTCTGCAATGCCACAACGATACATGAAAGGAAGAGACCGAATTTCTTCGGCGATTTTGAAAAAGATTCTTGAAACTATTCAGCTGACATCATTTATGATACACTATTCAATGCTCTTTTGGGCTAAAGTGATTTTTTTTAAGGAGGTACTTGGAAACAGCAATTGACAGTCTAACAGTTCAAACACTGCAATTTCATGTTTTTATTCCCATCCTCGTATAGCGTGTGTACCTAGGCTATCAGCGCAATCAAAATTTGCACATATTTACTTACAAAAATTTCCAACGCACCCTCAACCTTTTTGCTCACTGACCACGAATATTTATATGTTTGTTATACGGGTATACTATTCAATTTAACTCAAACAGTTTGAAACTGGTTTTTGAAGTAAGATTCTGAATATCATTTTTCTAGAGGCCTAATTATTTAGAATGATATATACAAAATTCCTGTCCGCCTTGGTACAGTGTCAGGTTGTTTGCCCAAGGGGCAGGAGAGGTGACTTTTCAAACCTTCTTCCTGGGGGTAGGACTGGGTGTTTGTGTTATCCTTTCCTCCATCCCGCGGAATGCAATGGTAAAACATCGCAGGATCGGACCGCCTTGGCGAGAATAGGGACGTCACGTCTGTCATCACGTTGCCTGTGCTCATCCAGTGATGGTTAAAACTTTGTTCCTTAAACAATTTTTTTTTGTGTTCTTAACTGTTAAACTTTGCTTGGACGAAGCTTGGTGTGTTAGTTAAATGCAATTAAAATTAAAATATTTTAAAAACAATTTCTTCTTTGTTAATTATTGTTTTATAGAACGTTTTTTTCTCTTTGAATGCCGATGAGAAACAATAATTCTATTTTTAAATCTCACTTATAAACGTGTTGAGATTTTTTTTTTCATTGGTTTGATATTATAGTATGCATTTTGGAACAAAATTTATGTAGGGGGTAACTTGCTTACTCAGTGGTTGCCTAGAAAGAAGCAATCGCTGAGTGTAATGATCAAACTTCGTTCATGGCACGTTCACTGCATCGCGGGGTCTTGTTTTCAGTTCCACTTCCTTCTGTCCATGTTTTGACACCATTACTCAAAATTTCCTCGTTTTTCCACAAAACCACCCAGCAGCCAGAACAACCCCTAGATAACACCTGTCAATATGGTCGTAGATCCAGAAGGAGGGGGGGGGGGAAGCAGCCCCCATGGAATTAAACAGCCTCTCACTGAGGGGGCCTCCTGCGCTTGCAAAAGCGTAACTGTGAAACAGGGTTAATAAACTTAAGCATGAAAAAATATGTTTTATTGGAATAATTGTTGTGTGTGTATACATATATATAGATTTCCGCTGATAGCGTGCATTTAAGCCAAAATATGTGAATTATTGAATAATTATTGAATAATTATGTGAATAAGTTGTCGGTTAACCCGACTCGCAAAACTGTCGGGCCGCGCAAGCCCGCCTGCGAATTTCCGTTCAACCCCCCACCCATCCCCTTGCGAATCCTATAGATTTGCGCCCTTTCCTGGAAATATCACCCCCGCGTCCATGTGCAGTGCCCTCGTCACCCCGTCGTATCCCCGCCCTCAGCCTGAACGTTCCGCTGTACAAATAAATTAAAGAAAAGCTGTAATTTTTTTTACCAAACCCTGCGTTGATGCGTCTACCACCTCGCTACAAAAAAAACGCAGATTCAGATTTATTTTTTAGACCGATATATTATACATTCATGTTGCGCACTGTTTCCAAGCAGGTCTTGCAGTTTTTTTTTTAAATACTCGAGTGGAAGTAAAAGTAGCAGGATGTTCTATAGTGTTTCCTGTCCGTTTCCTGCCCCTTGGGGTCTCGCAAAACCGAATATTCTTTGCATTTTTATACGCGCGCCCATTTGAAGGTTTGTGTGTGTGGGGGGGGGGGGGGGGGGTTGCGCGCTGTAATTGGCCATTAAGCGGGCTGTGCTCGGGATTGGGGGAGCTCAACAACAAGTAACGGGGAGGTCTAGGACGATAATATGCAACTTGTTCTTCGTTCAAGGGCATTATGGGATGTTGCTGCGCAGGATTAGACGCTGCTGTACGTCCGCGGATCTAACGCCACGGTTCGCTCTACCCCATTAGGCATTCAGGCTTTGGCCGCATCTCTTATGTCTCGGCGCCCTCGAGTTTTACGAAAGCGAATATCGCGCGACGGTTTGTGTCAGTGAGGCGGAATGACAAATGTGGCGCTCACTGGTGCTTCTGTAGTGCGACTTCACTTCTAAGCGCAAGGCTCTGACACATAACGCAGTATTGTTGTCAACCATACGGGGCAACCATGAAATTTCTATCAGGCGACTCAAATTTTATGGCTTGGAAATGAAGGAAAAGGTGTCGTGCATGACGGTATTTTGATTTCAAGTTTCTATACCTGACGAAATTGTGGCCTTAAAATTATTATGATAACACCTGTTGCCATTTTCTACCTCCTAAAAGCAGTTAAAACAACAGAATCCGAAAACAGAACTATTATTTAGACCTCAATATCAACTTATATAATTACCGTAGACAGCTATCAGATAGCCGATAGAAACGCCAACGGAAGGAAAACCTTTCGTTGACTGGCTGGCACTAGAGTTAATAGCAGGAGGCCTCTAATGATTGGCTACCCGGAGGAGACTCCTAACAAGTATAGAGCCCCACGACCTACCACATGTCAGTTGATTCTCAACTCTGAAGATTCTTGGAACAATGTAAATCAAACGGAAAACACTACCACTTCTACGCCGCTTAACTCTGAAAGCCAATATAGCTTACCAGTGGCCGGATGAGCTTACAGAAACTACCTCTCGGATAGCTCAAGCAGTTTTTAAACCACGTGAGTTCTACTCAAGCTCTGCACACGTATGATGGCCCCTGGTGGTTGGGAGCTGGAGGTTGTTGTTGCAGCTGGGTGAGTTTCCGTCACCGCCATGATTATAACGTCGGTCCCAATTCCACCAGGACTCGAGCTCGATCCCCAGTGGATGCTCCACGGATGTTCACTTATCGATGGCAGGAAGGGATTTCTGAGAGCAGGTATTTCAACAAACCCGCCTCGAGGCTTCATCCGCTGTCGTCATCAGGGCCCAAAGCCCGAAATCATTACCGTGCGCTGAGTTGTAACTGTCGACAATTTGGGGAGCCTGTCCCAAATTCGTGGTGCATTTTATGTTACCACGTGATTTTTACCACCAGTCATTCAGTGATCAGCGTATTCTCGACTAGCGCATTAAACTGTGGCAGATTACCACTTGGCCAATGAGGTCCCTCGCCTACCTTGACACACATACAATGCGCAGAGCTTCAGATAAAACCACGCTATTTGAAAAATCCTCAGGATCACTGAGTGGGTACTATTTACTTAAAGACTTTTCAGAATACGCTGGAGGCGGATGAATAATTTTGTTTCCGCATATTAGGAAAGTGAAAATGTCTAAAACGCTTGTTTTCAGAAGAATATTTAGGTATGGAACTCCCGGTAGAGATTTTTGAAAGCATTCAAGGGACTTGCGGTATACTTTGATATTAATTCCCCCGCCATTTAATTTTCTGACTACCGCTCAGATTTCATTGTTGCCCTATGCGCGATGAGAAGACTGTGGGCCAGTGAAGATTCCGCTCGTTAGAAGCACCAGCGAGCGTTGCACTTAGGCCCTCCTCACACGGGGATACTGAAGTTGCCTACAAAACGATCGCTGGTAGCCTGGAGACTAGGCAACTGTGTGACTGGGTGACTCTAGTCGCCCGTTATCTTCACACGACGCTACTAAAATATCAGAGACTGGGAGGAAAAAATGCATCGTGAGTACAGCCCGAGTATCTTGTGGAACCGTGAAGTGCCTATATATTGTATGTAATGTCCAGTGATAACAGCAGTGACGATAGTGATATTGTTATCCAATATTATCAACATTATAGAAAACGAAGTAGGAAAAGATTGTGGGTTCATCCATATATAGAAAGGAACATTAATTGTAGATTATTTGTCGCGGCCAAAGAATTGCAAGAGACAGACTCAAAATTCATCGCTTTCTACAGAATGACGAAGGAGACTTACCAAATGTTAACGGAAATTGTTACACCTGCGATGTATTATAGGGATACCACTATGAGGGAATGCGTGAGCCCCGGTGAACGATTGCTGATAACTTTGAGGTAAGTAAGTTAAGAAATACAAATTATTACGAATTTTTGTTAAGGCACTTCTAAATGTTTCCCTTCAACACAAATCTATTTCTTTCCAAGTATTTTAACGTATATACTGATGCTTGGCGAATAAAAACAATGTATGCATTTTAACTTGAGGCCGCAATTACTTATTTTATCTGTGGAAAATGGCTGTTGTATGGATCTTAAGAATGTGCACTTTAACGTTAACAGGTTAAATAATCTAAAGTTATTTATATCCAAGTATTCCAGTCAACTGAAAGGTGAAAGTATAAACATATCTTATGCATAAATTCATTCCAATGTTTAATTCAAATATACCTAAGAAATACACATTCAAATAATGTACTGCAAAAGAAAAAATGTATATATATAAACTATTTAAAGAATACCCATTACACAAACATTCAAATCATGACTGTAAACACAAAAATAAACAACATAATAGAGATAAAAACACGTACACCAAAGTTATATGTTTACACACCCAACAAAACATCACATCACATTATGTTCCTGCTCATATTGTAAAGTCTCTTGGATGACTTCAAAATACTGTTGCGTTTCAGTATCTTGTACTTTCTGTGGAATAGTTTGATTTCCAGGCGACGAACAAATTGAAGCATTATCTGTAGCCAACGATGAATGCGTGGAAACACTGTAGGAGTAAGTTGGGGTCTGTTGGTAAGCTGGTACGTGTTGGTGCATGTCTTTTGGATTCGTGATGTCATCAATAAGCTGCAGAACCCTACGTCGGAATGATTTCATTTGTGCATCTGTCAAAGGTTCGATTTCTGGTAAAAGGCTTAGAAGAAACGACTTTTTTACTTGCCTATCATCGTTTGAATTCGATTCAAGTTTCCTTTTCTTTGCATTCATGTATTCCATAAAGGACTTGTCCACTTCCGTCACTGTTTGCTTTTTACGCTTTGATAAATTATCTTTTGGGTTGGAAAAGGGATCATGAGTCATTTGTTGGGAATGATGAGCATGTTCTTGCGAGAAGTCAGTATTTGGCAGCATAGGTGAAGGAAGGGAAAGTTGTGGTGTTGTAGTTAGTATTGCGTTATCTGAGATATATTCCTCCTCTTCAGCCGCAACGTCTTCCGTATTTTGTGTTGGGTCAGATGAACTGTGTTCCAGGTTTTGTTCATTGATGACTTCTGGCAAATTCCCCGATGGTGTACCAAGCGTTTTTATGAATGGTAGGGTAAATTTCATTGCCTCCGATAGATAATATGGTTTCTTATTTTTGGAACTTGAACCACTTGGAGGTGGCTTTATGTGACGGACAAAAACTGAACGGAGATTTTTCCATTTTTCTTTGCATTCGTTAACTGAAAACAAACAACATTGTTCACATAAATATAAATCGTTGCAATGGATGAATTCCTAACTAATTTACAGTAAACAAAAAACAAATACAAAAGTGAAGTAGTATTAAGTATAATCCAGATATATACAACATATGTTTATTATTTGAAGAAAAAATATATAAATGGTACATGGGGAATGTATTATGAAGTAAAATTTAATTTAACTTTGTTGCAGGTATTTGGCAACAGGAGGTACATTTGTATCGCTGTCGATGTACTTTGCTAGAGGAGAAAGCACAGTTATCAACATCATACGAGAAACTACCAAATTAATTTGGGAATCGTTGAAAGAGTCCTACATGCCTGTCCCAGGAGAAGAAAAGTGGAGAATGATAGCACAGCGTTTCTATTCACTGTGGAATTTACCCAATTGCTTGGGTTCATTGGACGGTAAGCATATTCGAATAGAAAAATTACCTGGAACTGGCTCAAGTAACTTTAATTACAAAATGTATCACTCAATAGTGCTGCTGGCTAGCAGTGATGCAGATGGTTTCTTCACTCTTATTGAAACTGGCTATGCAGGTAGAAACAGCGATGGAGGAGTGTTTCGCGCATCAGCTGTCAAACACTGGATTGCAAATGGAGGACTAGACATACCACCGCCTTCACGATTACCAGATGACGACAATGAGATTGACTTTCCTTTTTACTTTGTTGGAGATGAGGCCTTTCCATTGTCACAATATTTGCTGCGTCCTTACCCTCAGAGAACACTTGATGATGTTAAAAGAATATTCAATTACAGATTGAGCAGAGGACGGAAAACAGTGGAGTGCGCTTTCGGAATGATGGCAGAAAAGTTCCAAGTGTTGAACACTGCTATTCGCTGCCGAACTACGGAAAGAGTGGTTGATGTAATAAAATCTGTCTGCATTCTTCACAACTTCATTCGGAAAAGTGAAGGTATTAAATATTTTGCTGGTGAACCATTTGGCAACTCAGAAACGCCCAACATAAATCCACAGCCACTAGAAGACCTAACGTTACATGATCGGTCTACTGCTCATGAAGTGCGGAATTACTTGGCAAACTATTTTCTAACACCCCGGGCTTCTGTTCCATGGCAGTGGAAATACTGTTACAATAACTAATTAGGTATTAAAGTATTTCATGTGTTTTTGTAGGTTACTGTGAGTATGACAACAACTTTGAACATGTGGTAAGTTTTATCGAAGTTCGTAAAAACCATGCGTAATTCCCTTGGGAACCAAGAAAAGATATCAATAGAAAGTAATTTTTATACGTTACAAACGTTTTAGAATAAGGTATTTCTTCGAAGGACGAATAACCATTGTATAAAAACTATATTTCTTTTACTAATAATGTATTTGTGAGATACTAAATATAAAACATGCTGTTTACATATACATTTTGGTTTTTCACAAGTTAGTTTATTATGATAGATATTTTATATCTAATTATTGTTGTTTAAGATATTGTCAACTTACCTGTGAGTTGCACTTCTTTTGCGACATCATTCCATGCTTTGTCAGTCACATCCTTTTTTGAATACCCTTTCAACTTGTAGTTATAGAGTTCTGGGTGTTTCTCAACTTCGTTTACAAATTTGATATTAAACGCCTGCTCGCCCATTGTTCGCTACAATACAGTATCGCGCCGCGTAGGCTACTGGAGTAGCGTGGAGACCAGCATGCTGAGTCGCCGGGATTTACGTTGCTTACGACTTCCAGTCTCCGCCACTCCAGTATCGCCGTCTGAGTGACGCCATGCCTATCTACATGACGAGTCGCTCGGTCGCCGAGTCTCGCGGTATCTAAGCAACTTCAGTATCCCCGTGTGAGGAGGGCCTTATCCTCCCATCTTACTAACCCAATACACCGCTGACTAAGCGGGTCCCTTGAAGGTGTGTAACTGTTGTTGGGAGTGCAATTCGTAAGCGATGGTACCTGCCGCTGCGTCTGCTGAACTGGACGGTTCTGTTGGAAAGACGATGCGGCCAGTGCGGGAGCCGAGCGCTGAAGACGAGGGCCAGTCTTCCCCCGCCGTGCCAGGGCCGCGGTAACGAGGGCGGGCGATATGGGGCCCTGGAGGCGAGTTGCGGGGGTTTATGGGCCCCTCGCAGCGCCGTCAATCGCCCCGCGAATGGCCAATTTACTCCCGCCCGCCGGCCCGCAGACGCCCGCCCAGACGGTCGTGCGATCCCCGCGTCCCCCTTTGCCCACATTGTGGCGTGTCCTCGGCGACCTTCAAGGGCCTGGGGCGCTGCTCCTGTTCCTCCAGCCGTCGCGATCAAGTTCCCAAACTCATATCGGTCCTGTCGTGGATAACAGCCATACACGGAGATGTCTCCAGGGCGTCGTTATCAACATTCCCTTGCGCCTGATTGGAAGGAACTTCGATAAGCTCAATGCCTACCCGCAAGGAAATGCGTCAAGTGTTGTCATTTTGTGGTTTGAAATCTTCACAAGATTTATTGCCGTATTTTAATTGCTATGGGTACTAAACAAAACGGCTTTCCCTTATAGCTCGTTATCACACACAACGATATTTTCTCATCATTAAGTTTATTTAAGGGCTATTTCTGAAATTTTAACACGATACCTCTCTTGTATTTGTTGCTGTGTTGCAGATAATATGAACAAATATTTACGAAATGTAGAAAGGCGCGCATGTGATATTATTTACGAAAACTTGCCAGACTCTCAACATTTATACTTTTATACTAAATGAATATCTTGCTGAAAATATTTTCTGCACGATAAACAATTAAGGGAGGTATAGTGAAGACATTTCAGGAACAGTCCTTAAATAAAGCTAAATACGAGAAAATTAATATATCACAATGGCGTGTGATACAGAATCGTAACCTAAGAGAAATTTGAGTATTGTTAAGTCAGCAAAGTGGCTAGCGAACTTGCATTTTAGAACTAGCTAGAATGTTCTCTAACATAACTTGTTTTTTTTTTTCTGTGACTGATCTGGTAGTTTATGTACTTAGTACTAGTTATCTTGCCATGTTTTCTGTTGCTGTTTGCAGAATACACTTTGCTTGCTACTTTACACATTTAGAAAGCTTAAGCATACAAATTTCCTACGCTGTGCGACAACGGAGGTGAATTGGTCAGGCCACCCATCTATGATATTAAATTTTCATGTCATTAGATAGCAAGTGTAATTAGCAAGATATTTAATAAATTTTAAGCTATCAATTATTATTTTATATTATCTAAATTTTTATTAATATTTATTTAAAATTAATGCTTTAGGGGTCATAACTCGCTTATGGTTTACTGCCAATTATCTCGTCACTAATTTTTTTAAAAATAAAAAGTTACATTAAAAAACCTTGGAATAATTCATTTAATATTAATCGTTCTGTTCTCTCTAACCTACATCTTTAATGTTGTCTGACCCTTCAACCACAACGCCTCCAAAGAGTGGGAAAGGGGGTGGGGGAGAAAGATAAATGAAACGCAGAAGCAATATTAATTTTTTTAAAAAATAAGGCACAAACATTTTTATTAATAAATACTAAAAATATCCTTCGTTTAGGCAGTTTATTGACAGTATAAGTACATTTTAAATCAATGAGTAGCAGCCATTTACTACTATCTTCAGACACACCATTAAATTATATAGGATACTTTGTTTAGCATATAGAATGATCGAAAAACCATTCCTCTAAACGTTGCGCCTACACACACTGGTTCACACTCTTAATTTAATTTTTATTGATAGTAAAGACATGTATGAAGGTCACCATGTAACTGCTCTTACGTTATGTCTGCTCATTCCCTTGTAAAAATATTAAAACTTGGTTGAAAATTGCCGTATTTGCGTGGCAAGACTTAGGCTATTGTTGTTCCAAGCTCTCTGTCCCGGGCGGCTGGATAGAGCCGGCGGATAGAGCTAACTTCTGCTCAGTCTGGGACTACACGATCTTCGTTCACGTGAACTGTGAGTTCATGTATTTCCCATCTGCGACAACAGGCAGTAGCAGTATCGAAGAAATGTTGGAGGCATTGCTATTGGTGTCCTGGAACGATATAAATTCGCTACAATCGATTGTGACACTGCGAGCAAATAATTGATGCAATTACCGCAAGATAGCAGTACATGAAGTCGCTGCCGCATTATTTGAATTTTAATAACGACTGAAAACATATACTGTATTCAAAAGGAAATATAAATAGGTTTTGATTAAAACAACGGTTTTATTTAATATGGAAAGTAATCATGACGAAATAAAATATCAAAACATTAAAATAAATTAACAAGAATTTCAAATATTAAAAAATATGTGTATTTATCGTGACAAGAGTTTGTAACACTAGAATAAGTATAAATTTTGATACGTGTATTATATACCTATTTTCTGAAATTTTGTAAATAATACTCTATTATTTAATTATGATTAAATCAACCTGCATAAAGTCTGTGAAAATGCTGGGCATAACTGATCGCTCAGTGTCGTTCAGAGATCATTGCTACGAACCAACCCTAGAGTTTGTTCACATCGAAGTTCCCAAAGATTTTTTGCTCATTGCTCACAACATAGCGTTACAACGGAAAATGTGGACGTATGATGATCAGACCAGCTTATGACTCGAGATCACGCCTGAACTCTAATAGTGCAACTGCCATTATTGAGGCGACAATCACAAATGCGAACTTTCTGCGGGTAGATTCCACGCATTTGGTCGAAATATTGACTAGCAGAAGGAATAATGATGATTCTATGTTGTGGATTACTGTGATGATGGAACGATTTTTTTTTATAATTTGAGATTCCGTATTTCATTAGTTTTTTCGAATCCGCTACACTGCGTGTGCACGCACTTTCGCAGGGAATCCTACTAGGCCTATTCATTGATCTCCAATCAGTAGGCCTACCTTAACGCACCCGGAGTTCGCCGCTCGCTTGTAAAACTTCGCAGTCGGGATGAATAAAAAAAAAACCTGTTACACGAGATTTTAAAAGTCGCTGATTTAATATAATCAACCTTTCATTGTAGTTACGGACACCTAGACGAGCGAAAACGTATTGTACTGTAACAAAAAAAAAATTTCGAGAGACTTTTATGTATATACCTCACCCAACCTGACCTAACTATTGTTTTAACAGGGAAAGAGAAAAAAAAAATCTGAGGAAGCAGGGAAAGTGTTTTATTTGGGTGTCTGACTTGGGGAGGCTGGTGAATAGCGTGATTCCTGTTCAGGCAGGTCCTCGGACGTGTGTCACCCTCCGTCCCCCCCTCACAACCCACGCAATGCTCGGGTGGAAGCCCCGTCGGGCCCATCGCGATTCATCACCTGTCCGCCCCCGGCGCGACTGACAATGCCACTGGTCGGCGACTGTGCCCGCCGACCTGCGGGCCATTGTAGCCGCGCCTCTATTCTCCCTGTCGCGTCCGCCCGACGTCTGGGTGTCGACCTGCTCTGCTGTGTCGTCTTCACGCGCCACGTGGCGGACAGCAAAATAACCTTGCTTCAGGGGGAAAATATATACCTATAATCTCCAAACGTCGCTTTTCGCCAGTCACAACCATTCTGCTCTTCGATCCGCGGTCCAATGATCTCAGCTCAAGAATGATCTAAAATTCACACTTCTGAATGTTGCGCCAACACATTCTGGTGCAAGAACTTAGCTTTGCGTGAACTATATTATAATTCATACGTTTCCAATCTACAACAGGTAGCAGCAGTGTCGAAAAAAAAAATGTCGGGTGCATTACTATTGGTGGGCTGGGAACGACGTAAGTCGCTACAATCGATTGTGATCGGCGAACAATTGGTTGAAGTGATTGCCACAAGATAGCAGCTCATATAGTCGCAACCTTATCTTTTGAATTTTTATTAACAACTGAAAACACATAATGGTATTTAAAAGCTAATACAAAACGAATCGGAAATTGAAAAGTTTTTTCTTTTAAAGAAAGGTTTTATTTAATATGGAAAGTAATGACAAATAAAATATTTAAACATTAAACTAAAATAACAAGCATTTCATTTATTTAAAATATGGGTATTTTTAACGAGAAGAGGTTGTGACACTAGACTAATAAAATATTTGATACTACTTGTGTTATATATGATCTGACATTTTTAGAATGATAAGTACTGTAATACTTACGCTTGATTAAATCAACGTGTATAAAGTCTGTGAAAATGTCGGCTGTGTCTGCTGGCGCAGTGTCGATTCGAGATCATTGCGATGTACCAAACCGAGAGTCGGTTCACATCGAAGTTACCAATGATCTTTGTTCAGCGCTCACAATACAATGCTGCAACAGAAAGTGTGGTCGAATGATGGTCAAACCAGCTTATTACTCGAGATCACTCCTGAAATCAGATGGTGCAACTGGCCATTAAATATCGACAACTCTGTCGATCGTCAGTTGATGCACGGAATTTATTTTTCTCGCGAAGGTGAATTATGTATTCTACAGTTGGTTGACCTTTAGTTGAACTTTGCTGGAAGTCTCTCCGTCAGGTGGCGAATTCAAAACTCTCATTGGTCTAGTCTTTTGAACGTATTTGCCAGTACGTGATTACGTTCAATTGTCACAATACACGTATCTCAATAGTATTTTTACACTACAAATTACTTCAAATAAAAAAGAAAATTTATTACATAGGTATCACGTCCTACTGCACTTACTGGATTTTCTTCCAAATCAACAGGGTGTAAGACGATTCAAGTATTTGTTGAAATATTAACAGTCACGCTAGTGGCATTTACCAAGTCTTATTTCAAAAGTGTTGCTATAAATGCGATTGGGCTTTGTATATCTCTTAATCCTGCATCTTAAATAAACGACCCGAAAGGAATGTCGCTAACACATTGCACATCATCTCCGACGATGCTTGCGATGACAAATTTGTTATAAACTATACTGATGTGTCATTTGAGACTAAAGGTACATTTGATGATGTCTAAAATATTTTTACAGTTAGTGCTTCTTTTATAAAGTCCTGCATCATATACCCCATTTAATAATGTGCTGATATATTTTTATTCTCTTATGTAATTTTTGACTCACTCGTAACACTTGCACTACTAATAGATACAATGTTTATTTTTTAATATCATCCTAACCCGATAAATTGTTCATGACACACAGAAAACATTTATTTGTACTTTTACAATAGATTCCTTTGGAAACTAATTGCCAAGAAATAATTTGTAATACAAACAAAAAATACTGTACATTTTTACAAGAAATTACTAAGGATAATTTTGCATGTATGAAATACGTATTTGTAAACAATACTGAATATATATATATATATATATATATATATATATATATATATATATAGTCGCGCCTACGAAAATTGATAAATATTGATTGATATATTATTACAATCATAATTTTTTATACCACGGAAAAGATAATCGAATATTCAATATTTGAAAATTGTTATCAAGCCTATTAATTTGCGTAGTTAATACTGGAAAGCTATTCACGGAACTGTTTACAAATAAGTTATAAATAATGCATGAACTGGGACAACACAAAAGCATAAATACCGGGTTAAGAATCCGAGCTCAGAAGTAATGCGAACATTTTTTTTTTTTTACTGTTACAGTTGCTTTCTTGTAAATGTGCAAATTTACAAATATCTCTAATTTTACATGATAATTTTAGTTCCATTTACGGAAAAATATATACGTATTCAACTGTATCCAGCACAGTTGGGTCTTTTTTTATTTTTCCTTCACTGTTACAAAGTTTGTATATTTTAGTTCCTTATCTAGCAAAGTGCCGGGCAGTAATTTGTGTAATATTGGTGGCCATAATTTACAGCTGAATTAGAGTATACAAAATCCAAAAAAAGGTTTTCGCCAAAATGGTTTTTCAAACACTTGTGTTGGTGATGCTCAAGATAGTAGGATGACATTTCGCCGAGGTATCTATCTCATGAAACATTGTGCGCATTGAGAAAGTAATGGAACAATCGAATCTTTAGCTTAAAGATACCCTGTATGCCAGAGGCAGAACCACAGCAAGAAAAAAAAAAGTTGGTTTGTAATTGTTAGTTAAAATCAATGGCGTTTCTATTTAACAATTTAGAGATTGGCGTGTAGGTGTATTGATTAACGTCGCGAGTGTGGGTTTATGCGATGAATAATGGTCAAACACACGCACGACTCGTTAGCTATATTAATTACAGACTTTCGATTGGCCATACATAATTCCCGAGCCCGCCAGCACAGGGCGGGTAGTAACTTTACCAGCTGTGTTGTGCCAGCATTTGTGTGGTGGGTGCAGCCATTTCGTGAACGTGCTGGGCGGAAAAGCTGCGGCATCTACGCACGGACGAATTGACACTAGTAATTTAGAACCTACTCAGAAAAATTCTGTACTTTTACAAAAGATTACTTTGGAATTGACCAGCTGTGATTATAATACTACATGAATATATTGCAACTTTGTAAAACACATGGCCGTGGTTATTTTTGCATATGTGAAATACGTTTTTTTTTATAGATAATACTGACAATTTATTACGATAATTGGCGCATAATTCTTAATTTAATTTATGTTTCATTCAAGTATACATTTTTTTAAACCATGGAAAAGGTAGTCGAATATTATCATATTTGACTTTAATTTTTTGTATCGTGCTTATTATGCGCGCAGTTAATACTGGAAAGCTTTTCAGGAAACGGTTAAGAAAGAACTTTAACTATTGGAGTTACTGGGAAAAAACATAGCGTAAATGCCAAAATCCGAACCCAGTATTTTGTAGTGACACAGTTGTTCTCATGCAAATATACAAATTTACAAAGATCTGTAAGTTTACATGAATATTTTTGTTCCATTCAAAAAAAAATAATGGCGTGTGTGTGTGGAATTATATTACTATACTGTACATAGATAGTGTATTATATTACTGACGTTTTTAATAGTAAGAGACCCAAAAAATTCATTTTATTTTCTGGTCTCAGGATGAACTTCACACAGTTGTACACGAATAATTTGCGGTCTACTGCCAATTTTCTGCTGCCACAGTTAACCTTCCGGCCGGACTGCATGTAATTGGGTCTTTTGAATCCAATGAGAACTCCGTTCATGCGTATAATGGTATGCATTCTAGCCTCTCTCCAATTGATAATGTAGATATTGCAGGTCCTAAGTTATAACGTAAACATGCGTTAGTTACCAGAACCGTTGCATCACGATATGTTTTTAAAAATTGAAGTTGCTTAAACATTCTAGAAATCAATTTAACGTGATTGGAAATCTGTGGAGCGTGTTCTACTGAGATCTGTGGCATTTACCGAGTAACACCAGAGCCTGATTTTCACTTGTGTTAACACAGAATTTCTAGTGAGTAGCTTCTCAAAAATTTATTTCGTTGTTGATCATCACTGAAAGATCAGAATACATTCAGCACACATCTAGATATAGACATAGAAATTGTTGATAAAAGCGGGTGAGGTTAATACAAGGATGGTATTAAAACAGTTTCATATAAAAATTCGCTGTCTCACATTACGAACTGATTCTCTCGTTGTTACCAATAAGATTGTAGTCGGTTCTAACCACTGCACTGTCTGGACTTCCAGCCATAGGTAGGGACCCGAAAAAATCGCGGTTTCAGTGACCTTCGGAATAGACTCCACATATCTATGCACACTCAGATAAATGTCACCCGTTCATTGGCCGTTGACTTGCGAGGAGTCTCAACTTGGTGGTCTGTGTTTTGAAACTTCCCTGGTTGAAAGTTCCTCATTGGCCCACAGTTCTTCCCATGAACTGTAAACCAATAGCAAATATAACACAGAGGTAAAGTTGTTTGAATTTCAGTCTATCACGAAATGAATCCGTGAATTATTCTGGTCTCTAGCCATAGGTTGAGCGGTGCTTCCCATACGGTGTTGGACACACGTTTCTTAAGTTATTAAACATGAACAGGCTTTCGCGTTCATATTTCTGTCTAACTTATCGAAACTTCCAATCATCTTCGTTTAGTATTCAATCTTAATGTCTATAGTCATAAACTCGAAGACAGTCGAATGCATTATTATAAAAAAAATTCAGAATAAGATTATTGAAAATATTGTGTAATAAATGATTGACCAAGGTTACGCTCGATATATAACTCAGGAGACAAATGTTAAGAAAAATGTAAATTACCTGTTCATTATTGCGTTTATACTTTTTTCTTTCAGCTTCCATTGTTTCTCGTGATATTTTAACAATTTTAGTTTTTTTACTGTTTACGGATTAAATTTTTTTGGATAGCAATTAAGTAATGATTTTCCTTGGTTTAAACCGTTTCATAAAAACACAGTACGACGTTAAACATGACACAGCTGCAAATGTGTGAACCGTATGCAAGAAACCTTGCAACACGTGCATTGTTTGTCAGACGTTGGATAATTTGGTCTTAATGCTTAAACATTTTTTGTCCTGGAAAACCATACGAGCTTGTTACCTCGGCCAGCGCACAAATTAATGGCAAATCATAAAAGGTAGGAATAAACTACCATCTTATTGAAGTGAAACTTCTTTGGGCGCGATGAGAGTAAAATTTCAAGGCCGAATTTTAATGCAACGTTTTCGTGAAACATTGTCGTGAAACGTTTCTAACGCGAAAATGACAGCGAATAGGTACTTACTTGACCAAAGAGATATAAAGAAAGCACTATGATATATTCGTTGCTAGGCTCATTTTCGTTCTCCTCTTTGTGCGACAATTCGTCGCCCACTTGAAAAAAAATAGAACCTAGTTAGATAAATGAACTAAAGAATAAGACATAGAGAGTGCGCATGCGCTTGTTTCAGAAAATTAATATAGGTATCCTATACAGTCAGCTGTGAGTACCTTGAATTGTATATTTGTTACCAAAGCGCTCACGTTCTTCCTTGTTCAACAAGCAGCGTAGAGAGCACTGTTGAGACAGTCCCTGCGTTTTCCACATATATAGCGCTATTTGTTATAATTTTCATATTTCCTTCGGAGTTTTGGCGTGTTTCAAGTTGCAGAATTGTTTGAAGAAACCGTAACACGCACGGTTTTTCTGTATGGTGTATTTCAGCAGTGAATATAATTTATTGCTAACTAATCATTATTGATAGTTCAATAATCAATGATAACCTAAGCAGTTATTTTGAGGTGAGTGATAATTTTGTTATTTCAGGTTTATTTAGAAAATTGTCTTTCTATATCTCTCTATCTTTCTCTCTCTCTCTGGCGCTTTACCCCAATCGACATACTTACGAGTCGATGTTTGAATCGCCAAAGAATTTTCACTTCTGTTTAGTGTACTGAGTTACATATACACTTTTTTTTAACTTCGTCTAAACTTCTCATTGACAAAGAAGTGTTGAAGAATCCATCCTAATTTTAGTATACTGGGGGGAAACCGACCATGACCTATTGGAAGAAACCATGCCAGTGAGTTTGGTAAACAAAGGAAAACCAAAATTAGAATGGGTGGACCGGTATTTGAAACCACATCCTGTGCAATGTCCAGTGGCTTACCATTGCGCCGCCTCGCTTTATACTTACTTGCATTCTCAAAAAATATATATATATGTACCCCAATTTTTAATACTAGTATTTATTTATCATTTATTGAGAAATTTTCAGATCACTTCCATTTAGCGAAAAATATGTACAAACGCCTCACCACCACCACCACCACCACCACCACAACAACCCCCCCTCCTTTTCCCATTTTTGATATGAATTTCCGACTTCGGCTGAGGAGATACGACACCACTTAAAACTCGTAAACTATGGAAGCTGCAGTCTTGAAGTAAATATATCTTAGTATATTAGATTTTTCTCGTGGTCGTCGTTACGTATGACACACCCGGTTAACATTTGCAGTGATGACGTAATGAGCGTTGGTGGGGAGCGTCGAATTGAAGCCAGTGAGAGCTGTGACTCCGAAAGTAAAAGACCAAATTGTGTGATTTAAACTTTAATTTGCTCGTGAGTGAGCTCTGAGTGGTGCTAGTTGAGTGGAATAACTATAATGTAAGTCACTTTGGTTTTGGTGAAAAAATCGCAAAATGCATAAGCGAGGACAGTTTATGATTGAGAAAAGAAAGAAAACAAGTGAGGTCGTCCGAGCAGAAATAACTAAAAATGCAGAGAAGTGTCGTAGGTATCGAATGAGGCAAAACGTAGTCGAGAGAAATGAGCCAGTATGCGCGAAATTTGCACTCGAGCGAGCCTCAGTCGCTGATTCTGAGCAAAGAGGATTAGATAGACACTCCCCCCCCCCCCCTGAGAGTGTAACGACACGTAGTTCGATTGGATTGTGAGAGTGCGGCGACTGAGTGGCGCGAGACTGTGTGCGGACCACTGTTGAGCCTAGCTCCAGTGAGGAGTGCGAACTGTGGAACATTGACAGACATTGAGTGACTTGAGGATAAACATTTTAAGTACAATTATTTATTAGCAATGTAAATATTAGTAATCAATAAAACTTAACTGGACTATCCCTTATGAACGCTGTTCTCCAAACATTATAAATCTTAACAATATGTACATATACTAAAAACATATGCCTCAGCGCACATAACAGTTAAACCATTCAGTTCAAGTGTTCCTTATATGCATATAAAAATCCACTTCTAATTATCATACAGTTGATGACTTCATTTTTTTGGGGTTTTACTGGCAGCGTACTGAGGGTAAGGTACCCATCAGATTTCAAGTTCTCTAAAATCCTCCGGCCTTCCACGTATGTACTTCGTTTTCCAACTGTCAGCCACTATCACTTTGAAGCTATTCAAGGCGAGAAGCGACGGGGAATGCAGAAAATTGTTTGTTAATGGACGTGAATATGCTTTCTGATTCTGATGTTGATACGGAGTCATTTGAGCCAGTGGTTGTGAACGATGGCCCAAGTTTTTTTGCTGTTTGATGCCGCAATTTTTTTTTGGCTTGGCCGCCCGACGACCGTCAAGTCTGACGTACATCGAATTCACATCAAAAAATAAAGCAACATCAATAATTTTGTTAAATTATTTAATTTATTTCATACATCATTCCCGTTCAGAACGATGGAAATTCATGAAATAAACCTCTAACGGCTGTAGCCCAAAATACAGCCTACCAAGAATTTATTTTTCTATAACATCTATGACATTGGAAATATGATATTTTTTTTATCGTCAGAGGAATAGGCTTCGCGGCATCGAAAGAAGGGTTTCTTATGTTTCTAGTTTGAAATGTTTCCGTTGGTAGCGCTTTCGCCTCGAGGTGTCCACTCGGGCGGAAGATTTCGAATCAAAATGCGCGCGAGTGACTTGAAATGTCCTCCTCCAGTTGGTTCTGCCCGGGGGGAGGGCGTGTATGTAACAGGAGAGGAGAGAGAGAGAGAGAGAGAGAGAGAGTCCAGCGTGGGTTCCTGACAGCATCCCCCCCTTCCCTTCGTCGGTGGAGGCGCAGCCAGGACGCGTTTCTACCGAGCAGGCTGGGCGGGGGGATGTCTGCTGTGTTCTGTCGCGTCCTGTCGCGTCCTGTCGCGTCCTGTACGTCCTTTCCGGTCGCGCGCTGTCGTCCGAGCCCCGGCAATCCACCCCTCCCCAATCCGTCCCCCCCCCCCCCCCCCCGAAACAGTCCACGAGACACACTGGCCAGGATGCTGCGACACCATCGCTGAGAGGGGGAGCGCAGCCTCCACTCAGCATACGGTCGGGCGCGCAAACGTATAGGAAGGTTTAACAAATATCTCAGGAAAAAAGATTTTCAAATTAAGTTCAATAATTATCTTAAAAAAAGGAACTCTTGCCTTTCGCATTTTAAATACTATGAAGCATTTCGTACGATAGTAAGTATCGAGGTATTGAAAAAGAATATATATATATATATATATATATATATATATATATATATATAGTAATGAGAATAATATTGAAATATTTCCCGTTAAATCTACTATATAATAAAATTTTAAAATAAAATTAAAATATTAAATTTAGCGTGAAAACCTTTCAAAGAAATTAATTTCGAAGCTTAATTTGTTTTTTTAGTAAATTAATTTTTCAGACGGAGGTGGAAAATGTGGGCTCATCAATAATTCTTAAGAAAATGGCCTTTTCATTCACGTCCTTTATGTTGGGGCGTACGTACGTTGGCAATAGACAGTTGCGCTATTACGCTACGTGTGGCAGCATGGAATTCCAGTGTTTTTATCTCCAGCGGTACGCATGTGCGCTGCGTGTGGGCTGTGGTTCGAACTCGACACACGAGGTCAGATCCTTCCTTGCGTTCGTTTCCCAGTAGTACCTCTCGGAACGCCTGGATATGCATGCTTGCTTTTGACGCGTGTCTTTCACAAGGACCAGCGTCTCACTTATATACTGCGTTACTGAACGTGATTAAATATGTATGTATAAAGACCTCGTGTTTGAAATTTCAGTGTGTTTTTTTTTTCTTGTGTAGTATATGTGTCCATAAAAGAATGCTCCAGTTTCAATGGTATATTATAACAGTTTAGTTTGACTATTTAAAACAAAGCCTATATCAAATTAAAGGTAAACTAACCTAGTTTTTCTTACAAATGTTCAATATGTGCACCTTTGTTACACGTCGCACATTCAACCTAAAGCACAATTATTTCCACACTTTTGTTAACACGTCCAGAGTAATGGAAGCAATAATCTCTTCAATTCTGTGTCTCAAGGTAACGGCAGAACGTAGACACGATCTTTTATAAAGCCCCAAAGGTAAAAAAAAAGCATGGCGCTATGTCAGGTGGAGGTGGTGGCCAGCGAAAAAGAGCTTTATCGTCTCGAATTGCCATACCATCGGCACGAAACGCACGTTGAACTGAAATTACAGATTCGTTCGTAGCAAATTACAGAACACAAAACACTTTAAGCTCAGTAGTCGCCATTTTGCGCAGGCGAGAGAACAACAAATTAGTACTCGCGCATGCGCTTATCCTAAACTGTTGAGACCTAGAGCCAACACTAAAACTCTGACAGTTGATACTATTAAAGTTGATATCTGGGACATTGTTTTATCGACATTCTGTATTTTAATATGGATTTAAACGGACATTGAAGATGATAAATATGAGTAAAATATTTTATTCCCTGCGATGCTGCATGCGTATTCCACATTACCTTTACGACAAATGTTGTCTGATAATTATGGTAAGGAGTGTTTTTTATGTGAGAAAAAACTTGAAACCATTTCTTAAATTTTTACTAATAAATCCTTTCGCGTCTTATAATTTACTAGTTAGTTGTAATACGCCTAAGGCGCCCGTTGAAAAATGATGAATATAACAATCCCTTTAATATAGACCAAATATATATTAAAATTTAAATTAATTTTCATATTGTGTAAATTAAAATTATTTCTGATATATAATGAAAAAAGTGTTTGACAAAAAAATGGTTTTTAATGAAGAACCTCTTGAAAAACTACATTGCGTATGACGCGTCTCATTCAGTAAATTATTTAATTTATTATAACGACATATTAACGTAACCAAAATTTATTCTCAGATATAAATTAAATGTTTACTTAATTTGCGAAGTTAATTATTCAAATTAGAAAAGTAAAAGAATAATTACAATCCCTCAAATCAAATAAAAATAAAACCTTTTCTTTACCTTATAATGCCATAATTTGGTGAAAAATTCAAAGGCACTTCTTAAAATATATAAAAAGAGTGATAGTGTTGCCGTGTGTAAAACAGCAGTGTGGCTACCTGCAGAGTGCCGGCCTCAGACTCCTGGTGGGCGGTTTCACGTCACACGCTGGCATTCTGCAGGTAGGCGCTATTACCTCACAGTCTTTATTGTGTTTTATGCGTAAGGGGGGGGGGGGACAATAATAAAACTGCAACTACACCGAACATATCAATACATAAAATAACGCCGAAATATTGTTAATACGTCTAAGTGAGTAAGTAATGCACCTAAATGCAACTAAAATCATGTAATAATTAATCAGAGTATGTATAAGATTTTATTAAAAATCACGAAAACGTAATCTTTTACGATTTAAATTAAAATAATTTTATTTATTTATCGTGAAGATTAAACCAAAATGAATGGGTCAAATTGACAAGAAAAACTTATTTTCGCTTTTTTTTATAGTGCATCTCTTACTCATGTTTTATGATACACTCTTTACAGCCACATGCATATATATGCTTACTACAAACACATTACACATTGTTTTATACATCAGAGTCTAAATTACACTATTTTGTGATATAACTACCTAGAAATATTTTATGGCAAATTTGTTGAAAAATACACTCTTTTTATGAATAAATAGAATAAATATTTTAAATCGTTGCCTAGTAATAAAACTAGACAGTATTTTCTGTGTTTATAAGTGTGCTAAGTCACCTTAATGGCTTCCTGCTTGTTACTCTCGGTCGGCGGAGAGTTCTCTTATATATAACGTGCTTCTTTAAATATAACGTGCTTTAACTTGGCAGATGGTCTGCTTACAGGCATAAAAACAATCCAGGGGTTAGTTTATCGTTACCACATAATATATTGGGTTATTAATTGTATTCTGAACAAATAAGATGTTTATTTTTGTATGGCAGCAACAGGTATATTGATGACCAGACACTAACTAGGTTCGGTTTTTGGCTGAAATCAGCATGTGATTGTCAATGGTGTTGGAAAAAATTACTGATTGATTTCACAAGTAATATAGCGTTGATGTTTTTTTATTTTTTTAAATGAATTTTGAAGCTCTGGCACGCAGACAAAATATTAAATAGTGTTGTATACTTGCTCCTGAAATTTGTGTTAGTAATGGAAAATAAAAGTAAAATTTTATTATTTTAATGAATTATTTTGAAAACAATAATTTTTTTGAAGCTGCAAGTAAAGAATTTAGCGAAAAAAAAGCCAGAATAGTGCAGAAGTAGATTGTTTGAAGTCAAGAATAATATGACTTAAAATTGTTTCACGAGTATTCACCTCTGTTAATAGAACCAACGGGCAGGCAGTTTTTGTCCTCAGGCAGCGGAATTAAAAGGTTCATACTTTTAAACTGCCCGAACACTTGATCTGCCATCATCGTATTACGTTCCACCATCTTCGAGCAACAAGCAAGGTCGACGCGAACATAATTTTCCCTCTACGCCCTAGAAATTTTCATTTCTAACGTGTAAAATGTGCCCGATCCTTTTCGAGGGTTGGATTTTCCTCATAATAAACATAGTATTTGTTTACAGGAAAGGTTGTAGTAAAATAACCCTTCATAAATTAAAAAAAAAATTGTTTATCATTACTTTGACGGTATAGTTCACTGCGTATATAATATAAATATTATTTTTTTTATCATTTTTAATGCTTTTATTTTGCCTCGTGTGATTTATAAATGTTATAATGCTAGTAACGCCTTGCATTAAAATAAATTAAAATCAGTCATTCTTTTCTTAATTATTTTATTTTCGTTTTGCTCATATGTTTTAACTTGAGATGTGCTGAGAACTCGTAGCGAACATGTAAGTGCTAAAAATGTTTGCACCGGAAAATCTCACATGTTGTGAAAATCTTACAGTAATTTAAACCATGCTGGTTGTAGCGGCAGTGTGCCTGGCTTGCATTTGTAAAGTCATGGATTTTATCATGTCTTCCTGGACTGTGAATGTAAATTGACTATGTAAACTATTGTAAGTAAGCTGGTGCAGTTAATTATTGTAATTAATAAGAAACACTGTAGAAAATAATAAGATTGCAGTAATTGAATGAGTTAAAAATGGCAAGTTTAACTTTTTTTAAATTGAAACCTTTTTAATGACATTATATTAAAGTAGTACATCATATACACAAAATGTTAAGTAAATTTCTTTACTTATGTGTTATATTTTATATTTTTTTTTTATTTTTAGCAGTTTTAAAACACAAAACGTAGCGTTTGCTAGAAATTTTAGTTTAGAGTATAACAATATTTTTGTTTAGTTTTATTGTTTTTTTTAGACGTCACTTCTGCATCATTAGAAAATAAATTATACCCCATCGACTTTCATTGAGTTTGATTTCTAACTATTACTTCTGAAGTTGATACTTAGGTTGTGTTTTTAGTAATTATAGCGCTCAGTCCCCACGGCGTAACATAAATAATAACCATAAAAATATCTTACATTATGAATGTAAACTTTAAATAAATACAATTTTTTTTTTTTTTGCCATTGGAAACTTTGCGCATTAAGAAAGGTGATGTAAATTCTGGAAAGTTTTCATTATCTGAAATAATTTTTTAAAGCATTAAAAACTAACATCATCATTATTTAAAATTTTAGTATTCGAAGTAATTACACTCTAGGTTGCATATTTACATTTCATTAAGTTATGTATTACTCTGTTTTTTCATATATAAGAGTTTATAATTACGTTCAGCTAATTTAAGGTTATATGTAATGCTTTGTGGCAGGACTTCCGTTAAGGATTAAAAAAAAATTATTCATATAAAAATGTATGTAAAACGATTCTTTTTTTTTGCTTCGATTATAAGACTATTCGGAAAGTTTTTTTTCCAAAGAAATATTTAAATCAAAAAATGCCATTAAAATTTTGATGTATCTAATTTTGCAACTAATATTAAATATTAATCAATTATAATAAGCAACTAAAACAAACTTCTTTTATTCAACAAAAATATAAACAATCAAGTTTACTCAGAATTCTAACCCATAACCACGTAGTACGTTAATTGAATCATGACCATGGTGATCATAAATTTATTAATTAACGTTTTTTTTTTGGGCAGTACCATGGTTATAAAACTACATTTTATAAAACTTCAGTGTTAACATGTTTATGAAAGATTTGTTGGAAATCTGGGGCAGATTACGAAGTTTATTTTCATATCCCGTAAAGCGATTTTTTTTTTTTTTTTTTTTTTTTTTAGGTTTTCCTTCTTTTTTGAACACATTGAGCGGACATTAAAACTTGCTGGTTTAAATTGCACGTGATTGATGAGCCCAAGCTAATTGATGCCAGCCGTGCAGTTTAGCTGATGTATTGTTGGCAGTGGTGCCATTACAGTGTGTCGTTAGCCAAACAAGTAAATGATTGTACAAGATTCTATAAAATTACATAATTTATCGAGCCATATACGTAAGTGAAATGACATTCTCTTTAAGTATCTTCCCCCCCCCCCCCCCCGGACCACTCCCACTCATTTACATACACATTAAACTGAAATTATAATTAGTTGAAGTATTTATGAGAAAAAGTCCTAATTGTAGGTCAGTAGTTAATATGTAATGTTGTTTGTGAAGTAATTACTTTAATAAACTGTTTAATACTGTTTGTTCTTAGACGCGTTGTTAATGATTCTAATATATTCATAACTAATTAACTGTATGTATGCATTTTATTCATGTAGCATTTATGTGCGTTCAGCAAATGCATCTAATTTTTTTCTTTCCCGAAAATGAAAATGGTATTCGAAGTTTTGTATGGTCATAGGCGAGGTCATTCAAGTCTCCCCTTTTCGACTGTCTTTTTTTTTTAATGTACCCAAATGATGAAGGCGCTATCTTGCTATATAAAATTATTTATTGATGTACGGCTTAATCCAAATACAAACAACAATAATATCTAACAATTATTAATTAGTTATTTGCACCAAAATTGTTTTATGCTTTTTTGGCTATTATTTATTGTTAGTTAATGGTTATTGGCTATTATTTATTACTATTTATATTGAACGGTTGTCTACCTAAACATCCTCCGAGACCGGTTTCCCGTTATTCCACGTCTACCCTACTGCAGATGCTATTTGGTTTTTACCTTTACGTGGTTACCTTGTCTTTTCAGTTCAGAAGCGCATGCTTGATGACAGGCGAGGGTAACATTACTCGCCATAAAAAAAAAAAAGAAACTTTTAAACTCTGTGGTACGCTTTTAAAGTCATTTTTAACATCTACCGCATCTATCTCCCGAACGCTTCTTTCATCTCCCCCTCCCCCCCGCATCCACCTCGCAAAAAAAAAAAAGTCGTTAGAAGCAACTTTCCTCGTCGAGGTATAAAATTCGTCTCCCCGGACCGCTCACGAGAGCGCCTGTGTTTATTATCTTTCTTTTTTTTGTGTGTGTCTCGTCCTCCCCCCCTCCCAGGGTGCCTTCGGGCGGGCTCGGAGGCGCTCGGGTCCGCTCGGCGCGGCGCGTGCGCCCGGCCCCCCGCCCCGCCTCGGCAGCCCACAGACCGCCGCGCCGTGCCGACGCAGTGTAGTCCTCGCGCGGCCAGAGCCCGGGTTCCCCGTCCGGTCGTCGACGTCTGGACGCCGGGACCCCCCCCCCCCCCCCTCCGCGGGGTCCGCCATGGCCGCCGGCGACACGACGCCCTTCCGCGCCTCTCCGACGGCGAGGAGGGTCCGGTGGCCCGCAGCCAGCTCCGCGTGAACACCAGTGATGTGATCAGTGATTGTGTCCGGGAAGTTGCTTTTTCTTTTGCCCGCCTTATTTGAAAATTTAAAAAAAAAAAATTATTAATACGCAACTTGAAGTGGTTTTATTTTTTTCGTTTCAACGGAAATACGGGTGTTGCACGCCGTTAAAATTGTCCTTCAAGAGCTAACGCTGAGGCGGGAAGAAGAAAAAAAAACGGTGTTTGAAGTACCAGGGCATTCGTATCGGTTGCGTGCTTTAAAGCCTGGTTCACACGGTCCGAAACCGACGGTGGAGCAGAGTTATCGTCGGGTCAGTTACGTCCTTCTTGCCCGTGGACGAGGGAGAGGGACGGAGAAGGTGTGTGCGTGTGTGTGCATGCCAGTACGTGTGTGTGATATACTGTCGCAAGGGGGGAATGAAGGAGGGGGAGCCCCCGGTTGTAATGCATCCACCCCTCGCCCCTCCCTCTTATCCTGACCGACCCCTTCTCTCACTCGGGCCATCAGTGGCCGTCGGAAAACCATGTCCGAGTGTTTCTGTGGCGAGCGTGTTGGCCGCCGGAGATATCTCATTGTCATGTGCTATCGGAGCGGACTCCGTGCGCTGGGTTCGTGGCTTCGCTACAGCTGCGGTGGTCTGCTTGCGAATCGCGTGGATAAAAACACACTAGGACTCCCTTTTGTGCCTTCTTTATGTCAGTTCTGTCGTATTCGCTTAAGTTTTTTCTCAGATTTTTTTTTTTAACCATGCTTAGGTTTAAACTATGCTATATTGACTAAGCTGAAGCCTGGTTCGTGCCCGAGGTAGCTAGTCGCGTCGTGATTAATGTGTGACAGCGAATGCGATTCTGCGCTCGTCTCCTAGTTGCGCGTTTAGGATTTTATCTTAATTTAATTTGCTTTTTGTAACAACACGTACAAAGATTATTCGTCGTCATGTTATCAAGTTTGCTTATCAGTTTTTGAAAATTAATAATGAATGAATGATCATTTTTCACCGCCAGGTGCTCTTCAAAATTTGTAACATCGGCTTGCGTTGAAAGAATATAAGTACATTAAATTGATAGTAGACCTTCAAAAAGGGTGCAATAACTTTGTTTGTACTTTAAATATATCAGACAATATACCTATAGTTATAGTTTCTTTATCAGTTTATCCATTTCATTGACGCAAATTTTCTTCATTTAGTAATATAAGTTCTAGATTTTTTTTTAGATTTTGTTCCAATTTTGGAGTCAGGCTGTCTGACGAGTCATGTCGAGTATATCTTCCGGTCCATGCCCTTGGAAAACACAGACCTGTACTCTAAGTAGGAAAGTATTCCCGCAGGAAAATTCCCAGCCTGGAAGGTAGCCTACGCTGATAAATATTTTCACCTTCAATGTACGAGGAACGGTTATCTTCATGATTTTACAGACACTGAGACCACTTTATTTGGACACGAATCCAAAAGAATATTATTGGTATATTAAGAAACATTTCAAAAACTGGTTAAGAACACTCTTCTTTTGTCCACGTGTTAGTTTATCTTTGTTTGGAACGAAACATACAACCCTAAAATTAAAATACGGCGTAGTTTCTAAGAAGATTCAGTTATTTGAAATTAGGAAGAACACTTCGTTTATTTGAGGTCAAATCTTTGTTGGAAAGTCCGTAAATTTACTGTAATTTCTCAAGTGTGCTCCTACCACCGGCATGTCGATGTCGGCGAACCAGTAACCCCCTTTCACTAGGATGACGTAGTGAACGATGTTTTTTTGAGAGGGGTTCTCCTCTTCTGTCTCACAGCTGATCCACCCGCCCCTTCTCGGGTATCTCTCTCCGGGCTGTCCAGGGCCTATATGACGTAATGACAAGGCACTTGGCTCGCAGTGCAGAGGACTCGGGTTCCAATACCCCGAACACCCCGATTTCTGTTTTTCATTGTTTCCCTAAAACACTTCATGCAAATGCTGCGTTAATTTCTTGCCATACGCAAAGGTTGATTAATTTTCCCATTATTCCCAATGTTTTATGTCCTCACTGTGGAATAGACATTGAGCCAAAGATTAAATGATAAACTACATGTCCACACTTCTGTCATCCATGTTCACAACTCCTCAGTTTTAGAAGACTTGGTGATTTATTAATATGATTAGTGTCGTGCGTCTGAAAATTTTAAACTTAATTCGTGACGGTTTTAAACGTGTCCAGACTATCTTTGACAATTTTTCCTTTACTCGTGTGTTAGTTTCCACACGGCACTCTCTTCATGCCTGAGGATTTTATTCAGTCGTGAAATGGGCTTCAGGGTTCAGAATGTGATTTGTGTTGGTAGGAGGCGTGGAAACGTATATAGTTTTTTTTTTTTTTTAACTTAAGACTCTGCATTACTCGTTTACTTTTTTTTCTTTTTCGAAACGCATTGGGAAGTCTCATATTACATTATCCTTAGTTTTCTCAAAGCACAGCGTGGGTGCCGTCACCGCTATGTCGCTTAAAAAAATAATTATATTAGCCTCGTAATTTTTCAGGTTGGGTTAGTAAAACATGCACTACGTAGCTGTTGCATTGGTTTCGGGGTACCCGCGTATATTTAGAGGTTTAATTTAAATATAGCTAGGTCCATTTCAAGGCTGGTATTAGTGTACTGCATAAATGAGTGCACTTAAAAAAACGAAAACAGTAAAGTGTCAGCTAAAAGCATAAACGACAGTTATGAAATAGCTCGTGGTTACCTATTTTATTTCCTCATTTTGACACAAGAACCAAAGACACCCTTTCTGTGCAGATAAGCAGGATACCTATAAACGTACCTCTTATATAATATTCACTTAAAATTACTTATTTGGTTAGAAATATATCAATTATATTAACATTATTGGTTTTTCGATTTAAATTAAACATAATAAACAACAATAATAATAAATTAAAATAAAAAGTCTTATTTAATGATTAAATTTATGAAATTTTACTATGAGTTAATAAACTATTTAGTTCGTGATAAAAAACCTCAACCATAGTTTCATCCTTCAGCTGAAATTTTCCACTGCATCTAGAGTTTAAAGTTAGTTGATGAAAACGGGACTTAACAAGATGTTAAAGTATTTTCTCATATGTGATTTTTTTTCTCCTGAAAACTTAACAATATTCTCACATATAGATTTAAACTGAGGACATTTATTAAATGTTTTCTTTAAATTAATAGCACGTGATACAGAAGGTTTACCATACAGAAATTTCCATTTTATAAATTTATTTTCATGGTAAGTTACTAAGTTCCGCTTTGTGGTTACATTCCTGTAGGTTTTTGTTTGTTTTATAAAAACTCGGTTCAACTTTATTCTTTATATTTCCATCATAGCTCGCATCAAATATTCCAATGTATATAAACAGGTATTTAGTGGTTCAATGGAGTACTGGCTCTTTGTAACAACAATGACTTGCTGTCAAGTAGATCAAAGAGAAGTTTTTAGTTTGTTTTTTTAAAAAAAAAAGCATGTAGTATTTTTTTAACTGGCATTTTAGTTTTAATGACTTTCCCGCGTGTATGTTTTGTTCTACACTACATTCGGTTAGTTGTACTTTCATCTCATTTTTGACATTGGCGTGAATGTAAATAACTTCTAGAATTTTTTTTTTTTGGTTTGAATTACCTAAAAAACAATAGCTCCAACTTATGGATAAGTAGATAATTTTCGTGTAAGCAAAGTTTGTATTTTTACTAGCTCGTATCTGTTCACGACGAATGTTCGATCACGTCTTTGCAGAAGCGGAGGTGCTTGCGACGTGAGTGTGTTGCCGCAGCGGAGGGCAAGGGATGTGCGCGGACGCGAGCGGGGCGCGGAGCTAGGCGAGGGGGAGACAGAGAGGCCACCATGCTGCTCGGAGGCCAGGTAGCGTGTGGGTGCTTGCGGCGCGCCGGTCCACGCTCCTGAGCGACCATGCCCACCGGCCAGTGCGCCGCGCTCGACCGGCATGGCCATGTACTACTGCGCGAGCAGGCTGCTGGCCGCCACGTGCGGCCACGCCGGCCCGTCGTCGCCGCCGCCGCCGCAGCCCCCGCCCCCGGCGCCGGCGGCCCCGGCCCGCTCCCAGCCGCCGCCGCCGCCCCAGCAGGCCGCCGCCGAGCCGACGCCGTCCACCAGCTGCCCCCTGCAGCAGGCCGCCTGCCCCTTCTGCCGCCAGAAGCACCACCCGCAGCCGCAGCAGCCGCGCCGGCCGCGCGCCAAGCAGAAGGTCAGTGCGCGCTGCTCCGCCGCACTCGCCGCCCGACCCACAGGGGCAGGGCTCACCATTCCCGCGGTATCGCTGCTACACCGAGTCCACGAAATCACTCGCTGTAGGTCCGCGGGGGAAGGGGGGGCGAGGTGGTGACCATGCTGCAGTGGCGTAGCCAGGATTTGTGGGGGTGGGGGTGTGTTAAGAAGCATGCACAAACCCCCCCCCCCCCCCCCCGTATTAAAGCGGCGTGATCCGGGGGTCCACCCCCCGGGAAAATTTGTATTTTAAGGTGTAAAATGGTGCTATTTTAGCAGTTGTCGGTACTTAAATTTAAATACTGTAATGGTAAAAAATTTAATTATTTTTTTAATATGAAATTGGTTTGAGTGATGAATAAGAAATTTATTTAAATATTTGGGGCTAAGGAGGGTGGGGGGGGTTGAACCCCTAAAAACCCCCCTGGCTACGCCACTGCTATGCTGAAATGGGTAGCCCTAGCCTCTGGTCATAGCTGAAGCTCTAACATCTTTCCCGATCAAAAAGGGGGAGTAATCCCTTATACAATTCTGTTTCTGTTTGCTGGCTCCGGAATGCATAGTACAGATCTGTAAGTCGACTCCTCAAATCAAATATTGTAATAGGATAATATGGGAAACTCCGGCCAATTAGCATTGGAGAAGCGCGAGACACCAGACTGCAGCGCATTCTAGCGGCGTGGACTGAAGAAAGCCCCGCGTAATTCAATTTTACGTGCATATTAAAGGGAGCATGTTTACACAATTAAGTGCTGTTTTTACCAAAACTAGAAATTCAAACAAATTTAATGCTATTATTCATACAGAGATGTTCTCAGGCTTTATTTAAAGGTATGTGTCAAAGATAGATATGTAATTATGTGCAAAATATAATCTATCAAATTAACTGAACAAGTAGTATGTAGTATCTAATTGGTTTTCCAGCTGTTTTATTTTTAAGGAAACAAGAACAACTAGTTTTAGTAACGGAAGTAAATTGTATGTATGAAATTAATTTCTCACCTGAAAATGTGACTGCATTTTAAATAAAAATCCTTAATTAAACCGAAAGAAACTGCTGCAAACAAATCATGTTACAAGAATGGTAAGGAATTATAATAAATAATTACTTTATAATAAGAGACAAAAATATAAAACAAAGGGGTTAAAATTGTGAATGCACGAAACGCGAAACACTTACTGCGTTGGGTCCGCTGGAAATCTGAAAAAAGACTTTGAGCAGTTAGTAACGTAATTTTTGCAGCCAAACACCGCACAAATATTTCCGGCCATTCTGAATTACTGTTCACATAATAATGTGTTTATTTATTCGCAAATAGAACCATCATCTTATAGCACCAAACACACTTCAATGCCTTTTACCGCCGTTTACAAAGCGTAGGTTCAGTCCACGCCGCCAGGTTCGCTGAACAACATGTCTCGCATTTTTTTTTGTCTGTTTCCCATATTATCCTATTACAATATTTGCTCAAATTCCCTTAAAGGGCGCAGATTTTGGGAGGGAAAGTAGAGGGTGAGCTGGTCTTCGGTTCTGAAAACAGCGTAGGTCCTTCGAATGATAAAAATGAAAACATTTTTTTTCAACTAAGACATTTTCATTTTTTTAAGGGTGACATCTTAGCTCTCGGTATACGAAATTTTGGTTGGATTTTTCGTGAATGGAACAGAAGTCGCGTGGAAAGGAAATGTGTAACAACGATGCTGCCATCTTGTGGCGGATGGCACAAACCAAAGTTCACAAGTTTAAAGGGAAACGTTACAATATTAATTGTTTGGTGAATTTTAAGATGAAAAGTATTTTAATAAACCTTTTTTTCGAAAATGCTTGGGATTAATATATTTTAAAGTCTTTTTCGCTTTTATCGAAGCCGTTTCATTATATTGCTTATAATGTCGCTCTGCAATTCGAATGATTATATAGTTGACGTAGCTTCTCCGACAGCAACGAATTCTAGTGGGGTGTGTGGAAACTACATGTGATTCACGTCAGTAAATGTAGTTGGAAACACAATTTGCGTATATATTTATCACCTAAGGCAATATTTTTAAGAATTCTACGTTAAGCTTCGCTTCCTAGTTTTGTGTTATAAGTAGGGACACCTGTATTTCGCGAATAAATTTCGTGTCAAGGTATTTCACAAAATACTGTAGCTTTTCTCCTGTGGTTATTGGCTGAGGTTGGTGAGAGGTGTCGTCCCGCTCTTGACGGGGCTAATGAGAATGTGGTCACCGTACTGCTGCACCCTCACAATTTGCCATGACTCTTAGAAAAAGCTACAGTGTTTTGTGAAATATCTTGACATGAAATGAAATCGCGAAATACAGGTGTCCCTAGTTATAAGTGTATTTGCAACATGAGAGCACATGTGTTTGCTCGTTAGCGAGGTTATATGCTACCCATTTCTCGCGGGTACTAAAAGACTCTCACAGGTTTGTTTTTTACCTCAGGGAAACATGTGCCGCGAGGCTGTCGAATTGATTTTTGCAATTATTAATCGGTATTTAATCTTTTTAAAATAAAATTATCGCCCAGAGTGTTTTTGATACTTTTTTTTTTTAAATCAACAGATTGTGTAATATATGAAATCTGGAACGACAGTACCATTCTGTGCTCTTTTACTCTAGAAAGAGGTTCTTAAAGCCCAAATTATTATTCGTTTTCGAGGACAGATTACTTTAAAGGGAAATATCACTCAGCAACTAAAAATGCAAATGTACACCTAGTCAAGCATGTGAATAATTTTTGATTCAAGATCACTAAATATCTGTTCAAAAGCAGAATTGCATAACAAAAATTGGTGTAATGGGCGTGAAAAAAATTAAGTAAGCGAACCAGTTGCACGCGCGCCGCTCCTACCTGGAGATCAAGTTGCATGGACAACTGTGTTGGTGGCCAGAGACACTGCTCGCTTACCGAGCCAGTCACTTTCTTTCTCTTAGGATGCTGTCTTAGAGTTAGCTCAATGTGAGTAGGAACAACAGAGACGACTTCTGTAATAAACGGATACGCACTTAAAAATATTTTTTTGTAGCCGCCCAAAACTATTTTGCGAACTCTCTCTGTAAACTGCTTTGCAATGACAGCAAAAAAAACAACTTATAACTAAGTGTTAGTGATGAAAAAGTGCTAAACAAACGATGAAAAAAAATATTTACGTAAGCTTAAAATTCAGAACACGAACGTGAAAAAAAATATTTTTTTTTTTTTAACAAACAAAATAGAATAATGACGCGATTGTGATATTAGTCTTTAAAACGACAACATAAATTTAGAAAAATAATATTTTTATAATTTTAGTTGTACTTAACGTCTCTTCCTCTGTGAGGTTGTTAGAAAAAATAACACACAACACAGACCATATATGTTGGAACAATAATCAAGTAATCCAGCATTGCCTGGAGTAAATACGGGGTGTCGTGGAAAACAGAAACCACGATGGTCGGATTGGGATTGGAACCATGATCCTTTGAAATGTTAATAAAAATATTTCTACGCAGCACCATATCACTCAATACCAAAATTAAACATTAAAACAAAATTAATTATTTTGTTGGTGCATTTCGTAGAAACGCTTTTTTAAAATTATCTGTCGAAAAAAAATCTGTCGAACTTCGCTTATATAATCTTAATTACTGTCTGGTTCACATACTGTTAATGTGTTAGTGACATTTGGACGACGTATTTTATTCAACATATTAAATTAATGGTCAGAGAAGTAAAACATGGTTTATTTAATGGGATTAAAAATTATATTTGTATTTATATCATATCTATAATTTTTTTAATTTCCTTTTATACGAATTACGTGATAACTGCAGTGATTCAAGAGTTTGGCACTCGCCAATATTTATTTCACTTTGTGGTGCAAGGATCTTCAATAAATTGAAAGTAAATATTCAGCAAGGCTCTCATGTATGTCGATTTAATGTGGACCTAATAAAGGCATTTTTGTTTCACCTTGTGTTTTTTTTAAAGCTATTTTTTACTCTTGTTTGTCAGGAGAAACTATTATTTAAATGTCCTCTTAGCATTTAGTAGACCATTAAGCATTCTCTAGTTTTAGTGTAACTTATCGAGATTTTTTTTTTTTCGTAACACGACTTTTTTTTTGTTTTCATCATAAAAAGTTGTCTAACGATATTTTGTGTGACGCACAACCAACTTTTCTTTAGTGCTAGTTTTATGACTGCAAAACATTTTGTAAATTAAAGACGTCTGGATCGAAGCCCCCATTTGGAATACGTAACACGTTATCTCGTAAAAACAGCACTGCCCGCACACAGGAAGGCGGTCGTTAGGCAATTACGCGTAAACCTTACAGCTGCGTGATTAATGGTCTTGAGAAAACACGAAGCTCTTTTCGTTCATTGTATCCTTTTTCCCATAGCACGGCTATGAAATTAAGTTGGTTGATAAATTTATCTTCCGAACAAGACGTGGGATCACAAACTGCCACCTCACTATTCAAATGTGTAAGCCGGAGTAATTGATTTTGCAATTTGTTTCCTACCAGAGTTGCGATTGCCGTATATTATTCACAGGATTTTTTGTTCATTAAATTTATTCTATGTTTATTTCGTTGCCTCTTCGGATATTTAAAGGTTAGGAGGTATTTTCTACTGAAGTTTGCATCGAGAATGCTGTTTACATTGGTTGATATCAAATATTTATCTGAACAGTCTGTATTATAATTACTAGCAGCGATAAATGTTTTTGCTAAAAATGCAGTCCCAATTTATAGTTCTCCAAAAATATATACACTTTTCATTTATTTACTACCGTAGGATGTTTACATGTGGTTGCTGTGTAAAAACTTTCGCCGGTGGTGTTTTTAACGACATAAAATAATAAATTTCTTAGACACTTAGTGAGTGTCTGGGAATGTTACCTAAAATCAGTGGGTGCGCCGGCTTTCGGACAAGAAAACAAGTATCTCTCGACTGAGGATTTAGCGCCTGCTAACTGGCGTCTTAATTTTAGAACTTTGATGATTACTTTAGTATTATTACTTATGCTGCGGGTGTCTGGAAAATTGCCCGTTCACATACACTTCGAGTATAACTTTGCTTTCCTCTCACAGGACGGTGCTAATTAGAGTTTTGTAGGCTTATAGGACTACGTTTAAAGATGCCTTACAGGTAATAACTGATCTAAAAGGAAACTTTTGGCAGACATTGTCTGTAATCGGAAGGTAACCAGGCAAGATAAGAAGATAGTACGAGAAAGTACGATGGAGAAATAGTAGACCAGTTGGGACTGTTCTGTTGAAGGAAGATAAACCTCTTCTAACTTTCCAGATGTTACTGGACATGGAAACTTCTAAAAGAAGCTTTGTCTCTTAAGGCAAGTTAAACCTCCCTTATGTCCAGTTTGTGATGAGGGTGAGACGGAATTTAATTGAATAAATTTAGGTCAAAAACGAAAATATATTCGGAACAAGTATGCCGATACTCTAAATGATATTTAACTAAGATATGAGGACAATAAGGAATTGCTCAAGATAAAAATGCATATAGTGTGTGGATGAATTATACCTACAGTATTATGTATGATGTGGGTAGAATACTTGAAGAGTTATATTCCTGTTACGAGGTTCTAGTAACTTAGTAGAAGATGAAGTGATGAGTAATGTGTTAATAATAAGATAAAGAGTATAATAACATAACTTAATGTGAAGAGAGAAGATTCCGTTATAAGGAAACGACCAGAACCTGTTTGATTCAGTAAAATTCAGACCATTATTTATATATATTTTATTGTGTTAGCTTAAAAATAGATTTTGTATCTTTTTTATATGTTTATAAAACTAGAGGAACTTTTGAAAGATATTTTAAGAGAACATGTGAGCAGTCCGAAATATAAGAGAATGAAATATTAACAGAATGAAGATATTTAACGTTATAGCAACCATCTGATTGAATATCCTATAAAATAGGTATATTTATGAATGAAGACATGAAGAAAAATTTCAAAGATTTTTATAACAATTAGATACAATAAGGTTAATAACCCCTTCACGTGCCGCAGAAAACCTATAGATATATTTTCAGAAGAAGATTGGTTCATGTATTATTGGAAGAATGGCAGGAAGACACATACTCCTAGTTGGCCTATACTCTAACCAGGATTTGGACTTAGAAGATAGATCGAGTATATAAGCCTATTATTGTAATATGGATACATCTGTATCTCCCAAATATTTTACAGGAACACAGTGTTTGTGGTTACACATTGGCCAGAGCACTCACATTCCGTATAGGAAACCTGATAATAATTGTAGTGTGTAGGTTGGTTTTTGTTCACCCAATCATCACATTTAGATATGTGCCAACTACTGCTACTCTGTTACACACTGCTTGAGGAGAGAATGACAGCCATTCTCAATTCCTAAAACTGATCGATGTAATTGTCTGAATGCATATCCACCCTTCCACAGAAACTGCTCCAGGTTAATATTTTTCGCTCTGGAGCAGTATAGACAAATGCAGTGCAGATGACCTTGGTTGTGTGAACAAACATAGTTTTTAATACCAAATGGGCGATTAAAATTCAAACTTTGTTCCCCAACCTAAAAAGCATGTTCCCAGAAATTAGTGAGTAAAATTTGATGCTTTTGTGTTATGAATATACATTGTAACATATTTCGTGAATTTCCTAAAAATGTAAATTATGTTTTTAATATTTTATATTGCAGGATAAAATGTCCTTACAAATATTGTACAGTTTCTATGCAATTAACCTTTCCATATAGACAGACACATGAGAAAGATGCATTTGACATCCACCACATGTTTGAGAACGGTGCTTTTTTTATTTTTACAGTGTTGGTTGCAAATTTATAATTATATAATGAGAAGGAAACATTCCTCAGTGAACGCTTTTGCTGATTACAGTGAGTGACATTCGTGGTATGTCTATGCGCATGTCTCATAAAATAATCATTTTAAGCCCAAATAATTGTCTGTGACGCCCAAAGGGCAAGGGTTTGGATGGAGAGGTGACACTCCCTCCTGCAGCCCGACCCGTGTGATATCTCAAATTTAACAGTAAAGCATCGCATGATGTTTGTTTACGAAACCAAACAATCACATGAAATTATTCACAAAGAATGTTTAAAGAACAAACGTGGCAAAGGGATACATAGACCATTGGTACTACTTTTCAAATTTGAGACAAGTCACGAGACAGATTTTAGTATGGGCCTGGCTCAGTATACCTGAAAAGCGAAAGCGCACGTTATATCCATCGTGTGTGTAGTGGGAAATGTTTTTTTTTTAAATCTCGGACCCTTGATGTTTTGACAACTCGTTCCAGACTTTAATTGGCTCTCTACAACACGTAAATGAATTTTTACCCCGGTTATATCTTTGAGGGTGGCTGTAACTGTTTTCGGAAGATAATATGTTCGTGAAGAGCTAACTTGTGTTGCTGTTTATTTCTAAAAGCAGTTCCGAGGAATACTACCTCCGTAATGTAGCGGCATAGCTCCGTTGATCTTTGCCCCCGGGCCTTAGTAAATTGTAAACATGTTATGAAATATAAATTTACCTCCGTTATTTAAAAACTAAATTGTTTCAATTAATGAACAGCCTTAAGGCTGCTGGGTACGGTGGGCTAAATAGTGGGAAACATGTGTACCGCTGTTGATCTTTTTTGGGAGAATGAATGAAGTTAAAGGTATAAACATTTTGGAAATAAGTAATATAATGTCGTATAATTGTCTGAGACTATTTATATTTGTAAAAATATTTAAAATTTCTGAATAAAAAATCATGGAAAAAAGCCATTTTAAACATTACTTTCTTGATTGCAGTGAACGAATGCAGCATAAATACCACAAAAAGCTATGTCTTAGACTCGCACCTTACCATGTTCTATAGTAATTTGCAACTTGAAAATCACTTGAATAATAATCAGCCTGTAAAACTAGTAATCTAAATTAAATATTTTAAATATTTTCTCTCATGAAAACAGGACATCTATTTGTGGAGATATGTTGCTTCTATCCCCAACACCTTGAGTGAATGCGGAGCAGACATGCGAGCGATAAGAAAGTGGCGACTCACGTTTCCTGAAACCGAGACGGATTATCGGCAATGGCTTTTAGGTTTGTTGACAGTAGCACCATTGAATATGTATATACATATTCATTGGTAGCACAAATAGCTTGTTTCCTTTTCTTAATTTTTTAATTGCAAGATTATATTTAAAACATTGCGTTTTGAGGATACTTTTATCGAAGCGTGTTATGATGCAGGGCGAGAAAACCCGCCGACTAGCGACATAATCTGGCACGATTCCCACATGCAAAGGTCTGGGGATGGAACCCACCGGGGTTCGAACCCAGATCGCCGTGGTGGGAGGCTAGGGTCTTTACCAGTTGATCTCCGCGGCTCCTGCTGTTATTGAACATTGCCAATAAGTTATACAATAAAAGTAATCAAAACGGCTTGTTTTCTAAATTCCTCCTTGAATACATTATTAAGAAAGCCTTTCAGGAAAAAATCATTTAACTCAAGAGAACTCAAATTCCAGGAAAAAAAACACACTTCCGTCTCTTTAAACTGTTACTTTCGCAATTGAAAACATCAAATTTTACATATTACTGGAGAGTTAATTTTCGTAAGCAAAATAGTTGCTTAGAATACAACCTCAACATTCCCAATATCAGCGAATATGTATGAATCTGGAATAATGTTTTCACTTTGGTTTTTTTAAATTTTTATGCTCGATTTTAAATATTGGGATGCAGAAGAATTTTTTTTAAGCGTTTTGTGTGTTTTGAAAAATAAATTTATTTTTTAAATTATATTATTTACATTAAAGTGGTGCCAAATACAAGTTTTAAGCTGTGGTTCACTCTATATTTATTTACAGCTCCTCACAAGTCTCTCTTCTTTGGCCCTCTGGGCTTCTTGTTCGGCTGTAATTATGTACAAGGGACCCTTAATATTCATCTTGGCAAATCTTTTTGAAAACTGAGGGTTTAGGTACTATTTCCTGCAGCAGACATTCCTTGTCAAATCTGAAACAAATATAATTATAAATTCGCTTAGGTATGTCGTATGTGTGTAACATAAACTTTAATTATTTCGGACTTTGGTAATTATCTGCTGAAAGAGTGCCCTTAATTTCCATAATGGCATCGTAACGCACCAAACCATCTGCAATAGAATTTTACATGACTTCTGTATGAGTTAGTTGTAAAACCGAAATTAAATTATCAAAATTTAAAATATATATATATATATATATATATATATATATATATATATAATTGCATATTTTAAATGTACCTGGAGTTGCACCAAGAAAAGGATATTCAGAGTCAATGAATAAGCCACACTCTGTTGCCACTATTCCGTGATCTTCGGCCATTTTACACTTGGCTACAGGTTCGTTGGCAATACCATACTGTGTACCTTTCGTGCTGAAGTTTCCATACAATATGAAATGAACTAAGTTTCTACAAGATGTTCTAGCCCTCATTTTACAAACCCTGCCGAAATGGGAAGCAGATAGTAACTTCCTCCTCTCTGTATTCCACAAGTGACATCTGTATTGCAACAAAGTCGTTCTTAGTAGCTCATTTCGCTCTTCTTCGGTCCGCACGAGACTAGCAACGAAGCTTCTTTTATTTTCCTATAGCTCTGATGCTGTAATAGTAATCTCTGGTTGATCTTCCTTTGTCCGTACCAAACCATAGTGCTCATCTGCAGTATAAATTATTTTTTCGCTTTCATTTGTTTCTTGGTATTGTGCAACCGATGATGTTTCCTTCTTTGTCTTGCTCGTTGTTGCTGATCGACGAATTTTTTTGTGTACATTCCAAGAACAAAAAAATATGTACATGTAATTGTAAAACTATTTTCCTTATTAACTCAGTTATATTTTGTACACTAATAATATGTTTGAAATATAGTTGACCTGCCAAAATATTTTTGTGATGTAATTATTTTTAGAAATAATTGCATATTGGCTTCAAAAGTTTAGTAAAGAAACTTTCATAATATTGCACACACCGCATAAACAAGTTGGCAGTGTGGGTGTCAATAAAACACTTAATGGCTGCCCCTAAATATTTCTTGTAGTGTTCAATATTGTGGTTACCTGAAATAAATTTTTCTTGATATATCACCCACAATACAGCTTTCATTACAACACGAGCATGTATTATTTTGGCCTGGCATGGGCGACAGTGTAGCTGCTGCCAAGTAAAAATATAACTTTCATGTTATATTTCATACAAAGATTTTTTTGTGAAATTTTGTGAATGAAGCGTATAATGGTTGGGTATTTGTATTGTTAAAATATATATATACATATACAATATATGTCTGTATTCTCTGCCATGATTTCAACCCACTGGCTCATGATAGACATTTTGTGGACATGGTTACGTTATCGAATTAAAATTCATATTACTGTCCATGTTTAAGGCAATGAATGGGAGCTTTTATAATACTGATGCAAATTATTCAAGTACTTCGTACCGAAATGCATTGAAGAAACTCAAGACAGTGCGTATGCACTGTAATGGCGATGTAAAAAATAGTTATTTAATTAGTAACTTGCCGCTCATTGCAAAAATCCTTTAAAAATAACAAGCAAAATGTTTCTCTTAAAAAAATTATTTCGGGAAGAACTTTATCACTTACTATCAAGGTCTTACAATGAACTTCACTTTCAATGGTTTTATACTTTAAGAATATATATATTTCTAATTGGATAATTTTCTATTGCTTTAGTTAAACTTTACATCATGTAAACGGACGACACAGGATTTATTATGTAGTCATTTCATCCCCTTATTATTTATTAAATAAAACACTATACACTCATAAGCCACTCTTATTGCAAACAAGAAGTAAGAACCTAAGCTAGGCATGGGTTGTTTCTGATACGTACAGATATTGAGCATAATTTGTTGGCAGTCCGAGCTGTCTGATGCATGCTGCATTCGCTTAGGGCCTTGGATTGTGTATACCAAAATAACTCACTCATTCAATTTCTTCATATCCTTACTTAAATTACATATAATAATAAATACAAAATGCGTGTTTTGAAATTAAATCCTGTCAGATTTTTACTTACTGAACTAGCTGTTGCTTTATTTTCTTCCACCAAGCACGAGAGATTTTCTTTCTTGACTCTCTTCGGATATGATGGTCTTACACGTAGACTTGTATTTTCTTTTCAGAATCGCCAACTTTTTTTCTACGACATTGCACATGAAAAAAAAACGTAATGTTATGTTCAACTAGCCCAGAATGTCTGCGCTACACCTTCGGAAAGCAGTTTGAGAGAGGAACCCGTTATCGGCAACACAATCTTCGCGCGTATTGTCTCTCAAATTTGTTGCCCTTGGGCTCGCAGTGGAAGAAGGGTCTAACGATCAGGCAGAGAAATATACAAATGTTGAGCTAGATGTGCGCTTTGACCCTGTTGTCACGGGCAGCCTTAATAAATGCTAAATTGGTATTCGGGCTGCAACATACATTGACTGTATTTCAGCAATCTATGAGACGTACGTATGGAAGAAATGTAAGCGCATATTTCTCTTCATTTATTAGAAAATATGTTTTGTGAATTTTGATTATTTAAAGTGACTATTGACTAAACCTTTTTTTCCGGGCTTCAAGAAATCTTTTTGGGCGGACCTGGTCCAGGATACGCCAGATCTCGCCCAGTCCTCCCGAGATGAGGGAGCAACTTGTCTGTCCACCGGGCATAGCAGCAGGGTCCTAGCAGTTCCAATCCGACCTGTCTTGTTCGTGTCACATGCAGGAGTAACACGCAGTCGGTAATTACGATTTTAATATTTGGGTGAAACTTTAATACTTGCAGTGTAAAACACACAAAAACTTTGTAAGTAATCACTGATAGATATCCGGGCTATTTTGGGTAACGAATTTTTTTTCCCGTCAATACTAAATAATTTTTAAGCTACTTATCTGGAAAAAAAAATGTTTGCCAACTATCATTATTCTTCCCAATAGTTGAAATAATTTCTAGTTCATGTAAGAACTATTGACATAGAACGATTCAATTTGTCAGTGTATTTCAACGTCTGTATGACAAGTGGAACTTCCAGAAACCAATTCATGCTGCGCCTGCACAAGAGTAAACCTTTCAGGCTGGAACAGCAGGCTGTGAATTCTAGCCCATACGGTCGTGGAGAAAAGCATTTTGTTCCGTTCACTCAGTTTCACTGCCCAAGCTTCTGAAAGGAACTTGTTAGAAGCCCACATCGGCTCGAATAGTTCTTGTAGTTCATAACCGCGCGACGTAACACTATCAGGTAAGGGTCGGCACACGTGGCAATCTCGCGGTGTTTTACCTGAAGGATAATCCCTCTTTCTTAATGTTTCCCCCCCCCCCTCCCGGGGTTCGGGCGGACAGGCGATGAGGCATGACCTTCCGTGGTTGTAGCTCGGGGCCGAACCCTTCCTTCATCTCCTGACAAACTTCCCGTCTTCGGAGGTCTGGTGCACGGGCATCAGCTTCCTGTCTACTTCCCCCCTTCCTCTCTCGTCCTTCGTCCGTCTTCGTCTCTCCTTCTCTCCCGAAACACCTCGCATTTGTGCAACTGTGAAGTTCCACCGAGTTTTACATCTCTCTCTCTCTCTCTCACTCTCTCTCTCTCTCTCTCTACCGGGGAAAAAAAAAAAATTTTACCATAACCTCGCAACTCGTGTCCGTCTCAGGAAACTTTCCGAACTGTCATTTTTACGACCTTTCCCCTCTCCCCCCCCCCCCCCCTTAGCATCTTTTCGCGTCTTTCCCGCACTGGATGAATTATTCTTCTGTTTTCCATCTCCCGTGTGCCACGCAAGAAACCTGCAGCGTTGCTGTTCGTAAAAATTAAGTTTCACGGCGTCGTTCACAATGTTGACTTCTTAGTCTCGAGGTGGAAGACCTTTCAAGTATCACAATTATTATTTTTTTGGCACTTCTTTTATAAATCTTTTACTCTTATGAAACGAGTGTGTATGCGTGTTTTTTTTTGTATTAGCATAAAACTTCTTTTAAAATTACTTGGTAAGTTTCTAATCATTTGAAAATTAAAGTAAATTGTTTATGTTACAAGTGACTTAAAGTAGTTCGTTGTAAAACCAAACTCTTGTTAGAGAGAGACATTGAAATAAATAAAATTAAATTCTCTTATTTATGTTTGTACTTTGTCATTTAAAAAGACCTTGGTTTAAAAAAATAGTGATTATGAGCAGCAAAAATACCAAAATCTTGCAATTATGTCTCAAAAACCTTTATGAAAATATGCGTAATTGCTTCTTATAAACTAACACAAACACGGCAATAAACATGGTTGCTAAGAGAAAACAGTGGCATGTCTTGCCTTTTTCTCCCCCTCCCTTTTTTTTAACTCTATCTTACGTATTTCGCCCAAACGTAGCTACTACTGTCGCCGTCAACCAGCCGTTCGACTATTTAAATAGTAACAATATCGCAGTAAAGTAACTTCCTTCTGCTAAAAAAAAAATGTTTCTTATCTGACTGTACTCCTCGTAGCTCTCTCTCAAGAACATGAGAATTAAATATTTTATATATATATACACACACACACACACACACACACTAGCTGCAGTACCCGGCGTTGCACGGGCTGAACACAGGGTAAAGGGGACCTTTTTCGAAATCAGATGTAGTTAGTAATTGTCTTCTTAATTTGAATGTCAAGTGTGCAAAATAATTTATATCACTTTCAGATCCCGATAGACGTTGTTCTGCCAGTTTAGAGTTATTTACCTGTATATAGCTAAGAATTGGTGGTTTGTATGTAATCTAGACTCTATAAAGCACTATAGAAAAAAGCAGAAAAATAAGAGATTACTAATATTGAAAAGATTCCATTCTCTAGCTAATGCTCGGCATGCATTTCAATGCCTCATTCAGTTTTGTTTTGTAATATGTTTGAAGTAGTTACACATATACAAATCATCTATCCATCTCTCTAAATATATATTTATCTTTATCTACATCTATATAACTATGTATCTCTCTATCTCTATTTATCTCTTTATATCTACATATATGCATCTATACCTCCCACTATCTCTATCTCTTCTATATATAAATCTCTATATAGCTCTATACATCTATATATCTCTTTATCTAACCCATTTCAATCTCTATACCTCGCTCCATCTCAACTTATCTCTCTGTCTCTATCTCACTCTATAAATATCACTCTATATCTGTCATGCATGCGCACGTATACAACAAAAACAGACGAAGTGCCGCTATATAATATGAAATAAACACATTTTTTGAAACGATTCGTGTCCAACTATTGCAAAATAGTTATACCGTCTCAGAAACCTTCACGGGCATGCGCATAACAAATCATCAAAATTTCAACGCAATCGGATGAATGGTATAGGAACGCATACGGCACAAACAAATGAAAATTAAAGACATGACAAACGCATCAAACGATGGTGCGTTTAAAATTCAAGGCAACTCTATGCATTGACGAAGTTAAGAACAAAACTGTTATTAGCGCCTCTATTTTGCTAGACGCTGCGAGCTCCAATAAGCGGGCTGGTCTCACCAAGGAGAAAAATATGAATTTGCCAGACCTTACTATGTGTTTGATCGTGCGACAGACATAGAGAAATGACACTCACTATTTTTATGTCTATGACCTATGATTTTTTCTGTTATAAAATGAAATTATCACTTTTTCACTCCCTTAGGGATGGAATTTCATATTAGTATGTGGTATATCGATCCCGACAGCGAGCCCGCCGACGATGTTCCAAGTCTTATACGCCAGGTCCGAGGTCGCGCCGGCCGCTGCTTCAGGGTGACCCCGGGGGGGGGGGGGGGGGGGGGCTCGGGAAACGTCCGGACGTCCAAGGCTCGTGGATGCTCGACCGACACGTCTCGGCCCGGCTGGTGGACGTGGACTTGCCAGGCACGTGCCATAGGAACAAGGCTGCGTGCAGGCTGCCCTGCCGCCCGCCGAGTTACTGATGAACGCCTGGCGGCATTATTTCCTGAAGTGCGGCCAGCCCGCCGTACGCACGAACCCAATCGGCCTCAAAGTTGTAGCAACCGGCAAAGATTCAATATATACATTTTTTTTTATTGCTGTATCATCACCGTAAAAGTATTTGACATGAAACTTGTCTCAAATTTGACAGTTTTAGAAATTATCATTGGTGGTGCAAATTTCTCAACTGTTACTTTCAAAGCAACACATTATCAAACATATCATCATCATCATCATCATCATCTTCAACAACTGCTTCAAGGCTGTGGCCGGGTCAGCAAAGTAAAATGCCTCCATTTTCCCCTGTCCCTCCAGCATTCCTCATCCTTCACTTTATTCCAGTTTTCTCCTCTCTCCTGCACTCCTTTAACTATCTGCTCTTCCCATCTCCTTGGTCTTCCTTGGAGTTTTTTTTTTTGCTGTAATGGAAACATCAACACACGATGTTTGGTTATGAACTCTTGACAATCGCATGCAGTTGTATACAAACACTCTTGACCTAACAACAGTGTTCGAAGAATACCTTGATTATCTGTACAATTTTTGGGGACTGTGAAATTTGAGACACCAGAAAGTGAGACACAACAACAAAAACACTTCACAACCATACAAGATAAATAAAGATAGGAAACGGTAATGGCCTATGCCGTTAGTTTCACTAACAAATAACTTTGTGTTATGTGTAGCGTGAAAATAAATTGCAAAAAATTCCCCTTTTGTCTACTAACTGTCAAACGTTAGGCAAAAAGTATTCACAATCGAATTTTTTTTTTACAAATGGCGTCACAGTCAATCATAAGATTTTTGAAGCTGAGGAGTTATAATTGAGTTTACATTTTCAACTTAATGTCATACTAGCTAATAACCCGCAGCTACGCTCGCGCAATTCCTAGGTATTATGGATATTTTACCTTTGCAAGAAAAGTATGTGATTAAACAAAAAAAAAATTCTAAGATAAATAGACACAATAAATTGTCAAGCGTATGCTATATAAGATTAAACTCCCAAAAGAAAGTTTAAAAATGACATTTTCTAAAGTGGCTATGCCTAACCCCCTTTTTATAGTATGTATCATGTATCTGATTTTATAACTCCTGTTTTATCGTGTTTGATGTTTTTTTTATTTACTTTTATGAAATAACACTACTTTTATTTTCATTACATGATGTAGTTGATTTTATTGTGGCATTCGCCTGCAGTTATTTCAGGAAAAAACGGCAAACCGACATCAGAATGGGTGCATCAGGTTTCAAACCCGAGTCCTGTGGAATGAGGGCGCAGTATCTTACCTCTGCGACACCTCGCTCCCTGATAGGTTTACTATCGGTGTATATGTTGTGTGCCAGTGGTCTCTCGTGTTTTCGCGAGTTCACTTTGCAGGTTCTTGGCGTTTTGGTTTTGTTATTGTAGTAAATTTTCACTAAACATTTTATGGCTATTCTATCAGTAGTTCTAAGTAGCAATAGATATAAATCACTTCCGACGTTTCACATGTTAACTTGGATTCAAGTTAGACAGAAAACTTTGATACAGGTGCATTGGATGTATCCGCCGCTGATATTTCACAAGTCATCATTGACCATGAGCCAGTAATTATAATTTATCAGTAGAATTACAACAACAATTTATTTCAGTGATATTAAGTGGCGGAAAAGCATACACGTACAGTGTAAAAAAAATCATTTTCAATTTGATCCTGATGCAAAATATATCCGCGACATTTCCAACCTCTGTTGTCATAATAAATAATAATTTTCCCTTTCAGTCTTTTCACATTTTAAAGGCTGAGTATGTAGTTTATAAACTTATAAAACATTTAGAGCGAATATTTTTACTGTGTTATTCTTTAGTTAAACTACCATCTATAACCTTTTTGGGAAATATTCTATAAGTATGCCACATAGGCTACTGTAAACAACACGGTATTTATTGAACTTTGAGACCACACGGGAAGCAAGCTAAGCTGGTTTATAGAGTAGCCCTGATGCTCGCAACTGGAGCATGGTGCGTGGCCCTTGTTAGCGGTGCAAAGACGGCCGTTTTGCCAAATTAACTTCCTTTCAACCGGCGAAATATTTAAATAGTTAGGTAAAGAGGTGAGGTCATCGGCGCTGCACTGTGAGGACTTGGACTCCAAGCCACACATCTTCCTGACGAACGTGTAACACGGCCTGCATTAAAAAAATGTTTTCTTTCTTACCATTTAGATTATGTTAATTTCATTTATCTGACTTCAAGGTTGTTGTATCATTGAGAATGAGGTAAATTTCACAGAAACAGTAATGCAAAATGACAAATATTTGGAAATTGTCACATTTAAACGAAAACAACTGCATCACTGCAAAATAGTGTCCTCAGTGATACGGGATTCGGATTCTAACCCGGGAATCAATGATCTGTGTTGCGCCAGTACCTCCAATAGTTAAAGTTATATGTGTACCGTTCCCTGAATAGCTTTCCAGTATTAACTGCGCACATTAATAAGCACAGTAAAACAAAATAATGTCTAATTTTGAATAAACGTTAATATTTTCTGTGATTAAAAAAGTAATTCTTGAATGAGACATCTATTAAAATATAAAATTATGCACCAATTTTAGAAAGACATACTGTATTTTATCTTTAAAACTTTATCTCATGATTGCACAAATAACTAGATCCATGTGTTTTACAGGCATTACAAACTATTTATTGGCTACTGTAATTTTTTAAAAGTACAGAAAAAAAATTTTTTTTGTTTTTTTCGTGTAGTGACAAACAAAAGCTACACAAGTGAAGGAGAGATGGAGACGGAACCAGCCAATACATAAGGTTGAAAACTATCCCAGTTCTTGCCTGGAGTGGATTCCGAACATCGTGGGGAACAGGACCTAGAATAGCTGAAGCAGGATTAAAACCAGGGTTCTACTGGATGCGAGCCACATGGTTCCGTGCCTTCCACCAAGGCGATCCAAGATGTTTTATAAGTTTGAAACGTTGCTGAAGTTGCCGTGAGTGTTTATCTTCTCCACCCCACATTAATCCCGTCAATGATACATTTATTTTCTTCTCCAAAGGTCAAACAGAAGAATTGAAGTCGCGACCACCGATTATTAATTCCTACTACTGATTCCTAATTCCTAGAACTGATTACTATCCTGATTATTCTAATTTAATACAATTTTTTGACATACGCCATTGCATTATTGCACTGTTTGTCATTGAAAAAATTGAAAAAAAAGTAAAATAAAACCACAGAGGACAAGCCTAAGTCAGCTGATGTCGAATAGATGAACCCACCAATGGAACTAATAAGGTATTATGGATAACACAATGACGACGACAAAGACGAACACATTCAAACTTAAAATATCAGTCAACACAGTCATGAAAAAATAACAGCATAAACGAACACAGTTTTATAACAATGAATAGACAATTTTAAGAAGAACGGTAAAAGCAGACAGACAACACAACGACGACAGCACCGACGAACACAGTAGGCTTCCTATGACAAAACATTGCCGACGTTTCGGAAACTGGCATCTGTTGCGGTTATCAGACATAAACAGACATCACCAGTCTGTTTGTGCCTGATATCAAAAAAAAAATGTTTTCAATTAACATTTCTCATTGTATGAATCATTTATAGAACTGATAATTCTACTACCGTCAGTCTTAGGATTCTACCAAATATTTTTCCTCTATCGACTATGTTATGCTACAGTCAATAAATGTGAAAACATAAAGACAGTGTGTTATTTAATGAATTCTCTTTCTGTTCTGTGACTGAAGTCTTAAAATACGGCATTTATGAACACTGACAAAATTAACACCATATGTCAAGGCCGTGTAATATCATGTTAAAATTTTGATCCAGCAGTACGATAAGGTATTAAATAAAACACAAAATCTTTACTCTTATGTTAGTGACACTACTTCGCCAATGTTTAATAGCAACTGCTAGAATAGTTTTCTGAAAATGACTATTTCGGGTTTTGTTTATCTTTCTCCTGTGATGCAGAGGTTTCAATTTTGTTTGAGAATTTGAAACATACTCCATTTCTGGAAGTAACCAAATGGTTGTCAATGAATATATTTATTCCTTTATTTTGTAAAACTATACTAGAGATTGCACGAAAGATAATTTTGATCATCCGATTAATAGAAACCTCCACATGTCTAACTTCGTTTGTTCGTGTTTGTAATTTGACCTTAACTCAGTATTTGTTATTTGTAGTAGTACACCAAAAAAAATACATGCCTTCCCGCAAAAAAAAAATATTGAAAAAATTAAATTCCAGTTATAATATATTTTGCTTAGGAAAAATTTAAATCGAAATCTTTTAATTTAATGTTTACAATCCTATATGTACCTTTTTTATTCGTCTTAACGAATGCAGTTTGTGTTTACAAGTATTGAATTTCTTTGTAAATTTAAAAATGAAATTATTTCCTGCTGTTGCATAACAGGAAATAGAAGTGATAAGATTTGTCGAAATGTATTGAATATTCGTGGCGACTTTAGTGTTTTTCACCGCCTAACGAAGTGTAATGTAAATATTTATTTTATATGCTTATACCACTTGAATTTAAATTAATTTTTGTCATTGTTTATATAGTTGTACAAACATTAAATACAAATAAGTAGATATTCAACTTAACATATGTGTTTGTGTTTATCGTAAGTGTATCGTAAATTAGAGTTTTTGGAACCAAACCTTTCTCATATTCCGTAAAACATAAAGTATTTTGCTACAAACTTAAAAATAGTCTAAACAAATTACTTTAAAATCCTTATAATTTTTTACATAAATATAGTAAACGTTTTATATCTGCTATGATTGCATTATGACTTTAACACATTTGTGTATAATAAGTCCATGTTTTATGCAATTCTAATCCAAATAAATACAATGTAATGATTGGACAGTTAAAATATTTAGATTTTTCTATAAACATGATGTGAATATACTTTTATTTGGTTTAAAAAGGTAATTTAGTTTCATAGTCATATTAATAAAAAATATAATATCTTAGTTCTACTTATTATCTTATTACTTATTATCTACTATTATTGTTGATGATGTGTAACATCTTAGATCTCTGTATTCGTTATTTCGTAGGAGTAATTTCGTGAATTCGACGGAAGTCAAGGAACGTGAATGTGTAACTACGGTGCTTCCATCTGTAGCGGAAGGCGTGAACAAAAGTTCACCAAGCCAAAGGGAAACTTTAAAGCATTAACTGTTCTTGTCGAAAATCAGGTCAAAAGCAGGGTTTATAATTTTTTATAAGTCTCTTATGCTTTTATCGAAACAGTTTCATTATATATCTAATTTAAAATTTCAGTATTCAAATGTAATTATTCGATATTCGATGTAACTGCTCCGGTAGCAAATTCTTTCAGTGGGTGCGGAAAAAACGCGTGCTTTGCGTAAATAAATGAAGTTGAAAACACTATTTGCGTATATTTATGACGCTCTGCATTATTTTAAGAATTCTGCGTTTAATTTCGTGTACGATTTTGGAATTATAATTTTATTTGTAACATGAGAACACATGAATTTGTTCGTTACCTAAGTTAGATATTAGACATCACTGGTGAGTACTGAAAGACTAGCTCACATTTTTTTTGTAGGCAACAACTTTTATAAAGTTTGGTTATTTATGCTACTTGTGCATTACTGTTGAAAAAATACAGAGTAATTACCGTTAATTTTTTGTAACATACGGTGTTAAATGAATGATAAAAGATCCAGAAACATTACAATGAACTCTTTTCGTGTGAGTTGTGGTTTTCATAATTCAGGAAGCAGGATAGACCATGAAAATATCAAAAATTTATTTGTCTGCTGAAACAGCATCAATCGCACAAATAAAATTCCTATTCGTTTCATAAGTGGAGGTAGGGATAGATGAAATATTTAACAAGTTTAAAGACGGATTAACTAAAAAAAAAAAAAAAAAACATTGCGGTACAAAAACAATTGGACATCGCTTAATTGCTTTGCCGCATCACTGATTTCATATCAGGCTTACATCGCATTCAATTATTGTTCTTTTATTTTTGCGCGTGCGTTTATGTAATTTACATTCCCATATTTTTTTTTGTTCGGTTATTACACTTCAGTTTTGATTAACTTAAATTTTTTGTTTTGATATTTTTTATATGTACATACATGCTAAATCCTCCAATTATATATTATGGAACCTGAAAGCATTTTCTACCCTTGACGTCAAGTTGTCTGCAACTTCCTTTAAAAAAAAATTAAAGAAAAATAGTTGGTAGGTGACAGCTAATCGGCGCGATTCCTTGAAGTTCTGCATTTCATTTGCTGAGGACGTAAAGGGCAGTTCGGAAGCTGATAGCCCCAACAACAACAACAGAGGCGCTGGCAGGCTGCAAACCACACACTTGTACTGTGCAGGTAGCTCGACACTCCAAGTACATCACTGAATCCCTTTTTGTAATAATGGAAGAACTAATTTATTTGAGAGTGTGAAACTTAAATTGTAATTAAAATTGTAACTTGTAATTAGAAGTGATTAAATTGTTTTTTTAAATTTACTACATACTATATATAGTTACGTTCGTCACTGACTTAATGATCGCGTAACCCTGTAGGCTATGCAATTTTCATTTCTCTTTGCTAACCTGTTCCTCCTAGCATTGATGCCGAGTCTGTGGCGCAAAGATAATATTTTGACTACATCTTGATGTTTTCTAGACATCACCGGTAAGTTAGGTATCTTAAATGTATGATTATGTGTGTTAGTTGATATATATAATTCTGTGTGAATGATGTGTTTGACCATTATCTTCCCATATACATACATGACCATTAATTTTCCGTATGTATGCCCATTTTCTTTCCTTATGTCATTCTGGGTTTGAATGATCAATGTCATAAGGTAGATGAATGGTCTTTCCGTTTTTATTGGTTTCACCTTTACATGCAATGAAATATGAAATACTTATTTTATTGTTCAATATATTTTCACACGAAAAACTGTATGTGGCTTTGTCACGATCAGGAGTTGCAAGTCAAGTGAAAGTGTATATTGAATCAATCAACAGCAAGGACAATTATTGAATCACCAGAGAAAATTAATGCGAAATTTAGATTTTCAAGAGGTTCTTAGCTATAAATTTTTTTTGTAAATATTTTTTATTATTTTATATACAAGAAATAATTTTCATTTGCATTGTATTAAAATAAATTGAATTTCTAATAAATATTTTTGTATATTAAATAAAGTGTTCCTTATATTAATAATTTTTATTGGTTGCCGTAGGCGCCTTACAGTTAACTAAAATTATTAAGGCAATTCATATTTAATTCATATTTAATGAAATGTTTCTTCGAAGTTATACTGCTTTGGGGGCGTTATGGAAAAACAATGAGAGTGAATTTATGTTTTATGCGCATGCAGCATGCAACGAATAATTCATAATTTGAAGAAAAAAAAAGGCTACATACAAAAAATATATATGTGCTTTTAAATCAAATACCTATTTTATTGAATCATTACGAATACTGGTCCATTCAATTTAAATCATTTATTTATTGTGAATAATAGTCATAGAAATTGTGTTTATAAATTTTTTCAAGTGTATTTTCAAGTGTTTTTATATGTAAGGTTATGATCCCGTAAGTATTATTTGTTTGTATTACATATTCTAAATTATTACATAATAATTTAAATTCAGTGTATTTATTGATTTTAATAACAATTGAAATTTATCTCGTTTAACTAACTAAATTTAATAATTAATTTTATACACAGATTTATATATTAATATATATATATATATATATATATATATATATATATATATATATATATATATTCCAGCTGGTAGAACAGCTCTTGTATGAACCCGCACAATATTGATACCGTAAATAGAATCGTTTCTGAATTTTAAGATTCATTCCGATAACTATATTGCCGTAACGTGATGTAAAAAAGCAAATGAAGGTTGTAAAAATTCTTCGTTCGTTCTGCAATGTGTAGTTACTGTGACCTCTTTCCTGAATCAGAGCACCCATCTCGACGGTTACAATTTTAGTCAGGTTCAAGCTGAAACTATATTTCATATCCTACGAACACCCTCAACGGTTTCATATCATCCCCCATTACTTCTTCCTGTCTTAAAGTGCACGTTATATTTGTCGGATTGTGCATAACGGGCACGTCTTACTTAAAATTCTACGTCTTTGTCAGATAACTGCAAGAAATAGTTTCTTTTGACATAAAAATTAGACATTGATTCATAACGAACAGAATTTTGGATGGACGGATTTTCTTTTACCATGCACTGATATGATTGATAACTGGTGTAGTAGTTACCTCAAATGATTTTTTTGATAGATCAAAATATTTTACGTGAACGTCAAAAAGTAAAAAATAATTTTAGAAACTATCGAGACTGGCTATTGTATCAATTGGCATTAGTTTGCGCGTGTGTGTGTTCATTAAGAAAACACGCCACGGATTGTCCAATGTGTGGCACAGTTGTCTGAAGGTCAAACGGTCAATGTAAAAACTGTAAAAGCCGGAAAGTAGCATGTATATGCCGGTCCGAGCTCTGGAGTTGGAGTGAGGAGTGGAGCGGAGGCCCGCCATCTTGGATAGTGACGTCACGGCGTTGATATTGTAAAACTTGAACCTTTGACCTTGACCTCCAAATTGCTCAATATTGCCCAAAATGACTCAAAATTAGCAACAAAAAACCGCCCAAATCCGCCCAAATTTCCAGTTTTTTGGAAAAAGAATTCCTCTAAAATCTAAAAAAAAAAAAAAAAAAAATTAAATATTCCTTTTTTCGAGAGCGAAAAACCGTAATAATTAAAAAAAATTTAATTCGAAAAAAAAAATCAAGACTTTTGCTTTAGATAAAACCAAATGTACAAAAGGCGGCTTAAGAGTCAAGATGGCGGGAGCCACGGTAGTAATTGATAACTGCACTCTAGCATACGAAAACAATATGGTGGCCTCCAGCAGACAAAATCAAGATGGTGGCTATTATTTCATAATCCAAGATGGCTGCCTCCAGCAGACGAAAACATGATGGTGATTTTTATGTCATTATCTAAGGTGGCCGCCTCCAGCAGACAAAAAAAAAGATAACTGATATTATGTCATTATCCAAGATGGCGGCCTCTACATAAAGAAAACCAAATGGTGGTTGTGAGGTCATACTAACTGGCAATATATACCTTGGAATTAGTGGTAGAGGTCAGACTGTCGGTGGCTTTCATGGAGGAAGGATCTGTCGCTATTTTTGTTTTACTTTCACCAGGTTCGAAACTAGGACTCCTTGATGTAAGTGCGTTTTGTAATTTTTTATTTATTTAAAATGTATCCAAATAATTTTTTATTATTTTAAATTGTTATCAAATTGTTTGGATAATAATTACGGATTTTCAAGATGATGGCCATATCATAATTTCAAAATTGAAGGAATGTTTTCATAAAAATTTTTAAATTATTATTTTTATTTTTTTAGAATTTTTCTTATTAAAATAAGATACTAATTACTTATTTTAAAGATGGCGACCATAACGAAAATTGCCACGGTGGACGACGCAATTCAAAATGGCGGCCATAGCGGCTTAGAGCGGCTTGCTTTTAGGAATCTTAAGCCGCCAAGATATGGGTCATCGGCACCAGCTCCTTACTCAGTCTCCAGAGCTCGGGCCGGCATATACATACTACTCCGGAAATAGCATTAACAAGATAATTTTATGATTTGAAATAATATTTTTCTACATGGCATAGTTTTCGCAGCTAAATACAGATGTCCTGTGATTTTAGTAAATGTGTACTATCCTCTTTGGCTGAATTTGTCGGTTTTGAGCTATTAAGAAAATAAAATGTGGGAAATATGAACATAGGGTTTCAAATTTCATAGCCTTTCAAATTTTCCCGCGACAAATTGGTATCTGTCAGTCGTCATCACGAAAGATTTAGAGTGATGGTTTGTAAACGGGGACAGAATCCCCAGCTATGTCGTAGGTTTAGATGCGGCAGACGGTGGGGTTTGTGCAGTGCTGCTCCTCGCGGGACCTCGGGGACTTGTGGTCGTCAAACTTGTTGGCACGCTCACGGAAGTGATTGTCCCAGAGAACTGCGGACGTGGTCCGTTCTCGCACCGCGAGTTCTGCGGCGAAGGCGCGCAACTCGCGTAGGAGTTCCCGCCCTCGAAAGACCGTCGTCGCAGCTGCCGCCGTGGGGGGAAGGAATCGTGCCGCTGGCGTTTAATGCATCAATCATTTAGCCGCCACCGCCTTCTCTCTCTCTCTCTCTCTCTCTCTCTCTCTCTCCGCGCGTTCCTTTTCAGCACTCCTCCTGCCCGCCAGGCGGCGCACTTCTCCTCCATTTGGCAACCGTGTATCGCTGCGATTCGTATTTATCGGCTTCCGATCCGCGGCACGCAGCCCCCGCGCGCGAGGCGAAAGCGATTGCCGCCCGTTTCTTCTTTGGCCCCCCCTATGGGAGGGGAGTGGTATAGGAGAGGGGGCAGCCCCTCCCCCCCCCCCAATCACGGCCGAACGTCTGCGCTACATTCGAATAACGTCGCAGGGAAACGACCAGTCTCATTCGTATACGACTGCGGAGACAGCTTGCTCCCGGGGTTGTCTCGGGCCCCGGCCCCTGGCGCACCTTCCGAGAACATCAGTTACGCCCGGAAGAGAAATCGCGCAGCCCTTCGGGTGAATGAATTCCAGGAACGACGCGTATCAGTTCGTACGATTGAATTACGCCATCAAGGAGTGAAACGAATGCGTCACCAGTAAATCTATGCCGCTGTTATAAATAAAGAGTTTTTGGTTAATTTTTTTGGAGATGTAAACGAGAAAAAAATATTATACGGATTTAAAAAAAAAATCCCCTTTGAAACAGCCTACATACTTGTAAAGATTTCGAAGTACCTATTTCTTCTGGAAACGTTATGGAAACTTGTTTGAACTTCTGGAACAATGTAAGAACTTAATGTACATCACATCCCAAATGTTGTCCAATATTCCAAGATGATCGATAATATACTTTCTCATATTCCATGCAGGAAAAATGTTTCGAAAGTTTTTAACTCAATGCATCCAGCATTGAATCGCTTAGAACGATTTTTTATATTATTCCTACTAATGTAGTTATGGTTTATTATTCAAACACAATTTTTTTTAATGTCTTACATATATTTTTTTTTTGTTCAAGGTTATAGATAATATTAATGGTTTCAAATATAGGTGAAGGAATGAATAGTAAGGAAGTATTGATTTATGTATTTCAAACCCTGTTTTTTTTATGGCAATTGTTCGTTTCATCAAAATTTGTTCCAGCCAAAGGCTTAAGATAATTTTTTTAATTTTTACAATAAATTATCACAGATTGGATAATATATTTACTAAACAAGTTATGGGTTTTTTTCTCTTTAAAACCTTTTTATTTACACCTTGCACTCATGCTTGGCTACATAAAAAAAATTAGTATTACACCTACGTTCAAAAGGAAGCGATATTCGTTATATGATAAGTTATAACAATTTTTATGTTTTTCAAAAAGTCTTCCACATTTTTCCCCATTTGGTTGGATTTTTCCCGTTAGTTAGCGAACTCGACCGAGATTTTCCATTACTGAATTTTATTTTTCAAGTTTGAAGTGAATTGTACTAAATTACGGCAGTTATCGTGTCCATAAAATTATATATATATTTGATTTGACAACGGTTTTGGGGTCTATAGATCATGAAACGAAAAACCATAAATTTTTTTTCCATAAGTTGCACCATGTTAACGGCTATAATAGACGTAGAATTTTTTCGAAATCTACTTAAATTGGTATTAAGATAAATTATTAATATGATTTGAAGAGAGCGTATAAGTTTTTTAAAGTAAAATGACACTTCAATTTTTAAATATATTTTAAGTATAGGCCTATATGCTATTTGCTTTTAAATATATGCTTATATTAATGAGAGTGGGCTTGTTTGTTTGCAAGAAATATACTCCTAATATATTTTATATATTAAAAACATTTATATGGAAACAGACCATATTTTAGCTAAAAATTATTATTTTTTAAGTAACGCAAAGCAATTGTTTGTAGCTATAATTCGATAAAAATGTACCAAATCGACTATATTGCAGATTATAGTTTTTTTTACATTGAGATAAACCTTTTCGGCACTGTCTGCTGTTTTTTCACATCCACGTGCATGGAATAAATACATTTCTCATCCAGGCTGTCCAATGGCTGCATGTCTAGAAGACATCGCGAACAATAGGGATTAATTTACATGTCAATTTTTAAAGTGATTCGTAAAAGGAAATTATGTGCAAAAATTTTTAATATAACGGTGCAAAGCCGTGAACGACAGCTAGAATTAAATATTTGTGTAGCTTAACACAATACACTTTATTCACTTCTTGTATAATTTCCTGTTTCTTTGACTGTTCTTCCTCGTATTCGAAAAAGGGTATTTTTAGATATGGAGATTTTTCTGTGAATATTGTTTGTGCAAAAATGGTTTGTTAAATAATAAAACTCTTTTTCTTGCTGGCTTTCGAAGAAACTTTTTAATATGGCCTGAGGATCTTCACGTGGATCACAGACGTTCTTTTACGCAACATCTTCGTTTTCTTATTGCTCGGCCAAGTGGGGAAACGAAAAAGTTTCCTTTGCCTATCTGATTCAGCAAGTACAGAATCAATCGTGAACTAAGTTCTTTGGAGAATATAGATGTAAAGTTATATGCATTAATCGCTGTGGATGATCATGACAATTTATCAAAAACTAAATAATTACCTTACTTTATTTCAGGAACAGACAGGTAATGTGTAGCTGATACTGGTGATATAATTTGCAATGAAACATGATAAGCAAAGCTGAACTAGTTAAAGAGCGGTATAAAATACGCTTTAAAAATATTTATCGTCCCAGATACGTATATAATACCTTTATTTTTTGTGTATTTATTTTGTTGTAAGATATGTAAATAAAAATTCTAAAGGTTTACGGTACGCAAAATATATATAGTCAAGCAAGATAATATAAAGTATTTATTTTGTTAAAATATAAAATTATTTATATATTATATAAATATTGCCATAAGCGTCACTAAAATGTGTACTTCAAAACAACTACGGTATGGTTCCCAACACGTCTATGTGACGCAATAGTGCGACTTCTAACTCGCAATCTATACGACCTTGATTAGACAATCGGCCCGTCCATCCTGGGATGGTAATTATTTAAATATAAATTTAATCTTCCACGGTATTGAAACGAAATAAAAACTTAAAAATAATTTATCCTGGTCCCATACAGATTTATAACCCCATACAATTTGTCCTAAAAATTTGTGATTGTGAATTTTTTATACCTATGAAAATGCTTCTAAGACTTCAAACGAGAAACGTAGGGCGCATGCGATAGATAATAGTCCGGAGTGTAGGAAGTAGCTGTCGTTGAGAAAATTCACAACAGTTCATATCATTTGCAGTGAAAAACAATTAATTATTGTTAGTGACAGTGGTAAACTATTAATGCATCAATTCTCTATTGCATGCGCCCTACTTTTTTCTTTTTAAATCTTACAAGTATTTTCATAAGTATTAAAAATTAGCCAACACAAATTATCAGGACAATCTGTATGGGGCTAGGAGAAATTATTTTATACTTTTTAGTTCGTTTTAAAAACTTGGTACTTATATTTAAAAAAATTGTTATTCAAATAGTTGTTTTCTGCTTTTTCATCTTGTGTGTGCGTTCTGAGCTATGTTTAAAGTTTCAAGTCTCTAGCTCATTAGGAACTTAGTTTAAAATTGATTGCAAATTTGTACCGAAAGGGAAAACAAACAGACGGACAAGAAAGTTATAAAATAGTTCATGGCCTATTCTAAGGAACAACCCGAGAATTTGCATGAAGTGATTCCAGAAAACAGTGGGAAACAGAATTCCGGGTGGAAGACCGGAGTTCGAACCTCCTTAAGTTCATGTTGCTTTAGGTGTGTTATTACCATTTGTGAACTTTTAAATATAAACAATTCAGGTTCAGTAAAATACACAATATTAAAAATAAAAATCTACGACAAAAATAAACTCATTAAAATTAATTGAATAAAGAAATTTTACATAGTTAATAACATCAAAGAATAACTTAAAGTATCTTAAACTGTCCCTTTGTCAACTGGGCGCTGACCACTGACAAGACTCCTAGTCGCTAATAGGTCTTCTCGAAGACCTCATTCATTCACTCACTCTGTGATTGGACTGCCATCAAAAGTTACTTCTAAAGCAATTTATGCATGTAGGAATGTTGCCATAAATTTATTTTCGTCTTCTGTGATTAGACCTGTCATCGACTTACATTTGCCATTATTGCTATAAAAAATTATTTGACGCAGATATGTCACTTGCGTTTGTTCACGTATTTAATCCAAACATATACACACTTATTTTGAAGCAATAATTTGACGATGAACATATTAATTTGTGTTGAAATTTCGGACATATGTAGTAATGTGACAATTTTGTGTTCTCAAAATGTTCCCGCCGAGCCACTGTCGGTGAATGGACCGTGCGATTTAAGACCCATAAGTGACACTCCCCCTACGAACGCATGTTCCAGCGGGCTGCATGGTTACCAACACAAGTCTTGCCACGTTGTCCGTTCCGACCCGCGTGGGTGCGGCAGTTCGTTATCTTTCCGTTAAAAGTTCCGAGCGCTCTTCGATGATAAAAATAAATAAAAAAAAGGGCAGTCACGACGAGCTTAGCAAAAAAAAATATTTCGCGTTAAGCTTCTGCTTGGGAACATTTTTTTTTTTTTTTGTCGCGTTCGGTGGGCAACGCGCGCTGCCGGTGTTGCGCACGAAGCAGATTATCTTCCCGGCCCGCGGGGACCTAACAGCACGTCCGAAATCCCTAGGAACCCCCCCCCCCCCATCCTCCCCCTCCACCGTACACCCTTCCGGAAACACCTTTTCCCATCGACCATTTCTGGGTTTACGGAGCCAGGCCACAGGATTTTATCCATTTCCTTTTTTTTTTTTTTCGCCTCACCAGCGTTCCACCTTCTCGCACCTCTCTCCTCCGTCACCAGTTTCGAACCTTCTTTTCCCCCTTTTTCACTTTCCCGAGCGCCCGAAACCCCTCGGGCCACGCCGAGTCCCAAGTCCAGCCGGAGCTAGCACCGGACCCGAACCGGCGACACACTCCTACTATCTCATCTCCACGGATTCCGCTGTTGAAATGATTAGTTGCTGAAGTCTCCGCCGACGAGATGTTGCTGGCAGATCTCTTTACTTTACTGGCAGTAGTCAACGCCAGAATTTAAAAAAAATACTCGCTGCAGAAGTCTAGCAATCAATGAATAAAATATGTGAACTTGAGTGACAGAAAAAAAATTTGAAATTACAATATGTACTGAAAGGAAGCAGTTTCAACAATAACAACAACAAAAACAAAACAAAAATCTTGTAAGCCAGTCTTTCAAGTACTCGCTTGTGATGTGTAAACATCTAACCTGGGTAAAGAGAAAATTTTTGTTTTCTCATTTTACAAATAAACTTTTAATACAAAACTGAGACAAAAAAATTAACGAAGAATTATTTAAAATAATTCATTAGCCAGGAAAATTGTATTGGAACAAACATGGCTTCAGATATATTATACATTTTATTAATTCTCTAAAGCATTAAGAATCCTAAAGCTATCTTATAAGTATTTTTCAATTTAAAATTTCCAGTTAAATAGATATGTTCAAACAAAATTAACTTAAATATTTTACAACACTTGTTGTACACTAAGGATATGTATTTGTTTTTGCTTAAACGACAGAAATAAGCCTGAAAATACTTTCTACAAAAAAACTTAACTTATTGAGCTGATCAACATTTAAGAGTTAACAGTAAACATTTCATCATGAAATTATTTTTTTTAACATGGCTTCGAATATATGTAGGCTAACAATTTATTGTGCCGCTAGAGTATGATGAACGCTACGCTATCTCTACATTTCTATGTTAACTAAGGATTGTTATAATTTATTGTAATGCCAGCGTGTTAACGTATTTTTAAATATGTAAATATTTATAATATCACTATAAATTATAACATGAAGTACTAAATAATTGTTGTACTATTACAAAGTTTTATTTTTTAATACCTATGCGCGGTGTTAATTATGCGATGTTCACGAAAGCCATATATACGGATGAATAACAAGGTCCGCCATCTTTTCGAGATTTCTGAGACTTCAACAGACGGCAGCACCGTGTTTGCACATTTCCGTTACATTCACGAAATTACTCCTACCAAATGCCATATACCGAGAGCTAAGTGTACACATAAAAAATTCGACGTAATTTTACTTGTTTTAAACAGTTTTAACTTCTTAACATGTATTGTGTGATAGCTTCTATTATGGATGAATCCATTGATCTGATCAAACCGACAGGCTCGCAGCAACGTCCGCCACGTTTCCTTACCAGCGAAAGAATACGTGTTTGCCCTTTTCGGGAGGCGATCCCAGGTTACTTGGAATTTTAAATTTGACTATTTGGTTGTGAATAATTAGGAGCCAACCAATGTTGACAACATATATTATTTCACGATTTTTTGTTACTTTGTGACTTAGTTCTTGTAATTGAAGCAAATACAAATTTACGCCCATGCTTTACCAGTGCTTCGAGCTCGACCAGCCTTGAGATCCCAGCAGTGTGTGCCTTAGGTCAGAAGTAGCTCATGCGCATTTATGTGCTCGTGAATGCCGAAAGCAGATTAATTTTACAGCACGCAAAAAAAAAATAATGATGTTAGTTCCTTAAATGATGAGGCATTTGCTACCCAAATGATAAAGCTTTTGTACTAGATCAGTTTTGTTTCGTCTGGAGATTGTATTTAATGGCGGGAAATTTGTGACAGTTTTTTAGTCTTTCCTTGAAGCCACCTTCAACTGTGCAACTTCAAATGGCGAGCTTGAAATTTTTTTTTGTAAACAAAAAAAATATATTTTTTCTAAATCATGGATTTTTCTTATTTAAAAACCACTTATAAAATACCTGTTTTAGCCATTTACTTCCACGTAAGTACGATTTAGCGAACATATGAAGGCATGTGCAACGTTTTGTAAATGCTATTCGGGGTCAGCATGATATTAAATGGTTTTAAAATAACGCTCTTATATCCCCTTAGTGGGATCGTTAGGTGGTCCCCTTAAGCGGAGTTTTTTTCTATTGACTGGTTCGCGGCATTGTTTCTGCAGAATGTTCGACTCGGGAATTTTTCTCGCGGCACGTCATCGTGTTTAATGAAACCATTTTAATCACCGTTTTTCGCGTTTTTATTATAAATGAACGTAGCGCGAATAAAAAGCTGGGTTCCTGTTGTACGGGTTTTATTGCTGTGATGTATGCTGCGGCGCTATGAAGCAAAGGCGGGGGAGCGTGTGATGCTAAAACATTGTTCAATTATACCGCACGATATAAAAAACACCGAATTGTTGGTCCCATGTAACGATGGCCGAAATTTGGTAATTAGGCGCCCCAAGTGACATTAACGCAATAAATTGCAATTTTTTTTTGTACAGATGCCGAATTTTTAATTTAAGTTTGTGAAATATGAAATATTTACAAGAAACATATTCCTAACATATTTAAAAAAAAGTCGTATTCTTCTTTGTTACGATAAAAAATTGACCGTTTACAACAGAACGAATTTTTGTACGTGTAACATATTAGCTCTCGGGAGTAGTAGCTCTCGGGTAGGAGTAACTTCGTCAATGGAACGGAAGAAATCGTTAACCACGGTAACAGCCATCTGTGGTGGATGGTGTGAACCACAGTTCTCAAACCCAAATGGAAAAATTATAGTATAAAGTTTAGTGAATTGTAACAAAATGGGCTGTATTTTAATAAAAAAATATCATCGAAAATCAGGTACAAAGCTGGGTTTAGTATTTTTTATTCTATTTTATTGGAGCCGTTTCATTATATAGTTTATAATTTCTCTCGGCAAATCGAATGATTCGATAGTCTACATATCTGCTACGACAACGAATCCTAGCGGCAGGTGCGGAACCTACGTGTTATTGGCGTCAATAAATGTATTTGAAAACATAATTTGCTTGTATACATTTATCACACGCGTCATTATTTTAAATAATTCTACATTAAATTTCGTGTCCGAGTTTCGTTAGTTTTATTTGCAATATTAAAACACACGAATTTGCTCATTACCGAGTGTAGATGTTACACATCTCTGGCTAGTACGGAAAGACTCGCTCACATCTTTTTTTTTTTTTTTTTTAAATTTATGACCCTATATGTACTTTTAACCGACCCCGTGTTAATGCGGTAGTCAAGGCGGCGTTTTTTTTTTGAACTGATAGCGGATTCGATTTTGACCGCGGCTTTGTTCGCGTGGACTGTTAGACTTCTGCAACAAAACTGCAACCAACAGTAACTGGCGTTCTTGGTACCGGATGTAGTTCTCGAGTTACTTCAGCTCTACTGGAGGATGTAACTACAACTTCTTCTGCACCTGAAAGCTTTACCTCCTACACACGCTTGGGAGTTGTCGTAAATGGCGCAAATTGTGCGGGTGGGAGGGTATCATAAATTTCAATTACGGGTTTTGTTATGTAGGCCTAGCACTGTGATTTAGGTAATGCATAGAAAATTAATGTGATTCGAAAAGAAATTTTTATTCTTAAGATTATTTCAGTTTTCCTATAGAAAATGCAGGTAGATAACCCAAGTGAGAGCGTAATAAAACACATTACAAATCTTTTTCTTTTGTGTGAATTATTTAACAATAAAAATCTAACTCATATTATGTATAGCATTTTAACAATCAAATAACCAATATAAATTACAGTTATTCCAACACGGTTTGTAAAAAAGTTAATTTAAAAGCATTTAAAAAGTTCGGGTATTTTTTCTTTGCCTTTTCTGTACACGCGTCTTTTTTTTCCTATCTGCAACCACTAAACCTTTTAGGTGTACGAGTTTCTGAAGGTACAGTCATAGCGAACAAAGCCGGAGTGTAGATAAAAGGTTGGTTTTCAAGTGCTTTCCCATCCGCCCTCCAGGCGAATTCCTGGAGCAATTATTTTCTTTCATAATATCTCACGAAACTTGCTGATGAGGATACGCTTCTCAGTTGGCGTGAAAAGAGAGGGAGAGAGCTTAGTTCAAGCGAATAAAAATTTTCTGCCAGAAATTATTATTTTTTTTAAATTAATCTTGAACCGTCGTGTAGTTCATCGTAGTACTGATACCCACAAACATATTTATTTTCTTGCTGCGCATCATAAACCTTTGGGTTGCCAGATTACCTGTATGCTGTAGATTTCCTGAAGCCGCGGGAAGTTACCCGTAAGTTTGGTCTTCGGGAAAGAGGAAAGATGAATGGGCAAAGATGGCTAAGGCGTCTCATCCGCTTGTTTTTAAGCAAGTCCCAGTACACCACCTGGCATGAACTAGGTTGATAGTATTTACCAAGTCTTTAACCTAGTGGGTTTGTACCTCAGAGGTCCCATGTATTTCGCTTTTTGAGGCATTTTTAATCATAAAAATCATAAACTTTGTAGATTATTTTTCAAATTTTTGTAATCCTTAGGGTGTGAGATTACGTTTTTCAATATATTGAAGAGGGATCTTCTCACAATTCTAAAGTTTTAATTGGTGTATTATTGCTTTGCAGTTTTACATTAATTAAAGTTACAGATTGCCACTTCAAAAAGGAAATAAAAAAATATATTAATGTTTATGCCGTACTTTTCTAAAATTTTGAATATATAATGCGTAACCTTATCTACTATAATCATTATAGGGCATGAATATACATATATATAAATGTTTAGTATGATTCCAGTCATTTATTTATAACAACAAACTTGTACATATTTATTACTGAATTTTATCGTGCTGTTTTGCTCGCTAATGGTTCTAAAATATTCAGCTTTTTGGCGTCTTATCATTTTTGACGATTTTATATTTTTAAATGGCATCATAACGTGGTTTTTAAAGTTTTAAATCAAGCTAATGTAAAAGTAAAACTGTTTCGTTTTGTCATTCCACTACTGTGCTTCGTTCGGCAATGAACGTGTTTATCCGCGATATAACGGAACACCTTGTCACACCTGATGCTCACAGTGCTAACGGGGCATCATCGTGGAGAACAGCTCTCGCCTGTGGCACTGCGCAAGCCTACGTAACGTGCTGCGTGGCTTGCGGATCGCGTGCGTGGGATAGCTCGGTACACGGCGTACCGCGGGGCTGGGAGTCTTCAGAAGACGGCGTGCTGCGACGTAGCTGAATTCACTTTTGAACCTCAACGTCGCCGTAATGTTCCGCCCCCAAAACGTGCTGAAATGCTGCTTGGCCCACTTCTAATGATGGTCAGTAAGAATGAATTAGAATCTCCGTCGTTAGTCAGTTTCATAAAAAAAATCGTTTAAAACTCTTTCTAAACTGCTCACACTACACTTTATCAAATGTTTTGGGCGTCTAACCAATGTTGCGCAAAAATTAACTCAAGTCAAAAAAGAAAGGCTTCTACAGCGTCAAGTGTTATTACACAATTACTTCCACAGCGTCAAGTGCTCGTACACAATGCCTTCCACAGCGTCAAGTGCTCGTACACAATGCCTTCCACAGCGTCAAATGTTCGTACACAATGCCTTCCATAGCGTCAAGTGATCGTACACAATTCCTTCCACAGCGTCAAGTGATCGTACACAATGCGCGGCGAGTCATCTTCAACACTCGCGCGCGCGGGAAGCATACAGTTCGCAGGGATGAGAGCCACACCCAAACAGTTCCGAAGCTCTCCGAACTATCCCGCTTTCTCGTAAAAAAAAACATTGCAAGATAATATATATTTTAAAATAATTTAACATTAACTTACCCAAACTTACATCTTAGTAAAGAGACATCTCAATACCAAGTCCGGTACCTGGGCTGAAAGCAATCCTCCAGCGCAAAAACCCCGGCCATTCCGGCAGTTGAACCGTGGGCCCGTGGCTCAGGTGCACTTAGCCAGCAGGTCCGACTAAAAACGCGACGAGGCAAACTAACGACAAATAATGAATTATGACTTTAAGAATTATCTGGCTAATTGGGCTTTTCGAAGTGAAACTTCTTTGCTGAGGGGGTAACAATTTTCGAGCTTTACGAAAATTCCGATTGCATGAGAGGAAATAGTTAGATACGTGGTGGGGGAACCGATAGAGGAGACGGTAGGGGAAAGTAGAAATGACGCAGCAAGCACACTTGCGCTCTTGCGCTCTTGCGCTCTTGCGCTCTTGCGCTCTTGCGCTCTTGCTCTCTCGCGCACTTGCTCACTTACATGTGCGCTGTTGTTTCTTGGGGTGGACGCCGCGCTATCCCCACTCCGGGGCCATTGGCGCGGTCGGTGATCGCTGGAGCAGCCTTGAGCGGGCTCCACATGTTGGCGTGCGGCTCAGGTTGAACCCTGCCAAGCTGCAGGGATAGGCGGGTCACAGTGGTAGGAACCCGCCTGCGCCTGACGCCACCTTGACTTAGGGAGTATTTGGGCAGAGGGCAACACAACGGTGTTTGATCTTATTGTTGTGCAACGTGCCATGGGCCATATACGAAAGAAAATATTTTTCTTTTGTGTATGTATTAGGTATTAATTTCATTACTTGTGTAAATCAGTATTGTTAAACAGTGTTATGTGAGTATTGTTTTAGCTATGTAACTAAATATTTCTGCTGGTATAATGATTATAACGTTTTAGTTTGACATGGGTAATTATTTGTCACGAATTATTATTTGATTAACTAAATCACACATCCTATTATAGTAACGAGCCCACAGATGTTTAAATATGTTTAGTTAAACTAAGAGACGTAAATATTTCTCAATAGGAGTGTAGCTGTGGGTGACTGTGGCTCAACAAAGTAGCATTGAGCTAGGTCCTACTCGTATGCCATGTTGTCACTTTCACGTGCCAGATGCCTACCTCAGACGACATACGTCCATTTGGATAAACTTGCATAAACTACCTAATTATCGGCAATTTCAAGTTTAAGAATTGTTTAAATTCAATGTTGGTTTAAAATGTACGAGAAATTTTTTTAGTCCTTTTTGATTTCATTGAAAGAATCTACAATTAAGTTATTCGTGTGGAAAAATTTGATTTCATACGCTCGCCTTACTATACCCAATTATTATATCTTGATCTATTAAAAAAATATTATTTAATTATCTCTATAACTAATAAGCTAGAAGTTTCACTTCTGTAGCGCGTGGTTTCCAAACATACATTTTTTAATGTCTGTTGACAACTGCATAATTGATAGAGGTAAAAAATTATTTTGTCTGTCAGTCAAGGTTGCATACTTTACATGCCAAATTTTAGTCGAATCAGTTGCGTCCATGCTTGTGTCAACGCACAAACTTTTACTTATTTGCTAAGAACAAAATAGTGTTTGCAGCTGATTTACCCATAATGGTTTTGAATGTATCAACTTTTTTTTACTGAGAAGCATATTTTTGTTGCAACTATACAATATTAGGATCGAGATTTATATAAAAATGTGTGTGTCTGTCAGATTCGTGCGTTTTGTTTACTTAAGTATTATTTAAGTATTGAAACGTCTAATGCATAGTTTTCGTCTGCGATTTTTTTTTTAACACTGGCTAATTAAACAACTGAATTTATTATTACGTTTGTTCTTTAGACCTCGGTGTTAAGTTATCTTTTCGGTCTGTAGAGTTTAATTTGTGCACATACTTTAAATTTAATTATCCTGAATTACACTTAAAATTGTTGTTTTCTGTGCGTGTAGTCCAGTTCATATTTGCATGTTTTTCAACCGCCATGTGCTGCAGAGGTCACGATATGCCATTTCGTATGCGAGGAAAACCGCTTTGGAATGCGTGGGTCATTTCTCCTGAAATTAATTTCAGGGCCCACCTCTTTCCTCGACCCACTTAACAAAGGTTGTGTTATGCAGAGTTTTTCTTTAAATTAAAATACTTGGACGTTGTGGTATAAATAAGGTTATAATGTACATACATGGTAGCATTTTTTCAGGTTCATTAAAAATAAAATAAAAATAACTAGTTTAGCACTTACAACGGTCGGAAAGCGAAGAGTAGAATTTTATTAATTCGTCTCGTTTAAAACTTTTGCAAACAACTCTCATTCTATTCTATTGACTTTATAAAGCCTCAACCCAATGTCACCGAGTGGGTTTGAAATGGGAATTTCATTATTAGGCTTATTGTTCATTCTGGTATGGTAAATTTTAGTAGAAAATGTTAGTTACAAAGCCGTTTTCTTTAGGTCAATGACATTGTTTATAACGTAAGTATTTAGCAATTTCCTTTCTGAAGAAAATTATAATTGAAGTATGCATTATGAGCTGATTTGATAACGGTTCTTCGAACACTATGGAAGAGCGGTAGTGAAGAAGGAGAATAGGTGGTTATCCAATCACGTGTGACCCACGCCCAAGAACGTAAGATTGTGACTTTTCTGTGGCTATATAGCGCACTTAAAGGGTTTGAGTATTATTCACAGAAGAGTTGTATACAGTTAGAAGCGGGAAGAATCCACGATGTAATCGAGGCTCTGTTAGAATGAACACGACTCGCTGACAGTTTCATAACATGACACGTAAATCATTTAGTCTCTTTTTCCTTCTTCCATAAAAGTTCAGTGCTTGCTTATTTCTCTTGTTTTGTAGGGTATTACACAAGTTTCTTTCGCGGCTTTGTTCACGTGAACGGAATAGATCACACATGTCATTTTAATAGAAAAGCGATCAATATTTCATATTTATATTTACAAAATTTAATAAATAGATTTTCAAGTTTGTTATATGAAAAGTTATAAAATATTAAAAATATAAAATGTTGTATATAAAGAGTAATGCTTTACTACAACTAATATTTTGTACATATTAATTATAACTTTAGGAAATGTTTGAGATATCACAGTAAAATGACTAAATTAATCCCGGTGTTCTAATTGAAAGTCTTTTTAATTATCAAGTGTAAGGTAAATATTTATTACGGAATTTTTTTTAGCATTAGATATGGTTTAGGTCAATAACTTACTAACAGGAAAAAAAATGTAATAATTCATAAATTATACATACTTAGATTTTATTTATTTGTGTAGAAACTGTCAATGTTATTGTCGTGGGCTTATTTCATCCTGCGTTTGGCCTACCGCTTAGTGAAGTTGATGTCTCGAGGAACCCGCCACTGTGTTTGGTTTTCCCGCGCTCTCAGCCGTGTTCGGGGCGACCCGTGTGTTGACATTTCTGCTCTCGTCTGCTCTCGTCTGCTCTCATCTGCTCGCTGAGCCGCCAGCGGGGGCTCCTCATTAAGGCCGAGATAACACGCCGGCAGGCTGCTGTATCGAGGCAGTCCTGCGAACAGAGCGCGGGTCGTGTGTCGCTTTGAGGCGGTAGCCGTCTCGGGAACTCAATTCCCTCTGGAGACGCTTCTCAGAATAATGCTCCCTTGGGAGGAAGATGTTGTTTGAGAGCTTCACGGTGGCACGCGGCGTTTCTGTCGCACTTCGTCATTAATGTGTCGCCAACACGTACAACCCAATAACCCATGTTCAGTCAAACCCCGGAGGGAGGGGGTGCATTTCCCACAACGAGAAAGAAATTTTAAAATGTGTCCCGCCAAGAAAGGAAACTAAAAGCGGTCGCCTGGATAGAAATTACATGACCAAAAAAAAAAAGAAATTCTATGCCAAGTGTTTTATAAAGCAAAACTATTTCCAACGGATGATAAACATCAGTACACCAGTAAATTATGAGTGTTCAGCAAAAAAACTTGTATTCGGTAAAAAAAAGTTATGACTGCGCATTTACGACGTCATGGTGTTTGTGGAACTAAAATACCTTTTACCTTTGCCTGCGGCGAGTTAATTTTTATGCTTCATGCAGCGTGGTCGCCCCGGGAAACAAATTCATCCCACTCGGAGGGTTTCAGGCCATATTCCTGTTTATAGTGACAGCGCCGAGTTTTACTGTCAGTAGAAATACTTTTCGGATCCTTTAGATAGTTTGTGATCTCGGTTATGAAACGCTGCTCAGCGGTGGAAACAAATTACCTCTGTGTTTATAGGAACGTTGTTTACATAGTTTGTTATTAAAAAAAAATATGTTTCACATCAACATAAATGTTAAAAATAAACATATAGTTACGAACGTCAGCAGAGCTGCGGCGCACAGGTACAGCGCTAGCTGGCTGACATGTGGCCACTGCAACATGAGACATGCTGCGCGCACCTGGGTCGCCGTTTTCCCCCCATCCTTCCCTCCGCTCCCCGCGCGACGCTGATAGTTTGACATCCGAAACCTGACAGCTGTGGAGTTACGCGAGCCGCCGACACGTGTTTCGAGAGATTTCTGCCGTCGGGTCGGCGCGGAATGACGCGACTGGCCCCAGCCGCGCTCGTGATTTCTGGAAAGCGCCTGGGCTGATATATAAGACGAGGATGCCAGCCTCGGAGAGTCAGAGAGAGGGTTCAGGCGGGAGATTTACCACGGCGGAGTTTCCGGGGCGATAGTGCCGCGGGTGCGGCAGAGTGGCGAAGTCCTTGGACGAAAGTTCCAGGGCGAAGAGTTCAGTTCCGAGCGAAGTTCCGAGCGAGGCGTCGAGTGGGAGCGAGGCGTCGAGTGGGATCTCGGTGAAGCGGAAGTGCGACAGCGCCGGCGGAGTGCGGCGACGGAGTCCTGCGACGGAGGACCACGAGGGGTGCTGCGGCGAGAGTTGCGCCAGAGGTGCAGCTCAGCGAGGTGTGCGGTGTGTAAAAACGAGTGACTGAGGAAGTAACATTTTTAAGTACAATTGATTAATTGGCATATTTAGATTATTTGCTAGTAATTTAAATAGTGGCAATAAATAAAACTGTGTGTGTAATAAAATCTTTAATTGGGCTATCCTTTACGAACCCGGTAAATCATAACAATATTGTTTAATGCACCAATCGAATTTCATCTTAAAGGGCAATTAGACTACTCTATTTTTAAGTTGAAACACAAAAAAATTAGGTTAGAACCGATTCTTACTCTAGTTAATTGACGTTATCATCTGCAACTGTTGAGACTGAATATCCTCCTGCAATTCGGTATATTCAGCCGGAAATTAAGCCTGCTACCCAACTACAGCATCATTCATCAGCAAGTTGAGCCCTTGGTCACAACACTATCAGTGACAATAGTACATTGCTTTAGTTTGTTCGACTGTGCTCTGGCAGACGAGTGTCGTTGCTGGTGTGACATTACAATAACGATAGCTCATGTAAACAAATTCACTTAGTTTTTGTAAGATTTTTCAATTTCCAATTGCATGTCTTTCTGTATTGTGTGTAGTACATTTTTTTTTGTTTTACTGTCTGAACGTGTAAGATGTTTTATAATTTGGCCAGTGTTGAAAAAAAAACGAAATAGGGAAGGATTTTTAATAATAGTGTTATGGAAGAGGTTCCTCATAATAGGTAGTTACTAAAACAAATACAGATATTATTTTATATATGTCATTAATATTATGTTAGTAAATGAAATGAGAGGCAAATAAACTTCAGTCGTGTGTTTAATGAAGGTAATATGTGTGAAAGTATTATAGAAAGTAAATTTCTTTTTTCATAAATGTGTATCATCGTTCAGTTGTTTATCACGGTATAGAATATTTTTCCACAGTTATGTTGTTGATTTCATACTAACTGAATATTATTTCACCCATGAAAGACCCGGCTCAACTTACCGGCGTGAGGTCGTGAACGCCATAGTCCTGAGAGCTGGTGCTTGTACGTGATGTCGCACCGGAGATGCCGTCGACCTTGTCATCTTGCCCGTGGGTAGACTAGATGGCTCGAGGTATCCTTCTTATGGTCCTCCCCTCTTCCTGTTCACCGTAGTGGACCAGGGTGTGGCCGGAACAGGAAGAGGCACCCCTTCTCTCTTTTCTTGGCTCGGATGGGCGGGCAGCATGTTCGTATATCTCTCTTCCCCCTCACCACCCCCCTTTTCCCCAGCAACCTTCCACAAGGGCGCGCACAGCTCGTTACACGCGGCCGGAGGCGAAAGAAAAACAAACGAGCCACGCCTGCAAAAAGTTTTGATTTGCCTGCCATCCCAGCTGTGGGCGTATTTCTCATCTCACCCCTTCCTTCCTACCTCTCTTCCCCCCCCCCCCCACTCCTTTGCGCTTTACACTCTTCCACAAATCTTACCATTTTTTTCTTTCTTTTTTTAAACTTTTTGCCGCGCTCTGACAAAAGTTACGTTCACGTATGTTCGGAGGGCATTTATTATGATTATGGCTCCTCCTCTTTTCTTTCTTTTTTATTTTTTTCTCTGAACCCGCTTTGCTAGGGTTAGTTGTAACACGTTTCTTCATTTCTATATACTTTTTGCTCGATTTACAGTTGCTGGTCAGCACCATTCCACCGCAGGGATATTAATTTCCACCTTTGTTCTTCGGATTCCTCCTCCTTGAATTCGTGACATTTCCGTTCGAAACAGAATAAAATGCAGGAAAGACAGTTTATAAAAAATTACGCGCAAAATTTAAGCAACTGTAGATTATTATGTCTCAGTTACTCATCTTAATAACGTTACTTACACATTGTGTAGCTAATGCTATGTAATTCTTGGGAGTTGTGTATTACATTTTTTAGTTCCTATCATCTGTCCCAACGATTACAGTACGATATTTTAGTTTTTTGGTAGAATGCTTCTATTTTCCACAGAATCTAAAAACACATACAGGTTAGTAGACTAAACATAACCACAAACTATGACTAATTTATGTAAATTCCGTTATTGCTACATATATTTAAGAAATTTAAAATCTTATTAAAATTTTCCTTGGACTTCAGAGAAGTATTTGCATTTTTTTACTGAATTGAATTCGATTAGACAAGTATTCGTTATTCCTGAATAGTTTGATATTCAATTCGAAATTCGATTCGATTGAAAAAATCAGTATTCGCAGAAGCCTAGTGATTACCTCTCATTGGGTAGTAAGAGGGGAGGGGTTGGTCTCCAGCCACGCAGTACCGTCCAGCCGACAAACCTGCCAACAATTCTATACCTCAGAGACAAAACAGCCAAAGTCTAAATTTATCTATTTTTATTACAGGTAATGTCTTTGCGAGTTGGTATCCTATCTAACCATGGCATTCTGACTCACACATAAATCTTCTAAATCGCTTAGCGAAGTTAACAATATCCCATGTTCACTTGTGCCAGACAAACTTAAATCCAGTTACAAGATTAATTAACTGTTGAAATAAGTCCGTCGTATGGAAAAAAAAATGATCACTAGTTCCTTCTAGCGGGCTGGAAGCAAAATGGATGGAACATTCAGTATCAAAGAAGTAGCGGTATTTTAATTCTCCTGTTAAGATTCCTAATTGTGACTTAGGTTCGTTTTGGTCTCAGGTGCAAAACTGTGCCGTTGACTTGATGCTCGTGCTTTTTCACCCAGCGGCAGAGCATCGGAAATGTTTTTGTGCTCACATGACTTATTTAAATACAGCATTTGAAAAACATAATTTGTGCTATTGAAAATTAATAATTTTGTTCAAGGTCAAGTGTGCACTTTATTGAATTGTTAGTGAGCTTAGAAATTTGGTACAGTTGGTAAATAATTGTGAACACTGATTTGCTGTCGTATTTTTTACTAGTTAAAGAAAATATTGTCATAACCACCTCTTTTGGTTCTGTTATAATTTTCCCATATCGCGTATTCTACCCATAAACTGAAGTAACTATAACACTAAGCTATTGTTAATTTCGGTTTGTGTATGTATACATAAATAATGAAAAATGAATTCAATCTGAGCTTCGACAGTATTAATTTATCCGTAAACCATCTTTAGTAGTGTTTACTTTGCGAGATTATTGAAGAATATGCTTTGATCACGTAAAACAATACTTGGCTCTTTATTTAGTTTTGAGATACCCGATCAAGTCCAGCGACGATTGACGATTCGTTAACGGTTAACTTAAACCTTAAGAACTTACTCGTCATAATTAATCATGGGACTATAGGCACTATACCACTTTTTACAAATTCATTAGATTTATATTACTACAATTTGGGTTGTTTCCGATTGTAAGTAAAGAAATTAAAACGCATATAATTTTTAAAGGATTTTAATTTAAAAATACAGTGACTTATATGATACCATCGTTACATAAAGGGTAAATACCGTAAAACTTAATTCTTTGGACATGGCCCAGAGATGTATAAAAATCACAACTCATTAAAAACCACATAAGGAGCAATGAAGCTGAACAATGTTGTGTCTTCCTGCCCGGGGGACCTGGGAGGTCCAGAGCAACCAGCGAGCGATACATCTCCGTCCAGGGTTCGATGACTGGCAGGATGCTCCTCTGCGACGTCTTGGGCGCGTTTACCTTATCTCAAACCTCGGGGACTTGGCGCCGTCTGCAGTGTGTCGCAGATTCGTGACGCTGCCCTGGATTCAGGAACTGTCTCCGGCTTGTTATTGCGACACAGTCCGCAGCACTGCACGCATTAATGATGTCATTACTTCCTGCAGGACGATCTCACCTTCGCCATTAAACTTGTCTGAAACTCCCAGTGGCAACGTGCAATTGATATGCGAGATTGTGCCAGAGTAGAGTCGCAATGGCGCAACGAACATCCTACATATTAGTTACGCTCATCACTTGTAATGGATCGCGTAACGCTGTGAGATAGCGCCTGCCTGCAGAATGCCAGCGTGCTGCGGGAAGCCGCCCACCAGGAGTCTGAGGCCGGCATTCTGCAGAGCCACACTGCTGTTTTACACACAGCAATACTTTAATTTTTTATATTTTTTAAGAAGATGGCGTTAGAAGTTAAAGAGCTTTAATTTTTTATTTAATTTGTGAGATTTAATCATTCTTTTACTTTTATAATTTGAATAATTATTAACTTCGCAATTTTAGTAAATATTCAATTTATCGCTGGAAAGTTTTTATTACGTGAGTATGCCGTTATAATCATTAAATATTTTATAGGATGAGACGATTCACACGCAATGTAGTTTTTCAAGAGGTTATTCATTAAAAACAATTTTTAGTCAAATACTTTTTTTATTACTGTATATCAGAAATAATTTTCATTTGCAGAATATTAAAATAAATTGAAATTTGGATAAATGTTTTTTGTGTAATAAATTGTTGTTATATTCATTATTTTTCAACGGGCGCCTTAGGTGCCTTACAACTAACTAGTAACAATATATTTAGCTGTCTCCTCGGGAGTGCATCTTTATCCTCCTTGCATTTCCTCTCCTCCCCTACCCCCACTAATATCACCCGTTCCCCCTCTTCCACTTTCCCCCCCCCCCTCTCTGAGATTTTCATTGGGTCTGGGCTTGCGCGCCCTAAAAGCTTAAAATGTGCTGACGTACCTGGCTAACAGCTCCTTACTTGTGTTTGTTTTCCACAGCGGGCATGTTAAAAGTGAAAAGAATATTCCAAAACTATCCGGCGAGGTTATATTAACGAAGACAGAGCATAGGAAGAAAGTAAGGAACGAATAAATACTTTATATCATGGTAAGAAGAGTATAAACAACTGACTGGCGAGGATATAATAATTAAGACAGACAATAACTGTTGCTGCGGGAAATACCTAACACTAAGATAAGTGAAGAAACCTAAAAGTATGATAGAAGATAAATATAAAAAAAGAAGAATGCACTACTACATGATCTCCAAATATTAGAAGTGGTTGAAGAAGAAGACGGAATGAAGAATTTTAGTATCGCTCAATATGCGAACCGACGGACGTATACCAATAGAGAAGTGTAAGAATGCGTATAATGAAAGCGAAAGAAATATTCAACAAAATAAACAGTGGACTTAACATCATGTCGTAAAACTAGAAGAGAATAATCTGAAAACCTTACTTAAAACAATATTGCCGCGAAGACCTAAACGGCCACATAACTTCGAGTGGGCACAAAAAGAAAACGCTTTAATTGAAGCTGAAGAAAAATGTTTAACATGAAGATAACAATGGCAAGATAGAATACTCGTAGCTTACTCTTATTGGAATTACATTTAGGAATATTTGGAGATAAAAAGCCGTAAGGAATCAAATGTTTGTTGTTAATGCCAGGTATTTGGTTATCTTACAATGTAGCTTAAAGTTTTAACCTCTTGTTGAAATTTCTTCTTCAGTTTATCACAACCTAATTATGGCTCTGATTTAATTGTTTGACAGTTATTCTTGCTTTTTTATTAATGTACGCTCATGAATATTTGCCATGTTAAACCTCGGTGCGTCACCTTGTGAGATGTCTTGTCATGTTGTAAGGGCTTCAGCCTGTAAGGTTAGTAATATTTATTCACCTATCCACAGTCCCTGATCAATCGTTTGATAGTTTGGGTGGAAATTCAAAAATGGAAATGGGACAGTTTTAGCTAGTTTTAGCAACTGCCTAATGTAACCTTTCCCAAGGACACCATGTGAGCGTTGTCGTTTATTCACTATTTGTTGTAGTAATCTCTTTATGCCTGAATAGTTTCTGAATTTGATTCATTAAAAATAATTGTTTTATTTCTCACCAACCTTGTAGGTACATGTAGTAGAAATGCTGTCTTAAGTTAGATTTACCTAACTTTGTAATGGTAGTAAAATTTATTAATTGGTAATTTTTAAAATGATATTTTTAAAATTCCCTCTTTAGCTTGTAATTTTACAAGTGTGTCAATTCTCTACTCCCTACATAAGCATTGTGTTACTTATTCCTCTCTCTAGACTGTGTTCCCGCTGTGATCTTGGTGAAACTAGGAGCCCGTTGGTATCCTCTGGTGTTCCCGCTACGCTTCAGAACCACGCTTACAGTGCACTGATGCACTTGGATTAGTTGCTAAAGGGGAAGAGGGAGAGATGTGCAATATTAGTACACATTGAGCATGTGAAGGGGTGCGGCTTTATTCTCGCTTGGTGGGGGAGGGGGGGGGGACTAATTACCCCGTATTCTCTCTGCGCCACCCTTTGGGGGAGGTGTGTGTGTGTGTGACTGTGTGTGTGTCCGTGTGTCCTTTGCGTCGCCCAGCGGGAGGGACAGGGATTAAGCCCCGCTTGTCCGTCCACGCTCGCACAGCACCAATCACGGCCCGCGTTGTGACGGGCCAGGCCGTGGCCACGCCAAGGCCGGTACTCCAAGACACGTCCATCGTTGCCCAAACTACTGCGCGTGCGTAGAGCTCACTTATTCGGGTGGTTTCGTCCAGATGGCGGACACCGCCTCTGGCTCCATTATTTCGCGTGCGTGTGTGTGTGTGTGTATACATATGTAGTACACACATACTTTCATGAACATCGGAAGACTTACCTAAACTTATTGGTGTACCAAACGAAACTTATGATACAGAAACTCTTCTGGTATTCATTTTTTAAACTTAAGTAGTTGCAACAATAAAAAATTGCAACTTACAAGTATTTATCGAATAAGACTTTTAAAAAAATTTGAATAATCGTGAATACCATTATTTTTTCAATAGGTAGTTTTGTTGTGTCTCTGTACACAGGAGCTAGTGTATGGATAGTTGAAAGTTCAAAACCCGACAACAGGGAGGTTTATTTAGTGTCTTTTTTTATAAAAAGTATTAATGTAATATGAAAACTATAATTCATGTAAAATATTTTAAACTAACAAAGCCCCGTGGTGTAACCCGCGTTAAATTATAATTATATTAGATCTACATATTCCCCTATAATCTCCCACAACAAACGTTCTATTTAACAAATTAATGTTTATTTTTACTACAAAGTAAATATTGGTTCAGAGCTTCTCTGTATGTAATGTTAGCCGTCGTTTTAATGTTCTGGTAGCAAATTATATTGAGTGAAAACTCGTGATAAACCATCATATAGTTGACCAACTTTTGAAAAACTTACTTTCGTAAATCATTGCCAAATAAAGACAATGTTTGTGCCTGTGACTTACAATGGTTAGCGCAAGTGAAGTTTTTACGGGAAACTGAAGCCGTGTGAAACATATCGGCAAGTCCGTGGGGATCATTGGAGTCCTCGGGATGTGCGCCAGATGCCAGCTGCTGTGCCGGTGAGGATGGTTGCCACAGTTCAGTTGTCTTTTGAGTCATTTATTAGTAGCCTTGTGCCAGTGCACATATTAGATTGCCTTAAATTTCTTAAGAGCATGATAGGCATACCGATTTTTAATTATAGTTCGTGAGGCGGCAAGCCAGATGGATTCTGTGAATTTAAAAATTCTTTTGGATAGTGGACTACATCCTCGACATTGCAAACTTTGTCAACCCACGTTTAGTTTTTGATTTGGCCGGGAACGTTTTGTAGAATCAAATTGTGAACTTCATTGACAGTAGGCCTACGTTCCTAGGCGACACTATTGCCCTTGAACACAGCCAATTAAAGTCTCTATCCAGTAGTTTTCAGGTCAGGATAAACTGCATCTAAAAGATGCTGCAGGCTGTGAGCTATTCGATCTAGTGTCTCGTTTAGTACAGTTTCAGCACTTTTTGCGTTCAAGTTTGGAAAAGAATATTCTCCTTCTCCAAGGTTGCGTTTCCGCTAATACGGGCTCTCATGTGTGTTCGAAAATTCAGTCTATTAGTGAAACTTCATTAGCGAGATAGTTTTAAGCATGCTTTAGTGATGTCTGCACGTGTCCCTTTTATAAGAAGGGAACTGTGGGACTTACGAAACCAAAACCAAAATGTCTCCACTTATCCAAAAGGATAAGACCAACTCGATGTACTGAAGTTAGAGTAACTTCACTTAAAAAAATTAAGCAAGATGCAGATTTACACTTTTATTCATACTGAAAACATTTAGGATTGCTGTGATCCCTTAAATTAATTTCTGGGGTATTGTTATGATGCTCATATATTAAATAAGTACTTTTTTTCTGATGAGTAAGAGCAGCTAGTGACCTTAATTAGTGACATATTTAACCATAAAGTTGTACTTATGTCGTAACGAATCTGACCAGAATTTTTTTTTTAGTGAAAGGTTTTTCCTTACCAAATAAAACCTTTAAAGTTATTGTCTGAATATTTTAATACTCTTCCTAAAGGCACCACAATTTCGACGTACAAAGGTTTCAAATAATGTTTTAGTGATTTTTTCTATATTATGTATCTGAGCTTCGTAAACTGTACTGAAACGATTTTTAGAATGATTTCTCTAACTTTTTTGTCTGTGCTTGAATGAAGATATACAAAAAGTACTTTATAAGGTTCAGAATATAATACATTATGTACAAATTCCAAAACGTTTGTGTACGCTACAAAGTACCTAGTGTTTCAGAATCGATTATTGCCCAATAAATAGTACCTATTTGGCGCTTGTATTTGCGGAAATGGTTTCAAGCATTTCTGGAAGTAGTGGAAATAAAGTTTGCGCAACACCGCCCATTAAGGTTTAATAGCGTTATTATTTGAGGGTTTTATCGAGTGCTTTCCTCGTTCCATGCGTTCGTCGTGGCTGAGAAACGAAAGTTATTTTTTAAACGACCTCTGAAATAGCTTCCTGAGAGTTTGTGTTTTGTTCTGTAGTCTCTTGGATGGAATATCAGATAAAGTATCCTCTGTTAAAAATATTCAGTTTAAAATTACGAAAAATACTGAGTAAAAACCTAGGGAATTTATAAATATCTTTGCAAATTTACGACTCCTGACTTAATTTATTTTGAATATGAACCCTAAAAAACGACGTTTTTTTTAATTATACGCCATTGATGGTTTACACTGAATTACCTAGAGAAACCTCAAAAACGGTCACAGAGACGAATACACAAACACAAAGAAAAAATCTAAAATTATCCGATGTCAAGATTAAAATGGTAAGACAGCACAGAGAGAGTTCCGATAAAGTTATAATTACCTTAGTAAATTACGAAAACCTTAAAAAAACTGGCGAAGTCTTCAGCAAAGATGCCTTTTTTTCACGCGCCATTATTAACGTTTATAAAATCGAAACATAACTCAGATTCAAGCAACGTGTTTTCCAGCATGAAAGAACTCTTCGTAACTTTACTGTAATAACGGTGTTCGCTTATAATTCCATTTTTTCCTGCTCTTTTAAATCGTCTTTGATGTGCCTATTACAGCGTGGGTTAAATCCTAAAGATATTATTGTAGCCTAACATTTTTATTCAAGGATTTCGTTTGTTTGGTGATCGTCCTAGTTTTTATTTTTTATTTTAGTACCTACTATGTTCATACATACTTTTTACTTCCTTTTCGCCTCAGTCCAATGCTCGTTGTCTTTCAGGAAAAGAAGCTTTGCTGAAAGTTTCCCCCGGGGGGAAACGAAGAAGCGGGAGACGATATCGTTAGCGAAGTGCGTATCCGGGGGGAAGTGATAGGCTCCGCCCCATTATTCTTGCCCAAACGACTCCATTGGCAGGTAATTCCTGCGATTGGCCCTGCCCGTCTTGCAGGCGTGGTTAATGGTGTTTACTCCTGGAGGGCCCGGAGAACGCAGGAAGGCGACTTGGAGCGGGAATTTTCCCTCCGGTTCCACCCGATCGCGAGAGAATGTTGGCGTGGATGCGCGAGCTGTTTTCCGTTGCTAAGGTCGCTCGTGTCCCCAGCGAGGTCAAAAAACTGAACCTTACCTTCGCGGGGAAGTTTCCTTGGATGTCGTCATCGCTTACGTGCTGTGCTCACGTGGTTCGATCCCAGCACCCCGGTACAACGATCTCATATTTATCATCAGTGCCCGTCTGAGTAAGCGTGAATGTCTGTGAGTGAAAATAAGTATATTGTAGTCGGGGATTGAACTGTGGGACTTAAGTTCTCCACTTATCCAAAAGGTTAAGATCAATTCATTCTACTGAAGTCAGAGTAACTTCATTTACAAAATTAAGCGAGATGCAGTTTAACATTTTTATTCATACTGAAAACATGTATGATTGCTGTGATTCCTTAAATTAATTTTTGGGGTATTTTTCTGATGCTCATATATTAAATAAGTAAGAACTAGCTGACAGTTAAAAATTGTGTAGCATAGTCTGTGTTTCGGGATTGGATGAGCCGCCAGTTACAAAGATGTACCGCTGGCGCGTGTACACATTATTGCAGACTAATAGGCGTTCATATCTTTTTCCGTGGAAAAAGACCCCTATGCATGAATTATTATTAGAAAATGTATTTGTTTACGCCTTTGATAGATTTTTAATGTTCTGTAACAAAATATTTTAAAACCATAAAAAACCTTGCATTATGTAGGTTTTTAAACACACATTCTAAATTATATTTTAAATACAGCATACGTTACGTGAATCATGTTTGTCTTATGTGCTAATTTTTGTTAATTATGTATTGCTAGTGATTTGTTAATTAAGTTTTAATTTTTGTATTTGTATGAAGTTTTCGTTTTTTGGATGTGTGTGTATATATATATATATATATATATATATATATATAGTGAATCTTATTCTGGAATGTTCCTGCTTTGTGAAGCTGTAAGTGGTTAAGTGTAAGACAAGGCGGCACACCTTAACTTTACCACATAAAATAAGACCATAAATTAAAAATAAAATAAAATAAATGTGTGACATTAAAACACCATCAAATCAATCAAACACTGTTGTAAACATAACGTATTGTGATAGGTGCTCTTGTTCCCGTGGCTTTAAACCACTGAGCCAATCGTGTTGCATTAAATATAGAGAATGAGTATAGCTTCGTGTTATGAAAAAATCACTTAATAATTAAATTTCGTAAAATGAAAATGCATGTTGGCCTACCCTACGAACGTGAGACTATAATGTAGTTCGTTAATAAATGTGACCTCGTATTTTTAGTTACTTTTGGAAACTCTCTCTTTTTTTTTTACTCTCATATCCGTGATATTAAATCCGTAGGTTAAACCAACAACTCGTTACTTGTTTGATGGTAAACCTGTAAAAAAAACTATCCATCCCCCCTGCGGTATTATTATAAATTTCCAATTCTGTACAGTATTGGTTAAAAAAATTAAGTGTTTAAATGTTAGTTTTTTTATTTAAGTCAGCAAAAAAAATGGTGAGCGAACCTTTAATAAACTGTATTATTCTATTATATTTGTAAACTTTCTCTGTAGAGGTGGCTTTTAAAATTTCTTTTGTATCTTTTCAGTAGCTTGTTCAGTGTTGATTCATCGTTATGCAAACCGTCCTTTCAAATTTCAATGCTTTTTCTCTAAAACTAATCCTTTTTTTCATCTCGCAAAACTTAACTTGCCACTTGATGTAATATTTATTTTGCATATTCGTAGCAACAGGAATTTTGTGATCATGGCATAAGATTTTCAATGACTTTTTTTTTTTTTTTTTTTTTTTTGCGTTCGCTTTAACGTCCAGCAAAGCCAAGTGCTTTTTTTTAACCCCTCAACATTTGTACAGTCGCTCTCATAGCGCCAACAGGAGCCGTTATTTTTGCATCTCAGCTTGTTTGTCTTTCGGAAAAGCAAGTAGTGTGAGTTTCGTTGTTCGGGGAAACTATGGAACCATCATATTTAATATTTCCGCATTAAATTTTAGGGTCACCGCTTGAAATCCAACAGAGGTGTGTAACTGACGAGAATGCTGCACACTAGTTCGGGACATGGCGTGCAGAGGCGATGAATAGTGTGATTTGCGAGCCAGCGTCGCCCTTAACGCCCTCGCGGTTTTATAGCGCAGCCAGGCGGCCTCCTTGGTGCTAACAACCCGCTTCACGGAAGTGCCGCGCGGGTTTGCCTGCATCATGAACGCCAGGCGCCATTCTCGCCGGAAACAATTTACTGTCTTGGCGAGAACCATAATCGAATGAAATTGTGTAAACTCCGTGGGAAATGGATTTCACGCGCTGCTGAACCCTTTCCGTTCCGATTTGCGGCCCTATTAACGCATAACTTTGATGTGTCATTTAGTTTTGCGCTCCGTGTTATCTCATTAATGTAGGCTTATTTCCTTCCTGCGATTACGTTGTTTTAGCCTTGATAAAAGAGAAGCTTTCAAATAACCCCGTATGTTTTTCCTTAGCCAGTATTGACAACATCGTATGTTAGGATTATTTCGGTGTATAAAAGTATTAATCTCTTTTTTTAAAAGACACTATTACTCTTGAATAACTAATGGTAAAATAGCCGCTCATACAGTATTTTTGTGCTTATTCTAAAACATTTCACTCTCTTTTTTTTAAATTATAGCATAATCAAGCAATTTTGCGCGGAAATATTTGTATTTCGCTGCAAGACGTCGAACTATTACTTAGCGTGAAACCATATAGGAAACGTTTATACATCTAATTTAAAAATGATCTGTTTCACTGTAATATTCATAAAACGTAGGTAATTGGGAAAACGTTTCATTGGTATGGAAATAAACAGATATACATGTATATAACAATTGTGTGAGAACTCAATCATCTGACTTACAGTTTTCTGTTTTTTTTCTGACTTTATTATTCAAAAAAAATTGTTTCATTGGTATTGATCTAAAGAAATGCTCGTGTATGACAATTTCGTGGGAAATAAATACATTCGTTGCATACACGTGTGTATTTTCCATATCGCTTATTATTATTTTTATATTTTTATCTCGAACAGGTACACCGTGGGAAAGGAGATACGAGGATCGCATTGAAGTACTGAATGCCTATAGGGGGATGGAAAGTGGTACGTAAAATTTTTAAACAAGCGGGGAAAAAATGAGGAAACGGTACTCTGATAAAAAGCGTTATGCAATTTCGGACTTTAGGAGATACTATTAAAAGAATGCTTTACTATATAAGTAGTTGTGGCTTGAAATCATTGAAACACTTGTATTCAGTTTGTTAACAAATTAATAAATAAATTATTTTTTATATCTATGTTTCACTAACGATACGTTTATAAAGTAAGTTGTAAACTTGATTATATTACTTAAGGGTTTAATATTTAACCCAGCTTATTATGATTAATATATTAGTTGGTTTGTGTTATATTTAAGTCCAGGATTGATAGTAAATTTTACTGTAAGTAGCATTATGAAGGGTTGTGCGATTTAATACCTTGAGAAAGTATGAAGTCTGTATTATTTTCCTCAAGATTACTCGGGTATTTTAGTGTAAGTTATAATAGTAAAAATATATATTCATATGGGGCTTCCATTTACACGTAACATTTTAATAGCAGATTACTGGAGACAAATTACTATAAATGTTACACCCAATTGAGCATTAATATTTTGCAAAGAATTGTTGAAATTTTAATTTTCTTTGTAGGGTAACTTATTTTATTATAACTATGCTTTTAGCCATATTTGCGGCGTCTATGAGGCAAACAAAAAATTAAACTTTATTATATAGAGTACTCATTTTTTTTATCTGGGATTATCGTTTTGGTGACAGCGAGGGCATAAGAGACGGATACACTCTACAACGTTGATTAATTTAACTTGAGAAGAAATCGGCGTCGACCTGTTTCCAGCTTTCACCTGGAGTTATTTCTGGTAACCATGGAAAGTCCAAATTAGAATGGTCTGGCCGGGATTGAACCCGGTTCCTCTGGAAAGCGAAACCAGTGCTTCACCGCTGCGTCACTTGCCGCACTGTGCCTATCTACTATCAACCAAAGAATAGGTAGACAAAAATTTGCTTTCTACGCATTCTCCCAACACTAAGTCAGAAAAGGGAACATATGTGCTCAAATTTTTGCAGATGCATGTGCTTTTCTTCGTTTAGTTTTCCATAGCTTACCACAGTCTTAAAGAAGTAAACAATTTATTATGGCTGAGAACTCGTCTTTAATCACGACTAAGTACACTGACTCTTAGTTCACAGAAAACGGCGTGCTTTTTGTCCGTTTTTTTCATGTGTAACATCTTAGCTCTCGGTGTACGGCGTTTGGTAAGAGTTGTCCTCTTTCCTCCGCTCCAGAGTAAAAGGAGACAACTCCCACGCCCGGCTCGGTTATGCGTTTATTTTGTACATCATTGCTGATACCAAAACTTATTTAAATCGTTAAAACATTTTGACTTAAAAACCATACCAGGGTGTAAGAAAAAATCATTAAGAACATAGAGCATTTAAAAATACTGAAAAAAAAGTAAGTTCAAAAAAGAGGCAGGGTAGGTGTATTTTTAAACAGCAGTCCACAAAAGATTAATGACTTTATTGCACTTTATTTTTAGACTGATTTCCTATCTTTTTTACAAACTCTAGACTCATTAGAAAACTTATATTCATATGCAGAAATAACACACCGTGATACATGTTGCCTAAAAACATATATGTGTAAACATTCATAAAAATTATATACAAAAATACATAAAAAGTTAAATAAAAGCTATGAATACAAAGCTCGTATCGTATCAATTATTATCTGCTATATTCACATAAATTCTATTACAACTTGGCTGCGCTTCCATTTCATACTAAAATGATATTACGATAAAACACAATATTTATAAATATGCATACAAAAACAATACTAAGGAAAAATCTCAAAATTCTGGTAGTTCCTTACTTTACTACCGAAAGACGTCTTGCTACTAACCTGATAACAGTTCTGTGCCGAGCAAAGTCTAAGTTCGTTAAGCGCACTGCCAACCAGTTCAAACAAAAGGGCCGTGACGTCACTAACGCCGCAACTTTATTAACGCGTTACCAATGCACGTAATTCACTCGTGCTTAGTCTTCCAATCTTTCCATTATGTCTGCAAGTTTTTTGACAGAATCCAAACAAACATTAGCGCACCTTTTTGTTCAATCTGTTTATTTTATCACCGCGCTGCCGATCCCGAACAACCATTGAAAACATATAAATCCGTGGCCACTTACTGGTTGTCCTAGGTTCTGCCTCTTACCCGAGCGCCTCGAACACACAGCTGCAGCTTACGTGCTCGGTAGTAAGGCTGTTTCCAGATGCAAAGCATTAGCGCGCAGAATTCCGCGCAATAATTTAACTTGCACGGAGTAGCACTCTTCTCTCACTTGGTCGTTCACGGAATTATTTATCACGCAGCACACCGCGTGTAGACTTAATTTAACGTTAAAGTATTTCATTTTATGCCCCACTTTTATAAACCCGGGGTCTGAAACTTACGCGCAACAGCTCGCCGGGCCAGCCATCGCTCTCTGTGCAGCCGCGGTCAACCACCGCTGACGTCACGTCCTCTAACGGCCATCGGCGCACTCAAAGTTCCGAGCCAGATTACTTTCACGTAACAGTCCAAACATTTTAAGCCCTCATATATACCTAGCACAAAATTACAAATAAAAAGTTACTAAAAAACTTAATATAATTATTGCCAACATTTTATTTATTAAGAACATACACTTTACCAAAATTCTATATACAGCTAAACCTTTCTGGAAGCGTTGGGCTTCAGCCAGAGCCTATCGGTCAACCAGAAATAAAAACCGATACAAACAATTTAACTTTAAAATTATTATAATAGATACAAAAGCACCGAAAACAGTACTGTAACAAAAAAAATCAATAAAAAAATTGATATTAAAAAAAAACATAACTGGGAAAAATGTGGTGGAAACCGTACAGACTGGAACGGAAGTCGCATGGAATGGAAATGTGTAACTACGGTACTCCCATCTGTGGTGGATGGCATGAATCAAATGTCACAAAGCCCAAGGGAGACTTTATAGTTTTAACTGTTTAATTAGTTTTAACAAGATGGGCAGTATTTTAATAAAATTCCTTGTCGAAAACCAGGTACAAAGCCGTGGTTTAGTTATTTTTATAGGATTTTTCACGTTTATCGGAGCCGTTTGATTGTATAGTTTAACATATAGGTCTGCTAACCAAATGATTCAATAGTTGACGTAGCTGATCCGGCAAATAATTCTAGGTTGGGTGCAAAAACAACGTGTGATTCGTAACAAGAACTTTAATCGAAAACACAATTTGAGTATTTAATTATCACACTAAGCCTTTTTTTTTAAAGAATTCTACGTTAAATTTTGTTTCCGAGTTTCGTATTATAAGTGTATTGGCTACATGAAAACACATGAATTTACTCATTACCGAGGTTATAGATTACACATCTTTGGCGAGTACTAAAAGGTTCGCTGACATTTTTTTTTCTCATTCTAGTTCCATATACCGGTTAAAATATGTAGTGCTTAGCGACCGATACTTTTATACACGTATTACCGTCATTACGATTACTGATGTTTTTGGAACAGCTGATGCGTACCCGGGCCGAAGGGGCTCCGAGTGACGCGGTCCGATGGAACTTCAGGGTTCAGCTCGCAGAGGTGTTGGACGCACGCCACGTGAACTCCTCGTGATCGGGACGGACTCTTCGGGAGCTGTCGGCGGGTGCACCCGCGGGGCGAGAGGCGAGTTGTGTTTGAGGACCGGCGGGCGGGAGTTGGTGTTGGTTCTGCAGCGAGGCGGGCGGGGGCACCTGGCCCCGCGCTGATAAGGAGCTGCGAGAGACACCTCCCGTCAGCCACCTGAGGACCTGACAGCCGCTTCCTGAACCAACACGTCGCGGCTCCCGGCAAGTCCTCGCGCTTCAACTCGCTTCAGCGTGTTTCCTGGGCGATTTTACGGGCTTTCGAAATGTCGATAAAATTTTCGATTAGAACTTATACCAGCCAAATAGGCTACTTTTTTTTTTTAAATGTTTAAACATCTCAGCGCTCTGAGTATGGCATTTTATAGGAGTAATTTTCGTGAAATGGAACTGAAGTAGATGAACGTAAATGTTAATCAAAGATGGCGGACCTACGCGTAGCAACACAAACTCGTATGTATTCACTTTCGCGATCATTAGGGCACATACCAATCGTATTGGTGTGCTAAATGAAAACTTTATGATAGTGAAACTACACCGAAATATATTTCGTAAACTTAAGCAGCCGTAGTAATAAGTAATCTCAGGTTTTAAAATACAAAAGAAAATTGGCATTGCGATGATTATAATAAATATTCTTCTTGCAATGTGTAAAGCGCGCGCATCATAACCTCTAAGGACGTGGTACAAAGATTATTTTTTTTCCTTTTTAATAACATTATAATAATATTATATAGTAATAATGTTGAATCAACTCTATAAGTTTAAGGTTTGTTTGTAGTAATTATTTGGACACAAATTTTAGTCGTTTAGGCAAAAACAAGTGTACACCTTGCCAAATAAGATAGGATATTATGACGCATCATATGATCGATGTGTTTTGTAGACACGCTGCAGTTGATCATTCCGCCGATGTAGAACAATATCTCGGTTTTCTAAATTTTCACCCACGACGACAATAGGGACTTCATCAATTGTTGGCGCATTAAAACCTCTTGTATATTGTCCTACAGGCGTCTTATCGGCTCTGATGACAATTTTGTGGTTATCAGATGGCATGCGATTTAATGCGGTCTTGAATATTGCAACCAATTCGTTGTGTTGATGGAAAAATATTTGGAGTTGTTCCACAATTGGTCTCTTCACTGAATTATTGTGTGCACAATGCTGATCTACTTGTATTGCTGAATCGCCCATTAAATAAATTTGCAAAAATTTGTAGTCACTGTCCGGCGTTGGCAATAAGGAACCTGTTTAACGATATATTTGACCCTGAATCTTGAAAGTGGATATAAAATGATTTCGAATAATTTTTGTTGCTCCAAATGAGGTCATTTGAAAGCAATTACTGTATTGCTAGATATGAGTCAAAAAATGTTTGGAATCTGGCCCATTTCCAGAAACCAACGAATGTAGTGGGTCTGGTTGCGCTTACAATGGCATCAAATTGACATGGCCGCTGGCGCAACACAATCCAGTGGCTTCATTTTTTAACTTCAATGCCTTGCAATGTAAACATACAACGTTCATAGGTCCAATAGCAACGATTTGCTGTGAACTGTAATCGATTACCACGTTATAATTGAATGCTCGATGTGGATCAAATGCAACATTTCTATGTTCTTGATATCGATTCCGTACAACTTCATTTCGCGCTTCGCGTTGCTCATCAGTTTGACTTGCTCTTAAATATCTTTGACTTGCGGCATTGTGAGTTCTGCGACCTATGTTTGTACGTCTACTTCTTGGCATTTTTAATATTAAAATTTCAACTGAAAATTATAAATGAACAAACTTAAAACTCCATAAATTTTCCGATTCAATCGACTGTGCAGTGTACACTAAGAAATGAAAACCATAATTCATAAAAAATATGCAAAATCAAAGCAAAGTGGTTTAATTTTACCTCGTCAAAGATATAATGCCGACCATGGATTTCCATGATGAAGTCCTGTGATTCCGACCGATACAACTAACTAACGCAAAGAGAATATAACGCTACGCTAGAATTATGTGATCTTTGTAAACGATATTGGCGATGTGCGATCTGCCTGAACAACTGACAGACAACTCTCAAACAACTGACAGTTATTTCAAACGTGCTTAGCAAAGAGTATATAACGCTGGGGCTAATGTTTCATTTAAAGGTAGTCGTTAAGTTTTCTTAAATTGTCTTTGTTTCTGCGCAGTTTTCTATTTTTTTAATACAAGAAACTTCTACAAAGTATTAGAAAACATTTAAAAAAAAAGATGAATGAAATCGGTAAAGCCGTTCTCAAGTTATAGCATGACCAGGAGAAATAGGGGTTCATTTGTATATATATAGATAGCTAAATCACACATTCAATTGTTGTGCTGACGTTTTTGTTCTTAGAATTGTTGTGCCACTTCAGCTTATTAAATTAAAAGCCCACGGCCAGCAAACATTCAGGTTTATCGTTCACTCTCGAGGACGATAAAAATTATAAATTATGAAACAGTAACAGCCTTTCCGTGCATACCTGCTAGACATAAAGCAACGTTATCACTCGTCTCATTAGCAATGCTATCATCGCAGGTTTATCAGCGCGTATTCGCTTGTTTCAGTCCGCCGTCAGTAAAGTGTTCGAGGTGGGTGAACTCGGGCATAGTTCCCGCGTGCAATTAACCTTTCCGCTCGCAGATAGAGACAGTAATATCCCACGGGTTCATTTCCCTGTCTGAGCTGCACTCACACACATTGAAAAACCATCGCACGCTTTGCAAACAATTCTTTTAAAAAACACGAAACTCGTTGCCAAATTTAACATTTTTAAACACATGACGTTTAAACAAAAAATAATATTATGATTATGACTTATTAAAATTGTTACTACCTTTATGTCTGCAAACAAAATTATTAATGCAGCAACGGGTCATTCTGTACCAGTTGTAGTATAAACGAGTAGTTCACCACGAACTGAGACCTCGCGATGTGTATGGACAATGGTGATGTCTATTCATCATGTCCTGTTGTGATACCAAGCCACAAATTAAATTCAGTACCATAAAATAGCTTGTTATTTTCTTTATTTAAATTTGCGACATGTAGTATCATGTTCTCTAAATGATTCATGAAACGGGGAATTTTGATTAAATGAAGTTTTTCTTAGTCATATGCCATTGCGGTTTTGCACTGTTTGTAATAGAATTTTTTTTACATTATTTTTTTTTCGAAATTTTTCCATGTCAAACTGTGAAAAACTGCAATGGCTATTTCTCGCCCGGCATAAGGAATTAACTATTTCTCGATAATAGCGTAAGAATAAAAAAAAATTATGTGAGCGAGTCTTTCAGTACTCGTCAGTGAAGTGTAACATCTATCCACGGTATCGAGGTTCTTGTGTTTGCAAATACACTTATAATACGAAGCTCGGACACGAAATTTAACGTAGAATTCTTTAAAATAATGCCGGGCGTTACAAATATACGCAAGTTGTGTTTTAATATACATTTCTGAACGCGAATCACACGTAGTTTCAGCACCCACCGCTAGAATTCACCGTTGGGGCAGCTACGTCGACTATCGAAACATCCCATTTTGTTGGCCGAAATTTTAAATCATATAACAGGATGGCTTAGAAAAAAAGCGAATAGGGCTTAAAATACACTAAACCCCTGCTTCGGACCTGATTTCGATAAGAAATTTTATAAAAATACTACCAATCTTGTTAAAATTTATTAAACCGTTTTCTATAAGTTCCCTTTTGGCTTTGTGAACTTTGGTTCGCACCATCCGCCATAGATAGCAGCACCGTCTGTTACACATTTCCGTTCCTATACTGCCGTCGCACTCAAGAAATTTTTGCAATAAAATGCCGTATACAGAGAACTAAGATGTTACACATTGAAAATGTTTCGAAAATGAAGGTTATAGAAGCCGCGACAGATAACTAATAATTTTTTTTAATTAACTGCAAACATCAGTTAAAAATATGCATAATTGATTTTTCATTAACGATTAATATGCGCAGTTCAGCCATTGAAATATAATATTACTGATTCGGTTTCAGCAGTTTTACCTTTCCCTGTGTTCAGGTTTTATTGTTTCGAAGCATTTTACACTACTTCAGATAAATTAAACGTTATATTTGTTCGCATGATGAAATGACATGGACGTATCGCAGTCACCGTTAGCAAATTAATTCTCTCCTTAGTACTCTAGCTGGGTGCGGGCAGTTCTGTTGCGTGGCGCGAGTGCTGCAGAGAGGGGAAGTGGGGAGGAAGATAATCGTAAAAGCGAGCGTGCAAACAGCGAAGACAGTGTAATGGCGGAAGCAGCGTAAATTCTGAAGAATAAAGGGAAAGTTTGTTAGGCTGTGCAGGATTTCCCGCGTGAGGAGGCAAAGGCTTTTGGACGGCCAGACAACTTGGACATTTCTTTACAAGAAAGTTCACTCTCTTAACGTCAGTAGCAGAAACATTATTTTTTTTAAAAAGAGCGAGTTTTGAAGAGATTAGGCACTACGTTATTTGCTTTAAGCGTGCTTCCATATTCATAACTAACATTTACATTTGTATTTACATACATTTTAAAGGGTGTATGCTGCATCATTTATTTCTTCTTGAAGAAAATTTGCGTAAAACGTTTTCGTGAGTTAACATTTCCTACAATGGCCATGCTGCAACACAATACCCGTACCAAATTGCAGGTGAACTTTCTCGTGGTACATATTCATTGAAATCAATTCGTGCGAAACTTTAAACTAACCAGTATTTTCTTCGTTGTCTAAGTCGCGCAAACAATTTATATTTTAAGGGATTTTCGCTATAAATTTATCAAGGAAGTGATTTTGCACGTTATGATTTTTCGAAAAATTTCTGACGTTATCGAACATCCGTTTAAAGTCACTCAAGTGTAGTAATTATGATAAATTATATAACTTTTAATGAATGAAAGTAACGTTTAGCAAATTTCCTACGAGAAAAAAGGGCAAGGAATAAATTTACAGGAATATCATGTTATAACTAACTCGGCATGTGAAACCGCGCCTTAAGAATAAAATCCTTAATATCTGTGTTGAAAGTGTTGGTTTTCTTTAGACACCACATATTAGCAGTTTTTCTCGAGAGAAGTAGCTTTGAAACAATACTTCCAACCACGGTAATGAACAGTTGTCCTGCGTGGAGGCGTGCATTGACAAGAAGCACCCGAGCGGAGAGCGCACCTCAGGCGACAGAAGGCGTGTTGATTGGACGCTGGCGGCGGACATCCCCCGAAACAGACGCCCCAGGAGTTCCGAGGGAGGAACCCGCCGAGGTGAAACCGACCGCGACTAATGAGTTCTCGCCCGTTCCGTTTCTTGCACATCGCCGCACGACGCGCACGCTAGACCCGTGAGCAACGCAGATTAGAACGAAACCCAACAGCGGCGCAAAAAGCGGCCGGCCCCCGACACCCAGACGGATTGGATCCCGTAAACCGGGAGCGCCTGCAGCCGGTAGTTCGCGCCGTGTCGTGGCGACCTCCCGGGCGGAGACAGTGACGAATGGCGGGGGAAGAGCCAACGGGCAAAAAACTGAACTAGGAGATGTGGGAGGAAAGAAGACAAAGAGAAATTAGCAACGAGATGGAGAATTTCTTTGCGGGTTGTTAAAGGGTCGTGATGTATGTCGTTCCATCTTCTTTCCCAACTGGCTGCTGGAGTTACGACCTGAGTGAGCCAGGAACGATACGCTTGTAACTCTCCTGTCCATGGAAACAGCACAATGGACACGCAACATGGACTCCTCAACTCCGGAGAACACTGCTGAAACGCGTGTGTTGGCTCTTCACTTTATCATACAATAATATACATCTTTAGTTGGTGCTCTTCACATTGTCATACAATAATATACAACTTTAGTTGGTGCCCACAACATTATCATACAATAATATAAACTTTATTTAATGCACCAATTAATCATGCAATAAAATAAAACTTTTTTTCCATGCTCACCAATTTTTCATGCAATAAAGTAAAACTTTTGTTCATTCAAACCAATATTTCGTGTACTAAAATACATCTTTAGTTAATGATCACAACTTTATCATGAAATAAAATAAAATTTTATTTCATGCACACCAATTTACCATTAAATAAAAAACCACTTTAGTGCATTCTCACTACTTTATAATGCAGCATAATACAACATTATGTTCATATATCCCTTTGTGCCTTTCCCTCTTAATTTTAAATTCCCTTATAATGTATTTATGGGTTGTTATGTTATAATTTAACAAACCAAAATATGATGTAGGCGGTCACTGCTTGCGCTTTAAAATAATACATATACGCATTAAAAGTGGCGAGGTTGTAATTTCTTCATTTCACTTTTTTATGTATGTATGTTACTATTTTTTATTTATTTTTCTTTATTTTTAACCTTTACAGTTTTCAAGTAGAATTGATTGAATTCTATAGCAACAACATCATTTCACAAATTCGCAAGTAAATACATGTTTGAATTCAGTTCCATGGGCTAAAAATATATTTGTTTCCGTGCGCTAATTTACTTTTTTTTACTGTTTGAAGATTGGCTCTTTCTTATCCCGGAAAATGCATGTGAATGCTGACTTGATTCCACCTCGTTATTTTAGGAGATTCCGACTTTTCTGGTATTATTTTGCGTTTTTTTATAAGCGTCTTCCCTAAAACGCAGGTATTTAGGAACAAAATGAAATTGCCTTAAACTGATGCTAGTGTGTTATATACATACAATTTTTTTAAACTTTTGTACCTTGAACACTATGCCCATTATTTTATAAGACGCATTTGGTGTCATGTCCACAGTGTACATTTCCCGTTCTTAACTATTATTATTGCGACACACGTACAAAATAAAAATATGTGATAAATAAACATGTGTGTCTTTTGGTTGTCGCCAGTTATGTGTAACCACGGCATCGAGCAAATTAATGAGTTCTCAATGTTTTAAATAGACTTATAATACGAAACTTAGGCATCGGACAGTTAAAATTTAACATATATTTTTTTTTAATAACGCCAGCGTGATAAATATACGAATATTGTGTTTTCAACTACATTTCTTGACGCGAATCACACGTAATTTCCGCACATACGGCTAGAATTCGTTGCCGCAGCAGCTACGTCGACTATAGAATCATTTGATTTGCAGAGCGTAATTTTAAACTGTATAATGAAACGGCTCCAATAAAAGAGAAAAAGAGTGAGAGAAAAAATTGTAAACCCCGGATTTGGACTTACATTTCGAAAAGGAATTTTATTAAAACACTGCCCATCTTGTTAAAATTGATCAAACCGTAAATGCTGTAAAGTTTCCCAATGGCTCTGTGAACTTCGGTTCGCGCCATCCGCTACCGGGGGAAGCACTGTAGCTGCACGTTTCCGTTCCAAGTGACTTCCGTCCCGTTATAGAAATTCCTCCCACAAAATCCCGTATACCGAGAGATATGGTGTGACACATCAACGAAACACACCATTCAATAAGGGAGCGAATTTATTTTCAAGGAGATTGAAAGCAGTCGTTTGAAAAATAAAATTAATAAAAATAAATTTAGATTTAGTTTTCAGAGGACGACGTGGCAGTTGAGAACATCCAAATGCACTGTGCTAGATTTTTTTCATGCAATTTCTGTGATGTTTCATTCTTCCGCTAGTGCCCCTGGTGAATGTGGAGATGTGTTATATCAGCTTCGCTGACAGGAGCTCGAACCCCCCTTCCCCATTTTTTTTTTGGGAGGTTCTCCTGAATTTTTATTTCATTCAACGGCCGCGTGGGAAGCCACGGGCTTTCGCCTCCCCCCCCCCCCCCCCCCCTCTCCCTTCCCAAATTTATAACCTCCTACGTGCTCCTGCTTTTCCGAACATTTTGCACTAATTGGATTGTGCGTGCAAACATTTTGAAATAATGAGAGGCAGCAGGACTTCGTCAGCATGCCCGCGACACCTTTATTATTTTTAAATGGCATATTCAGCCAGAAACGACTACACAACTCTCACTTTTTTTTTTTTACGGAAACAACAGCAGTGAATATGGAGACTGGAAGTTTTTGCCGAATGCGCAAAACAATAATAAAAAAAGATACTACGTTACATTATAAACGATGTTAAAACGAGATAATGGAGTGCTGAGTGGTGATAGATATGGGTCGCAATGTTTTGCGGATGGGCGATTAGCTTCCCCCCCCCCCCTTCTTTTTTCCTGTCCACCAATCAAAAACTCTCTCTCCCAACCCTAACTGTAATATTCACAGTTTAGGTTGCAGGCCACAGAGATAAAATTAAATAATTATACATGCAAATCTGTTACAGTTTATAAATACGGCATGTGTGTTATAAAATAGTCCTGTGATAATTTATGCATCCCGTGGCTTTTTATCAATATTTGAAAGATATGTCGCAATATTTTACTTATTTCCGCATCGAACAAAAATTCAAACCAAAAATTTAATTTCGTATACGTATCAAAACTGAACGTGGTTTGTGAAGCCGAGCTTAAATGCCAAATATTATTTAACTTTTATTATTTATTTATCTTGTGCCGGTAAACAGACTACGTGTAAAAAAAGGCTCGCACAATAAAAATACAAAACTTAATACAATTGCAAAATAATGATATACAAAACCAATGAGAAGGGATTACGTGAATACACAAACACCCAGCCACAATCATGTTCAAAAACAAATATAGTTGATATAAAAAATTAATAAATATTTAAAGGAGATAAATAAATTATTAAAGAATTACATTGGATCAAAATTACCATATGTGTATTTAACTATATTATTTAATGACAGAGTTTGTCTGACTATAGATTTAGTAGCGCGGAGACCGCAAGGCCTAGAGCCGTGAAGTTCGTTTTTTTTAGATATGAATTTCCGACAGGCATATGCATGTCTTTAATCTTGGATTGGGTGTTACTTCGGCTGAGGATTCAACACCGCTTAAAACTCGTAAACTATGGATGCTACATTGCTGAAGTAAATATATCTTAGTAGAGCAAACTTTTCTCGTGGTCGTTACGTATGCCTCACCCGGTTGGTTAATTAACATACCCGGTTAGTTAACATTTGCAGTTATGATGTAATGAGAGTTGGTGGGGAGCTGGAAATGAAGTCAGTGAGAGCTGTAACTCCCAAAGTAATAGACCAGTTAGAGTGATTGAAACTTTAATTTGCTCGTGAATGAGCACTGAGTGGTGCTAGTTGGGTGGAATAACTATAAAGTAAATAGCTTTGGTTTTGAAGCCATTGTTCGCAAAATGCCTAAGCGAAAACAGGTTATGTTGTAGAAATAAAAGGAAACGAGTGTAATCACCCGAGCAGAAGCAATTAAAAATGCAGAGAAGTGACGTACGTATCGAATGAGGGGGGGGGGGGGAACCAAGAGAAATGAGGCAGTGAGGCAAAACGATTCCCTGAACGAGGCGCGAAACTTACACTCGAGCGAGCCTCAGCCGTCTACCTCGCGAGAAGCGACGGGGAATGCAGAAAATTGTGACGTGAATATGCTCTCCGATGATTCTGATGTTTATATAGAGTCATTTGAGCTAGTGGTTGTGAGCTATGGGCTAAGAGTGTCGCGGTTTGATGTCGCAATTTTTTTGTCACCCGCCAAACTCTCAAGAAAGAGACCAGAGAGGCCATGGAAGAAAGGCTGATAGACTTAGTCCGCAGCAAATAATTATTACAGTCTCCAAAGCAACTTTCCATAGTTTTGCAAACACTCGGAATTATTATTATTAAATACCATAAATTACTCACCAGGGAAATAAAATATTGTCTGCGGCGTTGTGAATAAAGTTCCAATTTTCTCATGAATGCGATGATAATTTTCTTTTTCAATAATTTGCTAAAGTATTGTAATTTAGTTATATTTATAAATTAAATAATTTTTCTTGGTGTCACAATTTTTCTGGCGTGGCCAAACCACAGTCAAATAAGACGATCATTGAATTCACGTCAAAAAATAAAGTCACGTCAATTTTTAAATTATAATTTTTTATTAGCTAATAACTAACAATCCCGTTCGGCGCGAAGTTAATTCATGAACCATACTTTTGGTGGTTGTAGTCCAAAATACAGCCTACCAGCCCACTTATATATAAATATATATTTTTTCTTTTTACCAATTTTCGACCACATTCCTCCGATATTCTCTACCATGTCGATGCTTTATTCACTTTTGCATGGTAATCCAGTCTTTCTGTGATTATTATCTTCGCCATTATATTGACACAGCATTGTTGGTTAAATAAATGCAAATTTGAAGACCCATGGAAAATTGTTGCATCCAGGTTGGCGTCTTAAATTTATATTTCTTCCAGCTATCTTAGTCTATTCATAAGTTGATTTTAAAAATTCGATTATTTTTTTTTTGTTTTGTTTTTATTCGAGGCACGGCAGTAGAGTACCAACGAGGAGGAGCATACGTAACGCGCACTGTGAGATTGTTCTGCCTGTAGAGGATAAGTGCAAGTCAGCCAGTAGTTTAAGTATCTACTGACAGTATTGATAGTACAATAGTGAGGACCGTATGCACGCGGGCGGGATATGTGTCGACCCGGCAGGCGGGATTCATAACTTACCCCGGGGGGCAAGAGTGCTGCGGGTGTTCCAGGGCCGGTCCAGTGGGCGTGGCCTCGCTCCATTGGTCCGGCGCGCTGACACATGACAGCGCCACCGGCGTCTGCGGTGGACGGCTGGGCGTCATCCCCCCCCCCCCCCCACCCCGCTCTCTCTCTCTTCCATGCCTCACCGCGCTTGGGTCCGGCAATCGCCGAGACATTACTCACGCCTTCACCCGCATATCACCATTTTTTTTGTGTGTGTTTCATCCCCGGCAGCCTTCATGTGGCGAGTCACGCATTGGCATATGCGCCTAGGTTTGCATACCGTATAAATAGAGACGTTAAGGCTGCCGACCCTCTGGAAATGTTACCAAAGGCGTCGAGGCAAAAAAAAATAACCCGCTCCACATTTTTTCAAACACCACATTAAATAATAACCTAAAGACTGTTAACCTTACCGTGACCATATCTGTAATAATGATCTACGCGTATCGCATATAACATTTTCATAAAATTTTCAGTGAACTGTGTTAGGACCATGTAATTTTTTCGCGAAAAGTTTTCCAGACCAGCTGTGTGTTTTGTTTACAACTTTGTGGCATTGTGTATGTTACGTAGTTGTTTGAGTTTAGTTCAGGTTCATGGCAGCCATCAGCACACAATCATAGCCATCCAAATGCAAGACGGCCGCCCCGATTTACAAATGAACAATCGCTATCGCGGGCATGCATTATTGCAGTGCGACCAGATTATTTCGCGAAAAAATATATGCCCCTAGCAATATGCTTCTGATTTTTGTTCTAGCACGAATGCAAACTTTAGACTTTAAAAAATACCTGTCTAAACTCCTAAAAAGTGTTCTTTTCCCGTAACGCGTTTTCTGTGTTAAAGTTTTTTTTTGTTTTGCTATCGTGTCGTCGCCATTAGAGACGGTAGTTGACTAATTGTGATTGTGTACCCCGAACAGGGATAATGTGGAATAAACCACCTCTAGGTCTACCTGTATTGATTTTGGGGAACCGGAACCACAATAGCCGCACTGAGACACGAGTTCAAATCCTCTGGTTGCGATTACAGCGTCAAATCGCTCTGTTTAGAAGTTCACACAAACAAAAGCCTTAGAAGTGGCACTGGCTGCATCGATCACGTGAATTCCAACTGATGTGTCATCTGCTGGTTTCTGAAACACATCCCTGCCCTCAGCCCCGTACAAAGTATAACTCTCGTTGTCTTCCTTGGGCTCATTACAGCTGGCTCATGTCAGAACGAGAATCTGCACACTTTATCATATTACAAACAAAATAAAAAAAAAAGTAAAACAAAATTATTAAGTTGTTTGTTAAACAGGGAACCAAGTTTTGTCACGAGGAAGTGAAAGAACGGTTATTCAACATGTTGAAGATTTTGTATTAAAACAAAGGTGGCATCCATTTTTGTTGCTGCTCTAGAATCTGAATTTGATTACATCGGTTTTTAATCGTTGCTTTTTAGAGACGAGATTCGAAAACATCAGAACGTTCATGCGTATACAAGTCATTAGTCGCTGTTCAGAAATATCTAGTCAAAACAAGCATCGTGTTTCTGTTGATTTTAATTTCAGTTTTATTTTAGCTTTAACTACACTTGGCATTTAAGCCCCGTGCGTTAGTAAAGTGGTGGGCCATAAACAGGCCAACTATTATAAATATCTTTAAATTTTGTTTGCATTGAGTTTAGATTTTAAATTAATTATAATTTATTATTTAAAAACAAACAAGAACTAGATTAAAAAAACAGTCTCAGTCAATTTTATTCCTAATGGAAAAGGGGTTTGTCTTGGGTTGGTGTTTTATTCAGATATATTTTTATTATGAAATAAATTTGTTTCGTTAAAACCGAAATAGTTTCCCGTGTAAAGGTGTTTAATTTGTGTAAATGTAATTGTGAGAAACGAATAAAAGTGGTCAAGAGACTGCCCTTCAGGGGCCGACTCGGCTCGGACACACATTTGAATGTTCTAAAAACATCAACCACCGTTATGAAGCTCGTGCGTGTAACTATGTATCGCTCGCTAAGCACGGAACATCTTGTACGGGTATGGCACTCGAAAAAAAAAAAACGTTTTGTGCCTTGGCAGCGCTCCATTGTTACGTTTCCTATTCCCCTTATTTCACCTCCCGCCCGGCTCACCCCCCCCCCCCCTTCCCCCGGTTCCTTTCCCGTCTCCTGTCAGCTCACAAGACGTTCTGCTCGCACTATGCAGTAACTTCATAAACTCGAGAAAAAGCGCTTATCATACAGTCAACAGCAGTGTACAAAATAAACTCTGAATGTGTACACTTAAGCTATGTATGTTAACTTTGCTGATTTTTTAGACTCATTCTTCGATAATCACTAAATGTAAGTACTTTTTATTTGTCTTTTGGTACTTTTATTGTTTTCATTCATTATATTTTTAATAAGTCTTCATTTTATCCATTTAAAAGTTTTTTTTGTTAGATAAAACCCTAGGTTGATTTCAGTTGCCTTTACTTTTGTTAGTCTGTATAGGAACACTTTACAAATTTGGTATAAAACGGGCAATGACTTTTTTATGCATTTTATTCAGTACATTTAAGCAATAAAACTATTTTTAAATGCGCTTTGTAAAGCAATTTATACAGTTATATAATATAAATAAACATAATAATGTATTTTACATGGAAACAATTTTTTTTTAAATTTTTTTACTACGCTTGTAAATGAAGTATGATGAAGACATGAAAATAGCAAAGGGCCATGTATTTTTTTTTAATTCATCTTATTTTTCAAACAGTTTCACCAATTAATCAAAGTGATAATCTATATAATTAATATGCCTTCGATATGCCTACTTCCGACCACGCTACAGTAATTTACTAATTAAAAAATATTCTTACATCTGGCTTTGCCATAGACCTGGTGGAGTCTTTTTTGCTGGTTACGTTATTTTGTTATATCCATGATCCAATGATTTTAGCCAAAAATTATCCAGATATAAACCTTCTAAACGTTGCACCAACACATATAGGGACTACACGATCTTGTTCGCGTGATCTGAAGTTTATACATTTCCAATGTGCGACAACAGGAATCAGCAGTGTCGAAAAAATGTGAGGTGCATTTCTATTGGTGGGCTGGAACGATTTTAAGTCGCTACATCCATTTAGACTACTGTTGCCACAAATAACAACTAATGGCGTGGTCGCTGCCTCGTCCATGTTGTTTTTATATAACGACTTACAAAAAACGTAGTGGAATTTCAAACAATTAAAATACGAAACAGTCTAAAATATGAAAACATTTTCTTTGAAAACTGTATTTAAACTGTAAAATAATTCTGATGGAATAAAAGTCCTAATCACAGCAGTATACTAAAAGCCAAACATTCGTAAACTGAATATCACGTGTGAAGTGATTGAGGCGCTTGGAAGTGCAGCTTTTGTCATACGTTTATTACATGCGATCCAAAAATTTGGTAAATACGAGCTTGAATACTTGGGACTACAACAATAGCCTAGCTGCCCTAGCTTAATTCAGTGCAGATTCTGGTCATACCTGCTCGCGCAATGTAGATCCGAGATCGTCTTTATGAAACGCCAGTTCGGTAGGTTCTTCATCTCAAAAGTCCCCGATGATCTTCGTTGGGCGCTTAAAGCGCAATGGTGCAACAGTAAATATGGTGAAACAGTTAATGAAGAAAGATCACGCTTTAAATCCAATTGCGCAAGTGACAGCGATAAATGATCTTACCTTATTCACCTTAAACTTGATTATTTTATAAGTGTATATTGTAGCAGAAATGGCAAAATGGTAATATTTATGTGAGCTTAGTATCATTACTTGATTAGTTGGGAAAGCTATTCATTAGAAAGATAGCAACGTTGGCATCAGGTTTTGCCTGAAGGCTTCACAGTTATTGCAAGTACGAATTAAGGAGGCCTTATTGTTCAGATGGCCGATAATGTAGACAAAGAAATGCTTACAGATTCATTTGTTTGCAAGTAAGACTGCAAAACTGTACAAATTTGCAGTTAATTCTTATTGATTATTTTGATGATACTCAGCTAATTATCACTAGCCATTGTTAAAGTAAGCGAATTACGTGCAAGCCATTTAATATGACAGAAAGATTTTTCAGTGAAATCAAATAATGGATAGAACAAATTATGGTACATTTTTCGGAGAATTTTAAATGTTACCACGTCGGCACACGAATTCTTTACATTTCGTTTATGGCTACAGTTTATAAAACTATTTTTATGTCTTGAATTAATAAATATGTATCAAGAAAAATCAATGCAGGTTTTTTTATATTATGCAATATATTTTGTTGATTTAATCGTACAACTAAAAAAGCCCTACAAAGTTTTAAATTTTTTTAATTATTAAATTATGTTCCTACAAATCCTATGTTTCTTCATGCATTGGGAAATAAAAGATGTATTGAATATTTTTAAATGAGTTTTTAAGTTGGCATAACTGATAAAAAGCAAATAAAATATTAAAGGAGGAAAATATTTTCGTATTTCAGTAGGATTATTCCTTAATATTGTGCCATAAAAACATCAAATATTCATAAAATAACTGGAAAAAAAATGTTTGAAATAATTTGGCGAGGTTTCAGGTATTTTAGGCCCTAGTTGTACTTTTTCCGACGCACCTTGTGTTGGCATAGGCCTGCAAAAGCTGCCACGGTGCAGTAGCGGTTAGATGTTAGCCTTTCATGTAAGATAACGGTTCTGCTGATATCATGAATATTTTTAAAAAAAAATAAGACATCATCCGATCTAGCTTCATAACAGCTCTGAAATCCATGCAAATGTTGCCCGTATCTGTTCAAGGGTAGGTTTGATATCAGGACCAGACATCAGATGCCAAACCACCCTGCAGGCTCTCTTTAAAAAAAAAAATCTAGAAGGCAACAATTGTTCCAGCGTTTCATGATGTTTGAAACACTGTAGATGGACGGTTCATAAAATGGCTGTCGTGTCTATAGTTTTATTTTATGATCAAATGCATTCATGCGCTACTAGTTGCGTTCATCCCATATATCGAACACGTCTACTACGTCTGTGTACGTGGTGTTGCAAACTCAATCACGCTTTCATAGAGAGAGAGAAAAAAATTCGTTTTACCTTTTACATTTAAATTCGACGGTATATTTCAGTTATAAAAAATTGGCGTGCACGCTACATTTCTGTTCATGTTATTTTTTTTTTTTTTGCTCCTAGGTTTTTTTTTTTTTTTTTTTGTGAACCAGAAACATGTAGCTCGGTTGCGGTACCATTGTCCGTTCGATTTTTTTTTTTTCATTGCCCTGTGCGAACCAAAAACATCACATCTCCTCTCCACCCTTTTCGCCACCCAGGGGATAATGGCGGCAACAATTGTGCAGTTAGCCGTGCATTTTTTTAGCCGCTGTGGTAGCCATCGGGGCGGGTAATTTTTGAATAGCTCGTGTTTAGCGAGAATTTTTTGGGTGCTTAAAACATGGTAGATCGATTTAAGAGTTTGTTAAAGTTCAGAACAAATTGACGTAGCAAGACCACAAACTAATCACTTTGACGTGTTGGTGTTTTCTCGAAGTAGAGTTCCTACAGTCGCCGTAGTGTGGCGCGCCTGGCGGAGACTGAAGGAACTGAACTGCGAGGCAGCGGCTTGGCAGAGCTGTGGAAGATTGTGAAGAACGCCATTTTGCCATCACACAATGTAATTTTTTCTTTGTAATTGGAACAGAAATATTCAAGTAAAATTAAAAACATTTGTAAATCTGTACAGTTACATGAAAACAAATGTATCACAGCAAAATAGTGTTCGCAGTAATAACTGGATTCGGATTCTTACTCAGGTACTTATGCTTTGTATTGTCCCGGTACCTCCAATAGCTAAAGATATTTTAATAATTTTGTCTGATTTATTTTCCAGTATTAACGGCACACATTGACAAGCATAATAAAACAAAATATACAGTCAAATTATGGAATATTCGATTAACTTTTACATGGTTTAAAAAATATATGCTTGATTGAAGCATTAATTAAAATATTAAAATATACGCTTATTTTTGTAATAAATACTCAAAATGTGTATTTCATACACGAAAAATAACAATAATCGTGTTTTGTAAAAAGTTACAATTTGTTTTGTGGTATTAAAAACTATTTCTTGGCAACTGGTTTCCAAAGGAATCTTTTGTTAAAGTAGAGAATTTTTTCCTCTGTGTATGAGATATTATTGGTTTCAGATTCGTCTAACAAGATTTCACCGGAGGCTCAAATCCGCGCTATATTGTGTTGCAAATATATTGCCTTTAATTGTCGGAATATGAACGGAAATCAAACAAATGGGTTTCGGGAGAGTGGGTTGTAATACCCGTGGAAGCAGTTCCAGTTGAGCTATCTGTCCAGCCGGCGTGCATTTTGCCCGTGTTCGGCTATTCCTTTGGTACACAGGAAAAAAAAATTACCTGTACTTTTACTGAATTTTCTTTTGGAAACCAGTTGCCAAGAAGTAGCTTGTTATACTAAAAGAAAGATATTGTAACTTTGTACAACACATGGCTGTGGTTATTTTTGCATGTATGAATTAAGTTTTTCGAGATAATTTCTTGCAAAACAAAATTGACGCATAATTGTATATTTTTATTGATTTTTCGTTCAAGCATAATATATATATTTTTTGACAGTTAAAAATATAGCCGAATATTCACAAATTTGACTTTGTTTTTTTTTTTTTGTGTGTACAATACTTATTATTTGATATTTGAAAACTTTTAAGGGAACTGTTTGCAAATAACTATTTTTAACTTTTGTAGGCCTACTGGGACAGCACAAAGAGTAAAAAAGCCCGGGTAAGAATCCCGAACCCTGAAAATTACTGCGAACACTATTTTGTAGTGATACAGTAACTGTTGTTTTCACGTGAATGTGCTAATTTACAAATATCTGTGATTTTACTTGTGTATGTCTGTTTGTATATATATATAATGCAGTGTAGTGTTGCGCTGCATCTCCGCGTGGAGGCGGTGCTGTGCGATGCAGAGGCCTGTCCCACGCTCCCCGCATGAGGTCGGCGCGTTGTCGCCCGACAGAGGCGGTCTCTTGGTCGCCGCCGCCCCAGGGAGGCGCAATGAGCGGAAGTTATTTTACGCTCGCCGGCACAGGAAAATGGCCGGGTCGGCAAAACGATGGAAAAAAGAAAAGGGCGGTTTTCGTCTGACTGGTCTTGCGCAGAAACGCTTGAGGCGTTCGGATCTCAAAAGATTACAGCGAGCCTAGAACCGCGTGCATGTACAAAGTAAAAAAAAAAAAAAAAAAAAAAAAGTTGTACTTTAAAAGGTGCGTCATTTTTTTCCGCGGAAGAAGTGTAAAAATTATATGCATGAAGATATAAATAAATATATTGAACGTACTAAACATAATACGAGATTGGCGAAGAACAATTTTTAGGAGACCAGGAATTGGCTGTATCGATACTAAAATACAATTTTGACGCACAAATGTATTAGGACACAATTGGAAAAGTTTTTAAAATGGAAATATGTCTTAAAACCAAATTTTTATTACCTCACGTTTTCTGAACACTTTCTCGTTTTGCCCTTATACTCACTTTTTTGGATGTAGTGGATTTTTATTATTTTGAGAGTGAAACATACTTAAACGTATGGCCTACCTGGCATTCCATTTATGATTACCACTTGTGTCGTTTATCCCCCCTTTGTCTTTTGGTGAGGATAGCTTTTTGGATTTCAACCTCTGGTATCACCAACATTTATGAGCAATGATTTAGTACCTACATAGTGGTGACAATTTACTGTTTTTTTAACGGACAACTATAGACTTAACAGACAATGGGTCTCAATTTTTGGGGATGAAATTTTCAGTAGTGAATACATAACGTTTATTGCCTTTATAACTAGTTCCCGGATATCTCAAAGTTGGGTCAAGGTCACCTTCTGCACTCACGTGATTCCAGACTTTAACACTAAATACAACCCTACGAACATAAGCCGTAGATGTTGGGCTACATTATTGAAAATCATAGTGAATTCTTTTCCATTATGATTTTCCTGAAATAAACAGTAATTTCATTATTTCATATAACTTGTTCTTCGTAATAACTACGCCTTATTCTGACTTATGTGCCGAGTTATGCGTTTCGTTGTAAAAAAAAAACAAATAAAGGTATACACGTCAAAATAAGTTTTTTTTTTTTTTTTTGCTGTGGAGTTAACAAGATTAGAAAAATATCCGTAAATATTCCAAATTAATTCTAGCGGATTCATGATGAAGAGCAAAATAAACTCAGTACCCGAAAATATGTGAAGATAACCGTAAATCAGCGAAGAGCCTTGGATAATTTATAATTTAGCGTTCTTAGTAAACGCCAGGGTATGAATCCTAATCCAGTATTACTGCGATCACTATTTTGTAGCGATACAATTTTTTTTGTGTAAATTTACAAATTTACAAATGTACATGAATATTTCAGTTCCAGTTACAAAAAAAAATACTGTGTAGTAAAAGTTAAAAAAAAGTAGCTTCCCTTTCCAAGTAGGTGTACCTTCCCGCTCACGGTGTATTTCATTGGTTATCGTAGCGGAGCGCTCTCACGCCGGCCGACAGAACCGTCGCTGCAGTCATCTCGGTGTTGCAGTCGGCCAACCCGCGCGCGGCTGACGAGCCGGGGACCAATCACACCTCAGTCCGCGCAGCGGGGCGCGGAGCTCGGCGGTCGACAGCCGACAGAACCAGCGCGTTGGTGGTGCGGCAAGCGTCGCATGGCGGGGCACAATTTTCACACAGTCCGGTGACCCTACTGCGAAAATAAATCCACCGTGGAATTTTTTTTTATTTCGCAAACACGAAAAAAAAAACGGAGCTTTGTAAGGTAATCGGTACTGTCAGGTTGACTATTTTAAACGCAAATACAGTGTCGCCAATTTAAAAGTATTGTAATTTTATCGATATAATATTACAATAACCAGAGCGAACACTAGTTAAAGTAAGTATACACCTACAGTATGTTGTAGTTGACAATACTCTTTTTGCACTACGGCACAAGAATGAGTTTCAACTTACACACCTATAGTTTTTTTTTATTATGGCTGATTGTGGTAGTGTTTTTAAAGCCATTTATTAATAATTCGGTCGAATTTGATAATTTGATAAATGTTCGAAAATGCCTCAAGGTAACATATTTTTTTATTGGTAAGTCATAGTGTTAGTGTAGTATTTTTTTCCCTCTATGTATTTCCTAAAAGCAGTTCAGAATAGTGTTAGGAAAAATCGTTAGCGAAAGGACTTACTGTGTATTAAGGCGCACTAAAGAAACGTCTCAAATAACTGTTTAATGTTTGTAACATTAAAAAAACTATTTGTGTTATAAAGATAGTTTTGTTACCGCGTTTTGTCTGTGAATTGCGTTTACATAGAGTGAAAAGGGTTAAAACTGGCATTTAAAAGGAAAAAAAAAAATAGGATGAAAATTTTGGAACCGATTCTTGAAACATTTAATGAGTAAACATAATTCCATCATATTTACTGCCAACTCATAAAGCCTGGATTTCCATAGCTGCACGCTATGTAATAGCTTAGAGGCGACCGTGCCTAAGATGCGCGACCACACGTCACCCTTAGTGCTAATTATCTTCTGTGCCAAATAACTGTAGGTAGGAAGCTCCATCTGGAGAGACTTTTTTTAAAATTGCCCATATTAATCTACTTAAGTCTACCGTGTTGAATGATTAAAAAATATATATATCGAGTTCAGGGAATACCGCTACATTCGTGTTAAAATCAACCTCTTCGTGCTTCAGGCATAGCTAATGTGATTTCCGTTCGTTTCTCGACGGCCATCGCGATTAGTTTCGCCAACGCGTAACTCTGATTAATGGTGCCTTCACTGCCAGCCAGCATTTATCAGTATCGTACGCGTCAGCACTTATTGCGCACCTGTCAGAATTTTCACCGCCACATTTTTCAATCCTTCCCCCCTCCCCTCCCGACAATCCTGCTCGACCCCACACGCAAGTTCTGCTCGCGAACCTCCAGGGGTAGGTGGGGGGGGGGGGGGGGGTAGCGCGGAGAAATTTGGGCGGCCACGGCTTATTAAGCGGGAAATTTGTCGGGAGTCCGCGCGTGATATGCTGGCTTTAATCTCGGGGATGAATCGGCGGCGAGTGCACTTCGTCGGCGGAGAGAGTGCTCCTGCGCTCGGCCACTCTACACTTCTGCCTATTATTCTTTTTTTTTTAATTATTAAATTTAAGAAGAACGCTGATTTACAAACTACGCGGGGAGTTTTTACTGCTTTGAATGCAAACTCAAAAGAATCATCTTGGTGCATAAAACAAAACAAAAATAAAATCTTCACAAACTTTTTTTCTTGTTTACAGCGGACACATTCTTTTCTCTTCGAAGTGCTTGTTCACGGAAAGGGGGGGGGGGGGGGTGTTCAATACAGAATAGACAGTAGTTCCAAAGAAGATTTATTCATTTAAAATTACGACAAACCCTTTGTGTAATTGATGTGCATCATTCGGTGGAAGGTTCGTAAATAGGTTTGTCTTGTTTCATAAGATTACGCATGACTATAAATTAACTAATATAAAATATACGAAATAACCTGTTGGTATTCTACATTTAAAAAAATACATTAATGATTTACGAATTAAAAAAAGATTATCTTTAATAAGTAATGTTTAAAATTCTAGGTACCTATATTTGAATGAAAGTTGAAATGATAAAAATGGTTAGTGAACATTAATTTTAAAAAGGCGGGTGTCTTATTATTTTTAAATACACATATAAATGATACTGAACGTAGGGTATTAAATGTGATATTCTCTAATTTAATATACATCCCAATTCACTTAAACGGGAGAGACGATATCGGCACACATGATCCATACCTTTATAAAAAAAAAAAAAGACGTACGCATTACCACTTTTGAAATTAAAAACTCTATGAAGTTTAAATATAAGTTAGTTCCTGTTTGCACCTGATATTTAATTGCGTGTATTACTTAAGTTAAATACATTCAGAATATTTCACATATTTTTCTTAAAACGTTAGGTACAATAACATCACCATCCTGAAATTTACGTGAACGAAGCCGCGGGTGGTATATGTGTGTATATATATTTTATATATATAAATATATAAAATTTTATATTTCTGCTGCAGCTATAAATAAATTTGCGCGAAAAAAATACTGATAAATTACCTATCAGGCTGGAAGCAAATCACTTAAAGAAGTTCCGGGTTTCAAGCGTTCTAGAAGTTTATTTAGGTTGCAGTGGCTAAATGATAAGTGCTATGTCTGCCTGTTAATATAATGCGGTATCGCCTCTACGTGCAGTCTTTTTTTCGCGCTGTGTGCAAATAAGGGGTTAGTTATTGTCCTTACAATTTATAATGTAATATCTGTAGCAAAGCTCAGTGCAAGTACATGAGCGTAAAGGGATTCCTAATGTAGGTTATATTAAAAGTATAAAAAATAGCATATCAAAATACAGGTAAAACATAATGTTTAATTTTGTGTTATCGATATTAGTTTTTTGTAGTTAAGATTCTTCGGTAAGAATTATAATTGTTTTTAAAATATGTAATTCCTGTTTTACAACGGCACGTAAATTCAAATCGCATCTATTCTTCTATCATTCTTCAAACAATGTACCACGGACTCTATAGTTTTCCTCTTTGACCTTACTAATCAAAATCGTTGTACTACAGACACCATTATATACACATATTAAACTAGGAGAGGGAATTACGGCTCTTTAGTTGTTTGTATACATGTAATTGGCATAAAGACTGTTACATATATTGTGAAAATAGCATACAACCTCCTTAGTATTGCGGTTCCCTGCTATTATGTTTTTTTTAAATACCAGGTTGTTATAAACAATATATTTAGGAACGGAAAAAAATACAACACAAGTATACGGTAATTTGGAGGAAAATAAGCTATGGCCAACTATAATAAACTGCCCCAGCTTCTGCCTGAGTGGATTATTTATTTTGATTTTGGGGAAGGGGGTGCAAGGAGAAATAGCAATTGAGTTTGACGAAGAGGAAGTAGAAACAAGGTCCTCCTGAATGCAAGATTATTGTCTTACCACTGCGTCACCTCTCTCGTTTAGTAACTACGTTGAGCCGTTTACGTAAACAATACGAATAATTGTTGTAAAAGGGTTCAAAATGTCGCAAACATTCGTACTTGATTTTCTTTCTAGAATGGTGCATTTCTGCATGTTTAATTGATCGTAATTTAAATAAAAGGGGAATATTTTAGGTAGGATCGTGACATTTATAATATACCTACTTTTACGATTGGAGGGAAATTGGTTCGTAAGGGTAGCTCAATTGATTTAATACAGTTTTATTTATTACTAAAGTTTACATCACCATCATTAATATCTGTTCACACTCCTCACTGGAGCTAGGCTAAACATTGGTTCGCCTCTTACCTCGTACCTGTCCACACATGCTGTCTCGTGCCACTCGATAACACACGCACGGTCCCATCACTCCGCGTCTGCACCGCTCAATGGTTGTTGGCCGGTCGAGGAAGGTTGGCCGGGGGGGGGGGGGGGGGGCTCTCACACTCTTCGCTGAACTCGCACTTCACTCAACTCGCACTTTCGAAACTCAACGCCCGCGGAGACAGCGTTGCTGTTTTTATATGAGTTGGCCGTCTTTTTGGAATGGACAGGAGTGGTTTTGACGTGTCGCATCATCGCGTGCCGATCCGACGCTCGAAGCATCCAGAAACGCGTCGATGTCATGACAGTCCACGCGGCGGCCTATGCAAACCCTCAGGATTCCCAGGCCACTAAGGGTTAGATGATGGCAGCGCCGAGGAAGGAGGGAGCGGGCCTGGGCCGCCCTAATCCCCAAAGGTATGAGCGCGTGAGGTCAGTGGCCGCTAGGCCAGACTGCTGTGAGAAGCCCCAGTCAGGTACTGCAAGTGTCGCGGCCTTGCTTCCCAAAAACTCTTGTAACAATACTATAGAATCCTGTAAATATTATGAAACCTCGCAAAATACAATTTCCCCCCCCCCCCCCCCCCCCCCGTTCCTAAACTCGGATGCCGAGTTACACGAGCGAGCGGTGAAATTCGTACATGTTACATGTTACGCTCGTAACTGCTCGTGGGTCAGTGAATCGTAGGCCTCCCGTGTGCTTCTCGTGGTGTTTCACGTCTCCGCTTCCGCCGGAAGTCCGCAGCGCGCTCGTAACGTCTTTACCGCCGGGACGAGTCGTTAGCGCGCAAACATTTGCCGAGCGCGGTCGCGAAGAATGGGGGAATGGGAAATGCGCGAACAATTAGCGGGCAGCGAATTGTCAAAAAACATTTACCACGGCGTAATCGCTTTGGAACGACTGATAAAAATTTCGCGGTGTTTGATTTTAAGCTCCACTTGTTCAGTTTCCAATTTTTTTTTCCCTCTCCTAAAAGTGTTCGGTGTGTGATCGTGCGTTGGATCGAGTTATAAATTCCGAGTAGAGACCGCCTTGGTCGAGTGGTTGAATTACTCGCCTCGTTCAAAGGTAATAATCGTATTCGAGTGACAGGGTCGAACCCGGATGTAAACGTTGCGCACGTAGCCGAGGGGTGGGTGTTTTCTCACGGCGTACTTCCGTACCAGCGGTTGCATTCCGCCTTCACATCAGTTCATTCCGCCTTCACATCAGTTCATTCCGCCGATTCGCAATTCGTCCGTCTCTAGTGACCACGTCTTTGGCGTTTTCTTCCGACTTAAACAAAAATTTGCCTCTATTATTCATTTTATTTTATTTTAAATAAATTCGTCATGCAACCGTATTTCGCTAATAATAATAAAAAAATCTTACATCAAACAAGTGAAATTAATTTTTTTTTTTTTTTTTTTTAGGTCAGTTCAAGCGTATAAAAAAAGCACGAAATCGTGTGGTTTACAGTTTTGTATTAACCATTCGTATGTACCATTCGTCTTGGAACTATTTATTTTTAGTATATTAATCATTAAAATATATTATTTATGTTTTCTCCAAACCCTGAAAAACTTAGGTTTTTAGGGATTTAGGAAATATAAGTTTTATTGATTTCAGGAATGAGATAAATATAGTTTCAAAAATAATAAAATAATTGTTCAACAAAAAAATGTTTATCACACGATTTCATGTTTTTAGTACATACTAAGACTTAAAAATTTCCTTTAAATTCATAACAACCATAAATTAGGCCTTGTTTACTAAACAAAACCTTTAAAAACAATTAAGTATGATTACATTATGAATTTATTTGAAATCGTTGGCAAACACTAAATAATAGAATTAAAATAATTTAGTATACTACGCCTAAAGTTTGAATTCACCCGTTATTTTATATTTGGTTTATTTTGTTTATTACAGATTTGTAAGAATAAATAATTCCATAATTTTTAAGAGATCATGAAAATTATGTTTATGCAATACACAGCTACGGAAACCCCAGAAAATTAAGTTGTAGTTGGTGAACATGATACAATTTTTCAGGAAAATTATATTATTCCGTACATCTATCTACCTGGCTTTTTACAAACAGCAGTTTACATTTAAAATATATCTTACGCCAAAACACACGATGAAACGTAACATACGTGATAAAACATTTTAAGGTATTTTAACATGGCAATACACGTTTAATCTGCTCTTTTTTTATAGTGAAAGTTCGGTCAGAATGTTTTACTTCATTTGCAGCTGTTGAACATCAACTGGTACAATTCAGTATTTAATCTTAAATTTGCAGAATTTTAATCAACGTTCCAGTTGGAATACGTTATATTAATATTCATTTCACGCTGGTTGCGTCCGTCCTGCATCCTTTTCACTTCGCGAAATAATACTTCCGACGTTTTCATCATATATTCCTTTTTTTTTTTTTTTTTTGTTAGTCCTGTATGGTGTTGGGTTATTTATTCTCACTTCAGTAGGCTACGCGTTTTTTCCCTAAGTATAATTTGTGTGAATTTGTGATTGTTTGTAATTATGTGTGTCGTCAAAGAGTAACGTTTTGTTAAGGCTGCCACTTAATCTGCCCGCCGCCATATTCCCGCTGCGGTAGGCACAGGTAGACGTTGCGTTGGCTGACGTCACACCAGAAGACTGCCTACCGCTCACATTTTTGTATCCTCAGACGTACTGTCTGTACCTCGGCCGCACGCCAGTTGAAGGTTATGCATGTGTTGTGTGCCGCGGTGCAGCTTCTGTTGCAAATGAGGCGTCTCTGGAAGGTGTGAGGCTGGTTGATGCATGTAACGTCTAAAGCGGCTCTGGACAGTTGCTGGAACTTCCGTAGGTAGGCTGCCTGAAGATATATATATTTTTTTATGTGCTAACCAGGCCTAGTAGCCGTGTCCCAAGCAATAATCTTTCCGCGCTTATCATACGAGTAACGAAATACATCGTCGTTATTCTGAGCGTGAGTAATAACTTGTTTAGTATATGCGAGGGTGTAGAAATTACACCACTTGAGTAACAGTTGATCTTACAGGTAGGTACCTGCATCGCACGATATTAATGGCAAATTAACAACTTTAAAGAACATAGAGAGGTCTCTTATGCCGGTTACAGAAACAATTTAGTCGATTCCTAAATTCTGTTTAGTAATTTTTTTTATTTGTAAGAAAGTTATGTGATAAAAAAGTCGAATATTATTAAGTTAAGTATTGTACACAGTAAAAGTATTAATATTTATAAAATTTATTTACACGAAAATTAATTTGGTGTTTAACATAGTAGAAATGTGTATTTTTCTATTTATTTTTATTGGAGATTAAGTTTGCCAATTTTTTCTAATGTTCATATTGCCAGCTCACAGGCTTCCTGTTTCTTTGATTTCGTTACATGCAAAGTCATAATAAAATCAAAATATAGGTACTCTTTATCACCTAATTAGAAATACAATTTTGAAAAATTCGGAAACATGCACCTTTAACCAAATAACAGTACTTAAAACTAAGATAGACTTGCTTGGTTTTTAGCTACCTATTTTTAGTTTATAAAATTTAGTAGTCGTCGCCAGATGTGCCATGTTTTCACACTGTGCTACAAATAAATCAATGCTCACTATCAGTTAAGAGACTTTCTTGTAGAAATGATACCACATTCCATATTTAAATACTTCAACGAGCTATGTTTTCTACAATCATCGAATTTGTTCCTGTCAAACCTTTACATTTCGATGTAAGTTTAATCATTTGCTTCCACGGCCATCCTTAAATAGAAACCCAACTTTTTTGGTAGCTGCAAACATGAAGAGTTTATTGTCGGAAATGTCACGTTGGAAATATTTTAAAGCAGTTATTTATATGACATATTTTAAAATGTCTTCATTAAATTCCTGGGAACAAAATTTGTTTTACAGTTCGTCTATTTTTAACACCTGTTGTTACTGAATACGACAGAAACATAATTAAAATGTCTCCTATCTGTAAAACAAACACTTATAGCTTTAATAAAGTTTTAATGACTCTCTCTTCTTTTAGACGTTAGAATGAGATTTTTTAATTAGGTTCTAGATGTCTCTGGCAGGCAGTTGTAGTGATGAAGTTTTTTAATGAAACTATTGCTCTCCCTCAACAATCCAAGAAATACTTGTTTGTGAATGCAGCTTGATGAAAGTACATACAGTAGCCGATACGGGCCTATTGTTATTTTTATGGGCCTGTGGCTTGGTAGCTTACTCAGTTGGGCCTACCAATCGTGAGGAATCGGCCACGTTCGGGCGTGTTCGCCGCTCGTTGACTATGATCAGGAATTCGGCGGCCATTTTAGATTACTCAAAACCCGCCATCTTGGAATGAACAATTTTTGCAAATCTGTAATTATATATTTAGAAATTCGGAAAAAAATTGAAATTTCATTTTTAGAAAGTACCTATTAATTAACTAATGGTTAAATTGATTTCTGTCCTCGGTTCGATTCCCGGCAAGAAAAAACACGTAATTCATGTTTTAAAAATTAAAAAATCTTTATAACAATTAATAAAAATAGCTTACGTGACACCCGCCATTTTGGATTCTAGAAACGTTACACTTTTCGTTAAGCCTGCTATCTTGCAAATCCGTAATTTTTATGGTAGAAAATCGGGAAAAAATGTTAAATTCATAAAAATATTTATTAATAAAATTTTTATACAATTTAATTTTAAAAAATACTTACGATATGGAGTCCTCGGTTCAAACCCGACGAGGGAAAAAAAAACAGCGACTGATCCTTCCTCCACGGAAGCCACCAGACAGACATCCCACCACTAATCATAAGGTATACCTATATTACGCCAAACCTCATGACGTCATAACAGCCATCTTATTTTCGTCTGCTGGAGGCCACCATCTTGGATCCGACATGTTTTTTTTTATTCTGCTAGAGTGCATTGGCACTGCCGCCATGTTAGTTTAAATTTTTACCCACTAGAGTGCAGGAATCGTTTATTGCATGCACACCATTCTGGAAAAATTTATAATATTCATCAAACAAATCACTTGTTAATTTACTGACTGATTCGAACGATATACGTTCCAAAAATATATAATATAATTAAAATTACCAAATAAATAACAAGTTAAAAAAAACTAAATTACAAATAAAAACATTATTAAAAAAATTCTACAAGTACGAAAAAACAAGCAAATTACAACCATTTCTCGATATCTACAGTCTTCTTAGAAGGCGAAGCGAGTCCATTCCATGCCCTGACACGTGTTTTCAGGACATCTCCAAATGACAGTCGATTAACCAGCTACGTCCAGTCAGTGGTCATGTTCATCCAGTCTGCGACCAACCACGTCTCGATGTAAGCTATTAATGTCAAGTTGGTGACTAGGCACATCAGTCAATCGGTGATACACGCACGGCCAGTCGGTTGAAAAGGCTATCACACGTCCAATTGGTGGCAAGGTACACCAAGTCATTGACCAGACATGTCTATTCAGTGGTCAGGAACGCGTGACCAGTAGGTGGCCAGCCACGTCCAGTTGGTAGCCAGGCGCATCCAGTAGGTGGTCCAACACACCCAATCAGTAGCCAAGAGATATTTTGCGTCTATAATAAGTGAACTTTTTAAATATATCATCTACAAAAGCATGCGCATAGGCCAAGCGTCTCCGAACGAAGAGGTGCTATTCGCCGATACGCGACAAACATTTTAAACATGTCATGTTCGATGTCAGGCGTATAGACCAGTCGTCTCCGAACCACTTGACCAATCATTTCCTGAATACAGACTCGTCGATGAACATTAGTCAAAAAGGATGAACATTAAAAAAATAAAAGCACATTTGGTAGCACAATAAAAAAGGAAGCACTTTTAGAAGCACAATGAAGCACATTCAAGAAAAAGGAAGCACATTTGTACGGAAATTCAACCTGGTAGGATACGATCTCGTCTGAGGGATACGATCTCCTTGCAGAGATACGTTCTCATCACAAGGATACGATCTCGTTGCAGGGATACGGTACAGGGATACGATCTCACCACAGGGAAACGGCGCAGGGTTTGGGGGGGGGGGGGGGTCTCCCGGGAAAATATGGATTTCAAGGTACAAAATGGTGCTATTTAAGTAGTTTTCTTAACTGAACATTGACTATTACACAGGTAAAAAAATTGACATTTTTTTTTAAATAAATTATTTTTAAAAAAATAATGTTTGACTTACATTATTCTGATAGTAAAATACCTACACTACATTACTTATATACTAAGTGGGAGTGTAGTATAATCGATATCTGGTACAAAATATATAAACAGACAACATATGGCAAAGTAAGTACTTAAAATAAAGAGAAGAACCTCATAAAAACGTATTAGAATAGTAAAAATTAAATCTTGGTATTTTTCATACCAACACAAAATAAATTATCTTCATACGTGATCAGAAACTCTGTTAACTGGTACGTGTACCAAGAAACTGGCACGTCAATCATTCCTGAAACGCCACGATTTTTTTTCCTAGCCTAAATTATTCTAAGTGTGTAAGGGGAGGGTCCAGGTTAGGGGAGGACCTAAGTGTGTCTCAGGCCGAAGCCTATACACTCTACCATGCGGGTTTTTAACCATGCGGGGATCAATTAACATGCATTAAGCAAGCAGGTAACTACTGGACAAGAGGGAGGAAGGGTCCAGGTAAGGAGAGTTGGAGGGGCTGAATAATCAACCATGCTGGAGTTGGGTGCTTGGGACTTGCGACCCGCATTTAAATGTTGGGTACTCCTGGGTTATTATTAACCAGGGGCGCATGCGCCCCCAGGGGCGGGCGACTTCACTCGTCAGCCCAGCCCAGCTGCCCAGGCAGCCACAGTTAAACCAGATATGGGCAGACGAGCCAGTAAACCGGCTCGAACTGCGGGCGCACGGGGCGAAAGGCAGCCTAACATTGCACCATCTTCATCTTCCTTCTTCCAGTCAACAGCCAACAACCTTTCAAGCCAGAGTGGGGGTAAGTCGTTCAGGCGAATTAAGTATCTTGCGAGTCGGACCCTCTTGTCCTCCAAAATCCCGGGACGGTTGAAGGTCGCGCCGCCCAGGCTACCACTGGCTCCAACAGGGCCCCAACTTAAAGGCGCCGCCATCTCTTCCTTCAGAGTTACGATGCTGTTCAGTTCCGTTGCACGCGCGGCAGTTCACAGCTCCGCAATTTCCAGCCCGCAGTTCGTCTACACTTCGCACCCAGGGCACATCGAGCTCCCCTGCGGTGCCTTCGCCGACGGAACTGCTTTCTGCCACGCGCCGAGCTGCATTCAGGCTACCTTTCACCCCGATAGCCGTAATAACGACTTCACAGGCCGGCCATTGGTCCGCGGACTGCTATTGGTTATTCACAGTCACCCCAGCGAGATTGCAACTCTCAAGCTGGGATCCCGTATCCGCCACCCGCGGGACGCGGTCGGTAGCAGTTGGCGCTGCTAGGCCGCCTCCCGTACGCCCACAAATCCCCCACGCACTGCCAGCCAACAGCCCGCGAGAGAGATGCGCGCGCCCCGAGAGACGACCGCCGACTGAAACGCGACCTCGCCACCTGCCCTGCCGAACTCTAGCGGACATAGCCGAAGCAGTCGGCGGAAGAATTCCACCGTCTGCTTCGGCCATGTTCGCTTCAGTTCGGCAAGAAAGCGCTACCTTCGTAGCTTCTACCATGTGTTTTTACAGTCAATCCCCTCCCTGAACCTTTGTACCATGCCACCCCCCCTTCCGAAAGGAAACTACTGCGGCAGCCTTCCTGCTGAAAGCGGTCCTACCAGCGCTTCTAAACCTAGCAACGCTTCTAAAACAGCATGTTTTGTGTGTCAACGAGTTCTTTTCTTATAGCGCACAGCGCACAGTATTGGGTCCCAAGAAGATAGTGTAAAAAATACATACACCTAACGGCACGAGCCAAAGTAAAATATTATTCTGAATAAAATATTTATTTAAAAAATACAATGTCTGGAAACTGCCTGGGCAAGCACTGCTTGCCTTGCTTGCCCTGACGAGACGCCACTGATAATTAACATGTTTACTCTCGCCGGGAATCGAACCGAGGACAGAAATCAATTTGAAACTCAGTTAATTAATGAGTAATTTCTTTATGAATTTTCGAATTTTGTCCGGTTTTCTAGATAAATAATTACAGATATTCAAAAATTGTGGGTTCCAAGATGGCCGATGAGGTCTCGATCATAGTCAACAAGCGGCGGACAAACCCGAATGTGACCGATTTCTCACAATTGGTAAGCTAGAACTGAGTAAGCCACCAAGCCATAGGCCCATAAGAATGATATTAGGTCCGTATCGGCTATTAGGTATACACTACTAGCCTGCTAACAGAATATAGATTAGAAAACTAAAACGTTTGGGATCTAAGGTTTCATTAAAAAAAATTTTTTTTCAACTGCCTGCAAGTGGTATCTGAAACTATTTTAAATTGTTTACCTTTGTCAACCCAAAATAATGATAAACAGTGATACTCAGTTTCAATTAGACTATTTTAAGTGCATAAGCAGTTTTAAGTAATGCTGTTACTGATACGTATAACGATTTACTTATTTTTCATACAAATATCCCTGTCATTTAGTATTTGCAATACTTCTTGAGTTGATTCCTTCATACTTGATGAGCTTTTTACTGCAGTGGTGTAGGATTTGTAGTATTTGACGCCAGTCACGACTCTAGCTCATAGAAAAAAAATATAAAGAAAACGATAATTGCTCGTTTATTATGAGAAAATATTTTTTACAGATAATCTGTATGCGAGAAAGGATAAGTAATAATGTATTTGGTTTGACGATGGATGTTTAGTGAATACGTTAAAAATTTGCCAAATGACAGCGTTTCAGGCCCAGCTTCACCCGCTATGTTGAGATGTTGAATTTTTTTAACGTCATTACTTTTGTTTTATCGAAATTTCTATGGTGGTTTTACCACATTATCATCATTTCAAATTATTTCGGTTGTTAATTCTTGTGGCATATATGTTCTACCTGTGTTATGAAAACAGGAAAGTATTCATGATTACAATTTTTTTTATGAATTGCATCATGGTGACTTATTATATTTATTTCCTGTCGTCCTCCCCCGGAGGGGGGTGGAGGCTATATAATGCGTACTAATTATCTTACATAGAAATATTATCGAAATATATATATTTCAAATTAGTATCTTATGCTAGCAAAAACATGTACTGTAAAACTTTAAGGCTCGGTTCCACCCGCTGTATTGAAATATGTTTCGCTCATTGAAGGTGTTTATGAAGAAATAGTTAGAAAAACGAGAATATAGCAGCAATTTCGCACGTATTACCCGGCCGTAGAAACCCATAAAAAAACTTTAATTGAGAGACCTCCATGCAAATTTGGTGCCAAATTATTAGACTCAAGATGAATTTTCCTCTAAATTATAACCTTTTATAGTCTACGAAAGTTTTTCACCAATTAAACAATAAATAAGTATTTTGTGTGCAATCTATTCAATTAATTGGCCAATATTACATGGCGGAGTGTTGCTATAATCTTAAATAGAGAAACGATAACAAGGAAGTACAGACATTTTTTATATCTCAGTAATAATTTTCATAGCTCTGTTTTCAGGCCAAAATTTTAATTGTAAATATTTGCGTAACGTTTTACAAGTAACAAGTAGTACACATCTGGAGACAAAGTTTGCCAAAGAACATAAAGTTTCTCATATACAAATCGTATAACATCAAAATTATTTCTCTTAGATATATATTTTCTTAATGTCTCAATAAATATCTTCTTGCTGTTGAGGGTACTCAAGGTGTTTTTAAATTTTCACTTATTTATCGTTATTTCTGTTATTCTTCAATACCATTGCTCTTTAAACTTATGGGTTTTCATTCGAGTGGCTAAAAGGGGTGTTTTTATATTTCAGTTTTAGCCTGATTCTTTGGCTTGAATATTTGTATCATACATTAAATATCTTATTATTTCTTCTTTTTTGACCTCGTTCTATATTTCCAGATCTCGTACTGATTTCTTGCTAAACCGATCATGCATGCTTCGGATATCTTCTTTCCTCGCTTCATCTGCGTTTTTCTGCAAGCATCCCTCTACTTCTATTAACTTCTTTCAACGTTATTTTATATTCTTATTTTCTTACTCCTGTTAACTTCTTTCTATTTCCGAATCGATCGTTATTCGGACGTGATTGTGTTTGTTAGATCAGAGGCCGGCAGACTTTAAATTGAGATTAGGCAAATTTTACGTAAACAGATTTTCCAAATTTTTTGAGTTGCAAAATGTATTTTCTCTGTGTCTGCATGGGATTTTAAGACGATGAATGAAACTAGATAAAATTATATTAACTTATTCCGAAATTCAATATAAAACTTTAAAACATGACTACTTAGAAGAAAAAAACACGTAAATTAAAAAAAAAAGGTTGTCTGTAAAGTCGGTTTACGGACGATAGTTTAACGTGACAACGTCATAACAAAATCTTGATGAAATGATTGCATACTTTTATGAATAAAATAGAATCATTTTTATTTTATTAATAAAAGAATAAATAGGCTACTTGAAATTATACTAGTGTCAGATTTTTAAAATGCAAGAATAATTAACCTTTATTGCCGAAATTGTTGTAATAAGCAATGAAAACCACATTAATTTTTCACTTCACTTAATAAACAGTCGACGAAACAGTTCACGTGTAGATGTAAGTTGTGTGCTGCCGCTGTCTTCCCTTCTCCTCGGACGCATAGGCCAATCGAGTGGAAGAGAGATAGATGCGGCGCAAGCGTACAATGAGCGTAACGGGACACAGCGTAACGGAACAATGTGCGTAACGGGACACTTTTTCGTGCGTGCAGCCGGCGTTCATCGATTTATTAGACGTTGTCACGTAAAATAAAAATTGGTAGAGCTCTACTGTTAAAACAAGAAAATGTAAATTATTTCAATTAATTAATTATTAAAATGAAAATGCACCCAGGTGAGTGCGGTAGCGTGCGGTGGTGGTAGGTGATCGCAGGTTGAGGACATGCCTTGTGATTGTGCCGCTTGATTTTTACGCGGCTTTCTTTTCTTTTTTTTATGCTGTGGCAGCGCAGCCGTATGTGACTCGCGAGCCGCGGTCTGCCGACCCCTGTGTCTGATGGGAAGTAGTGGCGTTCAGCAGCTAGCTTTAAGCTGGCATGGCGGGTGGAAACGTGTCTCGGTGTTGCGCAGACGCGCGCTGCCTCTCAGGTCGACGTCGCCGGGTGGATGGATGAGGGGGGGGGGATGAGGGCGCTGGACTCTGCGGGCTGCTCCTACGACCTCCTCCCCCCCTCTCTTGGACCCCCCCCCCCAGTACCCTGCCAACCTGCGGCGGACACGCGTTAATATTTCATTAGCCCGCCCGACCTGACCGAGTCTCCAGAGGACCGCGCCTTCGCTGGCGGTCTGGCCCCGGCCGGGTAATGAAACACCGCGGCCGTCTCTCTGTCTCTCTCTGTCTCTGGAGACGTCTCCGGGAACCCGCGGCGTCGGCGCTCCGCCAAACTCTTTTTAAAATCGCCCCGAAGCTCGGGTTCACCCGGCGGCGATTGCAGAATAAATAAATTAATAACCCGTGCCCCGGAGGTAAGGGACACCCGAGACCATGTCGACATAAATACATGTTGCGCAGTTAAAACTGTTATCCTTGAAAATAAAATTATCTTATGATAATGAATATACCGAGAATATTGTGTAAAAAAAAATTTCCATGTAAAAGTTAGAAAACTTGTTGTATTGAATAATTGCAATTTCGTTACTTTTGTTATTTCATTCCGGGGTAAGAAAATAGAAATGCAAAAAAAAAATGGAATGATTTCTGAGGAATATCCAACTTACTTACGGTTTATCATTAGTCGGATCGTATTTCAGTACTAATTTCAGCGTAAAACATAAAACAAAAATTGTTTCGCGAACTGATGTTTGAGGCATACAAACTTAAATTAATATTTCGGCTGTAGTGTTCTCTAAAAAAATTTAACTTAAAACAAGTTTAAGTTTCACATCACATTCCTGATAAAAATACACTCACAGAAAAAAATATAGGGTTTAAAATTAATATTAAGTTCGTAGTGAATCGTGATATAACTAATTTGGTAGTTTACTGTTTGTAATCATGGGATTAAGCAAACAACTCTTGGCGTGTGATTGATAAAAAATGTTTGCATCTGGTATTCAGTTTTAAAATTATTATTAAATATTTTGTAACCACAAAATAATTTTGTATTGGCCACGAAACAATAAAATGTCATTAGTAAACAGTTTTGAAGACCATTTTTAATTACGAATTGCAATTCCGATTCACATGTGAACGGTTTTTCGTGTCCTAATTTGGTCAAAACAATCGAATTATTATATTAAAAATTCTAACAATTTTTGTTGGCTACGCATGAATTAAAGTCACTACACCTGTGGATGAAGAATTGATGTCGCTCAATTGTAAACAATTTGAAAAACAAGAGTTTAAAATGTGGTTCAACTTAAAAGAAGCTAGTTGGAAAGTAAAGAATAAAATAATATACAAAAATATATCTGATTTTATTTTGCATTAATAAGTACTATGAAAACACTTGAAACCTTAACTGTTGTCTGATTTTATGAAACACACGATTATGGTTTTAATTTATTGGTGCTAGCTTAGTAATTTTTTTTTATGTGGAATAAAATTGGCCTTTAACAAACCAAAAAATTATACGTCGTGGGTACTAATTGAATGCATACTGGTATAATTAAATATTTTTTTACGGGGCTTGGTAATTTCCCAACTCCAATTTTATGTTCGTTTTTCAACGAAATTCGCTTCTGCTCTACAGCCCACGTAATTGTATTTGTTTTTATTTTCCCTGCATATATATATACATATATTTATTTATTTACTGTACCTTAGAAGAAGGCATGCTACCAGTTGCCCTAGATATTTTTTATTTCGTAACCTCAGCAGTGCGATGCGGTGTGTGTTCTGGACCGCCGGCTGCCTGGAAGGGTTGGTTTGAGGGAGCGAGTGACTTCGTGAAGGTTGATGGGGGGGGGGGGGGGGGGGAGGGCGGATCCGGGGAAGGCGGCCAGGAACCAATCCCCGCTGCAGTCTCGACACGCGCGGGCTGCGGCGCGGGGCCATAAAGAAAGGGTTGTTTCGGTCACGCCACGTGTCGGAGGTTTACCTTCGTCCATGAATCTTGGATGCACGGACGAGCGATGCGTCTGCGGGTCTGCAGCGGAAGCAAAAATTTCCGTGTGTTCCGTTGTGTTTGTGTCGACAGGAGCCCGTCCTTTTTCCTTACGGCCCTTGGTCTTCTCACAAGTCCCGCAAGCATCACTAGGATATTAAATATTATGTTTGTTTGGTTTTTTTTTTCGCCTGCTTTTTTCTTGCTTAAAGTCATTATTTTCTTTTACATAATTATTTTTCATGTTACGAATGTTTAATTTTGGTTATTTCCATTTTCTGGGGAAAAATATTTTCTTCTGTAATCATGTAGCAGGATATCAGCGAGACCCACTAGGAATCTTACCCGAAACCAAAAAACTTGATCAAACGGATGTTAGTACACGAACTTAAATTTTACCATAGTTAATTCATGTTGCACACCAGTTAAATCAAAATGTCAATTTTTTTTTGTTGTTGAGGCTTTTGCTTTTGTACATTTAAATATGTGATTTCCTTATGCTTTCCATATGTGTTGAAATTATAATAAATACAAATCGCATTTTTTTAAATTTTCAAGTAAATAGTTGTTGCAACGTATTTTATTGTATTATTTTACGAATGTATATATCTTATATGTGTATATTAGAAAGAGATCACCTCTGTATGAAACCCAAATGTCTCGTAATACATTTAACACGTAAATATATTTAAATTCAGAATACTTTTTGAGCGTATGCTCTTGGCTATTTTAATCATATTTGTATATAAATATTTAAATATTAATAATTTTTTATTTTAAAATTTTTATGAACGTGCTTAGAAATGTGCTGTGAGTTATGGCTTACAGCAACGCCAAAGTGTAATTTCATTTATTGTTTTCTTAATTTTGTATGTTAACATATGCATGCAATTAATTTTTTATTGACATGGCAAAAACTAATTTTCGTAAGCTATTGTTTTTCCGTGCATTATTTACAACGTATATTCGGTAACTGTCGGAAGAATTAACGGTTATAATTACTACACGAGTCCAAAAAACTTGACATCGTCATGTGTACAAATTCAGTCCTTTGCCTCGTCTAGCCATGAAAACATGATACTAGAACTGTTCTCCCAGCAATGTTTTCATATTTGTGAAAATAAGATGACGGTGTCAAATCCCTCTTCAGGAAATATACGAGCGTGAAGTTTTGTTTCATGTCCGCGTCACAGCGACCATCAGTGTCCAGGGTCACAGTCACGTTTTACTTCTCAGAAGCCACGGCTTTTATTTTTTTCATCGCGCAGCGGAATCCGCCGCAGGGTCCAAAGCGACGTTGAGGGAGGGGTAAAAAATCATTTCCTCTCAGCTCGCATTCAAACCACCGACCCCTGCACAACAGCAGCTAAGTTTTTGAGTCCCAAACGTTCTATCTCGCCCTCTCTCGGTCGTATTTTGTGTGTTTTTCTGTCCTTCACCAACGACTTCTTCGCCCGAGCGCCCATCTCTTTCTCTCAAACCGCACGCCCTTGGATATCGCCTCCTCCCGTGCTCCTAGACTCTCATTACGGGGATCGACATAATACCTCCCTCGCCTTCTCTCTCTTGTCGTTCCTTCCTGGAGTGGGGAATGCAGGAGTGTAGCAGCGCGGGTAGAGAGAGCGAGAGAGAGAGAGAGAGAGAGAGAGAGGTGATGACGGGACGTCCAGACAGAGACGAGAGGGCTGGAACGCTCTGAAACCCGCTCGGTCCTCATCAGAGAGGTCGACACGCGGTGGCTTTTGTCCCGCGATCGTCAAATGTTTCACCGCGTCGCTAGGAGACCCGCCGTTCACTGCTCGGCGGTGGGAAACTTCCGCAATATTTTATACAAAATTTTTTGACGCAATAACGTCTGTTCGATCGTTACAGTGGTAGTCGCTTGAACTTCCTTGTGTGGTAAAAAAATCCGTCAGATTTGAATCGCTAATAAATACGAGACTAACAATGCGTCAACAATGGTTGAGCCCACAACGGATAGACCAAGTTTATACGTGTTTGTCGGGAAGTATTTGTTTTGCCTGTGACGTCGTCGTATGCGCGTGATTGTGTAAAGTTGTAAATTGGTGTAGCGTGGAAATTACCTTTAGCTAGGACATCGATTCGGGTGTCATTGTGAAGATCTTATGGAACACTTCTAGGACCCAAAGCGATACAATAAAAATACTCCCCGGAATATAAGTGAACATCTGTAGTAAATTGTAAATTAAATAAAGAATTACATGGCTCGTAATATGCTCGGAATTGTAGAAAACGCAAGCCAGAGGAAAGCTCGCGTCGAAAGGAATCCATAAAGCCCTAAAAGGTCCAGTGCCGAGTGGATGCGAGAGCTTCGACAGCGTCGAAAAAGAAATGAAATCCCGAGGTTTTCGCGAAAAATCTACGGCGTGAACCCGAACTGCGCTTTTCTCTATTCGCAATATTTTATGTGCTTAGAAAATTTCGATATTTTTATATTTTCTCTTACGCGTGTATCTCATCACCAAGTATAATAAAACAGTAGGGCTCGGATCAGGGGTAGCGCGGTTGCGAGTCTGCACGCACTCCCGAAGGACTGGGTTGGAATCTCTGTCCGCCCTTCATGCGTTGTTTTAAATAACTTCTGGCAAATGGCGGGGATGAAGCTTTACTACGGGCCATGGCCAGGTATCCGTGACTGGAGCCGTTCTCTGGTTCCGTCTCATATGGAGTTCGATTTTGGCGAGATGTAAAACTCAACGATATGTATTTATGTATGTATATATATATATATATATATATATATATATATATATATACATACACACAATTACTCTAGAGTAAATCATGAAAGACCCTCAGTTTAAATAAATATATCAAACGGGAATCTTATTCAGTCAAGCTTAATCACGCATCCCTTGTTGAATCACGATTTTTGGTTCGTAACAGAACAACCCGGAATGTTTTCTTAAACACATAAAGTCGTTTTTTTTTTCTTTTTCGACACAAATTGCACAGTCCATTAGCTTTAACTTTTTTTTTTTCACATGCCACTATTCCACGGTGCACGACTGCCGAAGGTTAGCGGTCCCATGTTTAGCCCGTACGGCGGCGGCTGGTCGCTGAAGAGCGGACTAATTGCATCGGTGTGTGCTCTTCGTTGGGAATCACGATGTGTTGCGTCACATGAGAACCAGGTTCACTAGGGAAAACGCCTAATGCTTTATTACCGCCACGCAAGCACACGACAGGCAGGATAAGATCATTTCAGCTTATTTTGTCGTACCTTGACTTCAGACGCCAAGGCTCGGATCACTTTACTTTCACTTTTCAAAATGTCTTCAAACATAATAGCCTACTAATATTTCACACATATTCTTCTTGTCTAATTAAGGTCGCAGTATTGTTAATCACAGAAAAAAAATATGGCTTCTCTGCTGGAGATTGTTTATACTGAGAGATTCCTAACACTGTGAGCCATTTCCTCCTCCCCTCCAATTACCAAAACGGGGCCAAGGCCTGCGGAAGAAACGAGTCCTGTCCTGTCGACCCACAACCAGCGGGCTACTGCGAGGGCGACATGTCCCTCCCCCCTTATTACCCTAGGTGACGGTCACCTCCCCCCCCCCCCACCCTGGTTGCCCGTGCTGGTAACATGGTTCTATCCTCCCCCCCCCTCCCCCTCTTATTTCCACCTCCACCCCTCTTCACGCCCCGCCCGGAAAACCACGCCACAACACACACCACATATCATCACAACATAACATTTATTCCACCCCCACCATGGGTAGGGCACCTCACAAATCACCTATACCACTCGGCCCACACCAACTCCCTTCCCCTTTAGAACCCCCCTCCCCCCCTCCAAAACCGAACATTTTAATCCAGAAATAGAGGTAATGAGAGGCGAGACCGAGACCACACGCGAGTGCTCGCCTGAGATGCCCGCCACGGTGATGATGACGGCATCAGCTGGTGACTCACTAGGCATCGACTTTGATGCGATGTCGTGCATTAGCAGCTGTTCCGAGCCGTCGACCCATGTCTGGCTCGATGGGCGCCCCTGTGCTGCCAGCGTGTGTCGCCATCCAGGCGCTCTACACGACATTTGTTGGCAGATCTTGGTACTAATGCCCCTCGTCGCGGATGCCCTGGAACCGAGTGTCCTCTTCCGCCTTATTACTGACCTTGCCAGTGCTGTCCCGGCCATCTTGTACACGCCGTTTTCGAGCGATGCGCGACATCTGTTGGCTCTAACAGGGACTATTGATACGACTTTCAATTTTGCTTCGTATTCTCGCCTATCTTTGAACTTTTAACTAAGTTCGGTCTTTATCCCCTTTAAGACGGTGTTCGGGTCAGCGATTTCAGGACTGCGAAGCCGACCTGATGGTTACGGAACTTAGTCCAAAGACTTCAGAGAGTTATTTCCCTTTTTTTGATGTGTAACATCTTAGCTTTCGATCTATGGCATATGGTGAGAGTAATGGCGTGAAATACCACGGAAATGTATAGCAGGAAGTAGGCTGAAGCGCGCGCCATGCAATTTTTGTATTGATTTTCAGAGATAAAGAAATGGAGAACAGAAAGAAGACAAGGCTATTTACCGTTTGTTTCGCTAACAGTATTCTCGAACAAGCAACGCATTGTTATGTGCCTTTTTTTTAATATGTTATAAATACTTTGTGAAATAATAATGTATAATATATAATATTAATTTAATACATTTTTATGTCTCTTAAAATAAAATGTTTGGTGTTGATACATAGTTTGTGATACGAATTCATTCCTGTAAGTTATTTGTATTAAGTGATTAATAATAAATAACATATGTAATTGATATAATATTCATTTAAAAAATTGATATTCATTCCTTTAAATGCTGTGTTGATTAATCATTTTAAATTAAGTACATAAGTAATTAACGAATTAATTATAAAAAATATTTACTTAATAATTTTTTGAATTGACAAAAATTTGTTAATTTTTAAATTTCCATTTTATATGTTGACATACATTTTCCTTTCTAATTGCATTTTTATCTACTGATAACTCACTTTTTCTACTATTAGTTTTGAAATAAATCAATTTAATTTTTGCCAGAAAACCCAAATTTCTGCGGAAAAATAATTTACTAAAGCTTTCTTTACACGTTGTATGTAACGTATTTATTAATATATTGCCTACCCGACTTATAATTGGTTTATATGCGTTCTATGGCTGTTGGAAATGCGTTCATAATTTACTCCCAAGTTTTGGTGAGATTCTTGCGAGACAGATGAACATCGTGTACATGGAAGGGTAAATGGCTAGGTGGTCCCTTCCAGGCTGACGTAGCCCCTGACGTGCTGGCTGACGTATGTTCTCGAGGCTGGTCTCGTCCCTGATTGGCCACGACCTTGCTGTGACGGGTGAACACGGCTTCAGCTTGGTGCAGGAGTTACAACGATCGGCGCGGGTCAGGGTGGGGAGGCCAGTGTTGTGCCCTGGGTAACAGCGCGGTCACTGGCGTGTGTTTGCTAGCAGCAGAGTCCTGGGATGTTTGTTCATTGGCGTCCTATCGCAGCAGATACTACTTCCACCCTGGCACAACACAATAACACGCGATTGTTTTTAAGCTGTGCTAATGGTATTGCAAACGATAAAAATGTTCAGTCGAAAATGTTGGCACTTTTTTGTTAGTAATATGGCACGTACTATAACATTATATAAATAACGACAGATAAAAACTTTTATTTTCAAACCAGCGCTCCTGCAGGGGTTCACACATAAAAAGTTTCCCCAAATTTATGTTTGAGGATATTATAAATTTTATTTGGTTGATACTGTTTCAGCATACTATGAAGATATCTTAGTACAAGTTGTGGATCATGGCGTGTAAAAACCGTTAAAAGAGTGGCTTATTTTCCTTTGTGTGAAAGGAAGGTCTCTTAGCCCTGATTCAGGATACTGAGTCTGAACTAAGGACGGGCAGAACGAGGACCATATCGCACATAGAAGCATAGCACTGGCAGCTTAGGTGAACAGGATGTCTAGTAGTCTCGCCTCTTATACACCCCTCCCCCCCAAATTTACACGTTACAGTAATTAAATTATTTTAAGTTTAGACACATGCTTTAAGTTCCGAAGGCATGAGCACGCAGTAGTAAAAAATTCAACCAACTAATCCAGAGAACATTTTTTCTTACAATTACGGAATAATATAATAAATCTACTTTACAATTGTATGCCTATAACGTTTAGCGTTTAGCTAGGTTATTCAAGATTCATACACCTAAACAAGCAAAAATCAGGCGATGTCGATTAAAAAAATATAGCACAGAAAATTCCGTGGAAGGAATTAGTCAAGACATTACTACAGCACAGACAGACACAGTTTGCTAACAACGACGTTACATTATTAACAATAACAGTAAATAATAACAAAAGATACCTTAAACATCTAAACAACAAAGAGAATGAATGACCAACGAAGATAATACACGGATAAAATGGACAGCGTAACGACAATACAGACACACACAGCGAACCCATCGGTGTGACAAAACAGATATTCTGGACACCACAACGCCTACAGCACAGACGAACACAGTAAACTTTCGAAGATAATATGTAAAAATAAGGATAATAATTGAATTATTTATTTAATTTAAATCATGTGATCTAAAAAAATAAACAAAATGTTTTATTAGCTTTACAGGGAACCAACATTAGAATTCTGTCAAATTTATTTTGTACATGCCATCTTTTAAAAAATTTCATTTTATTTCAGTACAGGAACTGGTGTAAAAGTTAGAACTGATTCTAATTCATCATAAAGTGCATTGAACGTGTATGTAAAAATATTCCAAATAATATCCTGTATATGTATTTTGGTTTTTAAATTTTTGCTTTTAGCATTTTCGGGATAAAGATATTACTGGTGGCCTTACAGTGCTGAAAGTTTGGCTGATATTGTCTCTGTAAGATGCATTCCTGAGCTTTCTTTAGAAATTGATCTTAACTAAAAAATTTAATATTGTACGTGGCTGAAACTTGATTATAGAATTTTTAAAATCCTTGAAAGCTACTAGCAGCCTCCTTCATCGCGTACGCTGATGTAGCAATCCATTATTGCTACCAGAGTTCTGCGTAAAATGTTATAAATTATTTGCTCGAAAGAAGGTAAGCAAAAAAAAGGAAGCTCTTAAAAACAATTGAGCGTCGCGAAAGACTCGGGGAAATTTTCCGCATAAAACTCTGCACGGTCGCTGCTGAAATATGGGCGTGAGGATGAGCGTTTGGTAAGAGATTTTGGGATGTGGGAAGAGGGTTTGGGGGCAAGCGGGGTTGGGAAAAAAAGCACATGGAGCGCTGATTTCTGAAAATTCTCTTAATGGGAATGGCGGGACAAAGAAGGATTCCCATCACTCTTCCCGAAAGAAAAGCAGGAGAAAGGAAACAAAGAATTTTGCTTCTTCTCTTCCTGTCGACCTCAACCAGCAGCCGTGAGGCCAGGCATGGGGTGGGTTTGATAAAAGACGGGAGCAGGGTGGCTCAGAGAGAGAGAGAGAGGGGGGGGGGGAGAGAGAGAAAGAGAGAGAGAGAGGGAGAATCATGAAAGTCTGTGTAGCTGCCACAGTAGAACAAGCCCCTGAGTTCAATTCCATCTGATTCGGTATTCAAACAAAAAAAGGCACGTTGTTCTTAACCATCCACTTCCTTCCTTGTCATACATTCTCTCCCTGCATCTGAGCTTTTATTCAACGTACGCCTCCGTGCCCTACCTTCCTTTCTTTCTACCTAGTTTCCTTCCCAAACTGCCGGAGGCGGTAAGAATACCCTTTAAATAAAAAAAGAATATTTTTAAACTTGTTGAACTGTTTAGTTATCAAATAATCGTCTCATTGAATGAAATTTTTTTGTATATTGGGTATTTAATTCCGTTATTTTGCTTATGGGCTATCATTACTTTGACAAAACAAGCATACGTTCTTTAAGTTTATTCTTCCTAAGTCCTAAGTGCAATAGCCATTCCTGCTATCCTTGCTAAAACTAGTGTATATCCTAGATCGGAAATAAAAAAAAATAGTTTCTACGTTTTCTAATACATGAATAACTCCTGTTCATAGAACCTTTTCTCAGATTTGACAGTACTCAAAAGTAGTTCTTGTGATAATTATTTCGTAAATATCACTTGTAAAGCAACACATGATGTTTCTATGAAAACTTTAAAAATCAGTTGTTTACAAATGCTGACAAAAAAGTGGTTGGTACTTTTTTTGAGAACTGTCACGTGTGAGATTTGAGACATACTATTGATATTTTATTTATATGCTGAATCAATTATTTTTATTTAACTTATGTTAACCTGCTTGTAGATAACACTGCAAAGCTTATACGGAAGCAGATTCACTTCTAGAATACATTGCATATAAAGAGAGAGATTTTCCGCTTTTTACAGTGTGTCTGAAAGCTCTGAGATACACTCATCGCTTCCTCATAAACTCGCTAAGAACCTCTTTCTTTGTGCAATATTGCTTGCATCATTCTCATAATTCTGAGATGTGCATGTCTTTACAGTTTTGTGCTTGTTTTATTTTTTTTCTGTAAAACTTTCCAGGACAAGACGTTCACATAATTTTTTTATTTATTGCAGCAAAGATTTCCGCGTTTTTCTTCTAAATTTTTTAATTTTCATTTTATTTTTTGGCCAATATATGTACGTAACATCTAAAAATATTTGTCATCGACTATAGAAGTTGTTGAAAATGTGCGTAACGTACATCATAATGTTGTTAATCCTGTATAAAAATTCATAATCTTCGTCGCCATATCAAGTTACACAAAAATAATCTCATATCATTAGTATTCAGTCATTGGTTTAGTTGTATTCACCGCCCTTTCATTAAGATGCGTTTAATTGTTGAAAATATATTCACACTTAACACGTCTTTCTCTGTTAAATCTGACATACGCCAGGTATGTGAATATTTAGGCCCGAAGAAGAAACAAATCTGGTTTTAGAAGAGTCTTATGTTGAGGGTTGAAATCACAGGTTCACTCTTAGCAAATTGCCGAACACAAAACGCTTTACGCTCAGGAGTCGCCATTTTGCGTAGGTGGCGCTGCAAGAGCGAAAACAACAAGCAGAACTCGCGCATGCGCTTATCTAAAAGGTTTGAGACACTTTAATGTGACCTTGGCCTCTTACAGTTGATACTATTAAATTTTATAACTGGGGCATTCTTTTATGGACATACTGTATGAAAGGGCAAAGGGAAATTATTTCGTATCAAAGGGATACACGCGTACTCTTAAGATTTCTGCTGCAATGTAGCATGTAATCGAAAACTTCATACTAAAATCTTTATTCTGTTTTTGAAAAAACAAGTCTGAAAGTCTCCAAACTGTCCTAATATTATCTTGTACGTCTATGCTTCTTACCACCTCATATGTAGTGTTGAACCCAGGCATTAATCCACTAGTTTAAAAGCTGCCGGTCTGACCTAAATTTTAACCCGGAACTTTTTGGTTTACGATTCGGACGATTTGTCCCATTATATTAAACAACCAGACTTTTTTTTTTCATTTGTCATGGATTCATTGAAGAATATTAATTAAGATGTGTTCTTTCATGTAGGTTTGGATAAATTATGGCGATATATCTAATCTTAAATTTTAAAGACAACCATATAAAGGACCGACGTTTCGATGTTTATTTCAAAGGTTTGGGAAGTTGACTTTCCAGCAGCAGCAGCAGCAGCAGCAGCGGCAACGTCACCGAATGTCTTTGGTTGGCGCGGAAGTTGCTGGCTTGGGGGGGGGGGGGTAGTGTTGGAAGGGGTAGCTACCCGGAATGAGGTCGCAAAGTAATTAGGCCCGCTATACAGTTACCTCGCGTGTACACAATCTGTTTTAATTACAGCTCACCCCCTCCCCCTCTGCCGCTCGCCAACCCCTATCCCCCTCATTTGAGGGTGAGGGGTTCGGTTGGGTGGAAGGGCTGGCTCAGCGCTTTCTACTCTACTCCCCATCTATTGTCACACCCCCTTCTCCCCACCCCACCCCGCGGCGCAAGCATAAACAGCAGGAACGCCTGGAGGTGTTCCTTGGGCTTAACTGTCCACGCGTCGTCATCAACATATGCTTTGAAGCAGTTTACGGCTTTTTTTATATAAAAAAATATCTCAATGCACGGGGTTGCGCTCTGGTATAATTATGAGGCTGTCTGGACCCACCCTCAACTTGGGCGGAGAATACACCAAGGAACAATTGTGCTGCCGCAGTTTTCATCTATGGAGTTTCCGCTCTGAAGAACTCGCGCTGGCCATGGGCATTATTTACGTCAGCTGTTTACTTACGGGTGAGAAAGAAGTAACAAAGTATAGTGATACAAGACCGTTGGTTTGTTTATGCTTGGTAGTCGGAATTCTTCTTCTAGGAAAAAATTGCATGGCTGTGAGCGTTACGAGATACCTATACGATAGATTTCTAGCGTTTGAACTCATTAGTTGTATTCTCAGTTTTAATTTAGTAATTGTAACTTCTAAAAATTCAGTTAATAAAAATAAGTAAATATATATATTTAAAGATTTTCGTGTTAGATAAACGTATCTTTGACTAAATAGAACATATATCCTAAATAAACTAGCAAAAGAAAATGGGGAATCTAGAATTTGTCATCGGTATTCGTCTATTTGAACACACTTGAAAGCGACCAAGTTAGGTTGCCGTTTAATCGAAAAGTAAGCTTAGGACTGCGACCGGACCAATGAAACGTTTGAAAGCGGTAACAGCGAAGAAAGAAAGTTATTTACGTTACAGTCGATGGTATTGTTAAGGTTATAATAACCGTGAGTCACATCGGAGGGTTGTAATCGAACTCGAAACCCTCGCCACTTAATCGTAAAACTTTAGCATCCACGGCCAGTCATTAACCAAGTAATGCGACAAACCTTTCTGGGAACAAATAGCCAAGCCGATTAATTCGCCAATAGCAACTCCATATTTTCAAACTTTCCTCTACTGCTTCCTTTCTTTACTACATTAAATTCGAATATCGTGTTCAATCGTGTTCTTCGACAAGCAAGTAAATTTGAAGTTCATCTTTCTGTTGAACCAACATAGCGTAGGTAATTTCAAACGACCACAAAGCCTATTTCTCGTGTAATTTCTTTAAAACGTTCGTATATCGTCTTCCGCTGATTCAGAACCTAGGGTACCGTAAATTATTGATGGCGATTACAAACCCACCCTAACCCTGCTCCCTTTTGTTCGTTTATGGGCTCTCTCCTTTCTTTGCAGATTTACTTCTTGGACTCTGTCCCAGGAGAGACCCTAATTACCCAGTTAAACAAGGACGAGTTTCATCTCCAAACCTTATAAGTCATTGACTCTCTATAGCCTGCAGTGTTTCATAAAGTCCAGATGCATTCTGATGATATTTCCTTTTAAAAAAATCATAGGCATTACAGAATTGTCCCTTAGAATAAATACTGTTCTCATTTGAAGAACAATTTTGAATTTTTTTTTTGAACTCTTATAGTATATCTATGTAAGAGTCTGAGGTGGGGGGGGGGGGGCTGCAGATATTCCTCTCACTTCAAAAATAAAAATAATAATTAAAATTAAATATTTAATATATTATTTTTATTTACTTAGAGGCATGTTAAAAAAATATTGGTCTCCAACTATGTATTACAAGAGGGTCGGAGTGGTAGCATTGGATCAAAAATGGCTTCCAAATTTCTCCATCAATTAAATTTGGACCTCAAATATGTTTTAAATCATGGCACACTATCAAAGACTTAAACTTTTCAGTTTTAATCTCATTCTGAAATTAAACAACGCATCAGAGTGCTGGCTGGAATGTTTGAACTTGTGCTATTTGTATATTAAAAAATGTTATAAACATGTAGAAATTTATCTCACAATATTATTCTTTACATAATCAATATTAATGTTAAGTGATTTTTTAAGTTTCATGAACAAATGAACACAGTAATTTCCTATGACAAAACAGTTGTGACGTTTCGGGAACTGGCATCTGTTCCCGTCATCAGGCGCAAACAGACTGATGTCGGACACTGGAAAACGGGACATATATATGAACCCCCCCAAGTCGGTGTTGTCGCCGTTGTGTTGCCCGTTATATCTGTTAAATTCCATCATTGTGTTTGTATATTTTCTACGTTGTCCAGGTTTTACTGTCTGTCTACATTTACTGTTATTTTTGAAACTGTCTCTCGTTGTATGCCCACAGTGTTCGTCTATTTTTTTTTTAATGACATTATTCCTTGCACGGAATTCCTGTGCTGACGTCGTTGCCTTGTCCATAAACCCTGTTTAGGTTCATATTTTGGATTATTTGTTTGACGTCAGCTGATTTAGGCTTGTTTTCTGAGGTTTTTTTTAATATTTTAATTAAAACAAAAATATTTTTGCATTCGTGAATTTGTCCTGTGACGAAACAGTACAAAACTGCAACGGCGCATGTCCGAGAGACTTTTTTTTTTAATCGTTTTGAAAAAGGTGTTGGAAGCGTAGACTCGGCGGCGGTGCGACAAGACCGTGAGGGGACGCACCACAACGCTGAACGTACACTGACGCAGAAAACCATAACGCTGAATGCCAAATTGACTACAACTCCGACAGCTAGAAAACTGCTGTGTACCACAACGCCGAATTACCACAACGCCGAATTACCACAACGCCGAATTACCACAACGCCGAAATACTTTAACGCCGAAAAATGTCATTGCAGGACTGCCACAAAGGTTAGGTTAGGTAAGGTTAGCACACAAATTCATTCAGTTGTTTTACATTTTGCTCATGTGACCATCCCTCCCCGCAGCAACATTTTTCGGCGTTACTGTACTTCGGCGTTGTGGTACACAGCAGTTTTATAGCTGTCGGCGTTACGGTCAATTTTGCATTCAGCGTTATGGTATTCGGCGTTATCGTACGTTCGGCGTTGTGGTAACGACTTAGACCGTGACGTGAGGATTGATCCGACTCGCTGGACTGTACTGCGCGCCTCCGTGCAGACACGACCTTGAAGAAGAATCCCGGAGGGGTTCGCGCGGGGGGTAGGCCGGGGGTGGGGGGAGGCATCGGGGCCCGGCGACAAACACCGCGAGAGGGCACGCATCCACGCCAGAGGGTGGAAGGTTGGTAAGGGGAAGCGGGCAGAGAGCACACACGAGGGAACCGGAGACGAGCGCAGCGCACACACACTCACACACTCACACACTCGGCCGCGCGGCAACGTTGCGCCGAGGAGGGGCGTCCTGCTTTGTGCGGCCCGCCTTTCAGCCCGCCCGCGCCCGCCCGCGCCCGCCCGCGCCCGCCCGAGCAAACACTGCACTGATGGACACGGGCGGCAGAGTAGCGCACTCGCGCGTCTGGGACACTCGCGGACACTTGGCGGGGGACAAACACACCACCACATCTCGGCCACTCCTGTATTTTATATCTCTTTCAAATGAGCTTAGTTTTCTACAGGTATAAACAATATGTTATTACTTACTTATTATCAGCAGTACTATAACTAGGACAAGATTTATTACAGTGAAAATGACGAGGATTCTCAGTTGACAATGCAACATTAAACCGATAGGTACTTCATTTTATACTTTCTACCAAAAATTATAATTTACTTTTTTTTTTACATCGAACAGGATTAAATAATTCTATAGGAATAAAAAATATATTGATAATGTTAAAATATATATTCACACATAATGTTCACCAAAAGATTTACTATATACGCAGACGTATATATGCACAAACATATCTATGGATGCACATATATTTGACGAAGTAATTAGAGACGGATGCATACGACAGCACACACCAAGTAAACGGAAGAATGAAAGGACAAATTGCTCGGTGAGTGAATAGAACCATTCCAGCATATCACAGGGGTGATTTAGAGAAATGATGGAGGCCTGAAATCTGAATGGTTAGTCGCGGATCCAAACACAATTCTTCTCAAGTGCGAACAAGCTTCACTGTGTAGCTAGTGATTTCTAAGTATAGGTTTACAAGTGGGTGCCTGCTATAGATTTTTTTTAAGTGATACTTCTTTAGGTGCGTTATGATATATATATATATATATATATATATATATATATGAGAGTTAATTTTTAAGATGCACGCTCACCATGCAACAAAAATTGACAAGATGTAAAAAGGCTACATAAAAATAAAAATTATATATGTATTTTCAAATCATATACTTAAGGGATTGATTATTAAAAGATACTGGTCCATATAATTAAAAAATGATTTATTGTGTATATTAGTGTTAGAAATTATGTTTATAAATTTTTTCAAGTGTATTTATATATTTGAGGTTATGTTCTGTAGGTATAATGTATTTGCATTATAAATTATTACATTACTATTTACTAAATAATTAAAATAAATAAAACATTCAGCATACTTATTTACTTTAATTTTAAATTAAAATTTATATCGATCATTTTACTAAATTAAATAATTTATTTTAATCATGTGTTTACATTTATATTGAATACTGAATATTTATTTAATTTTTTTAATTTGATTGAATTTATACTTTACCAACCGTATTTATTGTATCAATTCAGCCCTTTTATTATTTTATTTCTATTATATATTTGCATGAAAAACTAAAGTTAGTTTTTTACTATGCTAAGTATACCTTCTAACGCGCGTAGATAAGTATATACGCCCCCATTTTGTATTTATTTTAACGTAGACTATTTCGAAAGGCAGTAATGTTTTTTATTTTGTATAAAAATGTCATATTGTAGAGTATATCAAAAGTTTAAATCGACAACTGAGCTTAAAACATCTTGTGTGGAGTAGGTATAATGTAAAGAGAAATAAACCTACTCCGGACAGTAATAACGTATCATATAAAATACTATAGTGTTAAAATGTCTTGTACAAATACTATTACTATGATTGTTATTTTTTTTTATTAATTTAGAATACTCGATGTAACGAAACTTATGTTGCATACTTTACGAGAATTTATTTCGTGCAAAACTACGTCAAAATAACAACTGACAGATTGTTCTATCTCGATCAATAAAGTGGAACTCAGAGATGCCGACGTAGGTGGATGTACGCCTTACAGATAGGCAATCATTTTAGCGTGGGTGCCGACAGGGCTGCAAACAGCGCAATGCCAAGCGTCGAGAAGTCGTAGGTTGAGGTAATAGTCGCTCCATCACAGTAATCAGACGAGTCAGTGAATGCTAACCTATCTCCATGGGGCCACATGCAAAACATACAGTGTTCGGGTGTTAAAATGTGTGCTGTGGAGCGGTTTATTTTAGCAAGTTTGCTGCCACGTACTTTCTTTACGGTGTTTGTGTCAAGTGTATTGTTGTTTGTACAGTGAAAGGATGTGTAATACATTGTGTAAGTAATCTTTTTCCAACACCCTCCAATTACACATACACTACACCGGTTTCTTGCCTTAAAGGCATTCAGCCTCCTCATGCCAGTATGCTTTTCCCGTATTGACAAGGGACAAAATGTATCTTAAGTTGGCATGCATATTATACTAACGTAGCACCTTCAAAGTCAGTAACGTAAGTTACGTTACGTCTTGCTTAAACCGTTTCTCAACATGCGTGCCTGTGTCCAGTCGTAAGTTACACGTGACGCAGGATCATTACAATCTGGTGGGATTTTAATACGTTTTCCACTTGAATGATAAGTAATGGCGCTTAGTTATTGATGTAAAAATAGATGACTGCTCCAGAATAAAATTTTTATTCTTTGCAGTGAATAATTGTTTCTTCCTATTTGAGTGTTTTTGATGCGTAAACATGTTAGCTCTCGGTATACGACATTTTGTTGGAGTAATTTCGTGAAAATGGAACGGAAGTGTCACAAAATGGTGGACCCAAGTGTACCAACAAAAACCGGGTTTTAGTCACTTTTGTAAACATTTGGAACATACCAAACGTATTGGTGTACAAAACAAAACTTTATGATAGTGAAATTGCCCTGAGATATATTTAGTAAAATAATATAGTCATAGTAGAAATTAATCACAAGTTTTAAAATACCCAAGAAAGCTGGCATTACAAAGAAGATGACACGCATTCTCCTTATGAATGATCAAGAGTCTTACTACCACAGCGGTAGAGCGCGTGCTTGGTAACTTCAAGGGATTAGGTTCAAATTTCATCGCTGAATTTAAAATTTTTTTTTAATAACATAATATAAAAATGTTGATTTTACCCCACACATAAAATTGAGGTTTGTATGTAGGAAGTATTTACAGACTAATTTCATTCGTTTAAGCAAAATTAACGATACAAACTCAAACTTAGTGTTATGATTATGTGTTTTTAAATGTTACCGTTTGATATTTGAATAATGCCATTGAATTATAACTTCAAACGTGTTTGACAATTTCATAATATCAACTGTTTAGTGAATTTTAACAAGATAGGCCGATTTTAATAAAAATTTCTTGTCGAAAATCAGGTCCAAAACCTTGGGTTTTATCGGAGCAGTTTCTAATAATTTAAAAGTCCTGTTGTCTGCGTTGGATTGTGGTAAGTGACTTTTACGAATCAGGCAGCGAATTGTAGCGGCGGGCGCATAAAACATGTGTTTGATTCGCATATAGAAATTTTGATATATTAAAAGCCTATATTTTATTTATCAGTTTTGTTTATCACGTTAGGTATTTTTTTTAAAGAATCATAGTTAAATTACGTGTACAAATTTTGTATTCTCAGTTTTCTACGCAACATGAGAACACGCGAGTTGGCTTGTTACCGAGGTTAGATGTTGCCACATCGCTAGTAGTGATGAAAGACTAGCTCACTTTTTTTTTTTTCATTTCGAACTGAAGTCGATTATCATGACCAAAACACGCTTCTGAATAAAATTCTGACATTTCCAGTTTGTAGGCCTACCTTTTTTTCCCGAGCGACTCAGTCGTTGGACGTGTGAGTGGTCGAGCGCGGCGACTCGGGCTCGGAGCCAGCGGCAGCGGGAGTGGAGCAGGGCCGAGCGCCGCACACGCGCCGTCGGCGAGGCGGGTCGCCGGCTCGGGACGCTCTTCCACGGGGTTATTAATGCGGCGGGAGTTTGTTTCGGAGCCGGCTCCGCCGCTGAGTTACCGCGGTCATTGTCTCTTCCCGTCAACTTTTCCAGAGTGCTCGCCCCCCCTCTCCATCCCCGCCAGCTCTTGCCGCCGGGCCTTTTCATCACAATTAATTTGCGCTCCTTCCCGCCAGGACAATGACGGATGGCGCGAGGGGGGGGGGGGGTTCCCGTACCTGGCCTCCGCCCTCTGGGACCGCCCTCGCTCTGCCGCGGGCTTCATTTCCTCTTCCGAGCGGGGCTCGTTTTGTTCGCGCCGCTGTTGCGGGGCGTTCTCCCCTCCCCCCCCTTCCCCCTCCCCCGGTCGCTCTTTCTTCCGGAGCCACGCCCCACCCCCGCCTACTGATTCCAGCTCCAGACGGTGGTCGCTCGGCAATTTCCTGCTTAGCGCTCGCGGCTTTTCGCGAGAGCGGACTGCCTCCGCGCGAATCTGCTCCCCCCCCCCCCTCCCCTCCGAGTCCCCTCGTCTAGCGGCAACAGTCGCCCAAGCGCCGCCGCTGCATGCGATCACGAGACTGCCTGGCGTCCGGCCGTCTTCTTCCTGCCCTGCTCCTGCAACAACGAGGCCTCTTTCGCTCAGAGCATGAAATACATTTAACCTACTGTAAAAATAATCTGCAAATGAATTCTCTTCTTGAACCTTTTTTTAGATTCAAGCGAAGCAGGCGTGTTTAGCCGTACATTTTTCAAATAGTTTTATGAAAATTTAAAATTTAAGTTATTAACAATTTGATAAATTGTACTTAAAAAATTATTCTTCTACTAATTTTTTTTTTTTGGAAATATGTGGCTTTGTTTTACAGCTATTTGATATGCAAATTGTTTTTTTATGAATGCATTTATTCACAGTTAATCTTAAAATTATAGTTGACGTTTGTCAAGTGTAAATAAGTATTTACTTTACTATACATTTGATACATTTAAAACGGGGTAGTGTAATGAGAAATACGAGACGCACGGTTCGCAATTCGGGGCTTCATAGTTAGCGTTGATATCAGCCATCTTAGCCTCTGCGCTGGTCGACGCAGTCGGTGGCCCTGCGACAGCGCCCAGCGCTGCAAGTCTGCTGCGCTCACGAAGGCGTCTGTCTTACTCGCTCTGTTGGTGAGTCCTGGCGCTCTTCTCTGATTCAGCGCGAACAGCCTGAGCGCTCCAGCACTTTCCCGCTGCCTCTGGCTCTGAACACTTATGAAACAAGCAGATTTTTTTATAAGTGTTTTAAACTGTCACCCAGCATATGTTTTCACTCAGCAACTTATTTTTTTCTGCTTAGATGACATTTTAAATCATCTAAATGTGCACACAACGACGCATAAATAACTCGTGTAACTATTTTCGTTGCGGAGTTATGACTGATTCTTGGGTCGCGCAAAGTGAATTTCGAGTGTCTTTTTCAGCCCCTCTCTCCGCTCAATCACGTAGGCGCACGATAGAGTAAGTGCACTAGCAGGCAACGTACAGTGGTCTATTTTCAGCATATATACAACACTTGGCGATACAGCTCTCGAGTCACGATATATATTTAAAGTTTTGGCGACAACAAAAGCATTTCATCGCTATCTCTGGTGGGACCTCAGTATGTAAACCTTTTTAAAAACGTTTTCACGTGAAAAAATATAAAAAAACTGGTTATTTAGGAAACAGATAACAGTAAATAGGATAATTCATAAAAAATGAGCTAGGAATTATCGTCATGGGATATAGAATGTAGTACGACTGTGAAATTTAAGTAAATATAAAGACATATTTTTATGAAGCTTAGGGCAAAATAATAATTGTAAATGGATCTAAAGCATTCACGTATATGATGCCAGTTCCAAGCATTTCTAGGTGTCAAATATGAGTTTTATTGAAGTGAACGAAAGATTAATTACCAAGAAAATAGGAATCTAAAAAGTATATTGTTACATGTAATGAAACAAGTAACATGAGAATAAAAAAATTGGAATACCAAAAAAAAGCACCAGTGGGAAAGAAAATATGCGCCGAGTTTACGGGAAACCAAATTCACTATTTTCTTAAATAAATGATCACACAAAATGTAATATAGGTAACATTTTACCGCGTTAAAAAACAGAGGTTTACTTTGAATAATTTTGTACATATTTAATAACTGCTAATATAATGTTGGAATGTCACTAGTTATAAGTGCAATCTAGCAAAACGAAAAAAAAAACAACCTCTTATAGAATATTTTCCTGTTATTTTTTTTTATTTGCCCATGGTTTGATGTCTGGATTCGTTTGGAAGTGACAATGAAACTACAGAAAAATATATTTGTACTGAATTTGCCCCCCATTTGAAAAAAAATTAGAAAAATTAAAAATATGTATACAACCTGGTTGTTGGGTGTAGATTAGGTTTTTAAATGCTTAAACACGAAGAAAGAAAAAAACAACCGGGTGAATTGATTATCTTGCAACAACGTACCTTCGTTTACACTGTCGATGCGTTTCTTCAGTCAACACTAAAATCATTGACCTCCTTTTCACCCTTTATCATGACATTTACCTCCTGCGCATGTCACCGTGTTCAATGCACAATGACTTTACTCGCATATTCTCGTTTCATTTTATCTTCATGTTTGTTCGCAATTTTAACCCACTTCGTACTTTAAAAATGTCTTTAAACGAGGGCAAGATGCTAGACTTTGTTAGAAAAGTTATATTTTTTAATACTCAGATTCTTAGCTGTTTAGTGAATAACAAAACCTCAACTTTGTTTTTCACTGGTTGTGTTCAAAGACAGACACAGCTTTCAGATATCCTGCGCGATCTGTTATTTACACACTGTCTGATGTGTTAAGCCCACCTCAACAGTTGGAAAGTCAGCAAGAACTGTTGAGTGTTAGGTTGTCTTATTTAAATAGTAATTGTTACCATTGAACCTTTTACAAAAAAGGTAATTTTCATTATTTTGAAGTTGTATACGGCTACAACAAGAAAGCTGTGAAAATTAACTCTATCAAGTGTTTGCAGGAGTTTACAAAATAAATTTTGCCTACTTGCAACATTGTCTCATTAGTGACTAAATAATGTTGCCATCAATTACATGCTAACAGTTACCGGGTTCCTGCAGAGCTATAGCTCAACGTGTTTCGTACGAAGCAACATGTATTAATTTATGGTTATCTTTTGTTTCAGGTGAGTAACCAGGGTGGTGTTTTGAATTCCCGAAAGAACCGGTAATCGGTGAGTTAAAAATGAAAGTATATTCTTTCTTAATTTCATAGGAACAGAAATATGCAATCTTGGTTTTAACAGTTTTGGAACTATGAACATTATTTACTCGTATAAAATTGCTCTTTTGATTTTGTTAAATCATAGTTTGTTAATTAATTGAATTCCTGATTTTAATAGCCAATGTGAACTCATTAGCATTTACAATTGAATTCAATTTTGTAAATGACTACCGACAACAATATCAACAGACACTATCTTATAGTCTTCGAAAATCTCATATTGTACAACCAAACGTTGTTATGGATTACAAGAATTGTTGAAACCAAGATGGCGTCTTTCGTTTCGTATCTCTTCTTCTTGGTGATTGTACATTGATGAACGGGAAACCTTTATTGGATTATAGAAGTGATTTTGACTAACCGTCTGTCGTACAGCATTTTTTTCTGCCAATGTCATTGCGTGGTCGAATTCTGGAAATAAAAGATCTCCTAGCCGAGACGACGTGACTAGAGTCAGCTACACTGTTTGAAATTAGGTAAATTTACGGACTTTTCAACTAAGAATTTAACTCAAATATTCAAAATGACCTTTGTAATTTCTAACTGAATATTCGTAGAAACTAAGGCGTATTTCGACTTCCGAGTTGTATGTTTCGTTCTAAACATTTGTAAACACACACGTGGCCAACGAAGAGTGTTCTCGCGGTAGACTTAACCAGTTTTTTTTTAAAATTATGTGTTAAATATGAATATTATTCTTTTTAAATCATATGAACCCAGTGTCTGTAAATTTACGAATTTCCTTGGATAATTTGTAACCCGCGTTCTTCGTAAATGGACGGTGAAAATTTGGAACAGTGTACTTCTCACACAACCCACCCAGTCATGCGCGGCTGTGCTGACGTCACGTTGAGGGCGCAGGAACTCCGCGCCGTTCGGAAAGTCTCCGTGTTTCATTGCCGCTAGACTGTGGACTTCGCGTCCCACAGGGGTGCAGTCGATATGACTGGAAAATATATGTCTGTCGTTGGCATACTTTTTGAAAAAAAAATAGAAAATTGTTTTTTGGTTATTTTTCAACGGTCGCTAACTTAGAATGTGTTCTTCATATTCTCTATTGTTTTTGTATTCGCTAGTCCTCAGAAGTATTTTAAAGACCAGGTTTTCCATAATCGTTGAATATTACAATGTGTGGTTAACGGGCGTGGCAATAGCACTTTTTTGTGTGTGTTTTCTGGTGACGGACCCCTGGGTAGCCGATTAACTCCGTTGCCATACAAAACAAATAATACCGGCCAAATCAGGGAGAGAAAAATGTATTGTTGAGGCTGTTCTTTTCAACATGCATTTTAAGTGCAGTAATTTTTTTACATGTTTTTTCACATCTGTAAAAAAATAAAATAAATAACGATTTCTCTGTATTTATTCTTATCTTAAAACAATACAAACAGCTTGATTTGAAGTTGTACGAATAACAGCAGAAGAATATGTATGTATGACATAATTAGCTTAGATTTTGTTGGTACTTAGAGGAGATATTCCGCTCAGATCCCTGTTGCTTGGATGATGATGCCCTTTACACGATTTGAATGAATTCCCGAGCGAGCGAGGTATGTGTGGTGTGTATGTTTGAAAGAAGGCAAGGCAGGCGAGGCAGGCATGCGTGATTTTTCCCTCAAGCACGCTGTGCGGTCGGATCTCCGTACCAGGAACCCAGCGCGAGCCAGGAGATCCTCTGCAGACGCACGTAGATCAACCTCAAGGAGAAGGGTCTCGGGTTCGCCGGTCCTAGGTCGGTCCGATGATGTAGGGCCGGGGGGGGGGGGGGGGGGGCAAGACTGTGCGGCACTGCCAGCTCAGTCCAGCGCATAACAACAGCCCCGGCTGTTTCGCCCCCTTGGCTCTCGCATCGCACTAATTAACCTCGCCTTGCCCGTTCGTCCGCGAGTAATGCCTCTTCCCTTCGCCGCCACCCCTCTTCACCCCCTCTTTTGTCTTGGGTTCCGCCGATATCCTCGACGGCGTCCCAGGGCAAGACGCGGTCACGAGCGGGATCTTCGCCTTCCTGCTCGAAGGCAGTAACAGCCTCTCTCTTCCCCTCTTCCCCTTCCCTGGGGTAGCTGTCGCTTCGTTCCCTTAAGGGTGCGTGTCTCGTTCCAGTTCATTATCTTATATTTACGTTTCCACGCGGTGGCTGAACTTACACACAATTTAAATACAAAATATATGTCACTTTTACTGGGTGTTATAAGATATGGTTTAATTTCTTTCAGAAAAAAAAATCTTAACTTGCGTTTATAAATCATCAAAATTTTTATGAATATAAGGGCTAAATAAAAATTTAACCACATTTTTCTGAAAGACTATTAAACCATACCACGCAGTAGCCACCAGCATTGCGTTTAAACCCAAAAATGTTCAGTTATTTATTCCATTTTGTTCTCCTTGGCCATATTGAAAAAACATGTTAAAAATTCAACTTTGCCAGCTAATTATGCGAAAAGTATGCACTGTATTTTTATTTTCATTTTGTCGAAGTTCGGCCACTTAAAAAGTATACACGTTTACCCGTGTTGAACGCTGGGTAGGTTTTCTTCTGTTCGTGCTATGACTATCAGTTCAGGAATTTTCACGCAAGTAATCATATTTATTGACGTTTATTGGTCCTTAATCAGATATGATAAAATATGCAGTAAATATCTGTTGGTAAAATTTGACTCTAAACATAAAACGTAAGAGACCTGTCGTGATGAATTTACAGAAAAAGCTCTCCTGAAAGTAGTAATAAAAATAAAATGAAATACCAACATGGCGTGTGAGACGGCGGCTTAAGTAGGCATGTTCCCGTTTCAGGCATTTATTTTATATTTACGTTAAACAGTGTTAAACTTGTAGGCTTTTCAAGTACTTAACTTTACAGTTTTTATAATGACCATGCTTAAGTTACTTAACATTTTTGTTTAAGAGAATTACTTGCACAACAGATCTTAAGATATTTTTTTTTGGTTTACACGTAAATTCAGTTGTACTAGCAGCATCATGATATTTATTTAAAATATTTCAATATTATTTAATTTTAACTATTTATGCCGTATTCTTAAATTAGTGGTGATTTTCAGACCTAAGTAAAATAGAATAAATTTTATGGATCAAATTAAAACTCTGTAATAAATTAACTTATACCATTGCCTTTAAAAATAATGTTTCGGTTATGTAATAATTAAATTATCGTTATTTGAGCGCCACAGCATATTTTATAATAGGTTTCTGGCAGATGACTAAGCCTATCAAAAAATTCACACGTTTAACATTATATAACGTAAATTCAAAATAATGAGCTAAAATGGGAAATATTTCCATAAGAGCGCATAATTTATTGTCACACACTGGTTTTGGCACTTCATGAACGATATTAATAACGTTTTAAATATTTTGTTTCTATCGATTTCAATCTCGGATAGATATATAAGCTCTTTAAATGTTGTAAATTGCATTTGATAACAGCTTCGGAACCAATATTTTTTTTCCTAATTTGATTTGCTTGTTTTCAGTTTTGGTATTGTAGAAATAATATATTTATCAAGATTCTTAAAAATATGAAACGTTTTGTCTAAAATATAATATAATCCCACAGGTGCATTTTATAATATGTAAAGAATTAATAACTTGTAATGAAAGGTGAAACGTAATGTATAACTAAGCATTAATAACTTTACATTTACTTTTTTTATATAATTTATGGATAAAACGTACATTTATTTGCATAAAGATTATAAATTTACTTTTTAGAAGTATTGCAAATGCTTCAGATATTCTAAATTTTGCATCACAATACCTCGCAAGCTGAGAACTATATTGGTAATCACTCAGAAACTGTGAAAGCAATAATACGACGAATGTTATATTATTTTAATGTTCAATCTTAAAACCTGGTATAGATAGTTCCTCGTTGGCAAATGTGCATGCAAGGAGAGCAGGCATTCTAAAGTTTCAAGCAAAGTTTGCCCATATATTACACACGTTATTGCTACGTTAACTCGTGAAACTGGTTGAAGCCGAACCCTAAGGCGTGAATCATAATTTACGAGGCTGGACTGAGAGTGGGAGGAAGCGGCGTCGCTTCAGGCTGTTCTGCTCATAACAGTGCTGTGATGTGAAACAGGAAAACTTACTTTGAGCTTTACACAACGCGAAATCTATATAGTCCGTGGTCGATTCTACGAGGTGTGAAAAATCTATCAAAACAGTTAACTCCCCTCAAAAAATTAATGAAGTGGGCAAGGAAAGTTAATCTGCATTCGGGAGCTGCATGAGACGATAACGTCTTCGCCAAATTGAACGAGACGTATACAAAAAAAAACTATTTACATTTACAGTGAATATTTATTGTCGCTCCTGCACTGATCATGCATGGTTTGGTTTGAAATAACAAAACGGCGACAATTCTTGTACGGCAAACATATTTATTGACCCCAAATTTGACGCCTGGCTAATCAGCGGTCGTGCGTCTTCGATTTTTTTTTCTGCTGTAAAAGTACGTGACATAAATAACATTTTCGTAAAAATAGATTTTTGTTTTGTGTTCTGGGAGGGGATGGTTTTTGCGCATTTTGTTCCTTGCTAAATAAAAGGTTGATTAGGTTTGGTCAGCGACATTAAAAATACTCCTTGCCTCAAAATGTAAGAATTTCTCGCAGTTATAATTTTTTTTTTGAACCGGTGAAGTTGCACGAGCTAGCGACGAATTTCATATGTTTTTGGGGCTGATCGGGGGTCAAAGAGACGTGGGCCTCCCGCTCCTGTGTAGACGTGACGCAGTCTAACGCGTAACTGAACACGTGATAGCAACGCCAACACCTTACCCACACCAGCTACTTTCAATGGACAGTGCCTGCGACTTCACAACTAATAATCCCCCTCTTACTTTGTCGAGCGTGGGTGAAGCAGTCCTATGTTAGACCGAGCACTATAATAGTTGTTGTGTTTACACAAACACACGTCCCTGCTCCTGGATTTTTTTCACTGTAATTTATTTACGTTAAAACATTTAAATTAACGTTGCATTTATGTAGTAATGAATTATACCGCCCAACATAAAATTAATTCATCCCGTAAACTATAGTATTACAGCCAACAAAGGAATAGGGTTATTATAAATAATGATTTTTCAACAGAAGAGACCTTTCTCTAAATTATATGTATTTGACCCGTTTGAATATACCTAGCTCTGCATTTCTGGTGTAAATATGACATATTTTTGTTTCATAATAGAAAATCCATTTTGTTCGACAAATCGTAAGAATTGTCAACTTATTGCTTGACCTGTGACGTATTTAATATTATGAGTTTGCAATAGCTTCATAAATATTTATAATTGAATAGTGTGCATATTTAATGTATCATCCAAGAAACAATTAAATAATAATAATAACTTGGACAAAGTCCTATAGTATGGCATTTGTTTGTAAATTTGAATTCAACAATCCATTAAGTACATTCAATTTCATTTCACGTATCTTTCTCTATACACTTCAATTTTTTTTACTCTAAGTATTTTTTATGTGTCATTTGTAGCATTGGTGTAAAATTATGGGAGATTTTTTTTTTACGTCTTTGGATTCGACCTCTTTAGTTGCGGCATCGAATTCCGCTGTTCAGGGTCTTTTCCGTTGATTGAATTTCTTGTTCGATTCTCGGAGAGTTGTTCCGGGTGAGGCAGGGAACGGCGATGCCCAGTGGCGCGCGATAGGGTATGCTGCACGGGGGGGGGGGGGGGGGTTGGAGGGGTGGTTGGGGGGGGGGGATTCGCCCCCCCTCGGGGTCACCAGGCCGCGGGACGGGCCGTTGCCCCCTCCCCGGACACTCCTCGAGTACGACGAGACCACGGGTTCGGTCCACTGCGCACGGCTTCACGTGCCTCCTCCTCCGGAAACCAACTTAACTACTACGGTCAAACTCACTGGCGCTTCACCGGAAGTTATAGGCCTAACTGCGAGTAACTTTTTTTTTCTGTAAAAGTTATTCGTTCGTGCTTACAACCACAAAGTTTCGATAAACAGAAATTCTTCAAAGATGAAACACACAAAAAAATGGTTTCGTCTCCGATTAAAAAAAAATAACTGCTAACAGAAATTTCCTTTAGTTTTATTGATGTTGTACTTAACTTAAGCTTTGGTTATGAATATCAATGTTGTTAAACTATTTTTAATAAAGAGACTAGTACTTAAATAAAAATCTAGTGTAACACTTTAAAAATATTAACTGCTCACTTCACTTTGTTCATTAGTTACCAAAACACTAAAACTGGTTTATTTATTTTTAGATCCCGGTATTTTATAAGGATAATTACGTGAATGGAATGGAAGTCGCATGGAACGGAAATGTGTAACCATGGTGCTGCCAACTGTGGCGGATGGCGCGCACCAATTTATAGTGACAAAGGAGAACTTAAAAAAATTAACTGTTTAAAGAATTATAACAAGATGGGCAATATTTTGACAAAATTCTATTTTTTTAATTAGGTCCAAAGCCAGTGTTTAGTGTTTCTTCATGACGTTTTCGCTTTTAAAGGAGCAGTTTCATTATATAGTTTAACCTTTCGCTCTGCAAATGAAATGATTCGATAGTCCACGTATCTGCTCCGGCGGCGAATATTCTAGCGGCGGGTGCGGAAACTACGAGTGATTCACGTAAATAAAAAGTAGTTGACAACACAATTTTTGTACATTTATCACGTTCGGCATTTTTTTTTTAAAGTATTCCACGTTAATTTCATGTCCCGAGTTCCGTATTATATGTGTATTTGCAACATAAGAACACATGAATTTGCTCGTTACCGAGTTTGGATGTTTACTCATCGCTGGCGAGTACTGAAAGAATAGCTCACAATTTTTGATTTTAAATTTATATTTTTGTAAAAAATATTTTCTTTCGCTACATACTTCACAGTTAAAGACGATTTTTTTTAAATGCAATTTAAGGTAGGATATGCGACAGAAAGTTACGCACAGAGGTGTGACGTCGCGGGACTACCAGACTCTGAACCATAAAGGCCTACTCCTCGTTGATATGTTGAGTCGAGTAGAGGGCGAGGATCGAAAAATTGACCCATGCGTCTCGAGCATGACGCCTCGGTAGTTTCGGCCAAGGAGGAGTCTGATTCATGCCACAATCGTCAGGGCTTGATGTTCATATGCGCATACATTAAAAAGAAATGAGGCAGTATTTATTGTAATAATAAAACAACCGCAATAAATAATGATACTTTGGGATTTCTTTTTTATCTTTTATTCATGACAAACAGTGCAAAACTGCAATGGCATATGTCAAAAAATATGTATTAAATCATAATATTGGACGTTTACACTTTGAATCGTATTTTTACTTGAGCACAAGGGTAAAAATACACCAAAACACGTGGTTGTAAAATTACACTGACATCGGTATAGTAGACTCTGTTGTCACATGCATGTGTTGTAAGATTATAAAATTCTTTACAGTGTGTATTACAGTAAAACTTGATATGCAATTGAACACTATATTGTGAACAAGTAAATGCCCCGAAAAAATTATCAGCCATCGCAAAAAAAAAAAAAACTAACTAAATATACTAACAAAAACTTTGACCTTAAAATTACGAAAGACACTGGTTACGCATTACACGGGAATTTTTTAAAATGTACGTATAACCTGTAAAATTAGTCTGTGAGTTAACTAACATTGTAAGTGACAAAAATTATCTTGGAGCAGTGACAAAACCTTCAGAAACTTGTTAAATACAAAGTACACACAAACTCAGTTCTTCCGCGTGTTTTTTTCTCCCTGTTTAAAATGGAACACAAGACTCCATAGTCGGGAACCGGCGTGGTTACATTACCAAGAGAGTTTCGTTCATTAGAGGTGTATTTGTATATTTACTGTAAACTGTAAAAGTTAAGGTACGTTTCCCATAGAGATAGTGAATTCATGAATACATCTTAGTGCATCATTAGAATCGGGGCACTTAAATGTAGCAGTATTGGTGTAAAGAAAGGAAGCACCCAGAGAAAACCGCCTGGCTCACGGCAACGCCCGCCACGTCTTCTTACTTCGCCTGGCCGCAAGGGTGATGTGACTACCCAGCCACCGTGGCCCGAGCTCCTAATGAAGTTCCAACACGTGTTGCCGTATGGCGAAAGAGGCCGGAATTCATTCTCATCTCAACGGCCGCCAATGTAACGTAATAAAGTAAACAACTGGTTCTGGGATGAAACATTTCGGTCGCCGCCCCTCAATTTCCCTTTCACTGCATTAGGTTGTGCAGGTCAGTGTGAAACTGAATGCAGCCTCACGCTGCTGAATACACAAATATCTCCCCCCCCCCAAAAAAAAAAAGTTTACGGCGGTTTCTCTCCGCCGCGGGAAAGTTGAGCTATTTGTATGCGAAGCGCTTGCTAAGGGAGCTTCGCAAGGAACGTTTTACGATTAACAGTGCACAGAATTAGGTGTTAACAAAACGCCTGAAGTTGGAATAGGAATGTCTCATTAAAACTAAACATTTAATTCTAGAAAATGTGGTACCAGTTCGCCTTTAAAATTCCCAACGAGATCAAATAACCCATTATTTCTATGCAACGTATGCAGCACCATTCTCTTTTACAAAACCATTGAATAATTTCTGGCACTGTTAAAAAATATTTCTACAACATCATTTTGTTTCATCATATATGTCTAGAGGCGTCTTTTTTTTCTTAGTTACAGGACTTGTGTGTATTCAGTTGTGCGTAGACCAACACATATTTAAACTCTATTTGAATGAAGCCTTTTTTATGTAGCTTAATTTTTTATCCTATGAAAATTTCGTTGATTGGTGTGTGCGTATTCACTTGCATTATTTTTTATAACGCGTCTAAACAAGTTTAACTTCAAAAATTATGTAGTCTTTGTGAACTACACAGTGCTAATTTTTGAATGTTAAATTTACCTTCCTGAAATACTTTTATTTGATTTTATTTCCATCGATTGTCTTCTGAATACTAAATATATGATGATATTCAAGGATTTCAGGATTTTATTGGCCCAGAGTAAATCATTGTCAATTAATATTGGAAACAAAAGTCACAGAATTAGATTGTATATAATGTTTCATATTTTCCCAGTGCTACTGACACGCAGACAAAAAATGATTTCTTTCCTTCCGAATTTCGTCTCTACATGTACCCAGGCACGTAGTAGCTGATCATTGACCTGTTAAGGGAATCTGCCGGAGAAAAAAAACCACTTCGTTTTTATCCAGAAATAACGGTGCAAATCGTCCGACCGTCTAGACACCGTTCGCTCTCTGAAAAAAAGTTCCAGAAACCAATAGTGTTTTAGTCGTATAGCTTTTCTCCGAGCCGGGAGCGGAACTCCAGAAATATTGCGGGAAGGAAATATTTTATCTTTACCGCTACTTTTCAGTTCGCCAACTATGTTCGACACGTATTCTGTTCAACACTTTTCCCCTGCCTCTTCTAGGCTTGTCATGAAGAATTTTTTTTTTTTTGAAATTCTTTCCGCAGTTTTCTGCGTCGTAGTTAAGTTGCATAGTGTTATAGTGTCGTGAATTTAGTTGGAAATATAGTATTTGTAATTTTTTTTCCAATTGAGTGTTCACTTAGTGTTATAGACGTCATAGTTAGGCTTGGAAATATTAACAAGTGATGTGACGTTTAAAACCAGAAAAGGAATAAGTATATTTCCTACCATTTGAATAATCTCCCGTAACTATGTCCATATAAACTGCCAAACACGTTTTCCCTCACCTTTATGTTTATATTATTTGTGTGTTTAATCTTGTCAATCCTTAAATTTTGTGAGGATCGCGGCATTATTTGCCAACTGTCGTGAAGCCAGGAAATTAACGCTCTACAAAATATATATAGGGTCTATATATAAACTACTTAACTAGTGACTCCGTCGTTTTTGGTTTTTATGTGTATGAAAAAATTGAAACCTAGTTCTCACAGCAATAGTAGCTGTAAAAATATTTAAGTTTGACTGAATACGGTTACTTTTTGCGTGTATCTCAATTAACATAATTTGAAATTACCTGCTTCTACACCATTGCATATAAAACTAGGCTATTATGAATAAACGACTCTAGAATATTTAGAAAACAGCAAACGAATGGCTTGCAAAATCTACTCGAACACACTAAAGCGTAAAAGCATCTCCAAGCGAGTTTTATGAAGCAGTTATCTTGTCGGGCTTTAACAACTGACATGGAAGTTAAAGCCTAAACAAACCTTGTAACCTGGAAAAGAGGTAGAGAATAAGGACTGTTAGACCGTCCTGATTTTTTTTTTTAATATTTAGCCCAAGGATTTTTGCTCTATGTTACTATTTTATTGCTACTAAATACCTGATTGTCAATTTCAAATTGCAGTGACAGCAAGTTGTGGTAATTTGCCAATGTCGTCCACGGTTTAAAACCGCAGTAGCAACTCGACACAGGATGCAATCCTGAACTCGGGAGATAAATTTTGTACGAGTGATCTGGCAGTTTATAGAACTGCAGGATATTTAAATATCAGCCAGATGTTATGAAACATTTGTAGGCTGTTCCGTCTGTGAATATAGTGAATTTTTTTCCAGTTTAAAATTTATATCAAAAAATGTTTCTAAATATGACAATATAAATATATTTGTAGGCAATTTCCAGCTGCGGAAATTCAAAAAAAAATATTTCTCGTACTATTATCCAGCAAAATTATTAAAATACTTCCCTAACGTTTTACAAACAGCAGGTAAAATGTACAACACTTACTACGAAACACCCTTATAAACAGTCCTGGATAACGGCACGAAAATGCAATAATCCAACATGGCGCGTGGCGTGAAGCCAAGTCTTAAATGCATTTTGAAAGTATGTTAATGAATGTAAATTTGGCAACATGCAGTATACAACCAGATGATGTTTGTCTGAAGAGCGCTTTTAAAAGACCTTCAAACTTTGGTTCTTTCTTCTCATTCTGTATCTTATGTTCAATATGTTGACGGGGTATATACTGCTACGAAGCTTGGAATTTTATAATTCTTTTCTTTTAAAACGTTTCTAAGACCAGCTATAGTGGTCGTATGCCTACATTTGTTTGCACTATTTCATATGCCGTCCGAGCTTGTCATTTTCTTCTTGACGTGTAAGGAAATCAACAAATATTATTTATATTTCTAACAGTCTTTAATCGCAAGGAGACACTGAAAAAACAAAGGCATTATCAGCGTTTTACTAACACTTATTTTGAGTATTATCGAATTTTTTAATATCACTCGTATAAGTTGAAAAGCAACGCCTAGTTTCATTCCTTATTAAAATAATAGTACCTTTATTTCATTTAGAATTATAAAAACCTACAGGTATAACATTTAAATTTCATTTATTTAAAAACGAGTTGTTAAAAGCTTACCAGAAAAGAAAACTAAATAAAAGATACAGAGTAATGTCAACAGAAATATTACTTCAGTGCTTATCACAATTTGATTTATATCCATGAAATTATTTTTGTAAATTTCAGAGTATAATTTAGGTTCATACATGGAGTGTGCGGTTGCAACGAATAATAATCAATAATTTAATCGGTGAAATAAAGAAAGAGAAGAGTAAGGAGACAGAAATAATGAGAGAGAGAGAGAGAGAGAGCGAAATCTTCACCAATTCAGCTGATAGCGCCTATTGGCTGGCCGCCGCCTCATCCGCCCGGGAGCTCCAATCGGCACGAACTTAAAGCCAGCAGGCTAGCGCGCTAATGGCTATCGGTTCCCCGTCACATCAGAGGTAAGTCGATACTTCCCCGCCATTAAGGCCGCAGCTTCTGCCCGATCCATACTCGCTGCGACGACCGTCGTGCTTGGAGACGGCAGAGCCATCCATCAAACTCGACAGAAATGCTGGTAGAGGGGTCGTGGTTGTACACTGTCAAAACTATCTGGTTACGTTTATAAGGACATAATAGACGTTATTAAGGTAAATCTTAATCCAGAATCGCAAAATATGTTAATTTTTCTCTTATAATATTATAGCGAGCCCCGATACCCCATTACACTCTTTAGCCTATACATTGGGTAAACATATTCCGCATTAATACTTGGTAGACCTCCTATATTTGGCTAGGGAAAAATTAAATGCAAAGGAGATGACCCACATTTGTAAAGTTAACTTTCCATACAATGCATATGTTGATAGTTACCATTAAATTTTTCGTAGCTTGGTCAATTTGATTTCACAGAGTAGTTTAACTTCACACCAGGATAATCACAATTTAGCAGAGCGGCGCAGTAGTAGTAAATACAATTCACAGAAGAAAAAAAAAGATTTCTGTATTTTTTATTCAACATTCACTTGAATACAAGTTGCCAAGAAATAGTTTTTTAATACTACAATAAAAATATTTTTATTTTGTACAACACATGGCCATTGTTATTTTCGCATATATGAAATACTTTCTTCGGGATAATGCTGAGTATTTATTACAAAAATCGGCGACTATTATTATAATTTAATTGATGTTTTATTCATACACATTTTTTTAAACCATGGAAAATATAATCAAATCAGACGAGGTCATTCGATTTAAAATTATGGCGGATCCTTCCTCCAGGTAAGCCACCAGCAGGCTGACCTCCCACCACAAATGCTAAGATAGATATTACGCATCCAGTATGACGTCATGACAACCAAATTTGGTCCGCCATCTGCTTTTTGTCTGGTGGAGGTCGCCATTTGATTTTCGTCTGCTAGAGGGCGCTGCCGCAATATTAGTTTAATGTTTACCCTATAGAGTGCATTAATCATTTATTACCGTGGCGTCCGCCATGTTGTAAGTCGTCTTGGGCTATATCTCAAAATTCTGTAAATTTTAAGCTAGAAATGGGGAAAAAGGTCAATGTCGTGACCTCGGCGCCTTAGAGCGGCTTGCTTTTAGAAGTATTTAGCCCTTTTTTTGGAATTTGGGTTCTTTCAAAGTTAAAATTCTTTTAAGCCATTCTGAATTTCGAATTTCTTAATTTTTCTGGAATAAAAACGGGAAATTTTTCCTCAAAATGGGAATTTTTTTCCTCGAAATAATTAATTTTTTTTAAGTGTTTAAGAATTTTGAGGAATTTTTATGATATTTGACACCTTACATGGCCGCCGTGACGTCAGGGAGGGAGGTCATTTACCCCATACTCAACCCTCCGCCTGGAACCTGTGCCCGGAGCCCCTTTTATATACTAGTCATGCAACGTTCCATTAATAAGCAGCACACTTCGAATGATCAACAATAATCTACTTTAATACATATTTTGAGGATACGTAGCGTAGTATTAAACATATGCATATTTTAGAGCTTGTCAGAGAAGATTCAGTTTATTAACTTGATTTCAAATCAAAGTAAAGGGAGTAAAGTAGAGGAAACCTAAATGTAATTATTTCACGTTTTACTATAAATGTATGAAGGAGTAATATTGTTTTACGACAGCGATTCCAAGAGCAAAGCTTCAACCAACCTAGTTTTTTTTAGAAACTTATCAAATTACGTTAAAGGAATTTCAGAGCACAATGCTCGGATATTTCTTGCACGGTTTTCATACAGCGGAGATAGATCTTATTGTGTTTGCTTGGCTTGTACGCTATACTAGCTTTATTAAAGCCATATATTTTACTCGAAAAATCGCTTAAAGAGCAGTGCGCGTAGCCAATGTAATAAAAACCTTTTCTTGTGTTCTTTTTGTAAAAGAAAAACGCAGTGCAAAATACTATTTAACGAATATTATGCCAGTTTTTTTTTTTTTTTTTTTTTTTTTTTTTTTTAGCGATGTTGATATTCTGAATAAAAGAGATTGTGACCTGAATTTGTGAAATGTGGAATCTGGAATCTTGCTTCGTGGTTGTGCGCAATTTGTATTTGTATACGAAATTGCTCTGAATTCTTTATTTTTCTGTATTAGACTTTGTTTGCAAAGTTCAAGGAATACATGTTTGAATATTGCTTCCATATTTTTTTTTTGTTTCTGAGTTATTATAATTCGATTTTCTTAGCTAAAATTTTTTTCACATAAATTTTTCTTTCAGATAAAAAAAATGAATCGGTTCTTTCAAAAACAACGCAAGTCACGCTTTTGGAGGTAAATGTAGGCATAGTGTGAATGAAAAGAAACACCCTTCAGCATATTATTTGGAGCTTTAGATGGTCATGAAAACCAGCATTTATTGCAGATAGAACTAAGTCAAACTGTTATATTGTTTCTGCACTCAACAGTTTATACAAAAGTACCTATATCTACCACGGTAACTGTCTAGGTTTGAAACCCATTAGCAATGATTGAGTGTTTTGGTATTTCTAGAGGTAATGTTATTTTTGATCCCAGAGTGTGAAGTAGATATTGTCTCCAATAGGTGTGATGTTTTCGGTTATATTATGAACTGGAAATGGATTCTGTCAATGAAGTTATGCTTCTTCGTGGTAATAAAATAAATAACTCGCAAGTAACAAGCAATTAATGTGTTTAAAAACAAAATGGACAACAGACTAGTGACACCAGACAATTGGCTCTAATATGTAATTGATGTGTTATAGAGAAAAAAAGTTTCTGTTTTTTTTTATATTAAGATTCGTAAGACTGGCCAGCACAAGAATGAACTCTGTAACGTTAAAAAAATTCGACTAAATAAATAATTTAAATAATAAGTTATTTATGTGCAGTTAATTGTATTTATGCAAAATACATAGCATCGAAGTTGAATGCATCGTGTGTTTTAATTTAATGGTAAATAAATATATTTGACTCTGTTAGGGAAACGTGTTTATTTCAGATACATTAGTTAATATATTTTGTTAATTAAAAATTGCAAACTATTATTGTTATTTTTCTAACACATCGTAGTTAAATTTCAATTATAATCAAGAATGCACAAGAACTGTATAAAATCTTTCGTTAAACAATTACGAAAGTATTGTTATTCTATGTATGCCTGGAAAATGACGGCTAGTGAGCTTATGTTCTTTCTGAAATAAGCTAGTCAAATGGAAAAACCGGATTCACTGCTATTGAAGGCACAAAATTTACAAATTAAAAATAATAATGTTTTTCAGCTTTATAAACCAAGAAAGAGGTCCACATATAACATAAGAAGTCACAATTTAACAAGTTATAACTTAGAATTGTCGAAAAACGTCCACTTCACTTAAAATTGCCATTATTAGAACGATCAAAACTTAGACACATAAATCAGAACTATCATATCTAAGACAATCACAACGTGAAAATACCTCAACTTAAGAATGTGATTACTTAAAAACACATAATGCCGAACCACAAAACCCTAAAATGTCTACTTTTAAAATCGTTACTTAGAAACACACAACTTATAACTATCACCGTTTAGAAACACACAACTTATCACTATCATGATTTAGAAAAAATAAAGTAGAAATATAAAAAGAACCACATAACATAGAACTGGTTTACTTTAAAAATACTGTATTTTGTGTATTGACGTTACGTGTTTTCAAGTTATGACGTCACCCCAAGAAGAAACAGAAAAATAAGCATGGCTTTCAATATAATTATAATTTATTTTTGTTTAAATTTATGACGTGAATATTTATCATCATTATGCAGGAAATACAGTAAAGAATTGTTTCGAATTCAAGTTTAGGTACTGAATAATATAATTCGTGATCCATTCTCCCTTTTTGTAACCACGTCAATAGTCTTCTGAATCTAATTTAAAGAATTTTTGTCTTGACTTCTCGAATTCGATTGAAATTTAGCTTATGTACAGCCTCACGTTCCTAAATATTAGCAAATTCTTAGTTTATTTTACTTTATTTGAGACGTTATGTAAAAAATACACGTACAGCTGCAACGAGGAAGCTATGGTGATTAACAAAACCTAACAAAATCGTAAACATAAATAATTTCTTTGTGTAACTTAATCATCATTTGAAAATTTATTTTAGTATCTGTAAAATGGTTTGCTTTTTACCTCATCGGCATGTGTATGATACGCAGGTAACGAATTATTTACGAGATGATGATTGCGTTTTTGGCTATTTTCTTTTTCAGCTAGAGTTTTAATAAATATTACGTTTCCCTTTTACTTGAAGTAACATTGTAGTAATTTAGTATACAAAATTGTGTTAGCAAGTGTAAGTAATATTGAATGTAAGCAATTAAATACAATTTTGAGTTATTGTTGTGAATTTTTTTCATTAGTCTCTTTATGATTTCTTCATACATCCACTCTCTATCTTGGCATTTATGGCTGAAATATAGCTAAGCTTTCTTCCATTGATGGTGTAACTAAGACATCGCAACTCGGTAATCCGGCATAAAAGTTATTTTTGTGTTATGTTTTATTTACTGTCCTATAATATGTAAACGTGGAATTTATTTCTGAAGAAATTAAGTGTAAAAATATTATATAATTTTAATCGTCGAATCAATGCATTCAAAATCATCGGGTGAAAATGTACACAAACGTTTTTAGTCAGTTAAGCCCTTCCTATAATCTAATTTTATAAATATTTTGAAGTGTTTATATATTAATGCGACATTTTAAAAATGAAATGACGGAAGAAATCGGCTGCTTTTCCCGTAAAACCACTAAATACTGTCATGTAAATTTAATGTTTTTAAATAAGTAATGCTCATTGTCTTATTTACAGCCACTTTTGGTTTGATGATTCTTAGTGTTTAAATATGCTAGCACAAACAATTGTTTGTTATTTATAATTAATTTCTAACTTTATAATTTTTCATGTAAAGATGTTTTTGTTTTTTGAAATATTTTTGTTTTCTTTATGTTTTTATGATGACCTAACGACAGCTTTTTTTGTACTGAATACAAACAAAAACGATACATTTCAGAAATATTTTTTTAGTATAACACCGTGATATATTTGTATCGGTGTTCGATATTCTTAAGTTTTTGATTTTATGAAAATACTCTTATTTATTTACTATCTTTTGTATTTGTTTCTCCCGATTTGGAACGTTTTGTTTCTTGTACTGAAAAGTACTGCAGAATCGTATAAGCTAAATAAAAAAGAAACAGTTGCCTGGAAGCAAACACAGATTGCGGGAGGAAAATACACAAAGCCGACGAGTTTAATTATCTTAATGGCGTGTACTCAAGAATCGATAAAGCTAATGGCAAAAGATGAATTTTTTTTTGGTGCGTTTTAAAGGACAGTTAAGACAAATTGCAGGTGTTCAATACAGATGATGTATTGCCTTCAATAATAAAAATGACAGAAATGTGTGAAAGTCTGCATACTGTGACAGATACTGGACTCACGTTAAACACCGGTAACAATAAATGGCGTAAGTATAATTTGTTCATTTAATCTAACATTTTATTTAATGGTCTTCAAATTCAAACGTTAGTATTACGTTCGTTTGTGTTCTCGTTATCACGGCAACGGAATTTGCCTTGCATTCTCCTGAAATATTATAGTTAGAGACTGGAAAAATTCGCGCTTTCGATGACCTCTAGGATAGACACCACAACCCTCTACATACTCAGGCAAATGCCACTTGCTCATTGGCTATTGACTCGTAACACTTGTCAACTGGGACGCTTGCGATTCGATACTTTTTTGGTTGAAGGTTTCCCATTGGCTAAAAGTCCTTCAGATAAACTGTAAGCCAATCACAGAATCAATATAAATATACAGCTGTTTGGATTCTAGCATATCGTGAAATGAATCCGCGAATTTTTCCGGTCTCTAACTGTAGTATGTCCATAAAAGTTGTCCTATTTTCAATTGTATATCATAACAGTTTATTTTTGACTATTTCGAACAAATAATACATCAAATGAAAGGTAAACTCACCTATTGTGTCTTACAAATGTTCAATATGTGCACCTTTAAAGCATTTAGCAACTGTACCCGGTATGGAAGCATGTGTAAATGTGTTCTTAAAACCTTCCACACGGTCGTCTTTGGCAACTGAAGTTCAAGACTTTCTTTCGAACCGATTTCTTAGAACTACGCAGGTAAGATGCTCTGGCACGGAAAGATCCTGTACAGACACTTTGGTTGTCCCGTGCTTTTCCCTTTACAAACACATCCGGTCGTTTCGAACTTCCTATACCGTCGGCGGATGTTTTTGCCATATGGGGATCACAATTAAAATTTAAACGAAACGCACGTTGAACTGAAAATACAGATTCACTCATTACAAATTCCAGAACACAAAACGCTTTACGCTCAGGAGTCGCCATTTTGCGTAGATGGCGCTGCAAGCGAGAAAACAACAAAGCAGTTCTCACGCATGAGCTTATCTAAAACTGTTTGAGTTACTCTTTGAATTATGACCTTGAAACAATACACTACAAGGCTTATAGTTGATACTATTAAAATTTATAACTGGGACGTATTTTTCTGGACATACTCTATTTCGCGATTATCTATCTTACGTAGTTCAGTTTCAATCCATCTGTTTTAAACAGAATATTCTGTATTGCAGTGATATGGGAAGTGTCGTGTCCATTTCGTACAGCGTATGAGGTAATATATACATGACATATTTTAGTAAGTAAGTTTTTTTTTTCAATAACATAATGACATTTAGCACCAATTTGCAGTAAAATATTTATTTTATTATCAATAGAGTTTTTTTTACACGTTTGTTCGCCATGTCCGAGATTACTAATTATAAGCCACATTCGTAGCAAAGCGATGCGTATTAAATCCCAAGTGAATAATGTATCTTATAAAGCTTGGCAGTTAGTAATCGACTGTTAAAAATCAATTACTCGTTCAGTTTCAGAATGATCTCTTTGTTCTGCGTTTAAACTGAATGTACATTCCACTCGGTTTGGTCCAGCAAATTAACATGTAGCTGTTCTCGGCGTGTATGTATTCCCTACGGATCAGGTGTGATGCACTTCATGATAGTAGGCCTACCTACGTTTATATATGATAATCATCGGAATTTACATCACGGATTAAAGTGAATTTACAAAGTTCATGTTGCGATTTTACTATTTGCGCATTCCCCGAGGAACCATGTAGCATTAATTCAAATAAGTTACTTACTAAACCTATTATTTTTACATTATTTTTTGGCGCTTTTTGTCTCCATGCATACTTCGTTTTGTATTATTATACTTTTTCTAAGATAAAGGTTTGGATTTAAATATAAGTAAATACTTTACCATTTTAAGAAGCTATCTCTATTTCTCAAAAAAAAATTCGTAGAACACTTTTTTAAAGAAAATTCTAGTTAGTCAACAATTAAAAAAAAAATTATATATTACAAATTTTTCTGTCTCAAATTATAATTTCAAACAGATGCTTAATTGTTCAAGTTATTCCGGTGTTTTATTTTTGAAATTTTTTATCATTAAACTTCTAACCGTTAGCGCAACATAATAAAGAGGATTTCTGGACAATATTATAAGATTATATCGTTGTGTATTTGATTTTATTGTTAAATGGTTGTACCTAATTGTACGTGGGCTGTAAGATATGACTAGAGCAACAAATCTGAAACATTTATTAAAAATAATATGTGTTATTTAAAAGTCCAAAAACGAGAACTATTTTTAGTTTCCGGCAGTCCTACAATTACAAATTCTTATGTTTATTATTTTTAATTTTAATAACTTTGCTTTAGTTTTATTGAGCACTCATATTGGTATTTATAATATCATTTTCACCCAGAATGATCAAATCAATTAATGTACATAGCTTTAGCATATATAATTTTAGAAGTTCTATTTTGCAACGATCAACATATGTGAATACATAAGTATGTTTTGCAGCAGAGGATTTTCACTGCTGTAAACTATTCATCCGGAAGTAATCTAAAATAAGTTCAGATATACATGTGTATTTAGATACCCCTTCTTTGTATAGCGAAAATCTAAAATGAGTTATACATTCAGGGTTGCTGCTAGCGTGTGTTAATGTCTCATAATAGGTGCTGTGGATATTTCTCAAGTATGAAAATAATTGTTTTTAATTTAGTTACCATTATTTGTGAATAAAAATAATAATAATTGGTTTGGTATTGATAAAAATACAGGTTCTTTTTAAATATTAACGTATGATATTTTCGTAACATTGGTTTGGAAAAATTTATTTTACATGTGTATCTTACTGTTTTAAGTGTTCTATTCAAATTATAGTCAAGCGTTTTATTTAATAGAAGCTGTGTTGTCTGAGTTGAACTACCGCAGGTCAATGACCGAGTAATTAACAAGAATTAATTGTAGTAATTAGCCAAAAATAAATAGACGATGGCAAAGCACAGGTAAGATCGATTCTGCTGCTAACTCGTGCAGAGGAGGAATACAACCAGTAAAATCGAAACTATTTAAGCGTAGATGACCTTACATCAGGTGGTTGTCAAGTTGTGAACGGGACTTGTATTTTTACCAGTAAAAGTAGATTCTTTGGAAAACTTTGTTGCCATGTAATTTTATTATATAACTTCAAGTTTCTGCGAGACTTAAAAAAAGTATGCTCTAACGACTTAGCTTAGGAGACTAAAATTTTCTCATACATTAAACCATTAGTTTTAGACAGCTGAAGTCTTAATTCAGCCGAGAATCATAGGCTGCATATGTGGTCCTAAGTGCTTCTCAAGGTATGGTTTACCCCTATGAAGCTGTAGCTGAACAACTGGTGTAGTGTAGATATTAGATAAGGAAATCTGAAATGGAACAACAAACATCTGGATAATAGTTAGTTGAACAAAGTTAAACAAAAACTATGTGACTTGTTTTTGCTTTCGTAAAGTAATTGCTTTAAAATAATTGTTGGTAACAATATGTATGAGAAATATGGCGTTACCCCCAATTATTAAATAAAACGATTCTACGTCCACGGCAAGATTTGCGCTGGTTGTAAAACAGTTTTTAAATAAATATTATCAAGGTTCCTACGGTTTGTGTCCAAAACCATTTTTATTAACAATAACGGTTTATTCCTTTATTTTCGTGATGAACCCACAGTCAAATTCAGACGTATGTACTGCGTATTTTCCACAGGTATGTGTTGGGATATTTATATTGTTTTATTTGTAACTATGCGAGAAATTATCTTCGCAAGTCATTTCCGAAAATATCTTTGTACAATTACAAAACAAATGCACACTGTAGACCTTGCTCCGGCCCGATGCTCAAAAATCAGGCCTTGCTGTGTGCTGGGATTCAAACACAAACCCTCGCCACACGTCACGTGTCCTGGGTCACGTGTTCTTCTTGGGGTATCATCTTTTGACATAAATGTTTCGAAGTTGGTTGTGAAAGGGATGCTAAGCACTGTTAGGCATTACAGGAAATTTACGGACTTTTTAACTAATATGAAATAATGTTATTTCGTAGTTCCATAAAATTGAATCCCTGCAGAAAATACACTATATCATCACTTTCTAGCTTGTGTTTGATTGTTAACAGGGAGAATATGCAGAGGGTTTTTGCTGCAGACTTGATAAGTATTTAAAAGTTTTGTTGTCAACACTGCAAGATGATTTTAGTGGGTGTTAAGTATTCAAAGAAAATAGACCCAATTCCTGCAAATTTACGGAATAGCGTATATTATCATTTTCAGCCGTGTGAAAATTCATTAAAAATATTTACCTCAGTTTAATCCCAGCGGGAACCACACGTGAGCTGGCTCAGTTTTCACGCGCGGATTTTCAATGCGTTATCCTTGCTGGGTATAGTCAATGTCTTCGAGGGCTAAAAGTTCGGGAGAGATTAGGGCGACACTTTATGGTGCATCAGACGCCAATTCGCCCCAACGCGCAAGGCACTAAAAGAGCGTGCAGTCTTCCCGTTGTCAGCGGTCCTGTAACGGACTTTAAACATTCGACGTAGCAATTCTATAGCGAGGTAATAAATATAGGTTTGTGAGACATGTTCATTTTCTGGCAGTTTGAAACTTCTGAACAGGATTTTATGCACGTTAGAAAAAAAACATGGTTCATGTGTTTAAATTATCTTTATTTTTCTAAAAAAAAATACATTTAATGACCAGAGACTGATTTTTTTTTAAATCTGCTTTTTACATTTTGTAGACGTCGTGGTCATTATTTATGGGTGAACACTAAACAAGTAACTGAAATTGGGTGAGAAATCGACCATTTACTTTTATAAGGAACCGTCCCAGCATATGTCGGGGATTGATTTCGGGAAATAGGGAAGACCCAAAATCAGGATAAATGGCCAGGAATCGAACCCGGTCACATAAAGTGGTTTATTCGATTCCCTGAGATGGTACTTGTGCATACGAGACTGAAAAACATATTTTTTTCAGACAGTTTTCAAACTGGAACACTGCGCAGTTTATGGACATTGAACGAAACTGCAAATTTGAAAAATAATGAACATAGTAGTTGTATCAACACTATCAACAGTGAATTTAACGTGCCTAGGTTTATTCATCGGTGTGGTGAAGATTTTATTTTTTGTAATGTTTGTACCATTGCCAAACGTTTCCTGGAGCAGCGCTATGAAGACCGCTTTGTGCTGCTCGCGCGCGTGCCGATGCGATGGGACTTACTTTGACTGCCGCAGATGAAACGCAGGACCTCAATAACGGAAGTGCTTGCTTGACGAACCGGCCCCGCTGCGGATGAAGACAGCGATGACGTATGGCGTCCGTTGTCACCGCCACAAAGAGCGGTCGCGTATCTAAGCTTTACGCTTTATTTGTCTCCATCCGTTCGGCTTTGCTCGCTCCACAGATATTTCGCCAGGAATAACGAATTGTCGTTCGTGATATGAATGTGCACTACACAGCAATATTGTCTTCACGTGTCAAAAAAAATAAGGCGGAAAGGCTTTAAAATGACCAGAAGGGAAAAAGGAGCCCGTTGTATTGAGGGAGGGGGGGTAGGTTGACTGGGATTTGTTTCCGTCCACAAGCTGATTGCAAACCAAAACGTCGAAGATGCTTTTTCCTGCCGTGTTCGCATGCGTGTTATCTTAACTTTGTAGTTCAGATATGTTGGTATGTTCTCTCTAGTCTTCGTTGTCTGTCATTTTTATCATTCTGGTCTTATTTTTTGTCGTTTTAGTTTGTTTTTATATTACTTACCTTCTTTTTCGGGGCTATAGATACTTTAAAATTATTGCATATCGAATCTAGTTTTTTTTAAATTTTTGTGTAGTTATAATTTCATAACCTAAGTTATTTGCAACTTTCAAATGCTCTACTGTGATATTATGTATAAAACATGCCAAGTCTCATATAACCACATTTTTAAATTGTTTTCAAGTCATCTCAACTTCTTGGTGATGATATTTTTTTCCCCTTTCTTTCAGCTATGCCGAAGTCCGCTTTTCTCAGCATCATCGACTGCTCTCAGTAGCGTACTTAAACATCTACATTATATTTCAACTATCATGATTCGACAGCCTAGAGTTCACGTCTAGTAAACTAAGTGCGTTCCGTATTTCAGAGAACCGGGTCGTTGTGGAAACTATGCCGTGTTCCTACTTGCGAGCTCTAGGTTCAAACACTGTACTAGTAAATTTTACGAATACATCAATAAATTTACAAAGAACACTGAATTAAATAGTATTATTTGAAAATTTTAAGTTAAAAATCAAAACATTGTACCTAAATGTATGTTTTTTTATTGTCTTACATTAAATTTTTCTCATGTAATTAAGCAATATTTTAACACAGGTCTAAAAAATCATGCCAGTCTCTTTTTTCGTAAAATTTTCGTCTAAACTATTTTAGTGAGATATGATAAAATATTAGTCTTTATGTTTTATGTAGGTAATATATTAATGTTTTTTTTCTTTCGCTTGTATAAAAATGAGTTGCATGGTTAATAGAAGGGTCTTTTATTAAAGGCCAAAGTTTTAACTTGTTTCTGGCAAAAGATTTTGCTTAAGCAAACAAAATAAACATGTTTTTGTCGTTAGTAAAACCAAATAGTTAATGGTAAAAAAAATCTTCTCGAAAACACTTTTACTTAATTTACATTTTTGTTGGCAAAAAAACCAGCTTTGTTTCAAAATAATCTGCTTAGCAATAAATAATACCGTAACTAAATGTGAATTTTTTATGTTTAAAAAGCAAACCCTTTTTATAACAATTGATAGTTCACTGGAAGTAATAGTTTGCAAGTTCTATTTCCCTAACATAGAGCAGCAGACATCGCTTAAACGTTTATAATAAGTATCACAGCTTCTGATAGTTAAATTTCAATAAAGAGAGCACTGGTTTGAACGCATGACTGACTCCTTACCATCGGTTGTATTTTGTCTTGGCTAACGCGCGCATTTCCACTGTGAGGAACCGCTTCCAACTCTACTACCTGTCATCGATTCGATGGGCTTCGACTAGGATGCGTTTCAACCGGATACGTACGAAAGAATGACAAAAAAAAAAAAACAACGTCAAAGCGTTTCTCAAGAACCTTAAAAAACAAAATTCTAGTTGACGATTTTTGAACCTCTTATTTTTACCTAACTGCCCACCAACGAAAGAGCTGAGCTCGGCGCCTGAATAACAATACTCGCTCGCTATAGCCTGGCGATGTCTTGAGCGTGTGTCTGTGTCACCGGGGGCACCATTCTTCTTCTTCTTCTCAACCCCCCTCCCTCCCCCTCTCTCTTCCTCCACGAAGCCTTGACATATCAAGCTGCCCACGATAAAGCGGGACTATCTGCCGCAGTGGTTCGTGGCTGGAAGGATAAATTACCCCGAGCTAGCATGCTGTTGGACTTCGATCTTGAGTCGCGACGGCTAAGCCTTTCAACCCGTCTTCATGCCTCGGATAAGCCCTTCAAACCGTCTTCATGCCTCTCCTCACCCAAAATTAAAAAAAAAAAAATATCTTTGCAAATCGCTTCGTGACTTGGAAATTGAGGAGGATAGCGACAGTACATCACGAAAGGATGGACAAGGGAATATAATGAGAGAATGAAATACGCGAGGAACGACATGCTTAACCTGTGCTTACGGCAGGAAATCAACACGCACTCTCCTACCCCCCGGACGCATACTCCATCGTGCTCCGCCACTTCTGTCGTATGGGACCTCGGTGGCCGTGGTGTTAGCGAGTGGCGAGTTCGATTCCAGTAACCACGCATAACTCGTATTTATGAGGACCCTGTCGGTAGCGACCTGCTTCGGTGCCCACTGTAGTGTTGGAGGTCCCCTCGCTTTAAGCCCGTGTGCATATCCATGTGACGTAAATAATAACTTCACGCTTTTTTTTTAAATTTACTACGCGTTTTATTTACTATGTAGGATCTGACATAGCTCGTATTTTACTTGTGTGCTGTAACGATTGATTGTTGTCGGCACAGAGCGAGGTGGACTCAGATCAAGTTTTAAATTTGTGTTTGCAAAATTATATAAAACTAAAATTCTGGTTATGGCAGTTTCAAGAGGCTTTATAATAATGTTTGCGATGCAATATGTGCAATTGAAGTATATTTAGCAAAAGGCCACGTTACATCGAATTGCTCAGTGTCGCTGTCGCCATTAAAGTGCCAGTGAACAATTATGGCACCAAACAGCAATGCAGTTATACCACTCTCTTTCTGATCGTTTCAGTTTAAGTAACGTTCTCGGCGTTACAATTTTTTTTATGCTTAGCTACGTTTCGTTACGCTTTGATGACGTCATCGCCTACCGGCTGTAAAAACGTTTCGTTTCCAAAACGATAGGAACAAATTTAGTGAAAAAAATAATATCATGATATGTAGCTCTAAGGCCGGTATTACAAAGTACAAAAATAAGGGTTTAGGTGTTTTAACATCTGCGTACCCTAACCATATTCCTAGTGCACGATAGAACACGCACAGTCCCTTGTTTTTAGGGATAAATATTTGGTGTCCTATCCATGCATGCGCAGAACTCCCTTTTTTTCGTTTATTTTGTCCAGATGGCGGACTTGCTTCTGTCGCCATTAACTCGTATATATTCATTTTTGTGATCATCGGGGGACGTACCTACCAAGCGTGTTGGTGTGCCTAATGAAATATTATAGTAGTGAAACTATCCTGGAATTTATTTTGTACACTTTAATGGTCATAACAAAAAAATATATCAGCAACTTAAAAAGTATACTTGAAAAAATTCGATTTTTTTTTTTTTACACGCGATGGTGCTGCAGTATTTTGGCCGTAACAATTGTATCGATGGTTTGCGAAACCGGTTTCTAGCCTCGCGCAGGGCGCAGCTTATTTAAACAGTTGCCGGATTGTTTCCCTGCCGGGATTCAGGTTTGGACACGTTCCGGGAATGCGACCCGCGGGTTAGGTTGCGGTAGTGCCGCTACCTCGTACTCTCCCAAACGTCTTGGAACGCCGCCCCAACTGCAGAGCCGCCGAGACAATGCTGGTTCGGCCCAACACCAGCCACCCCGGGCGCTCGCAGCGACCCGCACTAATTAGTTCCCTCCCCCCCCCCCCCCCCCGGTCATGATCCCGGACCGGCCAGGGCTTACCTTGGTCTCGGGGGTAATTGTGCGCTAGCGCGGCGCCGGGCGAGCGCCACCTCCCAAACCCCTCCCGACCTCCAAGGCCCGTTCCACAGTGACGCGGAACCTGAGACGGATCCCGCGCAAACAGACAAGAGTTCCTACAATGGCACGCAGAAGGAGACGGACCCGCGCGGATTATCTCGGCAATGCTGAGCTCTTCCGTTTGTGTCTCTCCGTGCGACCCATGGAAGCCCAGTACTGGGCTGCGGTGGTTAGCCATGTTCGTTTTACGTTCTAATTACGTAAGAAATTGTTTCAAGTACATCTACCATTATATTATTACTTTTTTCGTTTATTATTATTATTATTATTATTATATGTTTAAAATTCTTATCGTGCTATGATCTCGAAGCATAATGTATATATTTTTTTATTTAAATTAATATTTCGTAAACTTAAAATGTCCCGGGAAATCCGTCTCCGTTTACGTTATACGTATCCCTTTTCCGTGTCGTCGTCGCTCTCTTGGCTAACCAGTTCACCCTGCAACTTCCCCCGAGGTCAATCGTTTCAAGAGCAATGATTTTTTTTTTCTTCTTAAATACTCAGTCTGGAAAGACGCGTGAAGTTAACGAGTTCGTGATCCTGATTCTGAAGTTTTTTTTTCTAAACGAGTGTTTCGTGGCAGTCAGGACTGGAAGCTAGCGCTCGCGCCTCGCCTATCCTGTCGCGGTGCCGTCGACCGGGCAGCGGGTCCGTTGCCGGCGCGGCCCTGGGCCACTACCGCTCGGCCGACGATCAAGCTCTGTCCCTGCCCGAACACGCCCGAATATTCACCTTCGGCCAACTTCGGGATTTGTTATATTTTTGCGCAGGAAAAATAAATTCAAATATTAAAAGTGGTCGGTTAGGTTAGCTACATTAAAACACTTTAAAAAACTAAGGACGGTTAGTTAGGTTAGTATAGCTACATTAAAATAAACAGAGAAATATAAATATATATAAATAAACCCGAGGTTGGCTGAAGGTGAATATTCGGGCGTGTTCGGGAAAGGGACAGAACTTGATGTACCTATACATCTTAGGCTTCCCACTTGGTGCTTCGCGGCGATTCTGCGACTCACTCACATCCGATCAATCCCGAACATGTCCGGAGATCGCCGATCACTCGTGTAACTTGGCGTGCCCCAATACAAAAAAAAAACATTCTGCAAAGGATTCTTACATTTGCGCAACTTTGGAGTGTTTTAAATGTCACCGACGTAAAAAAAACCACAACTTAAGATTTAGTTATGATCACCTATTCGTCCGGAAAACCTAATCTCCGGGTGGAAAAAATAAAATAAAATAAAACGTGCGCGAGTCTTTCAGTATTCGACTGTGAAGTGCTGTAAACATTTGTACTCCTGTAACGAGAAAATTCATGTGTTCTGGTGTTGCAAATATACTAATACTACGAAACTCGGACACGAAATTTAACGTAAAGTTCTTTCAATGAATTCCGAGCGTGATAAATGTATGTAAATTGTGTTTTCAACAACTTCATTTATGGTAGCGAAACTCAAGTAGTTTCCACTCCCTCAGCTAGAATTCGCTACTGTAGCAGCAACATGGACTATTGTATCATTCAATTTGGAGACCAAAATTTTAAACTATATAATAAGCAGGCTTATGTAAAATCGAAAAAGATTTTTAAAAAAAATATACCCCGGCTTAAAAACTGTTGTTTGACAAGGAGTTTGAATAAAATACTGCCCATCTTGTTAACAACTGTTAATAATATAAAGTTACACTTTGGCTTTGTGAATTTAATTCGTGCAATCCGCCACAGATGGTAGCAACGTGGTTACATTTCCGTTCCACGCGACTTCCGTTCCATTCACGGAATTAATCCCACCAAATGCCGTCTACCGGCTAAAAAAAAAAAAAAAATTTCAAGAAATTTTTCTATACAACTTTCATTATATTATTTACTTTTACAACAGAAAAAAAAAATTCAGATACGAAGACACGGACATCTGACTCAGGCTAAGTGTATCTTAGGTATCTCGTAGTTGCAGAGCAAGTCAGGAAGGTTTTGTGCCGTGCACCTCCGCGTGACGTCACTTGAAACAATCGCTGCGCGCGCAGGCTCTTGAACCGGCGCTATTGCCAGTTTCCACTCGGTTATTTCCTCTAGACCAATAGCGTACTTGTTCGATTTTAATAAATTTTCTCAGTGCACATCTGAGAGATCTGCACAGTGCACGCCAAGAAAAGCCGACTAAAAAGAATATTCAGCCAAAAGCGCTGCGGAAATGTTAGCCGCAACAGCAGAAACTCACAGAGCGACACTAGCCTAAACGCATCTTTAATTGCGGCACGCGTTCGCACGGTGTAGGTACAGTAGGTTACATACAACTTGAGCATTAGGCAATTTATGAAATAAACCAAGATTCTAAATGTATGTGCAGTACAGCACTGACTTGTAACTGGCCACTTATCAAAGGAAATTAAATATTACTTCAAACGATAACATGACAAGGTAATAAGATTCATGCCGTGGCGATACACGAAGGATGAAACCGATCCCCCGTCAATGATTTTAATTTTTAGCCGAGGATTTTACTTGCGTTCAGTAATTCAGTTCGGATTAACGTCCCCGGGTCAGAGGAGAAAATTAAATTTTATTTATTCCTGAAAGAGAATACATCTCGCGTAGCGGGATATATATAGCCGACACGCGGAAAGAAGGTAAATAACTACATGCGGGTTCGGCCCGTTTCCCGGGATTGAATTCCGCTTATTTCACACTGGCGGTGGGGCCGCGAAGAGTGAGGGGAGGGGGGACGTTGACGTGCACGAAGAAAACGAAACAGAAATGAGTTGGAGGGGGAAGGGGGTAGGGATGGTAGCGTGGGGAGAAATGTGCCCGAACCAACGGCCGATATTACATTTCGAGACGTCAAATGTAATGTAGAAATAGAACCCGGGGGTCGCTGTATTGATCAAGGGCGCGGTGCGCCGCGGCGGGGGGTTTCAGCGTCCATCCCCCTTCCTCCCCTGAGCACCGAGATGAGGATGATCCCTCGACGACGGCGGGCGAAAGACGTCATCGGGGCCTCGCGCGCGATTGAAGTTGTCAGGTCCTTCCGTACGCGTGACTGCGTAGCGCGTGGCGGGTGTTTCTTACGAACTGGCCGGCGTGACATAGCGAGTGTGACTACTTTTAAAATGGCAGTTTTGTTTGAGTGTTTTTTTCCCTGTAATTAATAACAATGTTAGCATTGACTGTAATTTATAACGTGTTATTTGCTGTATAAATTAATTTCTGAAATAAAATTTTGATAACTTATTTTAAATTTTTTTACGTGATTTCTCTCTGGTTACTCTGGCTACTGTTATATGAAAACACGCCAAATTTTACACCAGCCTGGCGCTGGATGTTTGCGAAAAGCAACAACTAGAACTGAGTAATATTTGAACTGCTAATTTTATGATTACGAATTAAATTATGTCACTGGCACTGTTAATCTAAAGTTGTAAAAATGAGCCGGCACTGCAGCAATTCAGTTTCTCGATAACCGACACTCCGATAACGTCCGTAATTCCTGGCGAGCACGCGCCGCGCCCGATCCAATCACGTCACCGCTGGAGTAATCCGCGGAAGCCGGCAAACGACGTCATTGGCCGACAACAGGGAATGTCGGACGCGCGACCGGACAAGTCGCTGGGGTGGCTCGCGCCGGAATGCGCGCGTTGCAATTAACCCGGCCCTCTCGCAGAGCGAATTGCAACCATGTCGTGAGTGGCGGTGAAGTGAAATGCGCTGTTGGCGGTTTTGGGCCCCTGCGAAATGAAACCCAGCTAGCTGCCCGTGCGATGGCTGCAAAATTTATGAAACAATTCACGTCGCCGGGAAAAAAGAAATACTGCTAGGTATGTCGTTGAAAAGAATGTTGGCTGCGGTAGAAAAAAAAAAGATTCGGTTGGAACTCGTCTTTGTTAAACAGTTTCAACCTTCAATTTACGAAGAACGCTGGTTACGAATTATCCCGGGAATTTCGTAAAATTTGCGGACACTGAATCACTTAATTTAGACATGAATCAAAAATTGGTATATCAACTAAACATTTAAAAAAAATTGTTAAGTCTACAGCAAAAACACTCTTCTTTTGTCCACAAATTGTTAAACTTTTTTAGAAAGAAATATATAACTCCTAGTTTCAACGAAGATTCAGTTATTTGAAATTAAGAAGAACTCTTAGTTTATTTGAGTTAAATACTTCGTAAAATATTCCGTCCATTTAAAGTAATTTCTAACAGTGTACCGTGGTTGGAGACTTGAAAAATTCGTGTCTTTTTTTTTTTTTTTTTTTCCGAGAGAGAGAGAGAGGGGCTGAAACGCACACATTTTATACACTTGAACTGCTTGGTCATTGGATCATAAGAGTTTTTAACACGCCCCCAAGGACAGAGAACCGATGAAAACCCCATAAAATTAAAATCACTCAATCACATGCAATCCTGTCAGGAAGATGAAATGTTGCAGCAATAGAAACCGCCGTATTGAAGTACAAGTATGTTGAGTTGATCCTTGTGCCAGAAAATTACGAAGAATTTTGCGGGATGTAAACGTTAAATATAGGTAATCATTTGCACCGAGAAATGGCAAGAAGTCCTTGCTTTGAACACTTAAATTTTTGTTTAATACTGCAATTATTATTACTTTTACATTCGCCTTCTTGTCGTATAAGTAATTGCTTTTCTGCGATTGATACCATAAGAACTTCAGAAATCTTTGAAAGCTACTATTTATTTTATTTAACTCTGGATATTTGGTTAAAAATAATTTACATTGTTGACAAAAATGTACTAGTCACATTTAAATATACGTGTAAACTATCGACGGGCAGGCAATTAAAATATGAGACAGAAATTATGAACATTATTCGAAATTTCTAATTATGCTGAAATACTTTTATGAATCTTAACCTCTTCCAGTAAGCAAGGTAATAACAATGTGATTTACATTCAGCGATTATAATTTTAAAAAACGCAATTTTAAAACATTTTTGGTATTTTTTAGTGGTTTTTGTGTCGTATGCAAGCAGTTCAATGCATAAAGTTTGAGGAAGGAATCGGCTATATCCTATAGCAAGCGACCGAATTAGTATTTTTCTGAAGTTCTTCCAATAAACTATGGAAAGCCAAAATCGGTATGTATTGTCCGGAATGGGATTCCGATATTCCGATGTCCTCGTAATGCTATTTCAGGCTTCTTGTGTTCATACCGCTATCTTATCCAGTGAATTTTTAACAAAAACAATATGATTTTCATGAAATAATAAACAAAAATAGATTCGTAAACGTAAAATTTTAATTCAGTGACCAATGTCACTGTGTCTATATATATATATATATATATATATATATATATATATATATATATATATATATATATATATAGCCTGTAGATAATCTAGATGCCTCAAAATTTTGGTTAGTTTGCTGTCTTAATCAGTCTAGTAAATAAGTTCTGATCGTTTGGCCCGAAATGAAGTGATTTTTTGTCATTGTTAATAGGAATTATTTACAAAAGGCGATTCCAAAATTTTTAATTTATCTTAAAGCGAATTTATTATAGCTGAATATAGCTAGTGCCAAGCAGGTATTTTTTTGTTTGTCTCAACTGATTCGCCTAGATTCCCTTCTATAATGCCCTTCAGTGGCAAATTGCGCGTCGTTTAGGAGCCCGCTTAGTCACGGGTGTATCTGTGTTAGTACGGCAGTATTATAAATGCGAAATTTGCTGGTGCTTCTTGCGCAAAACTATGAACTGGCGCGCAGTATTCTCGTTGTGCCTAGGATACCCATGAAATCTGAGCGGGAAGCGTGGCATTACATGGCAGAGAAATGAATATAAAGGTGTAATGCAAGGACCTCTGGTGCTGTCAAGAATCTGTATCGGGCGTTTTATGCCTAAAAATTATCCTGAACCCACACTTTTAACCATTTTACTGTCCTAAAAATACAGTTTTAAAACGAAATACTGAAACAACTACTCGTCTGCCCTCGGCGTATTCTGATATGCTTTTTTTTTGAAAACAGATACCTCTCGGATATCTCAAGCAGTTTTCACATGGAGTGGTTTCTTCTGAAGCCCGGGTATGCGGGCCCTTAAGGTGGTCGCCTGGCAGGGCCGCCATTTACAAACCGTTCAAGATCTATTGATATTGTCTGATTATAAATAGCATTTAAGAGCCAATGCAATTGTCTCTACAAGTTTCGTTCCATGGTTTCGTCTATAACGAGTACTTTTTGGACAGTGAAATAAGCTAAAACTGTGTTTTCACGGACGTTTTTAGGTTCTAAAATTTATACTCATGTAGGTGTAAATGTATTAGGGAAATGTAAAGAGCCTTTATCTTTAATATTTTACGATGAACAGTCAGGGTCACCGCTTGAAGTCCCATAGAGGCGCGTAGAGGCGAAGAGGCGTGTGATGCGCGTGCCAGTGTCGCCCCTAAACTTGTGTCTAGCCGCTGACAACTGTGCCGCATCTTCGGCTTAATTCGGGAATTCACGCCGCTGCTCGTGAGTGTGACAGTGCATGAACGACACAGCAACAACCACAATTTTTTGTGCGCTCACATTTTCAGTTACCGTGTTCAAATAAACTGCCTTTAACTTATAAGATGCCATTTTTAAAATTAGCAAGAAGTAATTTAAAGAATTATTCAGTAGGTTAGCTACATTATAGATACTTTAAAACATTGTGGATGGTTGGTTATATTAGGTAAGTGCAGCTACATTAAAAATTCTGTAAAATCATTTTATGGTTGCTTAGCAAATAACTTTTTAATATGTAGCTATCCAGCGCTAGGAAACCGTTTACACGATTTCACAATATCTTTAATGTAGCTATCCTAACCAAATCAACCGTCCACAATGTTTTAAAGTATTTATAATGTAGCTAACCTAACCTAATTGACCATCGATTATCATGAGTTGTCCATCCTTCCGCGCCATCTTTTTTTTTGCCGTCTTTTTTCGTCAGGAGTGTCGGGTGTGCCGAGCATACCCGAGGCTAGCCGAAGATGCGGCACAGTTGTCAGCGGCTAGACACAAGTGCCCCTAAGAGCTCGTGCTCCAGTCGGGCGCGCGGTAGCTCCCTCGCCGGCCGCCAGGAGCGCGGCGGGCGCTGGTAAGCCGGGCAGTGTCCGCCGGCGGCGCTGCGGTCGCCCCTATCAGGTGATTACGGGCCAAGGGCTCGGGAGCACGGGCAGATAGCCGCGGCCAATCAGACCCACCCGTCCTCCGCACTGAGCCCGCATTGGCCGAGCCCGACCGGGTACCGTCAGCGCCTACACTAATGATGACGGGGCACCGATTACGTCTACAGCGCACAGGATTGCGATTGGCTGATTGATGGACCGATGTGTTCACAGAGGACCCGGGTTCGAATACGGGTACGCCTATTCTCGTGTCGGTTTCTTTCCTGAAACCATTCCAGGCAAATACTGTGATAGTTCTACACAAGAAAACATGGCCTCTCATAATATACTTGTAGGCCTCTAAAGATCTCACTGAACACGGAAAATTAAACCCAAATGAAAATAAAAATTGCATAAAGAATTGATAAATTTGCATTTTTGAATTCATTTTTTTATTTAATATACTATTTATTTTAATTTTCTATTGACAAAATACCAAACATTTACTAGGACGTACAGAGTATTATAAAATATCATCCCGAAAAAAAGCGTACGTCTTGACACTTATTTTTGACATTTTATTGTGGAAGAGAACTACACCATTTTACTGTAGGTATATATTAAATTAGCAGGTTATTTTGTTTGGTCTTTGTGTAAGGCTCTATAAAACCACGTGACCGAACGAACCTTAAGCGTTGGTTTTTTTTTATATGTGAGATCCTGGGTAAAAAAATCCAAAGCTCGTTATGACAGCTTTTAGCAATCACAACAAAGTTTTTCATAAGCAAATTTGGAGTGCTACTCTGAAAGTGTGATCAAACTTACATTATACTCGTTTAGGCACAACTGTTTATAAGAGAGTGTTATATGAATTCAACCGACAAAATTTGGCTGCAGGTTCGTAATGACATGTAGCATGTGTACTTGTGTACCCTCTTCGGTTAAGAGGCCCACCTACTTGGGCACACGTATGTACGGTGTGGAAAACTTCAGGAAAAACAACGCGATTTGAAAACCACAAAAGATATCCGATTGTAGTCTGTTTGCTAAACGTATTTCAGTATTTGCTGAGGGTCGGAAATTAGTTTAGTTTGCTAAAATTGATGAAAGGTGTTTTTTTTTTTTCATTTTTAATTTTTAAGCTTAAAACAACCAGTACATATACTTAAAAGCACTTAACGGACTTGCATTACACCTCTACCTTCAATTATACGTCACATAATGTTACGGTCACCGCTCTAATTTCACGGTTGTCCTGTGCACGACGAGAAGATAGCGCGCCAGATCAGAGCCTTGTGCTTCGGGATAATACCGCGCTAGAAGCACCAGCGAGCGTCTCGCCTCATCATCCCGCCTCACCAACTGCACACACGCCTGACTAGGCGGGCCCCTTAAACGACAGGGTGAGATGGCTCCGTATGCAGGTGTCCTTGGAGACATGAACGCACGTGCATAACACGACCACTGATGGCAAATCTGGGGGGGGGGGGGGGGGGCGCGTGGCTGGCTCCCCGCCGACGCAGTTAACTAGTTCTTGTTTTCGCCGGATGAGATTTCCGGCAACCGGTGCGCCCAACTAATTGCTCCGTCGAGTTGTTCGCTGACGAGTTTGCTCGCTGGAGGGAGGGGGGGGGGGGGGGGTAAGGCTGCTGTCAAAGTGCGAGAGTGCTTGTAGGGGCTTTTGGGCCTGTGGCGGGGGGGAACGAGCGTCATCCCTTATATCCTAGCGCCGATGCCTTCCACCAGCACCGGGTGAAGTTACTCCACCCCGCTCGACGGAAGGGTTTGATGAGAAGGGTGTGTGTGTGTGTGTGTGTGTGAGAATGTGCAGGGGAGGGATAGGGGCCATGTGTGTGCGGCGCTGGCTTTGTGAGCGATGGGTGATTTGTCAGACTCCTGAGATCGTTCCTCGAGAGGAAGCTGGGCTCTCTTAGGGCCGCTGCCACGGTGTGCTGCGAGAAATGTATTCCGTTGAGGAAACTCACATCTGTCCAGAAAAAGGAAAACCTTCCAAGACTGTTACAAATAACACCATATTCCATGTTAGTATAATCAAATTGTACTTTTATTTGTTAAATGAGTTGTAACTAGTTTGGTTGCTTGCCCCTTTTTTATGTATGGCCTCTGCTATAGTTGTTGAAAGGAATGTATTTAGTTAAAAATATGTATTGAATTCATTATATTCTTGCAAATGTTATTACAGAATTATCTTTGTTATTTATCCGTTCCTGCTTTACAAATAAAAATTTTAAATCACATATCCTCGTTCTGCTGTAACGTTTTGGCCCTGACCCTAGCCGACACGTACAACTCCCGCGCCTCGCCACACCGTCAAAAGACTCTAATGACTCGTACCGCGAGCGCAGGCAAACCCCAAAAACAAATATTTGAATCCAAACCGATAGCAGACACAACAACACTACTAGTAAGATTTTGAACAGTGAGAGGGGACAGCAAGTTATAAAAAAAATGAGAAATTTATATGGCACCATTTAATAGTTAGATAAATATATCATAAACGGATTTCTCACAAATCGCCGCGAACCACTTCCAATACATACTGTATCATATTAAAAAAATTACCGTTAAACTATACACAAAATACTTCATCAATTACTACCAACGGTATACTCTGATCTTATATTTCGGAGCTCCGAAGAATTAATATAATTACCCCAAAAAAATATTAACTATAAATATATATATATATATATATAACATATTAAAAACAACCTCTGACGCGCCAGGCATAGTACAACTATAAATATTAAAGGATAAACTTTTGCATCTGATAAGCGTAATGTAACAACATATTAACACATATTAACATCTCACTAAATATCTTAAAAAATTTTATCTAGTTCCAAAATTTTGGCTTAAAACAAAAAAGGCCTTTCACAGTTTAAGTCATAGTCTAACGCTGACGGTCTTTTCACTTCAACGTCTGTCGAGTATAGTTATTTTTGCACGCGGAGGGTAACCAACTGCTGAACAATCAGGTTGCGTAGTAAGTTATTTAAATTTGCAAAATCCCAGCTTTATCATTTCTTGCTGCGGCTAAAAAGGGTCAATGGGGCGGTGGCATGGCTGGCACTTACTTGCGTTCCACGTCGAGAAGTCCGGTCACCTGGTACACTCACTTACTCACGAGCGTAAAATGATGGCGAATCATCACCATTAAACGTTGCCGGAGTTGCGAATTTCTGCTGCGACGAGTTCCCGTCATGCTGGTTCGGAGGTGTCGTCGACGCACGTATTTCCTCCTTAAAACATGCTCGCGATATTCACCAACCTCTTCACCGCTCACTCGCGTCCTACGTATACGGCTTCCCCAACCTTTTTCAAAAGGGCAAGCCGTTCATAATCGCTTCGTAGTGGAAGCATCACCACGGCCAACCCGCTTTATTTCGACACGTCCGCCGCCGGCTAGGCCCACGGGCCGACTCCCGATCACTCGTCCTCTGACGTCACACCCACTCCATATGTCCACTGACGTCAGACACACAGCTCTTCCGCCACGTGCGTTCGCCGCGGAGCGATACAATCGATGATGCTCTCGAACCTTCCAGACCAATATAATAACTAAAGTCCATTAAAATTAACAAATTAAGAAGACTAAATAAAAATTACAGTTTCATATTTTTTTTTACGTTAAACCAAATATAACAAACGTAAATCAAAATAACTTCTATTACCAGGGGAGCCAAAAAATAAATATAAAAAATCTACCATTTATCCAGGCCAGAGCTGTAGCAGACATGCTACAAATCACCCCGCTCAAAAAAAAACCATTGAAGCAATTAAAGAAAAGGTATTATCCAAACCATTATCGTTTTAGCGGTAATCATCCTAGGACCGAATAGCCTAACAATAAAAGGTAACAATTAAAGTACAATAAATAGGGCAAGTAAGAACAAGAATAAAGATAAAAAGGAGAGAAAACTACACAAAGTCACCTAACAAAGGAACAAAGTATTGACAAGATAGCACCAACAATTAACAAAGGTACAAAGACTAACCGCTATATCCGACAGTACTTAAAAATAAATCAAATACCATAACAAAAAAATCATTCCACTCTTAACCTACCCAACTCATTATCCACCTGGAATAATATATTTTTTTAACTGCGAAACATGCGCCTTCTTTACTTTATACACATTCTTAACATCTCGTAGCAAAACCGTGACTGGACCTAGAAATCTAGTTATTTCAAAGGGCCCCGCAAAAGCGTGCTGAAGTTTCCCAGAAATAAAATCCTTTTTATTACTAAGTATATATTGTCTGCACAAAACCTTGTCACCTATCTGATAAGGATTAGGAATACGATCTTTGTTATACTGCGAACAGATCTTATTCCTAGCTTTGTCCAAATTGATGGCAACTTCATTCCACATATTTTCCAGTCGCCTAGGACTATGTACCTCTAAACATTCCGGATTGATCCCCCAAACATTTAATAGAGGGTGACAGAGTTCTCGACCCAAAAAAATTTCTCCAGGAGTAAAACCTGTTCCACTGTGTTTGCTACTGTTAAACGCCAAGTTCAGATAAGGCACCGAATCATCCCAGTGGCGGGGGTCTTTTTGGTGAAAAATGCTTAAGGCTACCTTGATATTCTTGTTTACTCTCTCAACTAAATTGGGTTTGGGATAATAAGGGCTCGTAGTAATATGTTTCACCCCCCATCGGAAACACATTTGTTGGAACATGGTACTCATAAAATAAGTGGCATTATCGGAAACCAGTAGCTCCGGACCCCCATACAAACTCCAAACTTTATCCACCAATGCCCGTACCACCTGCACACTCTTCATGTCCCGCAAAGCCATCATTATACAAAACTTACTAAACCCGTCTACTAATACTAACAAACAGTTATTTCCTCGCATGGTGCGCGGTAAGGGCCCAAAAACATCAATAAATGCTCTTTCCCACGGTCTCTCGATCTTCTCCACCGAGTATTTCCCCACCTTACTATTGCGGGGTTGTTTACACACTTGACACAAATGACATTGCTTAACATACTCATCCACATCCTTTTTTAGGGTGGGCCAATAAAACTTCCCCTTTAATCTTTCCTCTGTTTTCTCACTTCCACCATGGGCTCCTACACAAGAATCATGAAAATATCTTAAAAGCACACTCGTCAAACCCTCAGGGACATATACCTTTTTTACCCCATCTTTCACCCAATATAGAATTCCTTTAAAAAGTTGGAAATTTTCATACCCCTTTTCCCCTACTTTACTACGAATATTTCTGACGGCACAATCCCTCTCCTGCCATTCCTCTATACCTATAGAACTTTCGGGAAAGTCTCCTAAAACATTTAAATATTCTTTAACTTCCACCCCGTCCTCCTCTTCACATTCGCTCTCGTCTGATTGGTCCTCATTTTCTACAACATGCTCTTCGGGATTATACATGCGCGACAAAGCATCGGCCACTTTATTTTCCTGCCCTTTGATATGACGAATCTTAAATCTGAAACGACTTAATCTCATCACCCACCGCCCAATCTTTCCAAGCTGCTTAGGATGGGTAAAGAGCCAAGTTAGGGCCTGGTTGTCCGTATGTAGTTCAAATTCATCGTGTTCTAAATAACACTCAAATCTTTCTAAGGCATAGACGCAAGCGAGGGCCTCTTTCTCATATACACTATAACCTTTTTCATGTTTATTGAGCGTCCTACTAGCAAACATAACAGGTTGTAAACCCCTTTCTCCTTCTTGCAATAAAACCGCCCCTAGGGCTAAACTAGACGCATCCACTTGCACAATAAATTTTTTATCAAAATTTGGAAGTGCCAACACCGGAGGGCTTGAAATGGCGCGTTTTAACTCCTGGAAAGCTTTATTCTGAGCTTCACCCCAAACAAAGGCTACTCCCTTCTTTTTTAGTTCATTTAAAGGGGCGCACAAGGTGGCATAATCGGGTATGAACCTGCTAAAAAAACCCAGCATCCCCAAAAAGCGCATAACCCCTTTCAGATTTTTAGGTGGGCCATAATTAACAATCGGAGCTATTTTTGCAGGATCCATCTCTAAGCATCCATCTCCCACAATAAATCCTAAAAAACTGATTTTCCTTTTTACCCAACACACCTTCTCCGGGTTTACCGTAAACCCAGCTTCTCGTAGTTTCTCCAGCACTTTCCGTAAATGCTGAAAATGTTCTTCCAAGGAAACGGAAAACACACAGATGTCGTCTAAAAAGCTAAGTAAGAACTTGTATTGATACTCTTGTAAAACTTTCCCTAAAATCCTGGATAAACATTGCGCCCCAAAGTTCACACCAAAAGGTACTCTTCTCCACTCATATTGGCCCCAGGGTGTCACAAAACTAGTATACGGCTGGCTCTCAGGGTCGAGCACACATTGGTGAAAGGCCGCGTTCAGATCCAAAATAGTGAAATATTTGGCCTTGCCCAAATATTGGAATAACACCTCAATCTTAGGTAAAGGGAAAGGATCTAGCCGAATTTTTTCATTCAAAAGGCGATAGTCCAGCACTAAAGGATATTCCCCTGCCTTTTTTTTCTTTACCAAAAAGGCCGGTGACGCATACACAGATTTTGACGCACAAATAATTCCTTTCTCCATTAAATTCTGTATTATCTGTCTAAAGGCTTGCATCTTCGGAGGGGGGCACTGGTATGGTACACACTTCACTGCTTTGTTATCCGTTAGCTTAATACAGTAAGGATCTATTTCACACTTTCCTACTTTATCAGTGATCACATCTCCAAACTCCTCGATAATTTCTTGAATTCGACCTACCACTTCTTGATCTAACCTACTCTCAGCCCCCTGCATTCCACCACACACTACCTCTGTCTTACTCCTATTCTTGGTTAACCTCACACTAACCTTTGGCTCAAAGGAGAAACTCAACTTCTTCTTATTACAATCGATAACCGCCCGAGTGTCCACCAAAAAATCCATTCCTAAAATTACCTCCTTAATAAGATCAGGTATCACCCAAAACTCGCGATCCCATGAAAAAGATCCAATTTTAATGTGTAAGTAAGCCTTTAATTTAGAGATTTTATTTTTTCCGTCTGCGAGTTGAAATTCCATACCACTCGCGACCGCTAATTTTTTTTTTAATTTCCCATCCCTTTTTAATAGCTTATTCACAAATTCCTCACTTACAAAACTTCGGGTAGCCCCAGTATCAATAAGAGCCACCACCTTCTCCTCATACATTTTAAGGTCTACCTGTAAATTATTTTCATTCCGTATCACGGCTAAAAAATGTTTATTCCCAAAACGCAATTTATTTAGCCGCCCCTTTTTCCTACAAACCCGAACCACATGCGATTTCTTCCCACAATAAAAACATCCTTGTTTAGAAATTGATTGACCGCCCCGCTGAAAATGTCCCCCTTCGTGACGATAAAAACAATCATTACCCTTTTTCTTAACCCTCAAGACCTTGTCTTTGCCCTTTTGAGTACACTCTACTCTATAATGCCCTTTCTCCCCACACTTATAACATTTCCCTTTCCGTTTCCCGCGGGTGAATATTTCCTCCACTACGCTCTCTTCGACAACTTTGTTCACCCCGTGTATATTTTTTTGGTACTCCTGCCGCGCATACATCACGTTTTCTATTTCTACCGACCACCTTCGCAGCCCATTCAGATCCCTCGGTCTTTCCACAAATGAACACTCTCTCCTCACATCGGGATTCATATTTTCTACAATTATATCCACCATGGCCTGCTGCGGTAAACACAAACCAAATACTTTCAAGTGTAACAAAATATCATATACATAATCACCCATTCTCTCCCCCTCCCTTTGAAACCTAAACACTCTGTCCTGCACGAGTTGTAACTTACGGCGCCGCGGACACAGGGCATCCCATAAACCCTCACTTACTTCACACCAACTAAGGTTATTAACCAATCCGTCAATAACTACGGCGCGAGCTACTCCCGAACATTTAACTACAACACTCTTCAAAATAATATTATCGTCGGCCCATTCTTTAATTTCCCGCAATTTTTCCACCTCGCTGCAAAACTGGATTAAGTCCTCCGGATTTTTATATTTTAAGTAAGGAATATTTTTTATCGCCTCGAAAAACAATTTCTGATTCAAGTAATGATCACTTTTATTAACCTCTCCCTCTGAAACATTTCCGTCAGCTCCATGCAAAACGTATTCCATAAACGTCACCTGGAGGAATTCTATGTCCTCCTGCCCTTCCACTGTTATCCCCACCTTTTCCAGGTTGTTTATCAAGTCCGGGCGCTCCAAATTAAAAATCCAACTCACATTCACTGCCATACTAGCCCTTATTATTCCAAACACAATAACCCCTACAAGAAATAACATTACACCTGCTGCCCTCCAGTCACTGCTCAAAGCAGAGTGGCGCACTTTGGAACGTTTTGGCCCTGACCCTAGCCGACACGTACAACTCCCGCGCCTCGCCACACCGTCAAAAGACTCTAATGACTCGTACCGCGAGCGCAGGCAAACCCCAAAAACAAATATTTGAATCCAAACCGATAGCAGACACAACAACACTACTAGTAAGATTTTGAACAGTGAGAGGGGACAGCAAGTTATAAAAAAAATGAGAAATTTATATGGCACCATTTAATAGTTAGATAAATATATCATAAACGGATTTCTCACAAATCGCCGCGAACCACTTCCAATACATACTGTATCATATTAAAAAAATTACCGTTAAACTATACACAAAATACTTCATCAATTACTACCAACGGTATACTCTGATCTTATATTTCGGAGCTCCGAAGAATTAATATAATTACCCCAAAAAAAATATTAACTATAAATATATATATATATATATAACATATTAAAAACAACCTCTGACGCGCCAGGCATAGTACAACTATAAATATTAAAGGATAAACTTTTGCATCTGATAAGCGTAATGTAACAACATATTAACACATATTAACATCTCACTAAATATCTTAAAAAATTTTATCTAGTTCCAAAATTTTGGCTTAAAACAAAAAAGGCCTTTCACAGTTTAAGTCATAGTCTAACGCTGACGGTCTTTTCACTTCAACGTCTGTCGAGTATAGTTATTTTTGCACGCGGAGGGTAACCAACTGCTGAACAATCAGGTTGCGTAGTAAGTTATTTAAATTTGCAAAATCCCAGCTTTATCATTTCTTGCTGCGGCTAAAAAGGGTCAATGGGGCGGTGGCATGGCTGGCACTTACTTGCGTTCCACGTCGAGAAGTCCGGTCACCTGGTACACTCACTTACTCACGAGCGTAAAATGATGGCGAATCATCACCATTAAACGTTGCCGGAGTTGCGAATTTCTGCTGTGACGAGTTCCCGTCATGCTGGTTCGGAGGTGTTGTCGACGCACGTATTTCCTCCTTAAAACATGCTCGCGATATTCACCAACCTCTTCACCGCTCACTCGCGTCCTACGTATACGGCTTCCCCAACCTTTTTCAAAAGGGCAAGCCGTTCATAATCGCTTCGTAGTGGAAGCATCACCACGGCCAACCCGCTTTATTTCGACACGTCCGCCGCCGGCTAGGCCCACAGGCCGACTCCCGATCACTCGTCCTCTGACGTCACACCCACTCCATATGTCCGCTGACGTCAGACACACAGCTCTTCCGCCACGTGCGTTCGCCGCGGAGCGATACAATCGATGATGCTCTCGAACCTTCCAGACCAATATAATAACTAAAGTCCATTAAAATTAACAAATTAAGAAGACTAAATAAAAATTACAGTTTCATATTTTTTTTTACGTTAAACCAAATATAACAAACGTAAATCAAAATAACTTCTATTACCAGGGGAGCCAAAAAATAAATATAAAAAATCTACCATTTATCCAGGCCAGAGCTGTAGCAGACATGCTACACTGCTGAAACTGAGTTTTCGTTATTTCTACCATGGAATTTGATATCACAACTGTTGTTTGGATATTTTTTTTATATTAGTTAATAAACGCTTGGCTTCACTCGCTATATCAAATTGGTAATATTTATTGAATTACAGTTCCTTACAAAGAAATATTTAGAAAATGGGGCCATATAATTTAAGTTTACTTCATTTACTTTTTTTTATGGAAGGTCATTGAGACTTTGTTTAGTTACCACAAAAAAAATTATTTTCCCAAATGTTTCAGTGATGCTTTAGCAGTTTGGTCACAAAATTACTATAGAGTAACAGTGTGAAAAAGTTCTCTCTGTTCTGCACAATAATCCTTCATTTCTAAAAATAAATTGATTTTTTAACATATATTTTCGTTACGCACTTTCTAAGTAGATTGATGCGCGGATACAAAATGCTCGAGAAATACATCAATCAATGGTCTAGACTTTAAATATTCTTACGAACGTTGGAGCCAAGGCCGCGACGCTCGCCAGATACCTGAGCGGCCTGGCGAACCTGCACGTCCGCTGACGTCAGCGCGCATACCTTTGGGGATTAGGGCGGCCCGGCCTCATCACCCCCCTACCCCCGTGCACCCCCTTACATGGCGCTGTCATCTATCCGTCAGCGCTCTGGGCATTCCGTGGGCTTACAGAGGCCGCCGCGTGGAGTGGCGTGAATAACATGCCGCTTTTCTGGATGCTTTGAGTGCCAGGTCAGCCCTGAATTATTCGAAACGTCACAACCACGCCAGTCCGTTCCAGAAAGACGGCCAACGCGCATAAAATCGGCGAGAGGCGCAGGCGGGGAGCGACGGAACCGTAATCCAGTAAGGAGTGTGTGCACTGTACAGTGGACTTGACATATACTTAGTGATTTGTGAACAGACATTATGTGTGGTTCTTTAATTAGTAGACTAATGCAAATATTAGTAACAATTAAAACTGTATAAAATTAATTGGGCTATTTTTAACAGTTTTCCCTCACTCGTAACAATATTTAAAAATTCTGTTTACTTTGCCCGACATTTGTGAATATGCATTCAACTGTATTGCGCGTGTTTATATTTAACAACTTTTTAAACCTTTCCTATTGTATAAGGCTCGATTACTTAACATGACATAAGAATTTTAAACAAAGTTACGTAAGCAAGCCTTTGAAACTTCGTGTTATTGACCAATACCAAAAAGTTCGTGTTTTAGGTATAATAGGTAAGTTACAAAACTGTAATTTTACTAAATCGTATTTACACATGTAGAAATTTGTGACACTTTTGTTAAAGGACAATAAGAGTATTATAGCTTGTACTGTAGAGTTTTTTTTATTTAGGGAAATTGACGATGAAATGAAATGAAATGTATATAGGTGTTGGAGATTCTGGAGTAAAAAAATGCTATGATATTTTAAGAAGATAAAAAATATATTCTAGATTTATCAGTAAAGAAATTTAAAAAAAAGAATAGAAAGGCATGTGGAGTGACTTGAAAAGTAACTTTTTTTTTCTCGTGAAAACTAGAAGATATCAAATGTGTTAGCTTTTGAGACATCCAGGCGGAATTAATATTTGTAAACGATGGTATGTAGTAATCACGGGAATCCCTACCATTTATATTACAATTTTCTTGTTTTAATCACAATGAATTTTCGTGTAAAACAAATGATCACTTACTGTAATAATGTGAAATAACATAAATCGAACACTGTGTAACTTTTCCAAGTGGGATTTGATTTACAAGAAAATGTCATAATAGTGAAGTATGGCTTCGAAAGCAGCTTAAAACCGGCAGTTTAAATCCATATAAAAAAACTCACTACCTGCGTAAAATAATTCTGGAGAAATTCTAAAGAGAAGATTTCCTTTTTAATAGCAGTTTGTATCTGGCTATGGCAAGAGCTTTTAATATGTAAAAGGATTAGATCTCTCGCTACTTTCTTTCCTGTTTTAAAAATAAAATGTTTTGCTGTAATGAAATATCTCCGGGCATTATTTATTGGTTTTTTTGACACACAGATAGAAAGTAATAAATATGTTAGAAAGAAATATATTGGTCATAAAACAAAGTAGCATATAAATACGATTGGTATGACACCAGCTGAGAGACGATAAAAAACATTTTTCACTATAAACATCGTTGATTAATTTTTGCATTTTTTTTTTCCTTTAACCTAAAGGGCCAGAGAAGTTAATATAAAACATCACGTCTATGAAAAATTTGTCCCAACTTTTAACATAAAGTGACTAGGGAAATGTTAATGGCGTGGATCTTGACTGTGTATTTATTCAATACTTATGTGCCCATGTTAACCTCTATGTCGTAACAGATTTCGGCTTGCAAAAATTGTTGACTTTAGGCTGACTGTCATTAATCTGCATTTTGCGGTGCATAAGTAAATAAACATAAACCCAACCACAATAATATTTATTACAAATGGTAGCAGAATGTAAATCTTAATTCTGCACTAAAATTAACTCAAAAGAAAGCCATAACTTATATGTTACAGACATTTAATTAAAGTGGATGTTGCATGAAAATATTGCATTATAAACATTTAGTTATGAATATAATATAAAAATGTAAAAAGTATTAAATAAAAATAATGTAAAATCATATAAGTATTAGATACATGGAAAGTCGTAAGCAGTGTGGTAGGGTGAGGACTTAGGATGGGGTTATTTACATACAGCCATCTTAGAATTTTTTGGAAAATTTCTACAAAATTCCTAAAAAAAACTTAAAACGATTAAAAAAAAGTTCCTACTTCAAGGGAAAAATGGTCATTTTTTAGAGAAAGTTTCCCACTGGTCCCCTTCCCCCACCCCCTCCCCCCGAGCGGGGCAGTTTTTTTTATAAAGAGGGTCAATTTTCCTTAAAGTGGAGCGATTTTCCTCAGAGGTACCATCTTAGGGACCTTGACCAATAACATGAACTCTTAAAAATTTAACAAAAAATTACCAAACAATCCCAAAATAAATAAATAAAAACTATTAATTCTAAAAATTCAATTACTAATCGATAGGGGCATGAAGATTTCGCGAAAAGATCTGAACACTTATTAGACTGCAACAAGGTATACCCGCAAATGTGGTTTCTTCCTTGTGATTGGCGGCCGTCTGTGAGAGAAGTCGTTGCCTTATTTGACCGAGCCACCCAGGACGCGTTTACTTCCGCACTGAATCACTGTGATTGGTGTTGTTACAATCGATATATACCTGGAAGAAACTCACCCAATCACGAAACACAGACGATGCTACAGTGTTTTAACTTTAATCTAGTCCCGAAATCTTTTCGCGAAATCAGCATGCCCCTACTAATCGATTACGAACTTCGGTTAGATTCTCGCCAAGGTCAAATAAAAAAAAAATACAACATATCCTTCCACCACAATATTTACCAAGCGGTTGACTCCCACCACATTGACCAAGAAATACATTAGTTCCACTATTATGACATCACGTCAGCCACAGTGGATCCGTCATCTTGTTTCGTATGCTAGAGTATGACCCGATACATTGGTTCATTAATTACCTGCTAGAGTTCAGTAGTGTCAATCACCAGAACGTCAACTATTGTTGCGTCCACCACCGTGTCGGCCATCTTGACCGTCATTTAAAAATTTATAATTATCAACCAAACAATTTTGGAAAAATTGAAGTGATCCTTAGTAAGATTTCCCATACATACAAACCAATATATTGTTTTGATTATGTGTTTAGACCATTTATATGTTTTTACATTTCCAGAAAAACTGTATAAATGATTGCTTTTGCGTGTGTAAACATCACGTTAAGTGTGGCTATTTGAGCGCCACGACTATGTATTTTCCACCCAACAGGCGACTGAGGGGAAGGCTAGGGATGTCGAATGACGTTAGTCAACCCCTCGTAGACGCCGCAGTACGCCGTTCGAGTGCCCTGGGGGGAAGAGAGGCGAAAAACCTAACCCTTTTACATGCGCCGAGTTGGCCATTTTAACCCCTCTCGAGCATTTGTTCTCGTCCCCCCGCGAGCTCCAGCTTTAACGCCTCCGTGAGGGGTGGAATTGGGGAGTTGGGGGGATCCGGTCGCAAAGTGGATCTTTCTTATCTGTCTGCCGCGAGATTCAATCACGCGCTGACGGGAGACGTGCAGCGGAGGAGCCGCCGTGTAGCACGCGACAAGGCCGCGTCCTCCCCGGCCGAGATCCTCCTCGCGGCCCGGGGAACAGGATTAATGCCGAGTAGTGCTTCGAGTGCATCTCCCGGCTCGAGATCCTCTTCTCCCGTTCATTTCAAACTTTTTCGCCTCCTTTAGGAGCTGCAAATGTCATTACGACTGCCCTCACTTTAAAATGTTCCCGCGGCTTACTTCCTACCAGCTTTACCGTACGAATCCAGACACATTTACTGAGTTCTACTTAATAAAAAAATTTTTACATTTTTCAAGACGTTGATGATCATCATGAGCCTACTTTCTCATGCATGCATTCTAATTGAGTCTTTTTTATGGGGGTTGTTTATTTAACTTCAATTATTGGTAGATTCAGTCGCTTTTTTTTTAGCATAGAGTTATTGCAAATTTAACTTTATGTCCACATATCATAAATGTTTTGTGTCATAAAACACTTTCGTGCTGGCTTCGTAAATGATTTACTCTTGATGTCGGTTTCATAATCATAAAGATCACATTGCAATATAAAGAGAATAGGTTAGGTGGAAAAACATTGGACACCTATTCAAGAATGCCCAGGTTGAAATATTGTTACAGCTTTTGTGATTTAGGCTATATTTCCAACCAAAAGCTGACGTGGTTCTTTAAGGAAGTTGATGGGTGATTCCGACTGGAATTTAAGTTTTATAATTTAGTAAGTGTACGTATCTCATACTAATACTGACTAGGTTTTACGTCGCATGGTTATGCACAAAGGTTTGTAGAGATTATAATGATGTCCGAACCTCTTGATACTGACTCAGAAGCTAACTTAAGTCATTCCTGTGTGTTAGAACCTCGTCACATGAGCGCGTCGTGTGAACGATCACGTCCTGTGAACTTGTGAACCAGATGTAGTGCGAGTGCAATGAATAAAGCAATTTTATTGTGAAACTGAAAAAAAAAAAAAACAAGGAATTCCTTCCATTACAGTCAATTGATAGTGGAATGAGTTGAAGTCAACTTTATTATTATCATTAAGAGTAGCAAATATCTTTTTCGTTTTGCGGAATGAAATCTTAAGTGATATTTGCCTGTGTACGCACATTGTCTTGTCGACAGCGTGGTCATTACAGACGAATAAAAAAACAACGTAGTTGAGAAAGAATCCGAAACGGCCTATGCTAAGGAACTTATCCCAGCATTTTCTTGGAGTGACTGCATGAAACCAGGGGGAACAAATGTCAAGATGGGTTGATCATGATTCGAACCAGGATGCTCTGGAATGCTAGTCCAGTGTCTCACCACTGCGCCACATCGCTTCGTGTCACTTAGGCCAGTATTCCAAGACACAAAAACAAATGTGCTGCACCTGTCCCTAACCGAACTTAATGCACGACAGTACACGGCCAGCCCCTTATTTGAAGGGAACGGATTTGAGTGTCCTATCCGTTGGCGATCTGTTTTCCAAATTCCGCGCATGCGCAGAACTCATTTGATCGTTGATTTCGTCCAGATGGTGCACCCACGTCTGTCGCCATTAACTTGTATAGTCATTTTTTATTATCATTGGAGGACGTACCAAGCGTGTTGGTGTGCCAAACGAAACTTTATGATAGCGAAACCATCCTGGAATACATTATGCACACTTTGATTGTCATAACAAAAAAATCGCAAAATTCTGAAAATTAGAAAAAAAACGGGTTTATTTTATTTTATTTTTTTTGCTGTGGGCTGCTATCGCTAGTATTTATGCCGTAACAGTTGTATCGATCGTTGCAAAACGTCCGCTATTATGCGATTAAACCAGTTTCTAGCCTCGCGCAGGGCACTGTTAATTAAAAAGGTTAGCGATTCGTTTCCTTACTGGGATTCGGTTTGGATAATGAAATACGGCCCGCGAGTTAAGTTACGGTTGAATCCCAACGAGACAGTGTTTATTCGCTGCCTTGCCCGAACGTCTTGGAATACAACCTTTAGATCATGGCTGGCTTCTTACATTTCGCGTTCGACTCGTGGGTATAGAATTGTGGTTGTTATGCTGAATTTCGGGATTAAATAATCACATGACCGAGTTCCTAGCTAAATGAGCACCAACACTCTATAGCGCCAGTCATGTGTTGTATGGAACATAAACGTTGAAACAAAGCCATGATATCTGTTGAATGTAAACTATTCATCCACGACCATTTATTGACAGCCACTTCAAAGATTTCAAAGAGCTCGGCAGACGGGGAAATAGATTAAGACACTGTCCAAAGAGTGACATTGACCTATTCTACCGCTAGATTTCACAAAACGCTTTTGAATTACGCAAGCACGCTAAAAGCTTCACCAGAAGTCGTGAGTTTGTGATGACGGGTTCATCACTCATTGGCTGTGCGTGAAAACCAGTGCACCCGGCAAATGTCAAACTGGTTACGCGCGTGGATTGAAAGTTTTCCATTTAAACGTCATTTTCACGTCTATCAATAATTCATTTTCAACGCTTCGTTAGAATTCTCGTGGTTTCATGTGGGTTTTTTTTTCAATCGAACTTTACAATAGCGTCAGATAAAAATTTACGTCACCCCAGTAGCTACTAATTAGAGGGTTGAAAAATATTGCCTTTCTATCATGGATAGCTTTGTTTGAAATAGTATAAAACCGTGTGGAAACCGTAAAAATATTTAAGGAATCCAAATGACACACGTACATACATTAAATATGTGACTATTTAGGCTTATATGTAAAGTGATTACTAAAAAAAAACATGCATTAAACTGAAATAATTGTGCCTGCTTTCGAATATCTTGCTGATTTACCTAACGATACTATGCCTACCTTATAAAATAATCTTGTATACCTCTGTCGTTTTGCGCTAGTCACACGCGGCATTTGCCAGCTTACATGGTTGTTTATTGGAATCATCATATCTGCCATCTTGAAAACAGATAGTTATATACCCAACTGTACTTTAAATTTTATTGTTTTGGAATATGTCTGTCTGGATGCCACGAGCCTTTGGGATTTTGTGTGGAGTATAAAATAAAAACTGAAATGTCAATGAAATATTAATATCTTTGATATAACATTAGAAATTAGTTTAAAATTTTGTGAATAATTACAGATCCCACAGTAGGTACTAAAAGTTTTTTTTAATGAACAACTATATTTGATTTTTTTTGTAGAAAACCTTTTAAGTGGACATAGCTGTTATTATTATTAGTAGTATAACATTCTTATTTTTAGTATAATTAACTTTTATGTAGAAACATTCACACCAATGTTGGTGTGACGTATACCAGAAAACGGTTATAGCACGGAATTTTAAACAGGCATTTTATAAATTTTAATTAACATTTTTTATGTAATTTTCCGCCTGTCCGTGACACTAAGGTATGCGCAGAGTTTTAAAAATCTGTCCTTTACCCGTAAACATTCTGCTTAAGCGGGGAGCTTCAAAATAATTCCAAAATCGTTCACTTAAAAAAAACCGTGTGTCAGTTTCTTTAACGCTAAATAAAGTGTATTTACGTAGGATAAGATTTATTAAGTATTTGTGTCAAGAAATATTCCGATTATTTAATAATGTCTTGCAGTATGAAAGCTACTCAGAACAAATATTTGTAGATCTCAAAACGAGTAAATTGAGGGGATTCACCGTTGAAAGTCCCGTAGTTTCACGAATAGCGACAAAGGACCAGCACGCCATTTCAGTGTCTTGCGTGCAAAAGCCTCTGCCGCAGTAGGTTCATAATTCTTGATGTCATACGACGTTTTCCCTTACTCTAATGCTCTTTTTTTTATGATAAGAAGATTAAAATGATACTTTAATTTACAGATTTATGTTTCAAAAAGTTTTTATTCATCAGGTACAGTGCATCCCATTGAATAAGAGCACATTTGAAACTCGATGTATCAACACATTGAAGTCTGAAACAACACGAACTTTTTTGTCCTCCGTCGTTGAAGTACAACAATGGAGCTCTACAACCTGCACTTGCCGAGTGTGATGCTTGCTGGTCCGTTATTCACAACCGCTTTTACTCATGCCAGTCCTCGGCGCGTGTTTTCTCCGGTTCAGGAAAACACCTTCAAATCACAACTGTGCGCAATACCTCAGTCATTCACTTAACGTTCCCCAGACAGAAAAAAAAATTAATGGGTGGCAGTGTCGCAATTTTAAATTAAAGCTCACAAACACTAACATTTTACTACTAAGGATACTCCAACATAATACACTTATATGTAGTTACAGTTTAATTTAATTTATATTTTGAGTCCTAAGATGAGTATGCACTTGGTCCTCATCTCCCGCTAGTACTTCAAGGAGCCCGAACTATACCGCGCACGTGCGCAAAAGTAAACATTTACATAGACATAACGTAGGCTACTTACGGACTCCTCAGTGTCGCGACAAACTGTTTACACTGCAACTGAAGTCCTGGAAACGATTTCATACCCCACCCTCCATTCCATCTCAGATGGAATCCATTACAAAAAATTACAACTCTTCTAAAAAAAAAACAACTAAGAAACCAGCATTGCAACAAGCAAACTTTGAACATGTGCAATCCACAGTAAATGGATTAACGATACAGCATTAGCATAAATCTAACCATTTAATTTCAATTTCCTGACCTAGGATATTTTCCCCTGACTATTCCCTGTTTTGTTCAAAAATTCACAATCACCTAAAAAATTTTTAGGTATTCTTTGTATTTCCTGAACCTATATGCCCAGCTATGTGACACCTTAGTGGCATTAAGTGGCTTTATTATATACCTTATATCTTCAAATAATCCGTGAATAACTGGTTTTAAGCTACACTAATAATACAAAATTATATTTACCAAAATAAATAAATATATGTATCATTGATTTTTAGGTGGAATTAACTAAACAAAATAATAAATAAACATAGGAATAATATAGTAACAATAATAATTTATGTTAAGTTTGTTTCAAAAAAAAAAACAATGTTATCCCAAAATGTGTATATTGGAGGACTTAGTGTCACCTCTTTAATACGTTCCAAGAATTGCATTTCTGCGGTTTAGTTTCAACGTGGCATGTTTGCCAGTGTTCCCGAAAGGTAAATGGTAGAAGATGTGTAAAAATCCGGGGGGGGGGGGGGGGGGAGGAAAAAAAAACTATTTATTTGACACGAGTGAAGCCAGCGCCACTCCTGGGCCGTAGGTTTGATGTTTTAAGCGCGCGCTACTCGTTGCGAAAGCATAAATGGGTTGTGTCGAGGGGGAAGGGGGAAAATGGGGGGGGGGGGCAGAGCTGGCCGCGTGTCGGTATTCAATTACCGGGCCGGGGCGCCCTCTTGAAAGCACTCGCGAAGTGCCCTCCCTCCCCCGCCCCTCACCCACCCTCGGCCATGTTTGCGCTGGATGGTGGGCGGGAGGTAAGGGTGCGTGGGTTTGCCATCCCCCAGCGAGCAGAGGAGACGATGTTCCGAGCCACAGGCGCAGCCAACCAGACACGGGCTCACCGGGAGGTGTAACGTAAAGTGGTAGGGGGAGGAACGGGCAATCGTCGGCAATTTACCCCCTCATTAATCTGGGTTTTGGGCCATGGATGTTAGACGTAACGCTATTATGGTAGGCACTGGTGCCATTTCAGAACCTTGTGTACCAAGTGCGGTGGTAAAGGCCGTCATGGTTAGCAAAATATACTGTTTTTTTTTTTTTTACTGCAAGGGTAATATAACAGTTAAAAATTAACACTTGTACGGTGTGAAACATTTTTTCCTTTAATTTGCAAAGATCACTGGTTACATATTGTTCAGGGATCTTCGCAAATTTACGGCTACTTTCGTTAATTTACGGGCACTGAGTTTACTTCCTTTCAACATGTATCCCAAAAAATATTCTTTGTATATATTAACAAACCATTCAAAAACAGTCTAGCTACATAAAGTCTACATTAAGAAAAATCTGATTTTGTCCAAGTGTGTTTTCTCCTTTGTTTAAAACGAAACATTCAAACCGGAAGTCGAAATACGTCGTAGTTTCTACGAAGATTCAGATATTTGAAATTACGAATAAATCTTCGTTTATTTGAGATAAATTCTTCGTTGTGCAAAAATTTACTGTAATTTCAAAAAGTGCAAATATTACTAGTAAAGGGTTCGAGCTGTGGACACCTGACATTAATTTAACCCGTGATAATTCTTGCATGACAAATTTTGTTTGTTAAAGTTAGAGTGAAGATTTTTAATTTAAATTAGATATTTAACTTTTTTTACCTTGGCATTGAATTCTTTGTATTTTACTTTTAATTTTCATTTGAAACTGATGGTGTAGTATTTTAAAGAATAATTAAATCTCGTTGTACCGGCGTATCATTTATTTTAAATTCCTCGAACCATTTTAGTACTCGAATCTCCTACTACCCATAGTAGTAGACGTTGCTAGTAGAAGAAGCTAGTCGAAGTTGAATGGAGTTCGGCCAGGCCACAGACTCTCTGGGGCCTGAGGGGTCCCAAAGGTGTGGTAGACTTGGTTAAGCGCCTGGGTTTGGGGTATCCCTTGAGTGAACTACAGGTTAGCCTAATCAGGTTAAGAGGTAGTGAGTGGGTGGCTGTGATGTTGGGATAGGTGGCCTCAGCCTCTCGTTGTATCTCCTCCTCAAAGACACCTCCGGGTCGCGATGAAATGGTGTATCCATTTCCTTGTGGCCCTTGGGAGTTCGTTAGGGTGGTGATCCAGCCCTCATGGGAGTAGTTTCCATGTCTTAATGGTCCAGTAAGTTCCATGGCTCTGGTCTAAGGGGTTCTGTAAGCTGACTCACAATTAACCCCTTGGTTTGCGGGGGAGGTGGAGGTAGAGTCGTGCTTCGGGCCGGGAACCTGGTTGACCGCCCTGGTGCGGGGCAGGAACTTCGTGTGGGCCCCACACCCTCTTCACCCAAAAGTCACTGTGTGAAAGTATGTCTCTTGAAAAGAAAAATGAACGTATGTTAAAGACCATAAAATATAAAGATTATTTTATGTTGCACAGACACATTTAAAATGCATACTCATAACGCTAGAAGTGGAATTAGTTTTAAATTAAAAATCATGCGAGCGAGACTTCCAGTGCTTGCCAGACAACGATCAAATTCATGTTTTCTCATGTTGAAAATACACTTATAATACGAAACTCGGATATGAAATTTAACGTAGATTTTTTTCAAATAATGCTCAGCGTGATACAAATATACGAAGATTGTGTTTTCGACTACATTTCTTGGTGCTGATCACACGCAGTTTCCGAACCCGCCGCTGGAGTTCTTTGCTGGAGCAGTTACGTCGACTGTTAAATCATTTGATTAACAGACCGAAATATTAAATAATATATATAACGGCTCCTATAAAAGTGAAAAAAGACGTGGAGAATTAATAAACACCGGCCTTTGACCTATTTTCGACAAGAAATTTTATTAAAATCCTACCCATCGTGTTAAAATTCATCAAACAGTCAATACTATAAGTTTCCTTTTGACTTTGTGAACTTTAGCTGGCGCTATCCACCACAGATATAAGCACCGTGTACACATTCCCGTTCCGTGTGACTTACGTCCTATTCACCAAATTAATCCTACCAATGCCGCGTACAGAAAGTAAGTTGTTGCACTTTGTGATGAGCTGTAATTTGGCTTCAGTTTATTTACATCTAATTTTTTTTTTTTTTGGTATGCACGCAGTTCTTGTTGAAGAGGTAATTTAAGACCACAATACTCGATGACACTATTTAGCGATGTAGGGAAAGAATGGCCCGTGCCCGTTCCAGCATTACCCGAGGGTTATTTCGGTAAGCCGTGTCAATAATGAAATCATGATTTATGGACCGGGGTTACAGTCCAATGTCAAAGCATCCCGCCATATCGTTCCATATGTTTTATCTCTAGGCCATGCTAGCACAAAAATAGTAAAAATATTATTTCAAATATGTTAATGTTATAAATATTTGTCCTCCAAAATAACAGTTTGCTGCTCCAGCAAATTAGTAAACATCCCAACATCCTGGATGCTCTGTCTTACTCGTCCAGTTTGTTATCTCATTACCTTGTAAATTTTTTAACGGAATTGTTTTCCTGTTAATTTATTCCAAATGCTCTCTTGCAGTTGTTGGATCATTAATTTTGTATATCTGATATTTACCAAACGTTATTTTCGGCCTGTGGAAGGTCACGCAAGTGAGCATAGCTACGAATATATGGGTGATATTTTACCGCTATTTCATTAATTCTAAAAAAATCAGTTGGAAACATTTGAGAGGAATCATAAAATGCCTAACCATTAATTTGGTGAGTAAATTTTTGCTGATTTTTCTTATGTTAATTTTTTATGTACTAATGACATCTTAGCATCTTAAAAAATATTGCTATAGCATTGAATGAGGGATTTATATATATGATAAAAGCTTTTAGTTGATCTAGTCAAACGTCAATCCAGTCAATGTCACGTACTTGTGGCTGTTGGGGAAAGACCATAATCTAAAAAAAATTATAGTAGTTTGCTTCATATCGGATTCTCAACCATGGAGTTTGATGGCATACATAGTATAGGGTGTCCATAAAAGATGTCTCAGTTTCAATAGTATACTGTAACAGTTTAATTTAGACTATTTACATTCAGGTCAAACATCTTTTTTTTTATGTTCAGTATGTGTACATTTAGTTATACGGCACACATCCAACCTAAATTCCAATTCTTCCCACACTTAGGTTACATGTCCGGAGTAATGGAAGCAATAGAATCTTCACTTCTGTGTCTCAACTCTGACAAATCATTAGGTGACGGCGGAACGCAGACACGATATTTTTTTTTCCAATGGAAAAAAAATCTCATGGCGCTATGTCAGGTGAACGTGGAGGCCAGCGAAAAAGATTCTGTCATTACGACCAATCTAACGGTCAGGGACTTCGACGTTGAACCACTCTCTTACAAAATAATATTATGTTATAGGTTCCAGCCCCCTGTTGATTTTAATAATAAAATTTAATAAGTGCGTATACACAAATGAAACATTTCTGTCTCTAGCGTAAAAAAAGGGTCAGTCACTTACTGGTATGTTGTGTAAACGCGTCTACTTGAGTGTTCGACGAAAACTGAGCCCTACCACACGTGATGCTATTTAAGGGTCTGCGCAAACTATTTTCTCGCGTTTCGGAATCAATCTTCTGGATACATCATTTTGGTTCGAGATTGCCTCTTCCACGAGACTCTTAGTTTTCGTTACTTTATCATTCTATGTTTCTATCCAAAGACATGTTCGTAAATATTAAGTTGGTACACAATGAAAAATGGTTTGGTTCGACGAAGAGAAGTTTTTTGTTTTTAGTGTCAAAAAACCATAACATTTATTTTAACAGAAATATTTTTTTGACCTACAGTTTAATCCAAAAAAGAAAAGAATATTTAAATTATTTTTATTTTTTGGAAGGCTTAAGTTAGCAATATTCTTTGATGTGGGTAAAAGAACATTCATTAGTTTAGGATTTTGTCTCGCCTTATCTTATTTTATCCGTGGCAAAGTGTGACGGAGTTTGACTTCTTATTATTGGCTCAAGGCCACTTTACTTTTATAAATACCTCGGAAATGGTCTGCAAATATTCTCCAGTGCTGTTTATTATTACTTAGTCACTATCTACTAGGGTATCCGAAACCATAACCGATTTTCAGAACCGGGAATTTCGCAGTACTATTCTTCAAAGGAACTGAGAATACCCGGTACTTTCTATAATATATGTTTTTATTTATTATGGTGCAGCAGTCGGTGATTGAAGTAGTGATAGTTAGTTTTGAACGATTAAACTTGTTTTAGTGACCAAAAGTAAAAAGGTAAACATTTGTGTTACAATTTTTTATTGCAAAAAGTATCTACTAATGTGAACAAAGCACGTTATTCTCAGTCTTACTCTCAATCTTTAACTGTGAAAAAAAAATTGGTAGTCTGTAAAGTCGGTTTACGGACGATAGTTTAACGTGACAACGCCATAACAAAACATTCATGAAATGATTGCATACTTTTATGAATAAAATTGAATCAATTTTATTGAATTATCACTATTTTGTATGGATACAAAGAAGGAGTGAAATGAAATCTACAATTTAATTGATAAATTTACTTTTATTTGCACTCATTAATTCAAATATGTTTATTACTTTAACGAACAGATTATTTTAACTATAACTTATATACATGTTTGCTATTTAACTTCTTACAATCTGTGTTATTCTGTTAAGGATAGGACGATGATAGGAAAAATAGGAAACGAATGGGAGTGTTTAAAGTTTAATGTGCCTCGAAGAAGTCAAATCGATGGTTGTTCTAATCGAGTGGAAGAGAGATAGATGCGGCGCAAGTGTACAATGAGCGTAACGGGACACAGCGTAACGGGATAATGTGTGTAACGGGACACTTTTTCGTGCGTGCAGCCGGCGTTCATCGATTTATTTGACGTTGTCACGTCAAAAAACTTTTAAACAAATAATCATTTTAACGCATGCAAAACCACATAATTATTTACTTTAAAAAATGTCTTCTTTTCATACAAACTTAAAAGAAAAAGCATATCGTTATGTAGAGAACACTGGCGCAACATCCCCCGGCACTAGCAGCTCGCAGCAGTCCGCACACCGACTGGCGACCGAGGAGCGCAGACTCTCCCCTCCCCCGCCCGCAGAGATCCCACGCCTGAGGAGAGTGTCAGATGGCGCGCTATAAAAACGTAATTTTATGCCGTCGATGTCCAGTCCCGAAATTATCAAAAAAACCGGGAATCGATTTTCAATTCCCGGTTCTTATACTACATCAAAAGTATCGGTAATTCTTGGTACTTTCGGGACCGGGATTTACCGGTTCTGAACCGTACTAGCTACTCACAACGTACGATGCTGCAACTTGGAGCTGAAGAAACATGCCATTAAATCTAAAAAAGTTAATCCCCTACACTCATATTGCAGTTGGGAACAAGGTTGGTGAGTGGTCGAATCACAAACGGAAAACATGACGGGCGTTTTCGTGTGCAGGTGGGTTCCCTCGGGGTGCTCCCGTTTCCACCATCCATTCTTTCATTCAGTGATTTATATTTATTGCACCAATCATCACCCTTGTTCGTGTATAACGACCACGACAATGACGAGACAGTAAACCCCATATTATTTCACTTTGAGGCACGAAAAGCTGGAAAGATTTCACAAGCAACAGTTTGTTTTTCTTTTGGAAATAGTCTGAGAGGCCCACGCGGATTTGACATGTTTCCGTGAAACCGACAGTGTGTCAGAAGATCAGGAAGTTTCCTTTCGTGCTGTCTTGGCGTCTCGACCGGGTGAGCGGAGAAGATGGAAAAGAGGAAAGGAAGAGTGGCAGAGGGGGGATAGGGTTGAGGGTGGATCTCGGTGCTCGTCCGTGAACTGGGAGATCTCAAAGCCCCGCCGCAGGAAGAAGCTGGGACTACCCTCCACAAGGTAAATCCCGACAGTGTTTATCTTCCGACGCAAAGTAGATTGCGAACCAGGCGACTCCAGAAAATACATCCTCAAAGCCAATCTGAAAATGTCAAAACTGTTCCTGGCGTTTTTTGAGAGCAGGGTGTCCCACAACATAATCATCATATTCAACTCATTGTCATTAAAAAAAAATACACAAAATTGCAAGCACGACACTGCTGTTTGACCACATAGTGCCCCCCATCATCAATTCTGACGCATACTGCATACACTGAATAAAATGTTTTAGTAGGTTCTGAGTCTCTGTACGTGGACTCGGTGCGCGTATCATTAACTCCCAAACAATCATAAATCTCATGTGACTACTCGTTTTACTTAACGAGGATCGAGTCGGTACTCAATGACTGGATATATTTCCTAAGCAACTAGTTTATTCCTAAACAAATTTCGATAGAATACCATATATCTATGATCAATTTCCTAAACATGATTGGCAAAGCTACTTAAAATGTTTGTAGGTGTTTACTACATTAGTGCTAATAAAATTAATTCTCGCCGGATTCAGATCAAACATCGACCCTTTCCCTCGTCACTTGAGTTCACGTCTTTGACTTTTACTAGAACCTCCACCTATATTCTTAGTTGGATTTTTTATATAATGGAACCCAATTACTCTATTCCCAATTTCAAATACGCAGCTTTTTAATTTCATCGGCCATATTCTGGTGAAAATTGTTAGCTGTGTCGTGTCAACTTTTCATGCTTTCGTTCCGCAGTCATGGGATACAGTGTGATATTGTTGGAAGCAAACAACATTTTTTTAAAAGTAAATGGTTGGCATTTGATGTCTGTTGTGCTTCAGCAATGTTTCATAGCTTAGTGAATAGCTCTTCATGGGTGCATGGAGTGCTAGTGTTCTTTGAAGGCACTGTCTTTGCAATCTTTAATGAAGAGCATCACATACTGGGAGATCATTAGGCCCTCTTTTCACAGTCAGAGCTCCTCTGCTGTTCTCTACCCATTTCTAGTACATTGCCTAGCCTCCTATTCCGCATAGTTACATTTCGTACATGTTCATTTGACGTGTCATTATCTTCTCTGAAGTGATGTTTTAGGTACTCTGTACTTCTTCAAACTTATCAAAAGTTCTGTTCCGATTTTTTGTAGAAATTCAACCACAAATCGTGCTTTCACTTCTTTATTTCATATTTGGCTTCTTGCAATACGTTTAATTGCTTGATTTTTCCACATATCCTTCATGAACTTTAATTGCATATCCCCTTTCACCTATACGCATACCTGTATTTAAAAATTAACACAAATTTGATCTACTTCATTGAAATCGTTCGGAAATGTCAATTTTTGTTGACATTCTAATGCGTTTTCAACAAATGAAACTTAATACGCTTAGATATGTAACGTTTTCTGACAATAATTCGGTCGGAATACATTGATTACTTTTTGGTAGTTTAATAGCTATTGAATTAAAAATTTAAAAATGTTATATGTACTAACTTCGGGATTAATTAAGTTCTTAGTTTATCTAACGTTCCCGAAAAATGATAACATTAATCTGTAATCTGATAGCAAGTATTATTTACTTCAATTTGGTATTAAAGTTTAAAATAATAATAAAAAGGACGATTTATTTGTAGGTTTGATAACTGAACCCTGTTGTAATACTTGAGTCATTGTGAGGTTCAAAGTTATTTTTTAAAATTTAGTTTTAAGATTTTTTAAATAATATCAGGGTTGTTGTCAACTTCGGAGTTGATCAGGGAAACGTAGCATGCTTTCGATTAAGTAATTTTTTTCACTTAGTTGTTGGTGCTTGTTTATGAACGTAAAACCAAAAATATGGTTTATTAGGAAGTTTTTATAACTTGAACTTTACTGTTCACGTATATAAATAACATATCTAATTTATTTTCAAGTAATAAATACAATTTAAACTACGAAAAGCTCTTCGTGAAAATAATTTCAAATAAAAGATTTACCATGAGAAATGTTCACTTTCTTGTCACGTCGTGTATTTTTACAGACCTGTGTTCCGCTAGTGTTTTAGACCTTGTTTTTCGTGTACACTACTGTGTAGTACGCATATATCATTCTCGTCCTTCCTTGCGATATCAATATTTTACACCCTTCTCACTGGATTATTCATGTCCTCTCATTTTTCTATCCGTCTCATATATCCCGTTTACAGCTTGCCACTGTGTTATTCTTTGTTATTTATTTCAATGCACGCATCCAGTCTTATATCTTGTAAACGCCTGAGTTGTCTTCAGCTTCTCTCGACATGTATTGAATTATTTAATTTTTCTTGAGGTAGTGTTCGCTGGTTGTAGATTCAAGTTTCAAGGGTAGCTGTACGTTTTAATGTCGCCATTCTTTTTTTTAAGTGAAACAGTAGGCAGACTTTAAGCATTTCAGGGTTTTTTTTTACTGGAACTTATGACAGTTTACAAAGATTTGATGTTAGAAATTAAGGAATTACTGGTATAACAATAAAACAAGGATAAATGTGTTGACCGTTCGTATCGTAATAACAATAACATGACTGTTCTGTATTAATATTTTTATTATGATTTTTTGTAGGGTTATTGTGCCGGCCATATCGCCACAATAATTTTTTTTTTTTTTGCTTTGACCAAACATTGATAATCTCGGTCAATTGTTTGCATTATTTTTTCCTAGGTTGACAATTTACATGAAAACCCTAAAAGTGAACTCTGAAAAAATGCTGCATAGTTATTAGTCATTCGCTAAATAATTTTAATTAAGGCTGATAAAGCATTTTGTGGGTTATTTTGTTTGAACTGCCAAATGAGCATTGTTTTGGTCTAAATTTCTCACTGAAAAACAGAAGCTATCAGGAATAGGAATTTCATACCCGGCAGATGATGTGTTATATATTTAAATGGCCATTGATATCATTTTACGTAATAAAAAAGTACAAGTTAAGAAAAAAAAGTTCTTTTTTCGTATAATACGGAAACCCTCGGTCGTACAATACTCGGGCGGCCAAACTCATTTTCACATTTGCTAACGAGTTGTACTGACTGATAAATTTGTGGTTTCAATATTAATCTATGTCTTAACAGTGAAAAACTTTGGGACATTTGTGAAAAACACCATTAAATTAGTAAACATTCACTGACATAAGCAAACCGTAAAAATCATTCAAACAAGTGGTGGGGTTTAAAATGATTTGCAGCAGAATACAGCTTATTTGGAGCAGTTTCAACTGTTTCAATGTTGAAACGTAGTTGTTTGCTACGTGAAGTAGTAGCCACGCAGAAACTATGAAGATCATGGAACGTTTCGAATGTTGTTTATTGCACGACTTGCTGAACTCTCATGCTCGTGTTTAGCTGTGGCATCAGTAACGTGTGATTGAATATGCGTATTGTGTGTGAAGGGCTATAATATCATGTATTTGTCTATTTATGATATATGTTATTTTTGATTACATTTACTAACACGTTTACCCTTTCCTTTACTTCAGAAAACAATTTCACACATCAAATTTTCCTGAAAAAATTAAAACTTAAAATATCTTCAAATTATCAATCTTTGACTTTAAAATTTATTTGATATTGACATTTCTCTAATATTTAATGTTTTTTGTGGTAGCTTATGTACAGATATTTTTATTTTAATGGTAATATGTTTAAATCTATATTGTTTAATCAATGTAATATTTAATCGTGCTTAAATTATTTGCCCTTTAAAAAATGTAGAACTTAAAATGGTAAAGATGCTTTTTTTGTTTAGTTATTGTGAATATTTATGATTTTTTTAATGGTAAATACCTATAGTAAAAGCAATTGTAGACTACACATAGAACTAAGAACCAGTAGCTCTAACAAAACAAGTTTTCATTTGTAACTGTTAAATTTACTAAAAAAAAAAAAAAATATATATATAAAAAAAAAACTAAGTGTGAAAGTGTAAACTATACGAAAAGGGTTAATAAGTAATTAAAAATAATAATGTATTTCTCAACTGCAAACACCTTTTGATAAAACGTCACTGTATTTGCCTATAATTGCGTTAATATTGTAACCGGCAGACTAAATAAATTTAGTAATTTATCTGCGAGTATTGAGAGTAGAATTCACATTCACATCACACATTTTGCTGGAAAAAGATGTAAGGAATATAAGGTTTGCGAGTGGGGGCAAACTCTTTGTGAACCATCCTGTGCATCCCCTTTCCCTCCGCGTCTGAGAGACATCTCATTTAACTTTGTTCGCTGTCCGCGCGGGAAAAAGGAGGGGGACTCGGGGGGCCCGGACGGGCGCGGGCCGAAGTCCCGTCGGTCCCGGGCCCGGGCCCTGGCGTGGCGGAGCGTGCTGGCTGCGCAGGGCTTTGCACAGGGGCAGGCGGGCAGAAGGGTTATAGGGAAAGCGCAAATTTCGCGGCTCGTTAGCCGGCAACTTGTCCCGTCTCAAACGAGGCAGACTCGACGTTATCTCTGCGTGGTAGAGCATAATGGGCAAACTTTATCCCTACAAGGAATACTTTTTTTTTTTTCATAATAATTACTGCGATTACAAACTAAGCTTCGGTGGAAAGTAAAACGACAAAAAAAATAAATAAAAATAAACCGTAATCTAGCGACTAGTGATCTTTTAAAAAACATTTTCCTCTATCGCTCTTGTTACTCTTGTCATCTCGTCCCCGCAACGACGTCATTAGAGACATAAATACCAGTGACAGACATCAAGGATATTGGAGAAGGAATAGTCCTTGACATGTCTCTAAGCAGTGACGTTCGAGCAAAGGTGCTCTGGAACCCGAGCTTAGTGTCTTTTTTTTTCTTCTATCTTCTACACATTACAAGTGCATTTTTTTTTCAGAGGTCTCGTTCAGGTTCCCCTCCAACAGTGTCTGCAGTTCCATCCTGGACGCGTGGAGACACGGCCGCTGCTAATGGCTGATCGCTTCCTCTGAAGGATCCCTCGAAGGGGGAGAGAGTGGTCTCGGCTGAGGTGGCCTCAGTAAGCTAGGGATCAGACTGGAGCAAGACCCGTGCTCGGTGAAACCCCCCCAGCTGGAACACGGGGACTCCGGTGCTAGCCCGGAGAGCTGGGCAGGGGGGACTGGGTGGTCCCGACAGTCCCCGGGAGACTGAAGTGGCCCCGGTGCGGTGTGACGGGGCAAGGCGAGCGCTGTCTAGTGCCTCGGTGCGAGGCCTACAGTCTGCTCCAACTGAACTGTTAAGTGAAACAGCTTCAACTGCAGTGAAGCGACGTATCCGTGTGCCGCCGCACGGGGCGGTAACACTTCGTGCCTAGAGCGCGCTACGTTTAACATACACCTACGTTATGTAAGGTATCGTATTTTATGGTATTTAATTGTAAGGTAATGTTTGTATTAATTTATGTACAGATGTAGGTTATTGTTTTTAATTGTTACGTTACGTTATGTATGCATGCGTGTGTGTATGAACATTTAGTCGAAGGAACGCCTACGAGAGCCATTTGCAAATAGACACTTGCTATTATGATAGACTCTATTATGATGCCATTCTTTTCGGTCACCATCTCATAGTTCTTACTGATCCCTGGTACCCATGTGATTTATCCTTATTTACTTTGTGGTGTCCCATTTTTTTTACGAACGAGAAATTTAAAATATAAAACATTAATGTGAATAATATGCTTAATAAGAAACATATTTTGAACACAATAGATATTTTAAAAATGTATTCATTTTTATACATATTAGCTAAATGAAGACAGACTAGCAACTCTTGACGTTGTAAATTTATGAAGCTTCGTTTATGCATGTTTACATTACAGTTTGATTTTTACATTTATTAAACGTCCGTCGTATGTCGTTAAAATAACAAGATTATGTCTTAAAATTCTAAAAGACATTAACGTGGATAACATATGCTGCTTTTTTTTTGTAAATACACCGCACATCAGTTGTAAATGTTGTTAAAAAATTACGGTACATCATTTACAAAATCAAAAAGAAAGTTTTTTTTTTAGTGTATACCAGCTGTTGTCACACTGTACAGTGACTTCAGGACTCGAGCTACCTTAGGCGTTTACTGCCATAGGAATATGATTAAAATTATTAATGTAGGCCTACTCGACGTAATCAGATGACGCGTTAGACACAAAAAATAACGTAGAATACAATTTAAATTATTAATATTAGTGTATTATTTTTGGAGTACAAATACCGGGGAATCGTATTACAGTAACACAAAACTCTCTAAAAGTACTTGCCTTAAATTTGGCTGAAGGATAAATCACTTCTATAATAGCGCAAGTTCATCACGCAAATTATTGCAGCTGAAACATGTGTGATATTTTTCCAACCTGAAAAGTTGAAGTAATTATTTAGTTGTTAACTGCAAAAAAAAATTGTTATTTTACGTTGAAACGGTGTAAATATTCCAACAGTCGTGTTGTCTAAATAATAATATCATTAAAAATCTTCATTTAAGGCTATAAAAACGTTATAAATACTACTACTTAATCAACGAGGAAAGATGTAAACGCACAGTTGTATTTTTAAAAGAGGGAATAATATTTAACGCTGTGGAAACGAACGACTCTAAAGAATATTTTGAAGATGTTTGTTCTGCGCACGTACAAAACAACCTTTCCCTAATGAACTTCGCGCTTACAATTTTTATTTTTCATCCACTTTCGCCTGCTTTGCATTCATTCTCATTTGCGAGTCAGCGATTTTGGCTCTCATCTCTCTCCGTCCTCGCAAATTATCATAAATACAGAAAGAGAGATAGAGATGGGGAAGAACGAAGAACGAAGAGGTTGATGTAATTAACATTTTACGCCTAGGCGGTGAATATCAAAGGTGAATTCACGTCTTTATAGTTCTATAAATGTCACCATATATTCCCTTCAGTAGCCAGTGTGGCCCCTGATGATAATAGATCGAAAAATCTCAATGGTAACTAAATGAGATTTTGTATTTTAATTTAAATACATTCAACATTTAAACACAAAAAAAAATATAAGCTCACAAACATATGGGTTTTGATGGAGTGTGGTGGTGATGGTGGTATTGGTGTAGTGGTTTTGTTGTTGTGTGCTGTTTGTGGTGGTGTCAGTGGTGTTTTTTTTTTGGTTGTGATGGTGGTGTTTGTGCTGTTGGTGTGTTGCTTTTGGTTGTGGTGCTGGTGGTGACGGTCATGGTTTGATCTGCCTGGAGGCCCGGGCCTACCCAACATTTTCAAACCTGAAAATTAGAAACTAAACATTGAATAAAAATACACTATTCATATTAAACGTTTGGTTTATTTTGAAAACTATAGCAAAAGTAAATCTTATTTTCTGTACAAACTGTAATCGTCTGCTTTCCTGAGAAGAGTTGTGTTGTAATATTTATCTTATATTAACACAAGTTTAATCCTAACAAATAATTTTGTGACCCTTATATGTATTAAAGTGTATTTTGTTGACATACAATTATCGTTTATAATAATTGAAGACTGGAAATAAAAAAGGCTGTAAGTTGCGGTTTTTCCAAATATTATATTTTCAGCAAAAAAAAAAGTACGTCCCAAGGCCAATAACATGAGATAAGGTTGAAAGTACTCTGAGGAGTAGTTAGTTAGTTGTAGCAATTACGAGGTTGTGCTTTCTGTATCTCCAGGCAGTATTTCCTAAAAAAAAAAAAAAAATGGCCTATGTGCCATTCCTGTTATAACCTGATCAGAGGTTATTCCTGATGTTTTGTTTAGTTACACCGTTAGACATCAGGACAGGTCTATACAATTTATTATTATGTCTTGTAAGCAGAAACGTGGGGAAGAGAGAGAGAGAGTGGTGGAAATGAGAAAGAAAATGAGAACAAATGGGCAAGAATATGTAACGGCAAAAATGAAGAAAATAGCATACAAGCAGCCTCCATCGCAATCGGCAAGTTTGTTTCTATAGTTGTATCGGTTTGTTGCTATCAGAGTTTAATGGGTACTTAGTTACTAATATTAGAATCTATGTAATCAATGAAATCAAGATATTAACCCGTATCAAGTCACAGTTAAGAACAGCATGGATTTCTATGACTTTAAAAAGGCAGCTGAAAACTGCATTTATGCACCCAAACTTAAGATATCTACAGTGCAATGGATTTAGGTGTCTGCTGACAACACTGGACAAATAATAACAAAAAAACACACTGGACAGTTTGGAATCGTGGCAAATGTTAACCGTCTTGAAGAAGGGAGTAACTGTCAACAAATAAAATACTGCAGCTGGAACCAACTAGTCATATTTCTGAAGAAAAGAAGAAAGATCTCGAGAAAATGATTCCATACTTGGATTAAAGTTAGTTTTTGCTACGCCAAGTAAATATAACTTCTTATGCGCTTACATAAGTGGATGCACCCTTTTTTTTCATCTAACATCATATTTGATTCGTTCAAAAAGCTGAGCTTTCCTGAATAAATTCAATATTTTTATATGTTGTACTGTTTAGCAAACATGGAGAATTTTTCGCACACTGCGTTTGTTCTTTCTTGCAGCATCCAAACCTCCCCTCGTAATATTTTCTTGGTGTAGGCATCAGATTTTGAATCCCAATCGCTGGGCTTGATTCTATTTCGATGATAAACACGGCGCGAACCAGAGAAGCCGCTGTGCAACAGTCCGCGCGTGTCAAGTGCCTGAGAGCGTCGGAGCAGCAGTCGCCCGGCGCGCGACTGGAAGTGGCCCGTGCAGACAGCTCCACGCCACTCTGTGGCGCCACCGAGCCACAGCCCGCCTCAGTCCGCCTCAGCCCGCCTCAGCCCGCCTCAGAGCCGCGCCACAGTCGCCCGCGTGGGGGGCTCTCCGCGAATAGCAATGCCAGTGCATGGTTTTCTCCTAACACGCTACTCGGTGGCGCCACAGAGTGGTCAGTGTGGAAGGGCCCATAATCTCTCACTCTTTTCGCGGTGAATTGATCTAGTTTTTTTACTTGTCATTACTGTTTTATAATTTTACAGCTTGCTGACTATTACTCCAGCAATGCTATCATTTTGATAAACTATATTAAACTGATTTTCAACTTGCAATGAAACTTTTATCAATCACTGGTCTTCTCGGCTTGATTTTCAAAAGACTATATACTAGTAAATATTACGTATAAGCAAGAATTATTTCTTTGCTGTCTCTGTTTCGTTACTTGGGTGTTAATGATGTTTCTGATACTAAATCAGTTTTGAAAGAATTGTTTTTCTTTTGTTGTTGCCTTATCTGGTTTTTAGTATCCAAAAAAATAATTCGAAATGTTTGCTACATTATTTATGAAAGAATTAATGGTACTCACTCATGGGCATCCCCGAATTGATTTAGAAAGAAACGTACTTCCCTCTTTTTCTTTTGTCTAGTAAGTCTTTACTAGTCGCCTGTGGGTCTTTTTTTTATAATCAGTGATTCTGTATTCTTTTGAACCCTCTAACTGGATTGTCTCAATGCATTTTTAATTCCTCTTCTATTATTTATGTTAAAATATGCGTTAAACGTGATATTCCTGTCTAATTTTATACTTTTTAATTGATTTACATTAATGTTTTTGTAACGTTTGTATCCAAGATATTAAAAGCTGAAGTCATTTCTTAAATTGTAAAACATTATATAAACAAACATCACTTACATAATTGTTGCACTTTAAAATTATATTACCGCATTTATATAACCATTACTATCGCTTGCAACATTAAATACATGCATGTAATTTGAGCATTAAGTTTATTTAACACTATATATGTGAGGTAATTGGTGACCATTTTATTTACATAGCCCTGTTCTAACATTATGAGTCATAACATGAGAAGTTCTTCAAACACCAGCGTTTTGACCAGTCGCCACCTGACTGTGACATATCAATGATCATGCTCGCCCATCAAAGTATGTGTTTGTCAGGGCCAAATGGTCTAAACACGGTGTTTCACAACATTTTAGAGACCGTTCGAAGACTGATTCTCTTTGTACACGCCTGTTAAAACGTTCATTCCACTGATAGAGACCACTGTTTTAGAGTGAGCAGTTTTGCGTTTCTGTAATACTTTTTCCTGGTTTTTTAAGCCAAAAATAATACACTAATATTGACATTTTAAATTGTATTGTAAGTTATTTAATGTATCTAACGCGTTATGTGATGACGTCGGGTAGGCCTGCATTACAATTTAAATCATATTCCTATGGCAGTGAACGCCTAAGAGAGCTCGAGTCCTGAAGTCATTGTACTGCGTGACAGCAGCAGGTACCCACTAAAAAAAAAAGATGACTATACCAAATTGTTTTGTAAATTATGGATCGTAATTATTAAAAACAATAAAACTGATATCATGAGCATTTACAAAAGACAAGCAATACATTTTAACCACGTTGGTGTATTTTACACATTTAAGCCATAATTTTGTACTTTTAACAACAGACAACGGACGCTTTGTCCACATGATATATATTATATTCAAACTGTAATGTGCACATGCATAAACGAATCTCAGTAAATTTACAAAAAAAAATACTTTTAGTATATTACGGAAAAATTTGCAAGCCTGGCTTCATTTAGCTAATTTGTATATATACTATCTTTTTAAGTACCTCGTGGATTAAAAATATTGTTAATGGGTATATATTGTAACATTAATGTTTTGTATTTATGTAAATTAAAAAAATAATAAAGGTGTCGCGTTTATATTAAATAGGACACCACAAAGTGAATAAGACTAAATCAACTTTTGTGAAAAGCGAATTAAATATCACTTGGGTACCAGGGAGCCGTAGGAACTAGGAGAGGGTGAACGGAAAGAATGGCATCATCTAGCGAGTGTCTATTTGTGAATGTCTCTCGTGGGCGTCCCTTCGACTACATACATGCATACACGTACACACGCATACTCGCCCTCACGCATACACGCATGCAGGCCAGCTGTCAGTTTAAGGGGTTCTGGGTTCGAGTGCCGAGTGAGTCGTTGGTGGAAGCTTATGTTCGTCTCAACTAGTCACGGATCTGCCTCATAGGCAGTGAACTGTCGAATGAGAAATTGTATGCCCATAATGTCAGTGATAAATGCGTCATTAAAGCATGGTTGGTTGGATCGTTGGCAATGTAAAATTACCAATGAACCACAAACATTTAAAATTAAAAATAACTGTGAGATCACTCGCCACCCACAAATGCGATCCAAGTTCGGTTCCCAACTGGGGTCAACACTCGGATATTTTTCATGTGATTAGCGTGAGCCGGTGGGTGAGTTACCTCTAAAGACTCCCTCTCCGTTCTCCAAGAAGTACCTTACGTAGCATGCCTTCCCACCCCGTTACACATATCTAATGACAATTAGTCACGGATATGTTGATGATAAGACCATGCGTTCTTGGATTTTAAAGATTCTTCCAAATCTGACAGTACCGCCGCGGTGTTATTGTTTTATAATGAGCTTAACAGGCGCTTTTTATAGTTATCATTATAGCCTGGAATTGCTATGACATTTGAATTTTCCAACAAAATTTAATGTCATTTAATCTACATAGTCACGGATTGCAACAATTATACAAATGTAAGACAGCATTAGTGTATGAAAGCTTGGTAGACTTTATTAAAGCATTGAAATGCAGAAAAAATATATAATATTAAGTTACATAAAAAGGCTAATGATCGCCACGCACGTTAGATGTGTAACTTCAAACTTCAGTAATACACTTGAACGGTAAAACTAAACAATGAAGTATACAGTAACATAGGTACTAAATAGGATATTCGGAACCGTAACCAATTTTCAGAACCGGGAGTTTAGGTATTAGTCTTCAATGGGACCGATAATTCCCAGTACTTTTGGTACTAGGTAGTTTTTTTTATTAATGGTGCAGTCGATGATTGATGTAGTAATAGTTAATTTTGACAGATGAAACCAGTTTTACTGACCAAAAGTAAAAAATATAAACATTTCTGTACAAATTTTTTATTTACAAAAAAAAAGTATCTACTTACGTTAACCAATTACATTATTCTGTCCTAATTTCAATCGTGACTTTGGGAGAAAGAAAAGTTTAATCAAATAAATGTTTTAACACATTAAAAATCAAAGAATTATTAACTTAAAATAACATGTATTATTTCCATAACAAACTTAAAAGAAAAGGCATATCGTTATGTAGAGAACACTGGCGCAAAATCCACGGGCACTAACTATCAGCTCGCAGCAGTCCGCACACCGACTGGCGACCGAGGAGCGCAGACTCTCCCCTCCCCCGCCCGCAGAGATCCCTCGCCAGAGGAGAGTGTCGGATGAAGTGACCTTAGCGAACAATAAAAACGAAATTTCATGTTGCAAATAAACTTATAATACGAAACCCGGACACTAAATTTATATTAAGGTAGAATTCTTAAACATAATTCCGAGCGTGATAAATAATCTAAAAAAATTTAAAATATTTGCTTTTCAACTGCCAACATTTCTGGATGCAAATCACACGCATACTTTCTGCGCCCGCCGCTAGAATTCGCTGACTGAATCTTAAACGTTGCTTGCCACCATCAAACGCACATTGCAGAGCAGCACGGAAGAATCGACAATTTTAAACTATTTGTAACGGCTCCGATAAAACCCCTGCTTTGGATCTGATTTTTGATAATTATTTTTACTAAAATACTGCAAATATTTGTTAAAATTCACTAAAAAGTTAAAGCTATGAAGTTATCGCACACGTTAGAAGTTATACATTTATGGCATTACTAAAATATTAACCTGAAGCATTTTAAAAGACACATTTTAACACAAAGTAGGTATATGTTTCTTTTTTTGCTTAAAACACTGAAATAATTCTGTTAAAACTTTATACAATTATACAAACAACAATTAACATAATTGAGCTGATTCAATATTATTATATTATAACGTTATTTAAAAAAGTTTTAAAAAATCTGTGAGCAGACAAGCACCTCGCTCCTTGAGGTGACCTATCGCACACTCTACCGCTGGCTATAAGCCTCTTGGGAATTTGGAAGTAGAATGTGTAGTATAATTATTGGAATGCTAGTTTTCATAGGTATTTTAAAACTTTTGATGACTTTTAACTATGGCTATTTTAGTTTACCGAATACATTCCACGGTAGTTTCACTATCATGATGTTTCATTTGGCACACCAGTACGTTTGGCATGTCCCATAATGTTCACGATAGTTACTATATAGGCTACGGGTTTATGTTGCTACACGTGGGTTCGCCATCTTTGTCTCACATTTCCATTCATCTACTTTCGTTCCATTTTCACGAAATTACTCTTACCAAATGCCTTATACCAAGAGCTAAGGTGTTTACACATTTAATTGTACAGTAAGAATATAGTGGGTAATATATCGCTTTAAACACTAGTTCAATCATTCTTCAATCCTCCCACTGACGTATTGCTACTTACTTGCAGCGACAGTGGTGGCCCCAGAATTTGCGGAGTGCTGGGGCATTTAGGTTTGCGGCGCACTGGTATTTGGGAAAGGGGCCTTACCATACCCCTCTTCCCAAAGAAAAGGAAGAAAATTTGAAAAAAAAAAGTATTTTTAACAACAAAGTTAAGTCAACCATTATTATTAGCAAGTTTATAATATAAAATTTAACAAAATTACACTAATGATAAGTTATCGTTATATAAGAAATAGTATTCTATAGTTGAATGAAAAAAACATGTTATAACACTAGTGCGTTAGTAATAGAAGGCCAGCGCGGGATCCCTGGGTGATTGCCCGGCTTGCCCAGCCCTGGAGCCGTCAGTACACTTGCAGCCAGTCCCACGTGTTTTCCTTGCGCCACTCCGCCTGGGGTCTGTGCGCGACCTCCCTGACCCTCGGAGAAGGTGTCTCTTGGCGAGGGGGGTGGGGGGGTAGGGCTGGCAGGCTCGTGGGCCCCGCGCCTTCCCTGACCATCTGCAGCGACGAACTTCGGACCTTTGGCCCTTTGGGCACTCTCCCGCTGCCAGAGTCTCTGTCGGCTCTTCTCGTGCCCTGCTTCGTTCCACCGCATCCCGTGTGGACACCGCAACTACATTCAGAAGCAGCCGTGTGAGTGCGATACAGACTTTCACATTTTCGGGATGAAGCAAACACGGTTTTAAAAAATATTTTCGAACTATACCTTGGTCTTTAAATTTTCAACCGGTGGTATACTATACATATAAAACTATGCTAACTATAAAACAGCTAAGTAATAATGTTTCAAAAATACTTAACTTTCTTTAGCTGCTCATAAAAAGTCTGAAGTTTTTGATGTAAAGCTATCTTCCATAAAACCAAAGAATTCTTCTTCTACCAGCCGTGCGTATTTTTGAAGCACTAGCAATTCGTTCTTTGATGTAATAAGGAGCGATTTTTTTTTTTGGCGGGAACATAATGAATCGAAGGTAAGCACGCTGAAGAAATTTTGAAGTGAATACTTAATATGTACCAGCGTGTACGCGAGAGCAAGAAAAATTTCAGGTGAGTCCCGAGATGCTAGAGGAACGTCCTTTTTGACACAGAGTATTAGCGAAGTGGCCGCAGTAATCGAATGGACATATCACTTTTGTCTCAACAAGGCGATTAAGGTTTCATTACCGGTGGGGTTGCACACGTAATTTTTTTCTCGAGTGGAGCGGATTTTGTAATGCGCTAGTGGTTATACTCGTGGTACTTCCATTTCCCCTACCTATTATCTTTAACCCTTGATTGTTTGTTCTCTGCTTTGGCGGAAACCCGTTGTAAATAATGAATCTTTTGGGCCTAAAGCTTGGCCCCATTTTCCGAGTTTATTATATAATTTTTTATTACTTTTAACTATGGGATTTGCTCGTAAATTTACTTTGCTGCATTTTTTGTTGGGTCACAAAAATGTATCATCAACTATTTACCTTCTTTTATTTTAGAGCTGTACAATTTCACTCAAAAGATCATAAAAATAAGTACACCTACTCGCGTGCTTTTTACCTATGAGAACAGTTTCGGGATGAATAACAGGAAAAGCCGTCAAATAATATAAATGACAAGGGACGGAAATCCGCAACCAACACGGCATAGGAGACCAAGACTTATGATATCCCTGCCTGAATTTTATATGCTCTAGTTTTATAGCAGCGTCAAAGTTGAATGATTATCTGGCATTTCTGTCCACTTTAGAGTCCCATGTATTTACAAACAAACTTACCTGAGTTGGGTGTCCTTTCTCATAGGCTGGAATTGTTCACTATTCAGGAGCCTGTGGTTGGACAAATGGTATGCCCATTCGAGTACGTGCTAAGGCAATTGGATGGAACTGTAGGACAAGTTCTGATAAGCTGGTCTGTGAGGCCTGCCAAATTAACTGTGTATTTGGCTGGGTGCTTGTCTTTTTTTCGACAATTTTGAACAGATGTAACCAAATTCTTCTCAATCTTTCCTATTTATGTTTAAAAGATGCTAATATATGTATTATGTTTGTCTTATTTATTCCTTGTTATCTTTGCTATTGAATAAAGGGTTAAATTTTTTAGTATCGTATCTACATGAGACATTTTCTTGGCAAAAATCTGGACATTTCGTAGAAACTTTGTGTCTCTTGTTACATAGATCTCGTCAGCGAGAACAAGAGACGTAACACAATACAGCGCTGATCACGGATATTGTGGTAGAATACGCCATTGCCCTTAGCAAGTTACCATCTCAGAATTCGCCTGGACGATTCGGGAAACAGAATGGCCATACCATAATTCGAACAATGGGGGCTATAAGTTAGGGAGTTGGTATGAGCAATATTTGTCTTGCTAATATTGAACCTAAAACGAGATCCCTGGTTGGCAAACAATCGTTTGTTTCAAATTGTGTTTAATGAATTAAAGTTTGTTTAACATGAAGGGAATTTTTTTTACATTTCTTCTAGTGGGTTTAATTCAATCTACTAAACAAACGTATCTATGCAGCTAGGACTATTTTATAAAAAAAAATGCCTTCAATTTTTATACCATTGACCCGCGTGGATAAATAATTTTAAATAATTTCCCCGTGATTCGAAAAAAAAAAGGGGGGGGGGGGGGAAGGAGCCTACAGTTCTCAGGTATGAGAGCCACACCCGAACGGTTCCGAAGTTATCCGAATTTTTTTGATAGCTCGCAAAAAAAAATATATCGCAAGGATTTATATTTTTTTACGGTCAAAGAGTATTTTAAATAACGCTAATCTAACCTAACCAACATTTCAATTTAGTTACTATAGCCTAACCTACCGTCCAAGGGAAAAAAAAAAAACTATTATTTGTTTACACTGACCGAACCTAACCGAACCTTTTACCTCGTTAAACTTCGGAAGTGTTCGGGTTGTGGTGGTGGCTCTCATCCCTGTGAACTGTGGGCTATCCCGAGCACGAACCCGCCCTCCGCGGCTGCCTGCGGGTGCGCAGGGCGAGTTGCTCCCCTCCTCCCCCTCCCCCGGCAGCCCCTGATCATGGCGCTGGGTCCGGCGCGCCAAAGGGCGGAAGAGAGAGAGCCACTGTCAGCGGAGCGATGAGACCGTAAGTGGTGAAAGCGCGAAAAAGCCGGCGAGAGAGGAGCCAGATTTCAGAGGTGATCACGTCGCTATGCTTGTGATTAGTTTTTTTCGGGCCTTCGGAAATGTGCAGCGAGATAGGATTGTAATTTGCTTAAAAAATAATAATAAAAAAATGTAGATATTTTTTTTTGCGTCTTCCCCCCCCCCCCCCCCTCGCGACTCGTTCCGCCGCCCCACCACCCCCATCCTACCACACTCCCCAGGCGGGAAGTGAAACGTAATTATCTCAGCCTCGCCACTTGCAACCATGTTCCGGGAATGGCATGCAAATCCCATTGCAAAGGTTTAATATCGCTCGGAGTTTATTGTTTTTTTTTCCTTTCCTCGCCGTGCGGCTTTGCGCCAATTTGACCGGCGCAGGCGAGACCTTCCAACGCAACGGCTGGAATAATTCATCCCTGGTATTACTTTATGACGGTAGGGCTGGAGCTGATTCGCGCAGGCGGGGGAGTCGTTAATTACAGGGGAAATTTTTTTTTGCGAAGTTGAAAATGTGATAACTATCTCGCTGGCCGGCCAAAGAGGAACCCTCACGCTTTCACATCTACAAATAATGTAAGATTTTTACGTCAAATTATTATTTTTTTAATTAATAAGTTAATGATCTTTGTATGCTATGATATTTTGAGTTCCTGTGAATTTGTGTTGTGTTTCGATTACTATCCAAATTTTAAGACTTAACTATTTTGACAGCGAAATGTATAAATTATTATCAAATTGAATGCATTTTAATGAAGATCGAAACCTAAAATAATGAATTTTTTTTTAAACTACGCCATATTCAGATTCTGTGTTCCATTGTATACAGGATAAATATTCACATGAAATACAGAGGTTTTTTTTTTTTTTGATGTCGAATCAACAGTTTTTTGAAGGTTTTGTCATTACTACAATATAATTTTTTTTGAGTTAATGTTAAAACATGTTTACTTAGTACCGTAAAATTACGAAGATGCTTTGAGTGTTTGTAACCAGTGACCATTTCAAATTATAGATAATTTTTTTTGTCTGCAACACAAATCAACTGAATCTGAGAATAATTGAACCATGGTCCATGCTAGGAAACCATGCCAGCTCTTGCCTGTGGAGATTTTAGGAAACCATGTTAAGCGGACAACAGAATCGCTGATCTGGGATTTTAAATGAAGCCCATATTAACATCAGTGAGTATATCGTCTTGCCTCTGTCCTATCGGGCTTGGTGGTCAGTTATGAGAATTTCGCAAGCTCACTGTTATGTTTCTGTTAGATTTCATAACATTTTCTCTCAATTTCTGGCCGATTTTCGTCTTTATTTGCCGCTGAATTTACGTGAAGGCTTGTCTACTTTTTCGCGTAAGGGTTTCGTTATTATTCTTGGGGTTGTCACACTGGACTTTCATCCAGGGCTGTAGCAAAAAATATTTTCATTTTCTTTGTCTCAATCTATACTATGTTTGGATTGGCGATAAACTTTCAGCTACCTGCTACTTCAAGTTTCGTCTTTAGAGAATAATAAGTTTTAATCGCAAAAATAATGTATTTATTAGAATCTCAAAATTATGTATTTGTTTATGGAGGAATAAATATTTCGTTTTATAAAATATTTTGTTAGCCAAACAGTATATTTGTATTCTTCAAATTGCTTTGTATGTCTAATAAAATACATATGCAGAATGTTTAAATCCAAGTTTCTTTTATCAAATCTATATATTTTGAAAACATATTTTTTGTGCAGTGTTACTTATTTTTTCATCGACTCGCGAATGTCGGCTGTTAAATCTATTTCACTCATTAGATGAGCAGCTTTCGTCCAGAAATTATTGATTAGTGGATCAGGTTAAATAAGTTGAAGACATGACGAAATTGACCTGTAGAGTGTTTGAAATACAAGCTTATATAGAAAACTACTAAACGTATTCTTTAGCAGTTTTGGTGTTAGAAAAAAGTAAGGCAGTGCGTGATGCCTACTTTCAAGACATTCCATGTACGGTATTCGGAAACTCTAACATGGTCATCATTGACATGTTAACACTGCTGTATCTTAAAACCTTCAAACAGAATAATTACAGAACTACCAAATATGTGAGCAGTTAACTTCATTTTAACAGTTCCCAAAGATGGTATTGTAGGGGGAACGGCTTGGAATTATAGTCCCACGCATCACTACTGGAAGACCGCATGCACGTTCACGGCCTGTCACGCAGAGGTGACTGTGCTCTCGATGTCCGTGCTGGTGTCGCCCTTAAGGGCCTCCTTGCATTCTGTTTGAAAAATAACAGCAGCAACGCCAGGTGGACTGACCCATGATTTAACTTTGATGGATACATTTTTAATCGAGTTAAGTGGAATTTTGTCTCCAGATGCAGTTACCCAATCGCGTTTCGTGAAATGTCTCAGGAACCATGCCTTTCCTGCAACAACACACGCACCAACACACACCAACATACACAAACACACACGAATATATACATGTGATGTGTTTATTTTTGATACCCAAAATCTGTTCTAATGCTTGAACTTAATAAATGATATTCCTCAGAACGTTGAATAAGAGAAGGTATCTTAAAATATGTTTATTAATCATTGCCAATGTCTTAAATTAAGTTTGATTTCATGAGAAGATATTGTTTTCAATGTTAAAACCATATATACAATATTTCACCCCTTAAGAAGTAGAACTTTCGTTCTTGAATAATGAGTATGATTCAGTCCAGTGGAGCCTGAGTAATTAAATATGTATGATTTTATCGTGCCAAGCACCAAAATAGCGTCCATATTGAATTACGTGTGATGTGTTCATTGGCAGCTTCAAAATTTCACCATCTCTTCAGTTCCCACATAATGTTTTAGGATTTTCATTGGTTTTTGGTCCATCAGGGAATGATAAGTAACCAGTTATCCAATGACAAGGGTCATTCAAGCGTATAACATTTGCTTTATAGACTTCTGACGAATTACAACTTGAATTTAGGTCAAAAAGAAAGATTTCGAAGGAACAGCGGTGAAGGTTACGGGAGAGGCTCAAAGACGCATAGATGTCCACAGAATCTAAGTCAACAGAAACCCTGTAGTAATCTACTCTCTGATCGTTGAATCTGAGTATTTTCGGAGGTATCACCTCGTATCACCTCAGCGATAAACGGAATTGTTTTGTTTGCTACACCATAGTGTCTCCATGCGCAGTACCTTGATGTTTCGTTTGCCAGCTCACATTTCGCGTAGCCGCAGAGGATGTGCGAAAGCCAGGACAGGTTAAAAACTCAGATATCTCCTACCAAAGAAAATCAAAAGCAACCCACTCAAAATCTTTTAGATCTTAAGTCTAGATTTGTATAAATTTTATGATCGCTAGGTATGATGTTCTTAAGTGGTTGAAAGGCTTCTTTGATTTGTGGACTCTGTCTATAGACAAAGCTAAACCCGAAACTTCCGCCCTTTTTTTTTCTTTTTTATTACAAAAGAACGGGTTCCCGCCTTCTACGGAGTCACTAAGGAAGGAGGGGGGGGGGGGGGGGAGTTGCACATTTTTCATTCCTCCCATTCTTTCCTTTGACGATCCCAGAGACAATAATAAATTATAATAATAAAAATTAAAATATTTATTTCCATCCTCTCCCTCTCTTGATAAGTTGTTTCCGTTTCTTGCTTGCATTCCTCTTCGATCAAATTATTGTCCCATATTTACCTTGCTTGGTATTTTTTCGGGTTTTTTCTGTCCGTAGATATCTTTGTTAAGATGTTTAAAATTCCAGGTATCTGTTCCCATTTATGACATTTATGGCAGTTATTTTACCTTAAAGATTTTCAGCTAGCTGTGGCACATAGATACGCGTAAAGCTATTGAAATTCGCCCATCATTTGAAATACAATCGAAAATTAGGGTAAGAATGGCATATAAGAAAAATATGTACTTACACTTGTTTTAGTTTCCTCTCTTGCTCACATGAATATACGTTTTTGACCGCTGAATTGGTATAGTTGTTTAAGACAAAATTTTCTCGTTTGCCTATTGCAGTTATATCAAAGGGTCATCGCTTAGTTTTCCATATTTGCACGGAGTACAACTTAAGTTCCAAAAATCAGGTTTGTGCCTGGCATTAAGGGGCCCGCCTCGTCAGGGGTGTATCTGTGTTAGTGAGGCGGAATGATAAGTGCAACTCTCGCTGGTGCTTCTAGCGCGGTATCGCCTCTTAAGTGCAAGGCTCTGAACTGGTGCAGTCTTATCGTCGTCACAGGATAACTTTGAAGATTGAGCGGTGACCGTAATATTATATGGCGGAGAAATTAAGATAAATTTGTAATGCAAGGCCCTTAAGTTCTTTCAAGAATCTGTAGCGGTTATTTTACGCCTAAAAATTACTCTGAAAACGCGCGTTTTAGCCATTTTAACTCTTCTAAAAATACATTTAAAAATCTTAATCCGAAATCAAAACTACTTTTCGGAACTTAGCGAATTCTTAAATGCTTTTCGTAAACAGACCCCACTCGGATATCTTAAGTAGTTTTGAAATCACGTTGTTTTTCCTGAAGCTCTGCGCACCGTCTGTGTGACCAGGTAGGCGGAGCCCTTAAGTAGTGCACTTGGTGCATCTTGGTGATATCAACAATTATAACTCCAGGTTGGAAGGTCCCCGTAATTTATCAGCAACGAGTTGAAGCCATAGGTGTTAGAAAGCCACTGTAAGCTTGGAAAGTTGAGGCATCTGCCATTTAAACATATATAGGCCCGATTGTGTCATTAAACACGCAATTTTTCGGGGAATTTATTCATCAAAGTTATTCGCATTCGTTGAAGGTACAAGACAAGCCAGCCACTTTGCAGTGTTGGGACGTTTGGGCCAGCGGCGAGTCTTTCGAGAGAGTTCCCGAACTGCTGCGGTTACCACTGTTCGTTGTGGGTTGGGAGAGGGGGGGGGGGAAGGGAAACCGCGCCTGTTAAGTTCCCGTCGCTTAGTATGCCAAGGGTAGTCGCCTCCTCCGACGCCGACGGCAGACGCCCGGATATTGGCGGAAGACTTCCTTCACCCCGGCACACGCGGCAGAAAAGGCTGCGGCGCAAGATAATGGGATAGAAGTGGCAAGTTGTTGCCTCGTGCACCACCGCCGCCGCCAACCCCGCCGTTCGTAATGACTGCAGGGAGTCGTTGGCAATGGGGGGGGGGGGGGGGCGCAGACCACAACACTTCCTCCCCGGGTCCCAGGGAACTAATTTACAGCTTCATTACCCCCGTTCCCCCCACGCCCTCTTTACAACGACCGCCTCCCTCCCCGCCGGTTCTTCACCTGCCGCTCAGAGTGCTAACATTTCACCACCCACCCCACCCTTTGCCATTTTTTTTCCCCCTTCTCCTCGTTCGTCTTTTCCCGACACCTCTCGAGCGAGGTTCCGCGCACGTGAGCGCATTGCAAACTACCAGCGCGCGAGCCCCTCCTCTCTGTGCCTGCGGCACGCACGCCGTAGCTAAGCTCGTGACACAGTCACGTCCGGGCCGAGTCACGCTGTACCTTCCATGCTGTCTCTGGGAACCCGTGTAATGGAGCAGCGCTGGGTAACTCGCAAGAAATATACGTGTGGCAGTCGGCACCATATTACTTTATTGTTTTGCATCTGTAACTATGAATTTTTTTCCCGGTGATTTGAAAAAAAATGTATATTTTTTGTTGAATGTTTAAAAATATTTTTATATTTTAATGGTTTTGAAAACCTTAAAGACCTTTGATATTGTAACTCTAGTATATATTGACAGCATGAAATATTGTGGAGTAGAAATTTGAATAAATTATTTTAATGTAACGTCTGTTGTAAAAATACTTATTACATCGATGCCGTGGCTTATTGTGACGCTAAGCAAAACGCGAATGTATAGAAGTATAAAAACTAAGGATATAACCACTTTAAATAATCAAGGTACATAGCTGTGTTTGATATCTACTTGTTCTTCGTTGCGTGGTCTTCTGGGGCGTCTCGAATTTAGTTTTTGAATGGACATGAGTTTGTTACATAAATATTAGTCATTTTACATTCTTAACAGCCTTATTTTCTTTTTAAAATGTTAAAATAACATATTCAAGTAATTACCAGTCAATCTATTCAATTAAAAATGAGGCGTTCATGCACAGAACAATGTATTAGCTCTGCAACCATCTAAACAGAGTAGCCTATGTACGACGATTGTTTGATTTCAAGTTAGAAACATAACTGCACGTAATTTATCACAAATTTTGTTTTTAAATGATTAATATTATTTTAGGCAAACTTATTATGACCCATATTACTTTTTATTGACTTTCAAAAAAAAAATTTTAGTTAAGAGGATGTCAGATGAACTTAATGCATGTTGTCTGACTATATATGATTTTAGGATACATTTAGTATTTGAAAAGACTTTATGCAACACCACTTTCTTGGCAGTGGTAAAAAATAGTTCACATTTGAACACGGTTCTTAAGAATCTTATCAGGTAAATTGTTTATATGTAAAGAAAATGGCCAATTGCAAACATAGAAAAACCTTTGTGTTATAAAAAACCTTTCAAACACTCTTAAAAATTGCCAGTTCATATCTTCAAAGAACACTGGTGAAATATTATCCAGTTTTCCCCATAAATTTGCGGATATATATTTGCAAATGAGTGGGTAGGGGAGACTGGGGCTAGTTGTCACAGATAAAAGTTTCACACTCTTTATTTAGACGTTTCTAATGGATAGACTGTATAGATTATCATCTACAGGCAGACATAAAATGAATTACGTGCTGACTGAAACTTTTCTTTCCTCAGTAGCCATATATTTTGAAAATAATTTATATATGTATTGCTGATAAAACAGCTTGTACAACAAGTACAACCAATCCTTTTTTATTTTAATATTTGTTTTAATGTATAGACATAGAGGAGCAGTTGCCGTTCCGAGCGGCACACGAAGCATGAGTTGTGTGCCCGGTGGAGCGACTGACGGGGCGCCGTGCTTGTTGCAGAGCCTGCCCCAGACGCCGCAGGCGGGCAAGAGCTACAGCAGCACGCTGCTGAACGGTGGCGCCCCTGGCGGCTCGTGCTGCAGCAGCGCCGAGTGCGCCGCGGAACCCGCGCACGAGCACGTGAGTCCTCCTCCCACCTGTGCTGCGCGTCGCCACACATGTCGAGTAGTTTATAAAGTGAAGTGAAAAGTTAATGTGGGTTTTCATTGCTTATTACAACAACAATTTCGGCAATAAATGTTAATTATTCTTGCATTTTAAAAATCTGATTACTAGTATAATTTCAGGTATTTATTCTTTTATTATTAAAATAAAAATGATTCTATTTATTCATAAACGTATGCAATCATTTCATCAATGTTTTGTTATGACGTTGTCACGTTATACTATCGTCCGTAAACCGACTTTACAGAAAACCAATTTTTATTCTGTTACTATTAAATTACCCACATGTATTCTAGTTATATATGCTAATTACGGGTTCACGAGCTTATTGAAGCACAGTATTATTACATCAGAGGCCAGGCCAATTACGAAGAATCCTTAAAGATATACTTATGCATTAAAGCCACTCACTGGAGATAAAATTAGAGATACGTTACAAAATGGTAGACACGCGATAACACTAGATCTGAACTCAACGTCAGGAGACAAGCCAGAAAATCTGTGTCCTGCTCCAACTCTATAAAATCTGTGATTTTATAGAGTCAGTAACCTTGACAGTTCCCAATGGTTATAGTTAGAGACCGGAAAAATTCGCGGATTCATTTCGTGATAGGCTGAAATTCAAACATGTGTACAATTCTGCTGGTTCTGCTATTGACTCGCAGTTTAACTGGAGCTCTATGGGCCAATGAGAGACTATCGACCAAAGAAGCGTCGAATCACAAGCTACCCAGTGGAGACGCCTCACAATTTAGTAACCAATGAACACGCGTGTTTACTTGAGATGTGCAGAGGATAATTGAGGCTATCCTAGAGGTCATTGAATCCGCGAATTTTTCCGGTCCCTAGTTATAGTTTAAGCAAAGAAACAAATATATTTCTATATAACAATTTTTTTCTGTGTCAACTTTAGGGATTTGAACTCTATTACAGTCTTAGATGCTTACGCCATCACAAATATAACATAATTTCTTTAAGTTTATTCTCGACCCCGAAGTTGCGTACCGATGAGCAGAGCATAACTTCAATGAAACTGCACTACCACTGCGAGGCAGCAACCAGAAAACATTTTAATACACAACTGTGGTTAAACATGTAAATTCCAATCAGGCTAGCAACAATTTTGACCGTTTCACCCTCGCCAGTCCTAAATAAATTTGGCTGTCACGCCAGGGGCTAACTTATCGAATTGCAGAAGAGTTAATTTTGGAGCAGTAAATATGGCTGTAATGTATATATATATATATTTTTACTCTCTGCTGTTTCCTTTTCCTGGCTGCCGCTTGCGCGTAGAAGAGTTTTTTTTTGTGTGTGCGGTAATGCGGAAGGCCGCGGAATTAATAATTGTGGCGGGCGTAAGCCTGCAGGTTGACGTCCGGTCCGCCCGCGACGTTCTCTTGTTTTTGTAATGTCGTCCTTTTATTTATTTTTTATTTTTTTTTGTCGTGCTCGTTCGCCGGGCCGGCGCGGCTCTTCATTGCTGCTTTAATTCGCCAGCCGCGCGGGGGATTGCAGTCGGCGCACGCGACCCCCGGGCTCGGAGGTAAGCCCTTCCGTCCGCCGGCGCAGGGCCTCGTGTCGCGCGGCGCGAGCCTCCTCTGTTAAATACACAACGCGCGACGACCCAGCGCCTTGCCGTCGTGTCGCCGTTGCCTTTTCACAAGCACCGTCCTGCAAAATTAAAAAAAAAAAAAAAAGATGGCGAACGGCTGAATGTTTTCCCCGGAGGGAGAGGACGCGGGATGATTTCCTCTTCCGTCCCACGACCACCTCTTTATTTATTTTTTTTGTTACGTCGCGATATCCTGTGCCCCTTTTTTTTTTCCTCCACGCCGTATTTATTTTTTTACACCTTGAATTTATTTCTGTTTCCCGGCAACGATGAGGAAGGAATATCGTTTCAAAGTTGCAACAGAAAAAAAAAAGTCGTTGGGAACGGGTTGCGCAACACTCGGGTCGGGATTAAAGCGGCTCGTTGAAGGGGGACAGGTGAATTATGCACAGTCCAGGGCTCAGGAGTGTCGGTGCAGATTAAGAGCATGTCCTGGTTGGTAAAAGGAGAAGGATGGGGGTAGTTTTCGCTCCGCAGGACAGGAGATGAGAACTGCATTGCAAAGTGCCTTAACCGGGAGTTCGTCCTGCGAATAATTAAACCGCCCGCTAGTCAACTGTTGTGCCACCCCACTTTTTTTTTTATCCCCGGGTCATTCGCTTGTTCGACGTTGTCTCTTTTGTACCGACTGTTTCGCCGAGTGAGGCAGTTTTCTCCGCGCCATCCCGAGTTGACTGAACCTTTCTCGTTTCTCCTGGACCGAGTTCCGAGGCTACAGAATCTTTCAAACTGTTCCTCTTTTGTTTCATCCCCCCCCCCCTCTCCGCATCCATCAAAAGTTCCTTGTCTTCTTTCTGGCCTTCACGTCTGTTATGTTTCTTTGTGGGTTTTTTTTCCCAACTGGGCCTAGTTTTCTCACAACAATATCGCAAAGTGAAACCGCTCCCAAAATCTCAGCTAGAAACTTTATTGTTCTGCTGTATCATGAGGCTCCTTGAGACTTTTATTCGTATCCTTTCATATTCTTCGTATTTTTTTCAATTCGAAGTTAGTTATTATTTATTGTCGTCACGACCCTCCCACCGGAGTTCCTTCAGACAGGAACATTTTGGGAAACAGGGAAAACTCACGGGATTGAAAGGTGTCTTCCAAATCAGGAAAACCCAGGCAATGTTTAAATATCTTAGTCACCGAACTGCATTTGTTATTATTCGTAAACTTGAGTGTTGCTTTGGTAGCCTTAAAAAACTATATAATTTAATCATAATTTAATTTGCAGTTCATAACCTTGATATGTTTTAGAAACAACAATAAAACGCAAGAGAGACAACTAGCTTAGTATAGACTTTAAGCACATTAGAATGTCAATAGGTTAGCCTTTTTAAAAGTTTGACCTAATATTATAATTTTTTTAGACTTACTTTGTAGATTACATGATAACAGTACCAACTTCCAGTTCTGCAGGAAAAAGTTTAACAGTCACTTCTGCGTGTTATGTATGTTTGTTGACATGTGTTTCGATTGGAACGTATGTGTATTGTAATACTTTATGTTACCATGCAAGGTAGGAAAATGAGACGCGAACAAACATGTTAGATGCAACAGGAAAGACAAAGAAATCTCAGGGAAACTGGCTGAAGTAAGTGTGTTAGAACTCACCTTGAACCCTGACGCGTCGTTGTTTACACGAATATCTCCATCATCTGATTAAACGTTACTGAAGTAAGACGCAACTAGGATATCAGCGTTCCCCGTGACCTTTATTAATAAATCTGTTTTCCAAAGGAAACTTTGTTTCTGTATTCTCGTCAAAATGTAAACTGCTGAAGCAATATCTCATAAACTGTGGCGCCTGTTGTACTAAGTTTTTGATTAAGCTATTCAAGTCCTCTTTATTTTGTTTAAAGTCCCTTTAAAAAGTTTAAATTGAATTTTATTTTTACTTTTTTGTTTCATTATAAAAAAGAGAAAACCTTTCGATAACCGTGTGATTATCTTTTTTTTTTTTTCCTTTTCAGATTGAACTGTCCTGCTTTCTCCTGATTGAAAACTTCTTTTCCCTCTTGCCAAGGAATTTTCCCACTTTTTTTTTTCAGAAGCCGGGGGAAATGTATCGCCGGCAATTCAGCTGATACAATACACTTTCGTGGGGCTGGGAGCATGGGAGGGGACTCCTCGAAAGGCCAGAATAAGGGAGACTGCCAAGATTTCCTCTGCATAAATACTTATTTCATTTGGAAACGTTTCACATATGCGAGCCCACAGCTCTTTTGCTTCATGACGTCAGCAAAACTTAACCGAATAAGCGTCCTTCCGTGAGTGTCACATGGAACGAAAGTCATTTACATCCTACGAATATGCTGATCTTATAAATTTTAGATTGCAATTAAAATTATAAATGTATATAAAAACTAAAAAAAATCGTTGCTAATGGCTGATTTGTTTACCTTTTTTATTGTGACTTTAATAGGCATTAATTTTATTTGTAATAATGACAAAAATATACATTAATATCGCCTGTTATAATCATCTTTCGTATCATGTCTTAATCCCCTTGTTAGATAAGCTAGTTTTATAGTGGGTAACTATTAAGCTAAACTTACAATGGGAAATATACCCAAAAGTGTTCATGCGGCCACGTAACTAGTATGGTGTGAAGCTGGGGCGACCTTACTGCTCGATAACAGTATTGGATATGTACTTATTCAGTGATAACTGGTAGCAAGTGGGCTTGATATCCCGTTGGAGCAGGACACAAATTGTCTGGCTTGTCTCCTGACGTTGAGTTCAGATCTAGTGTGATCGTGTGTCTACCATCGTTATTTTAACTCCGCCCGTACATGATTGTCACTCTTAGGGGCAACCTGTTAAATGATACTCTCATTGATTGAAAGTTCAATTTTAAAACTGCAAAAAAAAATATATTGTGAAATTGTGAAGCGTAATCATAATCACTGTTACTTTAGCGAAATTTAGTTTGGGAAAAAGAGCGATAATTTTTTTTCTATGCTTTGATAATAATAATAAATACCATCTTTGAGCCATTTGATGCAGTGCAGAACATTTATTTGACAACTTGTTGCAGAAATATATGTGTTATAAGTTTTAAAGTAATCATTTATTTATTGGGAAATAAACAATTGGCTGCTTTGGATAGCACGCAATTAATGCTATCGCGTCGATGGTTTTCATTCGCATTAAAAATTACTGTAAGCGTTTGTTAAAATACCTACAATATTACTTTAATGAATTTGCATTGCAATGAGTTCTTGAATGTGTGTTGTGTTTCTTACAGTGCTGAAAATAAAACAGATATTAATATAGTTTTCGTCCCATTTGAAGAGTTACTTTTTAGTCTTCAATGTAAAAATTTAAACTAAGAAAGAAAAAGAAAAAAACAAGTACCAGTGGACGAGAATCCGACGCTTAGGGAAATAAAAAGGGGAAAAAATATATATGATAACTAGAGACCCGTGAATTTCGCGGATTCAATGACCTCCAGGATAGACTCCAATATCCTCTACACACTCGGGCAAATGCCAACTGTTCATTGGCTGCTGACTTGTGAGTCGTCTCGACTGGGTGGCCTGTGATTCGACATTTCTATGAGTGAGGGTCACTAATTGGCCCTCAGTCCTCCAGATTAACAGAGAACCAGTGACAGAAGCAGCACTAAGGTATAATTATTTGAATTTTAGCATAACACGAAATGAATCCGCGAAATTCACGGGTCTCTAATGATAACCTCTGGTTTGAGGGAGAGGTCAACTTTCAATCTGAACCCTGAAAAGCTTTGCACCACATCGAGACTCAAAGCGAGCACCGAGAACCGAGGCCAGCCTCGCTCGCGTGTCCGTGACACGGCGATCGCCGCAAAGCTTTGGTCATTGGCTGCGGTGCGGCGCCTGTTTCCCCTCTCGTGCGCCGGACCGTCGGCGTCGCCAGCCATTTCGCTCGACAAAGATAAAAAAAAACACGCGTTGACTCACATGCAGGATGTCCCACAACTAACTGGGAACACGCGTATTTCGCGAACACATTTCGTGTCGAGGTATTTCACGGAAACACTGCAACTTTTTTTTTTTTGTTATGGTTGTTGGCTGAGGCCGGTGAGATACGTTCTCCCGCACTTGGTGGATGTCCACACTTGGCCACGACTCTTAAGGAAAAGCTACCATGGTTAGAGACCGGAAAAAATTCGCGATTTCAAATCCCTAAATGATAGACTCAGGGGCGCAATAACATGGGGGGGGGGGGCAAGGGTATTTTGCCCCCCCCCCCTCTGAAACCTTGAAGTGGGGGCAAACGGGGGCAAAGAAAGTGCTGTGTAATCAATTTTTAGATAATAAAACTGCTTAAATAGCACCATTTTCCACCTTGAAATACAAATTTTCCCGGGAGAGGATTCCGGACCCCCCCCCCCCCCCCCGCTTCAATAGCGGGGATCGATGATTCTTTATAAAAAGGTATATTGCCCCCCCCCCCCCTGGAAATTTAGTTGTTGCGCCCCTGGATAGACTCCATGATCCTCTATGCATTCGTGCAAGTTACATCTGCTGATTGGTTACCGACTCGTAACACATGTTGACTGGAATGATCGTGATTCGCTAATTCTTCTGTTAAAGATTTTTCATTGGCCCAAAGTCCTTCAGATAAACTTTGACCCAATCACTGAAGCATAATAATGTCAAAAGTATTTGGACTCTGTCCTATCGCGAAATAATCCGCGAATTTTACAGGTCTCTCTAACCATGGTTCGTGAAATACCTTGACACGAAGAGTGATCGCGAAACATAGGTGTCCGTATCCGCATCTCATCGTGCATTGATCGGTTGATAGGCCAGTAAATTACAGTTCTGAATTCAAGAAACCAAAATTCAAAACAGTTCTGTAGTTTTAGAGTTATAGGTATTTTTTTTTTTCAAAAGTTTTCAAATTGTTGGATACAACGACTAAGAAATTTTGCTACGAAATCATAAATGAATCTAGTGTCAACAACAATTCAAAATAGAATCAAACACGCTGTACTAGTTATTTTGAAGACTTACGCGGCGAAAAAAAAAAATTACCGAGTAAATTTGATAAGCTATACATTTAAAAAAATCACTTATAACGTAGAAAGTTATGTGAAAAGTTAGCTAGTAAAAGCAAATAATTTGCTAAGTTACCAAAGTATGTTTTTTTAAGTATAGCTAGTCAAAGTTACCCCATTAAAAATTGTTTCCGCCTAGGCCGCGCAAATAATTATTTTCCCCAAAAGTATAGCGTTTTTGATTTAATCTTAAATTTTTACAAATATTATGGTTGTTTATGAATGTGTGGCAAATAAATTTAGTTACAATATCTAATAGTTGGTTGCAGGGTGGGAATTAAAAAAAAAATGTTTGAATAATGCCTCTTACTCGAAAACTGCGACACGTTTTGAATTTAGGTTTTATTTTATTCATAACCGTGATTAATTCGACTACCAACTATTATCGGCTTAACGGTGAAATTTTGAGTACATGAGTAAATAATCCCGCTGTTTGCATGCGTGGAAAACTTTGATGCCTATCGCAGCGATGTGTACATTGTTCTGACATCACTTTGTATCGTTGCTAAACCGTCTGGAATTTTGCGAGTGCCCTTAATGTTCGCGCAGACAGTGAGTTAGTAATTGTGAGTAAACATATTTTGGATGATTATCGTGAAATGTTATTCATCACACAATAAAATGTTTGTAGGCTACGCAGTTTTCATGCAAAATTACAATTTTCATTATTTTGCTACTCCCTCAACAAATTAAATAGGTTCTATCAAAATTCTGAACATTTTCATTTTTCAATTTTTTAGAAATCTATTAAATTTTCCTTTCCAATGGTCAGCTGTACTTGAAGAACCTTAAACCCCTCATTGAAATATTTAGATCTACATTCTTACCTGATCCGTGGTTATTTTTGTAACAATTTAGACAGCTAACATAAAGAAAATTTATAACATTTAGCCGGGCGGGAACCGCGCAAGCCCATTAAATTTTAAATTTGCTTTTTTAAAAATTGACGTTATTGGGAAAAGAAAAAAATTCTAGAATGCAATTTAAAGTACTGGTCAGTTCATTTTTCGATTAATGATTTCGTACAAGAAAATCTTCCTGAAATGTCATTGCCTCACATAATAACGCAATTTTACCGGGATTTCATGGAGAATAATTTAAAAATGAAAGAATATCAAAATATCTCGAGTTACAAAAGCATTCTTTAAATATATTTTCCAGATTGGCCCGGAAAAAAAAAACTTTTTATTTTATTTTATTTTTAAAATTTTCCGGACGACGACTCTGGAAGTATTGCGTATCCTCCTTAGACCCCGCAATAAGACCACTCTTAAAAGTATTGTTATGCCCATGTAACAGAAAATGCCCCAGGGTCCCGCTAAGTCCAAGGCCACTATGTTGAACACATACGCGACCCTTAACACCTCGAAAACATCGTTTGTTAAATATCTATTTTGTATTTTTTTGTGTTGAAACAACACATTTAAGAGACTTGTTAGGATGAATTCAAAGGAAAATCAAATAATTATAGAAGTGATAATTACTTGCATTATAGCTATAAAATGTTAAACTAGTATAAATCTCTATCAAACCTGTTGAATTCATTAGTGGAATAACATACAGAGTAGTATGGGATATTATGTTCTGGCACAGGATTCAGGTTGCGGAGCTGTGTGTCCTTTCCGCCATCTTGGATTGTGACGTCACGGCGGCCATCTTGTATGCAGCGTAACGGGACACAACGTAACGGGACATAACATAACGGGACAAGTAGATCACGGCGGCCATCTTGGATCCGCCATCTTGGATCCGCCATTTTGGATGATGTAATTTTGTTTTCTCGAACATTCCGACATTTTGTTTTCCGCCATATTGGATGATGACGTCACCGTTGCAATTTCCGTTACGGCCGCCATATTTAACTTTTTTATTTATTATCCGATTTTAATGAAATTTTTTAAAAAAATTATTAAAAAATTTAAATAATATAAATTTAATAAATTATTTATAAAAAACAAACATTACCGACACGGAGCTCGGAGTCCTCGGTTCGAACCCGACGGGTGCAAAAAAATTAAAAATGGCGACCGATCCTTCCCCCCACGGTGGGTGCTGGAATACTGACCCCCACCACTTATGTCAAAGTATACATATCTTCACCTAGTATGATGTCATGTCCGCCATCTTTAAATCTGGACGCCATCTTGAAAATCTTTATTTATTATCCGATTTTAATGAAAAAAATTCCAAAATTCATCAAAAAATTAATGTATTTGAATTCTGTATGATTATATCGATGTACGTCCTTGGTTCGATTCCCGACGAGAGTAAACGGTCGATCCTTCCTCCATGAAAGCTACCTAGACTGATCTACCACCACCAGTACCAAGGTTTATATCATCAACTGGTATGACATCATGTCCGCCATCTTGTCTTCATCCGCTGGAGTCCACCATCTTGTTTTCGTCTGCTAGAGTGTGCCGATACCATGTAGTATAATTATCTGGTCACCATACTTTTGTCCTCAACTGTTGACATTGATCATTGACCTTGGCCTTTAACCTTGACCTTTAAATTAAACCTTGACCTTGAAATTTAACCTTGACCTTGAAATTTGACCTTGACCTTGAAATTTGACCTTGACCTTGATTTTTGACCTTTACCTTGAAATTTGACTTTGTCCTCGAAATTTGACTTTGTCCTTGTCGACCATCATGGATCCGACATTTTATGTTCAGTAGATGCTACCAGGAGCTACCACCTGCTGGAGTATGCCATCTTGTGTGTGTGTACTCGTATTATAGAGTACATTTCCATCTGGATAATTTTATTCTAACCCGCTACAGTGCAGTAATCATTTATTACTGTGACACACGCCATCTTGAAATTTGGACGCCATCTTGAAAATCCGTAATTTTAATGCTAGAGATTCGGGAAAAAGTTCAAAATTCATTAAATAATTCACTCATTAAAGTAATGATTGATTAGATCGATTCCCGTCCTTGGTTCGACCCCTGACCGATACCAATCAACTTTAATTTTAAAAAATACCACAAAAGCGACAGGTTTGAGAAAATAAAAAACACCACAAGTTCTTTTAAAAACTTTTATTACATACATTCTAATCTACTACAAGTACATAATAAACACAGACAAAGTACTAAAGTCTTGTGGATTCCTCGATTCAAACAGTCTTCTTATTGTACGGACAAAGCCTTTTACATGACTTTCAATGTCTATCCGATCCGTTCATCACCGCAGCCAGAGACGGACTGAAGTTCATATCACCAGGGTCCCACTTATATATTCTCATTTGCTGGTACAACACACGAGTCAAAACAATAACCATGTTCATTATACTTCTCGGAGCATTTTTTATAATGAAGATGTAAGCTATCAAGACGTGAAATTAGTTTTTTGCACTTATTGCACTGAAATTGTATTCTTTTAACATTATTAGAACAACTGCTTCTTTCATGTCTGCGAGCATTTGAGGTAATAGTAAATGATGCGTCACAGTATTTGCACCGACGCAATGTATGCTTTTCATTAGTGGAAGAATCCATTGCTGACGATGAAACTTCGGATGATGGTGGTATCACATCTGTTGAAATCTCCTCCAATGTTGACGTCGTCGTTGCCAACGGGATCTGCACCTTCTCCATCGTAGCTGTCGTCAAGGTTCCCGTAGACGATGGTACAACCTCCGAGTTCGACGTTAAAGACGGTAAAGATGCCATCGAGGTCTCAAGAACAGCTAATTGACACGTCTTATGCACCAGAAGAAACAAACTAGGTGATCCTTACACCGCCGACGTCAGTAACTAACTGAGCGTCCTGCTGTCTAGGACTCGCTTATATACATGCACCGGATGGAATAATACGCTAGTCAAATCACGAACCATTTACAATAATACTAGAGTCAAATCTACAAATTAAAAAAGAGGATCATTTGATCGAAAAAAAAATTCGATCTCTCCAATATACGCCAGGCTCCAAGAGCTACAATTCACGTCATCAGATCCATCTAAATTTTGCTCCTATGCTTCAATTGACCATTAGCTGCAAGTGCTCCAACAGATCCATCAGCTCCAACACGTAATGTACGCAATGTACGCACAATACATGCAATTTACATGCAATAAATGTAATGATCACTCAGTACACACAGGAAACGGAACGTACACACAGTACACACAAGAAACGGAACGTACACACAATACGCACAGGAAACGAAACGTACACACAGTACACACAGGAAACGAAACGTACACACAGTACACACAGGAAACGAAACGTACACACAGTACACACAGGAAACGAAACGTACACACAGTACACACAGGAAACGGAACGTACACACAGTACACACAGGAAACGGATCGTACACACAGTACACACAGGAAACGGATCGTATACACAGTACACACAGGAAACAGAACGTACACACAGTACACACAGGAAACAACGTACACACAGGAAACGAAACGTACACACAGTACACACAGAAAACGGAACGTACACACAGTACACACAGAAAACGGAACGTACACACAGGAAACGAAACGTACACACAGTACACACAGGAAAGGAAACGTATACACACATTACACACATGAAACGGAATGATCACACATACATTAGCGGAAACACACAGGCTTAGTTGGAAATCAGAATACAAGAAACAAAAACATTAAATTTTTACTTTCAATATTTAATTACTTCTCAACATTACACAAATACAAGTAAAAGAAACCATTATTGTATGTAGCCAGCTTTCCTCAGTTCTTTGAGTATGAAGGATATTTCTTTGATGCACGAATAGTTTCCTGCACAAAGCGAGTCATGTAGAAGTCTTAGCCGGTCAACCAATATGTTTGGATCTTTCCATGATGTGTAATCAATCTCTTCTACCACTATCTTACTTGCTTGTTTATTATAAATACTGTTAATATCACAATCGTCCCAGTGATCATAATAAGCATTATCAGATTTATTTTTTATAACACGACGTTTCCATCGTTTCGGTCTCAGGACATCGCCACATTCTTCGATCTTGTCAGCTCTAGGTGCTTCATCACAGTCTATGCCTTTGTCAACAGCCTCAGAGTCACTGTAACAATCACTGTAGAAGACATCCTCTTCACCCATATTACCGTATGAATTCGCTATCGATGATGTCGAAGTGTCTTCATCGTCTTCATGCTCCCTTTTTAGGAGTCCATCATTTTTACAAAGAATGGAGGATCTACTGAATATAGGCTTGAATGTATTCTCACTTTTCACGGTGTTGATACTTCCATTAGTTTCAGTCTTCCCGAAGCCATTAGCATCCTTCAATTTATGTTCTTCCTCACAATCGGGTGAGCTAATACCATCACGCTCAGGACAAGGAAAATTATTGTCGTAATGCAGATCACTCTTCTTTAGTCTAGTGGATCCATCGGTGTCCTCTATGCCGTAAGTAGTCTTGACTTTACATGTTCTACCATGTCTTTTTAAGCTGTCAATTCGTGTTAACAACCTGCTACAACGATTACAGCTTATCATGTTGCGTAGTGGGTTTCTAGCACAATCATTCTTCTCATGACGTCTAGCATTCCTTCTCATGGCAAAATCCTTGCCACAGTATCTACAGCGGCTTCCTTCCGATTCAGCTGCAGATAACAAACCACGATCCATGGTAGCTTCTGTGACTAATGTTAGATATAAACTGTCAGTTTTCTCCAATTGGAACCATTTCTTAAATAGAGTTTTTGAAATGTTTCATCAGCGAGAGTTAAGTTATCTAATGCAAAGAAAATTGATGCAAGTAGTTCTGGCTGTCGTCAACAGATGTCGCTACGTGTTGCTTGTAGGTAAATAATATATATTTCATTAATGTGGGATGCGTAACGCTCACTATCGATCGCAAAGGGAGGTTGGCTTCTATAGTATCCAAGGAGAAAAAAAGTTCGTCCTTCCTGCTAGTGCTTCTCAGATTTCTCACGGTCCGCCATCTTGGATTGTGACGTCACGGCGGCCATCTTGGATGGGTGTGACCTTGACCTTTGACCGAAACCTCAGGAATGATCGCAAGCACACGGATTAACCATCAAAATATTGATAAGAATAATCAGGAGCACACGGAGAAAACCATCATAATATTGGCAAGAATAATTAGGAGCACACGGAGAAAACCGACACAAGTTTTCTTTGATATCATAAAAATATAAAAAAAAATTAATAAAAAATAAAAAATAAAAACGAAAAAAAAAAATCAAAATTCTGGCTTGTACTAGAACTCTATCTTTGCTCAACAATGAGAAGTGCATCCAAGATGGCCGCCGTGACGTCACAATCCAAGATGGCGGACCGTGAGAAATCTGAGAAGCACTAGCAGGAAGGACGAACTTTTTTTCTCCTTGGATACTATAGAAGCCAACCTCCCTTTGCGATCGATAGTGAGCGTTACGCATCCCACATTAATGAAATAGATATTATTTACCTACAAGCAACACGTAGCGACATCTGTTGACGACAGCCAGAACTACTTGCATCAATTTTCTTTGCATTAGATAACTTAACTCTCGCTGATGAAACATTTCAAAAACTCTATTTAAGAAATGGTTCCAATTGGAGAAAACTGACAGTTTATATCTAACATTAGTCACAGAAGCTACCATGGATCGTGGTTTGTTATCTGCAGCTGAATCGGAAGGAAGCCGCTGTAGATACTGTGGCAAGGATTTTGCCATGAGAAGGAATGCTAGACGTCATGAGAAGAATGATTGTGCTAGAAACCCACTACGCAACATGATAAGCTGTAATCGTTGTAGCAGGTTGTTAACACGAATTGACAGCTTAAAAAGACATGGTAGAACATGTAAAGTCAAGACTACTTACGGCATAGAGGACACCGATGGATCCACTAGACTAAAGAAGAGTGATCTGCATTACGACAATAATTTTCCTTGTCCTGAGCGTGATGGTATTAGCTCACCCGATTGTGAGGAAGAACATAAATTGAAGGATGCTAATGGCTTCGGGAAGACTGAAACTAATGGAAGTATCAACACCGTGAAAAGTGAGAATACATTCAAGCCTATATTCAGTAGATCCTCCATTCTTTGTAAAAATGATGGACTCCTAAAAAGGAAGCATGAAGACGATGAAGACACTTCGACATCATCGATAGCGAATTCATACGGTAATATGGGTGAAGAGGATGTCTTCTACAGTGATTGTTACAGTGACTCTGAGGCTGTTGACAAAGGCATAGACTGTGATGAAGCACCTAGAGCTGACAAGATCGAAGAATGTGGCGATGTCCTGAGACCGAAACGATGGAAACGTCGTGTTATAAAAAATAAATCTGATAATGCTTATTATGATCACTGGGACTATTGTGATATTAACAGTATTTATAATAAACAAGCAAGTAAGATGGTGGTAGAAGAGATTGATTACACATCATGGAAAGATCCAAACATATTGGTTGACCGGCTAAGACTTCTACATGACTCGCTTTGTGCAGGAAACTATTCGTGCATCAAAGAAATATCCTTCATACTCAAAGAACTGAGGAAAGCTGGCTACATACAATAATGGTTTCTTTTACTTGTATTTGTGTAATGTTGAGAAGTAATTAAATATTGAAAGTAAAAATTTAATGTTTTTGTTTCTTGTATTCTGATTTCCAACTAAGCCTGTGTGTTTCCGCTAATGTATGTGTGATCATTCCGTTTCATGTGTGTAATGTGTGTATACGTTTCCTTTCCTGTGTGTACTGTGTGTACGTTTCGTTTCCTGTGGGTACGTTCCGTTCTCTGTGTGTACTGTGTGTACGTTCCGTTTTCTGTGTGTACTGTGTGTACGTTCCGTTTTCTGTGTATACTGTGTGTACGTTTCGTTTCCTGTGTGTACGTTCTGTTTCCTGTGTGTACTGTGTATACGATCCGTTTCCTGTGTGTACTGTGTGTACGTTCCGTTTCCTGTGTGTACTGTGTGTACGTTCCTTTTCCTGTGTGTACTGTGTGTACGTTCCGTTTCCTGTGTGTACTGTGTGTATACGTTTCGTTTCCTGTGTGTACTGTGTGTACGTTTCGTTTCCTGTGTGTATTGTGTGTACGTTTCGTTTCCTGTGTGTACTGTGTGTACGTTCCGTTTCCTGTGTGTACTGTGTGTACGTTCCGTTTCCTGTGTGTATTGTGTGTACGTTCCGTTTCCTGTGTGTACTGTGTGTACGTTCCGTTTCCTGTGTGTACTGTGTGTACGTTCCGTTTCCTGTGTGTACTGTGTGTACGTTCCGTTTCCTGTGTGTACTGTGTGTACGTTCCGTTTCCTGTGTGTACTGTGTGTACGTTTCGTTTCCTGTGTGTATTGTGTGTACGTTTCGTTTCCTGTGTGTATTGTGTGTACGTTCCGTTTCTTGTGTGTACTGTGTGTACGTTCCGTTTCCTGTGTGTACTGAGTGATCATTACATTTATTGCATGTAAATTGCATGTATTGTGCGTACATTGCGTACATTACGTGTTGGAGCTGATGGATCTGTTGGAGCACTTGCAGCTAATGGTCAATTGAAGCATAGGAGCAAAATTTAGATGGATCTGATGACGTGAATTGTAGCTCTTGGAGCCTGGCGTATATTGGAGAGATCGAATTTTTTTTTCGATCAAATGATCCTCTTTTTTAATTTGTAGATTTGACTCTAGTATTATTGTAAATGGTTCTTGATTTGACTAGCGTATTATTCCATCCGGTGCATGTATATAAGCGAGTCCTAGACAGCAGGACGCTCAGTTAGTTACTGACGTCGGCGGTGTAAGGATCACCTAGTTTGTTTCTTCTGGTGCATAAGACGTGTCAATTAGCTGTTCTTGAGACCTCGATGGCATCTTTACCGTCTTTAACGTCGAACTCGGAGGTTGTACCATCGTCTACGGGAACCTTGACGACAGCTACGATGGAGAAGGTGCAGATCCCGTTGGCAACGACGACGTCAACATTGGAGGAGATTTCAACAGATGTGATACCACCATCATCCGAAGTTTCATCGTCAGCAATGGATTCTTCCACTAATGAAAAGCATACATTGCGTCGGTGCAAATACTGTGACGCATCATTTACTATTACCTCAAATGCTCGCAGACATGAAAGAAGCAGTTGTTCTAATAATGTTAAAAGAATACAATTTCAGTGCAATAAGTGCAAAAAACTAATTTCACGTCTTGATAGCTTACATCTTCATTATAAAAAATGCTCCGAGAAGTATAATGAACATGGTTATTGTTTTGACTCGTGTGTTGTACCAGCAAATGAGAATATATAAGTGGGACCCTGGTGATATGAACTTCAGTCCGTCTCTGGCTGCGGTGATGAACGGATCGGATAGACATTGAAAGTCATGTAAAAGGCTTTGTCCGTACAATAAGAAGACTGTTTGAATCGAGGAATCCACAAGACTTTAGTACTTTGTCTGTGTTTATTATGTACTTGTAGTAGATTAGAATGTATGTAATAAAAGTTTTTAAAAGAACTTGTGGTGTATTTTATTTTCTCAAACCTGTCGCTTTTGTGGTATTTTTTAAAATTAAAGTTGATTGGTATCGGTCAGGGGTCGAACCAAGGACGGGAATCGATCTAATCAATCATTACTTTAATGAGTGAATTATTTAATGAATTTTGAACTTTTTCCCGAATCTCTAGCATTAAAATTACGGATTTTCAAGATGGCGTCCAAATTTCAAGATGGCGTGTGTCACAGTAATAAATGATTACTGCACTGTAGCGGGTTAGAATAAAATTATCCAGATGGAAATGTACTCTATAATACGAGTACACACACACAAGATGGCATACTCCAGCAGGTGGTAGCTCCTGGTAGCATCTACTGAACATAAAATGTCGGATCCATGATGGTCGACAAGGACAAAGTCAAATTTCGAGGACAAAGTCAAATTTCAAGGTAAAGGTCAAAAATCAAGGTCAAGGTCAAATTTCAAGGTCAAGGTCAAATTTCAAGGTCAAGGTTAAATTTCAAGGTCAAGGTTTAATTTAAAGGTCAAGGTCAAAGGCCAAGGTCAATGATCAATGTCAACAGTTGAGGACAAAAGTATGGTGACCAGATAATTATACTACATGGTATCGGCACACTCTAGCAGACGAAAACAAGATGGTGGACTCCAGCGGATGAAGACAAGATGGCGGACATGATGTCATACCAGTTGATGATATAAACCTTGGTACTGGTGGTGGTAGATCAGTCTAGGTAGCTTTCATGGAGGAAGGATCGACCGTTTACTCTCGTCGGGAATCGAACCAAGGACGTACATCGATATAATCATACAGAATTCAAATACATTAATTTTTTGATGAATTTTGGAATTTTTTCATTAAAATCGGATAATAAATAAAGATTTTCAAGATGGCGTCCAGATTTAAAGATGGCGGACATGACATCATACTAGGTGAAGATATGTATACTTTGACATAAGTGGTGGGGGTCAGTATTCCAGCACCCACCGTGGGGGGAAGGATCGGTCGCCATTTTTAATTTTTTTGCACCCGTCGGGTTCGAACCGAGGACTCCGAGCTCCGTGTCGGTAATGTTTGTTTTTTATAAATAATTTATTAAATTTATATTATTTAAATTTTTTTATAATTTTTTTAAAAAAATTCATTAAAATCGGATAATAAATAAAAAAGTTAAAGATGGCGGCCGTAACGGAAATTGCAACGGTGACGTCTTCATCCAATATGGCGGAAAACAAAATGTCGGAATGTTCGAGAAAACAAAATGACATCATCCAAAATGACGGATCCAAGATGGCGGATCCAAGATGGCCACCGTGATCTACTTGTCCCGTTATGTTATGTCCCGTTACGTTGCGTCCCGTTACGTTGTGTCCCGTTACGCTGCATCCAAGATGGCCGCCGTGACGTCACAATCCAAGATGGCGGAAAGGACACACAGCTCCGCAACCTGAATCCTGTGCCAGAACATACTATCCTATACTACTATACAGGGTTTCCATCGAACAGTCCCGTATGGTTTACAAGTTGGGGGTAGCTTGGTTTCAACTCGGTTGCTTTACTTCTTGATATGTAATGACTGATGCTGAAAATTCTGTGGTAGGGTAACGAGCGAAATTTTGATATGCGTGAATGACTTAGTTATAAATAAATTTGGGACGAAATTCGACGAAAAGAAGATGCAGACATAAGTTGGATCAGGAAAAGGCACTCAGAGCGGTAGACTTAGTCATTGGTCATTGCAAGTATCGAAGACAGCAACACTGCAGAAGCATACAAATTTTGGCAGATGTTTGATGTGCAGGTTTTTTTTCTTTTAAAGATGAACGTATTACTAGCGCTGAGTTGGAGGTCGTGGAAATCCTTTAAACTGGCATTCACCGAGAAGTTGAATAACGAAGTTACAATCAATCAAACGAAGTTTTCAAACGGTTTGTATGACTGTTTCAAGTTATTTAATTTCCACTTGACTCATTCCCTTATCGAGTATACCTACTCGTTCAAAATTTTTCCGTATTCATACTGTTCAGTAAATATTTCCGTATATTTACCAGTAAGGCTAAATAAATATTGAAGCCGTGTTAATATTTGCTTATTCGTCCATTGCATGTAAATTTTAGAGTCTGTTCAGTAATTATATGTAATATATGTGTTTAGCCCCACATTTACTTTTGTAGTGCTACATTTGCGCACGTGTTATTTGTTTTCCTTGCTTAAAATACCCAGGCCCATAAAAATTGAAACATGTCACAATATGACTCATTCAGTTGTCATTAATGCTTTATGAATAATTGAAGCAGCTAGTCGGCGGCATGTGAAGTGAGTGCCTGGAAAGAGCGATTAATATCAATACATCAATAAATTTTAAACATATACTTATTTAGCACCCAGGTTTTCCAATGAAAATGATGGAACATGTAAACTAGACCACTCTGATCGATGTCAATACTGAAAGTCAAGCTTGGTTCGATAATACATTGAGCTATGTGAAACCCTGTGTAAGGTGTTGGACAAGACTTCGCTCTATGCTTTTGCACAATGCCACTTGAATGTAAGTCCGCGTAAGTCGTCCAGTTTTCATTTCGTGCGAGCACGATTGCGATTATAGAAACGGAACAGCTATCGCAGATGTTTAGGCTTGTCGCTAATATAATTGAGCACGCCCGGACGTATATTACAATACAATACTATCGTACACTATACTATTCTGTATTGTACTATATCTCCCAACATCTTCAACATTGTAAAAAAAATGTTTATGTTGGAAGTAAAATTTCCTAAAGGTGTAAAGGAGGTAAATAACACACACTGGAAGAAATAATTACCATTCATATGTAAAACATGTTTACATGACAAGAAAACGTTATACATATAAATAATGTTTACACGACGAGTGTCCAGGAAAATTTCGTGATGTGTTAAGTAAAAATACTGAATAAATATAAGATATTTAACCATACAATAAAGTTTTTGTATATTGATAAGCATCCAGTTTAATTACACATTTGTTATCAAATGATGGTTATAATTTACCAGTGCCGCATGTGGGACAGCTGAAGAATTGAATAGAATTTGTTTGTTTTAACAATAATTTTGTATCATACACATCATATATACATACATATATAAAGGTTGGAAGTATACTAAAAAAATTATGAAAATTTACATTTATCAATGTTATTTTAAACCCTGAGAGAGTAAATAACTGGAATTTGTGATTATGCCACTAAACGTTGTCTTAAATTAAAATAAATAACGCCATATGCATCCATGCCCTACTGATTTGAATTCAGAAGCCTTCGCACTGACATAGGCACTTTAATCAACTTGACTACTGAGTTAGACTCTTTTGGTATTTTAGGGTGGATATTCTCCGTGCAGTATTTTGTCTATATTTCTTGCAGAGGATATATTCCTTACAATAAGTGTAAATATAAAATATTTTATTTAATGTTATGTTTTTTAAATAATTTGTCCAAAGATGCTGGGAATGGTTATTAGATATGATCCATATTTTTCTTAAATTTAGTATCGGATGAAAGCTTAAGAAGCAATCATATATTGAAATTATATAATTATACCATACACCAAAATTTTTTTAAAACTACAGAAAATACATTTTTTTACTTTCGATTACGATTACTTTTTTTCCTTTAGCTTCAACTTTGAAGAATATTCGTGACATTCATTTTTACTTTAATATTTATGATTTGAAAACCTCATTAAACTAAACTTAACTGCGGGTGCTATTTTTTCACACTATGACACTCACATACCCTCAAAAACAGGTGTATAATTTTCTGCACGTTTGGATAGATCAGGTTAAATAAAAATCTTTGTCTTGTACAGTACGACGTTACATACTGTTGAAATAAATGACCGGTGTAATATTTTGTATAAGTGTAGCCGGTGTATTTTAATGAAACAATGCTTTTGAGCTTTAAAAATAAAAACATTAGGAATAAGACATAATTGTAAAATCGCTAAAAAGAAAAGCTTTTCTAGATTCGCATACTTCTTTTTTATAAATAAAAATCATACTAGAATCGTTTATGGTATCGTTCTTGATACAATAACGTAAGTTTCTCCAAGCACTAAATCATTTTTAATATATACTTTTTTTTATCAAAATGAGAACATTTCACACCAGTTAAACTTTATTTTGATCACGTTCAAAATTTTACACATTCTTGTTGAGATTCGCGTGCAAACTAGATAAATAATTTGAAAGAAGCTAATAGTATTACTTACCGTGAAAAATCATTCATCTTTGTCCGTGATTTTGGAATTTAATGATTTTTTTTTCTCTTTAACATCACCTTCTCTTTTCTGCCGACTCCTTAAAAAAAGGGGGGGGGGGGGAAGAAAAGGTAGCGGATGGTCGAGTAATAATGGAAAGAAAATTATTTAATTTATTCAGGCGAAATGATTTTTTTCATTTTCTTTCATTCAGAGGAGCTATATAAGCTATCTGCTTTTAGACAATATGGACGGGCGTTTGAAAGAGTTTTTAAAATTTTAATTTTTTTTTTCTTGCTACTGCTGCCCACCTCGAACTCTTCGCAGCAGAAAAGACGGCAGTTGGCTTTGTGATTCAGAAACGGGGAACTTGCCGGAGTCAGGAGCGGGGATCGGTTAAAAGGAGGTGAGTCGGGGGGGGGGGGGGGGGGTGGAAGGGTTGGAAAGTAGTTGGGGGCGTAAGGGTCATGAAAAAAAAATGGTTGGAGCAAGGGAAAAAGGAGGGGGGGGGGGGGCAAGTCTGTCTCGTTACTGTTTGAGGAAACTGGAATTGTCTTTGTTAGGAAACAGTGTTCGCTGCCGTTCGTCTTTTGTTTCCGAGGAGAGAAGGCGGCGCGTAGAAGGGGACGAGAGAGCGACGCGACGTTAATTATGTCATGTCCTTTTCGAACCGACTCCGCGGAGACAAAAGATGCATACAGGAGCGAGTAAAGTGCCTTGTGTCGTAGTGCACGCCGGTCACGACTCGTGTTTTTAACGAAGCGACTTTATCACCGTGGGGTACATTTATTACTCACGGGGGGTACGTTGTCTAAATAACAATTTGATTATAGTGAATAATATTTTGATCTGTTAATCAACTGGCAATCTAGGTTTTATTTATTTACTATCTGAAGTTCCCGGCGTTTCCCGGGTTTAAGACATCGTGAAGCTACTTCTTTTAGTCGAATAAAGATTTGTTAATACAACAATGCAATATCCGTTGCCACGCAGACGCAGAAAACATCGACATTAAATTTTGTAAAACTTATTGTTGAGGAACATGAAAGTTTGATATTTAATGCCCTCGAAACCCCCCCTTGGAAGCTGATTTTTGGAAAACTTGGTTCGCAGTTGATGTCTATGTAACATAAGAAACATCCCTGCCGAGTTTCAAGTCTGTGGGTCATATACAGGGCCGCAACAACAGGGGGGGGGGGGGCAAGGGTATTTTGCCCCCTCTCTGAAACCTTGAAGGGGGGGGGGGCAAACGGGGGCAAAGAAAGTGCTGTGTAATCAATTTTAAGATAATATAACTGCTTAAATAGCACCATTTTCCACCTTGAAATACAAATTTTCCCGGGGGAGGAACCCCCGGACACCCCGCTTCAATAGGGGGAATCGATCATTCTTTAAAAAAAGGTATATGCCCCCCCCCCCCCCTTGGAAAATTAGTTGTTGCGCCCCTGGTCATATAGGTACTTGAAAAATGGGAATTTTGATCTTTAACGCATCTGAAACCCTCCTTGGGAGTTTATTTTCATAAAATACGTCCTTAGAGGATGCTTATGTATTAAAAGGAATATTCCTGTCAAATTTCAAGTCTGTGTGTCTTATAGTTCCGTAGAATTCGTGATGAGTCAGTGTTTCAGTGATTGATATTTCGCTTATACACACACATGTCCGCCCACTTGGTACAGCGGCTAGCGGGTCTGGCTGGGTTCGATTCGTGGCCGGGGAGGGGATTTTTCAAACCTTCTACCTGGGTTCACGTCTGGGTGTACGTGATGTCCCTTTCACCTTCACCCCGCGGAAGGCAATGGTAAACCACCGCTGAACCATCCTGACTCGGCAAGCAGAGGGACCTCACGTCTGGCATCACTGTGTCGTGGCCTGCGCTCGCGACACACTGTAATGAGTTAAACGACTTTAATATCTCGACTTCGTTTGGCACAGTTAAGGGGTATACACATTCTCTTACATTGAACCAATTGGCATTAACCACGTATAATCAGTAATATCTAGCAATAAGAAATGAATTATATGTTAACAAATTTAAAAAAAACATAAATGACTCATGAAATTAGTACTAACATAAGCCAAATAAAATATTGTTTAAAATACACAAAATTATCCATTTAGAAATTTTCATTACATGAAGAAACTTTTCAATTACTATGAGCCTGAAGGAAGAAAATATATGTTATAATATATTAAAAACAGTATCCATCTCAAATATAAGCCAAAATTCAGTATCCAGTGTAGGACATGTAGATGGGGTAAAATTGTCAATGAACACCAGATCCCTGTTTTGTAATGTAATATCGGTAAGTTACGTAACTAAACACACCCAGCTTCCGTTAACTTGTAAAAAGTGAAAAAAAAATGTACGAACATAGTAAATGTGTGGACTGCTTCGCAGATATAATGCACTCGTAAAAATGCCTTGAGTTACTGCGTACAACATCATTAGCACACGACACATCCACAGCTAAAGCTACAGCAAACCATCGCATGCACTCATATTGTATTCGCATGGAGTGTGGTGTTCCGCACATGAGACTGCTAGTGTGTTATTGCGCGCGGCAACAACTCTAGCGTTCAAAGGAATCATTTCCGGTTCTATGCTCTTTGACGTATCTGCCTTCAAAAAATGCATTGCTTAAGTAGCCACAGCTTTCATTTGTATTTATATACTCTCAATATAGTTTATTCTATGTCCGTTACATAATGTGCACCATGATTGAAGACTAGAAATTTAAAAAACTATAAGTGCCAAAATTAACATTCTAAGAAAAATCAATTTAACACTTGCAGAATATGAAGTTATTTAAAAAAAACATATTTTAAACATTACAATTGGCAGTTAATGCACCTGGAAAACAAAGTATGGTTTAGAAATAAAAAGAGATTTTTTAAAAATGATATAAATATATTAAAACATCAGAAAAATTGAAAAGATTAAAGTCCACTTGTCGTTTTCTTGAAAAATGCTGTATGTCCCATTGCCAAAATAATGTCTGAAGCTAATTAAGCGTTTCATACTCTGATGATGTTGGAATAAAAGGTGCGCTGTTCATCTGAATCCAAGAATGGAAGCAATTGATGGAGATCTTTCTTCTTTTCTTCAGAAATATGACTAGTTGGTTCCAGCTGCAGTAATTTTATTTTGTCGACAGTAACTCCCTTCTTCAGGACGTTAAACGTTTGCCACGATTCCAAACTGTCCAATGTGTTCTTTGTTATTATTTGTCCAGTGTTGTCAGCAGACACCTAAATCCATTGCACTGTAGATATCTTAAGTTTGGAGTATAAATGCAGTTTTTAGCTACCTTTTTAAAGTCATAGAAATCCATGCTGTTCATAACTGTGACTTGATACGGGTTATTATGTTGATTTCATTGATTACATAGATTCTAATATCAGTAACGAAGTACCCATTAAACTCTGATAGCAACAAACCGATACAACTATAGAAACAAACATGCCGATTGCGATGGAGGCTGCTTGTATTCTATTTTCTTCATTTTTGCCGTTACATATTCTTGCCCATTTGTTCTCATTTTCTTTCTCATTTTCTTTCTCATTTCCACCACACTCCCTTCCCCACGTTACCGATTAAAATACGTAATAATAAAACGGTATAGACACGCCCTGATGTCTAACGGTTAACTAAACAAAATTCAGGCATAGCCTCTGATCAGGTTAAAACAGGAATTGCAGTTAGACCCTTTTTGTTTAGGAAATACTGCCTGGAGATACAACAAGCACAACTTGGTGGTTGCTACAACTAACTATTCCTAAGGGCACTTTCAACCTTATTTCATGTTATTGGACTTTGAATATGCATCCCCCCCCCCTTTTTTTTTGAAGATATAATATTTAACAAAACATGTACTTATAGCCTTGTTTTATTTCCAGCCTTCAAATTTTACCCAGCAGTTTTAGATCGGAAACGCTACATCAGAAAGTCAATACAGCTTCTGTAAGTTACAAATCTACCAATATTTCTAGTTCGTATTGCTAATGCGATTCGGAATTGGCTGTTCTTTAGTCCTATTTAAAGCATTTAAACATTAATTCTCATGTCACCTTTTTGGGTACAGTAATTTAATATTTATCTTGTACGCTGCTCTTGCTTTGTTGAGCTCCAGATGAAACTAAAACGTTCCTAGTTTGATTCCCTTAGCTTTGAACGATTTATTAAACCTGAATGTGTTTATAGAGCCAAATGAAATATGTTAAGCACCACATCACTAAACCATTTTCTATTACTCGCTGATACGTCAATATTATTTCCATACATTGTGAGGAACCCGAATGTGTCAAAATTCATTTTATAGACTTAAAAATGCTATGTATGTCCGCAAATTCTTCATATAATATTTGAGAGCGCTTTTAGCCAACATTTACAGCGCGTGTAAATACTTGAAACTTTCGATTGAACCTATTTGTATCAAGAATGCACGTTGAAAAAGAAACGTAATTTTTGTGTAGTCATAGCCATTAAGGCAAACTTCTCCACAGCCCATATATTTAATATAGGTCCAAAAATAATGTGTAAATGAAATATTTTGTGTGTTACTTACGTTCTACAATTAGTAATACTACAAGACATAAATACTTTACTTATGTGTTTATCTGCACATATCGCCATCACAACTCAACTTGTATGCTAAAACTGATTTGAAACTCGTTACCTTGTATTCATATTTCATCGCTGATAGCAATTTGTTAAAACATTAAATGTCAAATATCAAGCACCACAAGCCTGGAGGAATTAATTAATTTTTGCCCCTTAGGCTCAGACAATACAATTACCGGTACAAAAAATTTATTTATTAGTTTTCCTGCTGATTGAAGTATACTTGGCACTGTATATCTGCGGATGTATGCTATACCCTACCCATGCTAACAAAAAGAATACTAACAGACACGCGATTTTGCTATCATTATTTATTACATGTAGAGTTGTATTTTTAGGTAGTAATTTATTGTAATGAATGACACTTATCAAGAAAGGTCTTACTTAACTAATATTGAGTCATTCAAAGTGATGCAATATTTCAATATCTCAACAATCTGCAAACTCCGTCCACCAATACATGTGTTTTCGACAGTTTTATTAACAAATACTGCAGCCAGAGATGGCGCATACTTCTCGGGTCTTCTATATCAGGCCGTGATGTTCCGCATGAACTGCTTCAACCACCATGTTTGATTATTGCCTTTTCAGGACATTATTTTTTTATCTAGAGAAATTTGTATGGATATTCCATACTACGTTAGCTTTGCATTTCGTCTTTAGTTGTAAATTTTGTCGCTAGATAAATGCTACACAATATCTCCTGTTTGTATACTTCGGGGAAGTATTCTTTATTAACACGTTTTGTTTAACTTAAGGTTGTCAGGTCCACTTACGTAAGTTAATTTTCTACGTTGCAACATAACTTATATAATTACCCCTCTCCCCTCAAAAAATCATCATAAAAATCTAGTTAAGTAAAAAAAAACTAAACCCAACATAACACGAGATACTGAGTCTTAGAGAGGAGGGATATGAATCTAAATACGCCATCTTGCTTGCAAGTGTTTTAAGTAATAACCATTATTCATAGTAAAAAATTGAAATTAGAAATTGCTTCTATAAATAAAATTTAATATCGTAATAAAATGCTTTAAGTTCGATATCAATTATTGTTATAAATGTGTCACGTGTGAAGTTATTGGCGATTATTAGATATCGAATTCGGTTATAAAATTAACTTCACGTGTAACATTACCAACAGGTAATATTTTAAGTTTTTAGAAATTATTTAAATTTGTGCTTTTTGCCTTAACGAAGACAAGAGTATAAATAGTAAAAAAAATTGTTTTGGCGTAAAAAGTGCTAATATGGATTCTTTTGGTTTCTACAGGTTCCCATAATCCACCATCGACGGGACTAGCTTTGCTCTTTCTAGTCCATTTTCCCTCGGCGATCCTTGTCCGCCGTCCTCCGTTGCTCCTCCCCTCCTTCCCTCGCGAGTCTTCGGCGCCGCCGCCATTATTTATTGTGTTCTGCGCAGCAGTCAGACCCGGAAATAGGATGCTTCATTGTTATTCCGCTACCCCGCTCCCCGCCCCGCTCGCCACTGTTCTGTGCTCGTGCCTTCCAACAAGTTCCCCCTCCCACGAGCCCGCGTCCGGAGATGCCGAGACCACGCCGTCGCGTCATGCGCGTGCCTCGATGATTCCAGCGATCCAGTTCGATGCATCGATACCCGAGCCGATGTGTGGCGGGAGGAATTCTTCCTCCTCTTCCCTGATGATCTGTCATCGACAAGCTTGCGAGCTTCCATGAGGCCAACATCGCGTTGGGGTGAAGGCGTGGGTTGATTAAACTAGGAAATAATTATTCTAACTTACACCCAGCATGTGATTGTAGGTCACAATCTGAACAAATAATATTTCCGGGGATTATATAAAATTGAAAGGTGGGAACGTTTTATAAATATTTCAATGTTATCTCCGTCCAATAGTGTTTAAATTATTATTATTTTTTATTGTGGGTACTTTTAAGGTAATGGGCTATTTCTGTAAATTTAATCCTCTCATACATTTGTTGTTCTATCACAAATATTTTAAAGATATATTAACTTAGTGTAATAAATTGCGCAAATGATAACAATTGCAAACATTTGCGCGTCAGTTTACATTTATAACTTAACACTTATTGAATATCTATTGAAAATATTAGTGATAGAACAACATATGAAAGAGAGATATAGTGTTAGATTTACAAAAATAAATAGCCCTTTACTATCAGCAGTGACGAGAAAATAAAAATAAATAATTAAATATAGCGCGTGAAAACATTTCTTGTAGTTTTCGCTAGCAGGAAACGTGGCAGACGTTTCCGTAAGCCGTTAAGATTATCCTTCGAGGTTCACATCGCTTGATTACCTCGTTACACCTTCGGCACGTCGCAGATCATCCGTAAGGATGCATCGTATTCGACGGACCTGGCTTAAGTGGGCATGCGTGTGTTTAGAATTAACTGGTTTGTGAGAAGTTCTAACGCGACCTCCAGCATAAGGCAAGGTCGCTAATATATTCTTTATTCAATTTTATAAACGCAAGATTGGCCAATAAAATACACTAAGAAAAAAAGCATATTTTGGCCAACAAGGTTTGCAGTGTTGTATTATAAAAAATATTTCATTGTTGTTGCAAAAAAAGTTTTATTTCTTACTTAAATTCGTAACGTCAACAAAATTATTATTTTTTCTACTTAGTATAATAATCAATATATTTGAGATATTGCGCTAGAGACATATTTGTTGGTTCACCAAAAATAGCTATCCAAACAAAACTAATCGTTCCGAAATAACTCTTTTTTTTCTTTTACGTTTTTTGGGCCATATAAGAACGATTCAAAGCAGGCCAGCTGGCGTTTTGAGTATGCGACTTTGCCCCACATGTGAATGGATAGCAACAATTCACTGAACCCGATTCAGAAGCCTGGGTGATCCACGTTCATGCATTTTATTTCTGTTATAAAAGGTTAGTATATATAGGTGTATCACACTTAATAGTGAAATAGTATAAAATCGTGCCAAAAGGTGTTTTTTTATGTGTAACATCTTAGCTCGCGGTATACAGCATATGGTAAGAGTCATTTCGTGAAAATGTAACGGAAGTCGATGAATGGAAATGCGACGCAAAGATGGCGGACCCTCGTAGAACAACATAAAATATTAATCAGTCACTTTCGTGTACATTAGGGTACATACCAAACGTATTGGTACGCCAAATGAAAATTTATGACTGAAAATACCGTGGAATATATTTGGTCAAATAAAATAATCAAGTTTTAAAAATGTAAGAAAACTGGCATTACAATTATTATAAAACTTGGTGTCCTTCTAAATTCCCAATCGGCTTGAATAGCACAGATGTAGAGCGTGCGCTTGTTAAACTTAAGATTCGCGGTTTCGAATCTCGTAACTGGGAACCTTATTTTTCTACTTATTTAATAAAATTATAATATAAGTATTTGTATAATAATAATGTTGAAACATCAATAGTAGTAATTATTTACAGACTGATTACAGTCGATTGAGCATAAATAAATGTACAAAAATGTACTTAGTGTTATAATATGTTTTAAAATATTTAAGGTTAATATTTTAGTAATGCCATAAAATTTCTTTCTTGCGCGCAAACTTTAAAGTATTAACTATTTAGCGAATTTTAACAAGATAGACAAAATTTTAATAAAAATTTTTGTTGAAAATCAAAGCCGGTGATTACGATTTTTTCCCCCCAATTATTTTACTCTTTGATCGAAGCCGTTTCTAATAGCTTAAAATTTACGTTTGTTTCGAGCTGCCATCTTCGGATGATGGTGGAAAGCAACGATAACGATTCAGTCAGCGAATTTTAGCGGCGGACACAGAAAGTATGTTTGCGATTCAGGTCTAGAAATATTTGTATGTACTTGAAAAGCGAGTATTTAACTGATCAGAATATGTATCAGGCTCTGTATTATTTTTAAGAATTCTGTTTTCAATTTAGTGTCCGAGTTTCGTATTATAAGCTTATTTGCAACGTGAACAACGTGAGAACACTTGAATTTGCTCGTTACCAGGTGTTTGCACATCACTGGGAGTAGGACTGAAAGACGCGGTCTCATTTTTTTTTATTCCGACCAACCGCGAAGATGCACGAAGCGAGCTGCCAACATCGGGAAAGTTCGGGACTGATCGGGGACGTGTGAATGCCCCGGGCGGTAAGCGCCGTGCTGTGTGTTCGTCCCGCCTGGTCACGAGTCAGCACGTGTAATCCGGTGCACAAGACCCTGCGGTGTCGGGCGTAACTACCCGCGGCGTGGACTACCGACTGCGCCTGTGTGCGAGGCTACACGCAATCCGAGGCAACAGGTCCTGCCCGCACATCATCATTCGATAAACTAGAGAAACTATTACGATAAACTAGCTAAATTTCCCCTGGATAAACACACCGTAATATAATGAACATCACATCCGACTTTAAAATGGGAATTTTTTATTTTATTTTAAAGCCCCTTTGATTGCAGGCTGCGCATCAGCAATTTCTGGACGCCAATATTCAGCTTCATTTTGTGGGAATACAGGTATCCCTTAGGCAAGACGTGACGGACGCACCAAAAGAAAGCGTTGTCGCGGGTTTTACTAAGGACATAGGAAAACCCTAACAAGGAAGAAAAGGGACGTTTGCGGGTGGTTATGAAATTAGTTGCTAAGTTAAATTCGATCCAATAAAAATTTATTGACAAACGCAATAACACCAAAAGGAATTGCATAGATTCTCAAACTGACATAACAGTTAAACAAGTCGGGTTCTCGTGGAGACGAAACGCCGATGCAAGTTCCCACTAGGAACACAAAACGTACGAATTAACGCTACGTGCTCGATTCCTGAACAATTAAAATAAAACAAAACATTACCCTTAATTGTGGCGAGCCGTGCGCTCGTCACAGCTAACGATCAAAACGCCGTCAATTTAACTACTAAGGCTATACCATTTACAAAGTTACAAGGAACATACCTAATCTTAATATTACTCAATGTTACACGTAAAGTAAATACAGATAGTTAATACCAGAGGTTACAATTATATACACGCAACTAGTCGTGTAAAGCTGTCAATGTTTAGTCTTTAGGTTGGTTTTCGTTACTCTTCCCCCGGTACCATGTGAAGTTCTCTCCGCATTCCCGTAGTAACGCGTAAGTTCGTTATCTTGTTCACTGTCTCTTGTGGCTACGATTCTTCGTTACCGGCGGTAGAGTTAGAGTCCAAACTGTGTAGCGATCTGGTCGCGATAGTGTCCTGATAGTGTCGTGATTGTGTCAATACTTCCGCTCGCTCGGCCGTCACGGAGTTTGCTAATGCCCGCCCTCTTTGCCCTTGTGGCTGAACCGTCGTTTTTAGTTAATGTTCGTTCTGAAAGATTTTATGCTTAATCCAGCGACGCTTCCCCATGAACTGTCTATATCCTGGGTTACAACTCAGAGGGGTCTCACCCAGTAGATGTCTTCTCGGTCCTCGGGCGGCAGCAACTCCGCGGCGATTGACGGTGTAGGCCGGCGAGCGGTGTCGGAGCAGCGAATCAGCCTGCTGGCTGGATGTCCCAGTTGTTCTGCTTATTGATAGTCTGGGCGCATGCCCTTTTATACTTGCAGGCTTCCCTGACGAGCTGGAAGAAGAATAGTCTCGTCTATTCGGGGGAAGCCTGCCCAGCTCACTGTGTTGCAGGTGGTATGCCGTGAAAAGTCAGGGGTACAATACTTTGCAAGTGTACGCAGGTAGGTACACACGTTACAGCGTGTTACAAATTCAAGGCAACACCATCTATTGATGAAGTTCTAAATTAATCTTTTATTAGCGCCTTTAGTTCGATATCAGCCGCGAGCTTCACTAAGCGGGTGAGTTTCGCCATGGAGAAGGATATGAAGTTGCCAGACCTTAACATATGACCGTGTGGTGGACATAGAGAAATGACACAAACTCACTGTTTGTGTGTCTATGACCTACCTCCTATGATTTTCTATTATAAAATGGAATATATCCCTTTTTCACTCCCTTAGGAATGGAATTTCATATTTATATTTAGCCTATGTCACTCTCCGGCCCATAAACCATCTATATGCAAAAAAATTCATCTAAATCCGTTGCTGCAGAGCTATATTGTAAGGACAAACAGACAAACACTCTTTCGCATTCATAATATGATCTGTAGTATAAAATATAACCATTATTTTATTTTAAATTTTAATGGTTTTTGACATTATGGCCAAATAACATTTATAGTACAAATAGATTTGGGTTAACATTTTTTTTTTTTGGGTTTGAACTATTCTGCAATTGGTTGTATAAAGTATATCTAAATTTCCGTAACGAACCACCAACAAAATAACGCATGCTTTGACAAACTGACTAAACTAACCCACTAGTATAAAAGTATATATCAATAGCGTGTTTTTAAAATTACTTTTTGCAAAGCCAATAAGGGTGAGAAAATTTCGAAGTATTAATTTTTATCGGATTTTCCTGGAAACGTCTATAAAATTCTGTAACATTTTAAGAACTTAATGTACATAATATCCTTTTTTTCCCCTAATATTCGAAAATGATCTATTAACATTTTCTCATATTCCATGCAGCTAAAATGCTTCGATTGTTTTTAATTCAATGTATCCAGCATTCAATAGCTTAAAACAAATGTAATATTATGCCTACTAAGGTAGTATTGCATGTTTGGACCTTAAAACTTTATATTTCATCCCTTGCACTAATACGTGATAGTACAAAAATATGCTTTGGACTAAGGTTTAAGGTAATATTAAGACGTTTTGAAATAAATTTGAACAAATTTAATAGTAAGGAAGTTTCAAATTGTTTTTATTTCAAACCAAGTTTTTACGGTATTAGTTTGTCTCATCAAAATTGGTTTAGCCAAAGTTTGTAGATAATTTTTAGGATTTTTACAATAAATTGTAACGGATTTGATGAGATATCTAGGATTTTTTTCCTTCAAACCTTATTTTGTTCATCCCTTGCACTAATGGTTACTAACATAAAAATTTATTTTATAATAAAGATTTAGACAATATTTAGAAAGTTTAAAATAAATAAGAACGGATATGACATTATAGGTACATGATATGGAAGTTTCATTCATTCATGTATTCTAATCCCTGTTTTTTTTTTCAACCCCTTGCAGTAATGGTTTGTCTTATCAAAAATTGTTTCGGACCAGATTTTAAAATATTTACAATTAAATTTTATAGAGTTTATATTTTGCCTAATAAGCGAGTTATATATATTCCCCCCCCCCCCCCCCAGCTATTGCACCAATGTTTGGTTGTATAGAAATTGATTCATACAAAGTTTTAGATAGGTAATATTTGTATTGTTTGCAAACAATTTGAAAGTATTTGATATTTTGCCTACTAAGGAAGTTATGAATTTTTTGTCCTTAACCCCCTGTTTTTTCCAACCCTTCGTCGTATTATAAAATTATTTTGACAAATGTTTTGTTATTACTCGTACGAGTTATAATACATTCAAACGAATGCAATTTTGTTCATGCCATGAAAGTTAAAGGTTTTTTTTTAACTTTTCCATTTTTACCCCTATGGTTGTGGTTGGATTTTGCCCATTAACAAAACCGAACGAGATTTTCTATACCTTTATATTATGTATTATTTTGGAAGTAATTTGAGTAAAATAATGGTTTGTATTGTGTCCATAAAAAATTATATAGGCCTAAATATTTTTCTATTGACTATGGTTTTGGGTCAATGGACCATGAAACTGAATAAAAATTTTCCGGAAGTAATCGCGCCATGGTAACGGCTACAATAGGTAGTCTTTTATTCGAAATCCATACCTTACACGTAAACGGAATCACTAAACTGGAAATATCCGAAGTTCTGTTTTCTTCTGAGCTGTTTTCACGGATCGGACCAAGAACTCGTGCCAGGTGGAAATGGCAATAATTCTATGTGGATGTCGGAGGAGCGCCAGGAAGAGAAATGTATGGGGTGGAGACTTATTTTCGTATCCGAGAGAGAGAGAAAAAAAAGATAAATGCCTCGGTAACACGAGAATAATGCCTTACGCAGTTCGTAGAGGCGCTATGTTAGGCCGATGAAGAGCCTCTTGCCTGGGGTGTTTTGTGTTTTTACGTGTTAGAGTGCTGTAGGCGCTACGTGAAAGCTCTTAACGTCGACACTGGCACAAACATATGATGATACATAGTCTCTCTACGCGCATACTATGTGCAGGTATGTCAAATCTACGGGACCTAATTATTGACGGCGGCATGAGTTTTAAAAATCTTAAATAAAGGAAAATTTCACGTTCAGTTCTCTAAGGAAGGTAAAAAAAATTTCAAAGCATTCATGAGGACTGCCGACAGAAGTGATAACTTAAAACTATAAACAGTTATTTTTGGATATCCAAATTAATTGTTTGATCTTAAATTAAAACTTGTAAATCAAAGTAACTATTATTAATATTCATAATAGAATTGATAAAATACAAATATAATTTGAAATAAGAAATACTAAGTTTGTAAAATATAATTGTCTAACATGAGAAAATATTTTTTGATAAAAATCAGAGACTTATTCGCAATTTTTCGAAAAAATATTATCGCACAACAAATTTGTTTCATCACGTTAGTAAAATAACTCCTAAATTACTATAAAATACGCATTGCATAGTAATTGTAGGTATTAAAAAATAAATAATGATGTTCTTATTTTTTATGTTATATTGCTACAAAGACTCCGTTTTCTTCGTTATTCAAACTATATATCTATATGAGAATATAAATATATTTTATACTCACTTTTTACTGCACAGTAATCGTATACTTATGATTTAAAAGGGCAATAAGTGATACTAATAGGAGCAGTGATATAGTGTTGTCGTTAACATGTCACGTGACAATGTCGATGCGACTTACATGAATTTACTCCCTATCATAACCTAAACATATTTCGTAAATGCATCGGCCGGGTATTACACATTCTCTTCTGATATATTTGCTAAGACCGCAATCAATGTAAACCAAATAATTGTTAAAATAATTATTATTACCTACCAATAATAACTATTAAATTAATAATGACAATTATTACGTATTAATTGAATATACTAAACACAGGGACACAACAGCGACGAGCAGCTGACTGTATCTTTCTCGCTCGGGTACACTCGGCGGTCCCGAGTTCACACAATCGAGCCTTTCACCTCAGAGCGTGACGGATCAGCCTAACTTACTACCTACGAAAAAATGTGTGTACGTTGCGCCAAAAGAAGTTTTCACTTCAAAAATCTCGCACATATTAAATTTTAAAGTGTAAAAATATGGTCCATAGGTGACGTTACAACTCTGTTGAAATTTCTGGTCTTAAATATGTAAATACCTACTGATTTTTGCAGTGAGCTAAACCACAGATTCCTAAAGAAATACACTAATTTTAAAGTCACAAACACTTTGTTAACAAAACGTTTAGTTAATAACATTTAGCTGATAATAACTCACTGAATCAGTTTTAGAGTGCTTACATAAATGATAGCACATACACCCGTTTGTGAATATTAAATCCTGAAAAACTATAGAATAATTCGAGTACAATTTAGTACAATATGAGGCAAGGGCGCATCTAACTATAAAAGAGGCATTTGGAAGAGGAAACGCATTGTGATTAAAGTAAGCGTTGCGAGATGCATGAGCTAATATTATGATAAATCGTATTTTCGTAGTTCTTTTGGCTTCTCACAGGTGATGGTCTATTTATATTTCGTAATGTTTATTTCGTAGTGTTGATACTTCAAATATAAACCTGTTGATATATTTTTCAGATCTTTTATATATTTTTCTTATACTTTTTTTCGTTTTGAAAAGGTGTCATCTGAGCCCCCCCCCCCCCCCCCACTACCCTATTTGCACCCCCTGGATATGTTCTTGTAATGTAATGGGATACCATTCAAAGCTCTTGGACAGTTGGCAGTTTTTAAATCAAACAACATTTTTTCCTCAAAGTGTAGCACTTCGTTTTGACAGCTAGACACGCAATTTTCTCACGAACGAATGACAGTTGTGTTATGCAGGTAGCTTGCATTGCTCTTAAAGGCGATGCGTCGTTCATTACCCCAGTCATTGTCGCCCTTATCATCATCGCACTTCACGTCCTATCACTTGTAAAATATCATACCCTGCCAGTGCCCCAAAAGAGAGCACATGAAACTCTTCGGACTGAATTTTTAAATTTGATTGTGGAAGGAATTTAGCCATGAAAAAATTGATAACAGCACAGACGAACACTGTGGGGTAACAATGACGAGACAGTTTCAACAATAACAATAACTGCAGGCAGACAATAAAATCTGGACAACTCAGCAAATAGACTAACAAAACGACGAGGATAAACACATATAGTATGGACAACACCGACAAACACTGTAGGTCACCTATCTAAAAAAAAAAAAAAATTTGCGACGATTCGGAAACTGGCATCTGTTCCCGCCCACCTGCACAAACAGACAGATTGTGTTAGTCTTTGCTGTCTTAGTTGTGTTGCCCATAATAACCTGTTTAGGTTCATCTTTGGGTTTATCTCGTTGACATATGCTTTATGATTTATTTTTATTTTTTACTTCTTAAATTGCGTTTTTGAATTTTTTTTTTTTTTCCCCATGACAAACAGTGCAAAACGGCAATGGCGTGTGTCCAAGAAATTGTATTGAATTCCTGACTACTTCCGAACACACAGTGGTCACTGCAGAAATCGTGTTTCCGAAACTGGCGTCACCTACTTTTCCCAGCAACTGCGCCTAACACCCGTGGAAAAGTGACACACTTGTCTCGGGCCCGGCGCAGCCCGGCCCGGGTGTTGATCGCTGCGGGCACCGAGCTGTGGCTCCGCGCTTGTTGGCTTCGCTAATTGGCTGTTGTTGCGCCCCGTGCGGGGGCCCGGCGGCTCATCTGCATTGCTCATGAGGCGTCGCCGGGGCGTTCCGCCGCCCGGGGTCACGGGTCACGTGGTCGGGCGGCCATGTCCTCCTGTCCCCCCCCCCCCCCCACCTTCACTCTGGCACTCTCCGCGAGCGGGGAATGTGGCCGACTTTGCGGCAAACGTGTTTATTTATTTTTTAACGTCTCTTCGACATCGAGTTCATTACAATGAGTAACACCATTGTGCCTCCCCGCCCTACCCAATTAGGCCGGTGTTCCAACACGCAAAAACAAGGGCTCAAGATGTTGAATATGCTACACCTGTGCCCTAACCGCATTCCTAGTGCACGATAGGACACAGACAGTCCTTTTTTATTTATTTTTTTAAAAGCCAGGATTTCGGTGTCCTGTCTGTTGCCCGAGCTCCGCGCATGCGCAGAGCTCACTTCTCTCCGTTGATTTCGTCCAGATGGCGTACCCGGGTTCTGGTGCCGTTAGCTAGTAGGTGTGAAGTTGGGGGACATACCAAGCGTGTTGGTGTTGCCAGGTGAAAATTTATGACAGCGAGGCTATGCTGGAATACTATCTGTTTACCTTTATGGTCATATAAGAAGTGCGAATATAAATGTGCAATATACAATTAAGGAGTTTTCAATTAACCTTTTCCACTTTCCATTTCACCACTACCAAGAGATAGAAAACCTTTTGTAACAACGCAAAGTTTAATAGTTAACACACAAACATATTTTTTTTCCGTTAGTTATCTTATTTATCTCAGATAAGCCCCTTTAGTATAGAATTATCTCTGGAACACATGATTAACCCAGGAACAGTGTCTGCAGTTTTTTTTTCCTACGATTTAATTAGAACACTTATTCCATATACCTTAAAAGTTCAAAGTCAGACAGTAACAAACACATTTTTATTTGAAAAGTGCTATACAAAATACGAAAAACGAATTCAAAATGTTTTTTTAAATTTATAATATCTAATCACGTGGTCCAAAATTTGCAAATTGTACTGAGCATGTGCAAAGTTGCGTGTGCTGCCAAGTAGGAAACAAAAGAACATTACAATAACAGCATATATCCATGTCTTGCACGCTATCAGTCTTTATTAAGGTATTTTTTTTATGGATTATTAGTAATTTTTAAGGTTAAGAAGGAGTGCCATGATTACTTGTTCCACTTACGTCGTAGCCAGTTCAGCCTTGGTTCCGTCTGTTTTTTTTTTTTTTAATGCTGAACTAGTAATTATACATGTAATCACTTGGATTCGGAAATCTTTCCCGATAGGCTTTTCTTAATCTACCGGTGGTGTACAGGTTATGTGATTGTTCTGACGTTTACTTGGTGTGTTGTGCTACAAGCCAATATGCCTATCATCTGTGTTGTGCGGTTTGTGCTTAATCTTGGCCATCTCCGTCTTATGTGTCTTGATAACACATATTCACAAACAACAGAACTGGTAAGTGTAATCCTTCATTATAATTTATATATTCCCCCCCCCCCTTAATTTCACGACCGTGACCTCTTCTACGTTTCGTTGTTTTGTTTTGTGTCCAACATTGTATTACTTTGCGTGATTCAGTGGGTTCAAGAGAGTACGATTTGTAATTTTCCGTGTAACCCTCCCCCTTTCCGGATGGTATTCTTTCGTCTATAACTCCTATAGAGCCTCCGTAATCTTCTTCCGTGACCTCTGCGTCATGTTCTGAGGCATCTTAAATTCCCACAACAACTAAGGAAATAAAATATGTTATTTCATAAATTTACATCAAAGTGAGCACTGAAAAATAGAAATCAAGTTTAACTTTAAATTAACTTTCAAGGTCAATTTAACTAACATTTATTTTCGTCATCTTCGGATAGGTTTTGTAATTATAATATCCTGTTCTGAAACAATTATAAAATTTATCTTGAATCTTAAATTTTGTAACCAATATATACGTATAGTATCAAAGTATCTTTTATTATTTCAGAAAATAAACTGATTCGTGTGAAATATATCGATCTAATCATTGTTTCAGAAGGAAGATTAAACATTGAATTTTAAAATTGTTTATGCCCTCTCAACCACTGAATTTGTAATAATGATAGTACCTTTTATCACGCATCCAAATTTTTGTATTAGAAAATTTTCAATTCAAATTATAAATAAAATATGTAGTTGTGAATAAAATGGGAAATTACGATTTATTGCTGCATTTAAATGACACCACAACATTTTTCTTTCATTAAATCTTTCTAGTAAGCTACATTGTAGTTCCGTCACCATATTCACCTATCAAATATTTACCAAATGTTTGAAAGGTGATATTCAAAAATCTTATATTTTTCAACAGAATAACCTAACAATCCATATTTTATTCCAAATACGTTATTCACGCTGTACAACCTATAAAAAACAGAATTTTTTATTTTGGTTTAGATATATGATAGTCTTATACCACTTTTTATTTTTTTAGTTTACAGAAACATTCTTCTTAGATCGTCATATAAAATACCCTTTATTTCTCCCCTTTATCAAGCATAGACTTAGACAGTGGCGAATACAGGACTAAAAAAAAAAATTGTGACGAATAAAAAAAAATAGAAAAAATTATTATTTCAATACGTGTATAAAAAAAATTACATTGTTATTGACACTAACACACTTACATATGGGCCTACAGTAGATGCCGTAGGAGACGTGGCTTCTAACACATTAACATACTACATACTGTCTTCACTGATATTTTGCAATTTATTTATATAACTTCTGGGGGGGGGGGGGAGATAAATACCCCTTCTATCTCCACTGCGTTCGCCACTGGCCTAGGTAAACCCAAGCTTGCGGTGTCAATAACCCCCCCCCCCCCCCCACAGAGCGGTTTTCCAGCCCATTCCCTTTCCATTTGGTCTTAGCGATAATATATTTGTGAGCAGAAAAATTGTCAAAGATTGCAATCATTTATTAAAACACACAAAGAGATAAAACATATCGAATGGAAAGTTTTTACCGTGCGGAATCGAACTGGGCATTGCATACTTCCCCTCCGAGTGATCTCGCATTCCTTGTAGAAGCGCCTCCAAACCTACCAGGCTGCCAGGAGTCGAATATTGAATAAATTTGTTTAAATAAAAGAATAATCAATGAAGTTTTATTAGCCAAACTTTCCTTTGGTTGATATGTATGTATATAACTGCTACTGCCTGGAGGTTCCATGCCTGTTGCGCGAATTTTTAAATTTTTGATCATAGAGAAGCGAACCAACATGGTCGCGGAAAGTTCAAGAACGAGTTGCGGGCGAGGGACTGACTCTCCGTAGTTTAATTTATCACTTCTGTTCCCGATTGAATTTTTAAAGGGCTAGATCTGCTGAGGTTTTTTGATTGAATTTCGTGGCTTGAATAAACACAGCCCAACACGAAAATCTGTACGATATTTGCTGTGGAACTTATATTTGTCGAATTACAAAAGTTTTTTTTTATACCGAGTTTTCAAAATAATTTACCAGTTTATCGTGTGTTTGTATATTTTCACAACCAAACTAAAACACAAGTCTTAAGACTTAAGTAATAAAGTGGCGTTATCCAAGTGCCGAGGAACAGTTAGCAATTATTTTTCTTCTGTAACTGTGAATTTCTATGCTATCTCAAAAATAACTGCAAAGTACTACAAAACATTCCAATGTGATATACTTTTTTGTAAACATTTATAATTTACCTACGTGAAACTAACAATGTTGCCGCAACAATAAGGTTTAATATTTTTAAAAAAATTTGAAACAATTGAAAACAATTTTTTTCATTTAGTATGCGATTTCCACTATTAAATTCATTGTTGGAATTTAAATTAAATTGTATTTTTCTGAAATTAAAAATGATGGTTGCCTAACATTATAAATATATATATATATATATATATATATATATATATATATATATTCCGGCTGCTGGGTTGTCAGGAAATACATGCATGCATATATATTTATTTCACAACCATGATCTTCTGTCTGTTAATTTCCTTTAGTTCAAGTTTTAATTTACAAACCTGTCTGCCGCTCTTAAGGTAGAGTAGTAGTCTTCTACGTGTACTTTCGTGTTGTTTGCTTTCCATTGCGGGCCAACCCCGAATCGTTTCGTTTCCGTGTGAACAACTATCTAAGGAAGAGAAAATTCGATTTCAAGTTACGGCGAACTTTATGACGCTGTGTGCGGTTGAACTAACGGTTCTTCGCCGTTATCAGATCTTTCACGTATAGTCCTGTTCTCGCGAAACGTTGAAGGCGTTGCTTGTGTGGGGGTTTCGTTGCCCAGCTATTTTGCTGTTCGTGCGGTATTTCTGCTTCCAGTGCTTACTTCTATGCGGTCACCTCGCGGGAAAGACGTATTGAGGGCGAGGGCGTTGAATGCATCCGGTTTATTTCCAGTGGAGCATTCGGCGGGAGTGTTGTGTTTCGACTTGAGGCTTTTATTATTTTATTTGCAGCTTCGTGTGGCTGTTGAGGAATCCCATATATTTTTCTTTCCCTCTTAGTGGTTTATTGCGGAATTCGAAAGACTGCGCGCTCTGAAAAAGTGAGAAGGGGATAAAGTAAAACAATCAGAACTTTTATGCCACGCTGGATATGTTCTGTATTTACCTCAAAACTCAGTCGAGAAGTGAGTTTATGCTTACTATACCTAAGTATCTCGATTATGTGAGGAACGTTACGTCATTTTTATGGTTCTTATTATTTGTGGTACTTTTTTGTTTTGTTTTATTTCTTAGGTTTTATATATAACCACGAGTATTTTTACTACATGCGGGTTAAATAGAATGAAATAAAAGAAGTTCCAAAGAGACGTCTGTTGGCGAAGATACACGCCAGTTCAGAACCTTGTGCGTATATGCGATACAGCCGTATACATAACATCGAGTGTCGCCATAAGCATTGTATCCCACTCATAAAAACATCCGTTTTACTAAAAAAAAAAATTCTTATGTGAAGAATTATACAACTTGTTTTTAACTACTGGCTTTGTGGACTGGACCAAAGACGTATTTTGCAAAGCACATTACTTTTGTGCATTTTTAAATATTTTGTAATCAATGTAGTAAGAGGAGGCAGTCACTTCTCATTAAGAAACCATATAATTAAAACAATAACAATAGGTGTATAAAATTACAAGGCGTGCAGCAATGGTAGACAGTATAAAAATAATACACACTCATGAAGTAGAGAAATAACAAACATATATTTTTCTCGTCAGTCAACTTAGTAAATTAGTTTTAACTTTTTTTTATACCGGTACAGTTTTTAAAGTTTCATGTGCAATTGCCATTATTTGAAGCTACTGCACATTAAATTAATGAGTGTATAGTTTTCATTGCTAGTATAAATACCTACATTATTATTAAATAATGTATTTCTTGTTAAATTAAAATTAATTAAAAGAAACAAAAAAACTTTAAAAAACTTTTGCGTGATGGCTCTTCAAAATGAAAGTAAAATATAATACATATTCAATTCAAAGTCATTCGTATACTCGGTTCTGAGCTTGTCACATTATCATTTCCTTGCTTGGCGTGGTCACAAATAACTAACCCACCCGAGTGCTGGATGTTTACTTCCGATTTCAGAGGCTTATATATTATGCCAAAGTAACGGGAATTCTGTTACACAAAAAAAATATTTTATGTCGCCAGACTTGTTTCAGAATTATAACACGCAGTTATGAAGTGTATTTATAGGAATAAGCGACCAAGGATTGGAAACTGTTTACTTAGCAAACATGTATTTAAATAATAATAACTTTATCTTCGCTTGCGCGTCATTTCATTGGATTCCTGAGAAACTCAGAACACATCAATACTGCGGAATAGAAATCATATACGTTAAAGATTCTCCGTTGAAATCCTAAGAGTTGTTTGACTACAAACAATATGTTGAACACTTCTTAATCAACATGCTACCGCCCTTTATTTTTGATTATTATACGGGTACAACAAATCTATTTATACAATAATTAAAAACAAATTAAGGGGCAATTTTTTTTAAAACGGTAATATTTTGCATGAAGGCACGTTCTTACATTACAAATTAAGCTATCTAATCTCATTTTATATTGTCGCTTACAAGGTGATGGTTACCCATTTTGTTGTCACTATGACAATTAATGAGAAAAAGAAAGTATTTATTTGTGCGACTAATGTTGATGAAGGCACGTGTATTTCTCAGATTTATTCGGTAGCAGAGTCGACTTGAAATATAAATAAAACTATAAATAAATATATATACACATATATATAATCAAAAGTAACTCCAATCGTATACGTATCGTTCTGCCACTGTTGTTCTTTCAACAGGTTTTTAAAAAACTTCGTGTGGTAGTTAGTGTTCGTAAACAAACATCACGTGACGCGCTATGCAAGTGACATTTGGGGAAATAGTCACCAAAGGCGCTTCTCTAGAGAACTGTCATATCTTAATACAAAAAAATTTATGTTTGTGTTTTCGTTTGTGTTCGTTTTCTGTGTGTTCGTGCATCGTTCATTCGATTGAATTGAAACTTTGTTGGTACATTCGCTAAAGTTTCTGACGTAGACGGTGGCGCACGAGTCTATCGGCTAATATCTCTCTCTCTCTCTCTCTATATATATATATATATATATATATTATATATATATATCCACGAGGAGAGGTGCGAGACTGCCTTGGCAAAGACGGGGTACTTCAGATACTTAGATAAATTACGTGATACAGACCTTACGTGACTTAGGAAGCCAATATTTGGGCCTTGTTAGGCACATAGTTACGTAATTATTCCAATGACATCGTCCCGAAAAGATTCCCTCTGTGTTATTTTTTTCCCCCGTGGATAATCGCACGGAAATATCTGGTAACGGGCACGTTTCATCAACTTGGCGACGTATTGAAGAGACGTGGGAGTTGGTTCTTCGGGAAGGAAGGAAGAAGGCTCAGATTCTGCCTCGGCCGCGTAGGGGGAGGTGGGAAAGACGGGTTTTAAAGAGCTCCGTGGGAGTCTGGAATGGAAACTGGAAACTTAGTTTAAGTTTTCGCTACGAGTTACGGCCGCGGTATTCTCCGCGCGGTTAAGTCGACCCTGCAGGGTATTGGGTGTGGGTTTATGGAGGTTGGAGGAACTGTTGGCGGTAGGGGAAATGTTAGTGGAGGAGAGGTTTTCGCGCGGGTAGGGTTCGCCCTGGTAATATCCAGCAGACACAAATCAGCCGGCGCAGACGTTCGTACATAACCCCTAGTGTTCTTGTGGGAAATCGAGACTATCTTCTATACTCATCCCCCCCCCCCCTCCTTCACGAATTCCCATCAAAAACTTCGGACCGGAACTTGGCAGTAGTAGTTGTAAAAGCTTTCACCACCTGAAGCAGTGAATTAAGGGAGGTTGCAACTTTCATGACCTACGTTAACTTAGCTTTATGTGCTTTCTGTGTTTGTTGTCTAAGAAACCAACTCTGTATTACCTTTTACTGCCCTTTTTTTCTAATAAAATTATCCAAAAATGTATAAAATAAATAAATTTAATTTCAGTGTTCTGTAGGGCCTTCATTTCTTCGTTGATTCAATTATTTATTTATTTCAAAACTGTAATAGGTCGTCTGTAAAAATCATGCACCTAATATTTATTTTTATTTAATTTTAAACCACGATGGTATCAATTCTTTAATTTTTCTGATGAGTTATTTGTAATGATTTTCAGTTTTATTTTGTCTTACGTGTTGTTGCTGTATTCAATAGTGAAAATGTGTAAACAAAACCTGACCAAGTCCATATGAGATAAAAACGTTTCGATTACATAGTTTCCAATTTTTCTCATAAGTTTTTTTAAGGGAGTTATTTGCACTTAAAAATCGAAGTACAGACAAAGCATACTTAAAATTAAATATTGCTTACTACTACTACAGCCAAGCAACATATTGTTGAGTAAGATTCATAAACACTGAATGATTAGGTTTAAGAAAACATGTTTAGAAACATTTTCATACTATTTAATCGAATACAGGCGGCCACCTGTTTAGCAAGCAATTATATAACACTGAGCTGTGGTATATTTTTATTGAAATTATATTACAAGTTCATCCATATTGGAAAGGGTATTTTTCGAACACTATCAGTTGTTTTTTTCTTTCGAAAATCATGCATACATATCAAAGGCAAAATTAGCATTGACTGACACAAGTGGGCGACGCACTACACACCATATTTTATGGTAAATGCAAGTAGTTTTCATTGTTTCTCGAAATAATTTTTCACATACTTGGTTTTTAAGGATGCGTATCTCCCTTGGTACCTAATCACTTTAAGGTAAAATTTTGTTAATACATACAGCGCGTTGCCGGTGTTATTTGGAAACCATCCTTTATTTTGTTACAGGTGGGGGGTTTTACCCACCTGTCACGTCCCGTAACAGCTTGTGTGTATCTTCCCGTTTCTATGCAAAACTGCGCGTGGGGGGCGCGCGCAACGCCTTGTAGTCACGCACCAGCTAAGCCCGAGCTGGTTTCGTGAAGAATAGCCTAGACTCTAGGCCCTAGAGCATTAACCGCCGAGTTGGCCGGAAATGTGTGGCCTCGTGGCGAGCCTTTGTAGAGAGGTTTCTGGGCTGTGTAAGTCCGTTGGTTGGTGGGGTACATAAACCCCTCCCCAACCCCCAAATCTCCCCCCCCCCCCTAGGCCAAAGAGCGAAGGAGGATAATCAGCCCCACTACCGAAGCAGAAGCTACGCCCGACGGTGCCGCCCGACTTCGCCAGTGACGTCATGCCGCAACGCCTCCCCCCCCCCCCCCGCGTCTTTAATAACTAGTACGGACTTGCGTCATCTTCGACGGTAAGCGCGGAATGTGAAGCACTCCGATGACGTGCTCCTCGGGTATGAACGCGTCGGGCAACGTGATCCAATAGCCTTGGTGGAGCCGAGAAAACTGGCAACTATTTTTTTAAAGATTGTGTTTTGAAATTTTTTTGCTCGTTCGAAATCGTCATGACCCACAAGCCAAACTATTCGTCTTTTGTGACTTTTTTTTTACTGGCTGTTTTATCTACCAAGTCGTATTAAGGCGAAACCAATCTAAACCCATGTCCGACCAGGGACATGAACCCAGTGTACCTCTAGACTGAAAGCCGGGGTGCATCCTACTGCGCTTCAGAGGTCGGCTCGCCGCTTCCCAGCGAGAAGAGCTGGAGTGTTGAGCCGCTCCGTCCTTGGCACCGCCTGTTCGCTCCTCCAGAAGCAATATAAATTCTGCGGCCAGTCACCGAGATGTCTTCCCCCCCCCCCCCCCCGAACCCACTTCTCCACCCACACCCTATTGTTTCCCTAGTATCGGCCGACCGGACTCCACACAAGAGCAGAGCCACGTGTTGTCGGTGGACGCCCGCGTATTTTCTACCGGAGAGAAGGAGGAGACGGTCTTTTCCTCTGCCCTGTTATTTCATTTCTCCTGTGCCCTCTTTGTGTCTCTTCTGTGTTCGCCTTGAGTCGGGTTCTGCGTGGTCGCGACGCCGATATCGACGTGTCACGCTCACGTTGCGACACGGAAGCTTGTTTCCTTTCCTGCACTCAGCCCCGATACCAGACGCCTCCATCAACCATGGCCCTCCAGCGTGGACCGATCACTACCCAAGAGTTGCCCCTCGCTTAGGCGTCAGAACGGATGTGGCCTCAGCCCAGAAGCAGAGAAATGTTTGTAATGACTACCGCATCCAAAAGCCTCAAATTAAAACTCGTCATAACATCATACAGTCAGATCCAAATCTGTTTGTCTTTAAAGAGGGATAGATAAGACCCAAAAGACGCCATCTTTGTTTAACACTTTTTAGGTCATAGCAATTTGTTATCATCGTTTAGTATTAAAACTTTAGGTCATCTCTAACCATAGTAAATATAAGTGGTTGTTACAAGTATTTTCTCTTGCAAGTCATTGGCTTTAAATATGAAATTAATTTTTGAGAGACTAAAACTATAATATTACTGTCAGTTGACAATGTTGAATGGTCTCAGCAAACCTTTTGGTGTGTGCTTTCTGTCTTTACCAATGCAAAAGTTCAATTCTAAACCATACAAAAAATGTAGTCGAAAAACTGTTGAAGCCAAAATTGTGACTTTTGGTTCCTATCTCTTCCCCTTGACCACATATTTGCCCGCTCGAGGGTGCGAAAAACCGCTAGACAAATCATTGCCGACGTTGGTGAAAGATCGCCTGAACATACAGACTAATACGCAGATATTGACAAAGTAATGTCCTATACCACGTATTTCCACCATTAAGGACTTTTGGTGCACACATAACATATCAGTGGCCTAACCATAACTTATTGGGAGTCCATTTGTCATTTCAGCTCTCTCACGTGGAACGTTCGTCATTCGTGTCCAATGAGAAGAATGAGGAGATAAATAAGTACAAGAAAATTTTGGCATAATTTTAATGGTAGTAGTAATTAAACATTTTTGCCAGCTAACATATATTTTTAATTTTAACAGATTTATGCTGACCTTCCTACACAAACAGTCGTTAAGGTTTGAGAAACCAGAATTTTGACTTCCTCAACAACATTTCTTTCTCAGTATTGACTTTGGGAATAGTGGCGTCCACTCCATGTTGTAATTACAAGATGGACCTGTTGGATTATGCTTCACTCCTTCTACAAATGGAACAATTCTTGTATGCATTTTATCCAATGTGGTTGTTGTTGCCCGAGCACCGGCATGATTGTATGCCCTCCTGTCAATGGACTTATTATCCGGCTAAGGCAATGGTAAAATGAGTGAAGTGGCTGTCACGAGGGTGATCGATAATAACACCAACCATTACGGAGCGAGTCTTTAGAGGCGCGGAACTTATAAGTTGGCCTGCGTATGTTCGACCATGTTCATTCAGATTGCAGTGTTGTGCATCTTCCGCACAACACTCCAATCTGAATGAATTATCATCTCCTTGGTCAGAGGATTCAACCAAGAATCTTTGTGTAAAATCATTTCCTAGATTTAAATATCGGTATTACTCAACTGAACCCCTTTAGGACCAGATAACAGAGTTAGTGTTCTAAGTGGAAAATACCTCAGCAATCGAAAATTCGATTGGGAATGTTTGTGGTCAGAATATTGCTATTATATCTATTTATACAACTTTCACGTAATGGTATGCGAATTTTGCCCACAAAACCACTACTAAACAGTTACAGTGCCTCTCTTTCCACACCTCACTTATTCGGAAAATTTACCCAAGATTAAATGTTTAAGTGACTTTTTTACAGCAAAATTAAATTATCCAAATATTATTTAACTGAAATACACAATCTCCGAAAAAGTAAATAAAAAAACTGTTATTCAACCATTGAAAAATGATCGAATTCTAGAAATATTTTTTTGTAATTAAACATAGTATTTCAATTATTTTTCTTATATAAATTTTATGTGTAGCTATATGATTATGTTAACTAAATGTTATCCAAAGGTATTTAATCTGTTCTAAATTTTAAATGTGTGCTATAAGTTAAAACTGACAAATCTGGTTGTATGTAATGACAATTTCATTTTTCTTAAACAATTTAAAGTCTCCAAACAGTCAAGCTGAATATTATCGACTGTTACACTTAAACAAATTGTTTTGTATATGCAAGTGATTTACGTGGTAATATAATCAGCAAGCATTATTAAATAAAGATGGCTCTGAAGTGCATGTGTAATAATCGCTCTCCGCTTTGAGGTTAGTCTTAAATCATAACCTAAAAACAAGTACTTTTTCAACGCGAAAAATACCTCAACTCTAAGTTGTATACAAATAAAAAAGTTTTAAAACTACAAAAATTAAATATTTAGGTCAGAGAAATCGAGGACAGTCACAAATATTTTATTAAATATTTGTGTTGAGTGATTTTTTTGTCTAGTATTGCATTTTCAGCAATGTAAATGCACGTATGGTTAATAATTCAAACCACTATTCATTTTGAAATAAAGCTTGTTAATGAAAAAAATTATAACTAAAAAAATTGGCTCCCCACTCCCACTGAACTACTTTCGAAATGCTGTTTAATCTGCATCATTGTTTGGTAACATTTCGACGTAAAAAAAAGTATCGCTATTATAATGCGATTGCTGGCTAGCCCTCCCCAACAGTATATCGTCCTAGAGCGGTCTGTTCTATTTGATGAATGGTGTTCCGGCTGGGAGCAGTACAGCTCGCGCCGCCAGTAGCGGGCTCGTGCGGGTGGCCGAGCCGGCAGGGGTCGCGGGGCAAATCACGTCCGGTCGTCACGTGGCGGGCAGCAGGTACGTGGCACTGCCGGCGCTCGGTAAATATTTAACGAGCGCAAATAAACGCGCTAGCGTGGTGATGGGTGTTGATAGAGGGGTGGGGGTGGGGAAGGGAAGGGGAGGTCAGCATCGATGGTCGTGTTTGCGTAGCGAGGCGGCTTGTCGGTGGGGGACATCGATGACCCGTCGAGGATTATGGCCGCGGCCGGAGTCGGCGAGACAAGTCTTCTCCCCGCATGTGTGCGCTCGCCCGTCCGCCGACGCCAGGGACCGTTGATTGTTTATGGCCCGCTCCGCTAGCGCGCGAAGCGGGGCGGTCTTGTGAACTGGCAGACCCGGTCCAGCACTGGTCTGCGATCGCTCTGTAGGTCGGGTCGCGTTACGTGAATCGCGAGGACGTCCCACTAGACCGGACCAGAACTGAACCCCTTCTGATCTCTGATCTCTCGGGCCGCGAGGAAAACAGTTTCCAACGCTGAAATAAATTGACTGTCTGCCGCTCGCGGGCGCATGCTAACTACCGCCAACGTAATGAAGTAAAATTGGTCGTCCTCGGAAATTTGTATTTTTGAAATGAATCCGTCATTAAAATTGTTTCCATAGTGGGAGGCAATTAAAAAATAAACGAATGATAACACAATCGGGATATAGAGTTTGGTGTTGCAGCTACATAACTATCATCTCAATCCAAAATTTAATTACACCATTGGATAGCTAAAGAATAAAAGAACTCGTTATGCTGAGGATTGTGAAGCATCGCGCGTGGTGGAGGGGTAAGAGCCGCCATTTTGAGATCATTTTGCTGCGTTTCGAGATTTCCAATTAGTATAACTTTTGACTCCGAGAAGCTACGACGTTCGTTTGAGTTTCATTCGTCAGCAAAATTAATCGATTGCATATATACAAATTTAGTGTAAAATAGTTACAGTGAATATATATGGTGTTAAATTAATAAAAAAAATAATCAAAAATATATAATGTCGGACTATACGCGTCAAAAAGCCAAATACAAATACAGAGATCGTATACGGTTGGAAAGGGCTTCCCAAAAGCAATCGAATGATACCAATAAAACACCGTATGACCGAGTGAAGCAGTGCCGGGACCGTAAATTAATGAATGAATGAATGCGCCCGAGCGGATCAACGACGGTGCCAGTACATCTGCAGCTGGGGCGGTTGAAATAATGCAAGTGGATGATCGCTTATTAGGGTTCAAACATGATTATAACTTACATAAAAAAAAGCGTATTTTATATTATCTATAGAAAATATTACCTGTTACGTAAACGTATTCAAGTACAACACACGGCCGTGTCCATGAGACAGCCACACCCCCCTTTTTTTTAAGACATCAACGGTACTTGATAAAAATTTAAAAAAAAAAATCATTTATAAGCATTTTGAAAGTGATTTTGCTGCATACTATATGCCATTTTTTAAACGTTTAGAGAGTGTTGATATTAAAAATAATATTTTTGATTAATGCGTCATTTTCGCTAGAAGCTCATTTTCTGTTTCACCACAGCACGGCAACGCATACAACATTGCTTCTGTAGCCACATTAACAAAATATTTATTTACAATATATGGTTTATTTTAAGTTTTGAGGTACAAGCTGCCATGGTAATTATGATAAGTGTATTAGTCTTACATCGTAAAACTTCTAAATGTAAAATATTTTTTGCTATTGAAATTATTTTTAAAGTCTCTGCAAAAAGCTCAGATTATAATATTGTAAGGAATATTGAAGTGATGTTATTGATATTTTCGTAATCACTCTAACTACAGAAATGAAGTCCAGATATACTATAAATATAATTTTTTTATTGATACTTCAGTAAGAATGGGGAAAAAAACTTTACTTAAAAACTCATTTCTGCGTTTTCTGATATCTAATTCTCAACACACGTAGCCAATACGTTCATAGATGACCATCTCGGAGGTAGGAAACTGAAAATGCGGCGAGGGTCTGTCCCGCGGCGCTGCCTTGACCTGGCGGCCAGACAAAGAGCAGCATGTCGGGAAAGGCCACGGGCAGGCCGTTGTTTAATCCCGGCGGGCGGGGTTTCAATTAGCGGCGGGCCGAGGATGTCGACTATTCATCAGGCGCCTCCCTTTGTGCAGTCGCGCCGCGCCAGTGGCCCCTCTCGCCGCGACATGCGAGGTGCTCGTCTCTACGACTCTCGTCAGCTCCGCTGCTGACTCCGCACGGCGTGGCCGTGATCACCACGTTTCAAGTATATTAATTATTAAATGTTAATTGCAAACAAAACAATCAAGTTTCATCTTAATTTCATCGGGCTAAAACAATCGATTTTTATGCAGCCCCTTTTTGCATACCAAACAATACTTTTATTTTTCGATATGAAAGTGTGCGGTTACGATTTATTTTAAATATAAAACAAATTATTGATGAAATTGAAATATAGTATGTCCATAAAAGAAATTCTCAGTTACAATCGGTTTATTTTATACTATTTACAACAAATAATACGTTAAATTGAAAGTAAACGAACTAAGTATTATTTTACAAATGTTCACCTTTAGTTGTACGGCACACATACAAACTAAAATTCCAATTCTTCCCACACTTTGGTTAACAAGTCCGGAGTAATGGAATATAGCCGTTTCAATTCTGAGTCTTAACTTTGGCAAATCATTAGGTAGCGGCGGATAGTAGACACGATCTTCTATAAAGCCCCCCCCCCCCCCCAAAAAAAAAAAATTAAAAAAAAAACGCATGGCGTTATGTCAGGTGAACGTGGAGGCCAGCGAAAAAGAGCTCTGTGGTCTCGACGATTACGACCAATCAGACGGCCAGGGACTTAGAGATTCAAACACTCTCGTACAAAGATATTTAAATGGGGAAGGGCTCCATCCTGAAATTATGGATTCACTTTTAGCAAATTGCAGAACACAAAATTATTTACGCTAAAGAGTCGCTATTTTGTGTAGGTGGCGCTGCAAGCGATAAAACAAAGCAGTGCTCGCGCATGCTGTTATCTAAGACTGTTTGAGTTCCTTTTTAACTGTGTCCTTGAACCAAAACTCTACAACGTTTACATTTGAGACTATTAAAATTTATAACTGGGACATTGTTTTATGGACGTACTGTATTTAACGGAGTCATGTTTATACATGGCATACACTTAAAAATAGTTATTTATTAAATTTAAGATTTGTTTTATAACGTTTGATATACTTTGTGTCTGTGAATTCGTTTCATCAAAGCGCAGAAATAATCCTGTATATTTGTGTATGCCATGAAGTAACGTTTAGAACATTATATGTCCCGGTAAGGTTCTATGTTCCTGCCGTAAGAACGACTTTGTTTGTAAATAAATCGCTATAAAACTACCAACATAATAAGGTAACAACTAATCCTAAATCCCACGCGAATTCGCCAGCACGTATAGATATAAATATTCAAGCCTGTGAAAAGATTTTTTTCGTTGTTATACTACTCTAGGCGCGTTTACTTATGTACGCGCGTTAGAAGTTCAACTTAATTGTAGTAATAAATAATTATCTTTAATTTCGCATGCAAATAATCAATAAAAATATAATAATAAAATAACTGGAGTGATATTAAATTACCGTTGATAATATACAAATTCAATCAAATTAAACAAAATTCCAACAAATACTCAGTATTTATTTAATATAAACACATGTTTAAAATTAATTATTTAATTTAGCAATACATATGAGATCAATTAAAATTTATAATGACAGACAATAATTATGCTGAATATTTATTCTAATTTATATTTTAATGCAAATTAATTATATACGGAAACATAACCTCACTGAATTAAACACACTTGAAAAAGTTTATAAACATAAAAGGTTATAAACAAAAAAGTTTATAAACATACCTTATATTTACATTAATTAAATGTTATTTTTGTTAATTTGACCAGTATTCAATATCAATAACTAAGTACAAAAGTTGTAAACAAATATATAATTTTCATTTGTATGTAGCCTTTTTTAAGTAGCCTTATTTTCATGCTGTGAAAATTTCGTTTATGTGCGCGCGCATTGTAAAAAATTCACTCTTATGATTTTTTCACAACGTGCCTATAGAGATATAACTTCAAAAGTTTTATGTGTGCTTTTAAATCATATAATTTAGTGATTGATATTGAATACTGTTTCTTAACATTAAAAACATTTATTTGTTGTAAATATTAGTCATAGAAATTTTGTTTATAAACTTCTTCAAGTGTATTTATAAAAGTGAGGTTATGTTCCCGTATCCATAATTATGTCAGGTTGCTTGTAAGCTTCAATTGCCGCTGGCTAGGAGTCTCTGTACAAGTTTTAGTAGACTCCTGGCAGGTTTCATGGGAGTGTATGTGAGGTTATGTTCCCGTATGTATAATTTATTGGCATTATAAATATTAATTATTAATTAATAATTAAATGTAATGATTTTTAATATAAATACGGCCTATTTATTGGTTTTTTGTTATTAATTAAAATTTATCTCGATTATTTTTACAAAATTAAATAATTAATTTTTACACATGATTATATTGATATTGAATGCTATGTATTTATTTAATTTTTTTTTAATTTTATTTAATTTATACTTTACGAACCGTATTTAGAATATAATTCCAGTAGTAAAATTATTTTATTTATATCAATTATTTGCGTGCAAATTAAAGTTAGTTTTTTATTACGCCAAGTAAATATAACTTTTAATGTGCGTACATAAGTACACGCACCCCCTTTTTATACGTGAAAGTGCAGTTTTATTTCTAACTGTGCCTAAGTCCCTAAATAAGACAACACGTAGGATTATTGAAATCCATTTATGGAATTGTATGTATCTGCCCCTAACTGTCTAGGGCAGCGAGGTTGCCGGTAAACTTCTATTTAATGGGGAAGCTTAGCTCCTGCACCCGCCTGCAATGCTCGATTGTGAACGAGAGTCGTGAATTTCGAGAAGAGCTATTACCCCCCTCCTCTGTTAATGCTTCTCGACGCGTGAGCGCTGGAGATAGTGCACTCTTACACACCGAGGTCATACACAAGGGAAAGCAAACGAACCGGGGCGAAAGAACTAATGCGATTACTCTGAGCTCCTCCGGGTCTTTAATTAGCATTCTTTGTGTTTTGCCTGAGCGTGCAAAGTGTAATGAATCACTGCCCAAAAGAAAGTTCTCACTCCACCCTTCTTCCTCGCTATCAAATTTTTTTTTTCTCTCGTCTTCGATACGGTTCTCAGAAATTTCTAGTTATTAAAAGCAATTTTCGAGATGTTTAATTCTATTGAAAACGTCTTTTGAAAATGAAAATCGAGGAATGGGTTCTTAGTTGTTGGCGGGAGTGGAGTAAATTATGAAACTGGGCTATTCAAAGATAACGAATAGAGCTTATAATATTATAGTATTATTGACAGTAGCCCTACATAGGCCGTTTAAAAACCGTGTGACTGCTTACAAGTCTTTTTTTTTAAAATTATAACTAAAAAAATTAACGAACATAGGGGAAATTGTGTTTTACTTCAAAGTATTTTCCTTCCAAGGATATCGGTCACACTAAGGCGGATGAAGAGGCAGAGTGTAGGACACTGTCCGAAATGTGCGGGAAATGTTCAAAACTGGCGCTTTGGGCATTACCAGTCCTGTGGAATTCTTGAAATGTATATGCTCTCAAACCCACAAATATGTCATGGTTATCACGAATTTGTTCGAATGAATGAATCAACTTGGACCATGTGATTGGTCCCTCGGTCCCTTGATAATATGTTTTGGGAGATCACTGTTTGTAGTATCGAACACATTCGCACCAAGCACGATGCATTTTGAGAGAGAGAGATCTTCCTTTTCAAAACTTCTACAAAACAATGTCTATGTCCGTAGTATAAATTTTTAATGTTTCAATTAATCTGACCCAAGCTCTGGACAGGGTGCTAAAATCCACTTCCTGGCATTTACATTTTGTCGACCATAGAAAGTCCTATCTTTGCAAGAAAACTACTCCGAATTAAAGCCGAATATTAGTGTATGGATACTTATGTATTATTATCGGATTTTATTGTTTATCACACATTCATTTTTATTAGTTTCCAGTTATATAGATTTACATATTTTGATTGCGTTATTTATAATATGTATGTATGTTAGTGTTTATTAATATTAATATTTATTTTAATTTAATTTTTCACTTTTTCTCAAATGTCAGATGCAGGTACGTATTTTCACGTTCACGGCTACTTTACCGTAACTCTTTTTCGAATTAATTTCATTTAGCATTTCCTTATAATTTTTCTTATAGATCATTGCCAACAAATGAGCATGCCTCATTAACATTTTCATTTAATCGCCTCTAGAATATGTTTCTGATTTCCGATTACATTCTGCTATCCATATAGGCTTATAATATACCTTATTCAGTGGCTCTTACTCGTCTGTCAGATGGTGCCCAAATATCAATTTATCATATCAGGTAATCTATCTTTGTATCTTTCAAGAACATATTTTTCTTTTATATCTTAACTTTTTTTGTGGATTTTATAAATATTTCTTTTTCAAATGTAAATATTTTCACATTTCAATTTATATTCTTTATTACTTTTTTTACTATTAACTTCCAACTTTTGACTTGTAGTTTTTCCAGCTTCTCTTTATTTGCATGGAAACATCATTCCTTACCTCTTGCTCACTGGTGAAGCCTCGGGTATCGTAGTTTTAAGAAGGTGGTTTCCTAAATTATTTTTCTACTGTAAATTTATCGAAAATTTTAAATTTAATTCGTAACAGAACTATTTTCAATTATTTTTTTAAACGGATCACTACATTAAATGTTTATACCAAGGTTTTATTAAATTAAAAAGCCAATTTATAATTCAACTCTAGCACAAACTGAGAGCACGTGTATATTTACACGTGGCCTCTGTCGAAGAAACGTTATTTTTTCAATTTAACTAGAAATTTTCAAAAATTAGTTTTTTGAAAACACCCTAAAAATAATCGATATCCATGATAAGATAAAATTCAATATTTTGAAAAATTATGGATGAATCCCTTTTATAAAAAAACACTAGAAGCGCATAAAAGGTATTGACGTAAGTGTAGATAATTAGGGAAAGTGTTGATATTTTAATCCAAAATTATTCAGCCTTTTTTTAGCTTCTTATTCATAGTTTTAATTTTTATAGCTTTGTAACAGAAATACTTAAAATACACTTAATTAAATTTAAATCCTTTAAATAAAAATTATAATACCTTCATCCTTACGAATCCAACTTTTTGTATTTTAACACTTTCAATCTATACTTGTGCATTTATATATTATTCTTCAACTCTATATCACTTTTCTGTTTGATTCTTATTTTACTGAGTAGTTCTAAAGGGCCAATGATTGCCTGAAATGATTTTTCTTAGTGGATATTTCCATGCTTTTCAGTTATTCATTTACCCGTATAAGGTTATGGTGTTAACGTATTGTATGCGAGCTTGTATTCAGACAGGGCCTATTAAATTATTAAATTTAACATTATATAGCCGTCCTAACTTGTAATATTTAAAGTGTAAACGGTACTATTTCCAACCAAGAGAGAAGCTTTACACGGGAACAATTTTTTTCTTACAAAATGAAATTGTTCACATTCTTATGCAGAACATTTTTTTCCGAGCCCATACAACAAATGATCCCAACTCAAGCTCTGCTTACGTATACTAATAAGGCCTCCGGAAAATTTTACGCATCTCTGTTAAATACAACGTTGTGTTTGCTGAGCACGTAACCATCTTGATTAGCCACGCCCTAGCGCAAAGAATTCAACTCGTACGCGCACGCGATAAGACGTGTTTTGCACCATGTGCTTTTGAGCAACGCACAGTGAAAGATGTTTCTTATTTAAGAGATAGCAGAAGAACGCTTTATGTTCGCTGATAGTCCCACGAGAAGTAGGTTTTAGGGGGAGGAGAGGGAGAAGGGAAGATAAACCGAGATGAAAGACGTTGGCGTGCAGTCTTTTCGCGATAGAGCGATAGGCTCTTTTTTTTTTATCTCGACTAAGTAGGCTTTTAGTTGGGGCTACGTTGAACCACTTGTTTTTCTGCAAAAGCTTCGCTATTTCTCTCTTTTTCTTTGCCACTCTTCTCCCAGTCATTCTGTCCTCTACCTTCCTCCTCCAGTCGAGATAAACGCATCTCCGCGCATTAGTTTGCTGGATTCGCAAGTCACAAACTAAACTGCAGAAAAGATTTTTTTTTCTCACAGCGATGAACAACCAAGAAAATGTGATATAATGTTGTGCTCTTGTAAGGTCTTTTTTTTTCCTGGAATGTGCGACAATGCAGACGAAAGATTTATTTTAGAACGCAGTTAAGAAATGTTGTTCTTCGCCAGAGGATGGTTTTGCTTACGTAGGTTGCATGACCAGTATTTCATAGATATTTTGAAAGGTTAAAGATACGCAATTAGCAATTGAAATATTTGATGGTTTCTTTACTTTATGGATAAAATATTGTGATATTTTTACGTCGTGGTAAGCATGCAGTGTTAAGTTTCGCGTGGTGTCGGGACACACAAAAGCTTTTAGAAACTAGTTGTTTGAGTTTTAAATATCATAAATTGTAAGTTCGCAATATTTTCCAGTATTTTTCGTTGGGTGCATATTTACAACTTGTACGACATTTATTATAGATTGATTTTAATGACATGAGTGACTACGTTCGCCGGCGAGTTTTTCGCAGCACGAGGAAGTTGCCGACGACATGTGGTATTTTCCTTAAGCTGTACTCACAATTATCCGTCTCTTCCGTCTGTCCTCCGTCCGTCCGTGAAACACGTGACCTGCAGCCAATCAGATGGCCCGGAAAATTCCATCCGTCCGACTGTCAAACCTTGACAAGCTTTAACTTTCGACGGACGGATGGATGAAATAACCTCCTAAATGTTAGCAAGATACCTATTGCCGGTGGCCTTTACTGTCTTATAAGGTTTTTTTTTAAGTATATTTAGTTGTTTAGCTGCTTCCAATCAATGCTATTAACATAATTTTGAACATATTTTTAACAACTGAAAATATTTTAATAAATATCAGAGCGAGACCAAAATTGAATTTAATTATTTATTAAGTGGTTAACTTTCATTATCGTCAATGTGATATATCTATTAAAAGAACAATTTTCACCAGTATTTAAGATATTTTATCGGTTGGCAGCATTGAAATTAAAAATAAAGTATTTGGCGGACGTGCGGATGTTTGTGAATCTCTCGGCCTGTTAACGGACAGACGGGTGACGGACGGATCATTGTGAGTCCAGCTTTAATCAGTACGCGTATCTTCCTCTCCATGCCCATAGACCTCCAGTTCGAAAATCTGCAAGAGTACTACCACACTCCAGTTTCGTAACTTGCGGCAATGGTCAGGCACGGAGGTCAAGACACTGTCAGTTGCCCCTTGGGTGATATTCCCCGCACGTTGGAAGCACGGCGGACGTTGCCGAGCGCGCTGAAGGTTTCGCCGGGGTTTTCCCGTTTTCTCCGCCGAGTGCATTCGGTCGTCGCTCCACATCGTCGTGTTCTCTGCTCGTCCGCGTCTTATGACCGCCGTCAGACTTCGCGATTCGGCATGCCATGCATACATACCTTGCTGCGTGGACACTTACTGTCCACGCATGATCTGCTCTACAATCGCGGGACACCCACAACATTGGGTTGAGTGTAGAGTTTTCATTGCGGGAACAGTTGCGAATGACTGTATTTCATTGAAGTAACGACGTGAATTCTAACCCATACTTGTTAACCGTCATCAGACGTAGTTAAGCACCATTTACGCAATTTTTTGAGTGTTTGTAATGTGGCGATGGCGAGGTCACAAGTACTTTCCACGACGTGACAACTAAAACCCTAGAAACATATATTACAGGGTAGCTTCATTATTCATGTACGGCAAATCTGCCGTTGTTGTGACAAGAGTTCAAATATAGTAGAACATGTGTGCTTTATTAAGATTGTATTTGATTAAAATTATGACAGCAACATGAGAGTTATATATATATTTTTTACTTTTACAAAATTTTTATAACTATACGCAATTATTATAAAGTTAATCTTTAGCGCTTCAAAATTCCTAATAGAAGTAAACAATAAATGTATAATACTGTAAATATATATTTAAATATACAAAATTGTATGTCATTCCATGCCGCTTTTTTTTTTCGCACGCTGTCTTGTTCTGATATGACATTGGCTTTTATAGTACTTGGCCACGGCATACCGTATCTCCGAGGATAGTAGAGTGGTCGGTGAAAAAAGGGGAAGGGTTGTGTCGGGGGGTTGGCAGGCCTCGCCGCGCGGGAGGGGGCTGGAGAGAGGGGGGAAGGCAGGGTGAACTATTGATCAGGTCGAGAGGGTGTGGTCGCGGGCTTCAATTGTTTACAGTGCCGCAGCTGCCTCGCTGCTCGGGCGGCGCCCCTTCGCGCGCGGGCACTAATGATAAGACTGCGAGTCCCCGGGGCGGAGAGAAATAGAAACGAAGTGCCTGGGTGAGGGTTGGGGGGGTGGGTATTCCGGGCCGGTGTTCGTAATGGTCCTGGGGATGCTAATCACAGACGGTCCCAAATGCCATTAACGCTGAAACACACTGGAGCGGCGCTGCGCCGGCTTCTATCGCCAACGGGCTCGTCTGCCCCCAACCCTCTCCCCCGCTACACGCCCTCCCGACATGCACAACACGAGAGATTTTCGGAATGAAATTCTGCTGCCCGGCCCGTGATTTAGCTTCGCGGCGTTTTCGCGCCGCGCGCGGGCGTAACTCATTTAGGTTTGTCGAGGGCGGGAGAGGCGAGGGGACTTGGAATCAGCAGCGAGAGGGCTTTGGCCGTCATTGCGGGTTAAATCTGCCCATCATGCTGGGTGATTTGTTCCGCCGTATCGGAGCGCGGCGCGCAGCCAGCTCGTCTCTGCGGCCACGCCGAGCTGTTTCGTGTCATGTACTCCATCAGCAGTGTGATGTTCAACACTTGTCTTGCTAGCACACGACCTCGCACACGTGTAGTTGATAGCGCGAGTTCACACAGTGGTTTGTTCATTATTTTGACAACGGTTCTCTTTGAATGCTTTTGTTCATTTTTTTTTTCAACATTTAATTTGATATGCTTTGTTTTTGCTTCTATAATAATACGGGGATACGAGGCAGGCCAGTCGGCTCAATTTAGGGGAGGCCCCACCTCCCGGACAGGTAATACGATCACGAGCTGCACCTCTCTCCCTGTCTCTTGAGAGTTCGGCTCATTCCCAGAGCCCCTCCCGCGTGAAGTGGCGTAACCAGAACGCCATCGTTCCGAAGCTTCGAGTGTTAAGTAAAAGATTCTGATGGCTAAAAGACCTTTACAGGTTGGAACGTTGACGGTATTTAAGACAAAGGCGGATCTGCGGCAAGAGAGGGAGAGAGAGAGAGAGACAGACAGAAGCAGGTGGCTATACCAGTGGATCATCGGAGAGGCGAGAGAGTGAATTGAATGAGGGCTAGTGACCCCTTGGTGAGCGATAGCGAACGGTGAGAGGTGGACTTTGTGCGCGGAGGTAGACTGAGTAGTGCGAGTCAGTATGTCGAGTCAGAGGTGCGCGTTAATAGACGATCAGTAGAGGGAGCTATTGTCGAGTGGAGTTCCAGTGGGGAGAGTGAAATTGTTGACTCAATGAAAGAGTGATTAATTTATGGATAGACATTTAATTTTCTAAAATTTAACTAATACTGTAAATATTAGGTAAAAGTAAAACAATTTAATTAGTATGGCTATCCTCTCCAGACCTGTTTCCCACTCGTAACTATATATACATACACATATACATACATATATATATATACATATATATATATATACACATATATATACACATATATATATATACACATATATATATATACACATATATATATCGTGTACAGGTGATAATGCCCTAGATACCCATGGGCCCCACAAAACAGCAACTCTATCCAGGTGTGTCAGGTCTCGTCTGTTTAGTGTAGTTATGTAATTTGTGACGTATAAAGTATTAACATGCAATTTATTTATTTTGAACTTGAATCAAAATTCCAATGTTAACTTCACACATGACTTCTATGAATATAATAGAAACAGAATGATGTAGAAAATGTAGATATTTTTCAATACACACTCTATAGAAAACATATTTTAAACACAAAAGTAACGGAGAACGGAGGAAAAAAATAATTAAACATACTAATGGTCTCCCACGTCTGCATCGAAAAAAGCATCAACAACGCAATAGGTATCACGAGAAAAACTGATAAAATTTGTGTAAGTAATACGTACAATTTTTAATTAATTATGCTGCTAATACAAATAAAACAATCTGTTTTGTAAATAACTTTCAAACAGAAATAGTCGTTTCCTGTGAATCAAAAACTGAAGGTTGTTAAAAAAACACCCGAAAATATATAGTACAAACGGTGAATGTGTGTAACGCTGGAGGGGGGGGGGGGGGGGGAGGGGTTTTTAATAAATAATAAAAACAATTACCAAAAATCTGTGAACTAAATTATAAATTGAGAACGTTTGCCGTAAATATCATCATTTTAAGGCCATTAAAAGTGTAAATAATCAAGAATGTATTTTAAAACCGCTAAACTATCAAATAAAAAACCAAACTAATATAAAAACAGTTTGAAGTGCCCAAGGACCACCCCTTCCCCCTCCTTCCCAGGAGAATGAATGCACCAAACATCACGGCTCTGGGCTTTCCCGCGAGGTACAGACAGACAAACATACAAACCTTTTATTTTATTATTATAGTTTAAATCTCCTAAGAACGTGTAGAGTATTTTTCAATGGTAAAAATTAGCTTAAAATATTTTATGAAAATTCAACGTAATTAATTTTATAATCACAATATAAACTTAATTTTGCAGTTATATAGCACACAATTACTTGTTATTAAATATTGTATAACTAGTCATTTAAAAAACAGTACTGTTGATTTGTACAAAATAGTTAAACTGAGAAGTGTAAAATAGGGCATACAGGCCTAATTCTTATGGGACTACAATTTTGTGGTGGCTTCTTGTGGCGGCTTGCCAATCTAAATGATTCGGCATGTTAGGGCATGTTCGAGCATGTTCGGGCATGTTCGCCTCTCGTTGCCTATGATCAGGAGGTCGGTAGCCATTTTAGATAACTCTCTGCCTGCTTGTAAACTTCTCCATTGTTCAGCAAGGATTAAATTCTAGCACAAGCCAGAATTTTTTGTAATTCAATTTTTTTGAAATATAATTTTTGTGTTTCATTGATTTTGATTTAGCAAGACATGCGATGATTTTCTCCGTGGGCTTCCGATTATACCTGTTAATATTTTGTTGGTTGTCTCCATGTGCTCCTGATTATTCATGCTAGTATTTAGTTGTTTTTTTTCAATTGGTTATTCCTGAGAAAATATTAAATGGAAGCATTTGTTTTCCTTCGATATGAGATGTGCAATTGTATTCAGAGTTTCGTTTTATTAGTGAATTTCTGCTACAAAATCAGCACATTCAAAATTTTGTCGGGTGGAATTCAGATAAAAATGTTTCGTTAGTAGGCGATTACTTTGTCTTAAAACAACTGAAAAACACAACACTATCAGATGGACTTAAAACCAAAAAGAAAGATTAATTACTCAGTCAATTTCTATTCTTCTAGATAGCTGATATGCAAGACGTATTTCCTTCTCATTGATGTCTAGCGAAGCCCTCCTTTTTCGATCGTGAGTGAGCATCTTGCATTTCACATAAAACAATGACTGGCTGTAGAGCATATCCAACCAAAGAAAATTGTTACTCAGTCGACTACTGCGTCTTGAGACAGCTGAGATGCAAGACGAATTTTCTTCTCCTTGATGTCTAGCGAAAACCTCATTTTCTTGTGATCGTGAAAGCATCCCGAAACCCACATAAAATATAAATAATATTTACCTCAACAGAAAATGTGACATCTGTTGACAAGAATCGGGATTACTTGTTACTCAGTCGACTACTGTGTCTTGAGACAGCTGAGATGCAAGACGAATTTTCTTCTCCTTGGTGTCTAGCGAAAACCTCATTTTCTTGTGATCGCGAAAGCATCCCAAAACCCACATAAAATATAAATAATATTTACCTCAACAGAAAATGTGACATCTGTTGACAAGAATCGGGATTACTTGGGACAAGTTATTTTGCGTGAGATAAATTAACTCTGAATGGAGCTATTGTAGCCATTTGGAGCCTTGTAGACACGTAGCCTCGTAGACTTGTAACCTTGTGGCTATGTAGCCTCGTAGCCAGTTCGAACCTTGTAGACTCGTAGCCTTGTAGAAGCCTCATAGCCAGTTGGAGCCATGTAGCCATGTATAGCCTCGTACCCTATTAGAACCTTGTAGACTCGTAGCCTTGTAGTTTTGTATCATCGTGGCCAGTTGAAGCTTTTAGACTCGTACACGTTTAGCCTCGTTACTTTATAGCCAAATGTTTTTGGTTGGAGCCTTGAATACTTTTAGCCTCGTAGCTCTGTAGCCTTGAGGCATTGTAACCTCATAGACTTGTAGCCTCGTAGCTTTGTTTTCTTGTTTTCTTGTGGCCTTATAACCTTGTAGACTTTTATCTTGGTAACCAAGTAGCCTTGTACTCTTGTAGCCAAATGTATTTGCAGTTGTTGGAGCTGTATCATATCTTATCCTTTGGCTGAATGTATTCTGCTGACAGGGTCACCTTCGTGTAAATGTACGTCCTTTTCGTTAAATGCGCGTAGTCAAGTCTGTAGTATCGTATCCTATGATGGGATCATAACCTACTGATGAGATCGTATCCCTATGACAAGAACGTATCCCTATGATGAGATCATATCCCTCTGATGAAATTGTATCATACCAAGCTGGATTTTCGTCCACATGTGTATACTTTTTGTTAGATATCCTTCCTTGGTGTTGAATGTGCTTTCTTTTCGTTTAATGTGCTTCCTTTTTTTACTGTGCTTCCAAATGTGCTTCCTTTTTTTCTAATGTGCTTCCAAATGTGCTTTATTTTTCGAGAATGCTTCCAAATGTGCTTCATTTTCGTTGATTGTGCATCGTCAAGTCTGTAGTTAGATCATGATTGGTCTCGTGGTTCGGTAACGCTTGGTCTATAAGATTGACATCTTACATGACTTGTTTAAAATGTTCACCGAATATCGAAAAATAGACCTCTTGATACAGACTCCATGTGCCTTATCACCAAATGAACATGTCTAACCAATCTACTGTTTGTGACTGGGCAATCTGTTAGGTCTGTCTGTCCAACCTGTCTGACATGCTTTGCCACCAGTTGGGCGTACTTTGCCACCGACTGGATGTGCCTTGCCATCAACCGGATGTGTTAGCCGTCTGTACGTACGTGCCTGGCCAACCGACTGATTTGCATGATCACCAACTGGACATGAATAGCTTACATCAAGAGTGCCTGGCTACAGACTGGATTTGCCTAACCACCGACTAGATATGTCTGGTTAATTGACTGTTATGTGGAAATACCCTGTAAACACAATTAAAGTCATGTAAAGGACTCGCTTCGCCTTCTAAGAAGACTGTAGAACTCGAGAAACTCTTGTCATTTTCTTGTCATTTTCTTGTAGTACAGTAGAAATTATGTAATAATTATTTTATTTGTAATTTTGTTGTTTTTATTTATTGAAGGACATGTGATGGCAATTTATATTAAATTTTCCTTTTTTTCAATGAGTAAGGATCAAACCAATAATTGATATCAATCGATTCAATCATTATTTTAACAAGCGATTTAATGATGATTTTTTTTAATTGTCCTCGAATTTCTAGGTTAATAATTATGAATTTCCAAGAAGGCATTGATAGCTTACTGGCGACTGGTGAATGACGAATTTAAGCAGATTTGATGATTTTTTACCATGTTTTATTAATTAAGTTTTTTCTAAAATAAACATTTTGCATTTACCTACGATCGAACTAAGGACAGGTATCGATCGAACTAATTAGAGGCTGGTATTTGAAGAATTTATGCCTCTTTTAAGATTTTTCACCATATTTTATTTAATAAGAATCATTTGGACTAAAATAAACTTTTTTTTTGCATCGAGCAAGGATTGTACCAAGGACAGGAATCGATCAATTCAATAAGTAAATTAATGGCTGATTTTTTTATGAATTTAGGATTATTTCCGAATTTCTAGCTTAATAATTACTGATTTTAAAATTAGTGGATTCCAAAATGGCGGATGTGGTGTCATGTAAAATGGCCAATGACCTCGTGATCATCGGCTATGAGAGACGAACACGCCCGAATATGGCCAAATCCTTACTATTGGCAAGCCATCTCAAGAAGCCACCATAAAATCGTAGTCCCCTGTTTTACACTGCTTAACTGCTAATACAAAAAAAACTACTTGAACGTCTTAAATTACCACAGGGTATTTTATAGCAGCCACAAAACTTTAATATTTGGCGTTCTCTAGCCCAAGTGAATACCAAATTAAATCACTTCTTCCAAATATCTAACTTATCCTTGAATACGAGACTGAAACATTGTTCGAAGTGGTTCACCACGGAGTCTGCGCTGTACATGCATACGCAGGCCACCTCCTTGTATTTCCTATATGCAGTTCAGTGTCAGCTGTGAGTGGTAGTACTAGTTGCTCGTGGGACACGTCATAGCTAATGTAGTGGCACCGCTGTGCTAGATACGTCCTTCTCGACGTCGCGACTTGGAAATAAACTGCTCTAGGAAACTATGATTAAGTGCGGGTTTTGAACTTGCGCGAACGACACAGATTCGCACTCTGTTTTGGCCCTAGTTAATTACAAGCCAGAAACGGCGCAACTTTGGTGGAAACCAGTTAAAACTTACATAGAAACCTTGTGAAAGTGCGTTAATGAAGTTGTGTTTCCGTAGAACAAGAACGTGTAGATAATTTATTCATTGTGTTGGTGCCGTAGTAGTCGGATCATCCGCCTCCCACCAAGGCAACGTGTGTTCGATTACCTCGGGGGGGGGGGGGGAGGGGCATGTTGCCGAAAGTTTTCAATTATATTCGTGAATTTACGGATGTCATCTAAGTTTTCGGATGCTCAGTTAGTCAATTTAAACACGAACTTATAAGATGGAGTGCAAAAAGTATAAATATACGTTAAATTTACAAAACAAAACAAAAATTCTTCCATCCTCGTGTCTCTTTCTTGTTTACAACGGAATAAAGAACTAGAATGTCGCCATATGGCGTAACTTCTACGAAGATACTGTTGTTTGGAAATATGTGTATACTTTTTTATTTGAAATTAGTTCTTCGTCAAAACGTCCGTTAATTTACCGTTAATTCAAACAGCTCAGATTTTCACACTACAGAAGCCGTTTCAAGGGTTTCGGTGGCGAATAGTTTCAATCGCGCAGGTGTTAGTAATCAGCATTACTTGCGCGAATTTTTAAACACATTGTATTCCACTCGGTGAATGTCTGTTGAAACGTTTTGTTTCGGAGCATTAAATGCGAGGGAAGTATCTTGTTAAAACTTCAGAAATAGCCTAAAGATAGCATGACGGGAAATTCGAAAATGATCGTTGTGACGAGTGGGTTCGAACGTTAGAAATTGTGAGAGAATAAAACCCGATCACCGAGGCGCGGGAAGAATCAGTAGCCCCGTTCTCGCGTGCGATGCGATCCGCGCACCTAGTTGCGGTGGTAAAACAGGACGACCGTTCCTGATTGGGTGAACGTGTTGGGTGGAAGACGGTGTTTGGCCGTTACAGCACTTTGCATATTGGAGCACCAGAGGGCCTCGACACGGCCCTTAATTAAAGGCGGAGGATCCTGTAATGCGCGCGGGCTCGAGGACCCTCGCGCTAAGTGTTGCGCGCGTAAACAGTTTGCATGAATATTAAACACCTCGGCTGATCCCTCGCGCCGGTTCTACGCGGCGGAAGCGTCATCTTGCTCCGGCTGGTGAATCTTCACCGGCTGTTGAAAGCAATTTTTACGCGGGATTACCTCGTCGGTGTACAGCGGTGGAAGAAGATGCATAGCGATGATAAAATTAAGTATCGTGTGATAAGTTTTAGTGATGGGTAGAGACATGCAGAATTCGCGGATTCATTTCGCGATAGGCTAGCATCAAAACAACTATACCTTCGTACCGCTTCTGCGATTGGCCCACATTTTATCCGGGGAACTGTGAGCCAATGGGAAACACTAAACCAAAAAAGTGCCGAATTACGGACAGCCTAGTTGAGACGTCTCACGCGTCAGTAGCCAATGAACAGGTGTCATTTCCGCGAGTATTTAAAGGACTGTGGAGTCTATCTTAGAGGTCAATGAATCCGCGAATTTCGCAGGTCTCTAGTGATGGGTCAGTCATATCCTCAAATACCATCAAATCATCAGTATTCCAAAGATTCTATATTCGAGGGAAAAAAATTCCATGAAAATTAGTGGAGGTAATGAAGTAAATAAAAAAAAAAATTAACACTGACAAGTCTGGAGTGTACTAGGAATATTATATTAGTGTTCGCGAAGATATTGTACATATTATAATTAAAATTAGAATTTTATTGGTTTTGTAATATCAGTAACTGAAACAAAAAAATAAGTAGTTGAATGTTGTAAAACCAATTAACATTTTTAATTTTCTATGCATTATTTTATTTTTTCTCTTTGGGATTCGAGTAAATTTAGATGTGAGCCATCGCTAAAAAATATTTTTCATCGTTGATTAATGCGCACTTAATATGAAGTGACCGAAAAACGCTTGTTTTGTATTCGTAATTATATAATTAAGTACCTATAATTTTGTTTTACAATATCCATCCGTCCTAAAGAAAATTAATGTATTAAGGATTACAAATCTGAGAACGTCAAAATATTTTACTATATTGTGGTTACAATTAACATGCCATATTTACTGAAATAGCTTGTTAACCGCTCGTAAGGACGAGAAAATTTTTAGTCTTATAACAAATTGCTGTCTTACAATCTTCTTATTAGTACATAGTTTTTCAGTATCCATATCGCTAAAAAAAACTAATACTGTGGTATAAGTAATTTGCATATTTTTAAATATTTTAAATATTTTAAATTTCATCGTGTCTTGCCCTTTCAGCTGGAAAGAAAAGCCTAAGTCGAGTTTGTCATTTTACAATAATAAAGCATTTAAAATGGCAAACTCTACTACCTACTTTTTAGTTGAATCGAATTCACACGAAACACCCCCCCCCCCCCAAAAAAAAAAAAAAAAAAAACTTGTCGAAGTCGTAAAATAATTTCATCGAGAAAAAATTTTGTTTTGGGGTTTGAACGCCCCCGCGTGTCCTTTCAGTTTCCGCTTTGAAATTTGGACACGACCTTTGTTTGGAATTGATCGCTCTCCGCCGAGGCCCTGCGTGGTGATTGGCTGCCTGGCGTGCGCTCTCGCCCTCGTGCGGGCCCGTCGAGGGTTTAGGGTGGGGGGAGGGGGCAGGTAGCCTACTCACGACCGCGCATAACGCGCCGAGGTTCGTGATGGTAATGGTCTCCCCGTCGAGCGGTTGTTTGTTATGGTAAAGGGGGGGGGGGGGGAGGAGCCAGCCAGGCCGACGACGGAGGATTGCAGTGCGCAAGGCTCTCAGACGGCTTGTTTGCCGAGGTTAATGTGTTTGAGCTGCCTTAAATTACTACCCTGCTTACCCGCCCACCAACCACCCGACCGCCCGCGACCGTCGCGAGGTTGAATGGCTGCACCGCTAGTCCGCGCGCCTGCAGGGCGCTTGCAAATAGAGGGTTGGTTTCTGATTTCCACTCGTTTTTGCCCTCCGTCGCCGCCGTGGTCTGGTGCGGGTTGATGGATGGTTGTTTGTTCGCCCCCCCCCCCCTCCCCACCCCAACCATTTCTCCTCTTCTACCCACCTTAATTACCTCATCGTGAGACTAAAATATGCGTGCACATATTTGTTAGACCCCGCAATAAAAAAAAAACTAATTTTTATCAGCTGCATTGGAATTATTGGATATATAATGAAATAATATTCAAAGTACATTTTATATGTACGAAACAAATTAGTACAACTCATTTCAAATCTAGATTATTTTATTTTATTTTTTATGCAGCTATTAATGAGAGTTTGGTTTATTTTGAATTTGATCATTGTAAAATTTTCCCACCTTTTACCTCTTTACAAAGATAAGTTTAATTAAATGACAAACTGAAATTCAATAAACAATGTTTTGTAAATCAGTTTGAAACGTTTGGAAATAGTACATTAGTTGTTTTTTTTACATAAATACGCGAAAAAAAATATTTGCATGTACATTTCTGAAACAAAGTTTATTTAAAATAGATGTAAGTGTGTGCATACTTGTTCCTGTAATAAATTGATGTTTCAGCACATCACACTGATTCCGAGCCGTTTAAATGTCGTGAAGCTCTTGTCAGCTGAATAACTTGCTGCTTTAGTGTACATAAAGAAATGTAAACGGTAGGAATTTGATTCGCAAAGCTATACAAAGGCCTAAAGTGATGGGACCCTCAATATAAAAATACTCAAATAACCTACAGTTCATTGTAGTGCAAACAAGTCTGGGGGAAAAAAAATGCTACCATTATTATGAATTTCGTCATCTTTGGTTATCGGCTGCGGTACGATGTCTGTTTCTTTCTCGTCTGCAGAACGACAAAAAAATGTTTACTCCCATACAGGTTCTCCCATAATTCATCGTGCCGAGAACAGTTGATAAACCATATCACGGTTCTGAATAAAAAAAAACAATAAATTCATAAAGTGTCGTAGTTTTCAAATCTGACAACCATTTAAGGCGGAGAACTATTTTTTCATAATGAAAAAAAATACTTTGTTAACCATGCAAGTTATTAGCTTTAATTAGCAATTTTAAATAACTTTATAATTTGTAAAAGTATTTTGTTTAAAATATTACTAGTCAAACTCACCAGATTATTTTTTTTTGCAGCGTAAGTCTTACGAATACTTTTATCTCCTAAAAGCATAGAAATTTTGATGTTAGTCATAGTATCTAATATGGCGCAGAGTGGGATTTAATTTTTTTTTCAAAAATGCCTATAGCTCTAAAACTACAACACTTTTGTTTTAATTTCGGCTTTTTGATTCAGAACAGTAATTAATAATTGAAATTCACAACTGTTCTCTCTCTCTCTGTTGAGTTACAGGACGGACTATATTGTCACACCCAGTGACCCAGTGTTAAATTACATAAAAAAAAGGATATAAATCAAAACTCTTTGCCTACAACAACCTTTCCATTATAGTTTTGAATTTTCTTTTCGTTTAGCTGTTACCTTAAAATTCCATTATAGTTTTGAATTTTCTTTTCGTTTAGCTGTTACCTTAAAATTCCATTATAGTTTTGAATTTTCTTTTCGTTTAGCTGTTACCTTAAAATTTACATCTTTAGAAAAAATCTATTTTTTATTTAATTAACGGTGTGTTCACACAACTGCTCTAAAAACAATTCTGTTTTGAACCTGTTTCACTCGTTTTCAAATTACGTACTCGAAACTACATTGGAATATCTGTGTCACGAGTGAACCTATCCGCCAGCTCAATACTAACATTTCAACTCGATAGCCATGGCGAGCGCGGGCAGTGTGTAAATGTGCTGGAAGTAATTACAATTAAAGTTCGCAGCAAAACACTCGCCGCCATGAATTACGCGGTTGAAGAAGACAGAACTTCCATTACGCAGGGCAATTTGATCCACGACCCACCTGGGTGTAATGTACGGCATGAAACCAGAATGCGCTGTGTTAGCCGAGAAAACTGTGAACCGCCATTTGCATGTAAATTACCTCTGTTAATCTTTACTATGTTCGTGGTGTTAAATTGAACATTTTTGGAATCATTACTTGGTTCCGACTTATTGTCCAAAATATACTGCATGTATTTGTCATATTAGCCATTGTCATTAGCGAACAGGAAAAAATAAAAGAGGTTCACCCGTGGGGCTAACTTATCATTCACCACAGTAGTGACAGAGGAAAGATAGAAGACATTAGGCACTGTCCCTCATGGCAAGTTCTGCCATTATGCTCTTTGATCCGCTATCCAGTGATCTTTATCAAATAATTTTTTAGGAATAAACCTTCTAAACGTTGCGTCAACCCAAATTCTGGCTGTAATCTAGGTTCGTACGCCTCCTTAATATCCTTTAAAAGTCCTGAATTTATCTATAATTGAATATGCTCCGTCAAAAGTCCTTACATTTCACTGAGAATCCTTAAGAACTTTTTAATAAATACTGATAGCATGAAACTAATGAATAAATGCGGTCTTTTAAATGGTCTTGTGTTTCCGACTTAGCAGAAAACAACACTTTGCAAATGATCAGTAGCTACAATTGGTGAATTTCTAGCTACGTGATTAGGTTTTACGAATAAAAACATTTTGAATTTTTTTTTTATGTTTTGTTCCCACCTTTAAACTGAAAACGTGTGTTTTACTGTCTTACTTTTAACTTATAAAATAAATGTAAAAGTGATCAAATAAATGTTACGGCTTCGAATTGCGGATAGTTGCAATGATTGGGTTGAAAATTTGTTCCAGAGATAATTATGGACAAAAGGCGCCTATATGTAAGAATTTTAATTACCGAGGTAGTTTTTTTTTTTGCTTTAAACATTTAACATTGTTATTTTCTTTAGGAATTTTGTGATATTACAAATAGTTTTCTTCCTTTGGATGGTGGTGAAGACGTTGAAGTGAACGGGCACTTAAGAGGGCTAATTTGTAAGCACACGAGAAGTCACGAACCCCGAAGTCATTATATTCGCTCCCGTGAACCTAATTACATCCATTTTCAATGTGCGGCCACCAGTGGAAACAATGTCGAAGAAATGTGAAATGCATTTCTGTTGGTGGGCCTTGACGGTTTTGATTCGCTACAATCGACTGTGACATGGCTTTCAGAAGGTTGATACGGTGGTCACAAGACAGCAAACTTCCCACGTGGTCGCTGCCTCGTTTCTGTTGATTTCTAATCACAACTGATAACATACATGTATTTGAATCCTATTACTTGCCAAATGAAAACTTCTGAAACATGACTACTTGGATATATTTGATACGTAAAGCCAAATAATGAGCATTTCAAACAAAGAAAATATAATTTGTTCGTGTGGGAAGTGGCTGAAATATTGGTAATGTAACAATTCAACAAAATTTTACATGCATTGATTAAATAATTGAAGATCATTCTCTAATTACCAAAACTTATAACAAAAAAAAATTGCATAATTTCCGTAAAAATTCTGGACGAGGTTGCTCGTGCTGTGTTGATCTGAATCAAACGCTACGAGCTGCCCGTTTGGTCGGTTTATTCCGAAGTTACCAATGATCTTCGTTCACTGCTTAAAACACATTTGTGCAACTGAAAATGTGGTCGAATCATTACCAAATCAGTTTATGTAACATTATCACGTTCGAACTCTTTAACTGTGTACCTGGTCATTAGACTGACGTAAACTGCGTAGTTTTGAATTTTTAGTGGCCTTAACAGGGAACAGCTGTTTGCCTGCTCTGATTGAAAAATCATTTGTCATGGAGTACGTAACTGGTTCATTACGAAGTCACATGGCACTTTTGTATATACGAGCGTCCCTACAAGGGATGTTTGACCATTTACGTGCGATTATTTCACAGCCCATTCTCCTGAATATAATCAACATTACGTCATATGAAAGTTCTGTCTTTCTTCGATATTAAGTTTAAGTCCTGATTCTGTTGTTTAGTACTCATTAAGACGCAGTTGCTTTATGGTTTGAGAATTTCTATAGTGTGCTTGAATCCCTGAATTTTAGAACACTGGGAATAGTCAGATTTATTTCTTGGACTAACATGTATTATTTTAAGCAACAAGTAGAGATCAAACTAGAGACCCATTTTATTTAAGCGCAACTCGATAGCAAACAAAGTCACTAAGACCAATTAAATTCAAAGTTTTGTTTGCTATTTCTATTACTTTTTTAACCTAGTTAGGCATTTCTCGTGACTCATGAACACAACGGATAAATTAAAAAAAAAAAGATAATTGGTTCGTCTTAGCATCGAAGATGGAAACTTGCAAAGGATGTTGTGAGCTTTAACATAGCGACATTTAGGATATTAAAGTTAATAAAAATTATTACGCTTTTCCAAAAAAAAAAATTTAAAAAAAAGATTAAAAAAAGTTTCAAACTAATCTAAACGAAAATTTATTGGGTATCAATTTTTTATTTTTAAAATTCAAACGAATGTGTTATTTTTTGCTATCTTGTATATTTACAGTATTTCAACTGGTTGTTACGACAATCAATAAATAATTTTTATTTTTTATAAATATCTTATTCTTCCTCAAATAGATATCAATAAATAATTGTTATTTTTTAGAAATATCTTATTCTTCCTCAAATAGATACAGAACTAAACAGATAAATTATGTGTATGCTTACATAGACCCTAACTATTTGTAGTTTTTTGCACAATTTTAAAAAGTCTGTTATTACATCAACAAAACTTTTCCTACTTTTACAGGTTAATAATTACCGCAGAATGTACAATAAGATCATTCCACCTTTTTTATAAGAACGTATTGGGAAAAATACATGTGAATATTTTGCTAGTGTTTATTTTCCATGTCTCTGAAAAGGCGTTTATTTGACATGCCACCAATTGAGAATTTGTTTATTTTCCATACGTACACTTCACCAGTTAACATTTAGGCCTGAGGCTTTTTAAAAATTACAGGAACCTAAAAGCCTATTATAAGGAGGATTAGATAGAGCAGATGCTGTGTTTGGGTTCTGCTGTAAATTGAAAGGTTTTTTTTGTTGTTGTGCTACCACTGTTCTGAACCTCTGCGATGTTTTATAAAAGCGTGGAACATATTTTTATCCATGTAAAAATTTAATTTCGAAAATAAATTTTTGCTCTTCCGGGATTTTTTTTTTGCTTAAATGTTTGAAAAGAAATTAATTGTAAACTAAATCACCAATAAATAAAATGTTGTTTTGAGGTCCGATATCCGAACTCTAAATCGGCCGTGGTTAAATTAACTCGATATTTTGAATTTTATACGCATTGAGTAGAACTGAAATTTTACAGGAATAATTTTACTACTAGAGAGTTTTTAAATTTAACATTTTAAAAATTTACATAATGAAACTGATGATAAAATCTCACTTTAAAAATAATGTCGAAGGCAGTTTAAAAAGCTACGCTAGTTCCTTCAAGCACACTGAAACTAGGAACGTATGCAGTCGTAATTGTGTAATTTTCTATGAGAAGGCTAAATTAAAATCACGTTTTTGACGTCTTGACACATAGGAAATTTTGCTGTGGGTGTACAGCATCTTTGCTTGTCCCAACATATTGTGATCACTGTGGGTGCTCGTCTTTGGTCTAATGTTTACGTTAAGTAAATTTTTAATTAGTTCTTTATCGAAAGTTGAAGCTACAGTCTTACACCACAAAACTGTGAACTTTAAAAAATAAAAGTAAAGGCGAGATAGCCCTTTAATTTTACCTGGCTCTGAACCACTGAACACATACTGTTTTTGGTTTCCCATTGATTTCTGAAACCACTTCAGGAAAAGGCTGTTAAGGGTTATTACCACATACCTTTGCAGACTTCATCACAAATTTCCCTTAATTCATGTTTTGTTATTTTCGCCTTATGAAGTGACCGTGTTCTTCACAATGCGCTAATGAAAAAATAAAATTATCACCCTTATTCTTTCTCTTAAGTACATAAAACTTTAAGAAAATTGTTTCTTGGTATATCGGTCCTAGCCTCTAGCGAGAAGAATCCATGAAATAATCACTGTTCTAGTAATGGTGGTAAACTATGTCAATTCCAGACCAGGCCTTGCAAATATGGAGTATTTTTTCTTGGATGGAGACAAATAGATTTGGGAGTTGCGTGTGACACAAAGCGGTGTTGTTAATTCCCCTGACGTTGTTGCAGCCATCTTCGAGGTCGATAAACTGATGCCCTGTGTCCTGGCACAGTGTTCGGGTAGGGCCGTTCAGAGCGAGCTGTGTTCGGTCCGTGTGATTGGCCAGACCCTCTTCCAATCATGGTCTCCCATGTGGACCTAATCACAGCTCGCTTAGTCCTACATAACCCCCCCCCCCCCCCAGAACACCAGACTTTTTGTTGTTAATCGCCTTTGGAAATGTGGCGGAAACAGTGTATTCCAAAATGTTGGGCTAACAACCACATTCACTTATTTTACGTGGTGAGCCTCTGTCTATGCAAGTCTACGATATAGGTATTAGTAAATTGTATTATTTTTGTAATTGGAACAGAAATAATCATTTACAGTTACAAATATTTGTGAATTAGTACATTAACAAGAAAACAACTGTATCACTACAAAAAAGTGTCCGCAGTAATCCCGGGTTCGGATTCTTGTCCGGGCTTCGTGCTTTGTGTTGTCACAGTACTTCCATTAGTTTAAGTTGTTCATAAACCGTTTTCTGAATAGCTTTCCAGTATAAACTGCGCAAATAAGCCAAAAAAATTAAATCAAATTGTTGAACATTCGATTCTTTTCCATGGTTTAAACAATTATGCTTGAATGAAACATGAATTAAAATATAAAATTATGCTCTAATTTTCTCAGTGAATACTCAGTATTATCTCGAAAAACGTATTTGATATAGGCAAAAATAACTATAGCAATGTGTTGTAAAAAAGTTACAATAATTTTCTTGTAGTATTAAAAACTATTTCTGGGCAACTGGTTTCCAAAGGAATCTTTTGTAAACGTGCAGAATATATTTTTCTTTTGTGTATAATGTACTGGTAAAAATCGCTCCTTGTAATTATTTCCTGCTTTTTATTAAGTGCAGAATGTATAACGTTCTTTTGTAAAGGATAGGCGGGATACAGTATGACATGCTGCTAATGTGGCGACAGCTCATTCGTCTGGTATTCACCGTTGCTTGGTAAAGTATCCGTACTCTCATTCTTGTGCGTGGGAGAGGTTCCCTCATGTTCCACAGGCGCTACTATAAGGCTACGGCCAGACGAGCGTTATTTGCAGCAATGTTGAGCGCGACAAATAAATCTAGCGTTAAAAGTCGCAGCGCATGGCCAGACACGAGCGTCAAATGTCGCGTGAAAAACGGCGTGAAATGTTGCAAGTGAAACGATACACGGCCACACGTGGAACAAATAGCGCTCGCTGCAGCCAGTTGATTGTGGTGTTCCCACTATGGATGTCGTGGAGAGAAGCTGCAGTAGTAGCAGCACTTGTACATCGACGACGAAAACGTCGAAGGAAATTGTGGGTACACCCTTTAATTAGTGAACGTCCAACAAAGGGGAAGTATATACTACTGCATGAAAAACTGAAGCAGTACCCCAACAAATTTCATGAGTATTACCGTATGTCGGTGAATTCATTTATTTACCTGCTATCAGCTTTGACTGTGAGTGGTATGTTAGCAAAACAGAACACCGTTATGTAGGACTGTATAGGAGTGGAAGATCACCGTGTGTGGCTCTTCGTTCCTCCGTCTGCTGCAAATGTCGCACGTCTGGCCGGTATACTGCCGCAATTGTCGCGCCCAGAAATGGGTCCGGTCCTATTCGTTCTGCGTGACGCGCATGTTGCAGCTCGCTTCACTTGCTGCGGCGCGTCCGGTCAGCCACGCTTGCTGCCATGCGACGCATTTTCTGGCTACATTTTGCAGCGCACGAGCCGCTTCAAATAACGCTCGTCTGTCCGTAGCCAAAGTCTCGTGATATGGCGCTAATGAATGGCCTATGCATTCCATTTCTCATTACCCCGGTGGGCGTGTCTTGGCATGAATGACGGCCTTATGACTGGTGATCGCCCCACGTAAACGAATCCTCTTTTGATAGAACTGCCCGGCATGACAACTTGATTGGGTGTGGGCGTACACCGGACAACAGCAGAGTTGAATTATGAGCCGAAATGCAGATTCGTCAAAAGCGTTCCTCGAGCCTACATGTTTTCCATTATTTTATAATCACATTGTCTTTCTGCAGTCATATATTTGAATAGGCTTAGCTGTTTTAGCTGACGATACGTGATTAGTCATTAGACTCGCGTTACGGATACAAATACCTGTCGAAACATCGTGTTTTCGGTTTACCATAGTTTCTCGAGGTTACTTCAGCTTAGTCCTGGAATGTTTCTTATCAATATGTCTCAGTAAAGTCCTTGCACGAAACCCGTATTGAATGTCGTGATGACGGCAATTAATAACAAAAACGATGTATTTAGATTTGTACAATATAAACTATTCAAATGATTTAGTTACAAAACTGCATAAATAAGGAATTACAACACATAAATAAGGAAAGAAAATCTTAAATGGCTGTTTGTAAAGTCTTTTTTACATATTAATGCGATAAGCCGAGATAGCTGAAATTGTGTGTGTTTCACAAGAGTCTGACTGCAAATTGATTGAAGATAACTGAGTACTTAATATAATAGGAAAATGGTGACCCTGATTACTCAACGACATTGCTGTGGTACATGTGCCGCTTCGCTCACGAAGTATCGACTCCTCAAACTGTGCCCTGTGCCTCGGTCTTCGGCAAGCTCGTAGATCAAGTATGGATATACAGCAAGCTTAGACTACCGCGCACCGTGCTAATATATGCCTACGTCACTGTGTGCGAAAAACCTTTTAGTTATTATTTTTGATGTGTAACATCTTAGCTCTCGTTAATCAAAATTTTGTAGGAGTAATTTCGTGAATGTAACGGAAGGTACATGAAATGGAAATGTGTAACCACTCTGTTGCCAGCTGTGGCGGATGGCGCGAACCAATGTTCACAAAGCCAAAGGGAATCTTTATAAAAGTAAACTGTTGTAGTTGTGGTGCTCTACGCTGCACATATATTTATTTAAATTTTGTATATAAATTAATTATTTATTTTGTTTTATAACGTTAATGCTTTATAGGCTCCACTTAGGTATTTATATCCACAACTTTACTGGGTCGTTGAGAGGTCTCCTTGTAAATAATAAACACAGTGAATATAACTGAATAATAAAATTAATTTATAAATTGTTCAAAACAAATACAACAGTTTATATATTTCTCAACATTAATATCTAGCAGAGGAACAAATGTTATGAATTGCTTTAAACAGGCATAAACATATAAATGTACGATTTCATCTTTTGTTAGCCCTTTTTAAGAATATATATAACATTAACCCTAATCCTTACTGGTCTGTCTCTTGATAATTTACAGGAATTAAGGCGGACACAGGTCATTGACAAATGTCTTTAAAAAACGACTTAAACACAAGTTTTCCAGTTGCACTCAGTTAACAACATTAACTACACTTGCAGTGAAGCCTACAATTTATCTCTACAATTTGTTGGTTTAGTTTACGTCCAGCTAGTTAGTTCAGTCATAGAACATAATTTATTTTACTTGTGTGTTCTGACTTTCGGTATGTTACGAATTTAAATGAAAAATTTCACTTTTGAAGTATTATAGCCGCTTGATTACACACGAACGCAGCCTTGCTTCGCAACAATACCTAAACGCCAGTTGATATACTTTAATATCACCTGTTAAAGCTTTGGCGTCAGTTACGTTCACAATGGTTGCAGTTACAGACGAACTACGTATTTTATGTTCTTCATTGTCACTCATACATAAAATTCTGTAAGGAAGTGCCTTAGCTATTACATTTAGCCATATTTGACAAAGGTATTTATCCGCCCTTGTGTGACAGATGCTGTAATTTTGCTAAATAAAACACTGATTAGTTGCAATCACCAAAACTCTAACGTTGCCTTTTTCACTTGGTCTCACTTTTTCTCTAAAAATTCTTAACTCAAGCTATTCAAACTTAACATCGTTTTAAATGCTGTTCTCTCATTGGCTGGCTAATACGCTAATAAAACATTTAACAGGCGTAGCAAACCAGAACTGAAACATAAGTATTCCAAAAATTATTAATTTGACATTACAATAGTCTGTATTAAAGAGTGCATTGTTTTATATTAACATATAGGTATCATTGCCTCCTCGAGGGGTCTAGACAATTGGATTTTGCAGGATATGTGTAGGTCTAGAGCCTGTAGTGCCATAGACACGTACATAATCTCGACCATAACGATGATATAAGAAAAATATATAAATAATAGTTAATTTTAAATATTTATATTAACACAGGCCGTTTGTACGAGAAAAATGTGTCGTTAAGTCACACTGTTAAGTAAATGAAGTTTAACAAGATTTGTAGTATTTTAATAAATTTCTTTGTCGAAAGTCACGTCCAAAGCCTGGGTTTAGTAGTTTTTAAAGTCATTTTTTGTCGCTTTTGTCGGAGACGTTTCAATATATAGTTTAACCTTTCGCTTTGCACATCGAATGATTCTATAGATGACGTAGCTGCTCCAACAACGAATTCTATTGGTGGGTGCGGAAAATACGTGTGATTCGCATTAAGAAATGTAGTTGCAATCACAATTTGCTTATATTTATCACGCCTGGCATTATTTTGAAGAATTCTACGGTACATTATGTGTCCGAGTTTCTTAATATTTTCAACACGAAAACCTATTAATATGCTCGTTACCGAGATTAGATGTTACTTATCTCTGGTGAGTACTGAAAGATTCGCTTACTTCCTCTCTGTAAATTACTGTAATATTATTGCAATTGCATCATAGACAAAACACGCGCCAGCACGAGTTTTTTTAAATAACATATCTGTTTATGACTCAGATATGTGTGACGCTAATATTTAATACTAATGCTAATAAGAAGAGATCTTCAAATTTTGCGTTGTTATCAAGAGAGTCTAGAATCCAAATGTTTCCACTCTTGAGTGGGTCTCGGCATTGGGTCGCATGCTATTTGGCACGACTGTAGGACCAAAAGCCAATAACGAACACATGATAAAATACATCAGCATATCTTGTGCGACTCAGAGAAAAGAGGTGAGAGCAGACTGTGAACACGTGACATTCACTTGGTTATTTACGAATCCGCGGAGTTTTCCGGTCTCCAGAAAATAACAAAAAAAAAAATGCAAGTCTTTAATCATTACGACGGCGTATCAATAAGTAAACACACACACGCAAATTTTGAAGTAGGAAAATAATTAGTAAAAATAAAATTATTTACTGAAAAGGGAACTAGAGAGGGCGCTAGATACTGACCGGGCGCAACGCAAGATCTCGTGATTCCACGCACCCTTAGCGTTCGTCGGTCACCGTTAAGATAGCTTCGGTTGATTACATCGCCAACTGTGGACGAGCGACGAGCAACCTCCGATTCCCGTCTTAAGAAGTTCCACGGCGGTAGTAAGAGGTTTTGCTCTGATGGTCCGCGCATGGAAGTTACGTGGGAAAGTAAAATGAGTGTTACGTTGATTTCTGTTTTATGTTTTTATGAACTTTTTTTTCTTTTGCATTGTGTGCGTTGCTTGTTGATACGCCCTTGTGTGACAGTGGAGCGCGGTCAGGGCGGAGCGGGAAACATGGGACGTAGCGGCAGGGCCGGCGCGTCCATGCAGGCGAACTAGGCAACCGCCTAGGGCGCCAAGTAGCTGGGGGCGGCGCAGCACGACACATAACACCTCATATAATATGTTTAACGATTATTGAAACTATGTGAAAATGGATTTTTGTAACAGTTTGGAATGTTTATATTGATATGAGTAATTATTTAAAGTCCACGGTGACCTGTTTATGATTTGTAATAAGTAAAAAAGTAAAAAAAAAAAAAAAACGCAAGCCATCTTACATTTTATTGTTGACAAAATCTTAGGCTTACGTGATGTATTTTGAGGCAAGGAAAAAAAAATTGTGGTTTCCGGCCGTGGGGGGGGGGGGAGGATTAAGGTTTTTCGCCTAGGGCACCAATTTACCTTGCACCGGTCCTGTGTAGCGGGGAGGCCGAAAGTGTCGGGTCCACGGGAACGGCTCTCCGAATGACTCGCCGGCAAAGCGCTCCGCAGCCGGGCCGGGCCGCGGTCGAGGCTGCATGCGGCGCACGCGCGCTCCGGGATCCCACCACAGATAATAAATGGCCTTCCTCCCTTCCACCCCTCCCCCCCTCACCCCTGCACCGCCGGCCCCGCGCTGCCCCGAACCGGCGCGCTGCCTCGTCTTGAATTGACCCTAATCCACGCACGTCTCTCGTCCGCCCCGTCTCTTGTTGGCGGGAGGGAGGGAGGGAAGCAACAGGTCCCGCGTGTGCGCTCTGATTGGTCCCTGCCTCAATCAGATGAGATGTTGCGAGGCAAATATCCCTTCCCCCGGCCCCAATCCCTTAGCCATTTGCTTACTTCCATTCCATGTCTCTCCCCCTCCATCCCCCTAACCCAAAACACCCCGAGAGTTTCGTCTTGATTGCCTGTGTTTGTTGCGAGACGAGTATTCTGTAAGAACTTCTCGTAGACTCTCTTTTTTTTTTTACCCTCTCTATATTTCATCATTACGCGAGTTTTAGGTAGCAAGATACGTTGCCTCATCGCCAAATGAAATGCAGAGCTTCTGTAGTAACAGTAGTAAAAAGTTTATTAATTAAAAAAAAATTTCCTCACGCGCATTAATAGAAAGTAACTGATTATACATATATCATTTGGGTCTTTAACCCCCTCCCCCCTAGAGGCACAGTCGATCCCGGGGCAAATTCCCACGACCTCATGGCTATAAAAAAAGTATGTTTATTACCCAAAGCTCGAAATTAGGTTTTTTTTGGCGCTCTGACCCCCCTCCCCCATCACCCCCTTAAAGATAAGATCTAAAGTTATCAAAATATTCTATTATTGTATTATGTATGCAAAATTTCAACACATTCGAACGTCGAAAAGTGGGTAAAAATTGAATGTAAAGATTTAATTTCGTAGTTCATTCATTCATACATACAGGTCAAGCTAATAAAAGCGTTGTAAAAATGGTTGAAATTGATATTTTTCACAGCATTTTAGACATTATTAATTATCTACTCGATATTTAACGTTTTATAAGCACAGTAAATATACGTTTGCCTTCATCATAGAGTTTTTCGACAACCTGACGTGTTTGGAATGGGTCTATTTCAAATTTTGTGTAATCCCAACTTAGCGTGTGCGATTCATCTTTTGCTCTCCAAGTGATTATATAGAATGAATGTTAACGAGAATTTGAATAGCATTGCTACTGACGAGACCTTAAGTCTAGTTTCAAATAAATATGTAATATTGAGATACGTCACGCTAATGATTCGTGCATATTTTGATAGTTGTTGGAATGTATTTGCTGTTCAGTGTCTTGCTATACGGTTAATATGTGTATTTGTCATTTACAAAAAATAATTGTATCTCGAACTCAAAACTGCGTCAGTAATCAGTGCTTATTTAGAGTTAATTTGTGCTGTAAAAACTTATTTTTGGATGAGATAAATGAAACATTATAGCTTACTGTAAGTTGGTGGATAACTTGACGTGAATATACCAACTTCCGAAAGTCGTAAATGCGTCACATATTTTGCTCCTCAAATATTTGTTCTGGGTATATCAAAACTACCTATACAGCCTGTTAGATGTTCGTGGAAACTTTGTACTATGCTATCACTTATGTTTAATGTGGCAACAATATTTTTTACTACGGCAGAAATAAGCCATATTTGAGCACCAGGCAAAGTTTGTGTTTGAAAGTCCAGTGTGTGGTGGCCAATTTGACTTACATTCTCGTTCCTCATGCTGGGGCCTTGGTTTCAATTTTTTTTATTTGTTTAAGACATCGGGGTAGTTTTCTGGAATTCGTTTACGATGAAGGATAGCTGGGCCATCCGCCACGCGGGCGCTGCAGTCTTATCCCCGCCGGCAGGCGCTGGAATGGCGGACAGGTTCAAACACGTCTCCATCGCGCAGGCGTCGTCGCCATGCATTATCGGGGGTGATGTATGGCAGGCGCAAAGCTGCTCGGCGCCCTTCTCTCCCCCCTCCTCCTCCTTCTCAGGTCTACCCGCGCGATAAGTGCGCGCTATTTATCATCCGCGGATATCTCCCGCGACCAGACGCTGAGTTATGGACGGGACATTACTTCCTCGTGCGCCGAGTTACCCCGCAGCCCCTTCGTCTTGTCTCCTCGCCTCCCGCGACGGGCGACTCAAATGTTTCGCAAAATAGCTTGCATCCGCGGCGGGGCCAAGGATGTGGACGTAAGTGGCGTCGTGAATGTTTCCTAAACTCGACCCGGTTGTGTGTTGCCCTTGGAAGGTCATCAGTCGACCCACCCTCTACCTGTGGTAGGTGGGAGGTCTAGTATTGTGCTGCGCACATGGTTGTACTGCGGTAGTGAGGCAGGATGATAAGTGCCATGATAACTGGTGTTTCCAGCACGGTGTCGCCTCTAAACTCAAGGCTCTGGTTACTGGCGCGCAGTCTTCTCGTTATGCATAGAGCACCTTGGTAGAGTCAAGCGGTAACCATTACCTTAAATGACGGACAAATTAATATGAGTGTGTAATAAAAGGCCCTTGTGTGCTTTCAAGAATCTGTTGTGGATGTTTCAAAGCTAAAAAGTATTCTGAAGATACGCGTTTTAGCCATTTTCATGTTTAAAAACTAAATACGGAAACTGAACTTTTCATCCGCGCTCAGCGAGTTCTTAATTACTTATCGTAAATAGATTCCACTTGGTTACCTTAAGCAATTTTAAAATCGCTTGATATTTTTTTAAGCTTGCACACAGCATGTATGCTAAGGTAGGTGGGGCCCTTAAGTACATGTCTGCATGAAAATACTTGGTGCAGTTATTCCTGACAGTTGACAATATGGTTCTAGTGCGTATTACAATGACTGCAAGACCAAACTCTCTATGGAAATAAGAATGATGTTATTTATAGTCTATCTTAATCAAGAATTCCCAACTTCGACGTGGTACATGCACTGTTAGAAATTTCAGTAAATTTGCTGACTTTTCAACTAAGCGTTTAACTCAGATAAACGAAGAATTTCAGATAATTTCATTCTTAGAAACTTCGTCGTATTTCTAATTTCCCTTTAAAGATTTTGTTCTACACAAAGGTAAACACACACGTGGACAAAATAAGTAGGTTCTTAACTGTAGGATGAACTAGTTTTGGAATGTTTTGATAATATTCCGAGAATATTCTTTTGAATCCAAGTTAAAATTAAGTGACCTCAGTGTCCGTAAATTTACGCAGATAGATTTCTGGGTAATTTGGGACCAGCGTTCTTGGTTAATTTGAAGGTGAAAATTGTTAGCACTGTGAACGGTAACTTCTTCGTTGGGTGGCGAACAGAGTCCGGTCGAACGGACGCGTGGAGCCAAACAACGAGGCGCGAGGTCGCTGGTCGATCCAGGCGCTGTCTGCGTCCCTCGCCGGGGTTGTGCTCGCGAGCAGGCGGTGACCGACTGTGGCTGACGCAGATCTGCTTCGACGGAGGTCCTCTGGAGTCCTCTGGAGCGGTGGAGTCGACTAAGGGGAACAACGTTGCGGGGATAGTACAGTCGCAGTTTAGCTCGGGCGACCCGGCAAACGTCCTTCCGCGTCTGTTTGCGCATGGTCGAAGCGCGTTCTTGTACGAAGCAGTTCCGGGTACCGTACCCGATCGCAGGTATAGGGAATGTCGCAGATTACGACAGACATACGTTTTCAGCTAAGCTTTATATGTGCTTATGTTTGTCGTTTACTTGTCGAAAGTTATGAATATAATATTTGTTGTAATGATAAACATTAGTGAACAGACAAAAATAAATTGGAAAATCGATAAAAGTTCACCCAAATATGCGTTTTTTTCCATTATATTACCTTTGAATTGTAATATGTATTAAAGAATATGACCATTGTTAAATATCAATTTAAAAAAAAACTATAAGCACGACTCGATCCAGGGATCCAGCGATGACGGAGCTTGAACGCTAACCACTCGACCGCCGCCATCTCGCACGCACGATCACAACAAACTGGTACATATTCGACGGGTAAAACTTAGCTGAAGAATTTCTCGAAAACGCTCAAGTGGTACGCCTTACTACTTGCACATTATGTTTTCCTGACGGACTACTAAAAGTGTACAAAGTTGGAATAAAATCCGTGATCCGAACGCCGTAGCTTCCCCTTTTTTTTTTGGTCGAAGATGCTCGCTTGCCGTAACGGCTCTGCAAGGAAACTATTAAAATAGTTTAACAGGACTGCGGTTTTAGGTTTCATTACAAAAAGTTTAAAAAAAAAACTGTTAAGCGAAATAAATCGTAAGATTTTACGGCCCGACGGAACCACCAAGGTTTTAGTTTTCCCCTAACTCATTGGGTGCCTTCTGGGTACTCAGTAATTATAAACCAGTTCGGTGTTGGTACCGAACCCTACGGCCCTCAGCTCGGGATGGACGAAGGGTGGACCCAGGTTCACCGCCACCCGTTTTGGAGCCGGGCTTACGCGCTGCTTACGACCGGGACCCGCTCTTAATAGCGCTGGTTGGTGCACGTGTAGCCAGGGACACAGCGGGGCGAAGAGGCGTGTTCCAGCTAACGGCCGAGCGATATGGCCTGCCAGCCCATCGCGCGCGTGTGTAGGCGTGTTAAGGGGGATTAGGCCTCGCCATCTTGCAATCTACTAACACAGGGTGTCCAGAAAAGAATGTCGCAGCGCCAACGGTATATTACAACAATTTAATTTATACTATTTACAACAATTCATACAATAATTGAAGTTAAACTTTTACAAATGTTCAGTATGTGTATACATTAATTATACGGCACATATCCAACCTAAATTCCAATTATTCCCTCACTTTGGTTATTTGGAAGCAATAGCCTATTCATTACTGTGTCTCAACTCTGGAAAATCATCAGGTAGCTGCGGAACGTAGTCACGATCTTTTATAAATCTTCATAAAAAAAATCTCATGGCGTTATGTCGGTTGAACTTGGAGGCCAGCGATAAAGAGCTCCATCGTCTCGACCATTACGACCAATCCAACGGTCAGGGACTTCGAAGTTCAACCACTCTCGTACAAAGAGATTCCAATGGGGAAGGGCTCCATCCGTTTACAAATAAAGTTTAGAGGTTCACCCACTACTAACTGTGGAAAGAGCTATTCTTTCGCGATGCAAGCGAGGAAACAACAAAGCTGCACTCGCGCATGCGTTTATTTAATACTGTTTGAGTGACTTTTTTTTGTGATCTTGAACCAACACACTACCACGCTTACAGTTGATAGTATTAAATTGTATAACTGGGACATTATTTTATGGATATAATGTATTTTGATACCGCTTGCAATAAAAGCTTCCGTGCTAAATTTATTTTGGTTTGACATGGCATAGAACTCAGTTTTGTCTACTTGTTGAAATTAACACTTGCGAACTGGTGTGATTATCATAATAGTTGTAGTCACCAAGTGAAATAATAAGTTCTTTCCTCGCAGCGCTTACAGACTAGAGCCTATTAGTAAACATGTGGTTGCAACAAAGTATAGAAGGCTTGGGAGATATGATTTATACCTTGACATGCCAAACATTGTGATGAATAATTCAAAATTAAAATTATATCAAACAGATGAAAAAATCCAAGATGGCGGGGCCTCATTCCCCCCCCCCTTAAATATTTTTTTAAAGTATTGCATAAAATATAGTTTTAACTGGCCTTACATTCTCCCACCAAATGTCAAAACCATCTATGTAATTCAAACTTAAACAATCTCATTAAAAGAGGTGAACATCTTTGTAATAACAACGTTCTCAATATGCCAAAAAAAATTCTACTTGATACACCTGTGTGCTTTTACCAATAGCAGGAGGATTTACTCTACTGATAATTATTTATATTACAGCTGTCTGTATGGACATTTAAAAATAATCTCAAATCACCATCTTGGATTTTCAAAATACTAGCCACAGCCTTTATCACATAATATTTCATTAATTTTCTAGACAAACTACGGAACTCAGGGTCAGGCACTTGCCAATTCTAACATTCGAAGCCTCGTGTAAGGTTTACCTTATCTGCATTCGCCCCGGGGGTAATAATCAGATATATGTTCAGTGCGGTGCCAAAATCTTTACTCTGGATGTTTGCGAACAACGGGGAATAAATTTAATGGAATTCCAGGGTTTTGCCGTATCAAGTAATTTTTGTTGATTGAACATAGGTTCAGAAATTCAACCCTTCAGTGTTACTGACACGACCAGTACCGCGCAAATTTTACTTCGTGCCCATGGTTTAGGGCTCACTGTTGACATGGATGTCCCGTCACGTGACAGCTTCACCTATCCGGAGAACCAGATATGCGCCGTGATATCGTTTCACATGTTAAATACTTACTCTCAGTCACTATTCTACCATTTTTCAATGCACTGTGCATTGCAAAGAAACGTAAATTCATATTGACCAAAAAGTGTCCGAATATTTTTTTGTAAGCGTTCATTTTCTGTAAAAAATTACCAAAACACAAAAAAAAAAAATCTTTTTAAATTTTATGTTTCTTTTGTATCCATGTTGTCTCCTTCGTAAGAGTGCTGTTTTTGTTAAGAAGCAAATCCATCACAAAAAAAATTCCTTTTCGGCACAGTCTACAGGCGTAGGTATATTTCGAAGTAGCTATTCCTTGTGGAAACGTTCTGGAAACTTCTATAAACTTCTGGAACATTTTAAGAACTTAATGTACATGACATCGCTTATGTTGTCTAATTATCCAAAATGATTTATAGAACATTTTCTCATATTCCATGCAGCGAATATATTTCAAATGTTTTTAACTCAATACATCCAGCATTGAATAGCTTAGAACGAATTTTTATATTATGCGTTCTAGGGTAATTATGAATTTTTCTGACTTTTAAACATTATTTTTCATCCCTTGCACTAATACCTAGTCGTATAATTTTTTTTTTGGACCAAGGTTTAAAATAATATTATGACGGTTTAAAAAATATTCTAACGGATTTGTTAGTAAGAAAATATTAATTTTGTTCCCCGCAAATTTTTACGGTAATAGTTTGTTTCATCAAAAAAAATTTTTAGCCAAAGGTTTTAGATAATATTTGAGATATTTACAGCAAATTATAACGGATTTGATAGCAAACCAATTAAAAAAGTTATGATCTTTTTTGTCTATCAACCCTTGTTATTTCTCCACTTGCACAAATGGTTGGTCACATAACAATTTACGTACATGGTACAGATTTATTCCAGACACCTTTTTTTAAAAAAATATCTTATAGTAATGGTTCGTCATATCAAAAATAGTATCAGACCATAGTTTTAGATAGTTATTAGAAAATTTACAGTTAATTATTATTTATTTTACCGGTTACATAATACGGGAGTTAAGATTTTTTTAACCATAACTCCTGTTTTTTTCACCCTTAGAAGCAATGGTTAGTCGTATCAAAAATGGTTTCAGACAAAAGTTTTAGATAAAAATTATAAGATTTACAACAACTTAGCTGATTCGATTGTGTTCCTACTAAGGGAGTTATGAATTAACTTGTCCTCCTACCCTTGTTTTTTCCACCCCTTGCAATTATGGTTTGTTGTATCAAAAATTTATTTAGACAAAAATATATTGTATTACTCCTACGAGTTATAATATGTTCAATCGGAAGAGATATTCGTCATTTTTTGTTAGTTATGGTGATTTTTATGTTTTTTTTCTAAAACCTTCCCCATTTCTACCTCGTTGGTCGGATATTGCCTTTTAACTAATTAAACCGAATATTTCCAATACTAGATTTTATTTATCAGTTCAGAAATGATTTGTGCAAACTTACGGCATTTATCTTTTCCATTATATATATAATTTTTGAGCTGGCGATGGTTTTGGGGTATTTGGACCATCAAACGAAAAAATTGTATACAAATGTTCCGTAAATCGTACTATGGTAACGGCTACAATAGTAGTCATGTATACTTTCGAACCCATTCTTATATTTGTAGCTTTCTAAATATTGTCTAACACTTTTGTCTAAAGACAATTTTTATGTTACCAACCATTACGGCAGAGAGAAGAAATATGAAGAGTTTACAGACAAAAAAATCGTTACTAAATAGATATATTATTAAATCCGTAATAATTTATTGAAAAAATACAAACTTTATCTCAAACCTTTGGCTGAAACGTTTTTTGATGAAACCAACTATTAACGTATAAACAGAGTTTGAAATTTTAAAAAATTCAGAACTTCGTTAGTATTAATTTCGTAAGAATTTATTTTAAACCATCTTAACATTATCTTAAACCTTAGTCCAAAGAAAAGTGTTATACTACCACGTATGGGATGAAAGGGATGAAAAATATTGTTTGAAGGTTAAAAAAAATAATACTTTAGTAGGCATAATATGAAATTCGTACTAACCAATTCAATGCTGGATGCATTAAGTTAAAAACATTCAGAATATTTTCACTGCATGGAATATGAGAAAATGTTTAATTCACAATTTTGGAATATTGAAGAACATATAGAATGTTATGTTCATTTAGTACTTGAAATGTTCCGGAAGTTTAAAGAATTTTCCAAATCATTTCCAGAATAAAGTGATACTTCGAAATCTACCTACTCGTGTAGGCTGTGCCGAAATAAATTATTTTAGTTTTTACATAGTTTCCAGATTACACGCCAAGTAAACGATTGTTATTTTACAGAATATTATGGTCAAGTCCTTCCTTATTTGTGTTCTGGTGTTTTTGAATCTCTAATAACCTCGCTGCCGAATACAATAAACAAACAAATACTCGTGAAATTAGTTTTTTTTTTCTGCTCAAACACGTAATCAGGTATTTCTTTTATTAAAAAAGAAATGCTGTATGCGCTTATTCTCGTATTTAGAAGTGCCTATTGTTTTATTTTTTTATTCGTGTTGGGCAATTTTGTAAGCTTGTAAACTTGGTCATCGCTTTTGACCGCCCCTCACTCGTCGGGGGCGACATGACCCAGTGATTGGTTGCGTGCTCGGCGGGGGAAAAACACAGAGAAATGTTCGGCGCTGTATTAGCAGCATTTCATGAGGTGTTTTAACACGTCCTCGCGAAACACAAGGGCCTAATGAAGAGCGCTCGTACAAAAGGCCAGCCCATTAACACCGCCGGCACTATCGCCGCGTTATTTTAACCCCCTCCGCCCGGGGGGGGGGGGGGGATGATAAAAGCCCGACAGGGATGAGTTTGTTGTGAAATATGCGGGATGAATATGAAATGGGCGGCCGGGGCCTCGCGTCGTGGGGACGACGGCAACACCGCTCACAGGACGTGTTCGTGCCCGCCGTTCCGTCGGTGGCCTTCCACTGCTGCTGCGGTGTCGCGTGCAGGGATAGTGCTGTTAGTCCTTCACAGCCTTGTTCGGAGTGCTGCTCTCTCGCGGCGTGGGAAACAGTGGACTGCAGTCAGTTGTGGACTCGGTGACTTGTTTTCCGAATAGCTCCTGAAACGACCTTTCAGCCTAAATGATGTCAGCCATATTTGTTGACCTTCGTTGACCTTCCGAACAGTTGCAAGAATCCTTACAGAATTGTCGCGTACGCTTCGCGTACGATAAGTCTGTTGCTCAGCCAGCCAACCACTAATTAAACACTTTTATGTCATCTATTATTGTCAACTGATTAACCTGAACGTGTCAAAATTTAAAAAAAAAAATATTTGATACTACACTAGGCTGTTGTATTATCGTCTAAAGAATTCGAATATTTTTTTTACAGCTAGAGTTTCTCACTGAATGCAGCCTTTAAAATTAAATAATCCTTTCGTAAAGGCTGTATGGGTAAAGGATACATCCTTGCAATTCGGAAACAGCAAATATCTGATAACGATCCGTGCTCAATGTTGCACAAAATTTTACTCAGACAGCCTGATTTACACAAGACAAAAGTTTTTTTAAAAGTTTTATGTTTCTTAATAGTTAGTGGAAACACACGATTTAACTCGCTGCAAACCTGCCGAATTTTTGCAGTCAAAACTAATTTCATTGAGTGGTTATTTCATATTTTCTGAGATAATAATTTATTATTATAATTAGCATGCTGCTTTATTACCAACATATGCTGCATTACTATCTATCTGAGAATGAATCCCCCTAAAACTCATATTTACTTTCATTTAAGAGTAAACTTAAGTCGCGCGGAATCTCGTACCTGGGAGGATGACAAGGTCGATTTACACTAACTTTGCCTTTGTGATGACGTGCTCAGAACTTCGATACCACGCAAACCTTTGAAAGGGTTTGGGTCATATCTTGGCATGACAAGAGAAAAAGTAGGCGTTTTAGTTGTTGGATATGCTACACATGTACGTATTCCTAATGCACAAACCGCTCCCAAACCTTTAGATACGACAATGCCAGTCCCATATTTTTAGGAATGTGTTTCTACGTCAGCATAGAACTTTTCTGTCCATAAGCGTGTATGTTGATAATTACGTACTGCATTAGTTTGTACATGACAAACACTATTACCTATGAAATCAGACGTATCGTTCCGAGGACTACGGTGGCTCAGTGGCCAAATAATTCGCCTCCCACCAAGACGGTCCTGGAGATGTTCCCGGCGATGTCAGGTCTGAACCTTTTTGCAATTAGGAAACGTGGCTGGCGTTTCTGTGTGCCAGGTTGAATTTTCTATTGAGTAGCTCCCGTTCTATCCAGTTATTCATTCCGTCAGTGATCCCTTGTCATCCCACCACAATCTAATGACCCCGATATCTACAAGGCGTTAAGGAGCCCGCGTGGTCAGGGGTTTATCTGTGTTATTGAATGCAAAACTCGCTAGTGCTTCTAGCGCGGTGTCGGCTCTGAACTGGCGCGCAGTCTTCTCGTCGTGCATAGTGCAGCTATGAGATTTGAGTGGTTACCATAACATTGCATGGCGGATAAATGAAGATAAAGGTGTTTTGCAAGTCGTTTAATTGCTTTCAAGAATCTTTAACAGATGTTTTTGTCCAAAAGTGATCTAAAAATACGCGTTCTGGCCATTTCCATTCTTCTAAAAAATACAGTTTAAAAACTAAATACGGAAACTGAACTACACGTCCGCCTTCAACGTATTATTTCAAACCCACAGCGCTCCGATATCTTCAGCAGTTTTCAAATCTCGTGGTTTTTTTTTTTTTTTTTCATTGAACTCTGCACAACGCGCTGGGAGGAGGGGCCATTGGGCCTTTATTCATTCATGGTTTCACGGTAGAACTGATAAAATGCTGAACGAATGACAATTTGAAAGAGACTGCAAAGTGTATAAAAGAGCGAGTGGGTTATCGTTGCCGAGAGCACCACAGAGAGTGAGCGAGCCTGGTGGTTGCCTCCGCACCAGCCTGGTTATTGCAACCAGGAAGCGCGGACTGCAAACAGACTGCGTTATTCGCCCCGCTGACTTATGCAGGGTCTCGCCTGGGGTGGGTAGAGGGTGGGGGGGGGGGAGGAGGGGTGATGTTGGTTTTGGCTTTTGTCGCGGCTTCTTACCCGCCTTTCTCCTTCCCTGGAGTCCCCTGCCTTACGGGAGTGTTCCTTCTCCGCAGCTCGTGTGCCCGACCGCTTTGAAGTAGCGACCTGCGAACACTCTTCGGCGCGCGTCGGGATTTGCCGCGGCTGTTCTGCAGCTACTGCGTGGTCTTCAAAGGGGATTATTTACAATTAAATCCCTTTTTTAATTTCGAGAATTTTATCGTGTGAAATCAAACAGCTGCCCTGTATTTTCCCGTTTTGTGATCATTATTTCAACCGACGTTTGCGTGCACGTGCGAGGTGTGTTTAAAAAGTAACGGGAAATTTTGTAATTTTAGTGGGGATGTAGGTATATTAGGCCGGTTCGCGTCGGGACGCCTGGTCGGCGACTTCCCGCCGCACGCTGGCATTCTGCAGGTAGCCGCACTTGGTGGCGCGTCACGTGATTTTGCTTCTCGGACTTGCTGAGTCCTCGTCTAAAGCCGAGTGTCCTTGTTGCAAAAAAAATTGAGTTTTCCAAAACATTGCTACACTTTATTCAATTTTTGTAACTTCATTTAATGCAAAACCTTTTCCATTTTCTTAAACAAATAATTAATATAATAAATCGCCGCTACAAACAAAACACATTTAACCTTTTACGACAGCTGAAAAAACTAAACATCCTTTATGACTAACAATGTACTCATACCTTTCAGACAAGTTTACCAACACAATGACGAAAAAAATTGCGCGAATCTGACTAATACAAACCACGAAATAACAAAAAATTCTGTTACTTTTTAACACACTTCGTAAGTACGTGTGTGTATTGGAGTACACATTATGATTTTTTTAAATTTCATTAAGGATAATGTCTTGTTGACAGTAAGGTCATTAAACAGTTAAAATTGCTCTCAATTTTATAAAAACACTGGTCACAAATTATTGATGGATGTTTGTAAATACACGGTTATCTTCGAAACCTTACTTTGAACAAGAGCTCAGGAATAACAAAATCCTAGTATTATTGAAAATCTTCAGAAAGTTTTCAGTTTACAGCGAAAACACTTAATCCTGCCAAGTGTTTTTTTAATCCTTTTTAAAATGGGACACAGAATCCTGAGTAAGTAAGAAAATGGCGTAGATTTCACGGAAAATAAAGTTGTATGGCTTTACCGAGTAACAGTTGTTGATTTACGATACAAAATGTGTCTTTACATTTCGTGAATTTATTTTTGTTACAGTGTAGCGATTATTAATGAATCGGCTATGGACTGCTAACACAAATTAATGCCAGCACTTGTCTAGAGCGATTTCGGGAAAACATGATAAGTCTAACCCGTGTCTTGTGGATTGCGAGTCCATTGCCTTGCCATTGCGTCACCGCGCTCTATATTGCGTCAAATGATTCACCTCGGAATACAGTTTGATTTCGCAATCATTAAGTTGGCTGCCTGGTTGGACGCACGAGCTCTTAACAACGCGAGGGGGGCGATAAGGGCGACACTGGATCGCGCAGCGCACGTCTCACAGCCTCTACGCGCCACGCGCAGAACAGTGGTGCAGTCTTTGCGTCGGTAACGCGACTATATGGGTTTTGTAGCCGTGACTCTATAATTTCATGGTGGTATATTAAATATGAAGGCCCCTGCACGTCCTTGTGCCACTTAACAATACTCTGTGTAGAATTTTTCATACTTATAAATGTCTAAAAAAACACCTGTTCTAGCTATTACCACTAGCTATTATTCGTTATAGACGAAACCATGAAACGAAACTTGTATAGAAACATGCAATGGCTCTTAAATGATATTCGCGATCAGACATTTTATAAATCTGAAGCGGTTTTACAATGGCGCGTCAACGCCTGGAGTTCTGCACTCCGCAGCCAGGCGGCCATCTTGAGGCAGTCAGTGAGTGCCAAATAAAGTCTCATTTATTATTTACTTTTGACCCTTGTGGTACATTAGCGTGACGCCCCACAGATTTCATCTTTAATAATCACTGATTTTGTGAGCGGTGCATGGATATAAGTAACTCGGGTATTTTTGCGTAAAGACTTAACTTTTTTTTCCCCCGAAGTTAAACCGTGAAAATATAATCTCTGCTTCTTATCGGATCACTTGTAAGCACGCGAACAATTAATTTCGTAATACTTACTGTTCGTCCACCAGTCTTCAGACCTGTCTAATATACAGTTTGATATTGCGCCAGGTGCAAAATGTGTTGGGGGGGGGGGGGGGGGGGAACTAAAGCTTCATGTCTTTTGTGTTTTAATTAATATTCATTTGTCTTTTGCGAAATAAAAGTTAATAGGCCCTACTAAGTTTTGCGCAATAAAGTGAGAATGATGTAACTATAAGTATGGCAAATACACAGTTTGACGAAACTCACGCAAGTCATTTAGGAGTAGGCCTACCTGTACAAAATAAATGTGAGCTAGTCTTTTAGTACTCACCAGTGATGTTTAAACATCGAACCTCGGTAACAAACAAATTCATGTGTTTTCACGTTGTAAATTAACTTATAAAACTAAACATGGACACGAAATTTATCGTAGAATTCTTAAAAATAATTTTGAGCGTAATAAATATACTGCAACAAAAAAAAATCACTTTTCAACATTTCTGGACTCAAATCATACAAGTACTTTCTGCACCTGCCGCTAGAATTCGCTGCCTGAATCATAATTTTACTTGCCAACATCACGCGCAGATAGCAGCCTGAAACAAACGGAAATATTTAACTATTAAAAATGGCGTGAAAGGCTTGAGAAAATCTTTAACCCCGGATTTGGACTGTATTTTATTTTAAAAAAAATAACTTTCCATGATGTGAGAATTCATTAAATAAGAAATACTAAATGTTCCACTCACGTTCGAAGTTATACTTCTGTGGCATTACTAAAAATTAACCTGAAACATTTTAAAGCACATATTATAACACTAAGTATATGTTTGTATATTTGGTTTTTGCCTAAACGACTGAAATCAAATTTTACAAATCTTACAAACAAACCTTAAGCTTATTGGGCTGATTCGACGTATTTTTTACATTATATTACTATATTATTAATAAAATTAAAAACAATTCCAGTGTCGAGGTATGAACCACGTAAACACCATCCCTAAAGCTTCTAAACCACACACTCTGCCGCCCATCTTCCGAGACAATTTAACTGTGAAAGAAGACTATGTATTGTCAACAGTGCAATGCCAGTTTTCTTGCGCATCTTAAAACTTGTAATTACTTATTACTACGACTACTTTAGTTTACCAAGTATATTCCAGGGTAGTTTCATTATTGTACAGTTTCATTTGGCACATTGGCACGTTTGGTATGTCTCCCTAATGTTTACGAAAATAACTATATACAGGTTTATGTTGTTACACGCGTATCCTCCACGTTGACGACTTCGGTACCGTGGTTACACATTTCCGTTCATTCTAGTTCCGTTCCGTTCCGTTCCATTCCGTTCACGACATTACTCCTACCAAATGCCGTATGCCGAGAGCTAAGATGTTTACACGTCAAATAGGAAGACACTTAGGATCAGTTGTAAAAATTTGTAACCAAGCCACAACAAAATCAAATATATATTATTAAAAAACCACAGGCAGTTACGATTTAAATATACATAGTTCCTGGAATGTTTTGTTGTGTACAAACGGGTTTTGGCAGCAAAGAGAGCCTGATGTTATTCCTCCGCGCCGCCAATATGACGGGCGCTGCCTCTAGGCGGTGCTACAGTCATACGGTCAGCGACGCGAAGAGAGGAACACAAACACGAAACCAAACTTGCGATAGATTGCTGCCTCTCAGAAACAACCAGCGGGCATCCTTTTTTCCCGTATTTTTCTTGCGAACTCTGGGTGCAGAAAATCCACATTTGTGTGTTTGTGTGTAGCCTATGTGTGTTTTTTTTACACGCAGAATCGGAACAAAAGTTCCAATAGTATGTATGACTTCTCTGAAGTCCAACCGCAGATTCTTTACCAATCGTGTGGCTTATTGATATAAAAATAAAATATTTCTCGGGAAAGTTTTCAAAAGAACTTCAAAGTTCAAATTGATGTTTCATTTCTCATTTTATGTAAACGTAATCGTGTTGTGAAGTATTTATTTATATGCAATCCGAACATAAGTATTGGTATGGTCTTTAGTAGCAGTTTAACCATTTATATTTGAAACCAAGCCTCTATTGGCATTGAGACAGGATAAAGACGCGATGTTATGTTACTTAGTTGCCCAGTGACACAGGCAGGTATTTCAGGGAAGGAACAGGCCATGTTATGTTTACGTTTATGAATCCCGTTTCATGGTTACGCTTTGGAAAGTGCAGGAGGGTAGCCTCAGCGAGAGGCTGGTTAATTCATTGGACGGAGAGGGGCTGTCAACCCCCCCCCCTCCCTTTTTCCGGGATGGTCTGCACTTGGTGTGCAGTAAGGAACTATTCTAGCCAGCTTTTACCTTGTGTGATATCGGAAAACCATGGGGAACCTAAATAAGTGTGTAACCTATTCGGGACTCAAACCCGTGCGTCTTCTGAAATACGAGTCTAGTGTGCTATGTTGCTCCATGCCACGTTCTTATAGACATTTCCATCGAAAAATGTTTACTGTAAATGCATGAAACCGTGCCAATTTTGTCAGAAAATGGATCTTATTTCAGTATATTTTGGATATGAAACATACTGTACTTCTTGTAGCTTCTGAAGCTACACGAAATTGTTAGATCATTGATTCTGGAAAACTTAAATATGATGAGGTAGGAGCAAAGCAATGCATTGAAGTTCAGGCAAGGCTATAAATACTGCGGACTTTAAACTTAAACTTACCGTAATGGAATTTGTAAAGGTGGGTATCCATAGGTTGCATGTTATCCGTTCCGTGAAATAGTAACGTATAACCCTGTGAACCTGTGAAACGATGATGGCATTCCCACCGTGTCATTCATCCTTTAGAACGTACTCGTATCAAAAACAAATGTTACGTTCCATAAGGGCAGTTCATCAGTAGCCATGAGCACAGATTAACTTGCAGCCATCGCTGTCACTTTTATACACCTCTCGCTTAAAAAGAAGAAATAAGAAGAAGTCACCTATACGGTGGATCTCAAAAGGATTTACAAGTAGGGAGCTGTACGGTAGTTCGAGTTTGTTGGTTGATTCGACGTTTCAGGCAGTGAGTGGACTGTGCAAGAACTTTACGAGAATGCATCCAACGGAATTCAAATTTTTTTCTGTGTTCTAAAAATAAAGAATGACGCCACCCAGGTTCCACACAGGTTCTTTCTTCAAGCCGTAACTTCTTTTGATGTGCCGGCGAAGGACCGACAAATGACGGATTGAACCCGTTGCGTATTTCCGAGCCAAGTTTTGAAGCGCAACGCTGCAACGAGCCCCTTTTACACAAAATAATCTACTGTTACAAATCGTACTTTACACATTTTATTAAACATAAAATTCTATCAGAAATCTTATTTTGAAAAATACACTTGAAGGTAAAGCTAGTACGGTTACCAGTTACAGTATCTAATTAAAAAAAAAGAACTTGTCAATTGTAAATAAATAGGATTTCTAAGTATTTACTTGCACATTTGTAAACCTCATGTCATACAGACTTAAGATGATTTTTCTTATCTCTGGCGCGCGGTTTGCCAACACAAATGTCAAAATCACCTGATGTAAAAAATGTTTGTTAAAATTATTTACTGTAAAGTTATAATTATATACAACTCGTATCTAATAAAATTATATGTATTACGGACTAGTAGAGTGATTTTATCATTCATAACCTGAACAATGCACGGACGTATTGCCGAATATAAGCCATCATTACGCAGAAAAAAAATTGTCATGTACTTTTACAAAATATTACTTTGGAAACACCATTTGCCATGGAATAGTTTGTAATACTACAATAAAGGTATTGTAACTTTGTACAACACATGGCTATGGTTATTTTTGCATATATGAAATACGTTTTCCAGATATTAGTGAGTATTTCTTACGAACATTGGAGCAATTTTTAAAATTTTAATTGATGTCTCATTAAATCATGTATTTTTTAAAAAAATGATATCGAATATTCAACTTTGACTTAATTTTGATGTATCATGCTTATAAATGTGCGCAGTTAGTAAAGGGAAGCTATTGAGAGAACGGTTTGCAAATAACATTAACTAGTGGAGGTACTGGAACAACACACAAAGCATGAATACCCGGGTAAGAATCCGAACCCAGTATTACTGCGAAAACCTTTTTCCTGGGTAGTGATACAGTTGTCTTCATGTAAGAGTACACGTTTACAGATATAAAAAATGGAACAAGTTGTAGTGTGCCGCTGGGATGTAGCGGGGTTGCCGTGTCGCAGGCGCTGGTGTACCGCGACGGCGGTAACCTGGTGTCCGGCTCGCTGGAGGCGCTGGTGCGGCACATGGTGCCCACGGCCGACTACTACCCGGACCGCGCCTACCTGTTCGCCTTCCTGCTCAGCTCGCGGCTGTTCGTCAAGCCGCACGAGCTGCTGGGCGAGGTGTGCGCGCTCTGCGACCAGCAGCAGAAGCTCGGCGACAAGCAGGCGCCCGCAAAGGTAACGCCAATAACTGCTTCAACTTGGACGTGTGCTTGTTCGGCTCGGTTCGGCCCGGCTCGGTTCTGACCAGCCCAGCTCGGTTTGGATCAGCCCAGCTCGGTTCGGACCAGCCCAGCTCGGTTCGGACCAGCCCGGCTCGGTTCGGACCATCCCAGCTCGGTTTGGATCGGCCCAGCTCGGTTCGGATCGGCCCAGCTCGGTTCGGACCAGCCCGGCTCGGTTTGGAGCGGCCCAGCTGGGTTTGGATCGGCCCAGCTCGGTTCGGACCAGCCCAGCTCGGTTTGGATCGGCCCAGCTCGGTTCGGACCAGCCCAGCTCGGTTTGGATCGGCCCAGCTCGGTTCGGACCATCCCAGCTCGGTTTGGATCGGCCCAGCTCGGTTCGGATCGGCCCAGCTCGGTTCGGACCAGCCCAGCTCGGTTTGGATCGGTCCAGCTCGGTTGGGATCGGCCCAGCTCGGTTCGGACCAGTCCAGCTCGGTTTGGATGGGCCCGGCTCGGGTCTGGTCGGGGCGGCTTGGTTCGGCCCGGCTTTGGTCAGCCCGGCTCGGTTCGGCTCGGAACAGAAAACGTCAACTTCCGCGCACTTGATCAGCTTCTCTCGGGACGTTCCTTCATACACAGCTGACGAACAGGTCGTCATGTACGTAAAGTAGCGGTACATCTTGTTAAAATGAGAAAGTTCTTATGGCGAAGAAGATATAACTATCCTGGTTCCGTTTGATGGGTTGGTTAAACTTGTGCCAAGATTTTGGGTTCCTAATGTACATTTAAAGAGAAACGAGCACGGTGAATCTGTTTCCAGTTTTATTCCAGAATTATAAAACTTTTCTCAGTATTTTATAATGTCAAGTGACAAGTTTTTTTGAGCTAGCACGAAAAATACTATTGCGAAAAAAGGAACATCCGTTAAAAAAAAAAAAGATAGCGCATGAAGAGCGTTTAGGTGTTTGCGCTCGAGAAGGTACATGCAATTTTGTGTAGACAGATTTAGTTAGGTGCAGTGAATTTTAAAATTTATTAATAGTAGTGATATAGTCAGAATGATGAAAAATTTTAATAATTGCGCATGTAAAACATGAAAACAGTACACTTAATCTCCAAAGATACAATTATCAAACATGTTGCCTTGTAGACTGATAGGATATTCGGAACTAGTGGCTCGTACCGAAGCGCGCCGATAGCAAAATGCCGAAACGAGCCGAGACGAGCCGAGCCGTTCCGATCATGTGCGTGGCCTTCAGTTCGAAAGCATGCATTTACATAACTGCCAACTGGTCCTAGGCTAGCGCGTCCTGCTTTGTTCTCATGCTTTCATTCTCGTAGAGCCCCTTGCAGAGTCAGGCAAGTTGAATCAAAGTAAACAAATTTCAGGTTAATCAAATGAAAGCATACTGTACTTTGCGTCACTGTGGGAGCCAGTCTTAATTTTTATCTTGGTTTAAGACTGTTCTACAGGTACATCTCACGTTAAAAATTACAATCACTTAAATACTCATGTCGAAATAGTAACGATATATTTTTTTCTCTCGGACAAATCTTATTATTTAATCCATCGATTAGTTTTTTATTGCTCTAGTACAAAATGTAAAGTAACAAATTACAAATAATCCAAATATAAAGATGAAACAACTGTAGCGGATTATGCAATTATTTTATAAACAAACCCAAAATAAAAACTAGTATGGTCACAGATTAAATTTTGTTTGATATGCAATTTACACTAAACCCATTAATAAATTTCGCACAAGACTTCATTTGCGACTTCAGGCTGAGTCTCACACGCTATATATTTTTTTAAATCTTAATTAGAAATATCCTGGGACAGCGACTCCAGAAGTGCATTTGCGTGCATTACTAAGCTGGGTCAATAAGGAAAAATTAGCTTCTAGCTAGTGACTGAGAAGGAAAGAGAAAAAAGAAATTGAGTTATATTTCACCAATAGCAGATAACGCGTAATATATACGTGTATCTGGCGCAAAAATCAACAACAAACTGTAATGTGTATGCTTAATCTATTTGCGTCATAATTCGACCGTAAAACGTGTGCTACAAGTTAAAAAAAAACAATAAAAAGCATAAAAAATACGTATAACTTACGTTAAAAAGTACTTCCCTAGGAGTGGTATACGCGTTCCGTTAAAAAAATCCGTGTTTAAGCTTCAGTCACACACTGTGTTATTGTTTTAAAATTCACATTATTTCAACTGTTACATAAGGGAAAATCCTGTAAATTAATTACAATAACTGTTTTCCCTTTCAAGTTGGGTAAAAATTTTTGTCATCAGATATTTTCAAAAATTTATCTATCAGCGGTAGGAATTCACGCACTTTACGCGCTTGCTCAATGTTTTACCGCCGTTGCGTAACACTTTTAATGGAAAGATAATGAGATAGCCAGCATAGCTTGTGAACATTCTGTAGTGTAAGCTTGTGAGCGAAAAGGGGGGAGGGTATGTGGGACATGGCCAGGGGCGCAAATCTATAGTAATAGCAAGTGGGGCCCGCGCGGCCCGAGAGTTTAATGTGTGGATTTTAACAGTCACAAGTATGTTGTACAATGCCCTTTATGTTGGCCTGTATGCGTGCAAATAAGCAGGAAACTTTTAAAATACAGAAAGTTTGTTGCGTTCGTCTGTGCTGATAATTTTACATGACTACTAGCTGCAGTACCCGGCTTTGCCCGGGCTGAACACCGGGTGATATATTGTCCGCGAGTTACAGCAAAATGGATAGCGATATGTCCAGTGTGGTGGACATTAAGAAATGACACATAATTACTGTTTGTGTATCTGTGACCTATGGTTTTCTGTTTACCCATCGCGATCGGTTGAAAGGTTTAGAAGTTGATGCGCTACAGCGCCATCTAGCGGCGAGTTACAAAAAAAAATTGTTAGCATAAAAACTTTCTCCATGATAAAAACACTTCGATGTACCAACTTTCATGGCGATCGGTCAAACGGCGTAAGAGTTTATCGACGACATACATGCCAACATCCAATTTATATATATTCTTATATTTCGAAATTTTGGGGCTTTCACTTTTGCGGAAAGTGGATGTTCAGGACCTCGAATGGTTTGGAACACTCCATCTCGAAAGAATAGATATTTGAAATTCGAAATTTTGGGGCTTTGTTCCCAGGGGGGGGGGGGGGGGGGCGGGGGGTTCGAGGACCCTGAATGGCTCGAAAACACTTAAAATCGAAAGAGATAGATTTTTCAAATTTTTTAAACTTTCGAAATTTTGGGGCTTTAACCACTTGGGGGGGGGGGGAGGGGTTGACGTTGAGGACCCCGAATGGCTCGGAAACACTCCAAATCGAAAAAGATATGAAGTAATATAAGAATGTAGGCATTTACTGTACTCCTATCTACCATAATAACAATATTGACAAAAAGAAAGCTTATTACCTACCTATTAATAATTATCTAAATAAATTAATAAATAACTCTATGTTTAAGAATTTACGTACATACATAATATTAAACTTCAAACTATACACACCAAAAAAAAAACTAAGGATGTTTATGAAAATATATTTATTTGTCATAATGTTTAAAACATTTGTAGGATTTCTTTATATGTAAAACTGTGGTGGCAATATTCCGCTTATCCAAAGGAGTATAGAAATTAATAGAGACATCACTCCCTGTACACACCACAATATTTGAATTAAGTATAAAAAACATAGTCCAAAATGAAACAAAAAGTATAAATAACAACTAATTTGACAAAAAAATTATACAACTGGAATAACAATGTTAATATCGGCCTGAAATTTAATAGAAGTAGGTAGGTAAGAATATATATGTAAGAAATTAAATGAAATTAAAACATACATAAATATAATTATCTCACACTCAACCAAACATAATGTTTAATATGAAATAAAGGAAGATAGCAATTACACTTAACTATTCTAATTAATAAAAAAATCAACTTTCCTGAAATAGTTAAATTCAAATTTTTCAACAATATATTAAATAATTGATAAATATTTCTGGTCTTCGGTCTCAGCAGCCCTAAGACTCTTGACGCTCAGCAGATAAATTATAAACACTAAACCAAACTCCTTGCAAATAAGTAGGTAATGTAAAAAAAAATAACAATATTGACAAATAGAAAATATTAGTAGGCCCTACCTACCTATGAATAAATTTCGAAGAAATTTATAAGTTTAAGAATTTATGTACCTACAGAATATTAAACTTGAAACTATCCACAAAATAAAAACCTAAGAATGTTAGTAAAACTAATTTTTTTTATTTGTCATAATACCTAAAATACGTATGTTTCCAAAATGAAACAAAGTATAAATAATGACCAATTTGACAAAAAAAAATTGTACAACTCGAATGACGTTGAAAACATACACGTGAAATTTAAAAGGATTATGAGTGCCCTAGGTAGGGAGGAAAAATATATATAGAAGAAATTAAATTTAAAAAATGGGTGCGTGTACTTAGGTACACGCATGTGAAGTTATACTTCTTTGGCATCATTAAAAAATAGTTTTTAATTGCATGCAAAAATATTGCGTGCAGTCCCTCCGCGTAGAAGAAGAGAAACTTCGTAATGTGGAAATGAAAACAGGAAGGGGTAGAAATTGATTTTTAGTGAAATCATATTGTATCAAATCAAACTAAAAAAATAAAGGAAATAAATTTGTAACGATTCATGGATTGATATTCAGAGAGAGAGAGAGAGAGAGAGAGAGAGAGAGAGAGAGAGGACACCTATTCAATGTCTATAAAACTAAATTTTAAGAGAGAAGATTTTCATGAAATATATCATGAAATCATTCAACGATAAAACCTGTTTATTTAATCAAGCGGACGGGTTCACCCCAAGGAGAAAATAACGCGGCGAGACCTCGTGGACATAGAGAAATGACACACTCACTATTTATGTGTCTATGAAACATAATTTTTTTCTGCAATTTAAATTGTAATATACAAAAATGGTATTGAAAATTGAAACAAATATGGCGACACTACAAACTGTCAAGAGCTTTTTTTTTCTTACTCTCTACTTAGTTCCTTACAATAGCAAAACGTAACGTAATGGCTTGAAAGCTATTGTTCGGCAGACATAGAGAAATGACACTAACAGTTTGTATATCTATGACAAACATTATATTTTTTAATATTTTTCTTAACTCAGAATCGAGATAAAATATCCAATTGTGAATCTAAACCATCCTCGAATCCCCGTGAACTCACACAAAAAATTTCATCAAAATCGGTCCAGCCGTCTAGGAGGAGTTCAGTGACATACACACGCACACAAGAAATATATATATAAAGATATTCCTTCAACGGAATTCTTGTTCTGATTTTTAAAGTTGTAATGTGTTCGTCTGCGCTGTCGTCATTGTGTTGTCCACAATACCTTTTTTTTTTTGTTTTCTTTTGGTGTCATCGTTGAGGCCATCTGGTCGACATTAGCTGATTCACTGTGAATTTCCTTTTTTTTCATTTTATTCCTTATCCTGCGTTCTTGAATGTTTTCCAAGGCAAAGAGTGCAAAACTGCAATGACGTATGTGAAAAAAAATTATCTTTGAACGATTTGTGCAATGGGAGTACATGAATTGATGTAGGCTTTTGGACATACCTGTGCTTAGCAATGGCGTATGTCCAAAAGCATACATCAAGTTAAAAAAAAAATTGTATTAAATAAAAAACTTCCCCATTCCATTGCATGAAGCGTTTGGAGAACGCACGTAGTGTCCGCCCGCCGGCTACTCGGCCACGGGCGTGGCAGGGCCGCCTGCGACTTGGGGCGGGGCCACAGCCTCTCGCACGGGTGTCTGTCCGTCCTCTGGGACGCGCGGCGGCCGAAGAGTCCTCGCCTCGGAGTGACTGGCGCCGACGAGGGTCTGAGTGTCCTCTCGGAATTGGTAGAGGAGGGGGGGGGGGAGGAAAAAAATACCCAGGTGAGGAAGGATCACGCCCCAGGATGATGGCTCCCCGACCCACCCCCCCCCCCCCCCCCCCATCCTTCCTCACCCTCAAGACAGGGTTCCTTCTTGACTGATCGGGTTCGCCCCGTAACACGATCTTCCTCCAGTAATTGGACTTCGAATTATCTCGCAGAGACGTCTTCGATCTCTTCCTCCCCCCCCCCTTCCCCCCTTCGTCCACCAGTCGCTATTCGCCAGATCTCACCTCCGACGCCTTTTTTTTTTTCCTCTCTCGTTCTTTCTTTTTCCTTTCCTTTCCTTCGAGCCAGAGTCGTCCCTCCCAGTATCTTCAGGGAATCGGAGCTCGAGAAGGGGCGGGGCAAAAGGACGACGTCGTCTTTCTTTCGTCTTATTAGTTTCCTTTGAGAGGGGGCCACCTCGCTTGGGCTGCGATTCTCCGGCTACTGCCACATTCCGAAAGCCTGCCGACATACCTAGAGCTTCACCGACAGTGCTTATCATTCAGTCCCTGTGACCGCTGTTTCCGTACGGGATGTTTGCAGATCACGAAGGTCACGGATAAATAAAGTAGAAGTAAGAGCGATGGAAATCACGAAATCTTTTCTTTTTAGCCGCCTTTAACTAACTTGCATTTGACTTTTTTTGACGCCTGCCTTTTATTTGTAGTCTCACACGTAATAGTTGGTCTGCCCTTTTAAAACACGTGGAAATTATCTCTAAAAAGGTTTTAGCATTCTTTCATTAAAAATTTGTACGTTCTGCGAATAGAAAATCTTATTTCGTAATGTGTTTTAATTTCTTTTGTTTTCTATAAAAAAATCCTGGGACATAAAAAGTGGTTAGAAACTTTTTATTAAAAGGAGGTAAAAGAAAAGCCTGAAATTTGTTTGCCAGGTATTTGTAATCATCCTTATATAACAATCAGATTAACGATCGTGGTACTTGTGACCGAGCAGGTATACCAGTTTTTTAAAGTTTCTTAAAAATTTAAATTGCCAAATGTTGTAACAGTTTTAAACCCCGTAATAACCTAACTTAAGTAATGACTGCATTGCGAAGTAAACCGGCTCTTAAAAGTTCTCTTAAGGGGCCCGCCTCGTCAGGGGTGTATGTGTGTTAGTGAGGCGGGGTGATAAGCGCGACGCTCGCTGGTGCTTCTAGCGCGGTATAGCCTCTAAGCGCAAGGCTCTGAACTGGCGCGCATTCGTCTCGTCGTCACAGGATAACTGTGAAATTTGAGCGGTGACCGTAACATTATATGGCGGAGAAATGAAGATAAAGGTGTTATGCAAGCCCCTTAAGTGCTTTCAAGAATCTGTACTTATTGTTTTATGCCAAAAAATTACTCTGAAAACACGCGTTTTAGGCATTTTAACGCTTCTAAAAATACAGTTTAAAAACTTAATCCGAAATTAAATGTACTTTTCGGTCCTCAGCGAACTCTTAAATGCTATTCGTAAATAGGTCCCACTCGGATATATTGAGTAGTTTTAAAATCGCGTTGTTTTTCCTGAAGCTCTGCACACCGTATGTGTGCCCAGGTAGGCGGGCCCCTTAAGGACCCCATTTAAGTGAGATGTATCATTGAATATATATAATGTATAGAAGTCGCGAGCCCAGGTTAAATTTTCTGTCCGGTTTCTTAGAAGAATTGTTGTAGTTCCAAGCTCCGCCGCTGCGATCGCTTTCATCGCTGGGTATCGGCTGTATACGCCCCTGGCGGTATTTGGCAGAACTAGGTTAACCAGCCCAGTCGTGACATCATCCTTCACCCCCCCCCCCCCCCCTCGAAAATCCCAGACCAACGATTCAAATTACCCGGCAGGTCTTATCAACATCGTTAGGCGACCTTGAAGAGGAGCTTCCCTTACCGTCGTTTGAGAATGATGAAATCCCAAAAGAAGCTAGCCACGGAAATCACTGAATGATGGGATTCTGTACCCGAGTGAAGTGAAAATTAGCTATTAAAACTTTGTATTGGGCCAATAGTCAGTGTTACGTTCAAAATATGGTTTTATTTTAAAAGTAAAATACTTATTTAAACTATATTTCGCGTTTGTGCAAATTTACTTTTAGATATTGGCAAGGAAAATCAACATACCTTAAACAACCTTCTCTTATTCAACGTTATCTATTAAGTAGTAAAAGGGGTAGATATTATTTTTAAAAATAAAAAAAAAATTATATAACCCACTAAATCAGTATTGGCAAGATATATATAAATTCAATATTAAAATACGCACATTAAAAATTTTTGTAATTAACTTTTTTCTGTAATAAAAATTCAGGATGATTTTGGTTTAATTGGTTTACGTATATTGCTATATTTTCTAAATCACATAAAAAAGGGAAAACAGTGCATCAGTGAAAATTCAAAAATTTAGTTTAAGTAATACTAGCCATACCAAAAGATCAATATGCGAGATAAGAAATTTGGTAACTGCTCTACATTTCAAATAAAAATGCACTGGTTTCATGAATACTGAAATGTATGCGTAATAAGGCATATTATGTTATTATACTAAGCATGACTATAACTAAAAAAATTACAGTAATTTAAAACGATGGCATTCTTAACATACAATAAGTGCGCGAGTCTTAGTTTATTTTTTAATTGGCTTCTTCGTCAGATGGAAAAGAGTTAAGATTTCATCAAGGAAAAATATATTCTCAAAGTCACTAAACCGGGAGATAGAAAATAAGGTAGGTACTTAATTTTAAATAAAAGTTAAAATAGACTTACGCTAAACCAATTAAAAATAAGTCGTAAAAATATTTTTATTTATTAAATATGTTCTATACTTGACAGTTCTTTGTGTATAATTCTTCAAAAATATTTGAAATTTAATACATATTTTCTTAAAATGGTAGAATATCAGCAATACCCGGAAATTACGTGAGCAAAGCCACGGGTTATTAGATACACTTTTATTATAAAATAAAAACAATTATGCATTTGTAGTTCACGAATGTGATATTTTGTTTATTGCTTCACAACATTCATTTGCCAGTCTCAAATTTCATTGTACCACTTGTCAGAAATGTCACCAAAAATGAGAGATAGTTTTTTTTGACGAATTTCAATTACGAGGAAACCTTTCGCAAGACTTTTTTCTTCGCAGTAGTCACTGGGACACCATTAATTTAAATCCACTAAGATAATAAAATTGTATGTATAATGATTTGTTTTTGTATATTTATATAACTTTCCAACCAATTTTTAATGATTTTCATGTGAATAAAAACTTGTAAAGCAATTTAATTAACTGTGTCATAATACTTCTGATTAGATGGAAATACTAACTTTTCATCAGTAATATACGATGATAAAAATATTTATTATTGTAAAATAATATTCACTGTTCAAATGCAAATTTAAATAGATTATTCATACATGTTTCCTGCTAATTAATGGTTTAAAATAATATTTTTTTAATATAAAATCATTTTTCTCTTGTGTTAAAATGGGTTGCTAAAATGAGGAATTATAAATATGTCACTTACTAAGTCCGTGCACAGATTTACACAAAACAGCAATGTAAATAATCTTTTTTGGTAGTTTCTAATTTTGTGCCCTGGATAACATGAATTTGGTTTAATTCATACCAAAGTGAATTTTTTGAACAACTTAAATTGATGTCATAAACAAATATTTATTTTATATTAAAAATCCACAAACAGTTTTTAAAATATAATATTTATCACGCCAGATGGAATAATAAACAAAAAATAGCTCTTATATGTTGTCTGTGTTTAAAGAATTGTATTATATTTCATGGAAATAATATTTACCTTTCGGTTATTAAAAGAAAATATATTTGTATTCAAAATACTTGCGCATCGTTTTTACGAGCATAAAGGCCGGGATACATTCGCAATAGCACGCAAACAGCACACAGATAGCACACACGCACAGAGATAGCACAGAGCTTGATGCTACATTCACGCACAACACAACACAAAATAATACCGGAAGCATCCAAAAAAGTTTTTTAAATGTAAAACTCCCGTTCACAATTTTGGTCACTGAAGTTGGCATACGTGACGTTTGTTTAGATTCGTGTGTTGTTATTGTGGTACGGTTTTCGTTAAACCCAGAAATATTTTAAATATTTCAAAGTTTACGTACAAAACACAATGAGCATTCAAAAATATATATCACTGTTTATTTCAAATCCGGCTTCTTTAACACATTCAACACAGACTTCCAAGCATTTAATTTAGCTTCTTCATTTTTGTATCCTGCGGATCCCCTGTCATACAAAATATTTTTACTTTCTATTACAGCTATCAAAAAGCTATCAAATGTGCCTTCCATTTTTATGTTATCGCGTGTTTGAAAACAATAACAAACTACTCAAGTCAAGAGCACCAATACTTTCGTGACAATTGTTCTTTTATAAGCCCACTCGAGTAGTACTTAAACTGTTTGCTGATTGGCTACCACCATGGTCGCGCACAGAAAATAACCTAAAAGTTAAAAGTTAATGAACTTTCTGTGCGCCGATCCTGTGCTATTTTTCTGTGCGCGTGCTATTTGCCAATGTGGCAGCTCATATCTAATAGTGTATGTTGAACTTCTGTGCGTCTGTGCTGTTTGCTTGCTATTGCGAATGTAGCCCGGGCTTAACTTGTGTATCTAACCTCAAAGCAAGGAATATAAAGAGTGGGAACTCAATGCTATAACAAACACTCTTATTTTCTTTGGAGATCCGGGAAATGTGCTTTATTTATAAGCAACTTAACATAGTAAATCGTTAACTTTTCAGATCTATGTTGGCAAAATTGATTTTTTTTGTGGTCATTCGCTACTGGGAATATTCACCATATAACGTTTAAGATTATTTATTTTGAATAACGAAACAACCAAAACATTATGTAAAAATGCTTCATCTTATGTTAAAAAAATTATAAACTGCATAGCCACAAAGTATGACATCATACCATTAGTTTCTGTTACTAATAACAACACGTGCACGCGTTTGAACAGTCATCGCAGCCATAGTTGTTTCATAGCTACCAAAATCATTCAACGTTGTCAAGAATTATTCCAAAATATGTTTTGCCATTTTACTCAATGCGCCACTCCGTTAACACAACATTTTATAAATTCTGAACTACGAATGTCAGTGGGAATGTACACTATACTGTACATTCCAATCTGATACGCTTTAAGAAATTTCTGTAGTTTTCTTATTATTAAAACTTAATTTTTGATGTTGGCATCTTTTAACCGCACTTTTTTTTTTTTTTTTTTTTTCGGTGGCCGTACTCCTCCAATTCAGTTGCGCCCGCCGGTATCTAAGCGCTCGGATTTCAACAAAAGGCACCGCCTCTCGATAGAGTGAAACAGAGAATTACGCGCACGACCTTGAAAAAAGCGACGCTACAGCGCTCTGGCGTGGAAGCTGGTAACTACGAGTACCCTCTTGTGGAAAGAAGAGCTGTCTAGCGGCGGAGCTAACAACTACCTCAGTTTTGGATCCGAAAATTGGAATAATAAATCCTATCCCCTCGCGACTTCTATAAGTTATATATATTCAATGGTTGAAGGGAGGAGGGAGGTTTATCACCGTTACAGATCAGCACTTCCCCTACAGCGGGCGACGTTGAGGCGTGTCAGTGTCATCCCCACCCTGCTCGTCTTCCCGGAGCTTGGCGTCAACTTTCACGTTGAGCAGCACAAGGCAGACACTAAAAATGCCAAATTAGCCAGTTTTCCTAACCAAATAAACTGATATTTAATGCGGTGACCTTATACTTTTAATATACCATTTTGTTCAGAAAAATATAATCTTTTCCAATATAGATTCAAATTTTAATTTTTCTCATCGAATAACTAGAAATTCGTCAACGAATTGCTTGTTTTTACCATTTTTTTAAATATATTTTGCGTCACGATTTTAAAAAATATAAAACTATATTGGAAAAACTGCATTACTTTTCTCGTCAGATTAATAATCTGGAAGCTGTAGCTATCATAATTCTCGAGAAAATAGGCTAGTAGTGGACGCATGTATAACTGGTTTTAAAAAGGGGTATATACCACTCTTAATGACAATGCCTGCGGTCTGACTAGTGCATTCACGCGGCCAGTGATTGTAGCCTCGTGCGCAGGAGCTTGGAAACTGACGCCCTGTGACGAGTTGCGGCAGAACTCCCGCCTGTGGCTTGTCGTTGGTATTGGAGAATACCACAGTCGGCCCACAGGCGGCAGGCGGGAGAACGCTTCATTGCTACCGCCGAACCAAAGACTTCAACATGGCGGACTCATTGGTTGCAGCATAAACCTTTATAGATATATCCCAATTCGTAAACATTGGTGTGCCAAACGAAAATATTTAGTAGCAAAATTATTCTCGAATACGTCATAGAAAGGAGTAATCTAAACTTTAAAAATACGTTAGAAATTTGGCATTACTGCATTGATTACTCATAATCTCTAAACATTTTGTGATGTGCTTTGGTAGCATATTGGCATAAATAAAGACTTATGAATTTGAATTTGATTTGATTTGATTCCGAATGCAAAGAAGTTACTTTTTATTAAGTTCAAATCTCATCACAGGAAAAAAAAAAAACATTTTTTGTATATGAATATGACACTATACAAATTGTACTTTAAGCAAAAGTGATTTTTTTTTTCAGTGTTTAATGGCTGTAATAGCTTTTAATACATAAGTATGTTGGTTCAATTATTTCATACTACATAGCCTTTATGTGTTACTTGTAGTAAAAATAAATAATATAAACACAGCAACCTTGAACAAAAAGTTAACCATAATTGAACACACTTTTGTAAGTAAATTAGTTGACACGTATTATTTATGTATAAACGAATTATTTATAGGTACTGCACTCCTGTAAAATGGAAAAGCGAGCTGGTTTTATTTCACCTTAAATTTAAGAATGATGGGCATTACTGTTAAGTTAAAATAATTGCTTTTTCCTTTGTCTCAGTTGGTAAGATAGTTTTTTACAATATTTCAAAGTAGTTTAATAAGTGTGATAATCAATTAAAAATTTAAAAAAAGTAGTATTTTAAACTTGTAAAGTTAAATGAGGTGGATAATTATTGCTGTGAGTTATCTCGATAAAGTGACTAATTGGAATTGCATGTAATTTTATAGTTATATCATAATAAAAACATACATTAAATCAGACCCCATTTCCATTATATTCTTTTTTACTTAACATTACTTGATTTTCACAATAGCATAGCAGGAAAATTAAATTTTTATTATGTTAAAAATTGCGCAGATAATTTTTATATACTTACAGTTTATTAGGACACTTTTGTTACATTTTAGGAAAATTAAGTATTGAAGAAAAAATAAATATCCATTCCCCAGGTTACATAATTTTAGATTCCACTGCTGAAATGTGCGTATCCTTTTAGTTTTTAGTCATATTATAGCGATGTGTTTATTTCTACTCATATATGTGGCTGCTTTGGTCGGCAACTATTGAGGCTGTTTTTCTGTTGGCACATTATGTATCATGTGAGTGAAGAACCAATTTCATTCTTATCTACTGATACACAAACTTTAATGGTTACTTGGCATAATCGCAACATGAAGTGTCTCTGCTGGTCGATATGTCACAAAATTTATTTAAGTACCTATATTATTCTGTAAACTGTGCTTATGGAATGTGGTCGGTAATTCCTTAGTTAGACTTATTTTAATTTGTGTAATTAATTTTTGCATAGGTGGTATAGTACAGAAGAATTAATTTAGGAAATAAAAAATCTAACAACTTTAAATTTAAAAATATTGATTTAGTATGGTTTTCTTTAAGATTCCATGTTCTTAAAACCACGAAGATATCGCTGCTGAAGTGTGCACTGCAAAATCTCAGCCATTGATGTTGTCCCACTAATAGAGCTTCACGAGGATAAAAATTGTTGATTTTTTTTACATAGAAACTTACTTTTGACACAGCAATAATAAGTTTACTTACACAGGGAAGTTATTGTGCAACCAAAGCCGAAGTAAGTATATGTATTGATTAATTTTTATATAAGTTTTTATCCTTGGTAAATTTGATGATGTACTATAGTAGCTGCATATCTGGGTAGAAATTGCTGTAAATGTAATTAAATACTGAAAATACACAAAATTGTAAGTCATTGATTCTAAAAGAATGTTATCAGTGGAATATGTACCTATATATTTTTTTATAATTTTTCTCTACACGTCACTTGAAGAAAAAATAATGCAACGTTTTGTGTCATCGATTGAAAAAAATGCTGTCCATCTCTGAACTAAATTAGATGAATTTTTCCTTCTTGATGGGTTAATTTATTATTTTAAGAAGTATACAAGAGTATTTAAGTTTTATTTAACGTAGGAAACTTGTGATATATAGGTACTTAATCGTAAATTAACATGCATTTAATTTATAAGGATAGTCCACGTCCACAGTAATTAATGTATTCATCTTAATAGTTGAAATTGACGATTCATGCCTTTTGAATAGGTTATTTTGTGTAAGTTTATTACTGTGTTGTATATTTATTAAACATTTTTGAATAATTGTAATACACTGGTTTTTAAGTAATAACCTATAAACTAGCAAATTTAAAGATAAATGAAGTCTTCGTCATAAACTAAAATCTTAAGTTAAAAAAAAACCACCTCGCATTTCTATAAATTTTTCGTATGAATACTAATTATATACGGACATTCACTTCCTTGTAAATTTCAATCAGTTATAAAGTTAATATAAATATATATTTTAATACGTTTGTTTTTATTGTTTATTTTAAAATCGAAACTTAATTTTTTTTGTAAACCTAACTAGTATGAATAACAAAACAGATATACAGAAATATGTATTAAAAGGAATTAGAGCAAGTAGAGAATTAAATACTATCAATAATATCATTTTTGAATAAGGTAATCTATAATTAATAATGTAGTATATACAAAATTAATAAATACTAAAATGCAATTACAGGGTCTAAAATATGTCTTGGCCTTTATGTTTCGTTCATTGGCACCATGCAATTTACCTTTGTGCTACAGACAGACATAACCTACAAACCTGAGACGTTACTTTATAAATATAATGGAGCTAGTTTAATCACGAATTCTTAAAGTCGTGTTTATTGCGTATTATAATTATTTAAGTTATCAAATTATAATCATTTGATATTTTTGGTTCGTTTCCCGATGTCCAGAAACACGAATATATGCGTGTGCGTGCTGCCACACGCGCGAGTCCGCCATCTTGACAGCTTCGGCTCGTGGGTATAAGAAGAAAGATACACTAGTGGCACCGCCTAGTAGTCCGCAGTGTCGGAGGCTACGATAGGTAGGCGGGAGTCGTAATGTCACCTGCCCGGGATTTTTTTTTTTTTTTACATTTGAGAATACCGATACTGGCGGAAGACGGGCTGTCGTGAGCGGGAGTCACGACAAGAAGATACTAGTGCATTCCAGAATCGAGTACCAGGGCTCGTCCTTCAAGTTCACGGCCGCCATGACTCCCCAGCCACGGCACGACTCCAGCCGCACCAGCATATCAGTCATGTGTTGTTTCGTTAAAGTGTAGTAGGCTATATAATGTATTGCACTATAGATAGACTCAAGTTATGGTATTTGAAAATTCCTTGATGTTTTATCTCTTCCTTAACGAAGGCAAATTTAAAATATTAAACGGCAAGAAAAACGTTGTGGTATAAAAACTGTTAAAACCAATATGGTTTCGTATGGTTTTTATCTCCCCGCCTAAAGTCGTGTACCTAACCAACTGAGATATTCCACTGCTTGAAGTGAGGAACTAACGGGTCGCTTTAGAAATGACGGAACATTCGTAAAATTTTTTGTAGGTTTTGACTTCACTGTAACTTGACTTGTGGTGCGGTTGGGGGTTATGGAATAAAAAGGGGGGGGGGGAAGTGCTCCGAGAAAATGCGCCGGTCTCTGGCTACAGATCGCAGCGTTTCTCACGAACGAAAATTTTGGAATGATACAAAGGTCGATTTCGGATCACTTTGGTAGGAGGCAGCCATGTTAACTGCAAGACTTGCAAACTGCGCTGTTAGCGATATTTTCTCCTAGATATTTTTTCAAGGTTGATCTGGTTCGTGCATATTGTATTTGAGTTTAAATTTAGTTTGTTGCAATGCTTGTGTGCCAAGTAGTTTTGAACGTAGTTGAATTTTTTTTGTATAGGTGGCTGAATTACATTTTTAAAGATTCACGACTTTAAATAATCCGTAAGTACGCTGTGACTATGTCAATGATAGAAGTAATGCAAAAGTTTTGGGGGCAATATTGTTATTTTTTGTGAGCATTGAAAAATTATAAATGTCCGGTAGAGTTCAGGTAAAAGTCAGGGAATTCTGTCCGTGGGTTTTGCTGGACACTCTGGTGTCAGTTGGAAAATCGTTACGTGCCCACCAACACTTCGCGTCACTGTGACGTCAGCGTATCGAGGACGTGCACGTGATGCGCAAGGTTGGCCGTTAGTTCACCCGGAGTTTAAAGTAGTGGCTACAAATTATAGCGAATGAACTAGGGCTTAACGTGTCTTCGAGGTCGGGGTCGTAAGAGACAATGAGGGTTGATAATATGAGAATGGAGCCTTGACGTAAAAAATTGATCTCCGAGAAAGCCCCAACGGCTCACGGCAACGTCCGCCACGTTACCCACTCGTGAAAAATCCCTGTTTGACTCCGACGGGAATATAACCTGGATCGCGTTGGTACGAGGCGAATGATCAGACCACTCAACCATTGTGCTCCCTCACTAATTAGAGAACTTCAATTGAGGATTGCCCCACTGAATTACACATATTTAAGAGTGATATATTATATCGACTCTGCAGTGAATTGCACAGCATTGAGAGTTATTTTTCCGTCTAAGTCCACCAGGAGTGTACGCAGAATTTCATTTCGGGAGGGAGGAGGGGATAGAACCACTTTTTGCCCGCAGTTTGCTTTCAAATTATTCCGTTTGTTGGTGGGAATGATATATATTTTAGGATTTGGGAAAGGAGGGGATATATATTCCCACACCTCCTCGCCCATGAAGTCCACTGATCTACCAGCCAAAAACAGCTTATTAGCAGAACATTTAGTTACTGTTAGTATTATTTAACAAACATATTGCATGTGATAACTCTGATGCCACTAGCCGAAGGAAACGAACAGGTTTTAGGCCGCATGGTGCGCTTTGAGAAGAAAATTAAATAAGGTCTGAGTCGTCAAACAGTTGAAGCAGTCTTGACCTTGAGTAAAATAAAAATTACGTGTGCACCAGAAAGTTTAGTTGACGTTAATAGCTGCGTGTGCCAGTCAGTAACTTGGTTCGCGTACTTGGCGTGCAAGTTTTGGAACATGCGTGTTGTTAATTGGACTGACGCTATCGTTCGATATCTCGAACTTAGCTGGCGCCGCGCCGGTAGTAGTTGGTAAGAAACGTGTGAGTATAGGTAGAATACTCACGTGGTTATAATCTGTGTATATTTATATTTTTAATTTAAATATGTATTAATATAGATTTTTTTTACCAGAATTGGCTAACAAATAGGTTAGATATAATATTTTTAACCTTTTACTGAAGTATTTTACCATTTTTGTATTATATTTTTTTAGCACTAACTCAGTGCAGTATTTAAAAATTTCTAGTAGCATTAAAGATTTGCATATAAAGAAATTCACCCTTGTCCTCTCTAACCTCCTTCTAACATTTTACTGTTCTTTAGAAATTGTGTGCTTTGGAGGGCAAATCTCCGCAGGAACAGCAAATGTAAAGAAAAAAAAATAGGTAAGATAATTTTTTTTCTTCTTGCTGCAGTACCCGGCGTTGCCCGGGCTGAACCCAGGCTTAAGAGGACGTTTTTCGAAATCAGACGTAGACATTAACTTTCTTCTTAATTTGAATGTCAAGTGTGCAGAATACTTTATATCACTGGCAGACCAAAACAGGCGTTGTTCTGCCAGTGTAAAGTTATTTTAACTCTATACATCTTAAAAATAGATGGTATGTATGTAATCTAGACCCTATAAATCACTATAAAAAAGTGGAAACATGAAAGTTTACTGGTATTAAAGCTATTACTTTATCTATCTAATGCTCGGCATGCGTTGAAATGTTATTCAATTTTGTTTTATAATTTGTTTGAAGTAGGTACACATATACAAAGCATATCTCTATTTATCTAAATACATATATATCTTTATCTCTATCTATATTTATCTCTATCTATATCTATCTCTACATATATACATCTATATATCCAACTATCTCTGCCTCCTCTGTACACCAATATCTATGCTTCTATAAATATATATATCTTTATCTAACTCCATTTAATTTTATATACCTCGCTCTATCTTCCTTTATCTGTCTATCTCACTCTATGTCTTATCACTCTATCTCTCTGTCTCTTTTTATATTTAATTCAATTCAATTGTGTCATGAGTGCGCACTCATACAACGAAAACAAGACAAACTGCCGCTATACAATATGAAATAAACACATTTGTGAACACGATTCTCGGGCTATTTATTGTTTATATCACACACGAATTGAAATGTTGCTATTTGTATTTTATCAATTCAATTCTGTGAATGATCGCTGTTTCTATTTAATTAATCTCAGTTCTGTAATGTGTGTGCATTCATACACCGAAAACACACGAACTGCCGCTAAACTGTATGAAATACATTTGTTGAAACTAAACGTGCACCACCTTTTGTAAAATAGTTGTACTAACACAGAAACCTTCGCTAGCATGCGCATAACAATTCACCAAAATTTCGTCGCAATCGGATGAATGGACGCATACGGGACAAACGAATGAAAATTCAAGATGTGACGGACGTCCCAAACGTTAGCGCGTTTAAAATCCAAGGTAAGGCCATCTATTAACGAGTTCAAAACCGAACTGTTACTATCGCCTTTATTTTTCTAGCCGCCGCGAGCTCCACTAAGCGGACGGGTTCGCACCAAGGAGAAGATATAAAGTTGCCAGACCTTACTATATGATCGTGTGGCAGATATAGAGCAATGACACATACTCACTATTTATATGTCTATGAGTATGATTTTTTTCTGTTATGAAAATATATTTATAACTTTTTCACTCTATAAGAGATGAAATTTCATATTAATATGTGGTCTATGTGTTAATCCAGGTTATAAACTATCTGTGTGCCAAATTTCATTCAAATCCGTTCAGCCGCTTTTGCGTGATCGAGTAACAAACATCCAAGCATACAAACTTTCGCATTTATAGTATTACTAGCTTTTACCCGCGGCTTCGCTCGCGTTTAGTTTAGTTTAAATTTTTTTTTATTAATACATATTTTGCACTGTACAGTTTTGGTATACACAACAGGACACTCCAGCACTCAGTGCTCTTTTGCCTTAATATAATTTTAAATTTATTTACAGTTTCTATTTGAATAGTTGGGAAAAAACATGATTTAAATAAAAGGAAAATTTTAAAAAACTTTTTGCTTTGTCTTTTGGAGTCTTTTTTGGACTCAATGTCTTCGATATGATGCTGTACCTAAATAACAATTTACAAAATTATATTTACACATTCGTATAAAAAGAAAAAAAAACACAAAGGGTTGACTTGATACAAACATTATTTACATTTGGCAGTCGGTGGGTAGGTTGTTGTTTGGCCCGGGCATCCTAGACACTGCCCAGTCAGATTGTTTTTTTTTTTTTTTTGAACAGGTGCCTGCTATTTTGTAAAGTAAAGAGGAAAAAAGAGAATTTACGGAAAGGCATTGCACATGGAATTTAGTGTTGAAAAGATTACAACGCATTTGTCGTCATAAGTCTGCGAGGCTTTGAATTGTTTGATTGCGTCCAAAAGGAAGGGGATCCATTTAATAATGTTCGTCTCTTTGATTAGTTTGATTAATTCTGTCAGGTCATTGATGGGGTTAGCGTCTGCGTTAGTTTGTGTTGGTGGGTTGGCTTGCCAGGCATGGCGGTGTTGGGATGTTACAGGAGCGTGGTTGTCTCGTTGGGACTGGTTGGGCGGTTGTTGTTTCTGCCGGTCTGTTGTGGAGTTTGGCACTGTTGTTTTGTAGGCTCTGAGTTGTCTGGCAAAAGTGGTTGGTACGATGTCCTTAAATAAGTATCAAAGATTATTGCAAAGAAAATAAAATAATATGGTAATTGTTTTTTTTATTGCGTGACTGGGATCATCAAGTATTTAAAATTTCTAACATAAAATACCTATAGCTTAAAAACTGAAAACATGCTGTATTGAAATATGTTTTACTAATACAAAAAAATTTAAATACTAACATTTAAAAAAGTTAAAAGTATAAACGTATAATAAATTAATTTTTCTTTAAAAAAGCTTAAATCAGAGTATTATTCTAGGATGCACCTGTATACTATGTTTATGTTTTTCTGTCCGGTGCATATATGTGCAGATTTCGGGCATTTGACACACGCGAACAGGCTACATATAGTTGGCCATGGGGAAAAGTATGGCTTTTCTAAATGCACTCCTGCTACCTGCATTGTTTGCCCTTACGCTTTGTTGATGGTAACAGCAAAACTAAGCCTGACGGGAATTTGAACTCGTTTGAATTATAACGGTAGATCAGTGGGGATAATTGGAATTCGAGGTATGATAACACGTTCCCCTTTACCAACACCTGTTTAAATAGTGACACCAAGTATATTCTGCCCCAATTGTGTGATTCAAAGCTTCGTTCCATTACATAGTCGAGGAGCATCTATATTTCGCATAAGCATAACTTGTACATTTAGATTCATTTGAAGTTTATGTGAGGGTACACCCGAAAGTACAAGTGAATTTAAAAACTCCGCAGGATATGAAGTGCTTTGTTCTATCCATGATTGTATCTATTGACAAATACTCCTTCATTTCCCCTTGCACCTCTTTTAAAATATAAGTGTTGATTTTATTAACGATATCATTTTTTGGCGTCAATATTGCTCTTGCGCAAAACCACTGATCACTATTCAAATTTTGTTGCAAGTCCGGGAAAACTTAGGTAATACGATCCACATCATTTTCTACTAAACTAAAAAATTCTCTTCAAGTATTGCTTAGGGTGACAAAAAAATAAAATTGAATAGAGAATTGACCGCCGGTATTACAGTATTAGATTGGCGAAATATGTAATTTACTTATTGAAACGCCAGACGGCGTTAAATTTCATTCAAATTACTCAAACTCTCAGTCGGACGATCATACATTCCAATTACAATTTTTTTGCCCTGCGGAAAAAATATATATTTTTTTAAATATATATAAAGTGTTAATTGTCCTTTACTATACCCTGGAAAATATGCGAACAAAATTTCATGATGATCGGTTGAGTAGTTTCCGCGTGAAAGCGTCACAAACAAACAAACAAACTCACATTCGCATTTATAATATTAGAAGGATAGTAGGATTAGTTGCTTCTAGTCGAGGTTCCAAATTGTCGCATTCTACCCAAGGGCTTAAGGGCAAATGTGATAAGGTGGCATGTCAAGTGTTTGGGTGCCTCAGTTGTATTTACATATTTAATCTTTAAATTGCCACAAGGCGTGTAGGCTATAGCTACAAAAGAAAACGTTCATTTGCCTTGCTGCATATAGTGGCTAGGTGGCTGAAGCTATATCCCATGTTCTACACCTCTCTATAGAGTTTCAGTGGCTCCATTGCAAGTCATTCGTCAGGTTATACCTAACGATTTTCTATTTCTTCTGTTGGCGCCCTTCATAACTCCCTAGATTGGAAAATTTCTTGAAATATTAACCATTAGTTGAAGGAACAATTTTTTCTTATTAACGTCTCTATTTTTATGCAGGTAGACTATTCGAAAAAGGGGCCAAATGAAACCATTTAAAATGAACTTATAGTTAAAAAAAAGTGTTATCATCGAATAAACTAAAAATTAAAAAAATACATTTAGGTTTTATTCCAACAGCCAAATAATGCATCAAAACTCCGTACAACTAAAAACGTGGGTTGCTTGATATCATTTGTCTTAAACTTTCTATCATTAACAACAATATGATTTGAATTAGAATATCTATCACTAATTTTAGGATATATCTAGTCATTTCGAAAATTTTAGGATATAGTCATTACGAAAATGAACTTAAAATTGGTTATGGGATGCTTTAGGGGCCTAAATCTGTAGGATTCGCAAGTGGTACCTACGGAAATTTACGGGTTTGGGGGGGAGGGGGGCAAAGGTTTGCAGGTGGGGTTAACCGACACGTCATATCAGGATGCGGGGCCCGTATGCTGTACGCTGGATAATATATCGTATTATGTTTAGTTTTGGTTGTATAAAACATTTGCCTTGTAATATAAAAAGTTATAAACAAATATATTTTAAAGGTCCTGAGATTGATTCACCAAGTATTGGTAGATATCCTGAACTCTATAAACCATGGAGTCTGGTTGTAGATATAGTTGACTTTCATAGCTGATCATCACTTTTATTGTCAATACTAGAGGAACTGCTTTTCAGCTTATGTGTGAAGAATATGTGTGTTTACCTTGAAACATTGAAAGAATATGTCTTACAGTAATTCACATTATTTTTAAAGAGCAACTGCGCCGGAGGCTGTCATAGTGTGTGACTTCAAACATAAACCATTAATTGATGCATCTTATGTGATCGGTCTTATTTTGTGGCAAGGGGCGATTTTTGCGCTAACCCCAGGCAGGAATCATGATTTATAAGCACTTAGTAAGTAGCCCACTGTAATATTGAAGGTTCTATCACCTTAAAAACTCGTTGGGAATAACCGTGCAACGATAAAACCCGGTACCTTTTGTTTCGCCTTCAGTAAATTTATTCAAATGACCTATAATTTCTGGTGATTTTCTCCATCTCTGGTAGTCAATGGAAGGTGTTTTGTGTCTGTGTCGTTAAATTTGACTGCCTGACAAGCATAATCTACAAGGCGTGAGGGTTGACGCCTATCGTTGTAACGAGGTCTCTCCGGAAATCGGTTACCCCACCATTGCTGTTTATCAAGTCATTAAACGACCTGACGCAGCATTTTGGTAATATGTATACGTTTATACAAACTTCAGTTCTACAATTTAACAATCGCGTAACTGTCCTGACGTTCGTCACGTGTTCTAAACCTTTATGTACAGTCACGCAGCTTAGGCTGTTGCATTCCCACCCTGCTCAGTCAATGACGAGTCGGTCGTTTTCGAGGAACAGAGCGGTCAAATCACTCGCCTCAAATCACTTGCAATCTGGGGTCTAACCCGACAGTTTTATGAGTGGAAAACGTTGTTGTGTTTTATGAAATGCTGTTTCACCGTTCATCCGTCTCTAAATTACCTCGATGAAGAAGAAACGTCAAATCCATAATTTGTTTTTGCACCTTTGCTCATTTTTTTTTATAGTTTGGGTTTTGAGTACATGTCCTTTTCTCCGTACCTTACCCTACTCGTATCTGCACTACATAGACATAAACTATGTAGAGTCCCCCCAACTTTTCTTTTGTAACTCGGCGCTCTTAGCATCTGTCTGGGCGCCTCGGGCCCTCATGGATGCGGGAAACGGATACGTTGTTTCATCGCAATCAGGAAGGGGGTTGGAGACATCGGCTGCCTGAGAGGGGCCTTCCCTCCCCCCTCTCATCAACACACTCTCGAACCAGTCAGTTGAGTCAGGAGCTAAGCCTCTCTCCCGGCCTTCCACATCACTCCGGGACTCCTCGGTCGTCCAGAGAACCCGCACATCTGCACCGCAGGCAGAACCAATAAACGTGCTTGGCGAGAGCACCCACGTGATGCATCCTTGAAGTTGCTCGTCGAGTGTCAGGTGAGACGAATACCGGAACACGTCAGGTTCGTGAATCCTGTTAGCTGCGGCTTGCCACACGCGGGCATCAACTGGTTCTCCGGGCGCTGCAACTGCCCACTCACCGAGCTGCGGTGATTATCGCTAGTTCAACTGGAGTCAACTGTCGGGGTCGCCAACCTGCCGACCAGGGCCGCCGTTTCTTTTTGAGGTGCTGGTCATCTCGCCAGGGTTCACTGTCGTGCATAACTATTTTAGACAGTTCTCTGAATAATACTTGCAAAGGGGAACATTTGTGTCACATAATATCTTGGACATACACCATTTTTGGTTTACTCTGGTTTGCAAAGAAAAACTTCAGGAATGGAAAACAAAGATTAATAAATAAACACATTGCTTCTTCCCGTGAAACTGTGCAATCGCTCTCAAAACATTCGTCTTCCATAAAATTTATCAACTTCACTTTTTTCTCTCTTTTTTTTTTTGTCTTCCACGCTGTCTTCCAGCGCTGTCACTAGGAAACCCAACTTACTTTATTTTTCTCAAGAGTAAAGGGCTGTTCTATCACGCAAACCAATTCTTATTTAAAATCTGTTTTAGGTTAAATTAGTAGGTACATGAGATCCTGTTGTACAGTGCTATTTTAGTTATAAAATTTAAAAATATGAAACTTCTTGTCCTAATGTGATGTAGACTATAGAATAGGTGTATGTCAGGCTGAGTTTGAATACAATTTAGTTAGGCTTCATAAAGGAATGTATATCATAAATTGAGTCAAGTGTTAGGCTTATCTAGAAGCTGATTAATACATGGATCAGGTTTTTGCCGTTATCTTGGCTAGGTGTGTGGTAAGGCGATGCTTAATTAATTATTTTATGTAAGGGTTTTTTGTTTATATGAATAGTAATAAGACCACAGCAAATGCTACACTGATGTAGACGCGTTGATTATGAACCGATCACCACCAAGTCAAGCCCATTCTCCATCTCACGGTGGTTGGTGCTGCTAATGCTTCAACCATGATCGAATACAATAACTATCCGTATGCTTGGATATTTTACCCAATGTAAATTAACACCCGACGTTTTCACTAGTTTGTTGCATTGTGTTTGTTTTGAAGTCTATATGCGAGTGAATAATTGTGGATAAATTTTGTTTTCTCTGTATTTCCCGGCTTTGCACGAGCAGGTAAAGATTTTCAACAAAGAATTATGTATATATTTTTAAGAATCACTATAAAAACCAATATCTAAATTAATACCATGTTACGACTGTGTTTTCGCTATCTGGCTATCAAATTCAAATTTTTTTAAGATATCCTACGTCTATATAACGGCAAAGGTAATTACAGAATGACAGAATTAAAATTGAAAAATTATGTTCACTTGCGATGTACGTGAAGGATACATCTCGCCAGTTTTGTATTTCACATACGAAAGTTTGTATGGCGCGTTGCACCCATGGAGCTAATATACAGTAATACATCTGGAGAGGACAAGGGAAGGCCAGCAAAGGATGCGAGGTGAAGCCGGGTATCGGCGTTTGTTCCCTGCTTCCTACGCTGGAAGAAAACGAAAACGAGCCAAACTTGTCTCGCGCGGCGGAAAAATCCTCCAAACTAAACTCGCAACAGCTCCGAAACTATCAAAACAATCAAACTGAAAATTTTACTGGATTATCTGTAAACATTCTTCCCCACACCGCTTTTATATGTTTTTCGAAACATGAATACTTTCATTTTTAAAAATTAAATACTTATTTACTGCCAAATTTTTTTGTGAATACGCAGAGTAAATTTCAACATCGAGGAAAAATTTTTGTTTGCAACTATAGGTGGGGGACACCTGCGAATGAAATTAGGAAGAAGCTTCAAATTTTATTTATATACCACTCTAGACGCATTCAACCCAATACTTTTATTTTTACAGAGAGTTGAAGTGGGAATAATGTTTCAGTGGGTAACACTACCGACATATGTCTTCGTAACGCACTTCTTTTTGTTATTATACTTCTCAAATTTTATAATTTCATACACAACGTTTATAAAAAACGAATTCTTACTTACTTCATTTAATCTATTACAAATCTCTTGTAATATACGTGTATTAGTAGAAGTTAGAAGTCTTTTCAATATCATGTTCATGTTCCAGTCTACTTACTCAACCAACGTAACATGCAAACCTTAGCTAAACACTGGTAGAGAATTGTTTGTAATAACTGTAATGCTATGCATATACTGACAATGTAAGAAACTTTCAATTTTATTAATTGTTTGCATAAGAATTAATAATTTTAAAAAATCATAGAATAGGCCTTTATAGACTGAAAACCTTTCACGTAGTTTCAAGTAGCGTACATAAAAGTTTTTAAATATATATAATTACCAAATATTGTTGAATATATTTAACATTTTTATACATGTTACAACACACATATAATAACAAGCCTATATAGGATATAAAAAGACAGACGCCAAATTTTAGCATTTTGTATTTCTTTTCTCTGTGTGAATAAAATAACAGTTCTTAACGTAGTTGCTAATACATACTGTACTATATTTCTAAAAAAATACGAAAACCCCTGACATCGTCACCATAACAATGATAAATTTGCAAAATAATTAAGGCACGTCTTTTAATGCTACGAAGCACACTCTTAAGAGAAATGTTTTAAACTTATGTTGGGATTTATCTAATATCTTAAAAGCATTGTGAAACCGTTCCTTTGAGGGAAACCTTAATATACCGAACACCATATCATCCTTTAATCGAGTTAGATTTTCGCTTCTTAAGACCCATTTGTCTTCAAAATGCACTGTACACAATGCATGGTTCGGAGACGCAATCCAATTTTTCCGCTTTGTCGCTTTTTCCCAGATCTGTCGTTGATCGTCACGTTTTGGAAATCTATGAAAAAAGTAAAGAATTATGCAACTGAAACTACTTCTCTTTGTTAAATAGTTTTCTTAGGTTTTTCGAAAAGTTCGAAGATTAGTTACTTCTGTTTAAAACATTTGCCACTTTTTTCTGATGCTTCAGAAGTTTTGGGAATTAATTTAGTTAACAAATGAAAAAAAAAAATCTTTAATACATGTGAAAAGCAACCCATCCGGCTTGGAATTCCATCGATTTGTACAGCCATATGCGCTACAGGAAATCACCATTGTAGCCGCACACCAGCGCCACTCAAACCTCAAGGACAAGTGGGCTGGGGCTGTGTTTGCAGTAGAAATACGCTCTCCTCCTCTTTCTTTTCAACCCTTCTTCGCAACCGGCTGGCTTCGCTCTCGCCCTACACATGTCCACTCCAGATCTTCTTACATGCTCCTTGGTTGCACCTCGTATAGGAAGACGTATGGGACTTGCTGAAGAAAACCGAAAATATACTTCGTACAAACACACTGCAAAAAAAAAAAACATCTTGGGAAGTGAATCACTGTAATTAATTTTATTGAAAATAGCATGATGTCACGTTTTGATAAGCTGTAGGCAATAGTAACAAACTAGTGTGTGAAATTCACCTTGCTAAGTATTTTGTTAAGACAGCTACTCCACCATACCTGTGCCACTGGCCAGTTTACTGTTGTGAGGAACGTTACCTGTTTGATCCTGGAGAGGTGTTCGTTAGGGCCGCTGAAAGGGTGGGCGTGCTGTCGGTTAGGGCACAAGTAACGCCCCCTGTCGCCTCGAGTGGAGCTTGTGGGCCAAAGAGAGTAGACACTATAGCGCATCGCATCCTTAGTTTACAGCTTAATGCATTTAAATGGGCATTCACTCATTCTTTACAATGCACGATTTCTGCCATTAGCGCTGTCCTTGTTTCGGCCTGCTAGATACACACAATAAAGCACAAATTTTTTAGACATAACTTTGTTTTTAATGACTATGAAAATTGTATTTTGTAAAGTAAAATTGGAAATGAGAATTTCGCAAACACATTTCCTGTTGTATATCATAAAGAGAATCAGCTGATAATATTCCATTTTAAATTCTAAGAGAAGTAATTAAAAGACGCTATCTTTGTTTCAAATTTTTTGTCAACAATTTTTTATATCATTTAATACTGAACAACTTCGCGGTTTTGAGCATAACACATTATTTTATTGAATGCCTTGTTACTAATAGTGACCAAGTTCTACAAATAGTTTCTTCTGTGTAATAATGATTGGTGTTTAAACATAGTATTATTTTTGTTCAGAATGACATGTAATAATACTGTAATTGGACACTAAGTTATGGTATTAGAAAAACTTACATATAGGAAAATTTAAAAAAAATTGTTTATATATAATATTTGTAATGTTAACAAGCCGGGTAGTATCGATTTGGCAACAGTGGTCGCCATTTTCTGTGAAGGTAGTGCAATGAAAGCGTGAGACAGACTATAGAGGAGTGACGCTGGAATAATCCTCAGAGTGAAGTAACTCAGCAGTTCATTGAGATTCCGCCGCCAACTCACTGCTCTTATCGCCCCTCTTCCCCCCTTCTATCCGCTGTTTCATTGGTCACCAGCGGTTTTTCTGTTTAAACAGTATTTCGTTTACTGAGCTCTTTGATCCAGTTTTAGAGCACTATGGCAACATACATGACGCGAGATAAATAAGTCGCCAATTTGGTGGACCTTAGTTTTGAAAATTGATTAGACGGGTATTAGTATTGTACCGTTCATCAGATAAAGTAAAGCCAAGAAGACCGTACTTTTGTGCTATTTGTTTTTGAGCGACGATCAGACGATGTGCGATCCCCAGCCGAGAGGTCGCGCTGCCTCAGCGAGTCCGTGTCACCGACGACCTGCAGACTGTGGTGGTGTATTCTCCGACTGCTCTCGTCACACGAATAGTCGGCCTCGACCGCAACAGTACATCGACCGCTCCGCCTCGTCTGTCCAGCCTATTCCTGCTGTGTGCAACACGCCACTCACCGAGCGTGACTGCTAACAATTACAGCTTAGCCTCTCAACTTTTTTTCTCTGTATCTGATCCCGGCTCTCTACAGTGGCTCTCCTCTCCCTCCCTAACCAGGAGGTCAAGGTGGCGATGACAACATCAATGTTAATGTGCAGGTTACGTAGTTCGCTACTGCGATAGCGCAAGGGACAAAGGTTAGCAATCGCTTTGCGTACTCTCGAAATATGGAACTGTGGAAACAACATCAGAAGATTTAAAACGGTAAACAGTGCTCTGTTGTGAATCATTTGGAGCCGTTTCAAATGTACAGGGAAATAACACAGATTTGTTGTAGTTTTCGCTGGAGTATAGGTCCCATTTTCATTTTTCCACAAATGCTATGATTCAACGCTATACAGTTGTTCACCGTTTTGTTTGTTTTGGCCTCGCTGGTATAGTTTTCAGCGTATCTGACTTCGAGTCAGTGGGTCGTGTGTTAGAGTTCCACTTCCTGCATGGATAAATTAAGATTATGTTCCAGCTATTCTGAAAAGTTGAAATCAACTTCTGACGATCACCCCTTTCCACAACGTAGCCTGGATGTCGTTTATTCCCGTATGCCATACATTAGGACAACGGTTTAGTATTTTGGCTTATTATTGACTTACGGACTGAAATAGAGCCGTTAGTAAGCATTTTAAAATCTTAATACTAGCTTGATTGTTATATAATTGTGTGTATGTTGGTGTGTAAGTTATGTATGTGTATATATAAACTGGTTATATGTGTGTGTGTCTGTAGGTGTAGGCATATGCTATACATATTAACTACACAATTTTAATACGAAACTGTTAAAACTACTCTAAATCAGTGGATCAGTGTAATTTACTGAAAAACTGTTGAAACTGCTTCAAACATTCAAAGTAGGGCAGTTTCAACAGTTTTACACTGAAAATGCACTGATTTGCTGTAGTTTATAAGTTTAACTGTGTGTAGTCATTTTCTAAGTCATCATATTTAAAGAAAATACCTACGTTATTGTCAAAAAAAATTGATTGTAAAAGTGATGGATATTAAAAATAATGTGACCCCAGCACAATACAAAAAGCATATTTTAGTTGAACAATCGCGGAATGAGGTAGCAAATGTTTAGAAATGTGATTGTCACTTTTAATTTATGGTTTATGAAAACCATCCAAGTAACTGTTGCTAGTAACTATTCAGTTTGAAAGTCATTCCACTGTGATACGAAATTGACGCTATTGTTGACAATACTCATATAAAGTCCATAGGCAGACTTAAAATATCCACTTTTAAGCAACTATATGTATGTTTTATGGATAAATCAGAGTGTATATATGTTTTTTTAAATACAAATCTAGAGTTTTATTCTCAGCTTGATGAAATTGTGCACTCTTGACCTTCAAAACAAGAGAAATTTAACTTTATACTTGGGATTTTTAAAAACCATCCCTACCCACTATTACCACATTTTAAATCATAATTTGGTACTCCTAGATTAAAATTTACATTTTTGAAATTAAAATAAAAAATAAGAGAAAAATCACTACAGTTCACCTAAAATTCCTTTAAGAAAAAAAAAAACACGTGAGGCTTCTTCATTCCGCTAAAGCCCGGGCGATGCCGGGTTCTTCAGCTTTAAAATATAAATATCGCATGGCTGCAGCTTTACGCGGATGAGTTGATCGTGAACAGTCACAGGTAATGAAATGGACCAACTGACTTGTGCTACTCGAGGGAGTCTCGCTGCGACAAGCCAGTCACGTCTGTAGACATACTTGAGAGCAACCACCAGCGTGTACGAGCCTGGCTAGAGGGAGGGTAACAAGGACAGTTGTGAGTAACCGCAACGCTGGGAATGCATTTATATTTATTATTGCATGAAATGTGGGACTATTTAATTAAGACTGATTGTGAAAAAGCCTTGCTCGGGTAAGAATGGGAAGGGGGAGTTGAGTACGCTCGCTCTAATTGCTTCCATGAGCACTACTGACGTCACGATCCCGACCTTCACACTCCATCCTTCACCCGTCCTTTCCCCCTACCACATCCCGAAATTGGCCAGGAGCTCAACTTGGATAATGAGTTTTCCCCGTTCGCCTAATTTTTATCGGCGCAGAGTTTCCGTCCGAAGCAGAGAAGTGTGCTTAATCGACTTTGATTATCGTGCCTCGAAGGGGGAAGATTAGGCCAGTGCGGCACCGCCTGGTACGGAGGCAACTGCAGGCAACCCAAACCCCTCTTCTCGCAGACTTGACCTACTTGCATCGCTTTTTGCAAACGATACGAGAGCTCGTGCCTTTTCAAATTAATAAACATACACTCACGGGCCAAAATCTGTAGGATTCCCAGGGGGATAACGTTTATCATTCCCATTTCAGAGTTACGATGTTGCAAGCGTAAGCGGGCTCCCTCAGAGAGGGGCTTTTTGATTCCATATCCCCTCCCCCCCTCCATCGTATCGACATCTATCTGTGGCTGCAGAAGGAACAGTAGGTATTACCGCGTGGAAAGTGTACTTGCAGTTTTAAGTAATAGTTGAAGATTGCATCTTACTGAAACTGTTCTGATAGGTGTACCTAGAAAGTAAACTGGCCTAAAGGAAATCAGTTAGATTCTGTAAACATTTCAATTTTCGAGACGCCAAACTAATCGTGTCCGAATATATATGCGTATTTCGCTGAAAGCCTTATCAAACCAATTAGCATCTGTAAAACGTCGGCTTCTTCGTTTTCTCACGAATAAACAATTTGTTTGTATATGACGAAACAAATATTTACTTGAGGTGATAAAATATTTGGTTACCCATACCAAATTCTACGTTTAACAAAATTAATTTTTTACCCTTAACAAAATATATTGTTACGAACATAAGCAGGGCCGCGGCACGCGTGGGTTCGGTGCTGGATGGCGGCCCCACACGGCCACTGACGTCACTTGGCAGCCGCAACGTGAGGCGTGCCGCGCGCGAGGGCGGCGGAGTCCCTGGGCGAAGATTCCGAGGCGAAGAGTTTTTCCGGGGCGATAGTGCCGCGGGTGCGGCGGAGTTCCTGCGTGAGGAGTTCCTCAGCGAGCGAGTTTGTCGGCGATAGTTGGGTGGCGAGAGTGCCGCGGGTGCGGCGAGAGTTCCGAGCGAAGTTCCGAGCGAAGCGTCGAGCGGAACCTCGGCGAAGGGCAGTGCGACGGCGGCGGCGGAGTGCGGCGACGTAGTCACGCGACGGAGGTCCACGAGGAGTGCTGCGGCGAGAGTTGCGCCAGAGGTGCGCGAGGTGTGCGGTGTGTAAGAACCGAGTGACTGGGGAATAAACATTTTTTAAGTGTAATTGATTATTAGGAATTTTTAAGTTTATTTGTTATTGATGTAAATATTGGCAATCAATAAAACTGTGTAGTAAAATCTTTAATTGGGCTATCCATTTACGAACCCAGTAGATTTTCCACGATTATTATTGTTTTTAATAATTCGTAACAATATACTTAAATTGACAAAACCATTTTTCGAATCAACCAAATCTCTCCTACAACAAAATATTTGTTTGAATCAACCGTATGTATTTATTTGGCCATAAATAAATATTTTGTTATATAAAACAAACCTTTATTTCAGTGCATGTTAGTATTTCGTGAATTTCAGTTTAAGATAGTGCAACGGGATGCTATGAAAACATCACATGGGAAATATTCTTGGCACTGGAATTCATTTCATTGTTTACGCTTACCTTGTGACAACTTATCTGGGGTTGCTTTTCTGAGTTCAATTGCTTGTTCCCCTTCCCCCTTCAATATACACAAAACCTATGTAGTGTATTTTACAATTTTTAAAATTACAATACTACCTCTGATAAAAATCGCCATCTTTTTTTTCCCCCCAAGTATTACGACTCGGCCTCTCCCTCAATGTTTAGTATTGAATTTCCATGCCATTATTTTTAGTCTAATACCATTTACTAGGATGTTCCAGTGTATAAGTATTGCGTTTTGTGCTTTGTTGTCAATTCTATTTCCAGATACATGCTGCATCTTACCTGCTTTTTGTGAAATGTCGGTAAAATAGTCATTACTAAAGTCTTTTAGTTAAACAAATAGCGTTGTGGTTACACAAATTGAGCTAATTTTCTGTTGTCATATTTTTTTAGTTATTAGAATTTTGAATTTTTAAATTGTTGAGATGTTTCTTTATAAAATTCTGGAATCAACAAAAAAAAATTCCAGTGTGCCGGGTTAAGACTACCTTTAAAACCCAGACAGTTTCAAGTAAACCTTAACCTAGTTCGTGGAATACTGTAACAATTATCAATATTGTGGTCACCTTGTGAAATAATCAGCCTTTTCTCCCAGCCATTGAAGGTTGGTGAATATCAAACTGTTACAAAAGGTATAACAGGTTGGGAACATATTACTTATACCGTGCCATTGCCTAACATTTAGCTAAAAAAATTAAAAGATTAAAATCATAGCATCTGATGTAGCTGGAGAGTACTTCCTTCCAGGATAGGATGAACGTTCCTTTCCTTTCCAACTGCGCTTTCTTTTTCGACCTTCGCTGCCCCTCGTCCCATCTTTTTCCTGGCAGTATTTTTTTGTTCGTCGCAGGCTCATTATAAGGGGCAGGCAGGCATGGCGGGCTGTGGGGGCCGACCTGTCGTAAACAAAGCTGTGCCATAAAGGGGGCCGGGAATAATGCGCGACGTCCGAAACCATTGAATATATATAATGTATAGAAGTCGCGAGCCCAGGTTAAATTTTCTGTCCGGTTTCTTAGAAGAATTGTTGTAGTTCCAAGCTCCGCCGCTGCGATCGCTTTCATCGCTGGGTATCGGCTGTATACGCCCCTGGCGGTATTTGGCAGAACTAGGTTAACCAGCCCAGTCGTGACATCATCCTTCACCCCCCCCCCCCCCCCCCCCTTTTCGAAAATCCCAGACCAACGATTCAAATTACCCGGCAGGTCTTATCAACATCGTTAGGCGACCTTGAAGAGGAGCTTCCCTTACCGTCGTTTGAGAATGATGAAATCCCAAAAGAAGCTAGCCACGGAAATCACTGAATGATGGGATTCTGTACCCGAGTGAAGTGAAAATTAGCTATTAAAACTTTGTATTGGGCCAATAGTCAGTGTTACGTTCAAAATATGGTTTTATTTTAAAAGTAAAATACTTATTTAAACTATATTTCGCGTTTGTACAAATTTACTTTTAGATATTGGCAAGGAAAATCAACATACCTTAAACAACCTTCTCTTATTCAACGTTATCTATTAAGTAGTAAAAGGGGTAGATATTATTTTTAAAAATAAAAATAAAATGTAACCCACTAAATCAGTATTGGCAAGATATATATAAATTCAATATTAAAATACGCACATTAAATTTTTTTGTAATTAACTTTTTTCGGTAATAAAAATTCAGGATGATTTTGGTTTAATTGGTTTACGTATATTGCTATATTTTCTAAATCACATAGAAAAGGGAAAACAGTGCATCAGTGAAAATTCAAAAATTTAATTTAAGTAATACTAGCCATACCAAAAGATCAATATGCGAGATAAGAAATTTGGTAACTGCTCTACATTTCAAATAAAAATGCACTGGTTTCATGAATACTGAAATGTATGCGTAATAAGGCATATTATGTTATTATACTAAGCATGACTATAACTAAAAAAAATTACAGTAATTTAAAACGATGGCAGTCTTAACATACAATAAGTGCGCGAGTCTTAGTTTATTTTTTAATTGGCTTCTTCGTCAGATGGAAAAGAGTTAAGATTTCATCAAGGAAAAATATATTCTAAAAGTCACTAAACCGGGAGATAGAAAATAAGGTAGGTACTTAATTTTAAATAAAAGTTAAAATAGACTTATGCTAAACCAATTAAAAATAAGTCGTAAAAATATTTTTATTTATTAAATATGTTCTATACTTGACAGTTCTTTATGTATAATTCTTCAAAAATCTTTGAAATTTAATACATATTTTCTTAAAATGGTAGAATATCAGCAATACCCGGAAATTACGTGAGCAAAGCCACGGGTTATTAGATACACTTTTATTATAAAATAAAAACAATTATGCATTTGTAGTTCACGAATGTGATATTTTGTTTATTGCTTCACAACATTCATTTGCCAGTCTCAAATTTCATTGTACCACTTGTCAGAAATGTCACCAAAAATGAGAGATAGTTTTTTTTGACGAATTTCAATTACGAGGAAACCTTTCGCAAGACTTTTTTCTTCGCAGTAGTCACTGGGACACCATTAATTTAAATCCACTAAGATAATAAAATTGTGTGTATAATGATTTGTTTTTGTATATTTATATAACTTCCCAACCAATTTTTAATGATTTTCATGTGAATAAAAACTTGTAAAGCAATTTAATTAACTGTGTCATAATACTTCTGATTAGATGGAAATACTAACTTTTCATCAGTAATATACGACGATAAAAATATTTATTATTGCAAAATAATATTCACTGTTCAAATGCAAATTTAAATAGATTATTCATACATGTTTCCTGCTAATTAATGGTTTAAAATAATAATTTTTTAATATAAAATCATTTTTCTCTTGTGTTAAAATGGGTTGCTAAAATGAGGAATTATAAATATGTCACTTACTAAGTCCGTGCACAGATTTACACAAAACAGCAATGTAAATTATCTTTTTTGGTAGTTTCTAATTTTGTGCCCTGGATAACATGAATTTGGTTTAATTCATACCAAAGTGAATTTTTTGAACAACTTAAATTGATGTCATAAATAAATATTTATTTTATATTAAAAATCCACAAACAGTTTTTAAAATATAATATTTATCACGCCAGATGGAATAATAAACAAAAAATAGCTCTTATATGTTGTCTGTGTTTAAAGAATTGTATTATATTTCATGGAAATAATATTTACCTTTCGGTTATTAAAAGAAAATATATTTGTATTCAAAATACTTGCGCATCGTTTTTACGAGCATTCGCAATAGCACGCAAACAGCACACAGATAGCACACACGCACAGAGATAGCACAGAGCTTGATGCTACATTCACGCACAACACAACACAAAATAATACCGGAAGCATTCAAAAAAGTTTTTTAAATGTAAAACTCCCGTTCACAATTTTGGTCACTGAAGTTGGCATACGTGACGTTTGTTTAGATTCGTGTGTTGTTATTGTGGTACGGTTTTCGTTAAACCCAGAAATATTTTAAATATTTCAAAGTTTACGTACAAAACACAATGAGCATTCAAAAATATATATCACTGTTTATTTCAAATCCGGCTTCTTTAACACATTCAGACCCAGACTTCCAAGCATTTAATTTAGCTTCTTCATTTTTGTATCCTGCGGATCCCCTGTCATACAAAATATTTTTACTTTCTATTACAGCTATCAAAAAGCTATCAAATGTGCCTTCCATTTTTATGTTATCGCGTGTTTGAAAACAATAACAAACTACTCAAGTCAAGAGCACCAATACTTTCGTGACAATTTTTCTTTTATAAGCCCACTCGAGTAGTACTTAAACTGTTTGCTGATTGGCTACCACCATGGTCGCGCACAGAAAATAACCTAAAAGTTAAAAGTTAATGAACTTTCTGTGCGCCGATCCTGTGCTATTTTTCTGTGCGCGTGCTATTTGCCAATGTGGCAGCTCATATCTAATAGTGTATGTTGAACTTCTGTGCGTCTGTGCTGTTTGCTTGCTATTGCGAATGTAGCCCGGGCTTAACTTGTGGATTTAACCTCAAAGCAAGGAATATAAAGAGTGGGAACTCAATGCTATAACAAACACTCTTATTTTCTTTGGAGATCCGGGAAATGTGCGTTATTTATAAGCAACTTAACATAGTAAATCGTTAACTTTTCAGATCTATGTTGGCAAAATTGATTTTTTTTTGTGGTCATTCGCTACTGGGAATATTCACCATATAACGTTTAAGATTATTTATTTTGAATAACGAAACAACCAAAACATTATGTAAAAATGCTTCATCTTATGTTAAAAAAATTATAAACTGCATAGCCACAAAGTATGACATCATACCATTAGTTTCTGTTACTAATAACAACACGTGCACGCGTTTGAACAGTCATCGCAGCCATAGTTGTTTCATAGCTACCAAAATCATTCAACGTTGTCAAGAATAATTCCAAATTATGTTTAGCCATTTTACTCAATGCGCCACTCCGTTAACACAACATTTTATAAATTCTGAACTACGAATGTCAGTGGGAATGTACACTATACTGTACATTCCAATCTGATACGCTTTAAGAAATTTCTGTAGTTTTCTTATTATTAAAACTTAATTTTTGATGTTGGCATCTTTTAACCGCACTTTTTTTTTTTTTTTTTTTTTCCGGTGGCCGTACTCCTCCAATTCAGTTGCGCCCGCCGGTATCTAAGCGCTCGGATTTCAACAAAAGGCACCGCCTCTCGATAGAGTGAAACAGAGAATTACGCGCACGACCTTGAAAAAAGCGACGCTACAGCGCTCTGGCGTGGAAGCTGGTAACTACGAGTACCCTCTTGTGGAAAGAAGAGCTGTCTAGCGGCGGAGCTAACAACTACCTCAGTTTTGGATCCGAAAATTGGAATAATAAATCCTATCCCCTCGCGACTTCTATAAGTTATATATATTCAATGGATGTATGTTCTTAGATTTTTTCCTATGCAGCTTTTTTTTAATGAATTTCAAAGACGCAAATTTGTTTTCAAAAGTTGTTAGGCAATTATAATTTTGTATAGTTTTTTTTCAGTTTGGCAATGTTAATTTGTATTTTCTTATTTATATGAATGTTAAAGTTATAAATTACTAGCTGTTAATTTTTTTTTATTGTGAAATCATTGGCGTTAGGTATTAAATCCTCACCCTGTCTTTTTTTAAATAACTACAACCGTAGTAATACTCTCAGCAGACAAACACTTAATGGTCTAAGAAAATATCTTGATGTGTAATATCTTTTTAATGAAGGAAAATCTTCAATATTAATCTTAAAATATTTGTTATTGCATAAAAACCTTTAAACCAGTTTGACATTTTTAGGTTCTTATTTTTCCTCTCTTAGACATTCTGCAGTCATCGAAGCTCCTTGGAACAGTATAATTTTTGCCCTCATAACTGCACAGTTGTTTATGCAATAGTTCGTAAAATGTTAAGTGCTTGCGATTGAAGGAAGAGACTACAATACAGGAGACATAACTCATACTCTCACTCTTTCATATGAAACGTTCCTTGTAAAATAAACCAATGCCAAGTCATTAATAATTCATATAAAGCATATATAAATATTTTGTGCCCATATAATGCTCCAGAAAATAAGTTATGAATTAAAATTTATTTTACATGGTGGCGATAAAATACAGAGGATATATATTGTCTTTTTGAAGATAAGTGCTTTATTAATGAGACATAATTTAGTAAAAGTACATTTATTATCTATATCCCTGTCATAAAATACTTTCTTCTTGCATTGTTAAGTCAGATATTAAATAGTATTATGGGGTATTTTTATACTGACGGTGGGTCAATAGTAAACGATTTATAATGATTTATAAACGATTGTATAACGCAGTTTAATAAAATGTGAAACAGTTCGCCCAAGTGTTAGTTAGTCAAAATTGTACTCTGGATGTTAAGTTTTGATTTTGTGCGTAATTGAACTATAGGCCCTACATACCATCAGTTGGGTCGTACATACGGCACGAGAAGCTGTAAACGTCCCAAATTTCATTTAAAACTGAAATAAGAATGACTTACCGGAATTCATACCGTATCGCACGGAATGCATGTGCGGTGTGCTGACCCTTCGCCGTATTGCTCGTTAATTGGGTGACGTGGATACTACTCTTGCCTACGGACAGATAAATTTATGAACATCTATTTGGTCACCTGGTCGTTTTGGCTCACTTCCACCTGGGAGGTCACTTTACGTTACACCTCTATGCATAATCGAGTGACGAAAGACATTACATTGACCGTAACGTAAAACATAGAATGGTGGGCTTTACCTGGTTCATTATTCAATGGTTTAAAATCTGTCAGTGGTCCTAACAAAAAAAATAGGGCACAGAAATAAACTGTCCAAATATACAGGTATTTATAATTACTACTATAAATTACTATAAAGTATAAAGATACTGTGAGTTTATTTGTTTCTAAGAAGTAATATCTCAAACTAATAAATAGATTTCAAAGATTCCTTCACTGTTATGAAGCTACAATTATGTAGATCGACAAAGGCTACACTTGGATTCACATTAATATTTTTGTATAAAATATGTATACATAGACCAGGAAAAAAATTACCGAATTGACTGCATCGTAAATTGGCGTAACGTGGCCGAAAGTTTCGCTGGATCTGGGTGGTCGATTTGGTCTCCATCCACCATTCCATACACTCTGCCACTCCTAGGGGTGGTGATTTTCGTCTAAGCCTCAACTGCACAGACAAAAAAATAGTAAAGAGAGATTTGTTGTAACTGTTGTTATAGAACAAAACATTAGGTGTGTGTGAACATTATGCCGCAAACTGAAATTATCTATGTATCCCCATTTCTGACTTCTGTGTGGTCAAAGTTGGAAAGATAATTTTGGAGCATTCTGTATCTTTAATAGGCGAGCCATCTAGTGACGTATCGATTGGTTGGCCATTTTGCATTAATTTATACGTGAATTTTCATAGTGATATTTGAAAGAAGAGAAGTTGTGCTTTTTTTTTTATCCACCCGGGCGAAGTCGGGTATGTACTGCGGCTAGCAAGTAACACATATGTGTCCCCTGAGAACTCTTCTTGTACAGAATACTGATCGTGTGGGGAACCCGCGCAGGATGGACGACCCAGTCGCAGAGACCGGCCGGGAGGAACTTTATAATTTGAACGGTCGTAGCTGGCGATGAGCTGTCGTTCGGCCGAAGGTGTTGAGCGCGTGTCTGTGACGTGTCGATGGCCTGGGGCCGGGAAGGAGTAGTCTGCAGGCGGGTCCAGAGGGGAGGGGAGGGGAGGAGAGACTGGGGGAAACTCATTAGCGCCGAGCTGGGTCTCGCGCACGGTCGCGCGGCCGAAACTCCGGTGCCCCTTTCCTCTGAGCGCGCGAACCGCGGAACAAATCGCTTTGTTCGCCCGACGGGAGGGCGGGCCCCCCCCCCCCCTCCCCAACCCCCCTCGCTCACCCCGCACACACACCCGCACACGTGCGCGAGCGACACACCGCACACACACACACACACACGCGCGCGCACACGCACGTGCGAGCGTCACCCCGCACGGACCTGGGGCTGGCAGCCGCAATTTCGGTCGCCGCGCGACGAGCGCCCGCGACAAGTCGCCTTGGCACACGTCGCCTGGCGGGAACACTCTCTCGGCCACGGCCAGGAACCAAGCCAACCTCACTTCTGGACCATTTCCCTCTGTTCACATGGAGGAGAGAGGAAACAGAAAATGAACAAGGCGGCTTGTAATGGAAATGAAGATGAAAATGTTAACTTTCGAAACATTACAATAATCTAGGGACGTAGGCTTCTCGCGGCCGGAACCCTAACTACTGCTTAGCTTCTGGGTTGAGTATTTGTCCGTGTTAATGATTTTTCCGACGTTTCGGCATAACTTGTTGGAGCCGTCCTCAACAGTTCGAGCACATAATTTTCATGGATGTTGCGTCATCCCAGAATCCAGGACGTAGTTATTTCAATAATCGCCGAGACTCCTTAGTGATCACCTGCCTGTCATTGGAAATACGTAATTAAAAGGAGGCGAGACCCTTTTTGTACTGAAGCACTGGAATAAAAGAAAAAACCTTTTTCTCATAAAAATGGAATAAGATTATCACGATATTTCAAAAGTGCATATTTCTTTTAAATTAACCAGACTATTTGAACATATTTACATTTATTTTATTAATAAAAACACACTCATGTAATGGGCTATCCCTGAAAGGATTGACACTAACTGACAACTCTTTTAGTTGGTCATTTACGTAAACTGAATAAAGAATTCACCGTCGCCTCAGACCTACATCCCAAGGAGTCAAATTTCTCGGGAAATTATTCTAAATTTTAGCTATAGTGAATTAACTTTTCTAAATTGTTTACAAAAATGTTGAGTATTCCCACCTGCAATGAATATTACTAGTAGTTTTCCTTTTTGCGATCGCATTTCAAATTTACAGATATCATATATTAAAGTAACATATTTTTATCAAAAAGGTTTTTATCAAGTTTTTATGTATGTGCGTCTCTTGAGTGTAAGTTTAAACAAACTCATGGCAGAAATTTGTATTCTAGTGCAAATTTTTTGAGTATGCTGTTAGAAGACATAACGTTTATAAAATGATACAAAGCTTAAAAAACTGTTATAGAACAGTAAAGAGGGGACTTAATATTTTTTTCTGGGTCCCACGACCCATCTACGGCAGCTCCTACGAGGCAGCAGTAAGTTAATTCGGTATACTATTAGATGTGTTGTGCATTTATACCCATACTGCGAACTGAAATGGTTAACACTTGTAGAATCTCAGCTTCACAGATAAGGAGATATGGTTGCATCACTCCATTCCTCAAGTTTAAGTGGGCTTTCCCTGTAATAAGACACTGTCCTTGCTAGCAATCTAATATAGGTACTTTTTAAAATTTACTTTCTGGTATTTGTTATTTTATATGTTTGCTGGCATATACCATCGTATCGATATGTTTTTTATTTGACACCCTTGCCTATGCCACCCCTGCCACACCTGGCCATTTCTCAGTGACAGGTTCCAACTAGTTTTCAATACGTCATAATCTACATCCAGGTACCCCACGTGTCAAAGTTTGTATAGTTACCTCGTGCTATTCAGTGACAGTAGTGCGTCTCTAAGCATAGAGCTCACAAGGGGTACAAGAAAAAGTTTGAATGTGATACAAGGAAATGTTTATATAATTTTAGCTATACGACTCTTCAAAAATGAGGTGATGCAGAAAGTAATATTCAGAGACTTAATTCAGGGGTACTAGGGAAGCAATCGATAATGGCTTGTTGTAAGATTTTCGCCGACTCGGCGCGTTATTTCTATAAATGGGATTTTAAATATGCTACATTTTTTTTTACAGGAAACCAATAATCTTCAACTGTGTCGTATGACTATATCTAAGACACCGTGTCCTGAAGTATTAAATTATAAAAAGACAATTTTTTTTGATGATTTTTCCCCGAAAATTTCTTGTTGGAATAAACAATAAAATAATCATTAGTAATCTCGGTACAACATTGCGGAGGGCAAATAATCGTCACGGTAACATTTGAACCAAAATTACCTTTTACAAGTTTGTGTTAATCTGGTGCAAGAGTCCTACATATTGAGAGTATAAAAATTCAAAAACATGTTTACAAGATTCTTGAGGCTACAAATTTACATTCGTTTTTGGCATAAGTTATTTTTCAAAAAACGACAGTACCGTTCCACTTGAGTGTTTCTTGTTAATGATCACATTAACAGCATTAGTGCCACTATGCTACCAATGCAAAATCTTACGCGAAAAACATTTAAAAATACGTTTCCTAACATTCTTATAAATTTAATGTACCTACAGTATATAGTCTCTTAAAATCACTTAAAAAAATGCAATTGCACGTAATATCTCTCTTCAGTCATTGTAAAAGTATTATAAATGATGAAATATTAAATAAAACAAGTATAAATGTATATTAGTTTATTTCGTAGTCCAAAAAAATTTAAGTTTTTTTCCATTTGTAAATTTCGCTTAGACCATCATAGACATTTATGCATTTTATGTCGTACTGTGAAAAATGATAATAATTTATGCAATGATTAAGTCTGTGTCTACCCGCGATGAATATCTTCAACACCTTTTTATTACATTTACAGATTGTTATGAAATATATTTAAACTGGAACTATAAAAGTTTTGTTACAACATTTTCTAGCCATCTAAACACAAAGTGCACCTTGAAACAATTATACGCTCATGATTCTGGCAGACCTTTTTATACATTCCAGTTAACTTCCAGTGTTCATCTGGCGACAGAATTTGCAACAAAACACATTATGCTTAGATAGTGTTGCATCCGCAGGATTTCTCTTGAAACAAAACCAAATTCGACATAAAAAGGGCAATAAATAAACGTGGTGATTGGTAAGGCCGAGTCTAAATAATACGACAAAATAAATATTGGCATGGAAAATCTTGCCTGGTGACGAGCCCTCCGAGACGAGACGACCAACGCAAGTTGATGTTGGCAAGGGGAAGTGGAGCCGAGCGCGCCTCAACTTACAGCCTCGGCACGCGCCTCAGGGGAAGACACGCAACTCGCAACACCAGGCCGCTGTGCACACGGCCTGACCCGCCCGCGCCAGGCGCGGCTCCGAGCATCTGCGATGATCAGCGGCGTGCCTCGACTCCACTCTTGAAACGTAGGTGTAAGGTGCGGCTAGCGGGAAGGTTTAGGGAACTACGACACCCGGGGCGTAAGAGCGTTTTTTTTTTGTTCTCTATATAATTTTTTCAACTCTTTACATCATTGGAATATATGTTTTGTAACAAAAACAAACTTGCACAAAAAATTGTAACTGCGCCCACCTAACAAAACTATTCGAACTGACAACCAACGTGTGCCCGTAAACGTTGTGTTGGTGAATACAAGTTTGGGTAAAGTATTTATTATCGTTCTGTGCTAGCTGTTCTCATGCAAATTTGGTACAGGTCTTACCACTTCTTCACCTGTTAGCTTGTGCGCCGCATACCTTAAGAGTACACGGAGTCACGGTCACACCGTTTGATTCTGAATTAGGACAGTCGATTAAATGCACATAAACGTATGTTGATTTTCTGTGCAAAGTTGTCCCTTGGGATGTATGCTATAGGCTCGTTTTGTTCCCATCTAGGCACGACCTTGTTGTAGAGTGCGTGGTTTTGCGTTACGCGATTTGGCACAGACGCTTAAGGTGACGGGATCCATGACTCTAGTGGACTCCAAAACACGCGGGAACCCTGGGACCCTGTAAGTGATTGAAAATTTTAGACATATTGGGAATTATGGTTTGGAATATGCGATCCTCACCACAGCGTCACTTCTTAGCAATCACGGTTACCGACGATAAACTGACAACACAAATTAAATTCCCCCAAAACATGCATTATCCCGCTTTAACAAGGATGGCCCAGACGCCTTGAACATTTCTGTCTCCGAGCAAGGACTTGAGTTTCGTATACCCCACATTACCGTTCTTCACATTTCCCTTTTTGTAATTTAAAAAATAAAAAATAAACCTTGGATACTTAAAATATATGTAGGATTTGAAAATCTTGATATTATTTTAACTTAAACTTTTTAAATTAAAGTAACGTGTTTTTTATGAATAAGTTTATGTTTTTTTTAATTTATATATACTTAACATAATAACTAAATTATTAGCACAGTCATTATTTTTAATTTTAAAAAGGGACTTTTTTAGACAAGGTACTTATCCCTTTGTTTTATTTTCGGTGGACCGGGTTGTCATAACACTGGGACCTCAGCCACTGTAAAATTTGCGCACCACTGTCTGAAGGGTTCTTTTAACATAAAATCAACTTTATAGCCCCTCGTTCGCGGTAAACTCCCGTGCCAGCTATTCACTTAACAGCGTTTTAAACGGATGAGAATTACAGCTGTACCTCTGGGATAATCCTAAAACCTTTACCTCTTGCTTCTGAGGAGGAATGAGAGAAAAAAATCGCTAAAGCTTTTTTCTCGCGCAGACTGGCTAAGTAAAGCTCCTTCTGGCGTTACCCCGGGTGACCTCTGACCTCTTGTGAACTTTGCCCGTCGTTATTTGCGATGTGTTTCTTGTTGGCGGCGGTTCGCGGTTTTAAGTTGGCCTTTGAGAAGAAGTTGTTTTTGGGCTTAAGCCCCTACCCCTACCCCTACTCCCTGGCCCACTCCAAGCCACAAACTAGAAAAGCTGTAGCAAGATGCAGTAGGTACAACTGTGTTGGACTAATTAGCAACTGGTGGGATTACACGCAGAGTGTACTAAATTAATATAATCTGTGTTTCATTAACCAAGTACTACAAAATTATTCACAACCAATTATATGTGCACACATCATTATCAAATAAATGTACCGCTCATAACTAAGACAACCTAATAGGGATATAAATATCAGCATGCTCCCGATCCTGCTGAACACACAAAAAAATTACAATTAATGTTATGTCTAGTTAATTATACAAACGGGCATTATACACCTATTGTCGAATACACTGAAAACGTGCTACCAGCCCGTCGACGTGTTACCAATTGAAGCTTGTGAAAGTTACTCTTTACATTTCTCCTTGCCGTAGTCATAGATTGGGTGTTAGTTATCGGGGCCTAATCAACGAGTTACTGTTCATCCGAAATTGAGGAGGTTGCTGAAATAAGGGCCCATGCTCCAAAACAATGTTCTGAGATATCAAGGTGCAAAGTTTTCTTGGTGGCACACATGAATACGGAGCACAGTTACTCCAATGAACACATACGTACATGAGTTATTAAATAATATTCTGTAACGTACTAAATAAATGTTTTCCTAATTTTTCACTATTAATACACAAACACATAAAAATAGTAGGTCATCTATTCATCTGAAAACTTTCAACATTTATAATGGTTCTCCTCAAAAAGGGCTCCTAACATCCATCACTTAAAACTTTTCATACCAACACTACAAATTAAAATTTCTGGATAATATTTTGGTGACCATAGAGATTAAGGTATGTAAAATTTATTTCTGTATTCTCCCCAAAAAAATGCCCATTGTCTCATAGTCCCTTATTGCAACAACATCTCTGCAATTACATCTTGAGCATCGGGTAGTGATTGTGAACCGACTCTGTGGGCGCAAAGCCAGTCGTGTGCTCGCCTTTGGCATTCGTTCTCGCGAATCGCTGCTCGTCCTCACCTCAGCATCAGCTGGTGTCGGCACTGCCACTCGCTCCTCCCGGCGGACTCGCTCCCGGACTCCTCGTCCGACCAGGTTCCTGCTCAGCGTAGCCGGTCGGCGACCTGGTGCTCGCTCCTCGGAGGCTGAGGCCACTGGGAGTCACTCGCCCGCTCGCTCGCTCCCGCAGCAGTCCGCTACTCGCTCCTCCCGGCGGACTCGCTCCCGGACTCCTCGTCCGACCAGGTTCCTGCTCAGCGTAGCCGGTCGGCGACCTGGTGCTCGCTCCTCGGGGGCTGAGGCCACTGGGAGTCACTCGCCCGCTCGCTCGCTCCCGCAGTAGTCCGCTACTCGCTCCTCCCGGCGGACTCGCTCCCGGACTCCTCGTCCGACCAGGTTCCTGCTCAGCGTAGCCGGTCGGCGACCTGGTGCTCGCTCCTCGGGGGCTGAGGCCACTGGGAGTCACTCGCCCGCTCGCTCGCTCCCGCAGCAGTCCGCTACTCGCTCCCTCTCGGCGAGTCAGGACCGGGCGTCGCTCTCTGCAGAGACCGGCTTGGCTGGGACTCGTCGACAGCCCCCAGTCTCCGGTCCGTCTCACCGGGGTTACTCGCTCGTCACCCAGAGTATCTTCCGGGTTACTGACGTCTCCGCAGAGGCCGCGACCTGCTGTAGAGTCACGGCATATCGGTCTGCGATGGTCTCTTCCAGTCTTATCCATCTGAAATTTCGCACAGCCTGTGAATATACTCCCCTGTCAGGTCTGACGTCACACCCCGATTAATTTTCTGCGGAGTTTTCCCTTTCGGCCGTCTGCCTCGCCGCCTAGAAATCATGACCCGAAGGTTGCAGTAGTCTAGTCTCCTCGCCTGCCAGCACTTTCCATGTTTGAAAGACCGTCACTCGTTTGAATAACTAAGTAACGAGCGTACGCAACGATACATAGGTACAGCCTGGAAAGTTTCTACGAGGATTAAATATTGCGGTTGCTTTTGTCGCTCATAGAGACATCATTACGAGCATGGGTATTTGTGTTTTTCGTTCCTGAAAGAAATATGGTGACGTGTATTTCGGAGCTTTTTAACAAGGAGACAAATTCTTAGATAAAAATTACTCGTAAATTACACGATGATTGTGTTTAAATTAAATTTTCAAGGCAATGATGCGACAAGACAGTGGGAAAACATGGCGTGAAACCATGTTGGAGTATTGCACCGGCCGTCCTGAATTTCTTATGGCTTCCCGGAATACCCACATGCAAACACTGTTTTAATACAGGCCACGGCTGATCATTTACGCGATACGTATTCCTGATTTCTGTTGTTTGGCTTTCCGTATCTTAGCTACTCGTAATCAAAAAAATGTAAAACACAATTTAAAATAGTCCTTTTTATTTATTTTAGTGCAGTAAATTTTAAACACCAAAAATAGTTGAGGCAAATAAAGACCTTAAACTTCCTTATGTCCTTATTTTATACTTATAAGGTTTTGGAAGTTATTAAAAGACTGATAATGTTTTTTTTAATAAATTTTAAAAATTAATAATATAGGAATCGCCACTGGTGCCACCCCTTCGCAAGATTAAGCAGAAAAATAATGTAAATATAATTACATTAATAAATTTGTCGTTCGAGTACTCACATTTATTTGTAATTAGAATGTCGCTAAAAAATTAGCTGTTTAGTAAAAGAATAATTTAAGTAGTTTTTATGTTTTTTTATAGTAGCTGTCATACCAGTCATTGGCGGGTTCAATTAACGTTTCGTCGCAAAGCGTTATGATACTCAGCTAGGTATATATCTATCGTTACAAAAATAATTTATATCTGATATATTTTAATCATATATTGGTATGATTAATTAAAATATTAATTATTTTTGAAAGTTTTGTGACCTACAAAAGTAACTAAATAATTATCATAATAAATAATGTTCATTGGATTTTTTAACACAAGCAGTAAGTTGGTAACTTATTGCTTTCACTAATTCAACCCCTGTCGCTTTGTACCCTAATTTTACTCATATATATGGCCACATCGATTCCAAAAGTCATCAAAATTCGTTCTTTACAATAGATGTCGTTCAGATAAAATAATTCAGACATTAATACGTTCATATTATGTAATGATTTTTTAAAGTATGCTTAGAAAAATTTCAATTTGGTTGGGATTTTTCCGGTAATCCATACAATTATGGCTTTATATTACGAAAATAAATATTATTTTTTCAAAAATATGTATATATTTTATGTTCATTAGAAAAGTGTAGTCTTATAACAGTTAATTTATATTGGAAATCTATTCTGTAATGTTTGAATTAACTTCTTACAAACACACTAACAAACTTTCGCTCTCTCTTGGCAACGTAGGTGTGTGTATATATATAGGTGTTTGTGTATGTGTGTGTGTGTGTGTGTTTATAAAGAGGGAGGTAACTAAAGTGTGGAGTAGGGCTCACTTATCGCTTGACAATTAGGCTATAATGATTCTGATTTTTCGCAAGTACTATATACGGCTGACAATGGATTTTCTCGGAACATTTCTGTTCTGCCAGCAACTATTATTTCGCTGCAAAGCCACTCTCACCACACCACTCTTATCTCGTGCTCCAAGCGTCCCGTGCAGATAGATGCTGCTGGTGTAGACAGCTAAGACTCGGTATCACCCGCCATTAGGATTTTGATTTTTCAAATTACATTTTTAAAAGGAAATAAATATTTGAAAACTGGGCTATTGAAGCTATAAGTTGTAGTGATTGTCCAGATGTTAAAACACAGAAAATATACTTACAGTACATAATCATTCACAACTACACAATAAGTTTTGTGAAAACGTTTGTCGCTAGTTAATGCAATTTTTTTTCTGTCATTCAAAAATTCATGATTATAAATTTGGATGTCTGATTTGTGTTATTTCTACTTACCCAATATAATTTTATAGAATTCCAAACGGGGTATCTAATACTAAATATAATTTTAGTCATGTCCGAAATACGTCTTTATAAGTGTCTGAAACTTGCAAAATAAAAGGTGTCCAGAAAAATTTGATTTCGGGAAAAATCATGCAAGAGTCAGGGAAATAAATCTAGTAATTTTATGGGATCATTGTCTTCACCTTCAAATGCTTTTAGTACTATTTTTACGTCCTTTAAAGTATGTTTAAGGTAAAACATGTTAAGTTGATATTACTCGTCACAATACATCTTTTACAAAAGATCAGCTGTGTAGCAATTGTATTGAACCCTTGAAAGTGAAAAAAGTATCTTTACTTCTTCCCACTGCTCCAGAATGCTGCATACTTGAAAGCCAACTGGTTACACAGACTTTAAAAAATTTTAGTGGCCGTTTCCCGCCATTTATCATCTCATAAATATTTTTATATTCTTCTTGTATTTTGGGAGAAATTGAAAACCAATTGTAGGTTTTCCATACAATAAACTCTGTTTCTAGGTATGATATTTACTGAGGCGTGTGAAAATGAAAGTTGTCGAGGATGACATACGCAACGTATAAATACCAAAATTTTTAAACCATGTTCTCTTGAGTAGTTAGAAAAGACCATTATTTACTCCGACCATTATAGACGCATTATCTCTGCCAATTCCTACCATATTAGCGATTGGGATTTTGAGATCTTTCAAAGAATACACAAGAATAGCAGGCAGATTTTTTGCATCTGCAGTTTCTATTTAAGTGAGCTTGAGAAATGTTGATCTAATGGTTTGGTTTTTTAAACTATAGTACCTTATAACGATTCTAATGTTTTTGAAACTGATAAATCTGTGGATTAATATATTAGTACACTGTATTTTTGATAACCTTTATCTTAAACCAACTATTGTGTAAAATATGGAGCCAAAACTTCGGTCATAATGTTAGTATCCTTTGTACGATGTAATTGCATGTTTTTAGCACCTTTTATTGGAAAACGCCTTTTTACACAGTGTTGCCTATATGATCTACAGATAAAATAGAGCAATGTTCAGCAATGATTAAAGAAAGGATACCTGACGCTCTGTTTGATATTGTAACCGTAGTTTTCGGGACAATTTTCACAGATAGGATGGCCTGTGTTTTTTTAATCCATTTTTGTTTATGCTTATTAGTTTTTGAATGTTTTATAATATCACTTAATTCAGCATAAAACTCTGTTACACATATTTGACAACTTGATTTAGATGAGTCTCCAAAGACTTGTTTCAGTTATCCCTTGAATTCAGGCTTTGTTTCCCATGTATCTAGATATTTTTGAATGTACTTCTTTTTCTGAGGTAAATCTATTATTTAAGCCACCACATCACAAATTTAAGCACTTTATAATTACTTAAAATGAATTAAAAAGCGAGCGAGCTAGAGGATATAAAACAATCAACTAAGTCGATATTTATCCGATTGTTCATCGTACAAAACATAATCAAATCCGGGGAGTCCCCGACCGCAATGCTCTTGTGTTACAAATGGTAAACATAATTTTATACGAGTTAACATTTCGAAAAGCAAGTTGTTGTTAGACAGAAATATATTTTATTATTACTTTATATTAAGGGCGTTCTTTGTCAACTCGAAAAAAAAATTACGTTAAAAAGTTGGAAATTTCAAGCATGAAACTTATCAACGATAACACTAGTGGGTAGTGCGTTGTTCTACAGTCAGTTTATTGTTACTCTAGAGTCAGTGTAGTACATACTCTATAGTTAAATATTTACTTGGAAATTTCAAGTTTAATTTTTTTTTTCAAGTTGGCGAAAAACGCATCCATTTTCTAAAACTGTTTTTGATTTGTACTCCAAAAGTCGCTAAATCATTTTTGGCGGGAAAAATTTTTTTTGTCACAAAAGTAATTTCCAGCGACAGAGTTCCGCGAGTTGGCAGCACTGGTGGCCCTGCGCAGGAGCGACTGGGGCGCTTCGTGCCGCACCTGGTGCAGCTGCTGGCCGAGTGGACGGAGACGTTCCCCTACGACTTCCGGGACGAGCGCGTCATGGGGCACGTGCGCAACCTCACGCAGAAGTGCGTGACCATCGAGCCCGGGGTGCGCAAGGAGGTGTCCACGCTGCTGCAGAACCTGCTCCACCGCCTCACGGCGCTCGAGAAGTACGAGGAGTTCCTGCACCGCATCAACGCCGACGGCACCACCGCGTCCTTCGACAGCCTCAGCACGGTGAGTCCCCTCCTGATGACCAGTACCGCCAACACCTCGCGTTACACTAACAGTTATTATCAATTTTTGCCAACAGTCTACCAAGTTATTCCAAAAAAAAAATCTTTGTACAAAAATCCGGCTCTCTAAATTTACAGACACGTAATGAAAGGAATACTAAATGATTGTGTGCGTGAGTGTGTGAGAGAAAGGCAGTATTATAATAATGATTTTAATTGTATTTTCAAATTTTTTTCATATTTAACGCAATATTTTATATGGTTCATATTATAACTATACTTGGATGTTAAATGGGTAAGACGATTCATCAGTAACTGCTGTAATTTGTAATGTCATGTTTCATTCCTATACATAAAAATGTGGATGTCTCGGGGTTCAGTGTAAAAGAAGGCGTACACGCCTCAACTGCGCCAAACAATAGTTGAATAAATAAATAATATTTACATAATGTATTTTATTCTATAAAAACATCGACAGTTAATTACCATTTCTATTAGGAAATTTGAAAGCACCGTAGAACTTTTATCTTTCATTAAATGTTTTATACAATAAAAATATTTTGCTAAAAGAAAGGAATTTTTTTTACTATCATAATGTTGGTATCGTAAATTGCGACCAAATACAATGTATGTTCTGTCTCTACTTTGCACACAAATCTAGAGTCTGTCCTGCATCTTGGTTTCTAGGGTGTTTGTTTTATACCCACTAGACATCTCCAAAATTACTTTTATGTTTTAATTTGCTTTGATATAACTAGTAACAATTATAAAATAACAAACATTAAAAATATTATTCAGGCAGGTAGTTTTGTAACGCAGTTTTTTATACATTTCGTTTCAAAAATGAAAAAAATATATATAATTTTAATGCCAAAATCCTTACTAAATTTAAATATATAAACATACATTTATATTAGTTTGTGACCCCGTGAGAATAATCGCACGTTGATTTTTTCTTCTTTAATTTTTACATCATGTAATAATAAGTTATCATCAATCGTGAAATAGTTATTGATAGTGATAGAATAAATAAATTATATTGTTATGTGGTACATAGTATTGGTAGAAATGGGTGTTATATTGCACTTGGTAGTGAAAAATATGTGGTTTTATTGTAATGTCTCCGGCTTCCGTCTTCGTAGCGATTATATATATATATATATATATAGGGTAAATCCAGGAGAGATGGACCACCTTTTTTGAAACTCTTATAATTTTGTTATTTGTCAAGATATTGGTGAAGTAAATTTCGCTATGATATTCTGGTGAACTATGTATATGAAAAGCAAAGGTATATGTAGAAAATTTACGTTAATAAAGTGAAGAAAAATTTTGAAAAATTTTGCAGTACTGGTCCATCTATACCATATACCTAGGGTTAGATGGAACAGCCTATATGGGAGAGATGGACCAGCATTGAGAAAGCTATTTAATCATTTATGACTAACTTTAAATTCATATTTAAGCACTTAATTAAACAAAAATCGTTTCTGACGTACAAGTCTACAGTGCTTAAACATTAACATGTTTTACAAGGTCTTTCTTCTTTGAGATGTAGTTTTTCAAAACCCGTAAAGATTTTAGTTCTATTTTTCCACATACATCGCACTTATTTTCGTACTTTGTGCAGTTCTCATGCAACCAACGGGAACACACTGTGCATTTAATCCAGTCTTCTGTACTTTTTGTAGTATTGTTGTCCTCATTACACCCAACACATTCATCTTCGTCCCAGTCACCATCATCACTGTCATCATACAAAATTGGCTGAGAAAATCCTTTGGTGTTTGGTTTTTTATGTTTGGTAGGCCTAACAGTCCTAGTTAGGATAGCTTCTTCACTCCGTCTTTTTCTTTCTTCTTGTTCTTTTATTTTCTTCAGTTTGTCATGTTTTCCTTGTGTAATACGTTGTACATTATCCTTAGAATTTAGTACTTTCGAAACACTTGCATTCTTACCACGGGCTGTAGTATTTTTTTTTGTTAAGATTGGAATAGGTGAGATGTTGTTCAAAATTTTTGTTGGCGTGGGGTTGTCGACCTCTTTGACTCCGGAGACACTGGTGGGCCCTGACGAAGTTCCAGGAGTCGCCAGGCATTCATCACTGATAGGCCTGCATTTTCTAGAGTCGCTGATTTGGACCAAGCACATCCTAGCAACTTGCCAAATTGCAGTCTCGTAATTTGCCGCAATGGGTTGTTCCTCATGAACACATTACATTCTTTGTTTCAGTTAGACTTCAAAAATTTAAAAAAGCTTCTGTCAAGTGGCTGCAAGAAATGGGTCGTGTGACTAGGAAGGCTAAGTAAAATTATATCATTTTCATCAGCGAATTCAAGCATTTCCACTCTGCTGCAATGGGAGGAGTGTCCGTCAAGAATCAACTGTACTTTTCCAGCAGGCATTCTTTGCAAAAAGTGATGTTTCAACCAGTCAAAAAATAATTCAGAGGTTATGTAAGCAGATTTCACGTTCATTGCAATCATGGAACTCGGATACATGCCATCACTGAACTCCTGTTTCTTATTCTTCCCTTTAAAAATGCAATAGGGAGGAATGTAGTTGAATGTAGTTGCCCTCGCCATTGAAACAACATACAACGGAAATGGTTTCACCTTTTTTCTCCAGACGTAACAGTGCTGACATTTTTTGATCCTTTTATTGCAACAATCTCTCCTGGTTTGTTGTTTAGTTGCAACCCACTATCGTCCACAATTTTAATGTGCCCAGGCTTACCTATCAAATCATTTTCAGTCAAAACTTTTTCTAGTAGGTCAAAATACTGTTTTACAACTGTGTTATTCATTCCGAGAGCTCTATTATTAGAAATACCCTCTGACTTTCGGACTGAGATTTCAGGATTACGAATCAGAAACGATTGCAGACAATCATAACCTGCTTTTTGGGCGTCTAGGTCAAAGTTGTGTTTGATTTTCATTTGTTCGGCTAGCTGGAAAGCCATTGACCGCACATAATCCCGCGATAGTGAAAAGCCATGTGTTTGCAGTTTCTGAATGTGAAGTACAATCTTTTTTTCATTTTCCGTGCCCAACAATGAGGATTTCAAATGACTACAAAAAGTTGTAAAAAAATATTAAAGGCTGTACGAGGTAAAGTGAGCACTTGCAACTTTTAAATACGAACAAGAACACGCGAGTAATACGAACACTTCATGTAATAGACTCATAAGCGAATATTTATATCCTATTTAAAAGTGGCCGAAAGATAATAATTTGATCGAATGATAAAAGGAACTATGGCCTCAAATGTGCTCACTTTACCGCATACAGCCTATATTGTATTTTTGTTTTTAAGTAGGCCTAACGGAGAGAAGAATTTAAATTAAAAGTTTGTAAATTAACATACAAATTACTTAACAATATGTTTTGTGACTAATTTATTTGTAGAAACGACATTACAAATCTACAGCATACTCATTAATAATACGTAGGCCCATTTAAAACTATATGGTCCATATCTCCCACTTTATTTTGGTCCATCTATCCCGATCGATAGGGAGAGATGGACCAGGCCGCCATTACGTCCCTGTTGTGCCCAGCGTAGCTACAGAACACTACAAAGATACATTTGGCTTGTTTACATGTTGTAAGGAATGATGGTTCAAAAATATTGCAAAATACTGTCTCTACGACACAACTGCGTTCACATTAACAAAATTTTTGACCTACCTGTTTTCTATTTTCTTTAATATCTTCTCAATTTACTCATACAAAAGAACTAAAACAACACAGCACGCGCAATGCAGTTGCCACGACACATTCCTACCAACCACGGCGCTTTCTATTAGCAAGTTTGTGAACTATGCCACCGGTGTATCTCACTCGGTGGTCCATCTCTCCTGGATTTACCCAATATATATATATATATATATATATATATATATATATATGTCCTGGGAACTTCACTACATCAGCCTCAGTGATCTCGGTCGTTGATAACGTTTGTTTTACTATTTTTTTTAGCAAAAACCTATGGCTATTTCGTTTATTTCGAATAATTATAATTGTTTTATAAAAAATAATATCAAGGAAAAACTTAAAACCAAATTTTAAAAAAATCACACTAATGATATGTTCATAAATCTTTTTCCGCACCTTAGCATAAGAAAATTTTGTATGGTAAAGAAATTTTGAATAGGGGTAAGGTCGTAACTAAGTAAGAGAATTTTTAACATTTTAAATTGGACAGTGCGCTCTTAGTTATAATTTTTTTTTCCGTGTGAAATTCTGTGCAGTAGCTTCTAGATAGAAACGAATGTACTGGGGTTTTAAAATGATTTCATGGTATTGAAGCCCAATCAATAAATAAATAGCGTTTAGAGTGTTCTGTTAAGAAAACAATATCTGTTTATTAGGTTCGTTATTTTTTGCTTATTTACAGTCGTTACTTATAAATATGTTTGGCTTTTCAGTTGATGATAATTTAATAATCAACAAATGTTCCGTATAATACGGCTTTTTTAAGTTTTAACTTTTATACCACTGGTAAACAAATTAGGTTCTGCAAGATGTATGATTTTGATTATTTTCCCGTTTATACCTCGTAAATAACCTCATAATGACTGCTGTAGTTGGAACTCCTGCTAAACTCATTTCCGTGCAATAAGTTATCTTGTCCCGTAGGCTTTGTTGTGGTGCTTTGTCTTTCAGCTCGCTACCAAATTTTCGTTGGCGTATTCATGAACATCGCAGACAAAGAAAATTATCTCGCCAGGCAAATTCACCCGGACAGCACCAACAATTTGTTTCATGCGCAGAAATTACGAACATTTATCTCTGCTTATCTTCAGTAAATATTTTTCTTCCTCGCTTTCTTCTTCGTCTATTCTTAGTAATATTTCTGTGTCTCCTTTTTTCCCTTCGGTCCTCCTGATTTTCTCCTATTTGCGGTATGTAGTTATGACTCGTAATTGTCAGAGAAAATAATACGCAATAAAAAACTTTTTTCATTATAAACTATTGTATTTTTTCTTAGTATTAATATTTTTATTATTTCTCGGATTCAGAGTTAACATTGTCGAAAATTTATTCCTTAATTATGTTACTTCGTAGTGTTTTTTTACGATTTAAAATAGTGTATTTAGTATTTTATTAACCTTATTGTAGCCTTTGTTGTATGCTGATAATCATCATTACAGAAGCTTACTACATTTATATTATTATACTAAGTAAAAACCAAGATCTTACGTGAATATCAAGCCCAGAAACTGGTCCTGAGCTAACGCTTAGCTCTCACGATCTTGGTTGGTGTTAGTACATGCACAATGCAAAGGTCGTTACGAGCGGGGCCGACGTCATTCACAAACCACTCCGAAGTTTTAATCGGCATTTCACAGGCACGCGTAAATAAGCGTCATGTTGTGCAGTGGACAGCTCACATTTCTTACAGTTTAATTTGAAAGTTCGACCTCGAAAGGATCTTAATGTCGAAACGCATTTGTCCACATTAGTCCATCAAAATATCTTAAGGGTGTATGACCCGTTCCAGGTCATGATTTTAGATTTATATTAATCACTGATCAACTTTTAGACAGTTTCAATCGTTTAACTTTCACGAAATGAAAAATATATATAGTTGTATACTTTTTGCATAATTAGCTGCCAAAGTTACATTTTTAACCTTTTTGTGTTGTACAAATAACGAGAATTTAATTTATTGCAGAGCTGAAACTTTTTAGGATTAACTGCAATGCCACTGGTTACTTCAAGAAATGGTTTGCATTTCTATCACAAAAACTCATTTCATGTTTCTTGGCTGTCAAGATCATACAAATTTTGAGAATTTTGAAATGTCAGGTAAAATTAATTAATATTTTCTGAAAGAAATGCAAACCATTTCTTGAAGTAGCCAGTGGCATAGCAGTTAATCCAAAAAAGTTTCAGTTCTGCAATAAATTAAATTCTCCTTATTTGTACAACCCAAAAAGGTTAAAAATGTAACTTTGGCAGCTAATTATGCGAAAAGTATGCAACTATATATATTTTTCATTTCATGAAAGTTAAACGATTGAAAATGTCTAAAAGTTGATCAGTGATTAATATAAATCTAAAATCATGACCTGGAACGGGACATACGCCCTTAAGTGCCTAATCTAGTGATCTTCAAACGGGAATTTCCTCGAAAATATTTTTAAGTCCCTTGGTCCTTTTTGAATTTCAACTCTTCGCTTATTTATGCCTGACCCCTCTATGTAACCGTCTAAGCTGTGTGAGGATGTAAAGCACTATGTAATACTCACGGGAACTCACGTTTCCAATGCTATAAGTCAATCACATTGATTACTGTACCACCAAAGATAGCTGTTACACAAACTTGTGTTCACAAAGCAATAGAACAGGATTTCAATCCCTAATGATTTTATTTGGAAATGTTTTATATTATAATCAATACTAATGCAATCAATAGTAGATTGCGAATGAAGAGTATGTGATTAATATACTTTGTTACTTCCTGTTAATGAAAATCAGCCACCAAGAAAAACACCGTATTTTTCTCCAAATAGTTTATCAGAATAGTTGCATTCAAAATGCGAGCCATTAAAAGTTATTAAATAATGACATGAATGCAGTTGCCGATTAGACCACATAATTTTATAGTTAGACTTTTTTTTCCTTACACGTGTACAGTCCGTACACTTCTAGTGTTGAATTTTTTAAAAAAACAGGGTTTTATAATGAGTACATTCTCAACGCCATTCAGTGATGTTTCAGTGCACGCAGATCACTTGGTAACGTGATGAAGCCAGGCTAAGATTAGAGTTGTTTTTTTTTTTGCGGCAAGAATTCAGAGTTGCAACACTCGTTAAAAGTAGGTTGGGAAAGGGTTAGAAAAAAAGGGGGGGGGGGGGAGAGAGAGAGAGAGAGAGAGAGAGAGAGAGAGAAAGATAGAGAGAGAGAAGAAGCATGTATTTAAGTGCGTAGAGCGTAGCTTTTAACAGCGTGCTTGTAAACTTCCCGGAATTGTTCCAATCATTATGCCCTACCCCCCCCCCCCCTCCCCTCACTGCAAGGGCTACTACCGAGCTAGCGAAGTAACGCTGAGAGGCTACAAATCGCTTCCGGGAGGTTTGGTGCGACGCGGGGAATTGCCCAATGTTCCCAACGCTAGGTCTGGAAGACAAAAAAAAAAAACACTCCTCCAAGAAACAAGGAGGGAGGCGCAACGTCCGCCGATAAGCCGCTGTGCCGGCGCTCTGGAAGGCTTCCAGGCATCCAGGCTTCCAGGGGTCTCGGTCCGTCACTGTCGCGCCGCATCGCAGTCCTGGAGACACAGCCCATGATAGCCCACGGGTGAGCGCCCCGACAAGACCTCAGCTCCGCCACAACCTCCCCGCCCCCCGGTGGAGGGTCTGCACAGCCGCCAGTTAGTAGACGTATCCAGGAGGTTCGAGCGCAGAACCTACAGGCTTCGACCTCGGCGGCCATTTTGAATGGTCTTTGGCCTCTGTCGCCTGGATGTTTGGAACTGGAAGTTAATCCAGCAATTTCACTTACATACATTAAAGAGTTTGTATTTTTGAAAAAAAAAAAAAAAACATTTATTTATTTTTTTAGGAAAAAATTTATTTTATTATTTGGTCAAAAATCGATTTCCGCCATTTAAAAACTATGAATTTATAGGTTTCCCAAAAATGTGAATATATATTTTATATGGAAATTCATTAAGTTGAAACAATACATTAGTATATAACTTTAACTTTTATTTATGCAATTTATGTTAAGTTTTTTTACTTAATGTTTTAGTGAAATCAGCGAAAGTAAATAATTAAAAATAGAAGATAAAATATTTTATGTTTATTATTAGTTATAAATAAGCTTAACATAATCGTTTTAAAAACATAGATTTCACATTTAGTTAATTTCTTAGTTTATATGAAGTTACAAATTTTCTTTATGAAACATATGTACCTGTCAAATCCCAGTGTGTTGAAATTCCTGAAAACGTTAAAAAAAATGTATGTTATTGAATTTTACTCATTATTATACCTTCCGTTTGATTATTTTCAGAGGAATGATATTATATCATACAACCTAATTTACAACCTTTGAAAAAAATTAAGGGTTAAATCCGCTTCTTACTTCATTATATACATAATTCGTTTTTAGTTTATTATCTTCCGCGTTATTTACTTTGGAGATATTTTTATTTGCACCTTTTATACGTCCTTTTGCTGTCAAATTTCGATAAATTGAATTAAAACACTACGTAACTCATTATCTACGACTACGTTATTGGTGCTCATTTTATTATATGCCGCTTCATTTGCTTCAGAGTTTAGTAAATTTCCAAATATATACCTACTTTTATGGTAGAACCAAGCGTAATACTTCTATATCTTTAAGTGGTGAAATAAATAAAAATATTAGAAGTTATATTGCTAGATATAGGTACTTTTAAAGTTGAATTTTTTTGTAAAAATGTATAGCTTAGTTTTTAGATAAGTAAAAGAGCTTACATATGCAAAAAAACTTTACCGAAACACGTTTAGTAGTTTCTGAATGATGACGGAAGACCACGCAAACTGTCAAAAATATGTTAAAATTTTGTGTTTCAAATAACCTATACAGCCGTTTCCAATATTTTTTAAAGTAAATTGATGCAATATGCACCCTGAACAGTTTTATTGTGAGCACATTTTATTGTATTCTAAAAATAGTTATTCACTCTATATTTGAATGTTCGTCCCATTTCCATATTGAAATCGGCAAGTCACGAAGGCCGTTCCCAGTCGTATTGACGGTACACAACGGAGCATTGAGCTCTCTGTGTGCCCCTAGGGTCCTGTACTGTCTGTGTGCGGACCCTTGCGTCCGTCGCTCTGTCTAAATAAAAGCGAGTCTGGCGAGTAGGAGGAGCTGGTGGAGAGGGGCGAGAGCCCAAAAAAGGGAAGAAAGGGGCCGGGGGGGGGGGGTTGGAGGGCTGGAACTTGTGTTCTTCCATTGCTGTCCTCGTTACTGACGAGGATCGCAGAGAACAGCGGCGCGCGCGTGTTTCTAGTTGCTCCCAGCTGCCGCCAGGGGGGTTTGGCCTCGCGTTAAGGGTGAGGGGGTGCTCCACCCCCTTCACTCCTCCAATCTCCTCTTACACACCGCCTTGATGGCGCCTGGCGGAGCCAAGTGATGGGCGAGGAAGCATCGGATTCCGATGTTCGGCTCGCATCTTGCGAGGCGTAAGGTGGTTTGGCACCTTCCTTTATTCCTACCCCCTTCCCTCCTTTCGCTCTTTGCGCAAGGTCTTCCTCCATCACCACATCTGGCAGTGTTCTCCGGAGATGAGAACCATGCACTGCATACTCAAAGGATACTCCACAGATGCCATCAGCAATGTTTTTTTCTGTTGCTGAGACCTTTTTATTCTAAACTAATGTGTTTACCGAGCTTCACTTGGGTGGATGAATATTAGTAACATACTTTAAGTTTTCTTTTCAGAATCACTATAAAAATATCCTATATATAACGTTATTTTAAGTTCGTACTTATTTTCAAATTCAATATTTTTCAACGAATACTCTGTCGTTCTTATGGTAAATATAATAATAAAGTAATAATATCCAAATCTAAGTTAATCTGCGAGATATACGTATAATATATAACTTATATAGGATATCGTTTTTAGTGTGCACTACGTGCCGATTAAAATTATTTTTACTATCTTACAAAATATTTTTTAATAGTAAGAACAATTTATGTTCATTTAGAAATTAATTTTGACATAGTTCCTCTAGCTTTTGAATTTAATTCTTAAAACTTATTTAACTTAATATACATAAGTTTTCATTATTTACACTAAAAATAATATTTTTTTTGTTTTAATTTCACTGTATAAAAAGTAATAGAAACAGATTTTAGAAGTGCTTATTAAAGTTAGAACCTGAGACCAATACCGTGGTCTTTATCTGTCCAAAACTAAGCGATGAACTGTCGCGTTATAAATTATAATTCAGCGTCGACACCTTGAAGCTGGTTTCTAATATTTGAAAAATCTAAGCTGTCAGAAACTGGTATTCCTATGATGTAACTTTAACTCTCAGATTTATAGGACGTTTTTTGAAAAACAAATCTTTTCGTTGCCTAGCTATTCAGTGTTACACTACTTCTTACCTACCATTGCAAAACTGAAACTTTCAAGTACATTATGATATTAAACGGTAAAGATATTTTTTGTTTTGGGAAATTGTGTTTATTAATTTAAAGACATGTATTATGAGAATAATATATAAATTCAAACAAAAGAGATATTGTAAGTGTCTTTATTTTTTAAGAAGTTAACACTAAAACGACTTGACTGATTTCAAAGTTTTATTTCACTTTAATGACTCATTATCCCAAATGGACAAAGTGCGTGATTTTTTTTTTTTTTTTTAGTTATGTTTCTTTCAGATATAGCGATATTTATTAAGAATCCCAGAGAAAGCCGGCCGAACCGACTGCTGTCTTGGCTTCCGCCGACTAAACCGTTCCAGACATATCGTGTTTAATTCCGGGACGGCTGGTATCGGTCTCCGTCGAAGAGAGCTCATCCCTAGACAATCCTCCTCGCCAGCCGCGCGGTCTCTGGCTGTCTGGTCCCTGGCCGCCCTGATGTATGGCAAGGAGCTTCCCTTCTCCCACTCACCCTATCCCCCTCCCCTCTTCTTGAGAGCCCGGAGATGGACGGCCGCGCCGTTTTGCTCGCCCCGCCGTGTCCGCGGTCTCTCCCGAGTCTTCCTTCCTCCGGGTCCCGGCAACCACCAGGTACACAGCTTTGAATATATATACTGTATAGAAGTCGCCAGCCCAGGTTAAAATTTCTAATACGGTTTGAGGTAGTTGGTTAATTCACCGCCGCAATCGCCACCATCTCTAGGGCATCGACTTGTGGTGGTCCCTAGCGGACAAGTGTCCAACTCTTCAAACACCCCTTCCTCCTCCTGTTGAACGACCTTGAGCTGCAGTGAATGATGGGTGCGGGGTGCGGGAATGACAGCGGGCGACAGTGCTGCGCTCTAACGTGTAAATAACAACCTAAGACGATACAGGGCGTTACGGCAGCGCCCTGCAGCGGTGAAGTTCCCAAAATGCTCAAAGCTGCTCATCATACGCTCCTGAAAAACGTGGAGTAAATCCTATCCACTCGCGACTTCTATACAGTATATATATTCAAAGACACTAGCGACCACCAGGTGCACTAGCGACCACCAGGTGCACTAGCGACCACCAGGTACACTAGCGACCACCAGGTACACTAGCGACCACCAGGTGCACTAGCGACCACCAGGTACACTAGCGACCACCAGGTACACTAGCGACCACCAGGTACACTAGCGACCACCAGGTGCACTAGCGACCACCAGGTGCACTAGCGACCACCAGGTACACTAGCGACCACCAGGTGCGTTAGCGACCACCAGGTACACTAGCGACCACCAGGTGCGTTAGCGACCACCAGGTACACTAGCGACCACCAGGTGCGTTAGCGACCACCAGGTACACTAGCGACCACCAGGTGCACTAGCGACCACCAGGTGCACTAGCGACCACCAGGTGCACTAGCGACCACCAGGTGCACTAGCGACCACCAGGTACACTAGCGACCACCAGGTACACTAGCGACCACCAGGTACACTAGCGACCACCAGGTACACTAGCGACCACCAGGTACACTAGCGACCACCAGGTACACTAGCGACCACCAGGTACACTAGCGACCACCAGGTACACTAGCGACCACCAGGTACACTAGCGACCACCAGGTACACTAGCGACCACCAGGTACACTAGCGACCACCAGGTGCACTAGCGACCACCAGGTGCACTAGCGACCACCAGGTACACTAGCGACCACCAGGTACACTAGCGACCACCAGGTGCACTAGCGACCACCAGGTGCACTAGCGACCACCAGGTACACTAGCGACCACCAGGTACACTAGCGACCACCAGGTGCACTAGCGACCACCAGGTACACTAGCGACCACCAGGTGCACTAGCGACCACCAGGTGCACTAGCGACCACCAGGTGCACTAGCGACCACCAGGTACACTAGCGACCACCAGGTACACTAGCGACCACCAGGTACACTAGCGACCACCAGGTGCACTAGCGACCACCAGGTGCACTAGCGACCACCAGGTACACTAGCGACCACCAGGTGCACTAGCGACCACCAGGTGCACTAGCGACCACCAGGTACACTAGCGACCACCAGGTGCACTAGCGACCACCAGGTGCACTAGCGACCACCAGGTGCACACCAGACGTCGCTGGGAACTGCTGCGATCTTCCCTTCTCATCTCTGACCATTATCTGACGCCTCCTCCATCATATTGAAATTTCTTTACATGCAGTGAGGAAGTGACATCAGAACGTAAACGAAAAACTAGCGTAACGAAGGGGGAAAAAAGTGTGACGCTCACTGCGTAACGGAAAGTGTCATGAACGTCGTGGTGAGAACTGCCATTTGGCATCATGTTTGTCCCACTTGCATTACACGGCAACCACATCGTATAGTTTGATGTGGCACGGTCGTGTGACTGCAGATACGTCAATTCAACATCAAACATTATTTCTGGAGCTTCTTAACACGTATAAACTGTATTTTCAATTTTTATATAAATTTTTAAAACACAATACATGCACATATATTGTAAATGTTTTCCACTAGCATTAACAACAAAGCCCTTCCAATCGGTTTAAAAAAAAAAAAAAGGTAAATATTTTAGCCTTTAATTTACTAGCAGAAAACACAGATTTGTAGCAGCATCAGCACTGCTTGCAGCGCCATAAGTAAGCTTACGTGGGACTACAACCAGACTTTGAAGTTTTACTTCTAACGCGCGTGGTTTAGCTATTTACGGATTTTAATTAAAAACTGTTTGTGTGATGCGAGTGTATAAATAAACAGCATGCATTACCCAGCTGTAGAAACATCATGTGAAGCTTCCTGTGAGTGACAGGGGCGCAAATAGATAAAACACGTGAGCGAGTCGTTTAGTATTCGCCAAAGATGTGTAACATCTAACCTCGGTAACGATCAATTTCATGTGTTCTCATGTTATAAATACACTTATAATTCGAACCTCGGACACGAAATTTTACGTTTAATTCTTTGAAATAATGTAGAGTGTGATAATTATATACGAAAATTGTGTTTTCAGCTACTTGTCTTGACGCAAATCACACGTAGATTCCGCACTTGCCCTTAGAATTCGCTGTCGGAGCAGCTACGTCACCTATTGAATAATTTGATTAGCAGACCGAAATTCTAAACTATATAACGAAACGGCTCCGACAAAATCTAAAAAGACTTGAAAAAAAAAACTATAACCCAGTTTGTGAGCTGATTTTCTACAAGGAATTTTATTAAAATCCTGCCCATATAGTTAAACCTCACTAAACAGACAATACTATGAAGTTTCCCTTTGACCTTGTGAACTTTGATTCAAACCATCCTTCACAGATGGCAGCACCGTGGTTACACATGCAACTTTCGTCGCATTAACGAAGTTACTGCTCCCAAATGACGTATACCGAGAGCTGATATTTTACACATCAATTTTTTTTTAATATGTGCCGACAGTAATTATTTGGAAATCATTGTTATTTGAAGGTATTATAATAGTTTTTTTTTTCTCTGGTCACTTATGTTTTGTTTAGTCCTTACGGTTTCGGATCCCGACAGATAAACAATACTCCATCTCGCAACACGCCACACAGATGACCGGCGTGCGTGCAGCGACCCTGCCGCATGTTCAAGGAACCACCCCGTCTGAGCTCAAGGAATGACTTGATAACATTTCCCGCCAGGGGCATGGCGGCGAAGGTTATTTTTTTTTGTAAACGTTTTCTCGGAAGGGCGTTCCTCCGCGATAAAACTCTTGCGACTCATTGACTACCAAATTGCTCGCCGCGCGTCCGGCAGACCGCTGATGAGCTCGCCCATTACCGGGAGAGGACGCGGGGACGCAGGCGAGAGAGGTTCAGCGTCTTGGGTCCCTCCCAGTGTTACGTCACACTCGCTCCCCGAGCAACGGGGCTTCGGGAACGGCCGCTGGGAAGGAGGTGTAGATGGGGTGATTTGGGAGGAGGGGGAGAGAAAAAAAATACATCGCTTCCCGCTTTTCCCAGGCTCGGGAGCAAACGCTTAATATAGCTCCGCTTTCCAGCCCAGTCGCCGTCTTATTTATGTGTAATAAATGTCCGGGCCAGATCTTATTATACTCCCGGCCGGGTCCCATAAAATCAAGCCGGGTTGAATTCGCCCCAGAAATGCCTTCTCCAGCTCGTCCCCTCCGAGCAGCAGACCTCGCAGCTACCCAGAAACTGAGACCGCGCAGATTTACTGGGAATTAGAGCCCAAACCCTCCTCCCCAACCCCACAATATAGCCAGCTCTTAATTTACTCCTCACGCAATTGCCCAGGTAGTGCAATGCACTTGCGCACCTGTCGACTCCGGTCGACTCCGGTGCGCCGTTCGAAATTACATTAAAATTATTCAATTTTTATTTATTTATTTATCGACTTATTTAATGTTGCGAAGTTAAGGTGTGCCCGCCCTGACTACCACCCTTTAATATATATACTGTATAGAAGTCGCCAGCCCAGGTTAAAATTTCTAATACGGTTTTGAGGTAGTTGGTTAATTCACCGCCGCAATCGCCACCATCTCTAGGGCATCGACTTGTGGTGGTCCCTAGCGGACAAGTGTCGAACTCTTCAAACACCCCTTCCCCCTCCCGTTGAACGAACTTGAGCTGCAGTGAATGATAGATGGGGGGTGCGGGGAATGACAGCGGGCGACAGTGCTTCGTTCTAACGTGTAAATAACAACTACGACGATACAGGGCGTTACGGCAGCGCACTGCAGCGGTGGAGTTCCCAAGCTGCTCATCATACGCTTCTGAAAATCGTAGAGTAAATCCTATCCACTCGCGACTTCTATACAGTATATATATTCAAAGCTTCAACCTAACGACGAGCTTGAATGAGAATTACCTACCTTAAAACAGGAATGATTTACAGTGGTTGTAATGGCAAGCAAGTAACAAACTGCAAGGTTGACATAAAAGTCAATATGCAAGATGCAAATATATATATATATATATATATATATATATATATATATATATAGTAAGTAGTCTTCTGAAATAAATATTCTGCCAACTGGGAGAAATTTCGGGAATAATATGAATAGGGAAATCTGAAATGACGGGCAGGTTTAGTTGCATTTGTGCCAAACATTGATCATTGCCGCTGAAATATCTGCGTGCGTTCTAAACTTTAACATTGCGCCAAACTTATTTCACTTTTACAACTAGAGGGGCTACGTTATTCTTTTAGGTACATTTTCTTATCATATCGAAAAGACTATATTTGTATGTAATTAAATGGGTTCACCACCTATTATTTTGATGTTCCTGCGATGAAATGCATAACATTAAAACCATGTCAACGGAAACGTAGTTTTATTTCTATTTTTTTAATATAATATGCACAAGCAAATGTTTTTCCTGATCATCAAGGGTGAACATCGCCATTAGGATTATAGCTAGGCTAGGAGTGACATGTATATATTCTACCTTGGTTTCCACAAAAGGATCACTTTTTTAAAATATTTCTGCTGTGATTCCGAATAACCAGTGGAAGTAATGAATATATATATGTGTGTGTGTGTTTGTGTGTGTTTTTATGTGTATCTGTATAAGCGTGTATGTTATAAAATACGTTAACTAATTCTTGGCTTCTTAATTGAGGCATTTTGTGTGAAAATATTGGTTAGGGTAATGCAAAATATAAACTTTTTGCAAACTTTGTTTACGCCCCAAGTCTCCGTGATGTAGAAGATATTAATGCCAAATTTCAAGAAGATTGGATAATATTTAGAGGTTGCACACTGTAATAATAATTGTAAAAGTAAGCCATATTACGATTTTTCAATATTAATTACTTTTATTGGAAAAACTATAAATCACTAACTTAAAATAATATAAAATTATACACTAAGAATAATAGGAAGGATGACAGGCAACACATGTGTTACATTATTCAACTTTGAACGATACTATCTCTTCTTTTGTTCGCTTGGCGATGATTTTTCTGTGATGCTCGACCACCCTTAACATGAATTTTTTTGACGTGACAACGTCTAATAAATCGATGAATGCCGGCTGCACGCACGAAAAAGTGTCCCACTACGAATGTCCCACTACGGATGTGTTCTGTTTGCTCATTGTACGCATGCGTGGCATCTCTCTTCGACTCGATTGGAACAACCATCGATTTGACTTTTGAATCATATTTTCGTAGTTTGAATTATTAATATTATGTAATTTAACGATCGTCCACCGATTTTCAGCAGAATCGGTACGGTTATTTAAAAGTAATGTTGAATATTCACATACGTTTTGAAACAACAATGGTGTTGTACAGTTACACATAATAATTCAAATTACACCCGGGATCTTTTGCACAATGTTTTAAAAAATATTGTAAATCATTATAAATAAGTTTTGTGTATTTGGGATGCGTATTTGTTATAAAATCGTGTTATAAAAACGAAATAATATTATTGCCCTAAGGTGAGCAAAACTTTATAAATATGTATATACCATCTGAAACAATAAAATTTCAAACATGGCCTCGTGGCATGGCAATCAGCACAGCTAACTTTCAATCCAAGGGTTGTCAGTTCGAATCCCGGCAGCTGCGGAATTTTTTTTTTGTACTTGAAAAAATAAATACGGCATACGCAACATTTCAAAAGTAATAAATATATTTGAATTAATGAATGCAAATAAAAGTAAATTTATTAATTAAACTGTACATTTCATTTCACTCCTTTGCATCCATACAAAATAGTGATAATTCAATAAAAATGATTCAATGTTATTCATATAAGTATGCAGAGGTAGATTTTATCATACAAAATATAGAAAAATTAAAAAAAAATTCTTCCTTAAATAATATAATATTTTTAATGCCTAACTGGTTTGGTTGCTAAAACCTATTACGGCTCAGTCTCAGGCCGAATATATTTCTTTTTCTTCTGGATCAATCATTTCATCAATGTTTTGTTATGACGTTGTCACGTTAAACTATCGTCCGTAAACAGACTTTACAGACAACCAATTTTTTGTTGTTCGTCCCTAACCGATTCGTTAAACTTTTGTTATCACAGCAATTATTCTTTCTGCGGTATAATTGATCACCTTAAGAGCGTTCGCATGGCTTCTTAGATAATCACTGCAGTATTCTGACACTTCGTGGATCCCAAACATTACAAAGAAAGTCTTTGTTTTATTAGTAACGAAATGACTCAGGTTTTATTTCTTCTTATCTAGGTTTCTAAAATTTTAGTTTTTTTTTTTCCTTACCAGCCGTCGACTTACAATTGCCACGTGCCTAAACCGAACATATATGAGACTGACCAAATGTGCAACCCGTTTCATTCCTTTCAATTCTTGTTGGGGAATATCCAACTGCTTATTGAAGACGACAATTTTCAGCGTCTATATTGCCTTTGCCATCCATCTTGCTTGATGCAGAGCCCCTGGGATCGAGACCCTGAAGTCGTATTTAGACCAACCTTCTAGGTACAGGCGTGAGAGTTGTAATAACTCTTTGTATTATTTTGGATGGAGTTAACGATTTTCACTCATTCTAGAAAGCCTTGAACGGGACTTTCTTCGTCCAGCATTGTTGCATATGACTTCTTATCAAGTGAAGCCCACAGACTTTGAAACTTTCGAAAAATCTAAATGTCAGGACCATTTGATGGTACGCCACAACACTCCTAAAATACTCCTTTCAGTATTAGTTCCTCTGTGTGATGATGGCAAGCCAACCTCAACAATGTTCGTCCGAATTCCCTTTTAATTCTGGTACATGCCACTTGGATCAGTCCTGTATTAGATGTTGTAGTATTAAAATATATACGGGGAAATGTCATATAACTCTACTAGCTCACCTTTATAAATCTGCCGTTTCACATTAGCTTCATCCATGTTTTTTTTTATTTCTCTTCACCCAGATTTTGGTATTCTTTGTACAGCTTCTAAATACGAGCACGTATATTCTCCTCTACCTTAACAGGTATATTTTCTTTCCTCTAAACTTTCTGTTGTTTAGTACTGGTAAGTTTAGCAGTATCCAAAAGTGTTTCTTTCATTTTCTTGTGATGGTAAATAAAAACTTAAAGTACTTGTTACTCTGACGGGAGGCAAGCTCCTAAAAACTCACCACTAAGCACCTTTTCTAACAGCCAAATTCCTCTTTTGGTTCCCAGTTCATAGTTCAGTATACTACAAAAGATGAAAGAAATACATGAAAATACCATTAGTACAGAACACTTCAATAATATAAATTTCACTAGTTTTAAATAAATGTGATCAGTGGCATATATATTTACATCACTGAGACTCAGGGCATAAGCAAAGTCATACGAAAATCACATCTTTGTAAAAATTAAACAACATAATGTTGGTGTGCCCGACATTTTGGCACATTCAACGGTGATCGGTGTGTTATTTGCCCTAAGATTGCTGCGACGAGGCACATTTCTTCAACTCAGAATCCAAGAAGTAGTAAGTGACTGTGCTCTGGAAAGCTAACAATCGAGGTACATAAAGCACTATCTATACATAAGTCCACCCTAACCTGACGTCATGTGCGACCTCTCTTCGTGTGACGTCCGTACACGAAATTCGCTGTAAGTCGTTACTTTCGAATCGTGAGTTTTCTGTTTCTATTTCCGGTAAACCTTGGGTTTGTGCCCAATTTAATAAGTATACTACTATCTTGCTTCTTTCTTCTGTTGTCGTTTGCTGTGCGAAGTTTGGATCGCATTTTTTCATGCGCACTGCAGTCTCGCAGGCGCCAGAGAGGCGCCGGAAAGTGTGAGGAGGTTTCGCTTTCCAGTGATTGCTCCACATTCCCCACGGCGACGGTGGGTGGCAAATACCAAAGCGTTTCTTGTCAAGTTACGTTATTAAGTTCGTTTTGTTATGTTGAGAACCTTATTATATATGCTACGTACGATTCTAAAGAGAGTGTTTGAAATTGTTTGTTTGTAAGAAGTAAACACAAAAACTACTTGACTGATTTAAAAAAAAAAAATCATTTTACTGTCGCGTAGAATCATTATTTCAGATAGATATTGAAATGTTTTGATTTTTAAAAATTTATGGTTCTGTAATATACAGCCAAATGTCTTACTACAACTGGAAAAAAGGAACGACCAAATTGACTGCTTTATGGGCTCATGCTGATTAAACCGTTACAGATGTAAATAAAAAAGTCTTTTTGCACCGGTATACACCTGTGCCTTCAAAATATGCTATCCTTTATATATAACCAAACACGCGTGACCCGTAGCAGCTTCGCACTGATGCTATCTGCTAATGTGGCACCATTTAGATTTAATAAGTAAGTTCTTGTGAGTATCCTGTGTTTTCAAAAATTAAATAGGCCTACCTAATAACAATTACCACCCATAACTAAAGAATTTATTTATAAATTATGTACACATATTGATATTTTTTCTTATATGACAACCCAAACTGGATTTCTTAGAAGGCATGCGCGAAAGGTTCAAAATAGCTGTTAGCTGTCCATGTGAAAAGCACTCAACGGTCAAATTTATTCCTGCGGTTACTGCGGGTCATGCTTAGAAGATAGACATGGCTTCGCGGACTTTTCTGTAGGGATCTTTAATACCTACAATTCTGTATTATATTTATTCGATGTATCAGTCATGCATAAATTAGCGTTAGCCATGTAAAGCTTCATTTTACGACTTGATTACATAACATCGAGATTTATCTACTTTCTTTAAACTTTCGGAAGAAATTCTCTAAATGATGGTGAAAAGCTCAACAAAATCAATGGTGTAGTTTAGAAGAAGTAAGCGAACAAATAGACAGATGTGGAAGGTGAATTTGGTTAATACTGTTACGACCTATGTGGGGAGAACTGGGTTCGTAAGGGATAGCCCAATTAAGGTTTATTAATTACTAATATTTACATTAACAATAAATAATTGTATTTAAAAACGTTATACCACAAATCACTGGTAGTTAAAAATGTTTATTCTCAAGTGACTCAATGTCCGTCAAGTTCCGCAGTTCACACTCCTCACTGGAGCTAGGCTCAACAGTGGTTCTCCCCTTACCACGCGCCTGTCCACACACACAGTCTCGTGCCACTCACTCTCCGCACTCTCATGATCCAGTCGGACTGCGTCGCGCCACTCTCGAGGGGGTATCTCACCCTCTTCGTTGATGTCGCACTTCCCTTCTCTCGCGGAACTCTCCGAACTCTCCGAACTCGCTCGGAACTGTCGCGGCACTCTCGCAGCACCCTTGTCGCGGAACTCGCTCGAAACTCTCGCGGAGGCCGGCGTCGCTGCTTAAGTATCTAGTGGGTCTTATTTCCAGAACCGACGAGAGCGACTGTGACGAGTCGCGTCATCCTGGGCTGACCTGACGCTTGAAAACATCGAGAAAGGCGTCGCCCATTCAACGCTACTCCGTGCGGCGGTCCGTGGGATTTCCAAGGCCGCTCAGGGATAAATAACAGCGCCGAGGAAGGACGATTCGCGGGGAGCGCAGGGGGTGGGGGTAGTGACGACCCTTGTAATCCGGCCAGGCGCGCGTGGCATGCCTTACGTCAGTGGACGGCACGTGACCCGGTGCGTGACGCCAGTGGCCGTGCGGGGCCGCCAGCCAGCTCCGAACCTGGCATGGCGGTCTGGTGTCTCGCGTTCGTAACAATATTATTATATACCTAATTAAATCTTTGAAAAATTTTACTAAGTAATTATCAAAATCGACATATTAACTATTGATCTAGAATAAATCGCCGAGTAAAAATGGCTTCGGTTGAACCTCGCAGTGTGACATCGGCCCCAGTTAAATACCTCCACATACACTTCCCGCCGCGGGCATGCCGTGACCTGGTACCCGATCAATGGCCCCGGTCCAGTAACAGGCGGTAATGCTTATCTCCACGACCGCCTGGGAAGAACCAGAGGCAGCGGCCCGCCCTCAACCGCAGGCCATTCGCGGTGAAACGCTCCCGCATTTTGAGGTCGACCCAGCATGCACTTGGCGGGCCCTCGCGATGCGCCTGATAACCGCTGAGATGTTTCTGTCCGCCTTGGTCGCTGCCCACTGCCACACAGTTCGCATACACAGTGTGGCTTGTCTCGACTTTTAACAGTGGTAACTTTGAAAGTGGCACCAGTGAGTGGTCCACGCATCCTTCTGCCACTGCTACTTGTAAACTACTTCGTGTGGTTTACAGTGCTCCTAAACAAACATCTTGTGATGGTTTACAAGTGACAGTTGGGGAACCAGGTAACACCTGTCAAATCTGAGACATGTTATGTGGCACAGACTAAAAGCGTTGATTGCGTGTCAGGCAACTTCTCATTGAAGTCGCACAAAACAAATACGTGGTTGGCCTAGAACTGCGACAACTACGCTTATTACAATAAAATATTCTTTTACAACTTTTTTTCTCCGTTGGGTCTGACATGCAAATAAGTACTGAGAAAATAGTATATTTATTTAAAATGTGTTCAACAATAATTTAAAGCTTTTAAACAATTGTTTTTAGTTTTATCTACAAATTTAATTACTTATTGGGATGTTTTAGATAGTAATGGTTTATTTGCTTTCATTTTAAAACACTTTTGTTTGTTTTCCTTTTTTCTCCGGAAACTTAATCTTTGTAAACATAAAAATTCCCATTTTTAAAGAGTTGTGATTCATATATTGGTAAATTTGCTATCGTTGTTTTGTTTACATCTTGTGCATGAAAGAATATTGTTAAATTGGAAGGGGCAAAACTGAAAAATTCTTGAACTGTCTAAAGTCTGAACTATTTTGTGAAACACAACGATTATATAAATAAATGGACATACATTTTGCTTAAGACCTTAAGAACTCACTTTTGATCATACTTTTACTGATATTGCAATGTTACAACAAATAAATTATATTACTTCAGAAAAGTGATCGAAAACCTTAGGTGTGACAGGACTAAACGTTTTGTTGTAACCTATTCGTGAATAATCAACTGTTTTAATTAGGTGTTAAGTCTATGGCTTTGAGTAATTTTAAAAATTATTAAATAAGTGGCTTTAATCGTTGCACTTATATTATGTTAAGATTAATTTTCCTATAACAAACAAAACATTTATATACACATCGGACCCAAGAATTTGCTCTAGTTCTTCAAAAAAGGTTCTTTTTTTTTTTTTTTTTTTGGTTTTCGAAAAGATAAAATTTAAATTTTATTTTGGACTGACTATATACTCTTTTTTTTTATTTGTTTACGAGCAGCTTTTAGAGACAAAGTAAAATGTCCTTGTAGTTATTACACAGCCTTTTAGAAGGGCTAAAGTTGAAATTCCCCAAACTTTATAAAAAAAAATTAACACTTTTATACTCAAAGGACAAGCTCTCCGACCGAAACGGTACGCGCGCGCGCGTTATGATTCGTAAAACGAAAGCAAAAAAAAAAGAAGGGTTAAAAAAACTGGAAGCGGTAGTAAAGTTAGGAACGGGCGCTGGTTTTCCCAGGCGTGCGGGCCGAGGGTCATAAGGGGGAGAATGTGACCGTTCCCCCGGTCGTTGTGGGCCTTGAGGGGGCCCGGTGCGCGCTCGGCGGCCAAATGGACCGGCAGGAACGACGGGGAATAAACCCCGAGGCAACGCGCTCCACCCTTGTCAGGTCCACTTGGCCAGCCGCCACGGGCGATCCGCCTAACTGCGGGCGGGCGGAGCTCTCTCATTGGCCAGCATCCTCCCTCCCTCCCTCCCTCATTCTCTCCCTGTTCTTGACGGCGTTTCGGGAGCGACCCCACCTTTTACGGACCCTCTCATTGCGCGATGCCATTCCAAGCGCGCTATGCCCTGTTCTTCATTTACGAGACTACCTTCCACATTCATTACATACTTAATGCATTAAACTGTTTGGATGTACTTTATTTACCGCAACAATATCAAATTTCCCTAAATAAAATTAAAAACACATGTATTATTTTCTGTTAAACCTGTTACGGCAAATTCGAATTTTGTACGCCTAGCAAAATATATACGTTTGGGTGACGAAAACCATTATGTTATTGGACATTTATCAACACCTTTGCAAAAAAAAAGAAGTTCATTATTCACAATCAAAAAAATATATTGTGACTGTCCCCAGTTTCTACCAACATGGCTTGTATTAAGAGCATAGGAAAGGTCGCAACGTGCATGAATGAAGATAATATGAAAGCAATAATAGAATCTGAACAAATTGTCAGTTTTCGATAGGATTGCTTCTGTCGGCTAGAAATTTTCATTGCGGAGACCCGATTGTACAGAAATAGTTTAACTTATTTTTTTTTCTGTCAATCTGTAATGTGTTTTACCTAGTAACTCGTGAACCAATGTAGCTAGTTATATGAAAATTGTGAATCATTATATATAGTATCTAAGGTATTGAACATGTCATTATCACAATTATTTTGAAGGAAAAAAACTTTAGAATTTGTGTACCTATCAAGGTCAATGTGTAAGGTCGCGGAAATTTTTAATTTTCTTTCATGCTTCTCCCGAGACTAATACATGGTAACGGATAACGTTATAAATAGTACAATTAACCTTTACTGATTAGACGTGGGACAAACGAGACATTCATCAAGAAGTCATACATAGGAAAAACACTTTGTGCTGTAGAATCTGTAAGCATTCCGAGCAACCATAGAATGGGTAGATGGGTGGCGTGAGCTGTCAGGTTTTCGTCACTAGGAAAGACTCAGGAGTACCAACCGGACAGATCGAGAGCTTATGATAAGAAGAATAAAAAGCAGAAGTCTCACTCAGTATCGGCTATTTATGGTATATTTCAGACTAGTGAAGAATGCAAGAAGGGTTTAGTTGCATTTCGGATGCTCAGAATTACCATGGAGTCTGAGGGTAAATACGAAGAAGGGGTAGGAAATGTAGTAATGTATACTTGGGGATTCAGCTGATTAAAAAGGGAATCATGATGCAGACTTGCGAGAGACATAACTGAGAAAGAGAGAGCCAGACTATGAAATTTTGTTTGGAGAGCTAAGTATGGTAGTTTGTATTTATTTTTTTATGATATCCAGCAAAGTTTCAGAGTCTTATTTTCGATCTTGGTGTACTGATAGGTTTCCTTAACTTTTCTTTCGTGTGTGATGATGAAATTTTTGTATAGGGATTTTTTTCATGGTGCGTTGCACTTGTTAAAAAATAAAGAGAGAGTTGGTATTTTGTTCTTATGTGCTCATAACATTTTCGAAGGTGCACTTTTCAGCACTTTTTTTCTAACGTTAACTGCCATCTTAGTTTCAGGAAAATGCTTTATGTCTCCAAATATCATAACGTTCTTCCTTAAATTATATAATTGAATTAATTGTTTTCATTGGCCATTCCTTTTATATTTATTATGTTTTGTTAAATTTTGATACTTTTAGATTTTTAAATAAGTACATGAGATTTTTAAGAAGTACATGATATTTATATATTATCTGTTATATTTTTGCTTTAAAAGAAAAGATAAAATAAAAACAAGAAATCTATTTATTTTGTTGATGTTCTGCCATCCTTAAAATTGTTGGATTTTGATTATTTTCCTTTCTGTTTTGGTATTAATATGCCCCATCTGGGCAAGCTTGTTTGACTCTGGATAGTTGAAGAATTTGGTAGTTGGAGTTTTAATTGCAATGAGTGCTTGGGTAAGATGGGACCACCCTCAAATTTAAATATAGAATATATATTATTCTTTTTTTCTATCATTTTTAGTGTCAAATACTATCACTGCCAGTTTGTATCATTGATTAGGTATATTAAATAAACGTTGTTGATAATGAACTTTACATACATTGATAATCAATTATATTCATTAATATTAATAGTTCTTAGGTTTTTACATTAGTGAGAATACTTTGTTTACATTTAAATTACTTTAATTATTATTTTTGTTTGTTTTAATTTTGCATTATGTTTTATTAGGTTCTTACTCCTTTGGTTTTCTATTGTAAAATTATTTTTATATCTCGTTTTTTTCGTTTTATCGCTTCGTCTTCCTTGCCTTAAAACCTTCAAGTACCCACAACGAAAATAAACCAACTTCAGCCGGTTATCTAGAAACTAAACCCAAAAAAAACTTTAGAAACTTCAAGCTCAAGCTCAGCTAGTATGTGTACAGTATAGCTTTTTAATGTTTTTTTATCCACGATCAGTTTGCGTATGGTCTAACGTAAGATTTGATGCGTTTGTCACAAGAATACGCCATATTGTTTTCGTTTGTTCGAGTTTGTTGCTACCATCTTGGTTTATTTTTCCATGCAGTAGCCTCATTCACAAGACCGTTGTAGCATTTGCCATATTGTCGGCCTTCTTGGTCGCCATATTAGAAATCTGTAATTATTAACTTAGAAATTCAGAAAAAAAAATCGTCAATAAATTACCTTATAATATGATTATTCGATCCTTTTCAGTGTTTAATTGGATCCTTGTTCGATACAAAAAAAAAGTTATTTGGACTTGAATAACATTTATTTATAATACATATATTTAAAAAATACATCACTTTAATTTAATGTTTCATCATAAAAGTCCAGGTTCCAGGTGCAAGAAACCAACATTAACCACATACTCACTCAGAACGTATGCAACGTAGATAATGCAGGCGCATATAGGTATGTGCGCGTATTCATGACTTCAGCTATCAATCTACTGCGCCTTCAGGGAGTTTTTGCGAACAAGACCTGGCAAGGATATTTGCCCCATCGTCATTAAACCTGCGGAGTAAAATGATCGCTGGAATTTTTTTTTAATTTTTTTTAAACAACCGCAGTCCCTTGTCTTTTTATCACCCCCTCCATCCATTTTTTTTTGGGCTGACGCTGGACTTTTTTGCATAGCGGGCAGTATCGGGCCTGGTCGCGGAGGCGAGGGAATGCAAATGAACTCTACGGCCCGTGGCAGCGACGATCAGCGCTCCGCGGACCCCTGGTGTCGTCGCAGAGAGTTACGAGCGGCCGTGAGGAAGTACCTCTCTCTCTCCCCTCCCCCCTTGCGCCCTCACTCCCCTCTTAGTTCCCCTCCCCTCCCCTGGGACGATCTCCGCGGAGAGACGGTCGCGGGGCCAAAGTTGGCAGCGCTGCGTCGCGCCGTGTTCCGGGAGGGCTTGTCAGCACTGCAGGTGAACCCGTGCGTCGTCGATCATCGCGAGCTGCGCGAACACACTCTCTCCTTTATTTGTCCGCACAAAATATACCCTAGCGACCGAGTTCAAATGATCCTGTCATGTTTTATCTAAACTGTATTTTTTTTCCCTCTACCTTGACAATTTTTATTTTTACTTAAGTGGGTACCAATAAAATATAATTATTTATAAATGCAAATGTTAAAATTAACTGCACCGAACATTGAAAGTGTTCTCGGAACTATGCTCTAATATTACGGAAATGACATATGTTTTTAGGTGCTTTCGGAGACTGAAGGTCAAAAATTATTAGACGACGAAATAGCGCGTTATTATTCGCTGCATAAAGGAAGGAAGGACACTTTCGCATTTCTAATATTAGTAAGGATATTGAACTCTGTGTACCATATTTACTTGTTTCATACCACACTCTCAGTGCTAAACATTTTAAGATTCGTGATTGTAACGCAGGCGTCGCATGAATATTTTTGAATGACAAGTGATATCTGGCGACGAAAAAAAAAAAACATTATGCGAACCGTTTAGAAATGGAAAAATGTAAATCCGAGAAATACTATTGCTTCAATGCTGAAAAGAAAATTACACTGACATTTTTTTTTTCTGAGCAGCTAGTATTTTTTTTTAATGATTTAATAGGTTTTGGCCATCCATTAATTATATTAACTTATCGTAATTTATGATACACACATTCGTGTGCTGATATACTAACATGACCTTTGGCGCGTTTTACTTACGTTACCCGCATTTAAATTTTCTTTGTTAGTTCTAAACGACTGATTTAACCTGTATTATTTCTTTAATATAAGTTAAAATTAGCTAGTGTGAGAAACTTGGGTGCAACTTAACACTAAAAAGTGTATTAAAAACTATAAGGTAAATCCGGGAGATATGACGCACCTTTTAATTTATGGCTTTTAAAAATACAAAATTAATTATACCTTAACACAAACACCAGGTAAAAAAAGTTAATAGTTTTGTCTATTTAAAAACAAATTATAAAAATAAAATTATGATGCTAACGTAGTCAAAAGCTGAACACATATCTCATATCATAGATGGCCATATCTCCCATAGGGATGGGTGATATGGCCATTAATGGGTGGGATATATGGCTTATGGCTTAACAATGTTAAACTTCTCTACTGCAATAGAAATTTATTTACCAAAATAAAGTCATAATAAAATATGACGATAATTTATTTTGAATTTTAATTTACTATTTGGTTTACTTGTGTAACAAATTAACAATGTTCTAAAATCTATTCTCACAAACTTCAACACAGACTTTTAAATACAAGATCTCAGGAACACATTAGCCACATAAACACCAAAACACTAATGAAATCCAAAACAGAGGATGATATGCAGAAACTGTTTAAAATTTTTTGCAGTTCTTCGCATTTATTATGTTAATTTTTTCTTGCAATTTTTTCTCTCCAATCTACCACACATGTTGCAAATTTGACCAATAAGGGTACATGTTTCATGTAGCCACCTATTACATACTGTACATTTAATCCAATCTGCTCTTGATAAAGTGTCTCCATAGTTCTCAAAACATTCACAGCACTCATCTTCATTATAACTGTCAGTATCTTCACTTGAGGCATCATCCACCACGTCACTATTTTCTTCACTGGAAGATGAATAGTCAAGGGTTTTTTTTGTAAATTGTTTCGATACACATTTACGCGTATTGCGCTTCTTAGGCCTATCCAAGTCCTTTGTTGATTTTTTCTCATCCTTTGCAGCAGTACGTTTTTTCGCATCCACCCTCTTCATTTTCTTCTCTTTTATTACATCAGGACTGGTAACTAGTTGCGCACGTTGTTTTCTTGCTGGTCGTTGTCCTGGAGCTCGGTTTGGTATGGGAGATACTACATGTAGCAATTTTGTTGGTGTCATATCTTGGCTGGGGATGCAGGGAGCAGTAGAAACAGGAAAAACAGTGGCTGTTGTCCTTGGTTTGAAAGAAGAATATGTGAAAGGAGATTCTTTGGATGTGGAAGGACGTTCAGTAAGTTCGTACATCGAATGAGACTGGGCCGTAGCAACACCTGCTCGAAGAGGTTGTGGGATACCATTGTCCTCCAAAAGAAGAGGATCGTCATGACCACTTTAGAAGGAAGCATTACGTTCTTCAAGAAGGAGCTGGTCAGTTGGATCAGACTGTCGTAAATATGCATAATCTGGAATGGCTGAGGGGTTCAGCGGTACTATCCATGTAGCCCTGAATCCTGAAACACCATTTTCTACAGTAGCGGCCCGAGACCAAGTACTCTTCAGGAGAACTCCAAAGTGGTGGCGTTCAATGCTGGTATGACTTAGCATCCAGTTATTACATGCATCTGCCCAATAGGCCTTCAATGGTTTGAAGAAGCTCCGATCAAGAGGCTGGAGGTAGTATGACTCCTCCAGGTGGCATACTTTCTTCCCAAATTGCTTTCTTGTTTACCCCTTTAAAAATGCAGCAGGGTGGTAAAAATGAGCCATCAGCATTACAACATGCCACTGCAGTTACTGTTTCGCCCCTTTCCTTTGCTTTTCTTACATAAACGTTTTTACTGCCTCGCTCAGCAACAACGTGTCCTGGCTCATTCGTTAATGAAATACCCGACTCATCCATGTTGTAGATGTTGCTTGGCTTACACTATAGATGATCTTCTGTCAAGGTTTTCTGCAGTAGCTCAAAGTAGGCTTTAACTTCTTCCTCGTTCATCTATTCTTCACAATTGTTTGATATGCCTTGAGATTTTCTAACACATAAATCAGTGTTTCTCTTCATAAATGACTTGTTTTCAATCACAGCCTGCCAACCCCGTTTCCTGGTTGAATCTCTGTGCCTTATTCATTGAAACCGCTAAATTATATGCGATTCTTCTAAGGTTTTTCCTAGTTGGAGCGAAGTCTGCTGCCTAAAGCTTTTTTACATGGCTAGCAAGCTTCCCTTCAGCATCTTCCCCAAACATTTTTGAGTACGTCGGGATGTTATTGCATATAGATATACCAAAGCAAAAGATATTATTTAAATTAACACTGCGTCATATCTCCCTTTCACTAAATGCGTCGTATCTCCCAAAGCAGTGGGAGATATGACGCAACCCGTAACTGTGGTTTAAAATGGCGGAAATTGCACGAGGCGGCGTGAAAACAAGGTCAGCTCAATACTATTCCGAACCACACACCACAACTTTCTTCAAATTACATAAATAGTGGATATAATATATTTGAGCTGGAGCACGACGAAACTTTCAGTACTTACCAATGGCGAATTCAGCAAGAAAGTGCTGTACTATTTTAAAAACAAACAGGAAATACTCGAAAACCCACATGTACCCTCCCACAGACTAATGGAGACTGATGCGCGCGATGACTGGGCGCCGGCTGTTTCCCTTCTATGGAATTCTGGGAACGCGTCATATCTCCCGCCGCGTCATATCTCCCTGATTTACCTTATTCAATAAATATAGAAATATATTGATCATAATACAAAACATTATTGAATGTAAAACAGAAATAAATCATGTCTCGTTGGACGATGGAAAAACAGCAACTTTGCTTTTCATTGATTCAGAACTCACGAACCCCGAGTGGAAGTCGACTTTCAATCTTTATTAATAAAGGAAGGCTTATTCGGTTCATTGTTTTGTTAAACATGACGATATTGCGTCCAAAAAAAAAACAGGTGCCCATTCGCCACTTTTTTTTCCAGCTCCTGTATCTTCGTTTTTTTCCTTGTCTACTGAAAATTTCAGCAGAAGATAGAATGGTCTTCTCGAAATTTTAATGAGTAAAAACATCTAGTACACGGTTAAACGAGAGGAAGCTAAAAGATGATGAATGCTGTAAGAATGAAAAGGGTTATTTTCTGATATCGTTAAAGACAACTGACGATATAAAATGATCTATAATCGAAAGGAAGAAAAAAACAAAGACCAATGTATTAGCCACGGCCTCTCGGGCGACGGCTGTGACTAAAGGACTTTCGTGATACATTACTCTAGTCACAAATTCGCAGCCGCTGGCTGCGTGATAAATGACAACCGGGCTCACTCGTAAACTTTTGGATTAGAGTTTCTCTCTCGCTTTCAATCGGTTTTCCCACGCGCAGAATAAATCACGAGATAGAGAGTGTTGGCAAAGCTACTGCAGCTTTTGCACTATCGCGGGACGGTGACCTCTACGCAACACATCATGTTTTTTTTTCCCCGATTAAAAGGATATAAAGTACTCGAGGGCATATTAATAGCTGGAACTAATTTAAATGCGATATCCGTGAACAGCTTCTTTATTAAATTCGCCGTAAACATAATTTGAGACAAGCTTCGTTACATTACAAACTGAGAGATTATAAGATTAGTGGTTTTAAACGCGTACAACTTGTTTATAACAAATCGTATGCGTGTGCGATCATATCACGTTAAGTTCCCACACCCATTCACTATGGTTTTTTCCCGAAATGCTTTTGTGGGGGAAACCGTTGGAAACCCGTGAGAAGGCCACGTGTCCGACATATTCGATGCACGCAAACATTCTTAACAAGGATGTGCTGCATTCGCGATTCGATAGCATCTATATGCTTACTGAACGTGTATTGACAATGTCGACTTCAAACTCGACGATAACCTGGGTATATTCAACCTGATTCACAGCAACAGCTAGTGTTTAAAAACATTGGTTGAATTAATTTTTCTTATTATAAATTCTGTGAAATGTTTACTGCCTATGACTAGAATTCTGTTTTCGACACTTTAGTCAGTTTAAAATTTGTCAGTATGATTTCGACTTATGCATGAAAAAGAATCTTCCAATTTAATCTGCAGCCATTCTCTTCATATTAGATATGCTGAATTGCTATGCCAGAAGTATGGTATCTGAGGTCTCTATGCTTCACTGACTCTATAATGCCAAATAGATATGTATACCATGGAGACAAGCGTATTATGAGAACAAATATTAGCCTACTCCATAGATATCTGTATAAAATATAAAATGGAAGTGTACCAATAGAATAGCATTTGAAATATAGCTACATAAGTGTTTATAATATTCATCATTTTACAAATAACTATGCTTATAATTACTAAAAATGCTTATATCTCAGAAATACCAGCTCTAAACTATAAGCTGTGAAATTTGTTTTCCCTTTTTGGAAATCTAAGCTTTCGTCACTGGGAATCTTTTGATATTTTGACTTTTGTACTTTTTATTTTTCAAAATCTTTGTTTTTATTTTTTTAATATTCTTAGGTATATCTTTGAAGTTAATAATTTTATTTAAAAAAACGTTCATTTTTTTTGTCTTTTATGTATGTAAGTTACTAGCTGACTCGGCGAACTTCGTACCACCTAACAGTGAATGAATGTCGTATTAACATTTAGCTAAACTTAATTTAGGATTTTACTAACGTAATAAAATGAAAGTTAAAAAGTGCAAAAATCAAGGATTTCAATGGCGTGTCAGCAAGACATTTGATTTAGTTAAGTTACTTATGTATTTTGCTGCATGGGTTGCATTGTAACGCAGGCGTCGCATGAATATTTTTGAATGACAAGTGATATCTGGCGACCAAAAAATAAATAAAATTATACGAACCGTTTAGAAGTGGAAAAATGTAAATCCGAGAAATACTATTGATTGATTTTGATTCTCGGTCTATTTATCTATTGAATCTATTGATTCCCGGTTGATTCTCTTCAGTGAAGCACCTTGTGATCTACGACATTTTTCGTTTTGTTATCAGGTGCAAGAACAAATAAAGCGGGTGGTTTGCCGATACGTGAACATGCCGCTTACAATTGACCATGAGAAAAACATGCATTTTCTAAATTCAGACCACAAACACTTCAGGATTGGCCTTGTGATTTGTTAATCGTCATGGCGAATGCAAGACGAATCGTAAATTGAATTCGTTTAAACTCAAAGGGAATATCGGTTGGGATCATCGGAAGCCTATGAATGAGAACTCCCTCACCTTTGAATTTTCCTTTGAGTATCATCGCGTGAATCACATTCATCATCAGTTTTCTTATCACCAAACGCGTTCCGCTGCATAGTTTTGGCTGGTTTAGATTTTAAAGCATGACTACCGAGCCAACCTTCAGTTGTAAATTGTGCGGTGGTAATCCAGGCACATTCAAGAAGTTTAAAATTCAGTTGTATAGTTGGTGGCTTCGTCTTAGTTTGTTACACAGTCAATAGATTTCAATGAATGCTGAGTACCAATGATTTAATTCTGAATTACGAAGTTTAAGTCATCCACATCTTTGTTCTTAGCCGCCAAAATTGCTCGCTCACTCAGCCATTTGTTATTTTTGTGGTTAGCAATGATGTTTGGGAACACTTTGTTGATGAGCTCGTCTTTTGATGAGATGAAATTGCAAAACTTCGGAGGAAATGAAATCAATCCGCGCTATTCATTGACAGGAACATGGGCATTTCAGATAATCAGCAATTGCTTGGAGAAATCTTCAGCAGATGGATCGTTCAGCAATGCAACTTTCATGTTTGCTGGCAGCCGAAGTTTATTCACATAGCGCCACAGATGTTACGATTTGAGGCAAGCGTTTATTTCATCGGCAGCAGTCGATCTTGGAATGACTGGCAGTGTTTGGCGGAAATCGCCAAACAGTAAAATCATTGCGCCTCCAAAACAACTCGAGTCATTGCGCAGATCTTTCAATGTTCGGTCAAGTGCTTCCATGCGCGTTTATATACGCCATTGTGCATTCGTCCCAGATGCGCGTGTTTCCAAGTTGTCACCAACAATCATAATTGCAACTTCATCTATTGTTGGAGCGTTAAATGTGCGTTCGTGTGTTCCAGCTGGTCGTTTATCCACTCGGATCACGACTTTGTAGTCATTATTTGCCATGCACTCCAACGCAGTCTTGAAGTAGTTGCTGCATATTTTGAATAATTTTTTTTATTACTTTGTTGATCTCTTGACGCCGATCAAGTTGTTCCTCTATATTACCCATGATGTATATTTGTAAGAATTTATGCGAGCTGTATTCAATTGTGCAATCGTATAGAAACGCTGCTCGATTCAAATCAACACTTTAAGCATTTATTTTTGTTGATCTGTGCGAAAAGCTCGACGAATTCTCATTGCCAACCGAGCCGTTTCACGGGCTGCCTCTCTTTGCTCTTGTGTTTGAGAAGCACGAAGTCGGGCCATACTAACGCGGCGCTCTTCTCTTGCTATTTCTCGTTCTTCTTCAGTGGATTGATTCGCAATTTTTCGAAGCCTAATTGCATTACGGCTTTCTTGGTAAAGATTAGATATTCTTCGCGGCATTGTTAATATAAATACTTGCACAATAAGATTTATTAATAACACTCGCGTAATACAAACAAATCGACCGGTAACCTTTGTATTTTTTTTTTCAAAACAAATCATAGACAACATGAAACAAAAATTTTACATTTTCGGGACTTTCAGCTTATATACTGACACGCAGCAATTCTGTAATGTTCCGAGAGTTTCTCATACATTCTGTGTTGTGAATCTTTTTTAATATTTTTATCTGTGCTAGTGTTAATGTGTTTGGGTGATTAATTTTAATTAATTTTAATGATTAAAGTAAACAATAAATCATAAAATAGGTAAAAACAATTGTCCCAAACGGTTTAGAGCTTTAGTTTTTCTTACTCTCTCTACTTTATTCGTTAGAATAGCTTCGCGACTATTGTTTGGCGGACATAGAAATAACACTCACAGTTTGTACGTCTGTAACTTTGTATGTATATGGCCAACCTGCGTGACATGAACTGCCAAATGCGGAATATGGCGGAGTTTTATTTTATTTAAAAATTAATGAATTTTATTAATATTTTAAAATGGTTTTTCTGCTATTCGGGGGCCGAGACGAATCCAACAAATCATATATCATTAAAATTGGTCCAGCCGTTATTGAGTTATAAATTGTGTAACTAACCTGACTTTGTTTTATATACATATATGCCTGAAAGTTTTTCTTTTTTGTTGATTTGCTTTTTTTTTTTTTAGATACGCTCTTTTGAATTTTTATATTATATTCTTCGCCTGTGATCATTTAATTTCTTGCTGCTAAAATTATCGGTAAATTCCACTAATGCCTATAGGTGTATATATAATATATATATGCATACATCAAAGTAATTTTCATTTTCAGTATATTAAAAGGAACTGAATTTTTAAAGAAAAATCGTGTCAATTAAATTGTTTGTTATATTCATCATCGTTTTTTACTTGAGGATTATCGTATCGATGACGGTAAGGGCATTGCAAGCGAGCAGACTCAACTCCGCACTGAAGGGAAAATAATGATAGATTAGACCGTGACCTGTTGTAAGGAACTATCACAGAATTTTCCTGGAGACTTTCCAGTAACTATGTGAAACAGAAATCAGTATGGGAGTACCGGAATCCAGATACACCAGGAATGCTAGTCCAATGTGTTCTCACAGCGTGAACACGCTACATTTTCCCTTTCCTTCGTGAAGGCATTTTGATCATGAGGGTTGCTTGGACAATAATAAAATTTTAAAAAAAAGTCCCGGAATGGTAAACAAATCCTGTATCTTCACTCAAACTAATTCGGTCACTCTTTATTTTTTGGGCTCCAGTTCCCGATCAAATACGACTGCCTGACCTTTTCAAACCGCGAAATGCAGAGCGCCCATCAAAGGTTGGTTCATTTACCTCTTCTCTAGCTGCCTGGCAGACAGCTCTAGGGCAGGGGTCGGCAACCTGCGGCTCGCGAGCCACTTGCGGCTCTTTGGATGTGAAGCTGCGGCTCTTTAGTTCCGTACCAGAAATACTGCATCACCAGGTCATTTATACAGAAAATACTTTTTTATTACAAACCAGTAGTAAGCCTGGTTTTTTTTCCATGCTTGTTATATTTTACTAAACAATATGTCATCAAGCAGTTAAATTATCAATGCAAAGCTATCCATCCGCCCGAGGTTTTCGTTTTACTAGTACTTACGGGCCCACCCAACAGATAGGCTTATATATTAATAAATTTTTCTTATGAATAAATAGATTAATTTTTTTATCAAAAAACTTTATTTATGCAAGTATCTACTATTTATTGTTGGGAGGAAAAATTTTAGTGGCTCTTTAAAAACTTGGAAATTTTGTAAATTGTAATTTTTGGCTCTTCCGACTCAAAAGGTTGCCGACCCCTGCTCTAGGGCATTGCGTGGTGCAGGGCTGCTTGCTTGTCCGTCCATCACGTGACCTCTTGCAGAGTTTTAACGAGCGAATAAAAAATAAACACTGCAGCGCGCAGCATGTGCAAATTTTTCTGGAGACATTTTTAGAAAAGCTACATTGTGATTGCATCGATTCCAAAAACGGAATCGGGAAAGCTTATGAGGCCCCACACTAAAAAAAATTGAGGCACTTGGTGAAGCGGTATCATCTCTCCTAAACGCTTTGAGGTTAGAGATTTATGTTTGTAATGTTGCACATGGTAACTGTCTTAACGGTTTATGTATGTTCACCAATTTTTTTTGTTGCAGACCTTTTCAATTTTATAAGTAAAATAAAATGTATCGAGATATGGTATCTCGTTTCTGTTTTTCCCTGAAAATAGAACAAACATGTTTTTAGTGTTAAAATAATATTTAAAAAAAAAATTCCGCTAAAAAAAAAAGTTTGCGTCGAAGTATAAAGTGTCGTTTGGGAAATTGTATGTTTAAAAACATTGAAATATGAAACTACTCGATGCTTCATAATGACAGAGTTTATTTAGTATTTAAAGAGACTGGAAAATTTCGCGGTAGTATTATTTTGCTATAGTTTAGAATTCAAGGTTTTTTTTTGGTTTTTCGCTGCTTCTATGATTATCGCACATGACAGCTGGATGACTGCGAGCCAGTGAGTAACCTTCAGTCTAGGAACTGGCAAGTCACAACCATCCCACCTAAGGGGCCCGCATAGTCAAGGTTGCATCTATGATAGTGATGCGGGACGATAAGCGATAACTGGTATTTCCAGCGTGGTATCGCCTTTAAGCACAATGCTCTGAACTGGCAGGCAGTCTTCTCGTCGTGCATAGGGCAACTATGACATTTGAGCCGTGACCATAACATTATAATGGCGGATAATTGAAGATAGAGGTGTAATGCAAGTCCGTTAAATGCTTTTAAGAATCTGTACCACTTGTTTTATGCCTAAAAATTACCCTGAAAACAGGCCTTTTAGCCATTTTAACTCTTCTAAAAATACAGTTTAAAAACTTAATCCGGAAACAAAACTACTTATCGGCCCTCGGCGAATTCTTAAATGCTTTTCGCAATCAGGCGCCACTCGGATATCTTGAGTAGTTTTCAGATCGCGTTGTTTTTCCTGAAGCTCTGCACGCCCTGTGTTTGTGCCCATGCGGGCGTCACACAAACCAGAAGGTGATGTACGTGAAGCACCGTGGAGGCCATCCTAGAAGTCAGTGAAGCCGAGGATGGTTCCAGTCGCCAGTTATGGAACAAGTGCGGCAGGTATAGCCAGAAAGGTTGAAATAAGGTCGCTGAACGCGCGCGGGGCGACCTTGCAGCCATCCCGGCAGGCGCGAGGTCACCGGGAACCTGAGAGGCGGGATGACCTGTCGCTAATGAACCCGAGACCCAGGGAGGGCGGCGGCAGGTCGGCCCGTGTTTTCAGTTCCCGGGCGGATACAAAAGACCGCGGCAGCCAGCGGCGAACAGAAGGGGTGGTCACGAAGGGAGTGGGGGGCATGTTTGCCGAAGAGGGCGCAGCGGAGTGAGTGGGGGAAGATGGAAAACACTTCCCGACGTCTTTGTGCGCGTCTCGGGCCGAGGGAACCGGCGGGAGGGAAGGAGGGGATACGAAAGGAAGCGGCGAGAATGGGCCGGAGGAGAAGGAAAGCGCGGGAAGAGGCGGGTCGCGAGGACTCGTCGCGCGCGGACAAAGGCGTGCGCGAGTCGGGACGGGGGGAATCCCGTTCCGCGACGGCAGTGGGAATGAAAATGGCGAAGCAGGATTGCGGGTTTTGGCTCCTCCTGGCTGGAATCCCGCTCGAAGTGGTAATTTACTTAATGCAGAATACAGCCGATTGCAGCTGCTTCCCACGGGGAACCGGTGCCATTTGCCAGATTAACTTTCTGCGTCCCGCCGAGCACCTGGCGATCTTGAGGCCCCGCTGCAGTGGGGCGGTGCCTCGGCCGTGCTGCACCCTCATTGGCTCACGACACACGTGACGTCTGTGACGGGCTGTGACGTGACGGGTCGGCAGGCGGCTAGCAGGGAGCATGGATGCGGCAACTTGTGTGCCGTGCGCCAATCATATCCGAACTGGTTGGACTGTTCGAGGACAGCGGTTGTTAGGTCGCAGGTGTAAGTCCTCCCTAAGGAACTTCTTTTTGTTATAACTGTTTGAAGCAAAAATGTAAAAAAAATATGTCGATGACTTGTTGAGTGCATGTGTGGATTTTATTTTAAAAACTTGTTACTAAATAACTAAAAAATTAAAACCATTAAATTTATTTTGAAATGAATTATTTTCTTGTTTTGTGCGAACTTTGTTGATTTTCTTTAATGATATTGTTTATGAATATTATATATACGAAGATACATGACTCGTTCCAAAGTTTAAACGTTCATAGTTCCCGGTAGAAATAAACTTATTCCTAGCAGATCATTAATTCAATTTTCTTACTTTTATTCATTGGTTAATTTTTTTTTCTCTTATGAAATTTGAGTTTCCACCTGTCCTAATCATAACTCACAAACAACTTTGATGAGTCTTTATTTTTAAGAAGTGTGTGTACTTTTTCTTCCTAAAGATAAAAAAAGAGGCCAGACAAAAGAATAATGCAAAGCAAACAATGAAAAAATTAATGACAGGGAAAATAATGTGAAAGCATGCGTACGCAACCATAAATTTCTGTTCCTGTTGTCTTGAAGTTTGAACACTCGTTCCCTTTCAGTTCTCTTTCTTATGATTTTTTTATCTCTTTAACATTTGTCACAACACTTGTCATTATCTGTCTAATTCGTTAAGCTGGTTAGTGAAAAAAATAGAGATTTTTTTTTTCTTCTCATTTAAATTTACAGTAGCCATAAAATCTATAGCAAAGCAAGGTCGCTGAAATTTTTCACTTAAACATTATAATTATATTTTGTTAAAATAAATTTATGTGTTGAATTGTTTTATTGGATGGTTTTACTTGAAGAACGAGCAAACGAAATAAAAAATAACTTCATTCCTTACATTCAAACGATTTTCAAAATAGTTGATGTTTTTGAAAGAACTTATTTCTAACACCCGTTCTCTTTACTGTTTTGTGGGCGCATTTGTAATCTATATTTCACACATAAGAGCATTATTGAACTTCAACTATTTACATTTGGCACAAACTGTAATCGAATATTCAAAAGCCTAGATAAATATACGGGTATCTTTAAATTGTTATCATTTAAACAGCTATATATAGCTATTAATATTAAAAAATGTACAATTTTTTCTAGAATTATTAAGCATCTTTGATTTTTATAACTTAGAATTTTATTTTGTTGTAATGCATTTAGTTCGCTAGTTGTTCAATCCAAAATCATTTAAATATTGCACTGAACACTAAATGTTTATAAAAAATGCAACCGATTATTTATCTAAGTTAAATTACATAAAGAGCGTACTGATAAAATGGTTTCATGCGTAAGTATGAAGTTGTAAAAGATGAAGAACACTGTTAATTATTTTAGATCTGTAGCACGTCTTTCGGCGTGATTATGATCTCGCTTAGCGGAACCAGTTTTTTAAGGTAATATTGGATGAATCTGTGATATATTATATTTTTATAATCAAGCCCGTGCTTTTGTAATTATTCTTGTTATTTTAACATGTTTACTGTAGGAGAGTCCACTAATATATCACATAAGCTTTTTTATTAAATAAAAGTTAAATAAAAATTATATAATTTTTTCTTCTAGTGAATTTATTTAGAGATGTGTCTACAAACTCTTAAAATTCATGTTAAAGAGCCGAGGGTAAATCAGTACTCAAACAACAACCAAAATCATTCTACAAAACACACTTTTACTGAAAACAAAAATTAAGACAGGGAAATGTTTCATGGTAAAAAAGGATACAAATTATATTGCGAATCACAAAAAATATAGCTATATAGAGATTTGTTAGTTGTATTATATAGTAGATATTAAAATAGACTATTTTTATTACTGTAAAATGATTATGCAGCAGTTAGGTAAAATTGAATTTAACTTGTTAATATATAAGTTTGTAAAAATATTTTACAAATCTTTGATTCTGATTTGTCCCTTTTTTACCTTATATATAAGCGTATTCTTTTTTTTTCACGGCAGCGCTAAGTTTGAAAGGATTAGACAAGTGTAAACACTCCTAGGCTAGGGATGTACTGTACTTGTCTTCGTAGAGCGAAATTTTATTGCGATGTTCGCTGATTCATCTCATACGGAACTCTCTGATAACTTTTCGTAATTAATCACAATTTTATTTTATACTTACACACATACATGTTCTTGTTATTTCCATAGACAAAACGATAACAGTTTCTTTCTATCAACACAAAATAAAAACCGTCAATTTATATAAACAAACATAAACGGAAAATCGATACAATGGATGGCGCTAAATTTGAATTCATTTTAACACGCCCCTCTCAAATTTTTGCGTCTCTACAGACTTTTAATCCCATTGCTTCTGCATGACGATGATGCGCAGGTCCTGGAAGCGGCTTTGTGAGAGCATCAGCAGGCATTATTTCTGTTGGTATATATCTTAAACTTAGTTCATCATTTTTCAACAATTGACGCACAAAATGGTATCTTGTAGCAATGTGTTTAGTGCGTGAGTGACAAGTAGCATTTTCTGCAATGTATTTCGCACCTCTGTTGTCTGTTCCGAGATCTATTTTTGATAAATCAATCAAGTTCAATTCCAACATTAAATTTCGTAAATACAAAGCTTCGCGAGCTGTTTCTGACAAGGCTACATATTCAGCTTCAGTGGACGAAATCGCAACTGATTTCTGTTTCTTCGAACGCCATGATATTGCAGCTCCACTTAATGTAAATACATATCCTGTGTATGAAATTCTATCGAAGATATCATTTGCGTGATCTGCGTCAGAATATCCTTGAATTCCATATGAGTTCCCCTTAAATGCTAGGCCATAATTTTGGGTACCTCGTAAATAACGTAATACACGTTTAGCTGCTGACCAATGAATATCTTGGTACTTTTCATTGAACTGCGATAATCTGTTTACAATAAATGTAATGTCCGGACGAGTAGCGATTGCCAAATACATCAATGATCCAATTAATTGTCTGAATGGTTTTTCTTCACTCCCTTTTCGATTTGAATTTCCATCTGGTAACTTTGCTTGATGTTCACAGGGAGTGTTTACAGGATTACATTCTTCCATATTAAATTTTTTCAAAAGATCGTTTATATATTTTTGTTGACTCAATATAATTTCACCATTTTCTTGATTAATTTCAACTCCTAAACAGTGTCGTGCTAATCCTAAATCTTTTACTTCGAATTCTTTTGCCAGACCAGTTTTAATTTCATTTAGCTTCTTTTCATTCTTTGATATGTACAAAATATCGTCAACGTAGACAACTAAAATCGTATACTGATCTTCACTCATGTTGTAATATAAGCAAGTTTCGCTTGCGGATGAAATAAGTCCAATACCTTGCAACACTTCACTTAATCTTTTATGCCACTGACGACCAGCTTGTCGTAGACCATATAACGCTTTCCTTAACTTACAAACTTTATGTCCTTGTGCTAGTGTCAGGAGCATTTTTTTGAGCTTCTTTTCCTATTTTGCTGTTTATACCATCATTTGTAATTATTTCTTGTAAAGCTTCTTGAATGTACTGTGGGGGTTCCATAAATATTTCTTCTTCTAAACTTCCATTTAAATAAGCTGCGACAATGTCCAATTGAAAAACTGGCAGTTTTTCACGAGCAGCCAGTGCCATCAAAAGTCTAACTGAATCTAATCTTGCTACAGGAGCAAATGTATCAGTAAAATCAACCCCTTGTCGCTGCGTAAAACCTCGAGCTACAACTCTTGCTTTTCTTCGCTCAAGTGTTCCATCGGGCTTTAATTTATTTTTAAGAACAATTTTACTTGTGATAACTGCTCTATGTTTAGGACGTTCAACTATTTCCCAAGTATTATATTTTATCAAACCTCGAATTTCTTCAGAGATAGCTTTCATCCATTCAGCTGCTTCGTTTCCAGTCATAGCTTCTTTCAGTGTTATGTTAACCAAGTTTGCTTCGTTGAGTATGTCAATTTCATTTTCTGCACCATCAACAAATGTTTCATCATCACTCAGAACTCCTTGCGTTCCAGTATGGTTATAATTTTCATATTCTTCTTGATCTTCATTTACTTTTGCTGTTGGTCCAGTGTTATAAATTTTACGCGGTCTTCCTCGTTTACCTAATCTCTCCAATCGTGGTCTTCCGGGCATTTTATGCAAAATTGGCTGAAAAATTTCATCTTGTGCCTGTTCTTTTTTATTTATTTGCTCATTTCCTATTTCTTCATTTTCTTCCTGAATTTTATTTTGCATATGTACACATTCAAAATCATCTTTATTACTCTCAATGGTTTTACTTCCCTTTTCTTCATTCAAAAATTGGTTTTCCAGTATTCGTACATCTCTTGCTACAACAACTTTCCTTTCGACTGGAATCCATACTCGGTAGCCTTTCGATTCTTCAGAATAACCTACCAGCACACCTTCTTGTGATCGTGAATCAAATTTTGATTTTCCTAATCCTTTTTCCAAAACAAATGTTTTTGCGCCAAACACTTTCAAGTTACTCAAGTCCGGCACTTCTTTGTTCCAAGCTTCAAATGGAGAATGACTGTCTAGACTAGATGTTGGGCACCTGTTTCTCAAATAATTTGAAGTAGATACTGCTTCAGCCCAAAATCCATGACCTAATCCAGAAATTATCAGAAGACATCGTGCCATTTCAACTAATGTTCTATTTTTTCGTTCTGCCATTCCATTTTGTTGTGGTGTATAAGGAACTGTCAGACGTCGACGAATACCATTTTTCTTTAAGAAATCATCAAATTCCTTATTGCAATATTCTTTACCGTTGTCTGACATCAAACATTTTATTTTACGACCAGTTTGTGTTTCAACACAAACTTTGTATTCCTTAAAAACTCGAAAAACATCACTTTTATTTCTAATGAATCGAACTTCACACCAACGAGTGCTATCGTCAATGAATGTCACGAAATACCTAGCGTGTCCTAATGACTCTGTTCTTGATGGTCCCCAGACGTCGGTATGTATTAATTCCAATATGTTTGTACATTTTTCAGATTTCTTGGGAAATGGCAAGGCGGTCATTTTTCCTCGTAAACATACCTCACATGTTCCCAACTGCTTTTCTCCATTTAGCTTTATTCCAACAGCTAATCCTTTTCGCGGAATCTTTAACAAGTCTTCTTCATTCAAATGACCAAGACGATGATGCCATAACTTCAAACTAGCAGAATTATCATTCGCAACATTTGTTTGTTCTCTACTACCGCAAACATAGTATAGATTTCCAACTCTATGTGCTAACAGTTTTATCTTACCATCTTTCCCGAAAACTGTTGCACCAGTTTTGTGAAAAGTGACTGTATTTTCGTGATCAGTGATTCTCGCAACAGATAACAAATTTGTTCTCAATTCTTTTACTAACAGTGTATCATTTAGTTTTACCGACCTGTTTACTTTCCCATCCGTAGTAGTAACTTGCGCAGTTCCTTTTGCAACAATTTCAGTCTCCGCACTGCTAGCTAACAAAACTTTTCCATTTGTTGATGACATATTTAGAAACGCTGCTTCATTACAACACATGTGAGACGTGCAACCACTATCCAGACACCATCGATCATCGCTTGATGTAATCTTCGTATGTAAAGATTCCTCGGTAATTTTCTCTTTGATTTTGAACACATCTTCAACTTGAGATTCAACTTTTGACGAAAATTCTTGACCATCATCACTTAGTTTTCTGGGACAATCAATTGCCTTATGTCCTATTTTATTACATTTAAAACAGTTGTATTTGAAAGGCCTATTAAAATCACTATTGTATCTGCGTGGACTTCCTCGATATTGCTTGAAACTTTTCTGATTTTTCCTTACCCACATAACCTCAGAATCGTCTGTATCTCGTTGATTTTTAGCTTCATACCTTTCGATAATTTTTTCTCGAAGAACATCCGGTTTTGGCAATTCGTTTTGAGACTCCATTGCACATCTAAACATTTCAAAACTTGGTGGTAGTGCGTTTAGAAGTAACGTTGATTGTTGTTGGAATTGATTAGTTTCTGCCATATCATAGATTAATTGTTGTTTGGTTGCAAATAGGCAGCACATTATTTGTTCCTGCATACTGTCATGCATATTATATTCTCTATGGAAGTTGTTACCTTTTTGCTAGATTGTTGTATCAAGAGAATATAATAAATGACCACGCAAATTACCTAAATGGATTATATATTATTTCTAACACATTTCAGAACCACCGGTAAGTTATAACAACAGGTTATGGGCCCAGGTGGATGGCTGTAAGTGTTGAAATATAGGGTTAAATAATATTGCTGTAAAGTTGTATGTGAAACCAAGTTTCAAGATTGGCCAGACAGCGTGCGAAAGTGCAATTGTCTTGAAAAATGGAGAGTGTTCATGAAGCAACTAGAGTAATAAAATTGCGTGGATTAGAAAATTGGGCGTTATGGAAGTTTCATGTAAGAATTGCCCTCATGGCTAAAGACGTTTGGAGAGTAACAGTTGATGATCATCAGAAGCCACAGGAACCAAACAAAACTGCAGACGCTCAATTGACATCAGATAAACTGGATAATTACAAGCTTCAGTTAAAACAGTGGGAGCAGCATGAAGCGACAGCTCAGTTTCTGATTACATCGAGTCTAACAGAAGAGGTCATGCTGCATATAATCAACTGTGAAAATGCCAAGCAGATGTGGGATCGCCTTCATGAAGTCTTCGACAGCAAGACAGAGACAGGGATTCACATGCTAAACCAACAGTGGTACACAATGAAGAAGGACAGTGCTGACAACATTACGACACATGTATCCAAGGTGCAAGACCTTGCACATAGACTGAGAGCACTGGGTGAGAATGTTTCAGACAATCAGGTAATCACTAAAATTCTTTTAACGCTACCGTCAAATTTCAGTCACTTCGTCACAGCTTGGGAGTCGACAGCGAAAGTTGACCGGACTTTGCCAAATCTGGTAGCAAGATTGGTCATGGAAGAGACACGAATGGGTATCCACGAGGCAGCTGACTTAGGAGAAGCATTGGCCGCTAAAGAGCAGCGTAATAAACACAAGTATCCGGTACGTAAAGGATGTTGTAATTACTGTGGAATAGAAGGTCACTGGGAACGTGATTGTCGAATTAAGAAGAGAGACTCTGTCCAGAACGCGAATTCTAAATCATCAACGAAGGAAATGGCCGGAGGAGCCCTCATCGACGTCATGTTATTGTCAGAATCAAATTCAAATATCATGACAGAAAGCTGGTGTCTTGACTCAGGAGCCACAAGTCATATGAGTGGAAACAAAGAATTGTTCACAGAACTGGTATGGCTAAACAACAAAATACCTATTAAGCTAGGAGACGGGAAAACGATTGATGCAGTTGCGAGAGGGTTCATCAACATTCAAGCATATAATGGATCAAATTGGGTGGATAAGCACTTAGAGCAGGTACTATATGTTCCAAAATTAAAATTCAATCTGCTTTCCTTGAGTGCAGTTTTAGATAAGGGTTATGACATGGCTACAGACAAAAACAGTTGTAAATTTATGCATAATGGTAGTACTGTCGCAGTGGGAGAACGAGTAGATCAGCTGTATATAATGAAATTCAAGCCAGTTATCCAGAGAAACCAGAAAGCATTCCCAGTAGTGGGAGCAAGCAAATCAACAAGTATACAGCAGTGGCATGAAAGGCTAGTGCATCAAAACTATGATCATGTTTACAAAATACTCAAGATGAAGGACATTCCAATATCAGGAGTAAGAGAGCCCTGTGAAGCATGTGTACTTGGGGAAATGCATCGTCAACCATACAGAAGGAGTTTAAACCGTGCTACTGAAATTGGAGAAGTTGTTCATGCAGATGTATGTGGGTTTATGGAAACAGAATCACTAGGAGGCGCTAAGTATTTTTTATTAATCAAAGATGATTTCTCTAATTACCGCCAAGTTTACTTTCTTAAAACCAAGAGTGAGGTACCAGAATGCATTAAAAATTACCTGATGAGAATAGAAAAGGAAACTGGTAAAAAAGTAAATGTCCTAAGAACGGATAATGGATTGGAGTTTGTGAATAGCCAACTGAAAGAAGTTTTGTTCAAGGAGGGTATCAAACACCAGAGGACAGTACCATACACCCCAGAGCAGAATGGTAGAGCTGAAAGAGAGAACAGAACAATTGTAGAAGCAGCTAGAACATTGATTTATAGTGCGGATTTACCAAAGTTATTGTGGGCTGAAGCAGTCAATACGGCTGTCTATGTGTTAAATCACACAGGAGCGAGTTCAACTGACAGTAAGACTCCATACGAAGTTTGGTCTCGAAAAAGCACAAATATGAATCGGTTTAGAGTGTTTGGTTCAAAAGTAATGGTACACATACCTCAGCAAAAAAGAAAGAAATGGGACAAGAAAGCTGAAGAAGGTATCATGGTTGGATACAGCGATACAACCAAAGGTTACAGAGTTTGGTTTCCGGGAAGAAACAAAGTTGAGATACATTGCGAAATAATATTTAATGAAGGAGAATTGTACAACACATCATCGATGCATGTGGTCCAGGAAGAATTTGAGAAGATCCAGGAGTTTATCGAGAAGAACGAAGCAGAAGATATTGGACACTTGGAAGGTGAAAACGGATTTGACTCGACTAATGAAGAGAACACGATTAGAGCTGATGGAGCAGATGGAGCTTTCAGTGAGTCAGATTTGGAAACAGATGAAGGTGATGAGTGTAGCAGACCAGATTGTACACGACCACAAGATGAAGTTATTGATTGGGTTCAATGTGATAATTGCAAAAAATGGTATCACATGCAATGTGTCAGTTTAGACACAAATAATTTCAACAAAAATATTGATTACGAGTGCATCGAATGCACGAAACCGGAGCAAAATCTTCTATTAAGCCAGGAACCTATATGCTTTCAAGAAGCAATACAACACAAGGACCAAGTAAACTGGAGGAAAGCTATGGAAGAGGAAATGGAAGCTCTTAGAAAGAATAATACATGGACCTTAGTTGATCGACCTAAGGAAGCTAACATTTTAAATAATAGATGGGTTTACAGGTTGAAGCATAAACCAGACGGTCAAGTTTTGCGGTACAAGGCGAGGTTAGTGGTAAAAGGATATCAGCAGAGAGCTGGGGTTGACTATGAGGAAACGTTCAGTCCAGTTGTCAAATACGATTCAGTGAGAGTAATGCTATCGCTGGCAGCAGCTCATGATATGCCCATCGAACAGTATGATGTAAAAACAGCATTTTTACATGGAGACTTGGAGGAAAAAGTGTACATGACGCAACCAGAAGGATTCGATGATGGCAGCGAGAAAGTATGTAAATTGAATAAAAGTTTGTATGGCCTAAAGCAAGCCCCGAGATGTTGGAACAAAAAGTTCACAAACTGTCTCAAGAAGTTCGGCTTGGAACCAATTGAAGCTGATCCATGCATGTTCAAATCACCGGGAGACATTAACGAATGTGTAATCCTATCAATTTATGTGGATGATGGATTGGTTATATCAAAGAAGAAGAACAAGGTAAAGAAACTTCTTAACTGCTTGAAGAAAGAAGTTGAGATCATAGTGTCGCCCCCGGGAATGTTCTTGGGGATGAATTTGACTAGGTTAGCTGACGGATCGATAATAGCAGATCAAGAGCTATATATAAGAAAGATACTTGACAGGTTCAACATGACAGATGCAAATCCCGTCAGTATACCAACTGACAATCACCAGGACTTGAATCAAACAGCCAATGCAGAAAGTCAAAAACTGTCACTAAATGTTCCCTACAGAGAGGCTGTGGGCAGTCTATTGTTTTTATCACTGATAACACGTCCTGATATATCACTTGCTGTAAGTAGTGTAAGTCAACATTGCTCGAATCCACAGAAAGTACACTGGCAGGCGGTGAAGAGGATATTCAAATATCTTAAGGGAACAGCTGCATACGGGATTAAATTTCATGGACAGATGACTGATATAATAATTACAGGTTACTCAGATGCCGATTTCGCAGGAGATACCAAGACCAGGAAGTCCACAACAGGGTATCTGCTGAAGATTGGAGATACACCAGTGATATGGGGAACCAAGAAGCAGAGATCTGTTGCGCTGTCTACAGCAGAAGCAGAATTTGTAGCAGCCTGTCATGCTACCACGAATTTAGTTTGGTTAAATAAACTAGTAACACAACTAGTTGGACATAGAATTGAAAGTCCAACTTTAAATGTGGACAATCAGAGTGCAATTGCCTGGATCAAGAATGGCAATTTTGAAGCAAGGTCAAAACACATTGACATTAAGTACAAGTTCATACTGGAGAAGTTCAAAAACAAGGAACTAGACCTGAAGTATGTACATTCAGAAGATCAGGAAGCAGATGTATTCACAAAACCACTACCGAAGAGGAGGTTCGAGAAGTTGAGAGAAGCTATTACCGTTGTCCAGAATGTTGCGAAAATTGTTTGAATATGTTTATTCAAAGTAATATTGTTAAAGGCAGAACCTAAAGTGGGAGTGTTGGAATTGATTAGTTTCTGCCATATCATAGATTAATTGTTGTTTGGTTGCAAATAGGCAGCACATTATTTGTTCCTGCATACTGTCATGCATATTATATTCTCTATGGAAGTTGTTACCTTTTTGCTAGATTGTTGTATCAAGAGAATATAATAAATGACCACGCAAATTACCTAAATGGATTATATATTATTTCTAACACATTTCAGAACCACCGGTAAGTTATAACAACAATTGTAAATCATTGTGCATCTGAACGCCCATAGCTGACAGTTTTGCAATTATATCGAAAAACTCCATCAGTTGTGTGTGGAAATCATCATTTTCCCTTATTTTGTACGAAGTTACGCGTTTTAATAAACTTGCCCTTTTTACTGGTCCTGTGGAAGCATATTCTGACTTTAACTTATCCCAAACTTGTTTTGAAGTTTTTAAACCTTTTACCATACGTAATAAACTGGGATCTATTGCAATTATTAGATCTGATTTTGCTTTAGCATCATCATCCTCCCACTTTTCAAGGTCTTGTAGTGAAGCGTCCTTACCTTCAACTGGTTCTGGTCTTGGCTTTCTTCCATTTACGTATACCCATGTTCCATTTTTAACCATCACAGCTTCAATTTGAATTGCCCAAGTATCGTAGTTCTCCTTTGTGAGAGGTTTAATCGAACTCGACGAAAACATCTTAAAAAACTTATTAAGTCTGATCAAATTTTCACGAAGCACAACTTTTACATTCAGTGGATCAACAATTTATATTTTAAGCACTCTGGGCCCATAACCTGATAACTTTTCGTAATTAATCACAATTTTATTTTATACTTACACACATACATGTTCTTGTTATTTCCATAGACAAAACGATAACAGTTTCTTTCTATCAACACAAAATAAAAACCGTCAATTTATATAAACAAACAAACACGGAAAATCGATACAATGGATGGCGCTAAATTTGAATTCATTTTAACACTCTCTTTAACCTTATGACTCTCAACTAGCACGCAATTATTTCATCTTGCAGTGAGCAGTTATAACACCTTGAGTTATGGCCATGGCTTATTATGGCATATAAATAAAAATCAATGTGAAATTCTAGTAATTTTTTGCTTTTAAGATTTTCTAAGCCAAAAAATTATTATAAAAAAAACTTTTTATGGCCAGGCTGAATTCAAAATAAATCATGATTAATTTGAGGGATTAGATTAATAATCATGATAGTGAAATTTTTATGAATGAGCAGATGTCTCTCACATAACTTGAGTGGGTTTTTAATTGTACATTTTATTCTCAAATTCTTTACGATAATTCAATTAGCAAGCCATTTACACCACATTATTTTAAAATTGTTGTCCACTCTTACAAATTAGGGTTCGCCAAGCATGTAATTGGTATTTAATGGCATTGGTTTGGTTAAATGGCAATAACTGTAGATTTAACACAGTAGCTTTTTTTTTTTTGTGTTCATTCGTCGTAAATTTCGTTACCAGATATTTACTAGACGTTATTTTCAAAATGCAAAATGTCGCTAATTTTTCATAATTACGAACATTTGTGCGACATTTTACCACAATTCAATAGCACTTAGTAAATATGTGGAGACGAGTTTTGTAGCAAAACAAATGCAGGAGAGATATCGAAATAAATGTACAGAAACGTCTATTGGATAAAAGTTATTATAAAAAATTAATTACCACCATGGCGCGTGACTCAAACGTTATAATAACATATTAATTTACATGTTACGTGTGTAATGCATATATGTTCACAATTGAGAGTATATATGCATTCGTTCCAATATTATTTACAATTATAAATCTACTATTTTGGCAAGTTGCTTAAAAAGTGTAAAATTATTTCTCAATTTTTTTAAGACTGACTTAAAGGATGCCTAAAACACAACACGGAGCTGTTACAAATAGTGGCGTATTTGCTCAGGCAAAAAAAAAAAAAAAGACATCCTTGCTAGAGCTCTGGCATGTCAATTAGATCCTACGATCGTGTTTTAAATAGTTTTATATTCAAATCAGGTGCGACATCAGTGAGTGCTGGTCAGTGTGATCGAGGTCTGGTTGCAAGTTTAAGTAAAATACATGTTCGATGCATGAGCTCAGGTTATTGTATTTTTAATGTCTGTACGGTCCGCCTGTAACTTTATATGTATTACATTATGTGTACAATATATAATACGCTATTTTGAACAACTTATAAATGTATCAATATAAATAGCAATAGTAAAAAAAAATTGTCATAGAGTAGTTCAGTGCTCGCCAGTGATGCGTAACATCTAACCTCGGTAGCAAGCAAAGTCGTGCGTTGTTATGTTGCAAATACTTTTATAATACGAAACTCGGGCACGAAATTTGACGTAGAATTATTAAAATTTATGCTTAGCGTGATAAATAAACGCAAAAATGTGTTTTCAACCACATTTAAGGACGCGAATCACGTGTAGTTTCCGCACCCGCCGCTAGAATTCGCTGCCGCAGCAGCAGGCGAGACTTTTTGCAGAGCGAAATTTTAAACAATATAATGAAACTGCATCGATAAAAGCGAAAAAAGACTCGAAAAAATACTAAACCCCTTATTTGGACCTGATTTTGTTAAGATTCTTTGGAAAAGTTAATACTAGAAAGTGTCCCTTTTGGCTTTGTGAACCTGGTTCGTGCCATCCGCCACAGGTAGCAGTACCGTGGTTGTTACAAATTTCCGTTCCTTGACTTCCGTCGTATTAAATAAATTACTTCCACCAAATACCATACACCGAAATCTGAGTTGTTACACATCAATTATTAAAAACATATTTTTTAGTTTTTTTTTATTATCTTAACTGCAAAGCCTTTTCAACAAAAAGCTTGGTCATAACATACTGAAAATATCATTGGCAAAAATTTATATAAAACTTAGCAATGTATTTATCACAAAATTAAATAAATAATTTAGCGAGAGTTTAAGCGTATTTGTTTGTTAATTGAAACAGTGTCTATGGAAGCTTGTGCCAAATATAATGCAAAGACGTGTTGATTATACGCGGTTTCGTATAAATAATATTGCTACGGGGAGTGTTAACAAAATTGTTTTAAAATTCCTTATTACACTGTTTATATTTCCAACTTTTTATAGAACCATTCTAAAATTACTGCTTAAAATTTCTGCACGATAATGTTATTAGTTTTTTAATTCCTGATGAGTTTACATCAAAAAAGTCAACCAAAATTAATCTTGCAAAAAATCCATAAAATGTTTGCGCTTAGGAGAATAAATTTATTTTAGAAATCATTATTTATTTTAATATTGATCTATCGTCTTTACGCATATATGTACTAGTATTTTAATTTAAGATGTAGAAAAATCAACACCTATATTTAAAAAGAAATAAAATATGAATTAAAGTTGAATTTGTTATTTAGAATTTTTGTTTTCCATTTTAACGAATATATGGGCATTTATGTAAAGTTAGTTTAAAAAATCGTGGTTATTGATTAGTTTCGAAAAAGGAGAAATTTTGTTAGTTTCATGTTTATATTTAGTTATGTTCGTGGTTTTCTATTTATACGCATAAAAAATTTTCATTCTAAAAGTATGCAGAAGGAGCCCGAAAATCAAACGCAGCACAGTTTATTGACACTGTATTTACTTTCAATATTTTCTTTCATTTTCTGCTCTCGCGAACAGAAGGAAATTAATATTTTCTCTGAATTACAAATAAACATAAACTCTCTGCCAGCCAGAAGCCGCACCACAGCATAGGCAAATAAGATTTTTTTTTTTACGGCGCTTGATGTACCGAAGCTGGCAGCTAGTGACGTTATTCCGGAAAATGTTATTTCATTTTGAAATTGCTTCCTCCCCCTCCTAAATGTGCATCTTTCAATGCAAAACATTTATATTTATATATATTTAACGAACTGGCAACTGTTTTAAGTAGCAAGAATTGTAGTCTTGGATAATCGTGTTTCCGGTGGGAATAAAAAATGGATATTGTTGTCTCCGGTTGCACTTCCTGGCTGTAGATTATACCAAGTCAAAACTTGGAACAAATATTTGAAGTTCTAGTTTAATACGCATAGGCTTTTACAGGCAACTCAAAATGTCTAATGTTGTCAACAGCGTTTAATAGACCATTTCAAAATCCGGTAAACTTTGCCGTGTACACTTTGCTAGCTTCGTATCTAATTCGAAAGAAAATTACAAGGATTTAGTAATATTTCTAATGATGTACACATTAAAAATTTGCCAAAATTTTTTTAATTGCATTAAAAACGCCTTTTTATTTTAAAAAAATACTACTTATAATACATACACATTAATCGCAATATTTTTTAAATAAAATGACGTTATTAATACATTTGCTTCCTTCACCATGGAAAAAAAATGTAATGACAAATAAATACGAATACATTAAGGACGTTCGTTGTATTTTTGTACTCTGTTTTGTTGTGATTGTGTGTCCATACGCGAGCCTGCGCCTGACTCTTGCCTGCTGTGATGCGATCTTTAGAAACATTATTAGTTCGTACTGTGTTTATCATTTTTAGTTTCGTTAATAATGTATATATTTAGAAGGGTAAAATGGTGGAAACTCATATTCTCATAAAAATATTTTTTCTATAAAACCTTAGACACAGAATGTTAAACGTTCAATATTAATAAGTAACTTTTCTTAACTGTTTTACGGTTAAAAATGGTAGCACTAATAATACATATCCCATGAAGGCAAGTTGATTGCAAGAAAAATAAATACCAGATAAATGCCTCGTGCCTAAAAGCGAAAAGGCTTGTGAGTATACACGTTTATTTCTCTGTATACACACGCTTACGCCCCCCCCCCCCCCCCCAGAGTTTGGGACGCAACATTTCTCTGTAGCTACACGTTTCTGTAGGTGTATGTCTATATATGCAAGTATAAGCACAAGTAATTGCAAGTAGGAATATACTGTGCTTAGTCACTACTGCACCGTACAAAATACTGCAATATTCGTGAGCTTAATTCTTTTGTAGTGACGCTGAGCGACACGTTTGTGTGAGCCTATGATACCTGCAATGTTGTTTTTTTCGCCTTCCAGGGCTTTTCTAACATGTGGCTCAGGTTGCACAGTTTAATTAAGATCTATAAAAGTATATGCAGGCTTACACATAGGCCTTGTTTATTCGGTAAAATTGAAATCAATATCAACCACAATACTACACAGACAAACAAAAATATCACAACAAACAACTGTACATATATTTTTTTTTAATAATAAGCACAAATAAATATACAATAGCATGAGATAAAATAAATTGAGATATAATAATAAAAAATAAATAATAATAAAAAATAAATAAAATAAAATGAGATAAAATATTTAAATTTAAAAAAAATATAAGTGTTACTGTGGTCCAAACACTGTTCAATTAAGTGAAATGGATTAAATCTTCGGAAATGTAATGAACACAGTTTTTTAATATATTAAAAAAATTTTATAACAAAGTATGGCATGGGATTATAAACATGATATTATTTATTAAAAATAATTTGTATTAAGAGTGAATTTCTTTAAAAGTTTTTTAGAAACTACTGTAATTAGTTCAAAAATAATATGAAATTATTTTGCTTGGCTTTACTCAGTGGTATAAACAGATGCATGTTGTAGTAAGAAGGTACTTTAGCAGTTGTAGGTAACTGCTTCATGATTATGGGACTGCAAAAATCTTCGTTTTCGACGCGGCTACAACCCAGAAGCCAAGCAACACCAACATCCCCCTGGTAATTTTTCTCGCGCGCAACCAGCATTACAACTGCGTTAGGCGTGTTGCATACCCGAGGATTGTCCAGGCGAACCTGCTCACTGAGCGCGACAGGCCAAATGGCGCTAAGAGCGTCGTGCGGGCGACGCGCGGTACATGGCAGTAACTTGTTGTGAACTGGCGAGATAAAACTAATTAAGGTGCACCGGTGGTTGTGGAGTCACCGCACTAGAGGCTAATTTCCTGCTCTGTTGGCTCGGTGAGACTTGCGAGACTTGTATTCGGAGCTGCAGCGGGCGGCGTGGCAGCTATTCGTGCTAACAACTTTACTTCTTGTAGTTGAAACAGTAATTTTTTTTTACAGTTTTGCAGTATGGATTTTCATTTTTTGCGCCTTATTACCTGTTGTCGCTAATAACTACAAGGGTTTTTATTATTATTTTGGCTTAACCTTTTATGACAGTGATGTTTGAGACGCATACAAAAAAAGAGCAAACTCAGTACACCTGTTAGAAGTGAAACTTACTCGTAAGTATATCGCAAGGGATTAAAGGCAGAGAGAGAGAGAGAGAGAGAGAGAGAGAGAGAGAGAGAGAAAGAAAACAATTTTTTTAAAAATATTACTGCGCTTTACTTTTGCTTTAATTTCTTTTTAAGTATTAAGTAATCCGTGCATTTTGTATTCATTAGAAATTTGATAAAAATAATAATATATTACTAAAAATGAATTAACAAAATTATCACTTACTTCAAAATAACTGATCAGGGTATCAATAATTATTGATCAAACAATCATTAATTTATACTAATATTATAAAGCTAAAGAGTTTGTTTGTTTGAACGCGCTAATCTCAAGAACCACTGGTCAGATTTGAAAAATTATTTCAGTGTTGGATAGTAAATTTATCGAGGAAGGCTATAGGCTATATTATATTGTCACGTGCACCTAGCCGGTGCCACCGCCATTTCTGTCACGATCCACCTTCAGAGGGGGGGGGCGAGAATCGTAGCTCTTTACATAGAAACAACTCGCTTGGCATCAACTAGTCTTAACTTCATAAAATACTTTACTGTACCTAGGATCATAGGTTCGTCATCCCGTACAGGATGTCTGGTGAGAGCTGAACTAAGGAGATTTTGCAAAATAACATAATACTTAATTAAAATTATTTTATTCTTAAAGTCAAATACTCAACATCATTTTAAAGAACATTTAAATAGCGGGATTACAATTTAAAACAATAATCTCTTTACTTCCTTAACGATTGAACGACCTTACAAGAGAGAGAATGAGAGAACTTCACTAAACACTTCCCTAGTCCTTCCGAATACCTCAAATCATAATTAATACTTAAAATTAAAACAAAGATAAGTCCATACTCACATTTTCCGAAAAGCCTTTCTTGATCGATTACTTTAAAAAAATAACGTAGGGGCCTCTCCTGCCCTTGAAATCCCGAACGAACATTACATTTTAAAAACTATGACGCGTGACCCCTGACGAGGGCCATAGCCTCCGCCCGAAAGCTTGACGACTACATTATGACCTAACTTAAATTAAACGACTCGTGGCCTCTGGCGTCGACCATAGCTTCCGCCCGAAAGCTTGAATTCCTACATCACGAACGAACTAACAACTCGTGACCACAGGTGAGACGCATAGCCTCCGCCTGAGTGAGCCCCGAGTCACCACTCACTTGCGCTTAAATTCGCGCGCCCTGCCGCGCCTACCATAACAAAAGCTCGTTATTGAAGTCAAATTTACTAAACAACTAACTAGAACATCTGGGAAGACTACCCCCCCTCTACCCCAATGTGCAGGCCACACCGCGCGGCTTGTTACGACAGCGCGCCCCAGTAACTGCGGCCCGTGGCTGCGCCAGCGCGCGGCCAAACAAACAAACAAAATTCTGCAAGCCCGCAGCGCGCCGCGCCGGCCCCGTGCCCCAATTACATGGTCACGCCACTTGCGCTGACGAGTGAACAGAGCAGCCAGCCCAGAGTCCCGTCAGTAAAGTCCCTAAATTTGATTTCAACAACCCTGCAAAATTTCAACCCGCGACATAACCCTCCCCTCACAGAGCTCGAGCCCCATCGAGCTACCTCAAAATTACAAATTGTCTTTTTCCATTAAACCATAACTATAAATTCCTCATTTCACAAAAATAATAATTTTCTTAGTTCCTTGCTGTCTGAACATACATCTAGATTCTGCATAAGATTTATTTTAAAACAACAAGTATTCATAAAATTAAATGTAAAACTTTTATCTGGTTTGTTCTCACAGGAACCTTCAGAGGCTCGAGTTCTCAATTCTAAAAAAATTGTTCTGTTAGTGAAGCTCTCTTTACAAATTAAATTACTGTTCTTAGTTTCTCAGTATTCGTTAAACAATGTGCAAATTCTTGATAATTATTATTTTTTTTTTTTTTCGGTTTCCGTTTATTACCATACTTCTTTCGTTCTTCAAAAAAAATTAAGTGTCCTTACAGTGTTTCAATTAATTAAACTCTTATCTCGTGAAGGTTGGTGCAACTCCTCGAAGTCAGTGTTGTCGAGAAGAGTAGCTCCCTGGGCTGGCCATCAGCAAACACCACTCAACTCCAACAGCTACTGGACTGGCTTCCAGGGCAGCTCACAACTTCTCCCCACATCTGCTTCGGAGTTGTGCCATCCTCATCACGAACAGATTACAATTCTGAAACATCATCAACAGGCATTACCATCACGCCTGACAAATACAAAACTAACTACTAAACTGCAATCGATGGGCAAGGATGCAAACACACAAAAAAATAAAATTAATTAATTCAACTGCTAACATAAAGTATCCCACCCTTAGCATAATCTAATCAGGCAAATAATTTGATAGGAAAAACTTAAGGAAGGGAAACATGACCTCCAATGATTTTCCCTAACTCTTGAGTCTTGATCTTCTCTATACAGCAAATAGTCCCCACGAAGTAACTGGGTTGAAGGTCAGTTCACATGACCCACCCATAACCTCTTCTACTCTTCTTTTCTTCTGGGGGCAACCACAATGCCCACCAATCTCTCTCCATGGTGCCGAACCAGCTATCCCATGAGAGTAAACAACGTAGTCAATAGAAGCGCAGAGGGGAAACACCAATCTCTGGCTTGTCGAGTCATAAAACTGCTTTATCTTCTTCTTCTTCTTCTTCTGAGTAAAAATATCTGATTAACCTTGCTTCTATTCTTCCAAACAGTAAAAGTTCATCAGGTATCTTCATGAAAGAAACATTCTAACTAATAATTCTTCATTTTTCTTCTTCTTTATTTCTGTTAGTTGTAATAGAAGGCCATGTTAGGGAGGTTATAGGGAAAAAGAGTGGCCAATTCCCACCCCATCACCCACCTAGATCATGACTAATTAACTTTTAAATTTTCTATTTCAAACAAATTAAAAAAAAACCATTTTTATTCAAATTTTTAAATTATAGCTACTTTTCCTTCATAACCTCAAAAGCAAATCAATAATTCTAAATGAAATTGTGATTTACTGCATCCTTGTTCCATCCGATCTGTTTGTTTATAACCTTTCTTGTAAAGTATAAAATTTTCAAACATTACTAATTCAAAAAAAAATTAAATTCTGGTGTCCTTTGAGTTACAATTAACTTTACTATTTCTTAGCTTGAAATAATTTAAGTTTTCAGAACTATTTCATTGTCTAATTCACAACACTTAAAAATCAACTCAAAACAACAAATCATCAAAATCAATAAGATCATCTGACCTACCTATCAGTACGGTGAACTTGAACTGTTCGTACACATTTATAATAAGCTATTGTATTGAAATTCCAACCTAAATAAGGTTTTAAAAAAAACTACTAATCCCTCTGTAAATTAAGAAAATTAACTTTAAAAATTAAACTTAAGGTATTAGTTCTTTTTGACAGCTACCACAACTCACTAGTTCCATTACATTACTATAACCTAAAAAGTTCTGTAAATAATGTTTATAACAAAAAAAACTCCAGTTACTGTCTTCCATAAAAAAAAATAAAACTTTACATGACCTTATTAATCTCCACTTGTAAGTCCATGGCTGCCAGCTTTCTCTTCTCTTGAATCTTCAGTCTTGGCTCTTGTTTCAGTGATCTTGTATCTTGTCTCTCGAACTCTTGTCATCTTGTAAACTGGACTGCTGCTCAGCTCATCTTAAGGAATCTGTAACAGTTTCAAAAATACATGTTAATTTAAATTACATAATTCCTGTTCTTTGGTCCTAAAAAAAAAATTGTATTATTAGTACACATTACCCTGAAACAACATTATTATTCATTGTTTATTACTTAAAAAAAATGCTTTACCATAAAATCCTTTTTTGTTCTTTTCATTAGGCCTATTTATTTTCCTTCTTCTTAATTAAATTCTGCTTCAAATGTTAATCCTAACTTAAGACCTACCATCTATTTATTATTCATTACCTACATTATTTATGTTACCCTAAAATTCCCATAAGTTTCTAATACTTCCTATCAAAGACATTCTCTCTAAAAAAAATTTACTTGTGACTCTTAACTTAACAAACTTAAAAAAAACTTTTACACTAGACTTAACTTATTATTCATTCTTAGTTACTAAATTTCTATATGTAAACTTTAGTACTTACAAACAAAAACTGCCTATTTCTCTCTACCTCTTAATCTCTTTCAATTATTACAATAATAATGTTACCTTGCATCTTTAAACTTTCTTCTTTTCAATTAAATTAGACATCTCATAACAATAAAAATTCTGCCTATACTCTTCTTATGGGTGTACAACCCAACAACAAAATTTCAAATTCTCAAGTTTCCTTATATTTAAATTATGCAATGCACATAACCTCTGTGGTGCCTGTACCCTTTTAGGCCTACCACCTTCTCCTCTCACAGCATGACAACTCTTATTCCTCGGGGTCTGTATTCACTGTTACAAATCAAATATCTCAAAAAAATTAAAAACAAATTTATTATTTTAAGAAAACAAAAATTTACATTGAATTTACTATGGAGCCTGGAAATCTTAATGTCTCACAGCAGCTAACATGACTAAATCCCATGGAACCCCAGGTTTACATAACCTGTGCCCAAAAATTTAAGCATACCAGGCTTTCCCTGCACTGGTTTTACAGCATCACACACTATTTAGGGCCCCTGATCTGCCATCAGTCCCAAGGAGTTTTCCCACAACCCCTCTCTACACAAGCGCCTACCGCATTCCTCTCAATTGGCTATCGGTTTTACGGCATTCTTTTGGGATCCGACCATCAAGTTAGGGCTAATCGAACACTAAACCTCCATACTTCCAAACTAATGTAAATCAATTAAATTTTCTCTGTAAATTCTAAAAATCAAAAAAAATTATTCCAACATGCCAAAGAAACTTCCAAAAAAAAATTCATAATCTTATCTTCAAACCATTAAAATAAAAATAAATAGATTACTCTGTTTTCTCCTTAATAACTGTAAACTGTCAACAAATATCATGTCGTAAATTTTAACTATGCTTACTGACTCTTAATCAAAAAATCTCATTTGTCCTAATTAATAAACAACCGATTTCCTTAAAATCTCACTGTATCTCTCACACTCAAACTTCACTGGTTGAATATCTCAATAAATTCAAAAACAATTATCTAAACTCTTAAAGAAACTCCTCCCCAATTATTCAAATTACTTCACCTTATTTTATTTCATTACTTAAAACACCTTACTCAAAAAAAATTAATTAATTATCTAGCTATCTTCCATTATTATTTGACCAGAAAAAACTTTCTCATTAATTAATTTATTAAAATTCAATTTCACATTAGGCAAGTACACTAACTCTCTACAGCAATGTTTCTCATTTCCCTCCTTCCTAACTGAATCCAATCTTACTTAACCTCCAGGGAATTTACCTCACAAAATAACCAAAAATTTCACTGTAGTGCCTATCTGCTATAGGCCCACTACACAGGGGGCTCTAACCCCACCAACAAACTTCATTGAAATGGTACCCTATCCCATACAGGATAGCCACTTCGGTACTACCATGGGGAACTCCTGCCCCAAACTACTCACAACTCTCAGGATTCTCCTGACCCTTAATTCCGTAGTCAGCCCATCTCCTATGGTCTGCGCTACAATTCCCTTTCTTCCCAGGGACACAACGCCTCACCTTAGGGTCCCTCGCCTTAAAGAAAACATTAATTTTCTCTGTTCCCTTGGAGTAAATTCCCTCTACACACAAAAACTATCCTTCCACTTTTATCAATGCTTATTGATTTTATAGTGTACCTCCTTATTACTGTTTACAAATCCCAAAAAAATATTTTTAAAACCGAGGTAGAATTTAACTAACAAAAACATAAACAACTTACAACGAAACACTTCTAGCCTATACATCATACACTTCTTAAATTAAATTACTTACATACTGAAAGTTCCTCTTCTCCTAAAACACACTTAAATTTAAATTTATTTAACCAATAGTCTATTTTCTTATCGCTAAGTTACCGTACAGCTGATCAAAACAAGGTCACGGCCGTCCACGTCTCTGTACGTGCTCGTGACGTCACCGAATTCCATCAGGTGCGCCAACCCTCGCTTGCGGTTCCTCCGTTCTCCGCTAGGTCTCAGCACCTCCCCGTCACGTGTTCACTCTGCCACGTCCACTGACGTGTCGTTCTGAAACAACTCTCAACATTTTTCTAATTAAAACAAAACATCACTATAAATTCTATAACTCTCTTTTACATAAACTCTCGTTTTCTCTTTAATTCCTTTCTAACGTTTATCCTTCCCTCGACTGATTTAATTCGTACGTCTCGTCTCCTACGCGCACGAAAACAAAACAAACTTCTCTTGCAAATAATTCCTATTTACGAAAAAAACTTTATTTTAAATTTTAACTCTCTTAACCTACAATCTTAAAATTAATTTCAATTAAATTAAACCACTTGCATTATCTCTATTAATCATTTAAATTATAACGTATTCTCCTCACGTAAAAATCCCTGATAAACTCAACGACTTAAAACAACTTATCACTATAAACTTTATCCTTACAAGTATACTCAAATAAACATATGTTACGTCAAAAAAAAATCTCAAAGACTTCCTCCACTTAGATTAAATTCCGTAATCCTCTCCTCAAGTAAACTCTTAATAACCTGCTATCAGAAGCTGAAACTAACTTAATAATAAACATAAAAATCTACCTCTCTCTCTCTCCAGAAATAGAACCTATCCGGCGAACTCTACCATTTCTGTCACGTGCACCTAGCCGGTGCCACCGCCATTTCTGTCACGATCCACCTTCAGAGGGGGGGGGCGAGAATCGTAGCTCTTTACATAGAAACAACTCGCTTGGCATCAACTAGTCTTAACTTCATAAAATACTTTACTGTACCTAGGATCATAGGTTCGTCATCCCGTACAGGATGTCTGGTGAGAGCTGAACTAAGGAGATTTTGCAAAATAACATAATACTTAATTAAAATTATTTTATTCTTAAAGTCAAATACTCAACATCATTTTAAAGAACATTTAAATAGCGGGATTACAATTTAAAACAATAATCTCTTTACTTCCTTAACGATTGAACGACCTTACAAGAGAGAGAATGAGAGAACTTCACTAAACACTTCCCTAGTCCTTCCGAATACCTCAAATCATAATTAATACTTAAAATTAAAACAAAGATAAGTCCATACTCACATTTTCCGAAAAGCCTTTCTTGATCGATTACTTTAAAAAAATAACGTAGGGGCCTCTCCTGCCCTTGAAATCCCGAACGAACATTACATTTTAAAAACTATGACGCGTGACCCCTGACGAGGGCCATAGCCTCCGCCCGAAAGCTTGACGACTACATTATGACCTAACTTAAATTAAACGACTCGTGGCCTCTGGCGTCGACCATAGCTTCCGCCCGAAAGCTTGAATTCCTACATCACGAACGAACTAACAACTCGTGACCACAGGTGAGACGCATAGCCTCCGCCTGAGTGAGCCCCGAGTCACCACTCACTTGCGCTTAAATTCGCGCGCCCTGCCGCGCCTACCATAACAAAAGCTCGTTATTGAAGTCAAATTTACTAAACAACTAACTAGAACATCTGGGAAGACTACCCCCCCTCTACCCCAATGTGCAGGCCACACCGCGCGGCTTGTTACGACAGCGCGCCCCAGTAACTGCGGCCCGTGGCTGCGCCAGCGCGCGGCCAAACAAACAAACAAAATTCTGCAAGCCCGCAGCGCGCCGCGCCGGCCCCGTGCCCCAATTACATGGTCACGCCACTTGCGCTGACGAGTGAACAGAGCAGCCAGCCCAGAGTCCCGTCAGTAAAGTCCCTAAATTTGATTTCAACAACCCTGCAAAATTTCAACCCGCGACAATATTATCAATAACATTACGGATCCTTACTAAAAGTCCAATTTAGAATCAAATGCGTTGGAGGGGGTTAGATACAACATGCAGTACACGTTCGAAGTGTGTGTTGGCAATGCCGCAGGCGCTAGAAGTTTTTTTCCTATTGCCTATTAACATTGTTGCCACGCACTAGATGCCTTACCATTCTTAATTTTCCCATACAAGTAAAAAACACCCGTGTGATTTTAACAACGAAGCAATGAGTACCCTCATAAGAGTTCAATTAGTATTTAAATACTTTTTCTCACTTTAAATCGCAAACCTAAACTATTGCTTTTTGCCTCTCTCTGTGTTTAATTTGTTTTTTTTTCTTTTACTAGAATAATTTTTATTATTTTTAATTAATTTTCATTTTTCGGATCATTAATAATTTTCCTCTCCCGTTACAATTCTTACAAGGACTTGTATATATATATATATATATATATATATATATAAGCTATATATATAAGCGAAATACCACTCACTGACTCACTCATCACGAGATCTCTAAAACTGTACACCCGATTGACTTGAAATTTAGCATAGTTACTCATTTTGTGATGTAGACCCTCACTAAGAACGGATTCTGCGGAAATCCCATCCCAAGGGGAGTTTCGGGGGCGTAATATATCAAAATTTCCAGTTTTTGGTAGGAAATCACCATGGCAACGGCTGTTGCTTTGTTGGTGCTTCATTCGTCTCTATGGCCACGACTATTTCATTGTTTGTGCAGTCTTCATCACCGTTGAAATTTTCGGGTACTTTAAATATCAAAAATTGCCCTTTTTTCAAGTATATATATTTTACAGATTTGAAACTTCACAGTAATGTTCGTTATGTTACCCAGGAAAACATTTTCCGAAAATTAGATCCCATGGGTGGTTAAAACCAGGCAACAGTGGGTACTTTGTCTGCATGAGAACAGGATTTTGCATTGTTCATGCCTTCTGCGTCTCCATGGCAACGGGCATCGCGCGGCAGTGGCGTACCCACAAGGAGGGGTATGTATAATGAGCGGCGCAAGAGTTATCTGCCTGTAGACTGCCGTAGCGAAGTACGGGTACAGCAGTTGTACGTTGCGTGCACGAGTCGGGAAACCATCGGTGCTATTCATTTCTCTCCGGTACATTATACAGTTTTGTAATAAATTTTCACTGATTTTTTTTTTAATTTACCATTACTGTAAATTGCAGATGTGGCTTAATTTTTTTCCATTAGTATAGCCGTGCGAAGCCGGGTCGGGCAGCTAGTTAAAAATCAATCTTAACCACAGTTGAAATACTCATGACAAGTAATTACCTTGTCAATTACCTTGCGTGAAAAGCATAATATCAGCAATAAAAATAGTTTTTCCACTAGAACAATACTCATATTACAAACACTGTTTAACAATACTGTTTTACAAAAGTAATTAAAAGAAAACGTAATTGAAAGATCACAATTTTCTAACGAATATGGCCCTTGGCACGGTGCACAACAATAAGTTCAAACCCCGCTGTGTTTCCCTCTGCCCAAATACTCCTTAAAATCGGATGGCGTCAGGCGCGGGTGGGTCCCTACCGCCGCGACCCGCCTATCCCTGCAGCATGATAGGGTTCAATCTGAGCCGCACGCCGCCACGTGGAGCTCACGACCCGACGAGTTCTCTGCTCCGTAACCTATTCTCCGTCATTTTCACGTCAGAAAAGTTTCACAACAATGTTTCACCAAAACGCGTTAAAATTCGGCCTTTAAATTTTACTCCCATCGCGCCCAAAGAATTTTCACGTCAAAAATATGAGCGAGTCTTTCAGTAGTCACCAGTAATGTGTGAACATCTGTTTTTTTAACAATGTCTTCTTTACTTAAGTGTCACATGAAAGAGCCGATATGACTGTAGCATGTAGTGATTCACATTTAATTAAGGGTAGCATAATACATGCTAGGCGGCATTTAATGTATATTTTCTGTGTAAATAAACTACTTACTTTCTTTACTTACTTACTCAGTAACGAGCAGAATCATGTGTTCTCATGTTGCAAATACAATTATAATACGAAACTCCCGAGCGTAATAAATATACGAAAATTGTGTTTTGTACGACCCACGCGTAGTTTCCGCACCCGCGGCTAGAATTCGCTGCCCGAACAGCTATGTTGGCTATCGAATTATTTCATTTGCATATCGAAAGGTTAAACTATTTAATGAAACGGCTCCGATAAAAGCGAAAAAATACTTGAAAAAATACTAAACCTGGCTATGGACGTGATTTTCGACAAGCAATTTTATTAAATCCTGGCCATTTTAAAATTCATTAAACAGTTAATACTCTAAAGTTTCCTTCTGTCTTTGTAAACTTTAGTTAGCGCCACCCACCACAGATGGCAGCACCGTGGTTGTTACACTTTTCCGTACCTTGACTTCCGTCGCATTAACGAAATTACTCCCACCAAATCCCGTACCCAGCGTGATAAGACGTTACACATAGAAAAAAAAACAATAAACAAAAATGAAAGAAAAACATTCCGTGTGCAATCAAATGGTGTCATTCTCTATTATACAATTAAAAGGCGAATAACGTTTCTGATATAACATTTACTTTTTTTTCTGAACGACCTGTTTATTTTTTATATACAACATAGAGCATTACAAGTGATTTGTAGAGTTTTTACAGTAAGAGAATTGTTACTATTATTAGAGTTTCAAAAAACTTTAGGTTTTATTAGTTTTCGTTTCAATTATTTAATCCAAGTGAAAAAAAAATGTTTAATTTTTATTTGGCTACATTATTATATTTTGATTTTATTGCATCTAATATAATTTTTTGATTATTATTTATTTCCATGGCGTAAGCGATGTAGTGAAATATAATGATTTACGTGGCTGAAAGACTGAGAACGCACTGTTACAAAACTTAACTTCACTCTGTTGGCAATGGCTACTAAAGATAGTATAACATAGCATTGAGCCGACTCCGTGCGCCTCGGTATGTTCGGCACTAGCCAGTATACAACAAGGGGTGCCGAACAGTAAGGAAGGAGTTCATTCTTGGGATGGTGCGGCGGTGTTTCCTGAGGACAGGGAGATGTCAGTGAAATGGCGAAATGCGGTAGCTTTCTCTCCCAAATGAAAATACTCCGGACAGTGTATTGTGCGCGCACTTTTATACCATGTCTTCCTCCCCACCCCCCACTTTTCCAAATCCCCCTCTCCCCCTTCTGAAGCTCTTGAACGTAAACAACCTCGACTAGGCTGCTTTTATTTTTCTCCACATTCACGGAGAAGATATCGGAAGCCAGCGAAAAGAGGATAAAGACCAAGAGTTTCTCTCAGATAATAGCAGTAACTCGAAATAAGAATTGTGCAGGAAGTCGCAGGACAGTTCCAATGACTTCCTAGTTGTACAGTCTCTGGGATGTAGATAATAGACCCACACGCTGTTTTTTTTTAAATAAAATAGTATGAGTATTGCAAGTTGCAGACCGTTTATTTTAAGTTACATATTTTTGTAACATAGTCTGTATGCCGAAGTAAAACTATATTTAATAAAAAAAGAAACTTAGTGACCTTAATCGCAAATATTTCATACTCGTATGGTGAACCAGGCGTCACTAAGTTATGTAATCATTATCAGTGTACAAGTTAATGAAATATTATCATAGACCTGCAGGCTCCGCCATATTAAGCCTACTTATGCATAGCTGTAAGACGTAGTATCCTACATCTACTTTTGCCTATTTTTTTGTAAATGCGCAGAACCTTTTTCATGGTAGACAAGCTGTGCCCTTGCGGTTTCACCTGGGGTTTAACAGTTACATTTAACTAAAAAACCTCTCAAGCATTTGCATTGCTCGCCATAATCTGTTATAGATTTTAGTTATTTTTTACGACATACAGTAACCAGCACTTTGTCACTCGTATGCTCAGAGCATATATAGGACTTGCTATGATTTTTACGAATTTGTTTTTTACCACCTGCTCAATTCTCCGCTGTTCTGCATACAGCGACTTTTCGTGCTGTCTGGCTATCTTCACAAATCTAGCTTTTTTGTGAGCTCTGCGAAAGATTCTACTTGCGTTTGCGAGTCATGATAAAAATAAATTCAAGTCATTAATAAAATTTACCTATAATCTACAACAAAACCGATAAATAACAAAAAACAACTTAATCTAGTACACATGCAAAGTCAATTGTTACAGAAAGAGATAACTGTTTTCAGCGCCGTTAGTTTGCTAGTTGCTACGAGCTCCACTGAGCGGACGGGTCTCGTCAAGGAGGATAGGAAATTGCCTGACCTTGCTATATGATCGTGTGGCGGACATAGAGAAACGATACACACTCGCTGTTCGTATGTCTAAGACGTATGATTTCCTCTTATAAAAAATAATTTATCCCTCTTTCACTCCAATAGGGATGGAATTTCTTATTCCGGGTCGAAGGCAAATTTCGTCATTTTTAGAGGATGTAAGACTGTGGTATATTTGGAAATATATATGCTAACCATAAGGTTCATTGTGATTGCAGTGACAATATAGAGACATTTTTTAAATTGAATTGTTGAAAATTCTATGCATGATATTTTAGTCGTTTTTTTAACCTTGCATAGTTATTAAAAACGTCAAGGTATTTTGGATCTTCCCATTACAGTAATAATTTAATTGAATTTTGAATATTTTTTACAGAGCTTGATTTGGCTGATGTTTACGTTTAACAGGAGAGTTAAGAAGACACCCGCCAAATCCACGATCTAATATTTAATATAAGTTACCTAGCTCGTCGTTACAAACATCTTACCTAAACGTAGCAGTAGAGCGGAATTCCGTGTAGGACGCAACCAGAAACAGAACACATGCAACGCACGTTAAAAAATATTTCCGAAACTGCTAGAGGTCATGAAATTACGATTTATGTAGTATGTGAGTAACCACATGCAAATTTTAAATCACTATGAAATATTTTCCACCGTATTTTTTTTAAATAATAAAATGAATTTTTAAAATAGACAATTTTCTTCTTCTAGTATGAAGTTAGTTAAATGTTCAGTGTTCTATTGTTTTTTTTTTTTTCAGAAACATTTTCACTCTCTTTTTAGGAAAATTATTAATTTTGTATTTTAATTGGTACTAAACCTGAATTAAAATTAAAAATATGTTTGTCATAAGAAAACGATTTATTCTATAGGTAAACAATGAGATTACTTATTGACATTAAATTAAATTTTCAGTAAATGCAGAAAAAAAAACATTTACTTATCGCACATACGTGAAATACGTTGTTTTGCAGTTTGATGTCATTGTCCTGTTAACTAGTTGTAGCTTGACAGAATACAATTGATTGAAGAAATAGTAACAATTTAAAGGTATTAAATGAAATACTCTCTGATGAACCCGCTGATTGGCCCGCACCTCGGAACCCCGCCCGTTCAGTTCGGGCGCACCTGTGCTCGCCCCTCGCTGCTGGTCAGCGAGTGTCCACCGCCACGGCCGTCAGTCACTCATCCATCATCCTCCAGGCCGCGCCGCTGGCGACCCGTTCTCAAGTCCCACTTTCACTTTTCCCAAAATTTTCTCTGCAAAAAACAATAAGTTTGCTTAGGCGAACGGTTTTGTAGAAATAATATCTAATGGCTTATAAATCATATTATAATATAAGGAAAGGAAATGGATTATAACTTATAAAACAACACGACAAATAAAACAAATAATTTGAAAGGAAATGGATAAAAACTTATAAAACAAATGACTGGTTCAACTTAATTTCAAGTCCAACACTGTCTTCCGTTTTTTAAACGAGTCCGCTGTCTTACCACTGCACCATGTCCTTTCTTCCCGAGATTATTATTACCTAGCGAACAGCTTAAAAGAAACTTAATTGGAAGAAACAGATGTTACAAATATCATTAAAAAATGGATCTCGTTTATAAGGGCTATGCATAGCCTCATAAAAAATACGAACTGTCTTCGGTTTTCAAAGTAGAACAGTAAACAGTAAAGTTTTGGCGTTGCGGTATAGCATCTGTGAAATTTAAAAAAAAATCTCAACAAATGTTCTTTTATGGAACCTAAAAACATAGTCCTAACTTGTCATTAAATTTTAGCTGCTAGTTCAGTGCTATGAACGAAGCAATTATTATGCATATGTACACTATAGTTACAATTAATAAACCATTTATATAAAACCTACTCATTTTTCAGCGTCTATTTTAATTAAATCCGAGGTAGTTGTTTATTTCAAAATAAATAATTAGTGATTTTTAAACCTTGATCTTCAGATAGAGGCATGAGAGACCTCAAGGACACTCAAACGAAATATTTTAAATATTAAATAGCATTTCCGGGGCTGTTTTGCAAGTTTTAGCGAGTTTAAATAAGTGAGCATGTTTTGAATTTCTGGTTGAAAACCTACAAGGAAACACGTATCTTAAACACTAGTCATTGCCCGGAGCACTTTAAATTATGGCAAGAGCAGATTAGAAATGCAATGAAAACAAAAGTGCAATATTTTAGTTTGTGGTCGCTAATATTATTTATTTGTTTTCCTGTCAGGTATGAACCTGCGCTATAGTAATCCATCTATAATTACTAGTGATTTTAAATTTTCATTTTATCGTGGTTTAATTAACCGAGAAAGACTGAACAACGATTTCATTTCGCTTAACTTTCAGGTTTTAAGAGTGTGGAGGAATGGAAACAATTGATTTGCGAGTAGATGTGTTAAATATTCTACATTATCTCATGGTATGGGAAATAAAAATATAACACCAACCTGAACTTAAATATTGGTACGTTTACATGTTTAATAACTCAGCTTTCTGTTGTAATTTAATTCTATGGTGTTTTAGGATTAGTACTGATATATAAAATACAAATAATATTTAAAAGCAATTAAATAGAACTGAAAAAATACTTAAAATTAAATTAAATACAATCCTTTTTATTACAACGTATAAAATTTTACAACCTAGGTAGCAAGTATTTTTTTTAACGAAAAGTATGAGCTGTTGCAGTAGTTCAAGTTTCACAGCTACTCCCTATTAAGCTAATTTTCCCAGGCAATGCGGTTAAGTGTCGGTGCACGTAGAATGTAATTTATGTTTCTGTTATATACCTACATTGATGTAAGAATAAATAAAATTAATTTTTTTTTTTGCTTTACTTGTACAAGGAAAGACGTTTTAACGACAATCTCATTTTAGTAGCCTAGGCTACTGCCTACCCGATTTTTTTGAATTACTTTTTTATTTTATCTTCGATTTCGGGACGAGGTTTTCCCGTGAGATCCTCCGCGGAAAGGAAGAGGAATTTTAAAAAATCGCCATTTCCCCGCCGGAGAATGGCCGCCCTCTGGCGCGGACGGCATGAAGGAGCGGGCTGCTCTCGACCGGAAATGGAGCTGTGACTTCACCCCCGGGGCCTAATGGCCGGGGAGGCGGCGCGAGCGGTCAGGAGTCATGCCTCCTTCTTTACCCCCAACCCTTTACACCTAAAAGCGCTCTGCGGGCGAAACCCGCGGACTATTGGCCGGGTTTTTCCTGAGGTTCCCGGTGATTGGATCCTCGTCTGCCCTATTGTTGTTATTAAAGCTGTAGGTAAATTTATTCAGTTATTCCGCCGCTGTTTTTTCCCCCTTCAGAGATCTAAGTAATATTTCCCCTACTTTCCGGAAGATTTTTTTTAATTGTGTAATATTTTGTAAATAACAACAAAAAAAACAGAAAGTATTTTTTTTCCCTTTTGATATTTAAATATCGGTTAGGGAAGAGTATTGGATCCGATACAATAGTATGTAAATTTATGTAAATTCTTTCTTAAAATCTCTTTGGCACAGAGCAGGTTCCATTGTTATCACCCGTAGTCATGGTGGTTTAGTGGTGAGATGAGTTGCCTCTAACCAACTAGGATATATATATATATATATATATATATATATATATATATATATATATATCGCGGCCTTCACGTGAGCTATAGAATTTTTTTGGGTACTCCTGTCCTGTCCCCCCCAACCAAGCAACTTATTTTCTAATTGCTTCATCCACTTCTCTTAACCATCAATGTGACTTAGAACTTGAATCCAGGCATTCGTTTACCAAACTCCTTGCAAAGAGCCATTCAAATACCTCATGAATTTTCTAAAAGCTTTCATATTACGAGCATTAGGGTTCAAGAGCCAGTCCATTTGCCCGTATAAGTTACGATTGATTATAGCTTTGTATTAACGTGTATATATTGTTTTCACAGTGTAAATGGCTGAATCTCTTGTGTTTATGAATGTTTTTAGCTAATAAAATTTTTGCAAGCAAAATTTAGTTGTATAGAAATTTGAGAAGAGAATTTTTATTATTTGACTTCTAAATGGTAGGCTCACGGTTTAAAGTCATATGAAAGTGTCTAATCTAAAAGACTGAAAGCCAGTTTATTAACTTAAGTGTAGAGGCGTTCGTATCTTTGTAGATCCATCACCTTGCTGTCTTCCATTAGCAGTTCGTGCTATGTTAATAGTGGGCTGCTTGTGACGCAACTGATGATCCTATAGACCTTGGCCATTAAAGTTGTGCACTCAAAATATTAATAGTTAAATTAAATCAAAGAAGTTATTTCGCTGAAGCTTTAGCTAACAAATTACTTACTACTTACAGATAGGCGGACTTCCCTGAGAATTAAAACATGAGTCTTAGAAAACTACTGATTATTCAGTGCATTTCACAGGAATTTTAGTAAAAATTACATATTATATTATTGAAACAGTTTAACACATTTAATGTCAGACATCTGTTATTTGAATCAGTAAGTGAATGCCAAGTTGGAGAATGGAGTGTACGAGGGTAGTCTGAAAAGTTTCCAACCTCAACATGAAAATGGCAGCACTCATCAACAAAAATTAGGGAGTTTTTTTTTCCATGCTTTGGAACATAGCCTCTGAAATTTCAGCCATTTTGGACGCGCAGTTGTTTTTTTTAACAATAGTTTGCGTGAGTATCTGCAAAATAGTTGTTTATAAAGATGATGGCCTCCTCATTCGACAATTATCTCTGTCCTCCGAGCACAACTTCTAGCCTAGGGAACAAAAAAAAAACTAAATTTGGTTTAGATCTGATTAGTAAGAAGAGTGGTCAAGTAGTTCAAACCACAATTCGTAGATTTTCGCCATGGAAACTGCTGAGATGTGAGCTTGTGCATCGTCTTGGCGAGAAAAAATAATTTGTTTCTGCAAATGTAACCTTTTTCTGCAATTTGTGCCTTCAGCTTGTCAAGTAATGATGCGAAGTATTCGCCTATCATGTTTTTTTTTCTATCAAGATAATTGATTGAGAGAATTACATGACTATCCTATGAAATATTCACGGCCAAAGGAACAGTCTTCGCATTTTTTGGAGCTGATCGAAGTTTTTGGTGTCGCAAAAGTTCATCTTCTTCTAAGCTGGTACAGTCATTTTTTAATTCAACTGCCCAAAATATTACTTTGGTATATGATGGTGTAGAGTCCTAGTACGTTAATTTAGCGTATGTATATTGCCTTTCAAAAACAAATATGCAGTGACAGCTAGATACTCAATTTTCCATTGTCACAAAAACGTGCGTATCGACTCATGCAAACAATTGTAAAAAAAAAATGCACATCCAAAATGGCTGAAATTAGAGAGTACATTCAAAAGCATGAGCAAACATATTCCCCAATTTTTGTTGGCAGGTCGGAAACTTTTCAGACAACAAAAAAAAAAAAAGTTTCAGTTATGTCGTCCTGCCAATAAGAGGACGTGCTATTGCTGTATTGGTGGCTGCGAAATAAAAATAATATATATAACGGTCCTGTGTATATCTACGTAATAGTGAAAGACAGCATAGTACTTATGTCGTTAGAAATTAATTAAGTGCCAATGAGGAGAAATTACAAAGTTTCCACAAAATGTCTGAAATCTAAAATCACGCTCTCCTCCATTCGTCATCGACATCAAATAAAGAAAGAACTGAAAACTCCCCAATTATATTAATATTTATGAAAAAAATGTCACTGACTCCAACTGGTACTTAAAATTTCCAAACAATAGTGATGAACCACAATTACAATTTTCATGAAACCTTGATTGCACAACTGTGCCATATTTTGGTTACGTGTAACTCAGCTTATATTTTGATTTTTGCTTTGAATGGTTTCATGAAATTATAAAGTTACACGAAAATGGTTTCATTAAAAATGTGTTTCAGTGGTTGACACGCTTAAGGGCGCGTTATCTTGATGCTTTATAGTTCCTATAAACTTTCCGCGCTGTTCAACTGTAGTATTTTGAAGTAACTTTAAAATACATTAAACATTTATTGTTTTAGATAACTCATTGTCAAGTCACGTTCTAAGGTTTTTCAAAGTAAAAAAAAGAACTAAATGAACTATATGTCTAAATATTTCTGCTTTTTATTATGTTCTACTGAATTATTTATGATACATTAATATAACTTAAATATGTGCATCCTTATCTGTCGAGATTTATGAAACAAGGAATATTTTGAATATTTTATTACAGGAACTTTACTTTATTAAAAATTTCAGTTTAATCATGAAATTGACGATGACATTAACGTCCCGAATTATTTAAAATATATCTGAAACCGAATGACCTAATATATTTTCAAATGATTTTTGTGTAATGAAATACGCTCAGAGTATTTTAGATGTATATTGCATTCCAGAATATTGTTAATTTAATTGAAAGGTAACACCATTTTTTTATGTTTCACTATATTATAATTTTATATTGCGGTTTGGTTTTAATTTTGTAAATAGATGGTTTATTCTGAAGTTAGCAGTCAAGAAAACATTCATAATGAACATTCGCTATTTAATTGCTTGCTCACTTACTGAAATGTCATTTTTTTTTACTTTTACACTGCTGAGAGACAAACTAAAATAAGTTATGTTTATGTTAAGTATGTTTATATTATAACTATAAAAATGAATCCTTATAAGTATTTTAAATACAGATATTAATGCAATGGAACTATGTTAATGATTATTTAAGGTTCTTTATAATTTTTATAGTTTTTTATGTAGAAATAATAAATTTATACTTCTATTGTCAAAATAACTAATGGTATTAGGACTATTAGATAATATTGAGTAAAATTCGACAAAACTTTCCATTTCCTAATGCAAAATACTTATTATACTCATTTTACTAGGTCTTGGTCTGATAGTATATTAGCCATGACAATCTATAGTACTGTTATTAAAATAAATTTTTATAAATTTTATGGTATCAGCAAAGCCCCAAAAATGCCACATGACGGGAGAAGCTGAGCCTTGTAGGTCCCGTGAAGCCCTGAGAGCCACTCGCCAGCTCGACCCAGGTTCCGGACCGCCTGGGCGTATATCGCGGGGCTGTAGCTCACTCTTCCTCCCCTTAGACCACGTGACACCACCCCCTCCGCCACTCCACCACCTCACGGTTCTCTCTTGGCAGATTCAGGCAAGTCGTAAACTGCCCAGCGGTCGCCTCTTTGGTTGCTCGTGCGGGAATTGTGAACGTCGTTAAGTTCACGTTTTAGAGTTTTGCGTCGTACAACAGTACACAGAGTGGAATACGCTCCAGTTAGATACCTGTGGATTGAAAGTGATTTGCGAATTCAGAAAAACTAAACTGCCATCACCTGTTTGACCATCCTGCAAAAACAATATCTGCCGAGATAATTAACAAACCGTTCGCCTTAAATTAACCAACTTTCCAGATATAAGTATTCGTAAAACTCTGTGAATGTATTCGTATATTTACGGCTGATGATTTCACTTACGTTTTGCATGAACTCGCGTGAAACATCCTGGTTTAGCTGGCTGATTCACAGCACTGTCTTATTTATCCTTTCACGTGACTTTGCCGTGTTTACGACAGAACACATAACTCGGGTTGAATTAATTAAAGTTTCACGTCTAATCTACACCAGGGCTAATAGAAACGCTGAGGTGGTTAAGAGATGACAACTGCCAGCCAGCGGTAGAGTGGCCGTATCACATCGACCCACTCAGAAGAAGGGGAGATTCTGCATTTAAAAATCAGCCTATAGGAAAGCAAATGTGGGTAGAGTATACATAGGACTGTGAATTACTGCTGACAGAAAATGAATTCGCAATATTTCCCGGTCTCTACTCATTGTACTTGGTACGTCTAAACACTTATTTAATAAGGTCATGTTATTTCATTACTAGTGATTTGAATTTGTTTTTGTCAAATTGCTTCTCTATATTTTATCATTTTTACCAAAAAAAAATAGTGTGTTGGGATACCATTTGTAAAATTGTCATATTTTTTTACGTTAGCTAAATTTAACAGTTCTGTATGTAACTCATAAGTTAATTCAGTCCTTGTACGCAGAATATAAGTATCTGTGATTTTCCGTCATTACTAGATACCGATAACATTCGCGGTATTTATTGGTACCAGTATGAACTCCACACACTTATACACAAATAAGTTGTTCTCGATTGTCCATTGGATGCTGCCTCATTTTAGTTCCCGCCAGGATTGAATGTGATTGGGTCATACGAACATTGCAATGTTGTTTATGGCCTCTTCTTTTTTCGAGGCATTTCAAAACTTCTTATGTTACAATAAGAACGTAGTTAGTTCAAGTTTATAATGGTGGGCATTCCAACAACGCTTCAAATAATGACGCATATTTTGCAGGTCTGTAATCATTGGTGTGTGATTTATTGATGTTTGGATTTTATTTTGCGTGTGCGCTGTTTGCAAGCGCGAGAGCGTTAATGACGACACAGGTTGGCTATGAAACTTTACCCCACCCCCCTCCCAACCACCTCCCCTTTTGTGCGGTCTCACCGCTAAAGTCTCACCTCTAAGAGAATTTTAACGCCGGCAACCATACATTTTTATAGCGCAGTCGTAAAGATAAAGGCGCCGTGAATGTCACTCTCATCGTAACGATTTATTCACCGGAATCTTAGAATCTAAAAAAAACGCGTTCGTGAAAACGCCTGACGCTCTTCGGAAAAAAATTGCGATTCAGAGATGGAAAAATTTTTGTTTAGTGGCGCTTTTCGTGTAAATCACGAGCAGTGTGCAGATGGCTTGTAGACTCGTGCATCGAACAGCATATTTAAGAGACTGCTAACTTGTGTGTGTGGAATGGTGAAACCACGATGCATTAATGGAGATATCGCCCCTAAGTGCAAGGTTTTTAGATATACTTTTTATTATTTCATATCTTCGCCTCGTGGACGGTGAGGTCGTTAGAAAAGGATTCACGCAGCGAACACAGGGGGAAAAATCATGTGCTTTGGGAAACCTCCCAGCATTTGCCTCAAGTGATTACCTTATGAGATTAAGTTTTTTGGTTTTGGTTTTGGTTTTTTTAATTATTGAAATACCTCAATCTTTGTCAAATGACGAGCAGTCTTTTCCTCACAGACGCCATGATAGTCAGTGATAATATATCTCGCCTTCCGCCAACAACTAATGGGTTTCTGTTTCCGAAGGGGCCAAACTTTTTTTTTTTTTTTGCAATTAGTAAATGACGTTGGTATCAACATGGATGGTGGGACCAGTAGTGTAAACTTGGTATAGTTAAAGTTCCTTATAACACCATTGCCAGTGATTGTGAAAAGAAAATTAGTTTACCTATAAGATCCCAGACCTGACTGGTAATCTAACCCTGGGTACTTCACTCCCCAGTAAAACGTATTCAACCAATATTCAGAACACAAGTCAAGAAATAAGCAGAGAGGGAAAAATTGTTAAACACTTAGAGTAAGTAGATAAAACCTTTCAATATCGGATTATTTTTCCTTTTTTGAATTAATTTTTCAGATAAAATAATATTTCAATTATATAACTCATCTTGCCATACAAAACTCCTTAATAGTAGGTAACTGTGCCGAAGCGAAAAATATATATAATAATTTTGATGTTTTTTTTTCAGTTGTGAGAATGTTAACTTCAGCTAATTGTGATAAATTAATGACATCTTTAAATGCGTGACTTTTAATTATGTTGTTAATAAATGTAAAAAAAATTAAAAATAAATACATTGTTGAGGGAACCGACTCACTCAACAACCTATGAGTAAAAGAGCCGAGAAAAACTGTAATGAACGATTTTAGCCTACATTAAATTTTAAGTATGACTTTGTTAATATTTCAAACCGGTTCGTGTTCACCAGAATGGCCCAGTCATCAGTAGACTCGGTGTCTGGTTCGATCCGAGGCGCTGAGTGCTGCAACTCTCTTGTTCCTTGTGAGCATCTGCGAAGCGCACCCACCCTCCATTACGGCGTGTGTCGGGGTGTGTATAGTGCGGGCCTAAAGTCTCGCGAGCCCGACTGTGCGGCTGATGGAAACGTGTTGCTCGGATCGGATCGGATCGACGTAACTCAGCTAAATAGTTGGCGGAGCATGGATCGGTTACGCATCAACTGTTATAGAACCATCAGTAGTTCATAATGGCGGTACGCGTGTATCGAAGTATCGGTCGTTAGGCACTAAGTGTTTTAGCCGGAATGGCACTAGATAAAGAAAAAACATGAGTGCCTGGCTGCCACGCGCGTTACAATTGAAACTTCACAGATAAGAGGAAGATAAAATTTAAAACACGTATGGTCATGCGTTTTAAATATACCTGTATTCGCTAGTATCTGTTTGTATCTTAAATGGAATATAAGAATTAACTATTTTGTTTGTGATAGCTAAAATATGATACATAACACTATGTGACATGCATATACAAACTGTCACAATTCTAATGCTAAAACCGGATCGTACATCAGAGCTGAGATTTTATAGTTGAAAATTTTGAGTTGCCAAAGAATGAGCAAGTATGTAAACGATACAAAATTATTGAAATGTTAATCATACGCAGCTGCTGCTATCTGTAACAGGCTGTGAATATGTTTCAATTTAAACTATTTTTTTCTCTCTCCAAGACACATGCCATCAATTGATATTTGTTACATGGGTGATTCTACAATAAGGAGGTAATTTGTGCGGCAATCAGTTTAAAACAGTTTTTTTTTTATTTTGTATGTTGCTATTTTTAACAATAAATCACATCATCTTAATGTATTTTATTAAATAACATCACGATTGAATGCCTAATTAAAACACATTTTTCTGACATTTCTTACAAAGTCTAAAATAGTCTCTACCCTGGCCTGTCCCCTTGCCGGTTTCAGTTTAATTTTCAGACAATACATACGTTTTTGTATCAGATGCTAAACTAAAGTATGTTTAATAGGTATTTAAATGATTATACTTTAGTATTATTCATATGTTATAGATTAATTTTGTTTATTTTCAATAATTTTTACACTTAACTTTTGTCCCGCTTTTTTGTGTATCTACCCTGCCAAATTTCGTTCCTCTACTACAAACATAAATTCAAGACGACCATTTTGCAAATAGCGCTCAGGGACATCTATCTACGTGAAGTTGGCAATACTAATCGCGTAAGCCGTTAGAGCGTCGCCATTTATTAGTTGTTTCGACGCGACCGTGCAGTGCAGTGGTTTCGCAAGGTGGTTAAGTCTTTCCACTGGTAAGTCATAAAACTTATAATATTCATTTAATTTATTTGCATTTACTACCCTAATTTAATAATACTGTGATAGTTTAAGTGAGATATACAACTAACCCAAATAAATAAGTCTGCTTATTAAAACAATTGAATTTGTCATGAAAACGTCTCTTGCCTGCCGTATTTCCCTGTCAAGATAACTGCCAGGGGAAAGAGCCACTGACCAGGGGAGATAATATTCATCATAAGATATTTGTAAAAACTAATGCAGACAAAGCTAACTTCTATTAACGTCAGTTTTAAATGACTTAAACCTTTATGGCAATTGAAAATTGTTGTGATAAAAAAAATAAACGATGTTCTTAGTTTATATTGTTATTATATTATTGTTATTATTACAGGCTATGGCACCACGGAAACATTTAACACGTAAAGAAAGGTTACAGAAGAAAAGTAAAGCAGAGAGGCTACGATATTAAAAGATAAAAAAGTGATCAAAAAAAGTATGAATTGCAAAAGCAAAAGAAAAGAAAAAATATTTAAAAAAATAAGATGAAAGGAACCATAAAAACTGTCAAACAAATGACTCCTAGCGAGCACCGTAAGGCAAAAAAGACATGGAAAAAGAAAGCAAGAGAGCGTAGGTAACGACTTGCTCTTCAAAATATAACTTATATTCCAGCAACACCATCAATTTCAGATGTTGATCATCAGATGCCGCAAAGTAATTTCGTAGAAGAGTTATTGCCAAACTTATATCAGACCGAGCTAGAAGACAAATATATTTAATTAATAAAAAATATGAGACTATAAATAAACTAAAGACTAAATTAGCATGTTACAAAAAAAAGTTACAAAGAATTTTAAAATATGATTAAAACAGGTTCATTTAATGAACCTTATACCGAATGTGGCCGAAGCGCATAGGTATAGGCAATATGAAAATTATCCTATTTATCCAAGTCTGATTATCACTTAAAAAGCACAAGTCTTCTTAATTAGTATTAATAAAAGAATATTTTATTATTTGTTGAAGGTAAAATGGCATGTTAATTTACATATGTGTATTTTTATAAGTGAGACGTTCTTGTTTTAGAAAGAATGCTGTAATAAAATAATCTGATTAATGATTAATATTATAGTCTGATAAAAATTATAGTCTGATTATATGTCAAGAACAATGTTTAATAAAAGTTGATTTTATTGATCATATTCATTATTTTATTTTGTTTAAATCTCTCCCCTGGTGAAATAAGTATCTACCCTGATCTTGATGTCTCTTCCCTGCCTGATGTATTTACCCTGGTCTTCGAAGAAGTAATAAAATATGTATAAAGTGACTTTCCCTTACGTGAAAAGGTGCATAAACAGGATAAAAATCGTAATGTAAAGGTTATGTGAAAAAGCACCAACTTTTCTCCTTGGCCGTATTCTCTATAGGCTTGAAACCTCCTATCGTAGAACTACCCACATAGTTCAGGCATTTTAGCAAAAAATACGCAGGAATAAAAAAGAAATCACGAAAAAGCTTATTTTTGGTAGAGAAGTTTTCAGTGGTATCCTAAAGGAAATATCAAAAGTCCCCATAGCTCCGAGTTGAGCTAACGCCGCCATTTTGAAAAAATGGCGCGCAAAATGGGTTTTTAGTAAATAACTCGTTTACTATTGTTTATAGAGAATAAAAACTTTAACCAAACATAATGAACACAAAAATATCTACATAATTGATCCCTTGACGTTTTTTTATTAAATGCATACTTTAGGCGCTACAATGGAAAACATCTTTTACATAAAATTACCACTTCTTCGTGCCACAGTAAATACGTCTTCTTCGCGTGACTTACTAAACAAATGTTTCTTTTCCTGATGTTGCATACAAAATAAAAACGCTTTTTAATGCCATAATGACATTTTTAACTTTTCGCTTTTTTATGCCTTTTTTGCAGTTTCTTCCACCTGCTTCTTCTTTAACACGAGATCCATGCAGTTGTGTTGCAATTTTCACCACCAGGATCATCGATGTACTGAATTGAAACAGGAAAATATTTTTTTTCAATTCTTCGGTAGTGTTCGGGCAGGGTTCAGGACTGTTCGGGCGTGTAGCCCATGTTTCACGAAGGTAAATATTAGGGTGTGTTGAAAAGGACATGTGAATCGTAGGCGACCTTTGTTATGTCTCGGTTAGAGCGTGATAACTCAGTTCAGTGGTGTCTCGCCTCACATTCGTAAGTGCCATCTGTTAACAATCAGAAGCAAAGGGCCTACATCTTCAGTATGGATACAGTACTTTCACTTAGTGAACTTAGTAAAACAGTTCATCAAAGCTGAACGTTCAGGTGACTGGGAACTGCATCTTAAAACAGTTCATTCAATGTTCCCTTTTTTCTATGCAGCCGGACATACCGAATATGCAAAAAGCTGTCATTTGTACCTTCAAGACATGTACGGACTTGTGCGCAGGTTGCCCACAAAAGAGTACGAAGATTTTACGCGAAGAGGATTTTTCACTGTCAGAAGATCTGACAAATATTGGTCTGGTTTGTGGACAGATTTAACAATAGAACAAACACTTATGAGGATGATGAAAAGCAGAGGTGGCCTTACTCGAGGTCGTAGTATGAAAGAAAGTGTACTAGATAAGTGGATACTAGTAATACCAGCAACTTTTGAAACGTGCTCAGCCATGGAGGATTATGCTTCTGTGTATGCATCAACAGGTGAACAACATGTACAACTTAGAAGTTCGCGCATTTCAAGAGATGATGCAAACATTGGCAAAGTTCTGCGCTGGTTTGAGGTTCATCCATCATTTCCTCAAACAGATAAAATCATGTCCATTGCAACAGGACTGGTAGGTGATGGTTCTGTGAACTGTTATGATGCTTTTACGGTGGGCACAAATGCTAAAAAAGTAATTATCGGTAGCAATTTTGCTGAAGCAAAACTCAAGAGAATAAACAGCATCCGCTCTTTAGCATGCACTAACAGTTCTGTAAAAATTAGAGATGAACCAGTAAACATAACCCTTCTTTTCCAGTGTTGTTTGTGCATAGTAAATGAAGAATACGAACTTGAAGAATACTTCAGATATGAACTGTCTCCACGACCCTTATCTTTGTTCGATGGGGAAGGAATGCGTAAAACTAATAAATCTGCTCTTTATAAATTGATGAAACCCAAGAGCATGACAATTCCATTGGATGATCAAAATATATGGTATGTCGTAGATGGAGGTTTCCTTCTTCATCGTGTTTTCTGGCCTCCACAAAGTAAGTACAATGAAATTGTTGGAGCTTATTTAACTTATGTGAAGAAACATTATGGACTTCAAGTCGTGATTGTATTTGATGATTATAGTGTGAATGATGATTGTACAAAACAAGTTGAACGTAACAGGCAATATACAACCCCAAAATGTGCAGAAATTGTATTTGAAGAAACAATGGATGTCACCGTGTGTTGAGATGCATTTCTTACAAACAGTAAAAACAAACAGCGCCTTATAGCCATGCTGTCCAAAGCATTCCAGAAGACTGAGATTACTGTTGAACAGGCTCTTGACGATGCGGATTTAATGATCGTTAAAACAGCAATGGATCTTTGTGAAGAAAAGGAAGTTCAAGTTTTCATTGTGGGAGAAGATATAGATCTTTTAGTCTTAATGTTACATTATTCAGTACCAGCTGAACGTCTTACATTTGTAAAGCCTAGCAAAGGAAAGGATGAATCTGTCTTATATACACCTGAATCTTTGCAAACATGTCCTATTATTTCAAGAGAAACTATTATATTGCTACATGCATTTTCTGGTTGCGATACATCTGCATTTTTTCGCAAAGGCAAGATAACTGCATTCAAATTACTAAATAATCATGCAAAAATTAAGGAGTTTGTATCAACATTGATAAATGCAAATGCGTCGAAAGAATCAATTGGCCAAGTAGGGTCAAATTTGACACTTGCTCTGTATAAAGCACCTAAGTCTGAAACATCAGTAGATAGTTACAAATATAAATGCTTCAAGAATGGTGTTGCTCATAGCAAAAAAAAGGTAATGCTTTCGAATATTCCCCCTACCACTGCTGCTTCTCTTCAGCATTCTCTTAGAGTATACCATCAAGTGCAAATTTGGCTTGGCCACAAACTTCCTCCTACCTCATGGGGTTGGCACTACGGAAAACAGAGAGAACTTGAGCCGACAACCACATTAGAACCTCCTGCTCCTGATAAACTGCTAAACTTAATTTCTTGTAGCTGTGGTGTGGATGCAGAAAAGCAGGCATGAAATGTTCAGATATTTGCAGTTTGTGCCATGGAATGTCATGTACAAACACACCATCAATAAAAGTTGACAATGAATTTGATGACATGGACGTCACAAATGACACAAGCTCTGATGAAGATGGTAGCTAAGATATCATACCAACTCAAAAGGAAATAAGGAGAGTGAGGTATGCTCCTACAGTGTGAAAAAGTGGAATAGGCCTACTGGGGTCACCACTAAAAAAAAGCGCGCCAAATCTCTACCTCAAGGGTGGTGAGGAAATGAGAAATAAAGAGCAAACATAAATTTCTGGAAGGTACGCACCGAGCAATGAATTAAAAAGCATCAAATCTTGATAGCAAGATTTGGTGAAAGAATTTGCTACATTGAAGTCTTCAAATTGAAGAGAGATAGGAAGCGATAAAACTCAATTATCTATGTACAGTGTAAACCAAAACATGGTCTCAAACGTCAAGCAACACTTCAAACTGCAGCATAATCAACTTGTTTAGCCCGAATATGAAGCATCGAGGAAGGGTCGGTTCATTGTGAAAATTTATTTTCCACTGTAGCTTCAAAACTATGGGTTAAACGAAGAAGGTTCTAGGGAACATTTTGGTAGATTTTTGTTTATAGATTCTTTTTTGTAAAGATTATTTTTCTATAAAATTCACGGTTAATAAGTAATTAACAAAAAACGTGTTTTTAGTGCCATTTTTTTAAGATGGCGGCGTTAGCTCAACTCGGATCGCTGGGGACTTTTAGGATTCTCTTCATAACTAAATTGCAGACGTCTCCACCAAAAATCAGCTTTTTCGTAATTTCTTTTTTTAAAAAAACTAAAATGCCTGGACTAACATATTTTAGACTCTCTAACTCCGTTACCTACTCACTTCCATAACCTTGTGTTTATAATATTTCTCTACCGGCTATTAAAAAAATATTCACTTCAAAATTGATTCGTCCAAGGATATTTTTTAACATTCTGTACTACTCCCCCCCCCCCCCCCCCCTCCAGCTTAGATACGTATCCCTTTCCTTAATTCCAGTTCCTCAGCTGCCCCTCCCCCCCCAACCCGGGAGGGTTGCCCTCAGCTCGCAAGACGTTTCGCCTGCACTATACGCCTACTCCCTCGATTTCGGAGGCAGCCGAAGGCAAGAGAAGTTCGCCGCCCAAACCCCCCTTCACACCGCGGAATGAGATGGCGGTAGCGGCGTACGCGCGGCCGTATAAGTTATTCAGGACACACACACACACGCGCGCGCGCAAAGGACGTGACGAAACTTTCCCTGAACTCGTGTACACCACACGTGATGATGAACTTGGAACTTGTTAGGCATCGCGTTCCCTCGTAATGCAGTGCTTTGCATTTTCGCGAGATTGTGGCGCTCGTGTGCAGAGTTTTAATTTTTGTGCACGTCGAAACAGGAAACTGATTCAATTGAGCAAGAAGAGAAGCGTTCTTTTTTTTTAATTTTTTATGTGTAAGCATCCTAGCTCTCGGTATACGGTATTTGGTAGGAGTAATTGCGTGAATGGAACGTAAGCCGCATGGAACGGAAATGTGTCCCTAAACACGGTGCCGAAGTCGTCAAGATGGCGGACCCAAGTGTAGCAACATAAACATAAATTCCTTCGTAAACATTAGGGGACATTCCATGCGCAATAATGTGTCAAATGAAACTTTATGAATATACTTGGTAAACTAAAATAGTTTTAGTAAAAAGTAATCACAATTCTTAAAATATGTAAAAAAAAAGCTGGTATTACAATGTTGGTAATACGTGCTCTATTTCCAAAGCCCCATAAGTCTCGGTAGCGAAGTGGTAGAGAGCGCACGATTTATAACTTCATAGGATAATTGTTGACCTGGTGCAAACCTCGTCACTGAAAAAAAAAAATTGTAAATTGCTTTTATGTACCTACAGATTACGGGATTATTCAAATTGTGCTTAAAGCAAATATGTATTAGTTTTACCTTTCATTTGTTTTATTATTGCCATAATATTATTAAATACATAGATCAATCAGTTGTTTTGGTTATTTCATATTAGGTAGGCTTGTAAGCTTTATTTTTTCTTAAAATAAAATCAAATTATATGTTTACAAGTAATTTGCATAAAAATTTTACTTTCTAACTAAAACTTTATATAAACGCCACACACGTTACCCTAAATTAAAATGTGAGATGGTTTTCCTTCACTTTAGATTTAAGTTGCCAACTTAGTTATATTTTTGTAAGTGAAGTGTAGAAGATTAAATATTAAAAAAATAATTCATCAGGTTACATCATTTTTAAAATGAACTACGGCAATTTTCATGTGTTTGCAGTATTACGGTTAACTGAACAGCAAAATGTTTATCCATCCCCGTTGTGCTTGCTTTGGTCGGCAACTGCGTTGGCTGGGTTTCTGTTACCATTCTAGTGTTCGTGTGTATGGTGTAACGAATTCTTTCTTCTATTTTGCTAAACAAACTTTTATGCCTACTTTTATACCCATGGGTATAATAAAATGTTTAGCCGAGATTGGGCATTGTGTGGGGTGGGCTTAGTGGTTTTATGAGTTTTAACAAGACAGGTAATATTTCAATAATATTCCTTATCATAAGTTAAAAGCTGTGGTTTCGTTTTTTTATGTCATTTTCCTTTTTCTCGCAGCCGTTTCTAGATGTTTAAAATTTCCGTCTGCTAATAAAATGTTTCGATGTTTCGTGCTGTCATCTGTAAGTGATAGTGGCAAACCACGTTTACGATTCAGGCAGTGAATTCTAGTCGTGGGTGTAGAAAGTTCGTGTGTGATTCGCTTCCAGGAATTTTGGTACTTGAAGAAATATATTATGCAAATATTTATCACGCTCGGCGTTAAACAGCGCGACGCAATGCCATGTGCTTTTTCTAAGGCTGAGTTTATAAACTAAGCCAGAAACACAAGAAAATTAAAACGCAAAATATTCAGCAACAAAATTTTAGAGTACCAGTTTATATAATACGCAAGTATCAATAACGCAACGAAAGTATTCTTCATCCTGAAACTTTCTTGTGTTTTGGCTTGGGTTTTCAACGGCCATGTTGGAAGAGAAGTGTTCCGAAAACTTTTAAGAACGCATACATTATATGCATAGAAGGCTACGATGCGGTTTTTATTATAAACGTTAGAAATATTTTGATAATTTTCGTACAAGGGAAAGAAAATAAGACGCTCGGCATAATTTTTTTTTAAAAATAATTCTATGTTAAATTTCGTGTCCGAGTTTCATAAGTTTGTTTTCAAAATTAGAACGCATGAATTTTCTCATTACCGAGGTTAGATGTTTACACATCTCTGGCGACTACTGAAACACTCGTTCACTTTTTAAATGTAAGCGTGGTTTGTGCATGCGTGCCGTTATACCTCCGAAACCCTTGGGGGGTTATATGGTATGGAAGCCCTCCATCCCACATCCATGAAGATGGTTTCTGTTTGGAACTGCCGGGGTTAGGTTTGAATATATGGGTGTCAAAAGAGGGCATCGTACCAATGGACTTGTTAATGGAAAGTCAGTGAAGCAGCTCTTAATCAAATGCAGAATTGTCCATAATGTTCTAGATCGCTATAGAATCTTCCTAAAGATTCGATAACGTGTTAGAATGTTCTAACATGTTGCAGAATGTTGTAGAATGTTCCAGAATGTTATAGAATCATTGTAAAAGTTTCAAAATTTATTAGATTGTTCCAGAATGCTATAGGATTTTCTAAAATGTTACAGAAGATTCTGGACCTTCGAAGGTACTTCCAAATCTGCTTTGATAGGAGCTGGCTGGCTTTGTCCGAGCGAAGCGAGGGTAACTCCGACTAGTTAAAGGAACCAACGACTTTTTAGTTTGGGGTTTGCATTCAGAAACTTTTATTATTTAACCACTTGCGAATCTTTTCGAATTTTGTTATCATTACTTTGCAATTTGGAATTATTAAAAAATATTTTATTTAAATATTTAATTTGACAATATATGTGACACAATTATAATCGCTTTATGATATGGCTGCAAGTGCTACAATAATTTATTAAGCCATTTTTAAAAGTATTGAATAAAATAAAATATAACAGTAAAATTATGAATTATTTTTTAAAATTATAGTTTAAGATTTTTTTGGATTATCGTGCAGTGAGGAGCTTCTCAATAAACTCAAAGTGATTTATTAATGCTGCCATTCCAACCTGACGAATATAACTTGATGATTAGATATGAAGCAGAAACTCGATCTTGATTCTACGCGAACAAAATGGTGTGTACAGCTTGTTTATTTATGTAATTTGTCATGGATAATTTTTACTTAATATGTTTTTTACTGCCGCAGAATTTTTTATTGTATATATTATTATTTTTTTAAGAAAGTATCTGTGTCAGTTCTGCCGGTACGAGAAGAAAAATAAAACGCTTTATGCCTTTACACTCTTCACTTTTGGTATTTTAATGAAGACCTCGCGAGTAAAAAAGCAACCACCAATAATCTTATGAATTGTGGCCACAATAAAGTTGATTTTTAGAAAATTTGTTAGAAAACATCTGCTGTAAAGCTTTATCCTTTTGAATTTTTTTTATAATACCTAAACGAAACTACGGGTAGCCTGTGTACACTACACACGATCGACACCTTAAACTGTGATCTCGTTGTTATGAGGGGGCTGTCACTATTATTATTCAAGTAAGCACACGTTGTGGAGCGTGCATGAATCTTGGCAAACACGTATGGTTGTGCGCATGGTTTCCCCGGAGTGGGGGGGGGGGGGGGAAATAGGGGGCGGGATAACGTTTATCATTCCCACATTCACAGTTACGATTTTGCAAGCCAAGCGGGACCTACTGTTTGGTTCCAGGGGGACCCGGGCTACGTGTTTGCAGCTTGCGTGCTGGGTGTTGGAGCACGCGGCGGTAAACAAGCTGGTGTAAACGCGCGAGGGGGTCGGCCGGCGATCCGACGTGAAATAACGCGTGCTGGTCGCGTGACGCGTCGCGGGTCGCGAGGCTGAGCCAAGCGCCCGACGCGACTGAAGGGTATTCGTGGCCGGCGGGGAGGCGTCGCGTGCGAGCGCCGATAGCTGTGGGCCCCCGTCAGTCTCCTGCACTCGTCTGCAACCCTGCTGCAGTTGCTGTTAACTACCCCCACACCGCTTGTTCGCCGCTCTGTTGGGAAATATGGAAGACCGGTTAAGCAAAAAAAAAAATCAGTCGGAGAACAGGATGGTACCAGATCTGGAAAAACAGAATGGAGAATTTATGCACGACGTCTGAGCAAAGGGGGAAAAAAATTTCTGGACAAAGAAAGAAGAAAGAAGTCAAGTAAAATTATCAAGCTAATATCATAGAACTGAAACCTAAGATGCGCTCCTCTCAGCCACCGGAATGAAAGCCCATAAGATTAATGATACATGATATTAAATGATTACATAAATGAAGATAAAGAACCTGCCATTTTAAACCCATGTTATACCCTCAACAGTTATCAGATATAGCAAGTGACATTCAAGGAACATCAAGGAATGCCATCTAGATTAGATTAATGAACATTGTTAGAAACTTATTAAGTTATCATCAAACACACCCTTCTTTCTTGTTCGCGTCTGTTTGTAACTGAAAACTATACACCTTCAAAATTTGCGTTATCATTTTGGGGCTGAAATGCATTCCATCATACACTTCAACTGGTGCTAATTTAACTAGGGGTAGTTTTGACACGCCCCGAAGGACAAGAAACCAATAAAAACATTTTAAAAATTCAAATGACCCAATCACACGCAATTCAGCCAGAAAGTAAAATGTTGCAGCAGCTATTGGTCCAATAGACCCTTTCTTGTAGCGTAGCCTACGTGTTTGTGCCGTTCATTTTTCTACCAAAAAATAACGGTAAATGTGCTGGTTTCTACTGATCACATAACTATGAATAATGCTGTGAGGAGTGGTAGTTCGCTTCAGAAACTAAAGAACTCAGAGCGAGTGCCCAGCCTTTCTCCAAAACGCGCAGGGCAATTCCAATCGCCTACCAAAAGCTTACATATACATCAAAAAGACTTTGAAAGCCCAAATGATTTACTAAATATTCAAATAACAAACGCATTAAGACCTTGTCCTGGATCCACCAAAGATTTTACACAAATAAATACCTAACATCCGCTTCACATTAATTACCCAATATAAAAAACTAATTACTAAGAAAAACGTGTAGGCCTAACATATCTAAATTATAATTAAATACAATGAACGTTGCATTGTTTCAAAAACATTGTGTACTACGCATAGATTGTGCAACCAGTGACTTAAGTTTTTTTTAAAGCAAAAATGAGTCCAAGCTAGTTCGTTGATAATCGTTATTATTGCAGGCCTAAACGAAAGTTATAGTAACTAATATCCGCTGTGTAGTGGATGTTACAAAATGCAGCGAGTAATCTGCAACATGGCGAACCAACTCCTATGTCTCGTAGGGAGTGGTTATGCGCAGCTATCAGCCTCATCGTTTATTGAAGTTCTCAGAGTATCCAGTACGTGAATAAAGTATAAGTTCAGAGTTACCAATAATCATTCGATCACAGCTCACTAATTAAGTACAATACTGCAGGGTGTAATTGCGCGCGGTAAAACAGCCTAGACCCGTGGCCATTGTAATGGTTCCCTGGGCGTAAATGTCTGGTCACAAGTATACAGCACACAAACAATAGCAATTTGCAGCCAAGTTCAAACTTAAACAGCTCAACCCGCACGGAAAATCTCATAGGGATCTATAGTGCGTTCCCTCTCAGTGCGTGTCGACACCACAGTTAACCGCAAAAAAAAAAATCAGAGCATTGCTCAGAAACCTTTCATGTCTAGCTGTAGATAAAACTTCTGCACGAGACACTCTGACACAGTTCTCACGAGTGTAGTTGAAGCGTGTCCAAATAAGATGTAGCAGTTAAGGAGAGCTGCCGTATAGAAAACTGCACATAGCACAAGGCTCCTCCGATGGAGGTGTCTCGAAAAGTGGGGAGCATATAAGGCGCCACAGTTCAGCACAGCTGTGAGTGACCTTGCGGCACGAAAAGTTCGTTACAGCTGAAAAGTTTTAATAGGAACCGGAGGGGGTGAACACTGATTCGGTAAATCTTTAGGTCGATTCAAAATCGCTCTCCCATTCACTTCATCACCGCCAGGCTACAACAGGCGAGAAATTTGAGGGCGTCGACATTTGACTAGCACGCTCGTGGGCCGCACAGGCTGGAGACAGGCGGACCTGGGCAGAACCCGGAGACTGTTGCGCAGACAGGTCGCAGCAAGCCCGGCTCAGTTTCTCGGGGGTTCCGCCTCTGGCCGCTCACAGCTCGCAGCGCGGCGCGCGCTCCCAGCGCCTCAAGCTTCGCTGTGATTTCGACTTGCGCGAGCGAGGAAACGCCGCCATTTCCAAAGCGCACTAATTATGCGCAACACAGTAATTACGGTACCATCAATGTTTTGCAAAGAAAATTAACTATTAACTGTGAAGCCCCCGACATATTGGATTTTCCCATCTGTGTTTTTCCTTAACTGTAATTTTGAACCATTTATCCGAATTTTTTTGGCATGTCAGTCTCATCTCCCCAGGCTCTCTATACCTTGCTGCAACCACGTGTTTACCAACAGAATCTAGTCGGTAAGTGCAGCGGGGAACTAATTTATTATTACACGCGGACGACTACAGTGTCGTAACAATCACACCAGTTCCACAACGTGTTGACTTCAACACGTAGCCAAAGCTAAGTCCTATGCCATGTCGACTCAAAACATTTAGCACGATTGCAAGCGCTATCAAAATATTTGAGATTGCAGGATGGCAAGGCATAATCTCCCTTAAACAAAATTGGTTAAGCAAATTAAGATATTTAAGCAAAATAATTAAGCAATAAAATAATAGAATTAGGCAACCAGATAAATTACAAAATCAGTTAAATACAAGGAAAAAAAGTTATTGAAGGTAGGTTGGAGAACACTATTCAGCTGACTATGTAGTAGTTTCTCTGAAGATCCAGCTGTCTGGAGCAACAGGAAAAATAATTTTGGTTACTTTGAGTGTATACTTCGTCGTAAAGTCTGTAAATGTATTCTGATGTATAGCAGAGTAGAGGGCAACAAATTCTGGCCTGGCGCTGGACTAATGCAGCGAAAACAACCGGGCACGCGTGAACCAAGCGGCACTGAAACCACCGGTACTCTGTTTCATTTCTTCCCTTTGATTTTACGAAGAAGATTCGTTACAAAATCTCTTGGGATCTTCGTAAACTTGCCAGTAACTTATTAAATTGGGAAGTAAAGATTTGCCAGTACAGTACTTTGAACACAAAACTCTCATGAATCATCCAACTATGAATTCGGAATAAAGCGTGATTTAAAGAATAAATATCTGTCTTATAACTAATTTATTATATCTGATATAATAATCTATATATAAAAGATATAAATAATGTAATAATTAAAAATTATAATGTATCTATAATATATCTACAATAATGTATTTTATTTATGATTCGATAATAATAATTCTTAATATAACCTCCAATTTAATAAGATATAATATCTAATATATTTAATAATATTTAATATCTAATCAAAAAAATAGATATCTGTAATTACGAAGAATACATTTTTGAATATATTCTGTAATGTCTAACTGTAACGGTCCTTGTGAGTACGTAACAACGGGCGATCCGGCACCAGGGGTGTGATTGCGTGCGTATGGGGGAAGAGCTCTGGGGGAGGAGAGGGTTGGGACTTGCATTCACGCGAAGTGAAGGGCCTTTACCGAATTCCCCTTCTCCCATCCACGGGTCGGGTGAGGGGGGGGGGGGGAAGTCCGGAAACATCCTGCAGTAATAAATGATAAGACGTAATGCAAATGTTAAACCGGCGGTAACGGACCATAATGCGCGCGCGTGAATTATTAACGGGGCGGCTCTCTGCTGGCATGACGTCGCTTCTGGACTTCCCCCCCCCCTTCCATTTCCCCGTGGTCATGGCACACACGGGAATGGTTACGGGTTAATTGAGCACTTTTAAAAATAACTATTCCTTTATAATAAGCTACGCAGAGTTATGCAATATGCAATTTCATGCTAAGCACACGCCAAATGTTGACTGCGAAAACTCCTGCAAATGTAAAGTCCTAAAGCTATCGCCGTGTTTCGAAGTGCATTCTCGCTGGATTTCCGTGCGGTTTCAAGGTGACCTTGTGCACGCCGGCGTGGTGTGTGTGATTTCTGAGTAGCTGTAGAACCCCTCGTCCAATTTAAATGTCCAATCAAAACCAAGAAAAATACAAGCCTAGTCTTCATTTAAATTTGAAGTAGAAACACGTCACTTCCCCTGTGCACTGTTTCAATCTTTAATCGTAAATTGACGAAGATTTTTGATCAGAAACTATCTAGAGAACGTTAATTATATATTTTCTGCATGAACTCGATGGAATCATTTTGAGTTACAAACGTATCCTCAAAAATTGATTTAAGCTCTAGAAAAACTCTATTTGGCCTTCGACGGCCATATTCGCCCTGTTAACAACTGAACATATAAGTCGAAATCACGTGTAGTTTCTACGAAGATACCGTTATCTAGAACTTCGAAGAACCTTCGTTTATTTCGATGAAAAGTCCGTAAATTTACTGTGTTCTCTAACAGTGTGAAACACTAAAATTTTAACTTTTTTGTTTTTCTTATGCTTTTCATATAGGCCTATCATTTTAAGCATAGAATATAAATAGTTTTTTACACACAGAATATTCTCAAAAAACTAATTAGCGTTTTATATGTATTTTGGTTTTTCGTTATAAGTAATAATACTATTCAGGGTGGAAAGTCTGTACATCGGATAAAATTATGAAAAAATAATTTCTAAACGGCTATTTATATTATACAGAACTCTAAAACATAGTTTTTAAATTTTTGTCTGTTTGTATGTTTTTTTCTGTATTTTTATTCCGGAATCACTACTAAACTGATTTTGAGAAAACTTTATTGTTAGAGTTTTAGCAAACCATAAACACTAAGCCTGATGTAATTGAAAAATTCCGCCCCTTCAAGTGTGGTTTGAAAATAATTAATCATCTCTCTGAAATAAATCGAAAAAAAATATGTAGTATAAATAATAAACAAACCAAACTACTAAATTCTTTTTTCCTTAAAAATTATGCTAAATTCCAAACCTATCATGTGTAAAAGGGGTAAGATTAATTTTAATAATAAAATGAATACATTATTTCATAATCTGATCGAATTGGAGGTTAGAAACTCAGATTAAACGTCAAGAATATAGACTTTAATTTTTTAGTTTTTTTTCGAAATTTGATCATTAAAGTGGTAAAAAGGGATAAGTTTTGTTTTATTATTTAAAAAAAACATACCAAGAAGCAAAATAAGCGAGGAGTAAGCAACTGAGCAAGAATAAAGCATATACTAAGTTACCTTGCATGTTTTGATATTTTCTCGAGATTTTCCGCAAAGAGGGTGAAAAAAGGGTAAGTTAGGTATTACGGTAAAAAATTAAAACTAAGTGAGAGAGAGGTAAGACGCTGAGCATTAATAACATACATAATGGGTAACGTATCATTTATTATCTTTTACCGAAATTCTACCGCAAAGGGGGTAAAAAGTGTGTAAATTAATTTCCTATAATAATAATACTTATCTCAGAAACAAAAAAATAAGCAAGAGTAACGAAAACAAACATGAATAATTTACAAATTTTTTACTCTGGAATTCTTTCACATAGAGCGTTAAAAACGGAAAATTTTGGTTTTATAATAAGAAATGAAATCTCTGAAACAGTTCAAGTAGTATGTAAGAAACTGAGCACAGATAATTTAAATGAGTTACGTAATGTTTTTTTTTTTGTTTTTTTAAGTTATTCCAAACTACAGAGATGGTGCAAATGAGTGTAAGCTAAGTTTTTCTCAAAATAAAATATTTATCTGTAACAAACAAAGCAAGCGATTATAAACTAAGCGAAAATAACCTATAATAAGTTTATAGCGTGTTTTTACAATGTCTGTTTATTTTCACTTCAAAGGGGGCGAAAAGGCTTTAGTTTATTTTTTATTTTTAAAATAAATATCATCTAAACTTATCTGGCGTAAGTTAAAGTATTCAGTATGATTTATAAAAATACTAAACAGATATAATATTAATAGTTTCCGAATTTTTTTCCCCGTTAAGGGCACGAAGTTGTAAATATGGTTTAGTTATACATGAGAAAATAATGTAAACTTATATATTTAAAGGAATTTATGATATTGTTTTCTGAAACAACCTGTTTTGTTGTAACAAAAGTGAGTATTGTTTTAGAAAGCAAAAATTATATGAAATCCACTTAATATGTATATTGTATATTTATTATAAATGTAAGTTTTGTGCAAAAAATTTGGTTTTTACACCTAATGTAGTAAAAATGGGATCATTTCGGTTTAATTGTTAAGGATTTCGCCGTGTTTACTATAGAAAAAACTCTGAATGTTCACATAGGCACCTTTTAAGGAACAGAGAATGAGGGGTGAAAATTTCTTGAGTTTTGTTTTATTAATACTAAACACAACTACAATTTACTGACACATACGATAAAAAGTTTAATACTCGTATTATGCATTTCAAATAATAATGCGATTGTATTTAAAAATCTTAAAATAGTGTAGGTATCTGTAACAAGGTGATATACATCTAGAATTTTTGACTATATATTAAATTATTTACTTGGTTTTTATTATCAAAAATTCCTGTAAATTATTTTGAGAAAAATTTTAAGTTAAATATAAAATTATTATTTATGCTTTATTGTCTGTTTGTATGAAGACCTTTCAACGTGAACTAAAGGGAAAAAATATATATATATGAATGTGATGAACTTCATAAATGGACACTAGTCATGTTCCATTATAAATGAATATTTGTGAACGTGTCGTGGCATTTAAGTACAGGGATGAGTTCTGAACGGTTTCCCTGGAAAAAGCAGTTTTAACCACATCAGGCATACATAAAACCACAATGTAATATCAGAATGGTCTCGAGGACTTCAATGTAATTTTCTTTTTCCTAGTTTGGTTTTGAGTAGGCTATACAAATGTTTACTTTGCTAGACAGAAGTAAAGCCAAAAAAAAAAAAAATCAATTTTATTTTCATAACAATCTCGCTAAGAAAACAATTGCGGAGAGTTTTCCATCGTTGCATGTCAACATGGAACTTTCCGGTTATTTACATAAAATGTTCTCATTATATGAGTAAACAAATAACCTTGGTTGTTAGCATTCGTGCATGAACGTGAGGCTCCGCTTGAAGTTGGAATTTGGTTTATTTTGCTTGAAGAATAGCGGGAACACTCCTCGCTTGTTTGTTGTTGACCCTCACGTCCTGCGTTTGCCATTCGCAGCCTTTCACGCGCCCACGTCCGAGAATTAACGGTCACGTAATGGAATATACTTCACCTCGTGTGTGCACGCAAGCGGTCAGCTTCGCACAGCGTAGTTTAATTATTTGAAGGCTATTGGTGGCGGGCGCTAATTACCAAGTATGTTGTTCTACGATGGCACGAATGAGAAACGGAAAAGGATTGAAGGCTTTCATTCTTCGTCATAAACTACATTCAGCGTTTAATAATTCGCCTACTTTATTTTTCTATGACCAACATCTTAGTTCTCTGTATACGGCATTTGGTTGGAGTAATTTCGTGAATGGAACAGAAGTCGCTTGACACAGAAATGTATAACAACGGTTGCGTATATATTTATCACGCTCGGAATTATTTTGAAGTTATCTACATTAAATTTTGAGTCCGATTTTCGTATTATAAGCGTATTTGCAACATGAAAACACCTTAATTTGCTCGTTACCGAGGTTAGATGTTATACATCACTGACGAGTACCGGAAGACTACCTCGCATTTTCTTTAGGCTTTCATGAATTACGTTTTTATCGTTTTAAAACGTTGTTAACATAACTATTAAACAAAAATTGTTGTGAACATCGGGTCACATAAATTCCAGCAATTAAATTTAAATGGTTATTTTAGTATTAGCATTGACTGTTCGTGAAGAGTGGGATCCGAAGCACATGAAACCTTCTCGGTGCTCACCACTCTTAGACGATGCTGGAAGTTGGGCTTGAGAAACCACAGTTCCAGTCTTGTTCGTCACATGGCGGTACCGACGACACATACTCAGTTACAGAAAATCCTTTTAGTGTTGGTAAAAACCCAGGAGTAAAGCGAAATGTGTTAAATGGTTACCCTTAAAGTAAAGTGTACGACAAGACAACCTTAAGGTTATTTGGAAAAATTTAAATCACAAGATGCCCGACCAAATTTTGAATAGCTCACTATCCTTGTTTACCTATTATTGAAGGCATATTAATCGGTTGTTTCTATTTTAATTAATTTATTTTGTAGGATACTAACATTCAAAATTCATTTTAAATGAATAGTGGTTAACTACTTATATATAGATTTAATAACGCTATTGCTGTAGGTTACTAGGATTAAAGATTCTATGACTAAACGACAGGTATGTGACCATTGTTCGCCTGAAGCTTAAAGTTGCAATCCTTATATTCAGCACATCTTGGGTTCAGCTGTGTCACTGTGGTCGATTAGCTGAAGTGTCGTAAGCCTATCACGCGGTCGACAAAGTTTACTGCACAATTACTGATTTTACTAGGTTACCTTTCCTTCTCCCCAAAAGAAAAAAAGAGCCCGAAGCTCCAACGATCACTCGTTTCAATACAGGCCTGCAGCTTCACGAAGGCTTTGTGTGATGGATAACGTGATCCGTAAATCTTCACAAAGCATTCATGCGATTTACTATATTTTATAAGTGAAGTCCCAAGCTAAACAAGCTCTGCAGCACTGCAGGCTTGCTGAAGTGGTAGTCGGTAGTATGTATAGTGCATTGGTGATCCTCGAGAACACTGTTGCAGATGGACGTGACGGAGCTGTGCCCCAGCCCGGCGCTGCTCGCCCAGCAGCTGCCGCACGTCGAGCTAGAGCGGCAGTCGGTAGTATAGTGCATGTGTGATCCTCGAGAACACTGTCGCAGATGGACGTGACGGAGCTGTGCCCCAGCCCGGCGCTGCTCGCCCAGCAGCTGCCGCACGTCGAGCTAGAGCGGCAGTCTGCAGTATAGTGCATGTGTGATCCTCGAGAACACTGTCGCAGATGGACGTGACGGAGCTGTGCCCCAGCCCGGCGCTGCTCGCCCAGCAGCTGACGCACGTCGAGCTAGAGCGGCAGTCGGTAGTATAGTGCATGTGTGATCCTCGAGAACACTGTCGCAGATGGACGTGACGGAGCCGTGCCCCAGCCCGGTGCTGCTCGCCCAGCAGCTGCCGCACGTCGAGCTAGAGCGGCAGTCGGTAGTATAGTGCATGTGTGATCCTCGAGAACACTGTCGCAGATGGACGTGACGGAGCCGTGCCCCAGCCCGGTGCTGCTCGCCCAGCAGCTGCCGCACGTCGAGCTAGAGCGGCAGTCGGTAGTATAGTGCATGTGTGATCCTCGAGAACACTGTTGCAGATGGACGTGACGGAGCTGTGCCCCAGCCCGGCGCTGCTCGCCCAGCAGCTGACGCACGTCGAGCTAGAGCGGCAGTCGGTAGTATAGTGCATGTGTGATCCTCGAGAACACTGTCGCAGATGGACGTGACGGAGCTGTGCCCCAGCCCGGCGCTGCTCGCCCAGCAGCTGACGCACGTCGAGCTAGAGCGGCAGTCGGTAGTATAGTGCATGTGTGATCCTCGAGAACACTGTCGCAGATGGACGTGACGGAGCTGTGCCCCAGCCCGGCGCTGCTCGCCCAGCAGCTGACGCACGTCGAGCTAGAGCGGCAGTCGGTAGTATAGTGCATGTGTGATCCTCGAGAACACTGTCACAGATGGACGTGACGGAGCTGTGCCCCAGCCCGGCGCTGCTCGCCCAGCAGCTGACGCACGTCGAGCTAGAGCGGCAGTCGGTAGTATAGTGCATGTGTGATCCTCGAGAACACTGTCGCAGATGGACGTGACGGAGCTGTGCCCCAGCCCGGCGCTGCTCGCCCAGCAGCTGACGCACATCGAGCTAGAGCGGCAGTCTGTAGTATAGTGCATGTGTGATCCTCGAGAACACTGTCGCAGATGGACGTGACGGAGCTGTGCCCCAGCCCGGCGCTGCTCGCCCAGCAGCTGACGCACGTCGAGCTAGAGCGGCAGATTATCTTGTAGCTTTATAGAAAATAATCATATTATAGATTATGTATGTTTACTTAAAGACTACTCTGGATATAATCCTTTTTATAAGGTTTGCAAGAGTAGTTTATTTATATTTATTGCACACATGATTATATTTTTAACACACATATATATATATATTATATAATATAATACAGTTTATATTATATAATAATTCATATCCTTTTAGCTTGCTTATACAGGTTTCCAGGGCGTTATTCTGTCATAATTCTTATTCTTATTTTCAAAGAGAGATCTGGTGTATATTTTTAATTCTCTTATTCTTAATTAATTCTTTTCAGTTCATTTATCTAATTTGATATAATATTCCGGCTGTTCGATTACACTATACACAAGAAGAACAGCCAAAGAAACTTGTGTAGGAGATTCAAAGAGTTATTTTATTTTTCTGTAGTAAGTTATTCCGTATCGGAAAGCAGATCTTCCATCAGAGATTGTTCGTGCATCCAACTATCGAAACGCTCCAGTCTCTTGGATACTTCAAAGGTGTAATTTCTCCATATGTCATAAGTCTTCTTATCTCTCACAATTTGATTAATATCCTTAATATCAACATCCTCCATAGCCATCTTCCTTGTGTACTTGTTTCGTATGTCTTCTATTTTAACGCAATCATTTAGAACATGCTCTACTGTGTCTTCTTCCATGCACACAGGGCACATAGGGCTTTCCACTAAGTTAAAAGAGTTTAATTTGTGTTTAAAATTCCCGTGACCTGTTAGGAATTGTGAAGTGTAGTGGTCAGTACTTATCCATGAAAATTTCATCCGTTCTTCTATTGAAGGGAATATATTGTGTGTATGCCTTCCCTTGTCAGAGTTTCGCCACCTTTCTTGCCAGATTTCAATATTTTCTATGTGAATTCTGCGATATTTTGAAGCAGTGTATTCCTTGTTCATCTTTAATATCACAACTTTTGCTCTTTCTTGTATTAGTAGGTCTATAGGTAAGGCTCCAGCGATAACCTGCAGTGCTTCTAAAGACGTAGTTCTGTAGCTTTTTGTTACAGCAATTAGAGCTGTTCGTTGGGATGAGTTTAACCTTCTTCTTACATGTGAATTGCGTAGTAGTTCATACCAGACTGAGCAAGCATAGGTAAGTATGCCCAGGTATACTCCATTGTACAGTGTTGTCATAGTATTAGTGCTCAATCCTACATTTGTAGGTTTATGACTCCTTATTTTTTGCATTAACAGTAGGGCCTTTTGTGATGCTTCTTGTATGTGTTCTTGGTATCCTGTTCCCGTTGTGATTTGTACCCCTAGATACTTAACTTTTTGTTTTATCTTCACTATTCGTTCTTGAAATCTTATTAAAGGTGGTCTGTCTTTATGTAATTTTCCCTTTAGTAATACGCCTTCAGTTTTTTCAGATGATATAAGAAGTCGGACACTGCTTGCCCAGGTGTTGATAGAGCGTAGAATAATTTCTGCTGTCTGCTCTAATTCGTAGCGTGAAGTAGCGGGTATAATGAGCAAGCCATCATCTGCATAGCCATATATAATGTTATTTACTGGTAACTCAATTTTCAGAAGCTCATCAAATATTATATTCCATAGTAGCGGACCAAGGACTGAACCCTGAGGACAGCCCATGGAGAGCTTCTTTTCCACAACTATGTGGCCCAATCGACATTCACACTTTCTATCTTGCAGAAAGCCCCTTATGGCGGCATACAGGTTCTTAGGTGTGTTAAGATTCTTTAAGCGCCATAATACTTGAGGCCACCAAGCGTGGTCGAATGCTCCTGCTATATCTATCGTCACTCCAAGCACATATTTTTCTTGTAGGTTTTTAATATATTGATTTACATCGTATAGCGCTTTTTCTGTACTATACCCTCTTCTGAAGCCATACTGCTGTTTATCTATTCCCTGTATTACTTCCAAATAAGCTGTTAGTCTTGCATTAATGAGCCGCTCATAAATTTTTCCCATGTTAGGCAGCATAGTTAAAGGCCGGTATGACTTAGTTAATTTCGGGTCCTTAGCATTTCCCTTGTATATGATTTTGAGAACTCCTTCCTTCCATATTTTTGGAAATGTTCCTGAAGATAAGCATAAATTATACAGATGTAACAGTACTTCCTTGATTCGAGGGTAAGCTCGCCAAATTAACTCAGTTGTTATATTATCTTTAGAGCGGCAGTCGGTAGTATAGTGCATGTGTGATCCTCGAGAACACTGTCGCAGATGGACGTGACGGAGCTGTGCCCCAGCCCGGCGCTGCTCGCCCAGCAGCTGACGCACGTCGAGCTAGAGCGGCTTTCCTACATCGGGCCCGAGGAGTTCGTGCAGGCGTTTGCCAAGGAGAACCCGCACCTGGAGACTTCCTTCAAGGACATGAAGAAGACGCGCAATCTCGAGTCCTACGTGCAGTGGTTTAACAGGCTCAGTTACTTCGTGGCCACGGAAGCTTGCAAGGTATGCATCCGGGGATAACCTTTTTTATAGATTGGTTATTATTTAGGCTTTATATTTTGTATTGACTGTGTAATTGTATAATTTCCCGTATATTTTTATAAGAAGGTAGAAATGTCCTATCGGGTTTTTGGTAAACCATGTAATTCTGGTCTCAGGATGGTGAAACAGGTTCAAATGACTGATTTTCTCCTTTGCTTGAACCCTCTGGGTTTTTATGAACATAAATTTATTGTTGATTGCTGCGAAGTTTTACGTTTTTTTTATTTATAAATTTTGAAACAAAAAATGCTTTTTTGTTATCTCCAATAACATGCCAGAAATTTTTTTCATCGTAACAACTTAATAAATATTTCACGTAGTCCATTGACAAAGATGGCAACAGTGTTTTTGAGACTGCCCATTTAAACTTTCGTCCTGGGATAGCTGGTTTGAATCCCAGCTTAAACATGTTAATTTTTAATGTCATTCCCCTTTTATTTATGGTTTGTGTTTCATTCAAATTTGACTAACAAATCAGAAAATTTCATAAAATAACTTGTGAAAACTCTGCTACTAATTATTTTAGAAATTTATTTTTATCAAAATTTAGTTTACTAAATGATATACAGTTATTTTCTCTGTCCTACACAGTTATTATTTAGAATTACGCTGATGGTTGTTCTTAATCAATTATTAGGCAGGTGCTATCTCCTAGCTGCAGTTTAATAAAAAAAAATTTAATTATATGATAATTTTTATCTGGCTGTAAAATATATTTTTTACTTTATCATTTACATATCATTGAGCATGAGTTCTAGGTGATCAACATTCAGAGCCGCCAAAGCAACACAGTACTTTATCAAATCAGATGAACCTTTGAACCTTGCCTTTTTTGTAGTTGTTTGAAGTTAACAGTCAGTTAGGTTTCCAATGTATTAAATCAATGAGACATGTACATTAAGTTCACACCTCAAATTTGCATCAATACTCCCCCAGGCAGGTAATCCCGTTAGGGCATAATCCTGGTTAGGAGAAAGATGGGTCTTTTACATGCCAGACACTGGTACCAGAGTCTAACATGGGTTCCTAGAACCGGGAAATAGATTCGCCATTTCCAATCTCAGCATGTTACTGGAGAGCGCCCGGCTAGGTCGAGAGTTTGAGGAGACCTAAATCAATGAGACATGTCGGAAATAAGTACCTAAGTGAATTTTCTATTTTATCAGAAAAATTAACTTCTGCAACAATAATTGGAATTGTTCTTGGCGCCAGTGAACATGTCAAATATTAACTGAATTAAAGTTTTCTTTAATTTTTGTAAGTGTGGCACATACCTGGCTTTATTGTGTTATTTAGATAATGATATTTATAATATACAGTAAATATCCTGTCAAAAGATATGTTTTGCATCTTTTACAAACAGTTATTCAAAAACACGCTAGTAAATATACTTTAAGCCCTGTTAGTAAAACAGAACTTTGCACATTTTATTTGAAAGCCTGTATAATATATGTTTTGACTTAGATTTTTCATCCATAGCTGCTTAGATTTATTTTATTTAGTTTTCAAACAATCTTCGCAAACAAAATGCTGAAAAATTTTCTTGTCTGAGCTTGCCAAAGTGACATTTCAACCAATCAACTCCATTACGTGAGAGACTTTTTTGCTTTTTCTGGTTTGCACACTGCGAAAGCAAACTTCTGCTACCGCAGGGACGAACCTAATGATAAAAACAGACAGATGTTCTGTAAGAGACAACGACGACCTAAAACTGCGGTCGTTAGGCGTTCTGTGACAAAACGGTTGCAATGACGGGACATGTTTTTTCATAGATCTAATTACTTTGTACCTGATGACGGCAGCAGATTACAGTTTCCGAAACTTCGTAATTTATTTATTTTTTTCATTAAAATACTAATGCTTTCGCCCGTACTGTCGTTGTGTCGTTTGGATTATCAGTTTAGTTTAAACTTTGGGTTCGTCTTTTTATATATTTGTTGTTCTAGTTACAACTGTATCCTCGTGGGTTGTCATTCTTCCGTGTTAGTCTGTGCTGTCTTTGTTTACGACTAAATTCATCCCACAGAATGCTCTATATTGTCGAACCATGTAACCTTTGATATCAGCTAATATAGTCTTGTTTTCTGTGTGTTTATATATTTTTTTTGTTATCCATTCCTAAAGTATCGTCTGCAACAACCAGCATAAAAAATACACTGTCCAATATACTATGTGTAATAAGTCAATTAATGTTTATTGTATACAACTGTCTATATTATAAATTTTGAGATTAAAAATCTAACGTACCCCATGTAAAATAATTTATGTTTTCTTTAAATTTTCACGGCAGTGAGGCAAAATTCTCTAATGAGAATACAACATTATAAATAATTTTTTAACGTTTTATCCTATGTTCATCATCTGCCAACTATGTAAGCTTAAAAAAATGTGATATATGATGTGCCAGGATGTTGTCGTTTTCTACTTAGCGACCGAGAAAGCTGTAAGCCTCGTCATCAAATTTCAATTCACGTTATTTTCATAGGGTAATGAGCTGTATTAGTGCATGTAACACGTTAGAACCTAAAAACCAGTTTTTTATCACCAAGTCATTTATCTTTGCGTGAAATAAATACACCACAATTTTCAATTAAAAAGCTTTGCCAAACTTTGCAAAAAAGACATTCAAAAACTGATATTATGTTGCCTTATCTCATAAATTGAAATTTTTTTAAAGCTTAACGACGTATAAAACGTTCTTTAAAAACTTCTTCTTTTTTACTTTTATATGTTCGTTTCCCCCCACTCCAGTAATCATATATCTCAGTCTTTTTATATTTAAATTTTTTTCTTAGATTAATGCATTCCGAAGACTCTAAATTAAGTTGCGTTATAAAAAAGTTTAGAAACAAAAAAATTTAATTCGCTTTTTTTTTTTTTTAATTCGTCACTTGGAGTATAAAATGAAATCCAGCCAAGTAGCGGCCGTGTGTGAGAACCGCCAGCTGGTTACTGCGCGCAAGTTACCAAGTTGTCGCAGCTGCTTCTTGTTTCTTGGGTTCCGCGGCAGTGCTTAGCTTCAGAGTTCTGACTCGCTTCGCCCCTCGTTCATTTTCTTCCGAGTTTCAGTTGTAGCGTATTTTCCACAGTAGTAGGTTCATTCGCTCGTGTCTATAAACTTCCAGTCGAGACTCGCTGAGCGACACGACTTTTCGAGGGTAAATCTTCAAGTTTCGAGTTCTCTGAAGCGGTGGTTCGTGAAGTGCATGTGTGATTTCCTACTCTGGTGTACCGAAAAAAAAAAATAGTTCGAAATACCTATGGTTAAAAACGTTAAAATGTTTCTATTACTGAAATTTCTCGCATTATATGTGGTATTTTATTCACATCGGCGTCTAATTTTCTTCTGATTCTTGTGTTACACTTAAGCATCGTTTAACATCGGTAAATTAAGATTCCATCGAATCATACAGAATTTTATTTTTCTTTACCTTTTTATATTATTGGCTTCGGTCAATTTAGAGAGTGCTTGAACTACAACCAGCGAATACGACGCGGTTTTTTTTGCAAGTGAGAAACATATGGCATAAATTTCCGCGAGATGGCAAACTGATGTACGAAATGTTTGATTAAATTTTTTTCATGAAAATTGAAAATGGTAATTTCCAATTAATACCTTAATTTGAAAGCAGTATTTTATCGCCAAAATAAAAGTATTTTATCGTCTCAGCGCTATGGTTGATATGCATAAAATAGTATATGGTTGTTAATTAAATTTGGTATATTTAAAATTAGGATTTAATTCATAATATCAGGTTTATATTTGTTTAAAATTACTTAATCACCAATTTATTGATTCAAACTACATTTTCGCCCGTGGTACGAGTTAATAAGCATTTCAGATTTTCCACATGCGGTGCGAATATGGCTGACGGATAGGTTTCAAATCGAAAAACATTATCACAAATAATGTGTGTGAACCACTGTACCTACAGTGTCAATCCTCTATTTCTACCACAGAGCGTTGCGATATATAGCTTAATAATAAAATACCTCATTCAAGATTTACAGCATTTATTTAAAAGTTAAAAAAAACTAGCAGCTATTAGAAAAGCCTTACTAATCAAAAGAAGTCATTAAATATGAAATACGAGGTCTGACAAGAACCAGTGTATATTCATCAAAAGGTTCCGTAAGCACCAAAAAAAATAGTAAAATTCGTTTTTTTAATTTTTTTATATAGATTTTCTATCAACATAGCTTATGACACACTGAGAAGCTGTCTATAATTTCATTCCTATGAGAGTTTTGTTTATCAATGACGTAAATCCAAAATTATTCTCATGACAAAAATGCTAAATACCGTGCGTATTTACTAAGAAAACGTTTCTTGTAGAAACTACTTTCGGTGCTTGTAAAGTGGTTGATTACTTGTAGCATTTAGCACCCTTTTACAAAACAATATTTTCTTTCGTCTGGAAATTATTTTACACGTAAATGATTAAACTTGATGTTTTTACTGTGGATATTTTAGATAAGAAATAATACTACAGTATTCGTCATACGTCAAACTTTAATATGCTAAAATAAAATTTAACGTAAGAAATTGTGTAATTTTACACAACTATATGTTGCAGCAGTGTTTCCACGAATGTTAGTGTATTTTTACACCAACATATGTTAATGATTTTTAAATTTTATTTAAATAAAAATGTAAATGTCAAATTGCTGTGATTTTGAAAATGTGCTAAAGCTGCTGGAGTACTTTACTTCGTGGTCTATAAATTTACATAAGCAAGGGACGTTTTTGTTTTCCACAATCACTAGTTAATTAACTGCAAAAAGTACAGAGCATAGTATGAGTTAAAACAACAGAATTTTGTACAAAGTTTTTTTTTTTGCCTGTTTATCTCCGACAATACCTTAAAACAATATAAAATTATCACTATTTTTTTTTTCAATCAAAGAAACACTTATACTACCTGAGTGAACAGGCAGAGTTTGAACTCACAATTTCTTAATTGCCAGTTTTACGTATTGATAGTTCTAGCATCGAGCAAAGTAATAAGTTAAGTAGTGACGACGATACTAGGCCTACTTGCATAACGACAAGTTGCTATATACACAGTAAGCAAATGAAAATGTTGTGAGATTTTATAAATACACAAGTGTTATATTTACAGTTATGATTAATATAATGTGCTTTTGTAAATACTTCAGTGTGTTTGAACTCTTAAATTACTGTAATTAAATATGTTCATTCGTACATTTGAACAAAGGCGTTTAGTGAAATATAGTTTGGTCCCTAATAAAATTTGTAAAAGTAACACAAACTGTAGTTTTTTTTTTTAAAAAAAAACATGAAATAAATGTAAAATTACTAAACATTTGTATTTGTAATCTAATAATTTTTTTACAGCAATGATCATGCCACTTAATATTCCGTGATTTGTATTGCCGACAAAAATATTGCGCGTTAGTTCAGTACTAGTCGCGTAGAAGCGATGATGTATCTGGTCTGCAAGGTAGTGTCGCACTTAGTTCCTTTGCGCTTGTAGACCTGGGCAAAGTTCAAAGTTATTCCATCCAGGCGGCCACTTTAAGATAGCGCTTCAAGCTGGATTCACACTAGCCCGTTTCTTCCGTCTGTAAGTCAACAGTGTATTAACCAAGGTACTTGCAGACATTCGGGTGATCATTATCTGTCCATTTGTTGAAAGCTTGACAAACTTCAACTTGAGACAAACAGGAAGATGTAATTAAGTTTTCTAAACGTTTGGTTGTTAACGTCAGGACACGTCAATTTTTGAAGTGAAAACTTCTTTAGCCGCGTTGACCGATTTTTGGTAGCGGCAGAACTTATGGGTTCGCGTCATCGACATGCTCGTGACGTGTTACGCCAGACTGGCGACGCGCAGCGGCCTGTGTACATGTATACCCATATATACACTACATTGTATATACTCGACTGTATCATGTGCGTGTTGCACTCTTTTTGGATGGGTAAAATCTTGTGAGTTCGCGTCACCGACATGCTGTAGTAGCAGTAAGTGAAGTTAAATTGACCACGTGAAAAGTTTAATGTGCGTATACTGTGCATTGCCCAGTGAACACGTGACCTAGGTCTGACATCACTGGTAATCATAGATAGGTAATGAATTTTTACGTAATTTTGACATACCACTGACATCTGTTGTGACCATAAAATGATGTAATGATAAATGATATCATGCTGACATCACACTGATATTAATAGAAATCGAGCTATATAGAACAGAGAAAATCTGTATGAAATATTCTGAAGCCCTCGCCCGATAAAATAGAAATCAAAAATTTCAATTTTCTTAATTTAAAACCAATTTTTTACAATAATCTTCCCAAAATTTAAACAAGAAAATAAATAAAGGATATATTTTATAGCCAATAAGATAGAGTCCAACTTTTATTAATTTGCAAACTACGTACATAATAATCATGACATTTTATTCCTTCTCTCTTAAATATTCGACATAATGCATTGTCATTTGTAGAGTTGTGGTGTACAACTACTAGTAAAATGCAGAGAAATCGGCTGCGTAGCTTTGTGGATAGCGCATTAGACTGGCGAGCGTTAGTTACTATGTTTGGATCCCGAGTGGTACAATTTTTCGTCTATTATTATTTTTTTTGTATTTGAGTCACATTGAATTATTTTATTATATGTTTATAATTTATGAATAATAATTATTATTCATAAATAATCATCTTAATACCAATACTCGAGTCCTTTTTGAAGTTATTTATGACTAAGTTTTCATTTCTGTTGACAGTCCCCATGACTGGCTATTTTTTTTGTAATGTTGTGTTTTCTTGTGATGCTGCTTTAATAAAACTTTTTAATCTGTTGATTAATTAGTTAAATTGTTTTATTTTAATCTGTGTATAAACTAATTAGTATCTATAGTAATTAAAATTTCGAGGTTTTAAAGCATATTTATCACGGCGTTAAAGTTTTTAATTAACTGCATACATTATAACAGTTTCCCATACTAATATATTTTGAACAATAAAAATTACCCTCGGAGATAAAAGTGTTGAACATAATTTAGATATTGAGCAATGTTTTTAAACTTTTATTTGAAAAAAATATATAAATATTGACGCGCGTACGAAGTGTAAATCTATTGGCTTGAGCTCACACAGAAGAAATTATTGTGCAAACAGTTTTATTATTCTGGTGTTACGCAGGTAGCGCTTTTACCTGGGTGCTTTTCCAGTTATTTCTCGGGTCTTACTTCCACGGACCTGTTTATCGTAGCTCTTTTCCTTGCGCTCTTTTTTCCTGGAATCTTGACCTTTGTTTCTTTTTAACCGGCACTCTTTTTATCTGGGCTCTTATTCCTGGGCTTTATTTATTTGGTTCTTTATCTCACTTAGCTCTTTTCCTCGGATATTTTTCTTGGTTTTAATTTCTGGACACTTTTTACTGTTCTCTTTTCTCGTGTCTTTAATTCAGGCAATTTTCCCTAATATTATTTTTGGGCTGATATCCAGGTTGACTTTTCCTGGACTTTTTAATTTGAGCTCTTTTTTCTAGGATTTTTCCCCTTAGGCTCTTTAATTAGGGCTCTTTTACCTGAGCTTTGGGGGGGGGGGGAGGGATTTTACCAAGGCTCTTTACTTTGGGGTATTTTCCCGGCCTCATTTACTGAAGTGTGTTGTTGGCTGTGCAGCACGTGAAGAAGAAGCAGCGGGTGAAGGTGATCGAGTACTGGATCGAGACGGCGCGGGAGTGCTTCAACATCGGCAACTTCAACTCTCTGATGGCCATCATCGCCGGCCTCAACATGTCGCCCGTGTCCCGGCTCAAGAAGACGGTGAGTGCCTTCGGTACCAGCACCGCCAGCTCGCTGCTCGATCGTCATTTCCCTTTCATGAAACACGCGGTTATACGCACCTTGTTGCGGAATTGTAAAACTAAAGCGCACAATATATTTCAAGCAGGTTTCCACGAATCTTCCCCAAATTTTTTGATTCCAGGGTTTTCTGTTAGACTATTGAAGTGACTTAAAAACTGCTTTTTAAGATATTTCTAAATATATAGTGGATTTTAACATGATAGGTATAGCTTATTATTTTATGATATAAATGTCAAATTCTCATGTTTATTTTATAAGAACATCCTGTATATATATTAAACATTAGGTATACATCTTGTTTTGTCCTAATATCTCGTTGACATTGAATATACTTTATCTCCTTGTGTGTTACGTGTGTTACGTCGGTGACTAGAAATTTTAGTATGTCGAATAATGCAATTTTTCTTAATATGTTGCTTTAATAAATTTAATGTAGCGTAAATAATTCTTGGTGTATTTTTCGTAAAATAATCATATATTCTCTATACATCTTATTAACATTTGTAGCTCCAGAAAAATCGAACTTTGTATTATCCTTTCAGTAAGTTATACAGTGCTCATTATGGGTAATCATATAACTTGTTTCTGTTTAGTTTTGTTTTCTCAAATATGTGCTAGTTGATGTTCGAATAAAAAAACAGACTTTTTGCGAGTACATTTCGTCTTTAAATACGCAGATTTAATCCTGGATGTAGATTTTTTTACGTCACTGCTTTACCATTTTGTATGATTTTTTGAGGGCAGATTATGAGCACTTTGTTTGGGTTGAATAAAATTGTATCACTTTTTGAATACGTAGACCTTTACATTTCATCGTTCATTTTGCTACAATATTCTACTTTTTTTAAAGATAGGTTTTTTTTCCTCCGCATTTATACTGCAAGGTGTTGCTTAAATATAGTGATCATACAATTTATCAAGAGGCTGTGCGTAACAAATGTTTTTTTTTTGTCGCGTGTATCTTAATTTTGTTAAATCCGATGGTGAAGCTGCTTTGGCCTTCTGTTCTGTTTTTTGCATTAGAGTGGAAATCCGAAGATCCCGCAGGAAACAATCCCACGGGAAAGCGCGCAAGGGGATTTTATTATTTTTTATTTCGTAGAACCCTTCGTTAAGCTTTAACGCGGAGGCTTGTTTTCCAGATTGTTAAGTACCGTGGCGACTGAGCTGCCGTGAAATTCCAGCGATTTGTCGAGCGTTGCGGAAGTGGCGAAGAGTGGGAGTTGTGAGTTATTTAAAACTCGTGAAAATACGCGTAAGCTATTGTCTCCAGAGTAAAACGCGTAGTTTACTCCTGCCTGTCCTTTCATCACACAGCAAAACCCAGTTTTCTCTTCTCGGTTGATTTATTTGATCTATAATGCTCAGTGTCTGAGCTTTATACGACACTTGTTATGAATGGCGTTGTTTCTTCACAAGCTAGTTAGAACACATTATTTGTAATGTTAAGTATTTGTTTTTAATTCCTGTATTTTAGTTGTTTTGCTAGAAAATGTTTAAATTCCATTATTATTTAACTAATTAGGTTTTCTTTTACGATTGGAGCCCTAGATACATCACACATATTTATGATTCTTCATATGATTACACATTATCGGTATGAAGTTGATTTTAATATTAAGTGACATTTACCTATAACCAAAGTGTGATCCTAATAAATGCATATTTAAATTGGTAGACTGTTGTGAGTTACGGTTTTCTGCAAACAACGACACCTTTCTGTAAATTTATGGCTTGAAAAAAAGAAATGTTCTTGCTTGTGGATATAGAAATCTTCTTATACCCACTATCAGTTTTCGTGAAGACGGCAGCATGTGAAAGATATCGTTTTGTGGTAAACATCACCTTACGGCCTCTAGAAAAAAAAATATAGAAGAAAAATCGGAAAAAAAAATTCTGGTTGGTATAAACATTTTTTTAGTGTCTTCATCGATGTGTCGTTTCTAACTGCAGGAACGGAACAGTTTTCTTTCAGCATGGTGCGCATGGAGGATGTGACGGAATATGGCGTTGGTGGATAACGTAGATCCCTCTGGCGAGTCTTATATTCCCGTAGGAAGCTCCTCCCCTATCTTCCCCTCCCTCGCATCGTTCATGCTGGGATAGACTCCGCGGTTTTTACAACCTCGAGGCTATACTTTACACCGCGCCGACTCTGCCGGGGGAGAGAAAAAATAATCCCTGGATTGCCCTGGTGAAATAAACGATGCCAGCCCTCCAATCCTCGACTGCAGCTTTGGTTCGGACACTGCCCTCTCCCCCCCCCCCCCCCCCCCCCCACACACACACACACGCGCGCGCGCGCGGGCCTGGCACAACCCTTCCCACCCCTTTATTTCCAGATAAACTGTAGAAGAGGGAGGGGGTACATAGTCCCCAGCGACAAAGCCAAATGGTAAGGTCGCTCGGTTGATGATGAATATGACCATTTTTTGGGCAGGGTAAGGGTTTTAGGTTCTTTAACTCTCCTGTTTTTTTAAAGGATACTAGACATTATAAACTGATAGCTAGTTGCCTACGTTAGTTTGGGCTAAATTTTTTACTAGAATTTTTCAGGAATAATTAGTTCTCTTTCGTCGTGCAATTCATCTAGGAGGGGATCATGTCATATGTGTTACATCTGTGTGTATTTTATAGCTTCTGGAGCAACAAACGCACGTTAAAACCCCACAATTATTTAATTGTTTCAACAATTGCATTTAAGTTGTCTCGTCCGTGGTCAAGACAAAATGGCATCGTTGCTTCAACCATCTGTCAGTAAAAGTTTGAACAAGATGCGACTTATGAAAAATGTAATCCAAGTTAGATTTTTATTTTACTGTATCTGAGACATATTCTTAATTATTATTTTTAAACCTATTTTTTTCATTTCGCAAACTATTTCGTGGATTTAAAAGATACTCAGCTATCATAACTTTTGAAACTTAGTAGTATTTTTATCATGTTTTATTGGGAACCATAGTTTGGAACTATCGCAATAAAGACTTATATTTCTTACAAGAGTAAAAGTTTTCGTTAGTGGCTATAAACCGTAAATTATTAATAGTAAAATTATTCGTCTTAAAATTTTGGCGAACATGTGCTATTTAAGACTTCCTTACATCATTGTGAAAACTAGTTTTGTTAGATTTGAAATACCTCTACGATTTCCGTCTTCGCATAACCAACTCGCAAATATCCTCATTCATCAGCTTATAGTGTGTGTCGAATTTGTAACATATTAGCCCCCCGTATGGACATACTTCTCTATTATATACTGAAATTTCCGTTGGCAAAACATATGTATACGTATACATTATGTTACTAAAGCACAGGGAAGCTGGATTTATGTAATTTGGATTTACTATTTGGAGCAGGTGTGATTTACTATTTTATCAGAGATGACGAAATGTGTAATATAATAACATATCTCTGTTTCAAGTGATTTCGTCGCTGCGGGGTTTTAATCGCGTTATCCTGTGGCTTATGATGCCATTGTGGTACTGATTTGCGTCGTTCTGTTCGTGCATAAATTATTTTATTCATAATGACCGGCGACTGTTTCGAGGCCTTGCATAGCTTTTCACGACATATATCTATGTTTAATTGAATTTTTTCCGAATTTATTAAGTTTATGTTAAAGTTTTCAGCACAAACTTGTCGCCTTCCTTGCTCTTCAATTGTATTTAAATTACTACAGTGCGTTTCAGCTAATATGATGATTTGAAGTTAATTCCTGACAAACGATCGTGTTCACAACTGAGTAGAATATAACTTCACCATACTCAGACATGTAGTTATTCCATTCCACAACGCGTTAATAAATATAAGTAGTTTTCTGTCATAACATCTGAGTTTGTATGCACAGTAAAATTGTTTCAGTTGGATGTCTTACAATAAGGACATTGAATTCCCGGGTTTGTTTCTATTTTTTATCACATTTTCCTTCACGTTACCAATTCGTTGTAAAATGTTTGGAATATGATGATTATTGAAATTTTATGTTAGGATATTTTCGACCCAGTTGTTTGGTTGGGGAGGGGGGGGGGGGTTATAATTGTCATGGAAAACCCAGGAGATTGGCTGAAGTACGGATGTGGAATACATGATCCGTCTATAGAATTAAATATAGTTTGTCTGTCTTATAGTTTGCGTAACACAGAAACGGTTTATCACAGAACCTTGGAGAGAGGCGAGGGTTGTCCATCTGCACCTGAATTTTTTTTAATTAGTCTTATTTTTTTATGAAATTTTTTTTAAACGATTTTGACTTCAATTTGCCGCTAATCTCCATGGAAACTGCATATTGCATTGTTTTCCGATGCTGTCTTCGTCTCCTGGCAACGACTTTAACATTGATGACGCCTCATTCATGTTCCTGTAATCGTCTTTGCCATCATATTGACACAATACTGGTTAAATACCTGCGAATGCGATTTTGAAGGCTTTTGAAAACTGTTGAATTCAAGATGGCGTGTTTGGTTTGTATTTCTTCCCATTATAGTTCAAGCGATTTTTTTGTTTTGTTTCATGAAGCTGATTTTCAAAATTCCCTTATTTTTTTTCCGTTGGAGATGATGCAGTGGCGTGCCCACGAGGAGGGCCGTTGCGAGAGTGTTCTGCTGTAGACACTGTCGTAGCGCATCGGCTAGTTTATAAACACGTGTTTGCCGAGCGCGCGGGTAATTTGTCGCGGCGGGCGTGGCGTAGACGGTCGCAGCTGACGCCGCTGCCACGGCTCCAGAGAACACGCCAGGGCGACATCCTGTCACCGCAGTTCTCGGCTCCTGACGGATTTATGGCCGTCTTCCCTCACAGTCTTGTGTTGAACTTCCATCAGCCACTCGAAAATTGGATCGCAAACTTTATTCTCTCCGCGCGCTCTCTCTCTCTCTATCTTTTTTCTCTCTGCTGCTGGAGGTTTCCTCCCCCACTCCCCACCCCCAATCCTGAATTTTTAAACAGTGGGGTTACTTCCGCCAAACCCCCGACCACACTTTTTTTCAAAACCCCTCCTTCGAAATGAAAGGGGAGGTTTGGCAGTTGATCTAGTGCGTGGGCTCCGCCGGGATTTCATTGGAAAGAAATTTTAATGAAGTTCCAACTAAGGTTATTCCTTCCTCCGCGACCTTTAAAGAAAGTCGGTGCGGTATTTTTGAAATTTTTTTTTGTTTAGCTTTGAATTTTGACTTTTAAATGAATTTTCTTGATATCTCCCAGTTCACTGCTTCTGTTCCATATACCTGACTACGTAGTGCGGAAAAGTTCCCTCCAAAATAATAATAAAATAAAAAAATCTTCACGGTTTCGATCGTACTTAAAGTATGTATGATTTGACTATTTACGTTTTTTGTTCTTTTAATAATGCCAAATAAAATAAAATAAGCATAATAAACTATGACATGCATATCAGCAATTTTCATTTCCTGTTAAAATTTAGTGCGATGTGCAACCGGAATATGTCAACAGATTTTTTAATATTTGGTTTGTATTTAAGTACGCAACATTTCTGCTCTTTAACGGTTAGCTAAATCATAATATTTTTTACCCACACTACTGACTAAGCCTATGCGTATAAGTGCATGTAGAAGACATTTGTACAGGTGATGACATCACCGATGAAGCTTATTTTATGAGCTAGTATTCGCAAGTCTAAGGAATTTATTAGTTTTGAAAATGAAGGAATGAATGCTGGGAATAAATACTTACATAAAGGATATTTCATGTTCTTATCAACTTGAATTTTTTACTTGTTTATGCATTAGTAAAAAAAGATGATAGTATAAATGTTTGTTTTCACGCTTACCACTAAATATCGTCGTGAATTGTTTTTATAATTTTAAAAAATTATTCTTTTAGGTTTCATGCATTTTTCTCACTAAACATTTTGAAACTTTTTTTTCCGAGAATACATTCTTTTCGTGATTAATACAGAATGTATATTAAAGACGTCCCAAGTTATTATATGATGATTGTACATCAACAACATCCCAGCTTAGATGGAAAAAATTCCTTACAAGTACATTAAAATAAAATCAACCTCCTTTGTGAAACCTACATTTCAATAGCGCAGAGTAAAGGGAAGAAATCATTGCCAAAGTGTACTTAGACACTTAAATAGTTTTAAAAAATTGTATGAACCCGCAAGAAATTGTTACTTTATCTATGAAAAAAAAAGTACAACATGGCCCAAATTGAAAGTGTTCTAAATTTTATTTGCAAATATTGAAGTAGAGGTTTATTGAAATATTTCTTTTTATTTGTATTCGTAAATATCTTAGGATAAAATAGGTTTTTCGTCAAAACATTTTTTAACCTGGTATAATCGCGGACCCAAACTGATGACTTTAGTTTTATTCTTTCATGTTGAAAGGTAGTTAGGCCCTTTTGTTCGCGTGATAATGATTCCTGTCTGGTGAACTGAAGGTACCGAGTTCAATTCCTACCGCATTTGGGTTTTTTTAATTTAATATTGTGGAAAATTTCTCTCTCGGTCCAGGACTGGAGGTTGCGGTTTTCCTTCAACTCCATGCTGCGGGATGCGGTGGAAAACCACGACAGTATCACTTTGCCGTTACAACCTAAGATGCGTTATTGTGTAGAGGCACCGCGCTCATGATTGATCAATTAAAGCTCATCACTTTCAAGATAAATTTTGAAAGTAACAAATTCAGACGTCTGTCTTTAAGAAAAATATAATTTATAATCGGCAATTTAAGTTTTTTTGGGAATTAATAAGGAATTTCACCACACAAAAACTTTTATAACTCCTAAAGATTGGAATGTAAAATTTAAACGTTAAACGACGAGACTTCCAAGACTATAGGGTGTTCCGAAACACTTGAAACTGGTAAAGAATATTATAAAATGATTCATGACTGGTAACATGCTCAAATCACGGAATTTTTTCCCGTCACATGAGCTTTTACGACCACCGAGGACACTACAAACCTCTGGAATAGTGACCAATATATAAAAAAAACTACAATTAGGTCACTGAATTTTATTTTACGGTAGAACTTGGAGTTGGAAAATTAATGATCAACAAGAGGTGGTGTGTGGTTTTATTGCCATCGGATTGGTTTTAATCTGCAAATGCACACATTTTATCGTAAATCTGTGAGATTTTTCAGACAAATATCTCATTTGTTTACGACTGTTCGGCGTTATTTAATGCTTACGTCGTGTGTTTTTTTAACTTGAATACTTATATTTGCTCGTTATTTTTAGTAAAATTAAATAAAATATCAGTTCCAATTTATTTCCCCTAACATCAATGTTAACCTTTTAGTAATTGAGCATTTATTGGCATAGGTAAGTAAAAATGTTTTTGGCAATACATTTCAGTGACACAGTTTTATTCTAGGTATTATTTTGGTAAGGTTTATCACACCTATTGTTCCTCCTATAGACCCTTTGCTTGGCAAAGAAAGGGAAGTGAAAATAAACCCTGACTTTCAATTCGATAAATAATGGGTGTATTTTAAACAATTAGTGTATTACTGCCGGCTCTCCAGAAATACTCAGACTGGTGGAGCATCAAACCGACCAGCTGCGCGAAAAAGATGGCAAACGCAGCTTGAAGCATACCTTGGGCAAAGAAGTTTCGAAACTTCGCGTTAAGTCCTTGCCGTGCAGAACTAACTGCAGGCAGTGTGGGTTGTCTTGCCGCTTCCACTTCGAATGCAACAAACTTTATGTTCTTTTCGGAGCGAGGGGGAGGGGGGTTGATGGGTTGAGCGGCCTACTAGACTCTTCATGGGTGGGTTGCTCGCGCGGAGCGAACTCCGCATGGTTGCCAACCGACAACTCCCCGAGTCGCCGGGCTCAGTCGCGTGGGGGGTTGGCACGCTTGCCGAGTATCTTCTGCCACGCTTGTGCTCCCTCGTCCTCCTCTCCTTTGGCACCCGAGCTCGAGGCGATTGTCAACAGCTCGGCACACTAGTCGCGCGTTTCCCCTCTTATCCCTTCCTCTCTCTCTCACTCTCTCTCTCTCTCTCTCTCTCTCTTGTAGACCAACAAGCGCAGACTTCACAGGGAGACTTTCCCCGAACACGGAAGATTTCTCAACTGGCAGTCGTCACGAGTCTCCTATCCACGTCCTCCGCCTTCTTGTTTTTTTTTTTTTTTTAGTCCAGTCACCTTAGTAAGTTCACCTCGGAATTTGAGATAACCAGCTATAAACTCGTATAAACTTGTATTTTGACATCTTAAAAGTTGTCTGAAAACCTGCATATGGTAGGGTGTACGAGACTATTAAAATCTAAGGTCAAAGGTCACAAAAATCGAATTTTTGCACATTTGTTTTGCAAATATCTCGTTTCCTATGGGTTTTTAGATGTTTGTATTCATTATCAATATTGTAGAGGATTAAATTTCCTACAAACCTTTTTTCAAAAAAAAATACGTTGAATCTTTTTCGAGATAGAGGGCGGAGAGCGCGCGGTTAGAGCATCATTTGTCAACCGGTAGTCCCGGTCAAAAACACGCCATATAAAGTTTATTAATTATTGATCAATACATAATTATTAATAATTCTTGCCGTTTCTGTGTATGAGCGCTGAAATACGGTGGAAATAGACTAATGTTGCCCACTAAAAATTACAATAATATTTCCAAAATGATATGTTTGTAACCTTATGTAGCTAAACTGCTGTTTTTTTTCTTTTTTTAAATTCCGGGAGGGATGGGTCCGGACATTCGGGACCTCCCCCTGGCCACGTGCCTGCATACGTCCTTCTTCCGTGCCAGCCGCGAACTGTGTCTCAGCCTCGCGTTCAGGGGGTCCCTCAGCTAGCTGGTCTTTGCATTTCGTTTTGTCAGTGGCAGCGCGCTGGGTCCAGCTGGTTTCAAGAGAATTTTTTTTTTCGCTGCTTGTCTGAAAACGTTAAGGGGATCCTGCACCACGAAACACACGCGTATTTTTTTTTTTTTTGTATCCAAGCGCATCTTTTTAAGCATTTGTTGGTTTCAAAAGGGTTAGTGTCCGTTATGTTAAAATATATCCATACGAGAAGCCCAGGCAGAGATTATGCGGTGACACATCTTATGAAGTGATGGACACGAATATTTTTTTTTTCCACTTCCCACAATAATGTACCTATTGATGTGGATTATTGTGTATACATCCGTGTGCAAAATTATAATATCTACGCTTTTACTTAAATTTCTAAATTTATTATTAAATGCACGTGTTTAACTTATTTTAACTCTCAAAAAAATAAAAAATAAAAAATATAATACCAAAAACGAGAAATTATTTATACTTTACTTACAGCGGCTGTCCGTAAGACATCTTAATCCATACATCTTTAGGTTATTAAAGTGAAACAAACTTCTTTGCAGCCAGTAGTGTTAGAATAGGAGGTAATTCATCGGAGCGTAACAAGTGGAGGGAACAATATTGGCGTGTTAGGGGAGGGGCAATATTGAGATCCCACTCTTCACTCTCCGACAAGCGTTAGTAAGGCGACGCTTCAGTGCTACATTTTTCGTTACGCCGCTGACACACCGCGACATACTCGTCCTGCTGACCGCCACTACTCGTGGACACAGCTATTTCATTTACTGAACAGTTATTTACCTACCACCTCAAAGACATTTTATAATTTCCAGCATTTTCTTCCAGTGTTAGTTAAAAATGCACTAAAAGACAAGCTATCGTAAGAAATTTTCTAATATATTATGCTAAACATATCAATAATATATCAATAATATTAAAATGTACTACTTATATTATTTTTCATATCGGAAATAAATTGTACAAAATTTATGATTTAAATAAAACAATTTTATCAAACTAAATTTACAATTTGTCTTATTTTGCTTATAAAACCAAATTTATTGTGAATGAAATATGGTCACATCAGAAATAAAATAAATCTACGGTTCATTTTAAGATAGTTATATTTTGCTGAATTAATTTTTGTCATATCAGGTAAAACTATGTTTTTTTAATTTCGAAGGAGAAAAAATGGATTCTATTATTTATTACTTGCAAAGTGGATGTTACAAGATATTTTGCCACGTTGAGCTTTAGTTTTTAATTTTTTTTTTTTCAACAGGCCTTGATATGCCCTAGGTACTGTGTGAGACCGTCGTCAGGGGTAATATATTCACATAAAGTATATGATACCAAAGAAGTTTCTGATTCAACAGTAAAATAGATACATAGGTAACCATTGCCCCAATGTGGCCGGTTTTTTATGTGTGAACATATTACCTCTCGGTATATTGCATTTGGTAGTAGTATTGCGTGAATGGAACTGAATTCGCGTGGAATGGAAATGTTACCACGGTGGTTGGCACGAACCAAAGTTAATAGTAAGCTTTGCAATACAAACTATTTAATAAATCTTATCAAGATGGGTAGGGTTTCAATAAAATTTCTTGTTGAAAATCAGGTCCAAAGCCGGTGCTTAGTATTTTTTCAAGGCTTTTTCGCTTTTATGGGAGCCTTTTCAGTATATAGTTTAACCTTTTGCTTTGCAAATCGATATGATTCCAAAGTCAACGTAGCTTCTCCGGCAGCAAATTCTAGGGTCAGGTGCGGAAACTACCGTGTGTTTTGCGTCAATAAATGTAGTTGGAAACACCATGTTCACAAATTAATCACGCTAGAAATTATTTTAAAGAATTCTACAATAAATTTCGTGTCCGAGTTTCTTATAAGTTAATTTGCAACATGAGAACACGTGAATTTGCTCATTACTTAGGTTAGATGTTTACACATCACTGGCGAGTACTCACAGACTAGCTTACAATTTTTGTTTTAACATTTAAGAAAGGCTTTACAGAGAAATATGTTCAATACATTACTGTAAATTATGATTTGGTAGAAACTTGGTATTGTTAATATTTTTTTTGTCGTCTATGATCACCAGGAAAAATTTAGAGACCTAGTTTATATAGGATAATGCTGTACTTTTTTTTCTTCATAATTTTGTATCGCCTATAATTTTTGTGTGCTTGAAAAAGAGAATATAAGTGACTTGGTGCAGGTAACGCTATTACACGGCTTCTTTAGAGTCGTTTAAGATTGTTTACTTTCCATGTTGTTTAGTACATTTGTGTGTCATAAATTTTGTTTAATGAAAATTTCTATGGAAGTTTACTACTAAAAAATCGCATGTTATGTCCTGTTGCAAATTTTATCGCCATATATTAGAGTTCATATCTATGCAATGAGTACAGTTTAACTTCACCATCTTAAATTTCACACTTACAACCAAAAAGGTCTGTAATTAGTAAAATAAAATCGATCTTTAATAGTTTAAGCCAAGCCTTAACGGTTCGCCTAGTCAGGGGTATATGTATTTGCGTTAGTTATGTGGCGTGATAAGTGCAACTTTCGTTTGTGTTTATAGTACATCTCCTCTTTAGTGCAATGCTCTGGAATGGTGTGCAGTCTTCTATTCGTGCGTATGGTAACCATGGTACTTTGAAAGGTGACTAATTTTTAATGCCAAAAAATGAAGATAAAGGTGCATAGAAAATCCCTACGGTGTTTTCAAGGTATTATACCAGATGTTTCGCCCAAAAAGGATCCTTTGTTGTTGCTTTCACTGATCAGAAAATACAGTATGTCCATAAAGAATGTATCAGGTATACATTTTAATGGTATTTACTGTAAGCGTTGTAGAGTATTGGTTCAAGGTCACATGTAATGAGTTCAAACAGTTTTAGATAAGCGGATGCGCGAGTACTGTTTTGTTGTTTTCTCGCTTGCAGCGCCACCTACGCAAAATGACAACTCCTGAGCGTAAAGCGTTTTGTGTTCTGCAATTTTCTAGAATCAGTCATTTCAGTTTAACGTGAGATTCGTTTAAAGTTTAATCGTGATCTCCCTTGTAGCAAAATCGTCCGCCGATGGAATGGACAGTTCGAGACGACGGAACTCTTTTTCGCTGGCATCCACGTTCACCTGCGGTTTTTTTTTCTTTGACGCTTTATAAAAGAACTCGTCTACGTTCCGCCGCTACTTAAAGATTTACCAGAGTTGAGACACATAACTGAAGAGGCTGTTGCTTCTATTGCTACGGACGTGTTAACAAAAGTGGGGAAAGACTTGTACATTAGGTTAAATGTGCGCCGTATAACTAGAGGTGCACATATGGAACATTTGTAAGAAAAACTAGGTTTGTTAACCTTCAATTTGATGTATGATTTAAGTGTAAATTTAACTATTATAATATACCAATTGAAACTGGATAAAAAAAATTTGTGGAAATTCTGTAAATTAAAACGAAATCCAGAAACGTTAACTACCAAACCAGACTCAAGACAAAAGCACTCGGAAGTGTTGGGCATATTGCGCCCCGGGAGGGGGTTTTCCCCTGAGGATGTGCGCGCCGAAGCCTGCGGCCCTTAAACGTCTGCCGGTCGCCCGGGCGTGCGCGCGCCCTGATGGTCCCTGACGGGGGCATGCTCGCGTGATGGAGCGCCCCGCGTCTCAGGCGGAATTGATCCCCGAGCGGCCCTCACTCCCGCCCGTCGGCGGCCGTCAGGCGGAGCCCCGGGCATCAATACTGCGACCTCCGAGCCCGACCCTCCTGCCGTACGTCCGCCCGACAGCGCGCTTCCCGCCTGACGGATGGCGACCGCGATTCCTCTCTCCGAGGGGATGCCCCTTTTCCACACCCCTACCTCCCCCCCTCCACCGGGAGAGAACCTGACGGCGACGGGACGTGTCTCCGCGAATGCCACGTCAAAAATAAAAAAAAACTTCGACACTCGAACAGATGTGCGCACCTGAACGTTTGTAACTCTCGGTGCAGGAAATGCTATGGACACTCGATCGGTTAAAACACTAAACACGTGTTTTATCAGAACAGCTGGGATGCTCGGCCAGTTGGAAAATCAAAACGTGCCGACATTTGAACAGCTGGTCGTTCGAGCCTTGCGCTCGAACCAGTCGGACGCTCGACCAGTTGGACCTCGATCGTATGGATATCTGAAAAGATGTAGGCTATACTCGAAGGGGGGGAAAATGGACATTCGAACTTGGACCTCTAACATATGGATACCTTGGAATTTGGAGGACGCTCTAAACGATAGGCACTAGGACAGTTGGGACACTGGGACATTTGTTCTTTTGAAAAGTTTTGTTATTGGATTTATTGGCGTGTGATATGGTTTTTTAATCGACCAAGCTCTGACAAGGACCGACGGGGAGTTGTTGCATCTCATTCTGATGGATCCTTGTTTTGAATCCAGTTTTGACGTCTTGAAATGGTTTCACCATGGTTTCTCGAGGTGCTGAGATATTTGCATAGCTATAAGCAAAGGCTGAACACGTCCCACCTCTTTCAAATTAACTTTTATCAGAATTTTTTTTAAGGAAGGATTTTGTTGTTTTTTTTTCAGGGCATTAAAGCGCAACCCTGTTATTGCCCGGACCTTTTATAATTCACTAAAAGAACACTGTGCAGGTACATGATTGTGCGGCAGTACTTCACACCGTAAACTATGACGCGCATTAAGATGTGCTGGAAAAAAAACTTAGAATGGTCGTTTACATGACTATCAATAAGGCTCGCAGAAATCAATAAAAAATATAACGAGGGGAAAAAAAATTTCGTCGGCGGATTAGGATTCCGGTTGCTAACCGACGATAACGAGCAGCGACTCCGAAGCCAATTAGCATGACGCGAGCGACAACAGTCTCTACCTCGTGGCCTTTCCATCCTCCAGTTCCCTCTCCAGCCCGGCTAACACCCCTCCGGCACCTGGCGGACGCTGCGCTAACTACTGGCCTGTGACGAGTCGTTTTTTTTCCTAACATAAGTTAAAACTAAGTGTGTAAGGGAAAGGTCTAGGTAGGGAAGACTCTAAGTGCGTCTCAGGGCAAGCCCTATACGCTCTAAACATGCGGGTTTTTATCCATGCAGCAAAGGTCACGTGCATCATGTGCTAGGAGGGGATTGGCCAGCCATGGCAGACGTTTTCGCCATGACTAACTCCCCTCACTCTTAATTCTAGACTAAAACTAGATAAGTTGGGCCCAGGTAAAACCTCCATAGACAGAGGGAAAACCCTGGGCACATACATGCGGGATGCAAAGGTCATGCATTATCACAAGCAGGTGGATTACAGGAATAGAAGGATGGTCCTGGAAGAAGAGTGGGGTGTGGTAGAAGTTCTACTATGCAAGGGGTGGGGCATTTGGACTTTTAGTCCGCATTGGTTTGGTCATGTCTGGTCTTTTGGGGGCGGCTTAATGCCGTTTCCCGTCGTGCTGCCAGTTAGCACTCATTGTTGCTGTGTAATATGATCGTGTAAGTGGGGCGGTCGCGAACTGTGGCGTCGGACTAGACTCCAGAGTGGTGACAGAGCTTCAGGTCGACCTGTCGCCAGTAAAAGGCTGTAGGTCAGTTAGAGAAATTGCCACCATCTGTCGAAATGACGAGTCAGTGCAAGTTTTAACTGGCCGCTGCTTTGGCTCGAGTTTCCTCCCCTCTCGCCATTTGCAAACCCCATCCCCTTCTACCGTTTATGCTCCACCCCGCCCTACTGGGGCCCGTTCTGCAACGGCACGGACACTTGGGACGGATCACGTAAACGGAGACGGATCTCCCGGAACATTTCACTATCGTGCCTGCCGCTTCCGCAATGCACGTAAAAATAACATAAAGCAGCAAATGATATTGCATTTCAAGGTAACGAAATAATAACTTAATTTAAAAATATATATAATATTCTTGGAGATCATAGAACGTGTGTAATTTGCATACATAATGAAAATAAACCACTAAGTAATAATATACCATTACAGCTTATTGTGCTTAAAACAGTTTTTCACGAATTTAGAACCAAATAAACGTGGCTACCATCGCAGATAAGTACTCGACTTATATTGTCAGACGTGACGTCAGAGGTCCGTCGGCACCTCGGCACCTATATTATACTACTTTGCTACACTGCTGAATTATTTTACTTTAAATTACAGATTAGTTAAGACACAGAGCCGTAAGTTGAAACCAGAGTATCCTAAGCTGACATGTCAGCATAATGATAGTAATTGTTTGTCCTTAAAGAAAAACTTACCTCAATAACAAAGTCGTCGTAAATTTTCAGGTAATGACTTTTAAGCTGTACAACAAATTGTTATGAAATACATAATATTTTTCAGATCAATAGGTATGTATTATGTTGCCTTTATTTTGAATAGTTGAAAAAATATGGAGTGGAATTGACTGATAATGTTAATACTTTGAACGGCGTAGTAAAACTGTGTAAAAAATAATAACATTGAATGTGTTTTTGCATATGTAGATGAGTGCAAGTAAGTACTCTTACGTACGCGTGCGTATGTCTGCTTTGTAAATGCATTTAGCTAAATGTTGAGCTTGAAATGTTGAAGGACACAACTACACCGTATTGTACTTATTGTCTGGTGTTTGTATGCAAAGCACGCCAACCCAATAAAAATAATTAGAGCGTAGATGTGGACATTACTAAAATTTGAAATGGAACCTAAACCCTATGCGCACGATCATTTACAGCTAGCACATTTCGTAGCAGCTGAGTGAAATGATGGTTCGAGTATTGTCATTAAATCGTAAGCGACATCATCGGTGAGAATTTAGAGGGCACATATGATTTTATTAATGCAATACCAACATGACAAAAGCCTTATATAGACTATTGAATTCTTTGTCAAATACTGTCATTTATGATACATAATTAAGAGATTTTTTGTAATACCCTACAGTAAGGAAAGGTTTTGGTCTTGGAAATATAATTTTTAAATATATATGTCTATTAGATTCACTGCTCAAAGTAAAAGTTGGTTTTCAATTATAGGCCCTTTATTTTTAAACATTATATTTTATAATTTTTGACAGTGGTAGTAAATCATACTTTGAGAACTTGGATCGTGTATTTTTAGAATGTAAAAGTGTGCGTTCACAAGCGCACGGCTTTATTCGACGATGAGCTTCAGACGAAGGGTTCCTCCGAGAAGACTGAGCTCCGAATCAGACATTCGTAAGCTTGTGCGAGTGATCCCAGGAGCTAGCGGACAGCTTTAGACCCCTTTTATAATCTTACAGTTCATATCTCCCAGGCAGTGTCGCGTGTTACACCGTTTCTGTCTTGGCGGTAAAAGAAAAAAAATATATGTTAGAATTAGCGTTCCCTTTGTGTGAATTTTGTGAAGGAAAAAAAAGTGTTTAACGGGACTGAAAAAAAAGCTTTGTGGTCACTCATAAATATTTTGTTGATACACATATTAAAAAATATATATTTGTGGCAACTGTAAAGATGTCTCTATAAAAGCCATTTTGTGAACACTACCTATAACATTATGTCGTGTTCGGAAAACTCTATTTTTTTTAAACGTGTGAATTGCGCAATGGTTACCTACCGTGGCAAATTATGAGCAAGTTTTGGAATGCAGCACTCTGCGCGCGTTCCCGCTGTAGAGTCACCGTGAACATAACACTGAGTAGTTCCCCCAACTTGGCACCGACCAAGTGGCTCGTTTGGCGGGCAGTTCGCACGAGCCAGTTGGGGCCGCCGCGGGCTGGTAGAGTCCTCACAATGCTCTTGGCCGTTCAAGTCCAGCGAAGTTAGCAAACTGCCCTGCGGGGTAGGCCGACCTCTGCGCGCGAGGGGTGCTGGGTTCGGGTCTTGTATCGTCTTATTTGGTAACAAATTTTCAAATGCATTAAGTTAAACTGACCAACTGTCAGTAGCAAGAATAAGGAAGTAGCTCGTTGGTGATAAAAATGACAAACGATTAATATTAAAAACACGGCTGTGTGTGTTTATCTACGTGCGTTAGAAGTTATACTTACTTGGCGTAATAAAAAAAAAAAAACTAACTTTAATTTTGCATGCTAACAGATAATAGAAATGATGTAATAAAAGGACTGGAGTGATAATGTAAACACGGTTGATAATGTATAAATTAATATAAATTAAAAATTAAATAAATTTTTCGGTATTCAATATTAATATAAACACGTGTACTATAATAATTATTTAATTTACAAATAATAATTAAAATAAATTTAATTATATTGTAAATCAATATATATTCTAAATGTTTGTTCTAATTTTTGATTTCATAATTTATTAAATAATTAGCAACAATTTATAATGCAACTATATTATACATACAGGAGCATAGCCTCATATATATACTTGAAACATTTTTAAACATAGTTTCAATCACTAATTTTAACAATTAATAATGTTTTAATTATATGGACCAGTATTCAATATCAATCACTAAAGTATATGATTTAAAAGCACATATAAAATATTTGTTTGTATGTAGCTTTTTTTTCATCCTGTCAACTTTGATTACATGCTGTGCGCACACCATAAAAATTCATTCTCATCATGTTTTCATAACGCGTCAAAAAAATATAACTTCAAAAAATGTATCCCTGGGTCGCATATATTCAATTACGTTAACACAGACGTTGTTTGGATTTCTTACATTTATTTTGCCATCAGAGTACGGAGTACCTGCTGATTTTCCGTCAATATTAGTACCCTGTTTTTGTATTTATTTGCAAAATAAAAAAAAATCAATTTCAGTGACGAAATTTTTTACGAATAATAATTACCAAACAATAAAATTTAATTTTCATCAAACACGATTCAACTAGCTGAGGGCCTAGGTATATTAGGGAAGGCTTTGCTTTTTTTTACGAAACAGGTTCTCTTCTTAGTCGAGCATTACAATTAAAACTTTGGAAAAATTTGTTTTCACAGGACTGAAAACTGTTGGCTAATATTTTTAATGACCAAGTCAAATATAGAATAGTTTCCTCGTTAGTCTGATTATTTTTGGATTTAGCATTTAAAAAATACTGACTTTTTTTAAATATTAAAAAATTTAAATCAAAGACAATGTGACTTGAGAAATTAGCTGAAATCACAATAAAACAAGGATTTAATAAATATCACATTATCTTGATCAACTGTGACAGTTTAAACTAGGACAGGTTAGGTAATCATAGAAAGTCATAAATATTGTCTTGAAGTATTTTTTTTTTTATTTTAATACATTGTATGCCATGTATTTTCAACTTGTCATAATATAATTTTGTTAGTTAATTGAGATGAGTGTAATTGAGTAAATAGGTGACAATTTTAAATAATTTGCTGTTATTGGTTGTTGTGTTGCAAAACATTTGCAAACACTATTCAGTGGCAAGGTTTATCAAAAATACACTTACATTTCACTGTAGCCATGTGCCTTAAATAAAATTTATGGTTATAAAAATATTTATTACATATAATTTCCTTATTCCAGAGTTTAAAAAAAAAAATACTTTTTTAGCTGCAGTTAACTCAAACGCACATTAATGAATTGAGCAATACATGGGAAAGAAACTTGCATGCTCCTCCAAAAAACTGACAACCTTATTACTTCCACAGGAATTACGTTGAAGTTATTCATGCGTATTTTTTTACATGATCAGCTATGAAAGCACTCGTAAAAGTATAGTATTAGAAATCACAACTTATGTGGGAAGCATGCCACAGTAATGTATTTTACAAGCAAAAATGTCCGTTAGTCACCATATTCGTGATAAATATCCACACAAGTATTAAAATTAATAGTTTCCAAAGAAAAATGTTGGAAAATGATTATTTTATTCTTTAACTGTAGTGTTACAAAATATTTCGCAAATTATTTCCGTAGTTTCGTTTTTGCTAGTCTTAACATTTATACAGTCATAAAACTAATGCTATTCGTTAAATACAAGCATGCGTTATAATCTCCAAGTTTATGATAGACGTAAAGATAGGGGACATTTTATATGATTATCGGCATTGTTTCGGTATACTTATGTAAAGTATTTGTCGTCCAGTGCTACAAAAATTTTGTAGCAACTTTTTTTTTCCAGTGGATTCCTTTTTAAAACTTTCAGCATTTTTCTGTGTGAATATTACAGTTATTCGGAGACGTATAACTTATTGTAAAAGCAAGGGTTGCGCTTTGCGCCACATGGTTAGACTACACATCCATGTTTATAGCAGCGAGACCGAATCATGAGTCATGCGAGAGTTGGGATCGAACCCATGATTGCGACGGGCTTGCAAGCACGGTCTCTGTGGACCGCTTATACTTAAGTAACGAAATTGATGAGTAAACATCGGTTCACCACTAGTCATTGTTTTAACTGTCACTACGGTGCTTATTAATTATCGAATTTAATACATTTACTTGGACATGCACCATTGCAGTTTTGCACAGTTTGTCATGGGAAAAATTTATAAATGTAAAATAAGAAATAAAAAATGAATACAATAACCCCACAGAAAACAAGCCTAAATCAGCTGATGTCAATACCTAAACAGGTATTATGGACAACAAACGAAGAAAGAACAGACGATAAAATTCAAACATAAATATCAGTCAGCATAAGAATTCCGTGGAAGTAATTTAGTAATGAAAAGAAAATTAATAACAGCACAGACGAACACGCACGTACACATACCAGTTTAGAGTGATCGTTAGGTATATTTGTTTGACATCAGCTTGTTTTCTATGGGGTTTTGTTTTCTTTTTTTTATTTCTTACTTTGAATTTATTAATTTTTTCTCATGACAAACATTGAAAAACTGCAATTGCGTATGACCAAGATATTGTATTAAATCAAAATTCCCCATTGCATTAATCATTTAAAGAATAGCTATCGAATGTTGAACAGAATGAAATAATCAGTCACTGAAGTTACAGAAAAAAAAAATTTAAGCACCGGATAATTTTATTATTTTTTTGCCAATATCGCCTGGCTTTTGAGTTGTTAGTCGCCATTAGAGACAGGTCTTAACAAAAGATAACTCCACTTTTAATTAAAAATGGCTTATACCAATCGGAGCTGAAAACAATGGGGGAGGGGAAAGGGGTGAGAAGGAGTGGGAGTGAGAAGGAGGCTCATTTTACGTCTCTCCCGCGTCCTTGCTGCATCCGAACAATGACGTCAGATTTCTCTCGACCTGCCTTCCTGTCTCTCTCCCCCTCCTAACTCACCCCCTCCCTCCCGGCCCTTCTACACGCTGTACCAAGCCATTCTTTGATATCGGAAATTCTAAGAACGAAAAATTAAGAAAAGAACGCATTTCGCAGCTTCGCAACTCGTGCAAAGTAGAAAGATTCTTGAAGATCTAATTAATTTACTTTTCCTATGAAAGCAGTCACTGGTTTGGAGGGGGAAAAAAATAAATTCTTGGTAGGGAACGAGAACATGGAAAATTTTATTTTCGAAAGGAGTATTTCTTGTATGTTGCTCCTTGTTGAACGTAGCCTTTTGTCATACGTGGAGCTGGGTTCAGACGTAATCAAACTTAGGGATTTTCAAAAAATGCTGGCGAGGGTGTGTTCTGACACGTGAAATGTTTCACACACGCTTCTAATTGTTGTACTAATAATTCTTTATTGCCGATGTTCGTATTCCCTGTTGTTCGTTTTACACAAAGTGTCGTGAAAATGAATATACTTAACTTTTTTTTTCTTTTTCTCTTCTGAAGTGAAAATCAAATAATAATGACACAATTAAAACAAATAACAATGACACAATTAAAACATTTAGTTAAAAATGTTATATATTTAGAAGTCGTATCTAAAATTTATTTACGGTTGTACTGTGCCGCGTACAAATAAAATTTGAACGAGGATATACACTCGATATCACCTCGATAGTCACGTATTCTTACAGAGACTTAATTAATATTTTAACCGAATACAAACACGATGTGCCTAAATCCTACTTAGATGTACAATTTGATGGTTGGTAGTATTTATCTAGGGAAGAAACTTTTAAATGGTATATTTGCATTTCTTAAACATATTTCATGTAAAATTTGAAAAATTTAGAGCAAGCTGGCGCAGCGGTGAGACACTGACTCACGTCCCATAAGTCATTGGTTTGTTCGAGGTCGACGCAGAAACTACTAGACCGATTTTGATCAAACATTTTGTATTTAAAAGCTTATGATCTGTCTTAAAATATATATTATGTCTCGCTACGATGACGGCATCCGGAGATATAACATTAGAACCACATAAGTGTGTATGTTTGTTTGTCTGTTTGTTCATGCATCACGCAAAAACTACTAAACCGATTTCAGTGAAACTTTTTGTGTTTAAAAGCTTATGATAAGACGTAGAACGGATGTATACTTTATATCCTTGTGATGACGGGAGCCGGAGACATATAACCAGAAAACCATATTATTTTCACAACCAAACGCAACAAATATAAGGTGAGCTCCCATTTAAAGTTCGTTCATATTAATGACGGGTCAGTCTTGAGTGTCCCTTGCACTATATGCCACGCAGGTGAAGCTGTACTATACCACAGATAATTAACAAGATTTGATGATATTTCGCAATTTCATTGATGATGCTTTCTTCGTTTCCATGGCTACGGGATTTTGCATTGTTCATGCCTTCTGCGTATCCATGGCAACGGCTTTTCCAACGACAGTGGTGCATTCACGAGGAGGGGCATGTACCTATAATGAGCAGTGCGAATGTGTGCTGCCTGTAGACTGCCGTAGCAAAGCGCGGGTACTTCGGCTAGTCTACATAATAAATCAGTAACACTTACTGACAGGCGACGCACAGCATAAACAGGTGGACCTAAAGATTTTAAATTTGGAGTAGCCTAAATAATCCTTGAGTACTCTAGGGGTGCAATATGGAGGGATTTAAAAATATATATATTTTTCTAAAGGGACGAAAAATGGTTATGAAGTTTGTATGAAAAAACTTATTTTGAAGTCACGGTGATAAAATGTTGTAAATATGCCCTTCAAAAAAATAAAATAACACGTATTTCATTATTATTTAAAATTCATCTCCTAAGAGAGGTGGGGACGTTAAAAATCATAATTCCCGTTTCTGGTTAAAATCGCCTGGCAACGGATGTTGCATTGCTGATGCTCTCAGTTGCTCCATGGCAATGGCTATTGCATTGATGATGCATTCTTTGTCCCCGTTAAAATTTTGCGGGGGCGTTAAAGATGAAAATTTTTCCGTTTTTCAAGTAAATTTCCTACAGAATGGAAACTCGGCAGTGATGTCCCTTACATTGCATAGCCATCAACTGAGAAAGAGGTTTTTTTTTTCTTTCGAAAATCAGCTGCCAAGGGTGGTTTAGCCCGGGCAACGCCGGATCATTCAGCTACTTATTTTTCTAAAGAACTTAACTAATCCAACATCTGCACATAATTCCTAGTATTAAAGCAATATTTTGTTCGAATGATTATTGTAACATATGAAACAATAAAGATTGCAGGCATTCGCGGCCATTGTCTGAAGTTGCATGGCTTCTGGGTTGTAGCTGGTTCAAGGCGAATAAATTACCAACGTTTCGGTCTAGCACAGTAGGTAACTCTACCCTGATGATGGCGACTGCAACGTCGATCGAAACGTCGGTGATATATTCGCCTTGGACGCGGAAACAACCCAGAAGTCAAGCAACTTCATCTGAAACAGTTAAATTATGTCAAGAAAAACCTTTACCCTATTATATTTAAAAGTAATTAGTAGGACCTTTTATTTGGACCATTAGTATATGCACTGAGCTATGAGTCTGCCATTTTAGGCGGAATAATTTTGCTGATGAACGTTTGGCGAAGATTACGAGTGCCCTTATCAAATATATCTGTGGCCCCTGGGGCGTTCCTAATAGAAATGCAAATTGCTGAAAAGGCAAAACTGGATGCTTAATACAACTTTAAAAAAAAGTAGCACAAATCAAAGCCCTAGTGGCCGGGTAGAAAATTTTGGCATTACCAAGAGTTTTCCAGAGTTTTCAGATATAACGCTTAAGCCATAATAAAACCAGAGTGCATAAACCCTAAGAGGCTAAGTAAGTGAGTTGGTCACGAGAATATTTTAAAGGAAAACAGGTATAAATATTCCAAAATAAATAGGAGTGCTTATCATGTGTTTCGCAAAAAATTTAAGTTGGAAGTATAATTACAAATAATCTAAAAAATACACTACGCCAAACAAAATTAACAGACGAGTTTCTCCTTCGTATTAAAGCTCAACGTAAAATTATACTCGACTAAAGGCAAACTAATACATGAAATGCCCGTTGTAATAATCGGGTAACTCATTCTCAGCACAGAGAAGTAAATAAAAATAAAAACATTCCTGTGTACAGTCACCAAAAAAATTATGTGAACCCAGTCTCAAAAATGACGTGATACACAGCAAGATTAAACACATGTTATAATTTTGTGAAATGCCTCAATCTTAAGCACTTATGCGCCTGACAGTGCTCCACACGTTACGTTAAAGTTGCGGAGTAAGGCTCAAGATGCAGACTGCAAAGCGTATTGACGTAAAGGCACGCCACGTAAATACGTAAGTGTCCTAAAAGTCAACTCGTTCACGTTGAGTTTATAGTAATAACTGTTTAATGAATTTACACAATATGGAAAGTATTTTTAAAAAATCCCTGTCTAAAATCAGGTTTAAATCCGGGGTTTAGTTGTTTTTTTTTTTTTTTTCAAATCTTTTACGCTTTGATCGGAGCCATTAAAAACATATCTTAAAATTGCGTACTGTAAATCGAATGATTCGATAGTTAACTTAGCTGCTCCGGTAACGAATTCTAGCGGCGGGTGCGGAAACTACTTGTGATTCGCGTCACGAAATGTAGTTGAAAATGCAATTTTCTTATATTTATCACGCTCGGCATTATTTTTTAAGAATTATATGTTAAATATCGTGTCAGAGTTTCGTATTATTAGTTTATTTGCAGCATTAGAACATATTAATCTGCTCGTTACCGAGTTTAGATGATTACACACACTGGCGAGTATTGAAAGACTCGCTCTTATTTTCTTTTTTGACGTGACAACGTCTGATAAAACGATAAACGCTGGCTGCACGCACGAATAGGTGTTCCGTTACGCATATTGTCCCGTTACGCTGTGTCCCGTTACGCTCATTGTACGCTTGCGCCGCATCTATCTCTCTTCCACTCGATTGGAACAACCATCGATTTGACTTTTTCGAGGCACATTAAACTTGGAAACACTCCCATTCGTTTCCTACTTTTCCTATCATCGTCCTATCCTTAAAAGAATAACACAGATTGGAAGAAGTTAAATAGCAAACATGTATAAAAGTTATAGTTAAATAATCTGTTCGTTAAAGTAATAAACATATTTGAATTATGAGTGCAAATAAAAGTAAATTTATCAATAAAATAGTAGATTTAATTTCACTCCTTTGTATCCATACAAAATAGTGATAATTCAATAAAAATGATTCAATTTTATTCATAAAATTATGCAATCAATGTTTTGTTATGACGCTGTCACGTTAAACTAATGTCCGTAAACCGACTTTACAGAAAACCAACATTTTTTTTTTTTTTTTCAACTTCTACTCTTTACGGATTTTGTGATGAATCGGGCGCGATCTCGGCTGTTGCTGCCTTTCAACTCCGATAAAAGAAACCGTCGCGTGGTCGTAAAGACTCCGGGCCTTCGTGCCGCGGGAAGGCTGCGAAGCTGCAGTTTATTGCGAGTATCCATTCCCCGCAGGAGTGAAGCTCGGGCGTGAACGTAAACTGGCGGCGTCAAATGGGGGCGTCATTGAAAGTTGACTGGGGACAGATGCGGTTATGTGCGGGCGTCGGGTTCACGGGCTGCGTCGTAAGTGCGGATTTATCGCATCGGGGGCCGCCTTAACGGCAAATTGCAGTGTTGTGAGCAGGATATTTTCATTGGCCACCGAAGAGTGTTTTGTTCGAGAGAGAGAGAGTGAGAGAGATAAAAAAAAGAAAGAGAGCAAGGAAGTGCCGTTCAGCACGCGATTAAAAAAAGGAATTCTGAAGCTGCTTTGTTGATAACATAAAGTCCCTAGTTTTTACGAAAAAATTACTCTTGGCTATCTCCCAGGCTAAAAATTCCATATATCGACAATCTGTCATACTCAGGACTCCGTAAGTTTATTTATTAACTGTTTTATCAACAACTTCTCCTTTTTATATCTTTCCGGACACTTTCCTATAAAACCAATAAAATATAAAAGGATGATATAAAAAATTACAAAAATATTGCGAACATTTGTTTTTTTTTGGCTTTTTGTGTAAAGTTATTATTTTATTGATATTTTTTTAAGTACAAACTCTATTCCGGAATATTGTAAATTATGTTTGAGTATCTTTTTGTAGACTTCAATACCGGTTGCATCAAGATCACGAGTGTTGGATCATCACGAGCAATAGATTTAAAATTGCGACATATTGCTGAAAGTGTGTCATTAGTTATGTTTGCTGGTGTTAAACAACGTAATGTAAATTTAGTAATTTTAATGTTTTGAATTGATTTTTTTAATAATTTCAGTTGTTACCTAAAATACTATATTTTAAGCAAACTTTGCTGTTTATAACAATCAAAATGTTTTATGATATTTTTTGTAAGTGTAAAAACACACAAATTCTAAATCTAAAATAGTACTGTGTGTTTTATTACTGCAGTGCAATATTACTACACTCATCTCATAGCATTGTAAAAGTACATAAAATACAAAGTAATTTTAAAACAAACATTTACTTACAATTATGCATGGTATATTGATAAAACTACATTAAATATTCAATTATTCAAATGTTTATATGGCAATTGTTAAATATGTAGCTACTCAAGAGGTATGTCCGTTTACACTTGACGCAACAGCACCACAAGTGTGCAAGTGGCCAATTGGTTACGATGAATGACTGGGGAGGAAAGGAACATGGTTTCGCGTTTTAATCAGGACAAATATATTTTTAATGGAGTAAATTTTCTTACTATCCCAAACAAATTTAACAGTGGTGTTTGAAAATGATAACAAAATTGATTAATTTACAAAATACAGTTCTGCATATTGGCTTGTTTAATTTTATAAATATTGTAGGGTGGTAAAAATAATAGAGTTGTTTTATAAATGTTTACTCTGTGGAAAAAACTTTGCCAATAATTAGGGCATATTTGCCAATTCTTGGCAACATTACTGGTAGCTTTATTTGTCCTCTTTCCTCCGCTCCAGACTAAAAGGAGACAACTCCCACACCCGGCCCGGGTTTGCGTCTATTTTGCGCAACATTGCTGATACCAAAAATTATTTATATCGTACAAAAATTCTGACTTAAACCCCATCATATAAGGATTTAGGCGAAATTCATAAAACACATATGCCATTTAAAATTACTTTAAAGATGTACTTTGAAAAAGGCATAGTAGGTGTTTTTTTAAGTAGCAGCCTACAGCAGATTAATGACCATATAACACACAAAAAACTTAAAACCATGGTGTCCTACAACACACAAACCCAACTTGTTGAAAATAGGCTCGAATATGACAAGATGCCGTTTGGCTAATGTCAACAATAAAGTCAAAGTAGATACCAAATCTTTTTATAAACATGTTAAAATTATGAGAAATAGTTACAATGCATATATTGGCATCAAATTAAATAATGTCACTACTGATCCTAAAATAATTAATAGGAATTTCGTAAACAATTTTTCAAAGATTGTTAAACCCACAATATAATATATATCCTATTAATATTTCTTCTAGAACCCCTCATAATCTATCTATACTAACAATTTCAAGTAGTTTGATTTTGTGGCCGAAAAAATAATTGAAATATAATGAATCAACCTGTTGAAATGATTGATCTAATATTATTAAAGTATGTGCTAATTTATTAACATATATTCGTATTCATATTTTTAATATAAGCCTTTTTACCTAAATTTACCCTGATCTCTATAAAACAGCAATTGTCATCTCTGTACATAAAAAAGGAGAGAAGACTTTCACTTGTAATTATCAAGCGATCTCACATTTATGCTGTTTTTATAAATAATAATAAATGTAATGTAAACTTATTTCATTTAACATGAAAAATCTTACGCCAATGCAACATGGATATTTATCAAACATAAATACTAGCAAAAATTATAAGAAAATTGTGTCATGTTATATATGTATGTTGATTTTACAATAACATGTTATACATCTCAACACTCATTGATTCTACCAAAGTTTTTGTATTTGCTCTTGATTCTACCTACATAACCTGGTTTTCCATCTATTTATCTCAAACATTTAAAATGTTTAAAATTTCTAATAATTTATCTAAAAGAAATACCATGTTACTTCTGCTTTCTGGTGTTCCCTAAGGAGGAACATTGTCACCGCTTATCTTCAATGTATTGGTTAATGCTATTGTGGATATTAACAACGTTCTTAAACTATTCATAACTATTTTAAATAATGCCCATAATGTAGAACTACATATGGATATTAATTGAATTTTAAAAATTTTGCGTTGCGTTAACGCTATGACATGAAGGTATTAAAAAAAGATTTTGATTATATTCACAAGAAAAAAACTATCAAATTATCATATAAATTATTAGTGAATGATATGGAAATTAAGCATGTTACTGAAATGTGTGCCCTTGTTGTGTTTATTGATTCAAAACTATATTTTCATCATAATATATAGAATATAATTTGTAAAGTATCTTATTATTTGTGCATGATCAAATATAAAAAAGGAAAACGGTTAGTGATAATCTATTATGTCTTTATTATGCCCTGATACCAGCCAAATTATTATATGGATCTGTAGCTTGGAACTCAATCATGGACTCTCAGCGCTTAGAAAGAATACAAATTAAAGTTTTCAGGGTTGTATTTGACAGATTAAATACAAATAATACGCACACTAACTACCATGAGATGTTACGTTGATATAGTACTTATTATCTAAAAGCAAGGTGTTTGACATGGATGTATTTTTTTAAAGAGTTTTTTTTTCATAAATGACTTTATTGATGTAAGAGAGCATACATCCCTTAAAGTTCCAGTCCATTGCCATAGATACAACAAGATACATCAACAAGACATATAATATGTTAATGTAAGGTGTTCATTGTACTTATAATTTTAATAAATCATTCTATCCCTTTATGAAACCTCACAAACTTTGTCTTAGATATTTATTACATTATTGTATTATAATCTTCATTAACATTATCAACAATAATAATTTATGACTACTCGACATTCCATTATCCAAACTACGTATTTATTTGGTTCATATTTTGTTTACATATCATTTTACTTTTTTGTACGTGCTTCGCCTTTATGTTCGTGTGTGTTTACATATTTGTTTGGTTTTTATGTAGTTCCAGCCTATTTTGGACAAGGAATGTTGTTTAGCTTTAAAAAAATTAATATATAAATAAAAAATACTTTTGCAAATTTTTACGCATAAAGTTTTTAAATTGCTTGAAATACAGTAGTAAAAATTCGTTCAACTTAAACGTAGGGCTACTAAAAAGTTTTTTTTTTTTTGTTGATACATCAGTTTTTGTTAGCGAAATAATTCGGATGCCCTTTCACAAGTAGTAACTCACTTAAAATATCCTTGAAATCAAAGTATCCCTTATTTAAGCCTGCATCAGTAAAGGTTATATCCTCGTTGTTCGGCAATAGCGACAGAGTGTCAGCATGGAAGTGCTGGCGACAGCGCGGAGAGAGGCAAGCCAGCGGGTTGTCGGAGATGTAGCGTGAACAGTGAGCGCTCTGTGGAGTCTGTCCGGGAAGATTGGGGCGAGCCGGCGACAGCATCTCTGCCGGGTGTATAGTGAATCACTCTCGACAAGCGTGGCAGTGACATACGACCTGTTTTCGCCTCGGGACAGCCTCTTGCGTGGATGTGAAGTGTCAGGGGCTCTCGATTGTTCGCGAAAAGCCAAGCAACCCTTCTGTGGTTTCCTCCGAGACTTATCAACTGGCACGGTTTTATCCACCCTCGCCTGCAGAACGTGGCTGTAACGATGATATATCCTACCAGTGGTGCACCCTCACGCAGGACCGAAGTTGAGTTGCGTCGAAGTGGTAGATTGTGCCGACGTTCCGCGCTGCACTGTAGAGCGTCTGACACCGAGGCTGCGACATGGCTTGGACTCAGTGCTTGTTGGGTCGCTGCTGATCTCAGGCGACTCTTCTTCGTGTGTTCGAACACTGTCAAAGCAACGACGATACGCACGTGTCCTCTGTCGTGTGGGCGTCTGCGTAGATGCATCGCAGGTCACAACAGGTTGCAACAAGTCTGGACCTGTACAGTTTGATGTTGCTCGCGCAGGGAAAGCTACTACTAAATATTCGATGCGGTCTTCCAGGTTCTCAGCAATCGGAGTCGGTTCGTAGGACGGAAGAAAGTGCGAAAACCGCCAGTGCTGAGCGCCTCCATCGCAGGTTTTAAAAATGTGTGTAGATATCCTGCATCCCAGGAACGGTACTCGACACTGCTGAAGCTAGGTCTTACGCTCACGCACACATTTCCAAGATTACAGTTTTCTGAACTAAAAAATGAACCGGGAGCTATAAGTTTGAATTATCGACCCTGAAGATGCCTGATGAAATGCCAAGCGAAACGTCGGTGCGCACCACCGCGGCGACGCGGCTCAACCCCGACAGCCAGGACAGATCACTGGCCAACTGCCGAAGAAGTCTGCATGCAATCCACTGTACCTCTATAGGTTTGCGCCGCACACTCGGGGCACAGAAAAGTTGGACGATCAGGTCTCCGAGGTCAAAGCACGCTGCTACCAACTCAGGCGCTGACTACCTTAGCTGGATGATTGGACCGAACCAGCGACCCTCGTTAAAAGAGCAACGTGGTGTCAATACCAAGACTGGGTCTTCGCTCACCGGAGCGAAGGACCTTCGAGGTGGCAGCAATCCCTTGGTCGAGGGACGTGTAAGCCAGTACATGGAGCAATTTTTGTCATATTCTAGGCCCGGGAGCAAAATTCAGAATGAATATTTTGGGGGTTTAAGTCCCGTTGCCTAAAAGACCACGGTGTAAAGAGTTTCATAATAAACCATGCGAATGGAAAAGTACTGAAGGTATCAAAGTGATGTCTGTGTACGAAAAGCATTTATGAATACGCTGAGGGTAGATGAGTAGTTCTGTTTCCGTATTTCGTTTTAAAGCTGTATTTTATTAAGAGTGACAAGGGCTAAAACGCGTGTTTTCAGAGTAATTTTTAGGCATGAAACTTCCTATGGATATTATTGGAAGTACTAAAGGGACTTGCAGTGTACCTTTATGTTAATTTAACCGCCATATAATGTTATGGTTGTTACTCAGATCTCACAGTTTTCCTATGCACGACGAGAAGACTGCGTGCCAGTTCAGAGCCTTGCGCGTAGAGGCGATACAGCGCTAGAAGCACCAGCGAGCGTCGCACCTATCATCCCGCCTCACCAACACAAATACACTCCTGACTAGGCGAAACTGTGAGACGCAGGATAAGCCTTAGACCTTCCTCAGTTATATTCTCTGATGTGCCAGAAGACGTACGTGCGTCCCGATAGTTGGCGCGCATATGGTAAAAGCAGATTCAAAATTTTGTCCTACAGACATCGCGCAATTCATGCGTGACATCGGCCGGAACCGGGATCGTGGAAGGGTGTACACGCACCGGCCGAGGAAACGGAACAGCCTCCCACGCCGCACGGTGCACGGCCACGCAGATGGAGAGGGACAAAGCTTTGACAAGTAGCTCAGCGGCCGTCGGTCGTCCGACTCAAAGCCGCCGCTCGCTCGGAAAGCCGCCCTGGCGCCACAAAGGCCGGTGACTGTGGCCGGCGCAGGCACCGCCGGGTCCTCTCCGGAGCGCGCCTGTGTTCCCGGCGCGGGGTCATGGGTCATGCCCGTCGAACTGCCGTCTGGCCCGCTCTCCGTCGCTGCTCTCTCTTCCATGCACATTGAGCAGCTTCTGCACGGCTTTGCAATCAGCATTAGCTACTTGTGTTCAGCTTCTCAGTTACACTTAGAGTACACTCAGTTACACTTAGAGTACACTCAGTTTACAGTCACACTCAGTTTAGACTCAGTCACACTTAGAGTAAATTAACGCATTTCAGTAGTGCGTTACTTACTTTTAGTTCTGTGAAATTAATCCTGGCAACTAGTTCCCCAAATCAATATTGTTGAAAGTATTTTCTTCTGCTTATTTGTTGGTTTTATTTGGCCTCAGGTTTGAAACTGTTTCGCTTCCCGATAATTTGAGTTCAACACGCATTTAGGAGCACAAAAATAACATATAGATGTGTGAAACTCAAAAATCTAGATTTTCCGAACATGCCTGGGACAATAGCCACAGAATACTCTGGGACAATGCTGCACCACTCATACAGGAAGTACACCCAATTAAAAGGAAACTTTAAATCTGCGTTTATTGTCAGCAATAGCAATATTATTAGTCAACAAAGCATTGAATTAAAAAAATATATGGATATCTTTAATTAAAGAAAGAAGCAGATTTACTACAGAACTCAGTTGCAAACCAACAACCCTCACAGCAATACATCAGCCAATAATATCACCCCTTGTGTGCGCGGCCAATAAGGATAGCCCTCGCCTGCCATTGGTTGTGCAAGGAGAGGAACTCTAACATGTTTACCCATAGTTTTCTGGACCTTCCCCTTACACACTTAGAATAATTAAGGCTAGGGAAAAAAAAAAAGAAAAAAAAATCAGAGTTCCCGAAACGTTAAAATTGTTGTCATTGGAAACCTTCTGTGTTCGTAAGTGCTATCGTCGTTGTTTTGTCCATATTATTTGTTTTTAGCCTATTGTGTTCGTCTGTGTTGTTATATTATTTTTCATGACTAAGTTTCTTCAACGTAATTCTTGTGCTGTCTGATATTTAGAGGTTGAATTTTTTTTTTGGTCCGTGCTGTCGTCGTCGTGTTGTCCATAATACTTGTTTAGTTTCATGTATGGCTCTGTATGTTTTTGTATGTCTGGCATCAGCTGAATTCAATCTTTATCCTCTTAATTTTTTATCTTCATATATATATATATATATATATATATATATATATATATAAATGGGGGGATTTTTCCATGACAAACTGTTAAAAACGGCATTAAATCAAAATTACCAATTGCATGAATCTTTTAAAGAAATAATCTGAGTTCGATAGTTAGGCGCGTTAATTTTCAATTGAAGAAAATGTAACCTGCAGAGCACTTTTAAAAAAGTTTAATTTTTATTATATACCTACTAGCTAATAGCCCGCTGCTTCGCTCGCAAAAGTTCAGAATATTACTAAAATCTTACCATTTGAAGTATCGTGAAGGGGAAAGGGGAGATCCACTTCACTTTACCTCAATTACGTTAGCAAATAGATAAATAACAAACAGAGCATTGGCCCTAGTAATAGGGTCAAGCAGAGTGCCAGACGTGTTGTGCAAAAAGTTAAGCCAAAAACCCCTAAAGAAAAAGTCATTAATATCGTGGCAGAAATACACAACTTTATTATCAATTAACTCAAGCCCCATATGAATATGGAGGGACAACACACAAGTGAACTGCCAAGAAAGAGGGAGCAATGTTAAGTACAAAAAAATTACGTAAATACACGTGATCAATACAAAAGTCAGTATACAATTTACGTGCTATCGTTATTAAAATTCATATAAGAAATTGCAGAGAAAATGCTGTCTGTCCAGACGTGAGAGGTGCGGCGGAGAAATTGGCATACGCCCCAACGGAAAATGGGTCAGAAACAAATAACAAACTCGAAGTGAGCACAAAGCAAACAAGGAGGCCAGGAAAAATTTAACCTTAACAAAACACATGGCCTCGCAGAGAACATAAGAAAAATAACTAAGGAAAGCCAAATAATGCAATTAGGTAAAACACACTGGCAATGCAAACCAGATAATTACGAATAAAGTCGGTGTCCAGCAATCATTACTTTACGAGCCCAAAAGTAAAAGAGGACAAATATGGACGCAGAAGGCAAACTACTGAACTATCAAGAAAAAATATAAGACACCGACCAGAAGGCATCTCCTAGCCATGCGTAACATGGCGCAACACCGAAGCACCCCTCACGGCGATCGCTCCCGGAACAGAACAGCCAACAGCACGAGCAAATGAAAAACAGCCCTATATATAAAAAATCCAGATGGCGCTAGTGTTGCATTCGGTAGGCCTGGAAGGAGGAGCCTACGTCATGCGGACGTCATAAGGGATGGCGGGAGGGGGATTTAAGGGGAAAAATTCTAGACATTTTTTACGGAATATCTTACTTCCGTTTATAGTCAGATGTTAAAACAATTAGTTGGCGACTTCCTCCTTAAATCCGTCATAATTATCTCTGAATAGGTTTTAGCTTTGAAATCTAAAAATTCGTGTGAATTTTAGGAACAGTTGTTATTATATTTCCTCATGTTTAATTTTAGTTTTACAGTTATTTAACCCTTTCAGTATATTCGTCTACTGAAGTGGACAATTTTTATGATACATGTTGTTTATCAAACTTGGAATGCATGAGTCATTGTGTACATTCTAATCAACACCATACTTTGGGGCAATGAAAAAAAGTTTTATAATTTTATATATTTTAATAAAATAAATATACATTAAAATTATAATTATAGCATAAGATTTTTACTACATATGCTAAATATCCAACAAATGTGTAGTTAAAATAAAATAATTAAAATTAAATTCTATGTATTGACAAAGTGTTACTTAAAAGTTTAAATATTATTGATTTTTAATATATATATGTATATATATATATGTGTGTGTAATAGTATGTAGGTATGTATGTATGGATATATGTATGAAATTTATAAACTCCGACACAGTGTTACCCATCGCCATGAAAGTTGGCACATCAAAGTGTTTTTTTTTTTTCATGGAGAAGATTTTTATGCTATCCATTTTTGTAACTCTTCACTAAATGGCGCTGCAGCGCATCAACTTCTAAACCGTTTAATCGATCGCCATGCGTAAGCGGAAAATCATAGGTCATAGACATACAAACAGTAATTATGTGTCATTTTTCTATGACTACCATACTGTCATGATAGCGATATCACCCTGTGTTTCAGCCCGGGCAACGCCGTGTACTTTAGAGCTATGAATAACTATTATTCATTTATTTGTAGGCAAATGATATTTGTATCACAACGCAATCAAACTATCTTTGGACATATTATCTTTCAGTAAACATTAAATACTAGCAATTATTTGAAAATAAAATATATATATACATAGACAAGACAACGTCTACCAGGTTCAGCTATTGTATAAATATACATATATCTTGTAGGAAAGTTTGACTAAATTGTCTTGAAAAAGGCGTGCGTTTGGAAGCCCTCGTCAGAGCGGATACAAAAGGCGCGCGGGCTGGGGCGGCGTTGTGACGTCCTGCAGCCTCCAGATTGCACTCGGCCTCAGAGCTCAGAGCTCGGAGCTCAGAGCTCGGAGCTCGGTGCTATCTGCGCGCAGCCAGCGCCGCAGCCGCAGTCAGTCGCGGCGCGACAACGCGCTTATCGCCTGCGCTCCCCAGACGCCGCAGGCAGCCGTGCGCGCAGATAGGCTGGGCGCGGCGCGCGGGCCCTCCCTCCCCCCTCCCCACTGAGAGAGCCGGTGGAACTGGAGAAGTTAGAGGAGCGAAGTTCCGCCCGGGAAGTTGCGGTGCGAACACGAGACAGCGTGGAGAACTCTCGCCCTGTATCGCTCCCTGCGCGACGCACGTCCTTCCGAGCAGTTGGCTCCCTGCAGCGTCCTCGCGCGCCTCGGTGGTGGTAGGCCTGCCTGGAGCGCAGCAAGTCACCTCGCCCCACACTCCACCTCGTGGACGTTTAGTTTTTAAAATTTATAAATGTAGGTTGCGGGAAAAAGAATCGTACTAAACAGGAAATAAAAAATTAAAATTTTATTAGACATTCTAATTTTTTTTTCTTTCCAACATGCAACTTATAAAATGTAGAATTAATTCATATTTGTAAATCAGTAGTTAAATAATAATCTAAACGTTATAGGGCAGGAAACCATCCTCTAATAAGCGCATCTTTAAAATTTTAAAAATTACGAAATGCAGATGATAATTAATTTTTATGGGAATCACTTAAGCAGAAAAATGTTTCATTTACATTAATTAACTAGTCAATTTCCTTCCCGGAATTTCCTTCAGTTACGGAACACGCTGTAATTTTTTTCATTGTTATTTTATGGTTTTTGTGATTGAAGAAACGGGAATTTTTTTAACCAGTATTTTAGTGTTTAGGCTAGAGCACTGTATAAAAAACAGAAAAGAAAAAGGAAGTAGTTGTGATTAAAATTCGAACTGAAAAATTACTAGTTCGGTACTATGTACATTGCCCTACGACTCACATACGAAGAAGTGTTTAAAAAAACTCAACACTTATGTAACTATAAATCCATCAGAAGCGGTTTGATGTTATATTGAAGACTTTTAGCCATGTTTATGTTTTTGTTTTGTTTAACATTTTATACTTCAAGGTATAGGTGCTAGTAATTTGATATATAAACAAGTATTTTGAGGCTTTACCGGAGTAGGGACGCTTAGCTTTGAGTTCCTTCGACAATGTACGTTCTCTACTGCCGTAGCGACAAGAATTTCGGAACGATATTATTTGAAAAGATTTGTCGTAAGAAATTACTGTTCTGGTTTCCGTACATTTACGGTCAATTCACCTAAAGTCTTTGTTATTTTATTAAAATTTCTAACAATGTATTTGTGCAATAACAATTAAATAAACATCTAGGGATATCTTAGACGATAAAGAAAAATAAATAATAATGATTTATAATTTTGTTTTAAATTGAAGCCAACAGTTTTATGCCAGTTATATACCGAATTATAATATTCGGGCTTGGGAACAGGTACGTTGTATCATATACTGCATTGTACAGAGTGATGAGATTGATATTAGCGACTGTCATAAAAATTAAATATCCTTTGCATTACCTAATTTGCTTTCAAATAGCCTATTTTTACATTTAAGCGACCTTTCTATTAGAGGATTTGACAGTTTCCTGCTCTAAAATGTTTAGGTGAACTTTATTTCTGATTTATAAATAATAATTAATTGTATATTTTATAATTTGTCTGAAATTAATTTTGTATGTCTTTTACTTTTTACCTGTTTAGTACGAGTTTTTCCCCTTCATAATAACGAGTTTATCATTTGTCATAATTACTCCCAAGTATTTGAATAAATCAACATCTATCACAGTCCCCCGATGTCTTTGCATTCTCCACCAGTAAAGTCAAGAATTTCGGATGAGTGCACTCGAAGAAAAAAAATAGTTTTCCTCACAAGTAATGTAAAATTAAGCAGCATAATGTATTCCATGTCTAAAATACGAACGCTGAATACTGGATTTCGAATTTATTTCAATTAGATTATAGGACGTTCAGCTTAAAAGGTCTCACGTCCAAAACGACGAAACTGCACGTTGATTCATTCCTTTGCGCTCAGAGAGACTATGAACCACTTGATGAGCGCGCTGGTGTCGCCCTTATCGCTGCTATGAGTGGCTTGTCCTGGTGCACACGTGGTGCTGGAGTCATAGCGCGACAAACAGAAACATACAACTAAATATAAAAAGTTTATTGTCATTTAATATGCCATTAATACATGACAGTCATCAATGATTTCAAGTTTGATTTAATTAGCCTTTGTGAGTAAAAAAATTTAGCACAATTTAAATTTTTTTTCGGTATAAAAATTGTAACTAGAAAGAGTTTAAGAGATTTGTGTAACTATTTTAATTACAAAACGTCAAATATTTACGAATAATAGTCTTATTATTTTTGCACCAATTTTCATAACCTGCGTTCATAAACAAAATTCTCACGGCTATTTTTATATCATCGCGCTCAAAACGGGATGGAGACAGAATAACTTTCTAATCCGAAAGAATGTCGTGTCCGAGAATTCTGTTGCGCTGACGTCATAGATGTGTCGAACGTAATCTTACTTAATAAAACTCGGAACACTGACTGACAAAAAACGAACAGCTTAAACCTAAGAGTCTGGAAGCATGAAATTTTTTAAATATGAGTTCCTTATACAACATAGGTGAGCACATTGAGAGGATTTTTGAAAATTTATCCCCTAAGGGGGGTTAAATAGAGAATGAAATTTTGTATAGAAATAAGTCATTTTTTGAAGTTAAGAAATATTTAAATTGGTGTTTAGGCTTCTGTTCATAAATAAAAGTCAGTTGTATCACCGTCAATAATGAGTATCAGATACGTTTGAGAAATATTATGCCTTTTATTACAGTAAGTTCGCCTTTCGTGATTTTTCTTGTAATTTAAGAAAAAAAAATGTACATTTTTGTCAATGTTAGGTTCGTGTGTTTCTCAGTTATGACGGTTCAAAACCCAGCAGAGAAGCGGCTTTTCAAAAAAAATTCAGACTGAAATGCCCATCGAAAAAAGGCCAGTTCGTTATAAAATTATTTGACTGGAGTCGCGTCGTGATTCCATCATGACGTCACAGGCCGACCCCTCGGGCAGTCTGAAACACCTGCGTGCCGATGAAGGCTGCGTACCTCGTGCCTCGTCGCTACGACCGAGGTGCCAACACTTGGCCTGGCTGCATTGCGTATCGCCCTCTTTCGCACAGAGTTGCTTCAACGCCGAAATACAACGTCGTCGTGCATCCGTTGGGTCTGACCCCAATTTCTTAGTACTCGAACTCTGTATTTTCATTCGGAATGGCTCTGGTTGTAACACCTGCTCAAACGTCCTTGTTCCAATCCGCTATGGTCTTCCTAAGTTACTTCAAGAAAATTCTGAAATGGTTCCTTACCATCGATTCGTCCCTCAATCCACTTGTTGCGTTTCTAAATGTCTTGTGTTCAAGAGGCGTAAAAACTTAACAATAAACATTCACATCGGGGTAGCAATGGCCGAACGATCAATATGGTTTTAAATTCGATGTGTGCTTCCCGGATTATTACAATTATTGGGAACGGTGGCTTACATTGCCGGCGATCGGATTTATTTTTGCCATCGTAGGTTTCATTGCAAATCATCTTACGAGAATACAGACGCCCAATTAGATGGATATTCCACCTCATACTATTGTGTATTATTATTTATCATCTGATTTTCTTGTACAGGATTTTTTTTTCCCCTATGTTCTCTCTTCAATTCAGACCACTGTCTATTTATTCCACTTCATGTGTTCTTGAACTTCTTTGATAACTCTTTCTTGTTCTACCATCTATTATCATTTTGTGATATTCTCTTAAAATGTCCTTAACTTACAGAATATTTCTCTGCTGCGACTACGAAATCCTCTACTCTGCGAGGTTAAAATCATTTTTAATAGCTTCTAATGGGGGATTTTTTGACATTGTAAAGTATCTTGTTATTCTACTAGTGTATGTAATACATGTTTTTGTGGGGTAGTAAGCCTGCTCTTTAGTGTGGTACTTTTAGAAACTGATAAATGAGAAATATGCGCAAAGTCTTCGCCAAGCTTTGAAACTATTGTTGTAAATTAAAATTTCTTAAGAGTTTATAAAAAAAGCTGGTGATTAATGTATGAATAATAGAGTCGGAATTTTAGATTAGTTTCTAATGACCTACTTGCTGGGTTTTCACTTCGGTCAGGTAAAAGACTCTGTATTGATTTTTTTTTTCAATTTTGGAATTTGAGAATACACCACTATAGTTTATTTTAATTTTATTATACTGACTTGTCTGTTGCTTGATCTATTTTCAAACAATATAATACGGTTAAATAATAAACTTGTTTGGATTAAATATGATTAGTATCGTTGGACCAGTTTTTGATGAAATGCACCGTAAACAATTTTTGTACATATTCAAGCACATTTATGCGAGACATTATAAATGCATGCTATAATCTTTTTTTAAATTAATTTGAACATTAATCTGTTATATTTGTGTATTCACAAGAAATTTTAGTTGGGTTATAAGGAAATGTTAAGTTTCTTGAAATCTGGGTGTAATATCGAAGGTAAAGGAAACTGTTTCTGTGTTTGGAAGAAGTCAGGCAGAACACAACTTGCTCATTAAGTGTGTTTCAGACATTGACTAATTTGATATAAATTGTTTTTTTTTTCTCATTATTGTTGCACTTATTTATGTTAGTTCCCAAATTTATTTGGCAACCCAGTGACATTTTTGATACTAGATTCCAAATTATTTATTTGTAAAAATACAAACTCTTGTAATGTTGTTGTCGCCAGTTTCAAAAGTTATAAAGTCACCGGTTAACCCGGACGCGATGAAACTCGGTTGAACGTGGTGGTGACTTGGTGTTTTCGTTGGCCCCGGCAGTGGAGCAAGGTGCAGTCGGCCAAGTTCTCGATCCTGGAGCACCAGATGGACCCGTCGTCCAACTTCTCGAGCTACCGGTCGACGCTGAAGGCGGCCATGTGGCGGTCCGCCGGCGCCACGGACGAGAGGCAGCGCATCGTCATCCCCTTCTTCTCGCTGCTCGTCAAGGACCTGTACTTCCTCAACGAGGGCTGCTCCAGCAAGTGAGTGTCCCCCCCCCCCCCCCCCCCCCCCCGCCGGCAGCTGTTTGGCAACTGTTAGACGTGGGGAAGCCTTCATTTCACAGACGAGAGAGACACAGCCGAAGTTCCCCGAAGTTCCCCGAAGTTCATACTCGCTTCTTTTTTCCGTACCACAACAGGTGTATTTATTTGGGATGTAGCTTACTCAGTGGCGTAGCCAGGATTTGTGTATGGGGGTGGGGTGTTAAGAAGCATGCCCCCCCCCCCCCGTATTAAAGCGGAGGGAGGGGGGTCCTCCCCCGGGAAAATTTGGACTTTAAGGTGTAAAATAGTGCTATTTTAGCAGTTTTCGGTAGGTACTTAAATTTAAATTTTGTAATGGTAAAAATTTTATTAATTTTAATATCAAATTTGTTTGAGTTATGAATAAAAAATTAATTAAAGATTTGGTGCTAAGGGGGGGGGGAGGGGGTTGAACCCCTAAAACCCCCCCTGGCTACGCCCCTGAGCTTACTCATACGTCATACGCCGTTCTATCTCATTGTATAAACCGGTGTGGCATTAAATTTTTTGCGGTCGATTAGGATAGGTTAGCTACATTATGAATACTTTAAAACATTGTGGTTGGTTGGTTATATATTAGGTAAGTACCTATAGCTACATTAAAAATACTGTAAAATCATTTTATAGTTGCTTAGCAAATGACTTTTTAATATGTAGCTATCAAGTGCTAGGAAACAGTTTACATGATTTCACAGTATCTTTAATGTAGCTATCCTAACCAAATCAACCGCCCACAATGTTTTAAAGTATTTATAATGTAGCTCACCTAACCTAATTGACCATTAGTTATCATGATTTGTCCAAAATAAACATTCACGGACACACGTCAAACGAAAAATATGGCGGCGTACAAATAAATACCGTTTCCTTGTTCATGGTCTTTCCTTTTATCAACACCGCCATATTTATTTACGATGAACAAAAAAAACCGAAGATGCACGATCGGGCGTTTGGCTCTCTCGTCTGTGAAAATAAAGCTTCCCTTAATCGTACGCCTGAGGCAGGGTCTGCAAGGATATAACGGGGCTGACGCATATGGTGCTGCCCTTTCCGAGGGACAGACCTGTCGTGTCGGCCAGCCTGGAGGATGAGGTGGGGTGAAGCAGTGACGGATCGGATTGGTTGGGGAAACGGGAGCACCCCGAGGAAACCCACAGGCCACGTTTCCCACTTGTGAAAATCTTAGTTCGACCCAGCCCGGGATTTGAACCCCGGTCGCCTTGGTGTTGTAACCACCCGACCAAAGTCTCAACGAAGAATATTCAACTCGAATAAACGAAGAGTTTTTCGTAATTTCAAATAAACCGAATCTTCGTAGAAACTACGTCGTATTTCGACTTCCGATTTTCATGTTCCGTTCTTAACAAAAGTAAACACAGCACACCGTGGACAAACGAAGAATGTTCTTACTGTAGACTTAAAAAATTTTTTTATTGTTTTGTTAACATGCCAAGAATATTCTTTATGATTCATGTCCAAAGTAAGTGAACTCAGTGTCCGTAAATTCACGAAGATTGCTGTAAATTTATGAAGATCCCTGGATAATTTGTAACCAGCGTCCTTCTTAAATTAAAGGAGAACATTTTTAACAGTGTAGGTAATATTTGCGGATGTACGGAACCAGAAAAAAAAAGGAATTAAAAAAATAAACGGTTTTAAACTATTTGCCAGTTCTCGGCAAATACAAGGAATAACATGAGAAACTTGGGCGTACTACATGATTTTGCAGGAGAAACTTACAAAGAACGCTCGTTACAAATTATCCAGGGATTTTCGAGAATTTAGGTCACTGAGTTCACTTACTTTGGACATGACTCCAAAAGAATATTCTTGGTATACTAACAAAACATTCAAAAACTGGTAAGTCTACAGAAAGAGTACGGGAGCCAAAATACGGCTTAGTTTATGCGAAGATTCGGTTAATTGAAATAACGAAGAACTCTTCGTTCATTTGATTTAAATTCTTCGTTGAAAATTCCGTATCTGCAATGTAATTTATAACAGTGTAAATTGTTCAAAATTACTTACAAAATAATATTTTGTGCTCGCCAATATAAATAAATATACGCATCGTATCTACGCCAAGATCTATCAGAATGCGTAAGATATTATTCCAAAGTTTCCTTAACATTTTCAAGCTGTGAAAGGTTACATAAATGATATATATTAACTCAAGCGTGATGTGTTACCGATATTTGATAATATTAGCTGCGAATATTTCGGACGAAATATTAATTACAATAGAGTTATCATACCTTAAATAATAGTAATTACAAGAAAATGAAATAACCAAAATGTTGTGTGAGATAGAGACTTAATATCTTTTTCCTGTGTTTGTAGATGTGTGTGTCGTTCTTATATACATTTCTCGTGCTTAACAGATTTCAATGAAAGTCTATTTGTATAGGTTTCATATATTCCATTTTTAACTTTGATATTCTTTCCTGATTTGTTTTGAAAAAAAACTAGCTCTTTGCTTTTTCCCCAAATGACATTTAACAAACAAATTCCTAAATTTCATAAATATGCATCACATCAAAAGTTTGTCTTTAAAAATACTCCTTATTCGCTTTACTAACAGAATTATTCAATGGTATTCGATTGTATTAATTATTTGCCCATTAGTTAATCATAAAAGGTGTTATAACTTTCCAGTTTGTCAATTTAGTATTATTGAATTTTTATTTAATAAGTTTGTGTTTTAAATAAATATTAATATTTAAAAATAATTTTTAAGAAATAATAGCATTTTTATTAGAGGTTAAATTGCGTAATCAGCGATATATTAAAAATTGTAAGCATAAATATGTTTATAAGTTTCTGAAGTTTCGGTCATTCTTTTATAAAAGAAACCTTAGTTACTAAACGATCGTTCAAACAATGGTATATTTATCATAAAATATTGTTATTTTTGGGCTAATTTTGCTATTTAAATTTTTTTGTTATTTTTAAAAACGAACATGGTTACCACACAGTGGCACGTTATTTTAGTATAAATTACATAAACAACATATATAAACAAAAAATAAACACAGCTTCAAATACTTTACAGGACAGAATATTTCATGACTTAAATTTTACTAAACATAAAATAATTGTTAATCAATTATTTATTTTAACCATAGTTTGATCAATAATTCTATATATAAGATTTACTAAGGCGATTAAAATAAAATGAATAAGTTTTTTTATAATTTTCTTTCAACAAAAAATACATAATCAGCAATCTCTAAAAAATAAATATACTCTAAAAATTAAATTAAGATGTCATCTTAACATTACTGTTTTACTGATTTAAATTATTTCATTTTTATTTGTTGACATCTTTAAATTTGTCTTGGTGGAACTTTATTTGTGAATAGGTATTGCTTTCAACGCTAACACTTAAGTAGTAAATTAAAAGGAGAGGTAGCCCGATTTAATTTTTGTAATATTTTTACTCAGTAAATTCAAGAATAAGATAAAAGTTTATACACATTAAATATAAAAAATAAAAATTATACCCCCTATGAAGGAGCAACCATTCATCCTCTTTCTGCGTTTAATTTATTTTTACACCTTGATTAAATGGTGGTCTCTTTAATTATTTTTAATCAGAGTTTTGAATATTTCTTTTTGTAAGTTTATATGGTAGCGTGATTTCATTTTCGTCCATTACTGCACTATAAAATTTTATAATAAGTTTAATAGGATCTCTACGATTTCAACACATATTGCTTTGTAAATTTTACTAAATTTAAGGTCTTTTTTTTTTATCTTGAACGAGTTCTTTAAATTTTCATTTAGAGACTCCATTTGTAAAAAAAAATTACAGTAATTTTTAGTAGTAAAGATTTTTCCAGGCACGAAATATGATGTCTATGCGTCCGTCCTTCGTCAGTGGCAATGTGTGTCTTCACCTGAAACAAATAAACAATCGAAGAGTGCTCTGTACGAGGGTGTCATATGTATGTGCGCGGAGTCCACGCGCGACAGATGTGAAACTTCTTGCTTGTATTTTTTGTTCAACACATAGCTATGGTTATTTTTGCATATGAAATACGTTTTTCGAGATAATACTCAGTATGTATTACGAAAATTGGCGCATAATTGTATATTTTGATTGATGTTTCATTCAAGCGTAATTTTTGTAAACCATTGAAAATATACTCGAAGATTCAATAATTGAAATTTATCTGGGTTTATTATACTTATTAATGTGCGGAGTTAATACTGCAAATATATTCAAGGAACGATTTAGAAATAAATTTAACTATTGTAGGTACTGGGATATAGCACAAAGCATAATTGCCCGGGTAAAAATCTGAACTCAGTATTACCTTTGAATATATATATTCAAAGGTATTACTGCCAAAACAATATTGTAGTTATACAGTGGTTTTCATGTAAATATACAAACATCTGTAATTTTACCCGAATAATTCTGTTTCATTTACAAAAAAAAAAATATTACAGTGTATGAAGATCATTAGTGGTTTCTTATAAAAAAAACCTAACTTACAGTTGACAATGCCACCGAAGTAGTCTTGACGCTTCGACCAACTTCGCCGCTTAGTTAGGAAACCAGCTAAGTGCGCAGATTAATGGAGAAAGTTTAGATGATCTGCAAATTCTGAAGATTCAAACATGAGGAATCTCTATCCAAGTCCCTTTTTTTTTTCAGTGTAAGGGCGCTTGTAATCTAAGGATATACGAACGTTTGAAATAAAGTCGTGGCTTTACATTTCGCGATTCACTTCGCACAATTACTTAGAGTCCAGGTCCGAGATCACACATGCGATGAGCATCGTGGCAGTTAGGGAGCGTGAATGAAGATGAATGAGCTAGCGGGGGCTGTAAAAAACTTGGCTGTGATGCAGGGTATTATTCTTGCGAGCGAGCTCCAGAGAACGTGCATTCATATCTCAGGGCAGATATACGAGCCCGCCTATGAGGGGGAGAAGGGCAGGGCCAGAGGAGGAATGGGAAATGTGGAGAAAGGGCCTCAGCGAACAATGAACCTGTCTGTGAACCCTACAGCCATTAACAGTTTGTCTTATCACTGCGGCCTCCCCCCTCCTCCGTCATCCCTAAAGTGGTGCCAAAAATATTTTTTTTGCCACCCTCATTCTAAAACGCTATTCCCCTCTATTATCAATCCTTACTTTTTAAATTGCCTCAAACCATATAAACAAGAAAGCATTTCCTTGGAAATGTTATGATACACTAAATGAAATTATTCCAGAATTCTTTACGTTGAAATGATACATAATTTTGTTTTTAGTTAGTAAACCATGTCTTAAAAATTTTTCATTTTTATGTTCATTGAATTTTATTGTTTTTGGTAACGATAATATTATTTTTAATAAGACTTTTTTAAAAATTTAAACAAATAATATAATATTTTATATTGTATTTGATGAATAAAAAACATTATCTTCGAATCCAAGTGAAACTTACTTTCAAAACAAGCTGGGTTTTCCTACTCTTTTAAGCATGAGTCCTGCGAGATAAAGTTTCCAAGTGTGGTTGTAAACTATTTCTAAAGGGGGGTGTATGGGGGGGGGGAAACTTGGCTCTTAAACTCTCGTTAAAAGTACGTAAAAGTTTAAAAGCATTTTGCACATTAATTCCAAATCATTAAGTTTGGACATAAAATCTCCATCATGTTGTTTTGCGCTGGTTTTAACATCATGAGCTGACTTTTTAACGGTTAATTTTTTTTTGTTCTGCTCCGCCGGTGCAGAACAGTTTGTTTCCAAGGAAAATTATTAGCATCCTCATATTATTTGTATTATCTTTTAATCGATGACGCATGGGAGAGGTTGATGGAGGGGGGGGGGGGGTTCCCCGCATACAAGATCCTTTGAAATCCTAATAACTATATTTCTCACCAACAGAAGGTAAGAATTTGAAAGCAAACAGCAGTCCAACGAAGTTCTATTCTCTTCCTCCCTCCCACCCCCACCACCGAAAAACAATTAGATTCATGCGTTCACTCATGACTGTGGACAATTTTGTGATCTTTACGCAGCCGTCTTTCTCAAACTCGTACAGGGACGTGGTGACCGCAGCTATGATCCAGGTGTTTTCGCACGTGGATAGCTTTCAACTGTAATTCAACTTTCGTCTAAGCTCTAAGGCATGCGTTTGTTGAAAGTGTCTGTTGGACGCCTCTGTCTGTCCACACTACCCGTTCCATTCCTAGTCCTTTTTCACCCTGGCAGTATTAGTTGCAGGGGTTTGTTTTGGAATGGCGCTTATATAATGCATGACTGGAGATCGGTGAAGGTAGTATCAATTAAAGTTTATGTTTTGTACAGATAAAAAGCCTTTATTTCATTAATGCGATTGCTGTATTTTGAGTGTTCAACTAAAACTTGATTTTAGTAACATTAACACAAACTGCTCTGTTAAAAAGAAAAAGTTCTTAAAGCTACGAACTAAATACAGACAATGTTACACAATTAATACAATTTTGTATTCATCAAAAGTAACTTTAATGATAAAAGTTCTGTTTAACTAATATTATAAGCAAATTACTTCACAATAAACTCCAAATCAATCGTTTGTTTATCCCATTAGTAAAAAGTTTATCACAATCAGCAAATCGTTCTATAACTCTTTCAATGTCAGCATTTATATCACGGTAAACAAATAACAGACACATGCCATACATAATTTCCATTTTCTTTCCCATTCGTCATCTGAGACATTATTTTAAAAGTCAAATGCTTCTGAATGATTCCTCCGTACTCGCTACTCTGACAGGTGAAGTGAGAATAAAAGGATATTAAAAATGCCTACAATAGTTGGAAATAAATAAAAATTGCAAGAGTTAATCAATTGAATCACATTTTCCGTGAAGAATTTTTTTTTTTTTTTTTTTTTCGATTTTCGCTTTTTCATCCAAATACACACTTTACTATCCAAAACAGCAACAACTGTTACACTTCGACCTCGGATACCGCCATGAATAGGATGACTGTAAAAATCAAAAAGTGCACTTTTTTATTAATTAACATTTGAAGTTTCTTTCCTTTCATATGATAAGAGGTAAATGATACGAGATTATTAACATTGTAATCTCTTTTTGAGATGTACTGCCCCAGGTCTTGCAAATATGTTTCTATAGTCTTCCTCGGCGCTATTGACTTCTTAGTTCGCCCTACTCATTTGCCTTGCAGCGTATCTTGGTTTTGTGCGTTTGTGAAGTCAGTTCCCAGTTTTTAAGCCGTACCGGAGGCATCTTTGTGCATTACCGAAAGTAATACTCATTTTATTCCTGCATTCAATGAAGTTTAGTCAGCGTGTTCCGTACAGCATTAGAGTCGTCTCCGAGATCAAGTGAAGGAAACTGTTGGAGATGGCTTTGGTTTATAAGTAATTCTGTGCTGAAAACGGAGTTTGTATCATAAGCATCTTTTTTTGGCTGACCACTCGTGATTTCTGTCAAGTTCTTGTCCAGTTTCTTGGCAAGGCATTAAAAAATTATGATTACTGGCATCAGCTTGTTCAACCCAGCGAGTTTCGCGCAAGCGTACAAAACCTAACATAAGCTTACAGACTGGCTAACTATTAGCAGGATGACTGAACAGAGAAATAATTTGTTTAATTATAGCGGTAACATTCTGCACCTTGTAGATGTGTCGCTTTCATCAGCCCCTGAACGTTTCACAAACGTTTGATTTTAAATTTTACTGAAAATGTTTCTCTTTTTAATATGCTTCCCATCACTTTGAGTATTTATATTACATACAAATATAATTATAATATATATTTGGTTTAATCTTTATACTTATCACACACTATTCGAAATAAGTGATGTGCGTTGATAAAGTATATATTAACTGCTTCAGAAGACTTTGTGATGTTGAACGCTTATCCGCCCAGGAGCTGCGCGTCACAATAGCTGAACCCGTACGACTCCCAAGAAGCATGATGCCCCACTTTACCCCGGCGATCTAGGCCTCCCTGTCCCGAGATGCTGTGGCCGCAGTCGCTACTCCTGGCGCTGGCGAACACGAGGGCACGCGGAGCCTGAGCTGACTGGCGGCCATGTTGTTCCAGGCTGCCCAACGGGCACATCAACTTCGAGAAGTTCTGGCAGCTGGCGAAGCAGGTGACGGAGTTCATCACGTGGAAGCAGGTGGCTTGTCCCTTCGAGAAGAACACCAAGGTCATCACGTTCCTGCAGGGCAGCCCCGTGCTCACGGAGAACGGTACGGTTCTTGTATTCCAGCCAACTACAAGCTCTTCTCTTCCGTGCGTAACCCCTCAGAATTTCGGCACACGGCATTCGGTAGAAGTGATTTCGTGAGTGGAACGGTTGTCGCATGTGTAATCACTAGAGACCTACAAAATTCGCGGATTCATTTCGTGATACGCTGCAATTCAAATAATTATACCTTAGCGCTGCTTCTGCAATTGGTTCACTGTTAATCTGGAGTAATGAGGGCCAATTAGAGACCCTCGCTCAAAGAATTGTCGAATCACAGACACTCGGTCGAGACGACTCACAAGTCAGCAGCCAATGAACAGGTGGCATTTTCCCGAGTGTGTAGAGTGTAGTAGAGTCTATCCTGGAGGTCATTGAATCCGCGAATTTTGCAGGTCTCTAGTAATCACGGTGCTGCCATTTGTGACGGATGGCTCGAACCAGTGTTCACAAAGCCAAACTGTTTAGTGAAATTTAAAAAGATGGGCTCCATTAATAATAGAATTCCTTGTCGAAAGCCAGGTCCAAAGCCAGGGTTTGGAATTTTCCCGAGAATTTTTTTTTAGGCTTTTATTGAAGCCGTTTAGTTAAAGAGTTAAAAATTATGTTCTGCAAATTGAATGATTCGATGGACGGAGTAGCTGCTCCGACAACGGATTCTAGCGGCGGGTGCGGAAACTACGTTTGGTTCGCGTCCAGAAATTTACTTGAAAACACAATTATCGTACAGTTATCACGCTCGGCATTATTTAAAAAAACATTTTGGAAAAATTTCGTGTCCGAGTTTCGTGTTATAAGTGTATTGCAACATGAGAACTCATGAATACTTAAGCTCGTTACTGACGTTATACTGAAAAACTAACTCACATGTTTTACGTTACCTTTATTGTCAGTCAGTTGGATCTCCACTTTTCAGAAATAGCGTTGCTACCTTAAGTATTAAAATATTATATTTTTGTTAAAAAAATAACAAGCTATTTAACGAGACACGGAGTAAAGAAGACCAATTCTTAGATATTTAACCAATTTTTGAGGTTATTGTTTTCTGATACCTGCATGTAATTTCTCTTCTTCATTCAAAATGACATCAATTGAAGTCACTTATTATTAATTTCTACATTAAATACATGTTCTAAGATGTGTACTCAATAAATTGAAGATATTTTGAACAGCAGTTATTTGCTTAGATTTTTAATATTCTTCTATAGAATTAAATTATTAAAAAAATGTTAAAAAAGGTTTAAATTTATAATTGCAAAAAAACATCTTTACATTTTAAGTAAACATTGCACTTTTTTTTAAATCTTGACATTTTTGTACATGACTTTGTTTTATATAGACTATATATGTGTGTATGTATATGTATATATATGTATATATTTGTATATATATAACCATAACAACCTCAATTACTAAAATATTGTGCCGTGTGTCTGCAGTACATTCTCCAAATCTTGTAAATTGTTTCTCCTTTTTTTTATAGTCTATGTTCGAAGTGACCTTTAACGCAGTTGTTAGGAGGAGACATTTTAGAAGTATTCGCAAATGTTAAGATTAGCTGAAATGTGACATATGTTACCGCCAACGATCTCCCATGCATTATCTTTGCAGTTCCATCTCATAGTGTCACCCCAGCACTACATCACCCCATCACTCCATCACTCCATCACCCCATCACCCCATCACACCATAACCCCATCACCCCATCATCTGTCTATAGTGACGTCCATATCACCAAGAAGTCAACTCCTTATCCAAGCATTTTGCATGCTGTGCATGTAGCGTTGTAGTTTTTGCTCCTCCTTTGGATGTAAATATACAGTTTGTAATTTTTAACTTACATCCGTTTTGCAATTTTTGTACAGACGAACACGGGTTTTAGATTTCAGTCGATTTCGCTCTATGATCTTGTAAATATTTACCTTTACGAATGGCTACTTAAAAAAAATTCTCATTCTTTAAACATTATTTCAAGTTTAAAATCTGGTAATGTGAAGTGAACACATTTTAATTAATTATTAAATATTTAAATGTATATTAAAGGCAATTTTTGGGTAAATTTATTATACCTTCTGTGCAATGGATTTAACCTTACTTCTACCAGGTCTGTCTGATTACCAAGTATTAAAAAAACGTACTGTGCAGAAAACTGAAATATATTTGTATTACAATAATAATTAACATAATTGCTTTCAATATAAGCATGAGAAAAAAATACGGTTGTGTTAGCTATACTTTTTATAACCTTTTATCATTATCACATGTTTATGCACTAATAAGCTTATTCATTAAAGTAATTATAGATAATGAATGTTCTTTGAAAGATAGTTATTTAAAACGGAAATCTAATTCATAATTTAAATTATTATTCATTATTTATGAGCAACATGGTGTTATGTAACCGCCCATTTTTATGTCAATCTGTTATTACATCTGCGATGCTAATAAATATTATTAGCCGGAACAACACTACATATTAAAGTATTACCGTTTGAAAGAATAAAAATGTTGCAATTTTTCACAGGCAGTAAAACTGGCTGTATCGTGCGCCAAGTAGTCCATAGGCCAGGCCTAGCGAGGCTGTGTTTGGCCCGATTTAATGCCTATTTTAGAGTTAATCTTAATTTGTATCTGCACGTCTAGCAAATTGTTTAATCAAAATACACCTGACCAAAAATACATTTTTTTTTTCCTTTAGATTAGTCTAAATACTGTTTTGTTGATAATTTTAATAAACTCAGGGCGAAGCAGTTATATAATAAATGTTTTTCATTTTATACTAAGCATGGTGGTCTCTTAATTAAAAATGCATTTGGTTATTAAAATGTTTCATTTCAGTAGAAGGCTTGTTAAAGGAATTCAATTATAGGACCATAGTTCTTAAAATATTATTTTCGTTTCGGAAGTCCCAAATGTTAAAATTTTTTGTCCCTGCTCGACCTACCAAAAACAATTTCATTTACGAAACATTCCCATTCGGTGGTTTACTGCATTTTTCTAATAATATTTTAATTATTTTTTTTTAATAAATACTTTTGTGGGGGAACATGATATTTTTCATTGTCAAACACGTTTTTTATTATTTAAAAAAAATCTAATTCAGTGTCTTTAATCTTAAGGTTGTGTATGAAATTACAAAACAATCTGATTCATGACTGTGTAATATTCGCTCTGTTTCAGCTCTAGCACTTGCATCATTTGAGTGTGAACCTCCAGAGAACAACTTGGAGAAGGAAAGGTATAAGTCACTCAAGTAAGTGTCATGCATTTATTTTTAATTATTTTGCTTCAATAGGAATTAAATAAACTAAAATTTAAAAAAATAAATGTGTAAACCAAAATACCAAATTTTTTAAAAGATATATTTGTGATTTTCGTAATTTACAATATATTCACAGTAATTTTTCTGTAATGAAATTTCATTGATAACCAGTACCGAGTTGTGCTCTGGGATAGATCATTCATAACTGTATTAGTAGTTTTGTAATTTTGTAATAGCAGTTTTCTAAGTTGTGATTTAAGGATTAAAGATAACACTTCCTAGGTCGCCAGAGGATCTTTGTTTCCAAGGCACATTGCTCATATGGTGAGGATTTCGAATTGGTATTTTATACTGAACCCAAAATGTGAATAATTATGTACGAACAGCAAAAATTTAACTTAATGATTTGGTGTGAAATATTGCTTTTGTTTTGAACCAAAATATTTTCAAATTTTTTTAATTTTCTTTTATTCTGAGTTACCTTACAACACACAGAATGAAAATAACAATGTTTAAACTCAATTTCTTAAATATAACTAGCTTTGCTGATTACTTAGTTCATGTGGATAGAATAATCAACACAGATTGTTTACTACTTAGAAACGGAAGAACAGTTTTTTTTTTATTATGTAGACTACACAGATTTGTGTGTACTTTTACAAAAGATTCATTTACAAACAATTTGTAAAGAAATAGTTTGTAATACTACAAGAAAAAATATTGCAAATTTATTCATCACTTTGCTATGGTTATTTTTGCGAGTATGAAATACGCTTTTGGAGACAATGCTGAATATTTATTGTCCCGCTTACGAAAATTGGCGCATAATTTTAAATTTTGGTTATTGTTTTAGACAAGAATAATTTTTTTATCACTATAAAATATAATTGAATTTTTTTAACATGTGAATTTTATTTTGTTTTATTGTGCTTATTAATTAGCAGAGTTAATTCTGAAAAGCTATTTAGGGAACAGTTTACAAATAACCTTAACTAACGTAGGTTCTGTAATGACACAAAATAAGTGCCCAGGCTAAAATTTAAACCCAGTATTACTGCAAACATTTTTTTTGTAACGACACACTTGCTTTAATGTAAATGTACAGTTACAAATTTCTGCAATTTTACATGATTACCTATTTCAGTTCCATTTAATTAAATTACATAAAATTTTCCCTGTAAACTGCTATTTTGGTTTTGCTTTTATGAGCAAGCCCAAACAGTTTAGTGAAATCAATAATTTGAAAACATACTACATTTATCAAATCATTCACCTACTTACTACTAAGTTGACGAAAAATTGTTTCAGTTAGAAAAATAACATAGAACGTATCTTAAAAACAGCTTAAAAATCAACAGTTACATAAGTTATTTCATGGAATTTATTAGTCAAACTTAATATTTTTTTTAACTGTGCAATCAAAACAGGAGTAATGAAATTTGTTATTATAATTTGTTGTTTGATTATCTTCGTATCATTCAAGCCGTTTGAGATATCACAATAAATTAAGGACTAAATAAATCCTGGGGCAAACAATTAAATTTGTTTGATTTTAAAATCATTTTCATAAGCAGTTTTTCCAGTGAGTTCATTTCGAACGGAATGACAAAAAAAGTTTTTACTTTAGATTTAAATTTTTAGGTTAGGTATCTAATTTATTAAAGGGTAAATTATTTAATATTTAATAATTCAAAAATCACATAGGTACAATTTAAATTTTATGTATTAAACTTAATTTTCTGTTTTACTCTACATTTTAAAAAACTTATTTTTATTTTTTATTATTATAACTGTCTAATTTTTAATCATTCTTTGAAAACACCCAAAAGCTAGTATTCTAATTCAAATCAGAAAACAATTTAAGAATGCTACTACAACTACAAAGTACATCTCTGGCGACACTTTCAAAATTCAAAACCACATTTCCTGAATCAAAGTTATGACAATTTTGCTATTTCATAAAATATTGTTTGAAATACACGGTAAAGAGAAATAATTAATTTATCACAGTCATCTGAAAACACATGCCCTTGGGGATAAAAAATTAAAGACACATAACACTTTATTTAATTAATTAGAAAAATGGGGATGCAGCACTGCATGACCGGTGTGTGGTGCACTGTTTTAACACACACGCCCTAACGCATCAAAATATTATTCACAGAAATGTACTTATTCCGGGGTAATTGCTCTCAGAACTGGTACAATTATTGAAACACATCTTAGTTTTGTCACTGTGGTCTTGTTCATTATGTATGATGATTATGTGGTGAAGTTTGCAATTTTGATTTGAACATCCGACAGTACTAAAATTCTGAGTCTTAAGTTGGTAAGCCTTTTATTTTCTTGCTTCATGGCCAGCACCACACACATCGAATGAAGCAAGATGGTATCACCGTGGCAATGTCCCTAGGGAATCAGGAGCGAGAGGTGATATTAAGTGCACATTTTTTAACTTTACAGTTTAGTTTGGAGCATTAATTTGTTTTATTTTTTACGGTTTTATAATTATGAAACCATATAATTGATAGAGTAAAAGTTGGAAAATAGCTTTTTGTAAATAGTATTAAATTTGATAACTCACTGATAGTTATTACATAAAATTGCATATGTTGCCACAATCCATTTCCAAAAACCGAATTTAAAATTAAATCACAAACAGTGGCGGATTTACCAGCAGGCTGAGTAGGCTTAAGCCTAGGGCGGCAGATTTTTGGGGCGGCAAATTTGGGGACAAGATTTTTTTTTTTTTTTTTGCTACCTCTGAAATCAAAAAGATTTCTGCATGACGGTTTTCTGTTTTCTGATGTTTTACAGATAGAAGTCTGTAACAAATTTTGCCGATGACTTTCCCCTCTCCCTTGTCAATGTACATTCCGTGAATCCGTGTAGCAAAATTCCATATTCTAGAGTAAAACAGCTAGTTGCCCCCCCCCCCCCCCTCCCCCAACCAACAATCGGCCTCTGTGCCCTCTGCCCACACTTTGAATGAGTGAAAAGAGCAAAATTAAAGAAAAGGTTTTTCTCTCTTCCCATTATCAACCCATACATGCCAGTCCTACTACTGGTTGGAGTCTGCAAACTGGATGGTGGGTATATAATGAACAAGATTACTTACGACGATATCATATATGATTTTGCCAACAAAAAATCGCGCAAAAAGTTATTGTAATGAACTTTTATAACTTGACTGAGTTGATTATTTTTAACTGTTTGTAAGCGCAATAAAGATTATTTATTCACGTTTACCAAATGTACATTATTGTGTAAGTAGCATGCATTACCCTGCCTTATTAATCGTACATGATTGAGCTTTGATTAGCTCAAAAATATACCCAAAAATTATTTTACGTGCAATTTCAACGAAATTGTTGGATTGTAAAAATAATCTAGGATATGAAAATTGTTGTGGCAAGGGCGGCAAAAACTTTACAGCCTATACCTTGAAAATTTGTAAATCCGCCACTCATCACAAAACATTGTAGTTAATGCACACATTTTTTTTCTGAGCCCTAAGTCCATTAATGCTAGCTAAGAAAGAACTTTTCCTCAAATTTCATGATTTGTAACTTTTAATTTGAATAGCGAAAGCAAATATAATACTACATAGCACAGCAAACACCCATTGTTAACATTTGTAGCAAGTGTCATGCTTTTTTTTTGTTAAATTAATTAGTTGATCTATAGACAATGTATAAGAATATTTTATGAAATTATATTAAATATTTTTGTCATATATCTCAATGTCCACCTTGTCACTGATATGCTATGAGCACACAGATCACTGTTTTTACTAAATAATATTTTTCTTCTAAATCTTTACATTTTGGATAATGACATGATGAATTAAAAAATATTTGCAAAGAATTTTTCATATTAACATGGTTTAATGTTGAAGCAAATTTATATATAATGAATACCTTTTATGTGTGGAGCAGTAATACATAGTTTACGACTTAAACCATCATTAAAATTACTAGGGAGACAATATAATATTTGGGTTTTGTTTGGTTGTTGTACATTAAAAACAGTTACTGTACCAGTAATTAAGAAAAAAATTGTTTGAAAACATATGTTTTTATTTAACAGAAATTAACATCATGTGTTTATAAAGGTCCAAATATACATGAGATTGAAATTAACTTATTTCAATGAACATGGTTTATTGATAATGAAATAATATTGCATATTGCTATCACAGTTAAGAATTCTGAATGAATGATTTTTTAAAATTAAGTTTGTTTTTTTTTTTTGCTTCAGATCTGAACTGACTTCATGAACTTCTGAGAGTGTGTTGTCAAAGCTGCTCTGCTCAACAGCTGAAGATTGAATGATATTTTCAATACTCATCTCTTGATGTGCGTGGAAGAGTGTGTGAGATAGAAGAAGGTGTTGTCGCCAGTAATTTAAAACTTTTGTGCCATTTGTTGTTTCAGCGGCACATGCTGCATTTCTCTCTGTGAGTGTCTTGGAAGCAACTCTGTGAAGTTTCTTTTAAAATACAACGTTTTAATACCCACAAGACGATCTAGAACAAAAGGATTGCGGGAAAAAACGAAAAAATATACTTTACTTAACGTTGTCTCCTAATCATGTTTTTTTATTTCACATTTTTATCATCAGTTTGTTCAATGTCTGGTGCCTTTGTCATTGTCAGATGGTGTGAGGTGCATGGAAGAGAAAATAATTATTTGTAAAATAATTTTAAACTAAGGCAATTTTCAAGCACTTTGTAATAAATTGGAGGTGTTAAACATGATTTGCTTAATGTGAGAAAGATAATTATCATTAATTATTGACTAAAATGTTTTATAGGATTTGTAAGAAATCCAAGGTCTTTCCACAAAATGTAGTGTTGTGTCTGTTCTGAGTCATACGACCATGAAATGGAATCTCTTATTATTTGTTGGTGCCCAAGATGAGTAAATTTCACTAATAAGTTATGAAAATGAAAGGAATAGTAACTTATAGAAATATTTTCATTGTCATCTTGGGCACTGCTAGAAGTGATTAAATAGTTATTATATAAAGGCTTTTTTAAGCTACATTTTCATATTCTAAATTTATGTCAGAAAAACAAATCAAATGTGTAAATTTGATTAAAGTGTATTGGGCTAATTTTTTTGTGTGCCGACCAAAATTTAAGTGTCTGATAAACACTATCGGTACTGCACTTTCATATATAATGTAATATGTAGTAGTGTTATCTGTTTAAAAAAAAGCAAAATATGTGTTTCAATTGAGTTTAACATTGGTAATAATTAGTAAAATGTGAGATTGTTAAAAGTACAGAAATTTGTCTAAACATCTTGTAAGATTACATTTGCAGGGTTTTATTTTGGAAGTGTTTCTTGCTGCACAAGTGTGTACAGAAAATGATCATTTTGTCTCATTTTGAGTGCTCATGCGATAATATATTAACACAACAAAGACTGCAGTTAGGCCCTATTATTTTTTCTGTATATGAAAGTAGCTTGTATGATAAATACAATGTATTGCTGTGTGTATGTAAAAATGGTTGCATGTGGTTGTTGTAACAAGATGTACAAAAAATTATAATCTATCGTACTTAGTGTTGCCGGATGTTTGCGGCACTATCCAGATGCACTCGCATACCAGTATTCTAGTCATAAAAAAGTGTAATTGAATATAACTGCATATAGAAAAAGTATAATATAGTCTAATAAGAAAGGAATTTTAATCATTTTGAATCATGATTCTAAAAAGCTGATTGAATTGCTTGATGTACATACACTGCCATTGTAAACTTCAAATTTTTAAGGCAGTTGGTTTCACTTAATTAAGAAACACGTTCACACTATTGTCTACCCCTTGGAATTATGTTAGTGCATTTTTTATTTTTCATGTTCTTAAAGACAATAAGTTGTTTAAAAAACTTAGTTCCTTTGCAGCAAATTGCTTAGTTTAAAGTAAACATATTCAAATGTATTTGCATGCTTAGGTCACTGTGTGTAAATATTTCTTGCCATTCATTTGCCTCCTGTGATGAAACTTTAGTAAGCATTGCACAGCCTAAGGCAATTACGTAGCTTACAATTTTGTGTGTGCTGCGATACCGTGAACCTTTTAGTAGTAAGCCGTTGCACAATTTAGGAGTTTTGAAGAGTTATTTTAATACATGTGACTCTTAGTATGAAATTGAAATTGACTTAGTACACATTGTACAGTATTTTTTACTGTGGCTTCTGTTTCTATGTTTCAGCCACCAAGACTTCTCACCATTTTTAGAATTTAATGATGTAAATAATTAAAAATTTATGTTGTGAGAATGTCAAATTTAACAAAGTATTTTGAAATGTGCTTTTTGTGCAAAAACACATTAAGTTGTAATATTATTTATTGTTAAATTTAGAGAAGCAGACCATGAAATGAATGTGATTTTTCAATAGGCCTAATTCCTTAAACATTTAATTTTATTGGTCATCAGACACGAAAAAATCTCTTTAGTATTGCATCATTCCAGTGTGTTGTTCAAGAACTGTGTCTTACATTTTAAGTTGTTTGTGACGTATTGTGAACTTTTTATGGTATGAAATTTTTTGTAAAATATTTTGCAAAACTTTTTTTTTGGAAATTTTTTAGCTTTTTACTATTTCGTTTTTAAGATCTCTGTACCTCACAATATGTGAGGTTGTGTTGCACATAATATGCTTACTTGTTCACGTTCTTTCTCCTTGCTGTTGTTTTTTCAGTGTCCGTTTCTATCTGTAGAAGATAAAATAAATAAAATAATTTGATATTGAACTTATTATTGTAGTTGTTAATAATAAGATGGGTCAGTGAAGTTCTTGTTTTAGATATTAACAGAAACCCAGCCATTAAGAATTATTTCTTGAAAAGTAGTCATTCATACTAAGAGAAAAATGAAAAATGCAGCCTTATACTTAACATTTTTCTACATTAACATAGTACTTACCAGAGCTGTTTAAAGAAAAAAATTTTGGGCCATGTTTATAATTATGAATTTTTTCAACCCCTTGTTATACATGTGTACGTTTAAGGTAGATTGCGAGGAAATACTACCTAGTGTTTTCATTTCCTTATCCATAGACACCAAAGCCATGTCATCTCAAAGTTTATATAAATATATATTTTTATGGACATGATGACTGTCATTCAATTTCGTTGATAGGCAAAATTGGACTGAAGGGGTTAAATTAGGAAGGTTTTTCAAACACAAACATCACTTTAACACATAATATGACTAATACCGCATCTACATGATTTTATTATATCTTGATTGTGGAACACTTTTAAATTTATTGTAAAGCTTATGTTTAAATATCATCTAAAACTTTTGTCTTTAACAATTTTGATAATTTTATAAACAAAAATTAATTAAGACAAACCATTACTGCACGCAGTTGAAAAAACAAGAGTAGAAATATAAAAAAAACCTCATTACCATGTAGGCGTACGCTATAAAATCCATTCTATTCTATTAAATTTATCTTAAACTTTTGTTTGAAATAATTTATCAAACAAACAACCAATTTTGCAAGGGATGGAAAAACATGTTTTGAAGGACATATAATTTATAACTCCATTAAATACATTAAAATATATTCCAGATGAAAAAATTGTATTTAAAAAAAACATTACTGCATAAGAGTTTAAAAAACAGGGGGGTTGAAATGAAAAAAACTTTTAATTTTTACTTACCCTATCAAAACCATTTTAAATTATTGTAAAAATTAAAAATATTATCTAAAAATTTGGTGTAACAAAGTTTTATATGATTATTTTTCACTGGAAATATAGTGTTTGAAGTACAAACATTTATTACTAAATCCCTAAGTAAACCTTTTCAATACCTATTATCTATAAACATTTATCAAAAAACAATCTTTGATACAATAAACTATTACTACCATGGGTAGAAAAGTAGTTATTCCAGGACAAAATCTTCACAACTCTATCACCAAAATATTTTGATATAATGGCAAAGGACTAAAGCGAGGTTGGAGCAAAGCCTACAATACTCCCTACCTCACTCCAATAAGAACACTCAGAATAATATGTAAATTATAAAAATTATAAAAAATTAAGAAAGGTACTCTGAGAAAAACTGTAACCACGATTACAAGTTACGAAAGAGAGGTGTGTCGTAAATGATTTAAAGATCTTAAGAAAAATAGACTCTTTATTACACATAACTGTAGGTAGGTAGATGTTTAACATCAAAACATTTCACAATTTTAAATGCGCGTATGGTATGAAGGGATACACGTTTCTAAGCGCGCTCAAATACAATATAATAGTTCAATAATAGTTCAATCAAGTTTACAATATATTTTACACAAAAGGTTATTTTACCACTATTCACAAATAAAGTTCTTTCCGTGTTAGCACTTTTAACGTAACATTTCCGTCAAAGTTTGTGTTCATAGATTTTAATAGATAGATAGAATTAATAGAAGGACAAACAGATGTGAGTCGGTACTGTAATTCAGACACATAAATTGTTAGTCGCATTAGTTAACACAAACATTTACTAAGTCAAACTCCCTGTAAGGTAAGTGCGCCTGAACGTACTCAAGTACAACGTACATAAGTCTTAAACCGGTAGTTAGATAAGGCGCGCCACGACACGTAGACTATAAATTAAGTTACAAAACACTGGGCAGCAAGCAAGATAAACAAAAACGGTAAAGTCCGCGAGCATAGTGAGCAGATGGCTCTGAATAAGCTAAAACCATGAAATAGAGAAAAGGTACATAAGCATAGAAAACGTCTACTAAGGTCGAAAGTGCCGTGCGCATGGAAACCTCAAAGCAACTAAGTTAACATTAATCACTAAAATGACAAGAGCGAGACACTCGATGAGGTTAACGGAAACAAGCTGACGTTAAAGACACCTAACTGCATTAAATCGTAATAAAGACTAAAACCCTAAACTATTGCTATGAAATCGGGCATAGCTTCGCCGAGTGTCTTCAGAATTATGCTAATGCTGCCCGGTGGACCGTCATCACTCCTAGTGAGCTCAGACAGTGATAAAATCGATTTTTTTTTTCCTAACCTAACTAAAAACTAAGTGTGTTTGGGAGGGGTCCGGGTTAGGGAGGGACCTAAGTGCATCTCAGGCCGAAGCCTATCACGCCTTAGTCATGCTGGGATTAGCCATGCAGGGAGAGGGTCAAACTAGAGGTGGGTCGCAGAGTATCAACCTGATACTTTGTCACTGATACGCGCCTGTATCCGGATTGGCAAACGAGTACACTATTCAAGTATCAAGTACTTTAGTATCAGTGTCGAATTCGCCTTGAACAACACCACGGCCAATGTGCGCAGAACCCGATCGCAGATAACGGTCACTTGGGCGGAGCTTGTAAAAAGGGGAGGGAGCGGCACGACGAATAAGGGATAAAGAAGGGAAAGAATGTAGGGGAGGAAACGCAGGGGAAGGCGTTGAAGGAGAGGCGCAGAGCGAAATTGTTACAAGTCGTTTTGTTTATTGTCCTACTTAAAAGTACGCTCAGTGCGCAGTGCGTGCTTCTTGCGAAGACTGAAGAGACTAGTTAGTACGCTAATAGCGATACAAGACCAAGGACACTGGTTCTAGATCCATCATCCTTGGGTGATAGATATGTGGATCCACGATCTAGGGAGCAAAGCTAAAACACCGTCTCGTTCAATAATAAAACTAATTAAATTTTAATATTAAAAAGTACATTAATAAAAGATATAATATTTATATTTGTGCACTTAACAACTATGAAAATGCAAATAAATTCTCAGTTGACCCTAATAACAGATGTAATCAACATATCGACTTTCTTTTTTTGAAAACAATTAGTAACTAGTTAAAAAAAACAGATAGGTACATTAGTGAGCATACTATATCAATAGACATTTGAGTCACATCAGGCAGATAGCAGTGCCAATATCGATAAAAAAAACACTTTGCAAGTTCAGTCACTATTTAACAAATAGTATTGAATTATAACTCAGTTTTTGTTTACACAAATTACACTTAGCAAACTCATTATTTTCCGTGAAAAAATTCCACACAAGAAGTCTTTTTCCTGCACTTATCCATTCCTTATTTCACTATAAAGATACTAACTACAGAGCATGACAGCCCGCAACAATGTACGTGGTAATAGACGGCCAGGACGAACTGCTGTGAATGTTGAACTGATTGATACTGGCTGTATTTAGGCGGACATGAGCGTAACAGAGGAAGAGAATTACCGGGCGTGATAAATAATGTATCAGAGACACCGATACCTTTTTACGCTGGTGATGACGGCACGGAGGATGTGTAACCTGTAACGAGAATGCTGATACCCTGTTGCTTCCTGGGACCGCTACTGCTCTATCTGATACAGAAGTATGAGATACTTGTAACTAGTACTTTACTGTATCAGTATCAGGTTGGAACAGATACCGAAAATTGCTGTAACAACCCACCTCTAGGTCAAACCTCCTAAACCTGGGGTTTATATAGCCCGAAAAAGGTGCGCCGATAGAGGCGCTGAAGTCACGGCGGAAAAGAGGGGAGGGACGAGAGGAGGGGTATGAGGGTGGAGTGGAGGGGAACTTAACAAAAATTGGAGGGGAGGAAGAGGGGAAGCGGGGAAAGGAGCGCTGCGGGCGGCGAGATGGTGAAGCTTCGTTGCGACTCCGTTGCAGGACAAATTTTTTTTTTTTAATTTCTTAATCTGTGGGACAACATGGGTATGTTATTTTCGTTGGAGTTTTCTCTAGCAGCACAGTAAATATCCTACTTCCCTGCACCAGGCCAAATTCAAGTTCATGGCCATGTCCTTATTATAGAAAATGTTAAAATTTTTATGTAAATGCTAAATACAATGAATATAAAAAATTATAAACATTTTTTTCTGCATGGAATAAGAGAAAATGTTTCATCAGTCATTTTGGAATTTTAGAGAACATATTGGATATTTTGTGCATAAAGGTTTTAAAAAAGTTTCAGTAGTTTCTAGAGTATTCCAGAAGTTTCTAGAAGTTCCAAAATAAACAATATAACTTCGAACTCTACTTGTGCCTGTAAGGCTGAGCCAAAAGGTTAATTTTTTTCCTGTGCAAATCGGTCATATTAATTATATAATAATTATTAATTAAATAATAATATTTCTTGCTATATTATATTTCTAATTAATTAAATAATTACTACATTAGCATAATACAAATTTTAAAACTCCAAAACAACCACCATTCTACATTGTACAAAACATTGGGACAAAGAGTATAAACAATACAAAACAATGTTGTGTTTGATAGTACAAAATTAAAACAAGAGGTGCTATAAAACCATCAGAAATATGTTTTCTCTGAATTATTCTTGCCATGGGGAAAATCGATTTAATTAATTTTTTTTTGACATACTCCATTACTAGCAATGGCATATACCCAAAATAATTATATAATAAAAAAAATGTTTTCCTTGTTTCAGTCTTAGTCTTAGTGATTGTAAATTGAATAGAAATATTAATCAAACATACAACAAGAACATAATAACAAATAACTTAATTGTCAGTTACTACTTGGCAAGAAAGATATTCTTGTTTATTTAGCAGCAGAAAAAAGTCTTATAAAACATAAAACTAAATACGTTCAGGTCATGTTCAAAAGAAATATTTACTTTCACATTTGCGATCAACTATGTCAAATACAAATGTTATAGAACTCCTACATTTGTAAAAAAAAAAATACTTATTGTACTTTATATTATATATTGTTGTAAAATCTCTTGATCACTGAAATCCTCAAAGAAAATATGAGCGAGTAATATTTTACTTACCAACACTTGCTGCAGATCATTTTTTTTGTCTCACAGAAGACAAAATGCAAGGGAACCCAAAAACTGGATCTTTCTTTGTAGGAAGAAGATCTCTTCTCAAGTTTCATGTTGAGATAATAATGCAGAGGTATGAGGAACTGCTGAAATGTTAGTGAGATGTTAAAACCATGGAATATTAATTTTTCCATTCAGGTACCTTTTGGAACAATTTTCTTTTTGAGTTGGTTAAACTAGCTTTCTCAGTTCCTTTGTTTGGTTTGAATCTCATAAAAACCAACTAATTTTCAAAACAGGAAAAAAAAAACTTTAAAGCATTTCATGAACTGAATACCATTTGCTACACAGCAAATCCAGGTGACTTAAGATACTTACACGCCAAATCCCTTCATAATGTCACTCCACAATACATTCGTAATTGTGAATTCCAGTCAATTAGATCTTTCATACCAAAAGTTGGTTTCATCCTTGTAAATTGTGTTTAGTATTTATTATTTGAAATTTCACGAATGCACTAAAAATTAAATCGTAGTAAGTAAATGTTAAACAGTTCTCAATGCCTTTTTTTTCTTCTTAATTTTAGTGCATGATAAATGTGTAAGATAAAAATGTAAGATAAATTTGTAACTTTGATTCTAACTTGCTAACAGTTTAGCCTATATACTATCAAAAATTACTCTTTCTATAACTGATCACTTTTAAGTGGTAGCTGTGAAAATCCATGATAACTATAATATTGTAGATTGCAATACAAATGATAAAAAAAAATATTATATATATATTTTTTTCTCTCTATGTGTGGAAACTTGTATTCCACATTTTACATTTTGCTAATTCAAAAAAAAAATTAATTGAAGCATATTTTTAGATTAATTGATTTCCTTGTAAATAATTTTTTTTATATCTTTGCTGAGTAAAAAAAAAATGTTTAGATGTTCACTCTAAAAGAAGATAAACTTTCATTTTAAAATTTATTTTTATAAATACAGCTAAAACTATGCAAGTGTTAAACAAACTTCATTTAACTTACATATGATGAACTGAGTCTATGCCATATGGTGTGATCCTATGAGGGTACTACAATCTCTCTCTCTTAGCACTTATAATATGGAGGTATATGTGTAACTAGATGTGAAGTTCACAACTGAGAAAAGTTGATTTGATTTTGTGTTTAGATGGACAAAGGCCCAAAAAGCATGAACCAACTTCATACAGGCCATGCATGAGCTAGTAACACCAAAAATTACACATATAAAAATAAAATGCTTTCTTTTCCACATAAAATGGTTGTTGCTAAACAAATTAATTAATATAATAAAAAATATTTAAGGTATACGATGTATCCAACTAAATTTTTTTTAAAATGCAAGTTATCATTGTCATTAAAATAGTGGTGCAACAACTTTCTTAATGGCTTAGTTTTTGTTACAGGCAAAGTTATTAAACACACAAAAGAATTATTACTTAAAAATAAATCATATAGATGAAATAATGTATCAATATATAATGCAGTAGAGAGTATTAATATTATAATTTTTAATTAAGTTAACACAATAATATTTCCTTATAGATTAAAGTATAATGGCTTGTATGTATATTTTTCTAAATTTTATGTTATTTGTTTTAGTTTACATTTGTTTAATCTGCAATCATTCAATTGTTTTATCTGCAGCATATTTTTTATGGACTAATTGTTTTACTCTAATATTCAAAATCTATATAACATATAGGCCTACTTTTACAAAATTTCGAACAAGAAGTATATTATTATTTTTAGTTATTTCATTCACATTTATTTAATACGAAACCTTAGCTGACTAAAATCCTTTGGAATTTTTAATCAATTTTAATAAGTTCTAATGGTCAGTATAATATTAAATAAAATTTAACTTAAATTGTTAATAAAAATATAGTTTCTGATCAAGGCCAAATTTTTTGAAGTTAAAATGGAATATCGAAAATAATTACATGGTTTTCATAAAGATATTTCTTACTGCCCAGAAAAATTATTGTTAACAAATTAAAGCAACAAAGATATATCATCTATAATCAAAATTTCAAAACCAGCATTTTTTAATGGTTTTATCTTAAAAAATAAACAATGAATTAGTGAGATTTTATAAATATTGTTTGTTAAGCAAGTACTGTATTATGATTTAAGAACAGACATGCAAACAAAAGCATATCTATATAACAGTGCAAAATGATAGTAAAAAAATTAATATCATTGTACGGAAAATATTGTCAAAATTTAATGAATGGGTTCTAGAAACAAATTATAGTTATAATTTTTTTAGTAATTTTTTAATTTGTTCACATTGAAAAAGAGTAAACAATTTTTGGCAAATCAATTTGTATTTTGTGTAAGCTTATTTTAAATAACGGGGCTCACCTATTTGGTTGTATGAGAAGGGCAGGTAGGTACCCGTTTCAACGTCCTAAAATATCTTGCCTGAGGGGGCCCTAGGAAACGATAAAAAACTCTTTAAAGATTTTAAAGTAATTTGTTAATTGAGTGGTGTGGTGTAGAGGTCAAATGCATGACCTTGCCTTGCAATCTGGTGGCACAGGTTCGGTGTCCACTGCACAGTTTTTTTTTTTTAATTTTCTTTTGTTTATATATCGCAATATTAAACTATTAATTACAGAAATTAAATATATTTAAACAGTTAAATGTATATTTTTTAAATTAATATGTTCACTTTTGTAAAGTCTACTGTAATTTAAAAGAATGACACGTGCTTGAAGATAAAAATGTGTAGCAAACCAACATTCTTGATTTAAATACACACTTGATTATTTAAAAACGCTTTCTTATAGGAGATCCCAGTTTGTTTGGGATTCGTATTCACAGCACTCCATCATTTAACTGACAATTGCAGCAAAGTTACAAGTTACTGCTATGCATTAAATTAAACTCCTTAAAAGCTCCCAAATAAATTAAAAGTCCTAAACTTTACCAGTGGTTTAATACGAAACAGTTTTTAAAATATATACCCACTTTTATACAGAACTCCAATTAAACCGCATGTTAAGACAGGACACCACTACTACCAGCGCCATTAGTTCGCAGGCCGCCGCGAGCTCCACTAAGCTGACGGAGAATAAAGGTAAGTTGCCAGACCTAACAATATGACTGTGGTCCACTGTGCTATAAATGCTGACATTGAAAGGAGTTATAGAATGTTTTGCTAAAAATTATAAACAAACGATTGCTTTGGAGTTTATTTTGTAGGAAGAATAGTTTTGTATTTGCCCTTAATGTTTGCTAAACTAAACTTTAGTGTTTAATGTTAATTTTTGACGTGACAACGTCTAATAAATCGATGAACTTCGGCTGAACGCACTAAAAAGTGTCCCGTTACGCACATTGTTCCGTTACGCACATTGTTCCGTTACGCTATGTCCCGTTACGCTCATTGTACGCTTGTGCCGCATCTATCTCTCTTCCACTCGATTGGCTTATGCGTCCGAGGAGAATAAAGACAGCGGCATAACACAACTTACATCTACATGTGAACTGTTTCGTCGACTGGTTATAAAGTGAAGTGAAAAGTTAATGTGGTTTTCATTGCTTATTACAACAACAATTTCGGCAATAATAGGTAATTATTCTTGCATTTTAAAAATCTGATTACTAGTATAATTCCAAGTATTTATTCTTTTATTATTAAAAAAAAGTATCATCTGTCGGCGAGTGCAGTAATAATAGGTATTGTTAGATATTTGATTACAGTTTATTTTAATGAAAACTTGTTCATAATTATATTTAAACGAAAAGTTAATGTGGTTTTCATTGCTTATTACAACAATTTCGTCAATAAAAGTTAATTATTCTTGCATTTTAAAAATATGATTACTAGTATAATTTCAAGTATTTATTCTTTTATTATTTAAAAAAATTAGCATCTGTCGGCGAGTGCAGTAATAATAGGTTATGTTACAATTGACTAAAAAATTATGGTGATTCATATAATTGATGATATATTATTATTTATATGAAAACGTGTTCATAATTATATTTAAACTTTATAGCTAAACGCCAGTTTTTAAAATTAATTACAAGTCATCTACACGTGAACTGTTTCGTCGACTGTTTATAAAGTGAAGTTAAAAGGTAATGTGGTTTTCAATGTTTATTACAACAACAATTTCGGCAATAAAGGTTAATTATTCTTTCATTTTAAAAATCTGATTACTAGTATAATTTCAAGTATTTGTTCTTTTATTATTAAAATAAATATGATTCAATTTTATTCATAAAAGTATGCAATCATTACATCACTGTTTTGTTATGACGTCACGTTAAACTATCGTCCGTAAACCGACTTTACAGACAACCAATTTTTTATGTATAAAAAAATTGTATTAATTATGTGACACTGTATGTAGTTGATTTGTAACATTAAGAACGTTTTTTTTTCTTTTTAACAGAGCCACTAGTGTTAGTAAAACTAAAACCTAGTTTTAGTTGAACATCAAATACAGAAATCTTATTAGTGAAATAAATGCTTGTTATGTGGGACAACATAAAATATCAAAGCTATTATCTTTACAGATCCCTGGTCATCCATTAGATAGGCGGCATTCCAAAACAAACCCCAGGAACCAACACTTCCAGGGTTGACTATAAATGGAACGACTATTGTGGACAGGCAGATGCGTCCAACAGACACTTTCAACAAACGCATGTCTTCGACTAAAGTTGAATTGCAATTGAATCGCATGTTTAATGTTGAATTGAATGCTGAAAATGAAAATGAAAACGCACGAGAGAGTACATACCTTTTAGTATCTTCGTAGTACCCAAGCTTCCATGGAGTAATTTTTTTTTTAAGTGGAGAAGCCTCGAACGATCGAAGCTATTCGATACATAAAATTCTATGAATTAGTTTAAGGGCAATGTCTTCATGAGGCAATCCCTCCCTACGGATATTTTGAGGCGACTAGTTGGCATTATGGGAGCGAAAACTTCTTAGGAGATTTTGAGGGAAAAATCCATCATTAGGGTTGAAGCTTCCTTGGGTAAAGTTTTAAGGCGGGTTTGGGGGCGAAGATACAAATGGGGTGTAACTTGATGGCGTAACCCCCCCTTTATGGGAGGTTTTATTTTGTAGATCGACAAGCAAAGCGTGTATACTTACAGGATGATCTGAAATTGCAGGGCATACATGTAATCGGCGTCAGGGAATGCCAAGGGAACGCGTGTCATGCAAACAAACCCGTGCGAAGTTTCAGCCTCGACCAGTAGCAGGCGACGAGTCGGGCGCACACGTTGGAATATTCTCCGCGGCTGTACTCCCGGTTACAGTCCGCTTGGAGCTGCGCCTGACGTCACGTCTTCGGTCGCGCTCGCCGCGGCCGCTCGACGAAACAATAATCTGCCAACGGTAAACTTTTAATAAAAGCAAAGCCTGTGGCAATTATAAATACTGTATACAAGTTGTAATTATAACATAAAAGGCAAAATAATGTTTAAATTTAAAAAGCAAAACGTTTAATAAAATATTTAAATAGAGCAAATAAATATTGATAAGAAATGTTGGCAACCGAAACAAAGATAATATAATTAAAATAGCAAGTAGCCAAAGGGCCACACCAGAGAAGGCTGCGATTTACCAGACATTGCCGAGAGTAACGAGCTTCAAACAACCTTTTCATCGTCCTAACGGTTAACAGTACTACCTATAGGAATTAACTGATGCTAGTGCAACGGTATTGGCAGTACGATAGTGAAATTGTTTAATCGTTTGTGTTGTACTGCTTTTTTTCTTATTTAACGTAGTATTTTACTTATTGTGAAATTAATTTTACTATTTGCTGGTGCTCATAATATGCATTAATTTCACGTCTTGCTATTGTTGTGTAAGGAAGATTATAATTATTTCTTAGAATAAAGTTATAAACGCAGTTTTTTTTAATCAAAATATATCATTACAGAATTATTTGTACGCCCAACGTAAGGCTATAGTAAATTCTTTATTGAATTACTCGACACCCATTCTTGGTGCGTATACAAGGTTAAAATAATAATTACATTTGCATCGGTGGCGTCTCTTCCTTATTTTGATCGTGAGTGATGAGGACCATCACGATTGGCGATTTAATTGAGCACTTTCCAAGTTGTTTCAGTGCTGATCAGCATTTAAATGTGTTATTTAACGTGAATTCCTTCCATTCTCTCAATTTTGATTTTCCCTTATCAATTTTGTTTGTCTCTTTTTATACTTGTATAGTGACTATTTGCTCCTTTTTTATGTGTTACGTCTTATCTCTTGGTATATGTCATTTGGTAGGAATAATTTCTTGAATGAAACAGATGTCGGATGGAAGGGAAATGTGCAGCCACGGTGCTGCCATCTGTGCAAACTGAAGTTCACAAACCACAAGGTAAATTTATTGTATTAACTGTTTTGTGAATTTTAGCAATAGTGTCGGTATTTCAAATAAAATCCTTGTCGGAAATCAGGCCGGCGTTTCGTATTTTTTTTCAAGTTCTGAGTAGTTTTGTCACCAATCATCAATACATCATATATATATATACATATATATTAATATATATATATACATATATATTAATATATATATCATACAATCATAATCATAAATACAAATCCTGACTAAGTGCTCTTCGTCCCGAAGCGGGGCCTCGTCTGCCAGTGTATTCGCCTTGAGGTAACCAAACGCAGCTCCTGGTGTGGATCCAAAGCGAGTCGCCCAAAGCTCTCTTGTTCGCCTGCCGAGTGACTCCCTCCTTTCCTGCGGTGCTCCATGCGGTCTTCGCTGGCGGCGGCTGCTGGCTGGACTTCAACTCGAACCCCAAAGGTGACTCGGCACCCACGACGAGGATGTTGCACGAACCTAAACTCGCAGCCTCCAGGCCACTGCTACTCGTGTCGACCTTGGACGCACTCAGTATGTCTCGCGCCAGTTCTAGTTGGTATCGTCTCGATGTTTACTGTCACTGCCAGGAAGATTGCCCTTGGAATAACCCAGGAATAGGTGGCAGTCTTATTCACAAACGCACACCACAGCCGATGCCATAGTCGTCGACCAACAATCCTCTTTCTTTAAAGTTCCCAGTGTTTTTATTAGTGTGTCTTGCACTCACTTAGTCCTCATGCTCGCTTCCACCTCTCTCGCTCGACGAGTAACCACTTACAGTTGTCGGCGACGAGAAGTTATAGACATACCCAGGCACTCTACACACCAAGTACTCTCGGATACCGATGAGCGAGATTTCAGTACCTTAGTCGCTGAGCGAGTTCACTACTCGTTGAGCGAGTTGCCTCCTTGCTTGTCGCTGGGCGAGTCCTCGTGGGCTGCTTCCCCTGGTCGTAGGTCAAGTCCTTCCCCAATAAACGCAGAAATGTCTCTCACCGACATCGAGGCTATCTCCGCACTTGTCGACTTTCGAGGCCTTGGGCAGTGTGACGTCTTCCATCCGGACGGCGGTCAAGGCAGCGGCGGTGCGGTCGTCTTCAGGCAGCGTGTCGCTCTCGGCCAATGAATGAGACTCTCGACGGGTTACATGTTCGCTCGGCGCCAACCAACTTCGAAGGCGAGAGCCGACCAGAACATCTCATAGTCCAGCTCGGAACCCCTTTTCCTCCCACGAGTAATAACGTGTTGTTTATGCCCGATCACGTGTGACGTCGCGGAACAAGATGGAGTTGTTTACGAAACTGCAGGCAACTTTAAAAGCATCAACGTAAGGCGGTTGGTTTGTCCCCAGGGGCTAACTAAAGACAAGACAGGCGGGGAAGGAAGAAAGTTACAGGTAACAGCTTACTCCTGCAATAATGTGGGTAAAACTAGCATAAAGGAATAGATTGTTAAATAACTTTAACATAAGTATATAATGTGACTTTTGGTTTTTTATATATCTGCAATATTAGAGCCGAATTGAGTATTAGTTAAAACTTGTTGCCTGAAGAACCACCTAAAACTGTATACTTGTTACTCCTTTTATTTTATTATTACTCTCGGAAGTACTTGACTGAAGACTTTGTGCTCATGAACAGAGTAAAGCCTGTTGCTTCGATCTAGGGTTCTCGTTACGTCCGTGTGACGCCTCAGTGCTCAAGGCCACTGAAAATTACCCTTGATAAAATAATATACGTTAGGTAAATAATATGAGTAGCAGCTGGAGATATGAGTCACACTGAAGTTTTAACCTGGATTCTTAATTTAAAAACGTATAAGTTTTCGTACAATATGGTATATGGATCTAATATATGTTGTGAGTTTTAGAAAATAAGAATATTAGTCGTATTCTCTCACGACAGCTGACATGCATCGTGTAAATTATTTTTCTATTCATACATTATACAAGGTTATGCTATTTAAAGCAAAATATTTAGTGAAAAACATTTGAGGCGACCTAAATTTAATCTTTATTGCAAATAACTTGTATAGATAATTACGTTGATTTATATTTTAAGCCAAAATTACCTAAGCAATGTAATATCGTAAAACTTTCTTGTCACAATATGATAGGTTAATACAAAACAGTTCCCAACTCCCACCAAAATACCACTCAATTCTGCTGCCATTGCTGCTGCGTCACGTGACCGTAAGAGAATTAAAATATTTTTCCAACGCGCATGACCTTTTTTCTCCTGAACGAGACCATTCATTCTGTGCTTAGTTGTGAATCAGTTCGTTTGAGTCCACCTATAGTACACCCAGATGCCTGATACATCACAGCTCTCACGCGACATCTATGAACGCTACACGAACTACGTGCTCGTCCGCCCGGCTAGCGGGGGAAGAGCTCGTGCTATTGGTCGCCTACCGCGCCTGCGCAGTGGGACCGCCCGGCTCGTGCCTGGAAGATGCTTGTGGTCGTTCACAGGTAGCGCGCGTGTCGGCAACGTCTTGTTTTGTTTACCTACTAACACCTTGCGGCCAAACGTGAACCGAGTGATGCAGAAAATAGCGGCTGGTTTGTGTGCGTGTGTGTGTTTGTAGTGCCAAGTGGTTCTCCAAAGCTTCCGTAGTAACACTTTTTTTTATTTTATTTACTCCTCTACCAGCCGGCGCGCGGCGGGAAGTGAGGTACCAAAGAAGTGGTTGGTGGGTGAAGAATAAAATGAGTGTAGCTTAAAAAGTGTGAAAAAATGTTTTAATAATGAGTGTGAGAAAAGAAAAAGAAGTAAAGGAGACGCCGGAAGTGGAAGAAGACGATGAAGAAAGAAGAGACAGCCCCAAAGAATTTCATCTCATTCGCGTAAGTTTTGTAATTTTTTCTAAAAAATGTTTTTGTAGAAAATTTATAATGCATGAATTATTATAATAGATCAGAAGTTAATAACACCGTGCATTAGCTTACGATACAGACGGCGTAACGTTAATTTACAAATATGTTTATTTTTATTTTTAATAATAATTTATGACGGAATAGCACACACAAAAACAGTCTAAAATGCTTATTGATATGTATGTATATATGTATATATATATAATACTTTTTATGCATTTTATAAAATTGTGTTGCGCGATAGTTTAAAATGTCAGTTCTTCCATTTAACTAGTCTTAGCAGATCCCAGTGTGCGAGACATTCAAAACGTGTTCTAATTGAACCAAATTTAACTTTTAATTGAAGATTGGAAATGTTTCGTTTGCTATAGAGTTACCTATCATTTATTTGTTAAGAATTCGTAATATCATGTCAATGCGATTTAGTCGTTGCTAAAATATTCAGAGGCGTAATTTCGGCTCTTTAACTAGGATGGCAAGGCGTACAGGGGGTCTGGGGGGTATTGAATGCCTTTACATAAAAGGGGTGTCCGGGTATTCTCCCCCTGGCAATAAAAATAAAAAAATAAAAAACATTAATTTGTTAGTGTTTTTAAGCCTTTTCAGACTGTTTTCACCACAAAGCACAAAATAATTGCTAACATTCTCTATACTGGGTCGGACAATTCTAGGGCGGCAACTGGCAACCCTTGCCGACCCCGAATTACGCCTATAAAAATATTTAATGTAAATTTAAATAAATGAAAGGTTTAAAACCTGTTTGAATGATCCAGATTCTATGCAATAAAATAAAAAACCCAGCACCAAAACTATTATTCACAGTAAGATTACGGATTATTGATTATAATCAACTGCTTGATTATACGAATTTTGAAACAATTGGCAAGGTGATTTGGCAATTACGAGCTGTTTGTGTTGTTTTTATTGGACTAAGCCAAGTAATATTAATTTAATGAACTCTTATTGTTGTTAAATAAAAACGCTCAACATTGCAGTATATTAAACGAAATCATCCCATACTATTATTATGTGAAGTCAAAGCTGCTTGTTAAACAGTAACGATTTACGATCTCATGCCAATGGAAAGACGAGGAAAGAATAAAATAATAGTAAGCATGGTATAAGACGGATATATCTGCTAAATTAATAGGTTATTCTACCTAGTTAAGTAAGTATGACACTTAATCCAAAAAATTATTGAGAATAAAACTTAACTTACAAGCATTTTGCTATACATTTAAATGATGATAAAAATGTTTAATGCACGTGAATTGTTACCTACGTAACACATTTTGAAGCGTAATAAAAAAGTGAATCCCTTCCAATTTTACAATATTTGCTCCTTAGAATGTTGTGCAGTCATCAAAATGCCGTGACATTTTAAGCTGATTATAAGGCGTTTATCAGTTAAACTGGGCTTTTTCGACACGTGCCAGACAGTTAAGTTACAGTTGACCAGGAGCAGGCATTTTGCTCAAGCACTTTATTATTGTGATTGGTGTTGTAACAATCGGCATGTACCTGGAAGAAACTCACCCAATCACGAAACACAGATAATGCCACAGTATTTCGGCTTTCAGCTAGTCTCAGAATCTTTTCTCAAAATATGCATGCCCCATACAGGTGACCATTTACAAGGTTGTTTGCGACACAGTTACACAACAGAAGAACGACCCGTGGGGTGGGAGGAGGGGGAGAGATATCAAACACATCTCTCGAAAACATGTTTTGAAGACAGGTGAGACGGTTTTTACCTTACGAGTAGCGCGGTAAAATCTGGGAGGATACGGGTTCAAATTCCGGCTTGGCTATCCTTGTAAAGGTTATTATTATTATTATTATCATTATTATTATTATTTAATTTGCATATTTTGTATTGTGGTTTTCCGTCACTCGTAATTAGTGCCCGACAAAATTCGCTTCATTATTTGGCGAGAGGCTGGAATGAATGCGTTCTCATTGAACCGCATATTTTTTTTTAATATGGACAATAAACTAATAGCATCATTACAAAATTAAGATGACGCAGCCAAATGTAAGCCGGCTGGAAGGTAAAATGTGGCAGCTGTGAATGCACAATAGACATCGAAGAATTTTTATACAAGTGAGTGGAGTCCATTCTGGAATCAGAAAATAACGAATATGTTATGACTTAGTTGTCACGGAAAAGAAAACTAAGATTATTAAAAAAAATTAATACCTACTGCTTTAATTTTTACTGTAAGCCCTTCTACAGTTAAAGAAATTCGCGTTGTTTCATAGGAGGGTCTACGAAGTCTGATTGCCAAAGCCCTAAGGCATCGCTATATTTTGGCGATGATCTTTGATTCGGTCGGTCACGGCACCTACGCTAAATTCGATGGTCAGTGGTACTAACAAGGGCGTAGAGTCAGGAAGGAGCACCTGTAGGTAGGGGGGGGGGGGGTTGTACTAATTTAATACCCCTTTATAATAAACCATAACGAGGGAAGTTTTTAAAAGCATTTGAACTTCTTGAAAGTGATTTTTTTTATATTAAGTTGAAGTTCACGTTTTTGTCTATTTTTTTTTTTTTTTTTTTCATTTTTCTGACTTTATGAGTTCAAAACTAATTCTTTAGTAGTTCTTTGCATATAAAACTGCCTTGCATAGACGAAGGATCCATAAGGGACCAACCGTATGTAAAAATGTCAAAACTAAAACACGCGACAGTAAAGCTCAAATTTGGGTAAAACTTAAGAAACTTGTAGGAGGAAATGGTGCCTTTGGGAAAATCCTTGTCCGAGTTCCACCCGTTTTTGTCACTTTATAAAGGAGACAAAAAAGGTTATAATTTCGGAGGACCAATATATAACAAGTCTAATTAAGAAATTGGGAACATTAAAAGGAAAAGGAGTACAAATCGACTTTAAAAAGCAATTTTCAATGATAAACTGGAAAGTTTTGTCTTCCTTAGCTCAGTCTGCAAGCAAACAGCATGAGGATCACCATCTTGGAATCAGACAAACCCTACGGATGAGGCCGCCTTAGAATATGGAAAATCGCTCTTGCATGCCTATATACGTTTTTTGGAATTTTTTTGGCCATTTCTTATATACTAGGTTAAAAAATATTTGTATAGCTATTTTAAATTGTTTAATGTTTTGTTATTTTTTATTAAAAAATATTATTTCATTTCAGTTGCGAAAAATTCCGCGTAAATAAAAGTTTTCCAGAAGTGCGAGATAAAAAAGAGCGTGTACTTAAGAAATTAGAAAAAAATATGTACTTAATACCAGTTCCCCCAATAAAACGTTCGGTTCAACTAGCGACGGAAACACTGCTAGGAGGTTTTTCACTGACACAAGTACGACTTCCAAAGCGACTAGTGTGAACCAGGAATTAATAAAACCTATTTAGTCATATTGTTTGTACTATCCTGTGGAAGGGAAATTAAAATATATAATTTCGAAGTATATTGTTTAAAAGACTCTCTCTTTATACGAGGAAAAATTAGGCTGGTACCAATTGACGCCGACTGTTCATAAAATTTTAGCACATAGTCCGTTGATTAGGTATTTAAAAAATGCCATTTTTTTCTCTTGGGATATTGTCTGAAGAGCACAGGAAGCCAGGAACAAAGATATCCGAAACTACGGACGATTTTACACCAGAAAAACAAGTACAAGAGCCCGTTGTCACTTCCGCTGGTATACTTCTAAAGAAAAACATTTGAAAATTATCTGTGAAAAAGTTCTTGAAAAATCTAATAATTTCTTGAAAAAATAGCGAGGAGGAAGTTTCGGAAGACGAAACAAAGAAAAGTATTTGTCATGATACCACATCAGACGAATCCTATTGATATGAAAATATAGAACATTAATTTATTTTACTGTATTTGTTGATCATATTAATATATTTCATTTTGTTCTCTTAATATTTATATCACAGACGCTATTTCTGGAACTCACGAGCGCGGCTGGGGCCAGTCGCGTCATTCCGCGCCGACCCGACGGCAGAAATCTCTCGAAACACGTGTCGGCGGCTCGCGTAACTCCGCAGCTGTCATGTGTCAGTTACGTGTCAAAGGCATGGTGCCGCGCGGGGAGGGGTGAGAAGGAGGGGGGAAAGCGACAATCCTTGTAATCTTCCAGGCGCGCGCGGCGCATCGCATGTTGTGGCAGCCGCCAGCAAGCTCTGCACCTGCACGTGTAGCGGCCTTGCTCACGTTCGTAACAATACATTATAAAATTTAAACATTTTAGTAATGAATATTTGTCTCCATAGTGTTTCCGCCATTTTTTTTTTTTGCAAAAAAAATACGTACTAGTGCGTAACAAGTTTCTTTCAAAAAATTAAGGTACCTATTTTCGTTTAAAAAACTTTGAATAATAATGCGCGATATAATTTTTTGTACGTTGATTGCTGAATCGGGTCCACTGTGCGACGCATCTGTAGTATCAACATTCCTTAGGAAAAATTAGCAAAACCATCGTCGAAATTTACCTTAAAGTTTGGCTAGATAAGTTGTTTAAAGAGTTTTTTTTTAATATCCCAGAAAAGGGCCTCAAATGTTATTTTTTTTTCTGTGGGACTTACTCTTTTCCTATTCCAAAGTTATATATCAGATTTATCATTAATTGAACTTCCTACTAACAATAGTTTTACATCGATGATTTCATTCGGGATTTGCACGACTAACTTTCATGACATAACTGTTTGGACGATTAAAAAAATATAAGAGAATGATATTATATAGCTTGCAAATCCTAAATTAACTTGGTTGCAAAATTATTCCGGTACCTATAAACACCATTTATATCAGACGAACTGTAACTTTTAATACTTTGACTATCATTATTTACTCTTCCCAAAGTCATTTATTACAATATACTTCACACACTGAGACTATTACATTGCACCTCATAATGCAAATTTCAGCTTTTGTGAATAAAATTAAATAAAAAAATATCTTGGGTATGAACCCTACTAATGATACAATCACAGGTTAAACATGACGTGGTAAGGCCCCTATCTCACCAAAATATTAGGGACTCGCAAATTTAAATGGCCCGAAGACCCGCTATTTCTAGGGCTCCCACTGCCCAACGACAATAAACTACCAAACTCAAATGACCCAATCACACGCAATCCGGCCGGAAGGTAAAATGCGGCAGCAGTGAATGGACACCGGCTTATTTGTATACAAGTTTGCGGAGTTCATCCTGTTACAGATAATTAACGCGAAATTGGCAGGTCTCTAGGTATTGGTTGTGTGTGCCAACTGTCTTGGTCGCCGCTGGCGCTGATTGGCAAGGCCATAGCCAGCATTTTTCGAAGAAGTAAGTACTCTTTATAGTTAGTTCTCTTTATGGTAAAATTTAAAAAGGAAATTTATTTTCACACTAAAATCTTTTGGAAAAAGTGACTTTTTCAACTCCAACATTACAAATAGAAATTTAAGCAACGATTTGGCTTGCGAAAAGAAAACTGAAAAATCTTTTAGTATTTTTATTTAATTGATTCAATACTTAGTTTTTAAGTGAATTACTTAAATAATTCGTTAAAAAAAATCACATCCATCTATATTAACTTTCCTAAATACACGAAACACTAATGTCAAGTTTGTATGAAATAAATGCGTACAAAAACACGTGTGAACACCGGAACCATATACAGACCACTTGGAGACACAATCCCTGCCGCTTGTGTGTGTGCGTGTGTGTGTGAGGCATTTCGGGGCTGTAATGGGGAGGATATACATTATTGTAGCTCACTAAGGATTTTAAAAAAATCCTTACAGAATAATATCTCTGTAACCTTATGCAGTTAAGTTGGTACAATTGTGATAATCTGGCAAAGCTTTTTTTATTCCTGGACCCCGCGGACCTTCACGCTGGCTACGTGCCTGTGATTGGCTAATCGTGTCCGGCGCGGCCGGAGGGCGGGACTAACTGGCGGAGCGTCCCGACGTCACGGCACGACCTTGGGGCCAGAGGCGTCGCGGTGACGCGCCTCCTCGAACAATATGCCCGCGCCGCCCCGTTGCGGGATGAGCCGCTAAAAGCACGGCGGACAATGTTCGGCGCCTCCCGCCCCACAATGCCTCGTTACATATTCGTGTTGCTACACAGCGCGGCGTTCCGAGAGCATGTCGCAAGGTCCCTCCTCCCAGGAGAATTCGTCTGACATCACGGTGGCAGCGGTGACGTGAAGCATGCGTACTGGCATTTGAAGAACTCTTCGTTTCTTTTTTTTTCTTTCAGGTCAACCTCAAAGAAAAAGAATCTGAGAGATCCCCGGTATTTCAGGTAACTGGATCTTCGTGAAAATTACGCTGGATTCCGACTTCTGAGTTCTGTGTTTGTTAACAATGTAAACACAGAAGTATAGGAAAAGAGAAGGTTTTCGCTTTAGACTTAACACTTTTTTTTTACTATATTATTCAAATAATTTTGTTATTATTTTTGAGTCAATAGTGACCAAGAACTTTACTTTTATAGAGGCCCGCCTCCGGAAAATTTGCTTTTCCAAGCAACATATTTTTTTTTACCTAACCTGTAATTTAATTTTCGACGATGGTTTCGCTAATTTATATTCAAGATATTTTGATATTTTTTTCCTGGAAAATTATCCTCAGGTCAGTTTTACAAATGCTAACGATCAAATTTCCGGTAGAATCGCGTCGTTATACGTGGCAATAAAATCTTTGAAATTTGTCTTTCTACTTCGAAGTTATTAACTGAAGTAGGTATTGGCCAGCACATAAAATTACAATAATTTTTTTTTTCTTTTCCCACTGATGTCCATATTTTTAACAGGACACTAGCCAAACATAAAATGAAATTAGAAGCACAGGCGCAGCACACGTGTGGACAAAAGAAGAGTGTTCTTGATGTGGACTTAACTAGTTTTTTGAATGTTTTGTTAATACAGAAAGAATATTCTTTTGGATACATGTCTAAGGTAAGTGAACTCAGTGCCCGTAAATTTTCGATGATGCATGGATAATTTATAACCAGTGGTATTCTTAAATTGAAAGTGAAATGTTTTAACAGTGGAGGTGACGATACCTTAATGATCGTTTTTCCCTTTGAACCACTCCGGTACCAAAAAAGGTGCTCTTAAATTTGAGAAATGCGGGGTGGGGGGGGGGGGGGTTTCCCATGGTACCGAACTCACGACCCTATACAGATAACGGTGACGCGTCAGTGATCATAACTCGTTATGGCTTACAGATTACGAGATATTTGACCAGTGACCCGTGCTACGTGTCAGTTGTAAATTAGGTGAAGACAGCGTAGTCTTGTCTGAGACTGTTTTTCGATACATTTCACAGTTTCCTGTGATCGGCACGAGGATGCTGCACTGAAATAATGCTTTGTGGCTGCCACAATATATTTTTAAAGTATTATTTCCGAGAAATATTTTGTGGTAAAAAAAACCCATTGTGACCACAAAAATGTTATCACTATCAAATAGTTTTGTAGGAACGGCAAGAAAAATATCTGTTGTCACAAAAAGAAATTATTTCATATGCACAGTTAATATTGAAATGAGGTATACGTACTCCATTTATACTTGATGTCTATTATAGTCATGATATTTAGACACCAAACGCAAACCATTGCAGTTAGGCTTTCTTCCAGTGGTTTTTATTTATTGGTCATCGATTCCCAACAATTACTGACGTTTCAAATGTAAAACAAAATAACTCTTAAGAACGCAATGAAAAAAAAGTTTGTGCTGATTTTCAAGTGTAATGTATCATCAGCCCGAAGGACAGTTGGATCCTGACAGTGCTGAAACCAGACCCGGGCAAACCACAGGCCCTAATGGCTGACGTTGACAAGACAGTGACACATGTCATAGCTCGAACAACGCAGAAGAGCTGATGCATCGCCTAAAACGACTCGCGCGAAAGTTCAAAGTAGGATTACTATAATGGGGCAGGTAAACGGATATACACTACTGCGTTGTTGCATTGTGTTAGAGCCATGAAATATTCCTTGTATTTATTTCACACCAGGCTTTACTTACGTGCATATTATGTACCATAATAAAAAAAGCTTTTTCAATCTTATCTAAAGTGCTCATTGGTTGATGATAATGTCATATTTAGGTCTGTAAAAGAACGTTATTGGGTAACCAATTCTTCTTCTTGTTTATTAACTGTCTCAGGGTCTTCAAGGGGAAGCAGATGTGTATGTGCTTCAAGTTTACTATGCTACCCGATGAATCAGGGAAATAATTGTATTTACACATGTTGGGCGTTTCGATGGTGTATCAATCTAAATAGATGAAGTGATAGACATCGGTGGTTGATCAGACGTGGAATTTTGTTGAAGGGTTTATGTTGAATCCCCTGCATCACATGGTTCTGGTCTACCGTCTGAAGGCACGTGAGGCGACGCGATTGTGTTCGTCCTCCTCGCTTCGAGCACACGCTCTGCCGGCGACTGTCGCCCTGATTTACTGCGCTCGTCCGCGGAACAGTCCTCCGCAAATATTTGTGTCGCCGCGGTGGCACCGGGTAACCGGTACTCTCAGCCAGCGCATTCCATCTCGCTCGTGTGTGCTTCATGCCGCCCCATCTTCCGGCTTTCGTCAGCGTTACGTACTTAATTTACCTCGCGCGCACGAGTCAGCGTTCACCACGGCTGCTCTGCGGTACATCGAATAAACGTTGACACTTTGCCACAGTTTAGAAATCTAGATGGTAAAATTTCGTGGCCGGAGTCACTTCGCGGTAATTTTATTTTTTTGTAAATGGAACGGAAATAATCATGTAAAGTCACCAATATTTGTAAAATTCCAAGAATTGTTTTGTAAACCTGGCATATTTGTACATATGTTCGCATAAATACTAGGTTCCGATTCTTGTCCGGGTATTCATTCTTTGTGTTGTCACAGCAACTACATTAGTTAAAGTTATTGGTAAACCGTTCCCTGAATAGCTTCCCAGTATTAACTGGGAACAGTAAAAATCATAATAAAACAAAATGACATGTGGTTGTTGAGTATTCGATTATCTCATTCATGTTTTTTTAAACATTTATGCTTGCATAAAAACATCAGTCATAGTTTTAAAATGATCGCCAATTTTACCTTTAAACGCAATAAACTGGCAATAAGACCAAGACAGAGTCTCAAACTGTTGATTCGGCTCCTAAGGATAATTAAATTAAATGATAAAATATTGAAAAAATATATGAACATTCACCGCATGATTGGTTTACAAATTCGTGGTTTTTGATGAAACATTGAATTAGGAATGTTATCATTGATATTAAATTGAACTATTTATTTTTTAAGGAATCACGTATTAGCATATTGTGAATTAAGTTTCCAAACTTATTACAATTAAAGGTATTAATTTATATTATATTCAAAACGAACTCATAATTTTAGATTATTAAAAGCTTGAGCTTTTGCGATAGTGTGAGCAAAGAAAGACTCTATCTATAAATAGTGTTTATTGTAAAATAGTATTTATTCATTTAAATAATAAGCTTTTCCTCAATTTATATAAGTTTCTTAATTATTATATTTAAGTAAAGTTATGGAAAGCCGCCTTAATATATATAATTAATAACGTGACGTGTAAAGTTTATTTATTAAACAAATTATATGATTATTCATGCTACAAGCTGCGTTAATTTTTTTTTTCTGTAAAGGATTATTGTATTGTTTAAACTGTGAGAACTATCGTTGTTACATAGCTAGTGTTCGCGTTTAGGTCCTGCAAGCTAAAAAAAAAAATGCTGAGAGGTGTTTCTATTACTTATTCTTACTAATGCTAATTTCGTGTTTTTTTCTTTAGTTAAAAAAAATGTTTTTAACATAAGTTTAAACCCATATAGCGTGTAGGTATCCTCTGTGGTGGCATACCGCCACAGAAAACAAAGTAGTATTTTTACATTACAGACACGTACAGGTATTTAGTCACCTCGTCAAACGACTTTGTAATTCTATAGAGTTTGTGGAATGAGTTGTGAATCATTGCAAACCTTTTTCGTGTCCTAAATGTATATTGTCCGAGAACTATTGTTTTATCAGCAGTATTCTTTCCGTCCCAGTTGTGAAATGGTGTGCCGGAATAATGGAGATCAACATTTTCAGAGTCTGCTTATTGTATGAAAAGCAATAAAGACAGATGTACTTTTTTTGAGTTTTTTTTTTTGCGCACTATGTTAAAACTATCAGTTTACGGACTTTTCAAAGAAGGCGTTACCTCAAATAGACAAATGGTTGTTTGTACTTTCAGATAACTGGATATTCTTTTTCTAGGTTCCACTGAAAACAGGATAAACATGCCAAAAATAAAGGAGTCTTCTTTTCCTGTGTAAAAACCATAATTTACAAGATTATTCTGGCAAGTTCTCATTCGAATTAAGTGTTGTGTCCATAAACTTGTAAGATATTCATACGTTTAAGAAATATAATAAATCACTGGATAATTTGGAACCAGTGTCCCTCGTAAATCTACCGTGAAAGTTTTAAACAGTTTATCCAACTTTCATGCCAAAATTGCTCAAAATTTTTTAACGATGGACAAATACAGTGGACTTCTGTTAGTCAAGAATCCAATGGTCCGGAAAGCCTGATGGTCCGTACCATCTAGGAATGAACCGACTTAAGCTAAAAACTTTTTTTTTTTTTTTTTTTTTTTTTTTTTTAAAGCTAAGGTCGAGTAACTCTTTTACAGAACGTACGGAAGTGGCAGGCAGAAGCTCTGCGCAACCTGGAAATAGTCGGGAACGTTCGGTACAGTTCGGGCTCGCTCGGATTGATCGGCGCGCTTCGAGTTTTGGCCTGTGTTTTTGCGTTGAAATGTTCACCCTTATGTTCCTGCTGAAAAATATTTGCAGCCAAACACCATCTTGCAGGCGTATTTTCTATAAAACTTACCGTAAAATGGTAGATCGTCTGTTGATCTGGCATTTTCTGTAATCCGGCATCATGCGGAATTATTTAATACATTTTAATACATTTAATACATTTTAAATATTATTGTACTCCACAAAAGACAGGATTACCACTTAAGGTATCATTGAGGCGAGCCTATGAACGGAAAGGTTGCGCACCTATCTAGATTTTGCGCCTGAGAGTCGTTTAATGTTTCCCTTAGCACTCTTGCGCTTCTGGACCTCTAACACGCCAACAAACGTCTCGACGACTCAGTTAAAGAGAACATTTTGACCACTTCTTGCTTCGTTGTCACGGAAAATTTCGCGTTTATATCCTTACATACGAATATCCTGCAAACATTCGTGATGTTTTATAAACGCGCACAGAATCGAGTCCTTGACACACAGCAATTCCTGGCTTTGAATCGTGAGGGGAGTTAAGGAAATAAGGCTTAGCGCTCTTTGTTCTGAGTGGCCACTGGGTGGTTGAGTGGCTGATCACTCGCCTCCCGCCAAAACTATACGGGTTTGATTAGCTACGGTTCACGCCTTGGTTTTTCTGGAATGAGAGACATGGTGGACGTTGCCAAGAGTCGGTGGGTTTTCTAGGGTTGTTCCCTTTTTCTCCCTAACAATGCAGTTCTTCGATGCTTCATCTCACCACTTGACGGCTCATCAGTTTATAATGACCTAGATGTTTTTAAGTTAAAACGCAAATCATTTGTTAACACTCTTTATTGTTTGTTCTCTCATGCATCCTTGGCTAACAGTGACGAAGGGGAAAAGTGTTTCCATGGCTGGCTTCTCTATTAACTCATGGTAACATTTGCGCGAATTCCGCAGCTCCCAGCACTTAGGCATAACTAATATTTATGATGCAGTCAGTCGATTTTTTCTAAGTTGTTAGGAGCCCACAGTAATTATGGAACTCCCGGTGCCATAAAGAAGTGGTTACCTAAATTATTTTCCTTTTTTGATTTTGTAAATTTGCCTGTGTTTTAAACTGAATCAGTAATATTGCTATATTGTATAATTTATAAATGGTTTGATCACTCCAATAACAATTATTGAATGGTTTTGAGAACATTACAGACAGTTAATATTTGATTAACTTGAATTATCCGTTTTAGTTTCAAGACGTTAATCATCTATAAATATTCTGTTTTCCCTAAACCCTGAAAATCTCAGGTTTGAGAAACAAGCCATTGTTGATTTACGAATAATATTCTAAAAATGAAGAGTTTTACGAATAATGTCACGTTCAAACGTTTGATTCAAAATTGTTAACCACACTATTGCATCACTGTGGTCAAAAATATTAAACGTACACAAATTGCATTGACAAAAATATTTATTTAAAACCACCCATGTTTTTGTCATACGTTAACTTGAAATTATAAGCAAAGACACGAATTTAATTAAATAAAATAATTTAAGATACAAACCCGTAAGGCTCTGTGATAAATGGTTGTCGTAAAACGCTGCCGGTACATATTACTTGGTTACAGGAGCTCCCAGAGTTTCCAGTGCGTGACGTGTATTGATTAAAGTTGAGAATCCTCTCAAGTGCAGCTGGTATTTCAGGAGACTCCCTCGATCTAGTGAAGAAGCAAGTTCAGCCAGCAAGCTGCGAGCTGTTTTCCTCACTGTCAGACATCTCGTCGATGGCCGAGGTAAAACGGCTACAGAAAAATAACTTATCAAGAATATGGGCATCAAAATACGTCCGATGCTACAGGTACCAGAAACTCGCACTGTTGCAGAGATGTTTAAATGTTCTAGCCATAGGCACAGATTTGCAGAATTCGCAAGTGGGGCCCGCGGAAATTCGTTGATTGGGGGGGGGGGGGGGGGGGGGAGGGAGTGTTTTTCGCGTGGGTTTAAACCAACACATGTCATCTTTTATGTGTGTAAAATGCCCATATTTCGGCCCGTATACATACAATGAACAGAAAACTTTAAAATATACAAAACGTTTTCCATAAAACGTAGTTTCAACGTTTACGTTTATCAACCCCGTTTCACAGTCATGATTTTAAAAGCACAAGCGGGCCTCAGTGAGGGGCTTCTTAGTTCCCTGTAAGGCGGTCTTCCCCCCCCCCCCCCCCAAACTACGGTCATTGTTTTAGCTGTACTGTAAATTTTCAAAAAAATCAATGAATAGTTAAAAAAAACGAGTAGTTGATTTTTGATAGGACAGATCGTCTAGTTTACTGCCCCATGATTTATCGTGTTGAGGAATAGTTTGCTGTGCAGTGTCTACTTAACGCACCCGTCTCTTTCATGGGCACTGCTTGGAGGTACGAGATCGGCAATATCATCAGGACGTCTATGCTAAGCAGTACGTGGTCGTGCGTAAATCATTCACATTACGAGAGGGCGACTAGTTGCGTATCAGCCGGTGATGTGTTCGCTTTCCCCGAAAGTAGTTTGGCGTGATGACTGACTGCCGGTGATCAGGTCAGTCTGAGCGAAGTGCTTCTGCCGTGGCCCCGCGCGGTTTGGAAGGCAAAAGTAACACAGCACGCAGCTCTGAACTCAAGAACAGACTTTTTTTTTTTCCCGAGCGTGATTTTTTCGAGACGGGCGGGAATTGAACTCGGAACCACTGGCTCGTCAGTCATGGAGCGGAAATCTTGATCGAATCGTCTTGAATACCTTCTCAAACAAAGTGAATAAAAAAAAAGACAGTCCTAAACATCTTATATATTTAATTTTATTTGAATATTTAATCAACGTGAAACTTCTTCACAGCAAGTAGTGTAAGTCGAGGTATATGTCTCATCGGAGCGTAACGAGAAAATAAGTAAATAAACATGGTTGCGTGACCGCACGCGTTTAATAATTGAAACCTCGCAGATAAACGGAATACGGAGTTTTTATTCTACTCTAATATTTGAAGCACGCGTAATCATGCTTTTAAATATATATATAATTACCAGTGTCTGCCTATGTCTTAAATGGAATCTAAGAATGTATTAATGGGTATACGATAGCTAAAATATAATACATAACCCTATCGGTAAAGTCTTTACAAATTGTCACAATTATAACGCTAGCACCTGATCCAACCTAAGAATTGAGAGCTTAAAGTGGAAAATAACGAGTTGCGAAAGTATGCAAAAGTATGCACAAAGTTTCAAAATAATGCAAACGTAGGCAACAGTGTGAGAAAGTATGTAACTATGTCAAAAGTAAGAGAAAGTATGTAAACGTAAAATAAAATTATTAGAACGTATGTAAAAGTTTACAAAAGTTTTGGAAAGTATAAGAAATCATGCGTTGCTTATGGCATCTGTAACCGGCTGTAAAGATGTTTTAATATTTTTTTTTGAATCCCCGCGCTTTCGAGCAATTTTCGTTACATACGTTACGCACGTTAACTCCGTTACCTACTCATTTCAGTTACCCTGTGATTCTGATATTACTCTACCATCTGCAAAAAAGTCTCATTTCCAAAAGCAACGCTCAGCAGTGTGGCAATGTGGTGAAGCGGGTTTGTAAAGGTGGAATAACTAATAGAGTGTCAGACAATGTAATGGATTCTTTTTGTCGCCTTGTTTGTTACAATTGTGAACCTTAATTTGCATTGTAGCACATTTGCATACTTGCGCACTTTTCTGATTACGTATTTTTTACACAAGTTTGCGCATTTTCAAACTTTTATACTTGCTACGTGAATACTAGCTCACTCGCATACTTACATACTAGATACTTTCACTTGCACACATTTTTATACAATCGCGTTTCTGTACACACACTTGTACACGTGTTTCAAATGTTTGTGTACTCTACAAATTTCCTCCACCTCTATCTCTGAAGTTTCACTTTTTCGTTACGAAGCTTACAGCTCGAGGTGTCTCTTGCTGCTTAACTGTTAACGTGAGTTGCTGGCTGCAAGGTATAGCGAAAAGTTAATTAACTTTATATCACTTTCGCTGCGCAGTATATACTAATTATACATAATACCCTCCCCATGATCGCTTTTCTCGCAGACGACTTCATCGAATTAAATAATGGTTTCAGGAACCAGATTGCAACAGCCTCAATATAGTGTGTAAATATAATATGTACGTACAGTTACCTCATCTGTGGCTGGTACCATGTAATTGTTCCTGTGAAGGATAGAACTGTAGACAATCATGGGTTGAAATATCATATATTCCATAGAGTGAATATATAGAAGTAGAGCACATATTATGTATTCCATAGAGTGAATATATAGAGGTAGAGCACACATTATGTATTCCATAGACTGAATATATAGAGGCAGAGCATGAGCGTGGCTGCACACCAAAGAATTTTGGGGGCAAATATCTCTACCTTGCATTTAAAAACGTGAACCAAGACTGTGTCGAAAAATAAAACTGCGAGGATCATATATATTTTTAATTTCCATACAAGCGTAAATAATGTCAAAGCGACAAATCTCAAAATGTTCATTAAAACTGCTTCTAAATCTCGTGCATTCATCTTATTTTCACATTAAATCACCAGAAAATAGGTCTAGAAAAAAACCAAAATCATTTAAACACGTTGTTAAAACGTGGAAAATTCTTTAATATATTATACCTTGCCTTTGAATTCGCCCCCAACTGTATGAAAAGAAAGGCTGTTCTTCATACGCAGTAACGTATTTATGTTGGCACGATACAGAGCATCCCATACTCCATCTTTAACTGTTTCCACACGACGACGTACACATATCATTATGTCGCAGGTACTGGTTGTTTTCTAGCTATTACAAAAATACAGTATGTCGATAAAATAATGTTACAGTTTTAAATTTTAATCGTATCAACTGAAACCGTTGTGTTTTGGTTCAAAGTCACAATTAAAGAGTATCTAAGTTTTAGAAAAGCACATGCGCGAGTACTGCTTTGTTGTTTCATCGCTTGCAGCTCCACCTACGCAAAATGGCAACTCCTGAGCATAAAGAGTTTAGTATACTGCAATTTGCTAAGAGTGAATCTGTAATTTCATTTCAATGTGCGTTTAGTTTTAAGTTTAATTTTCTAAAACTCTGTCCGTTGGATTGGTCGTAACGGTCGAGACGACAGAGCTCTTTTTCGCTGGCCTCTACGGTCACCTGACATAACGCCGTGCGATTTTTTTCCCCCTTGGGGCTTTATAAAAGATCGTATCTACGTTCCGCCGCTACCTAATGATTTTCCAGAGTTGAGGCACAGAATTGAAGAGGCTATTGCTTCTATTACTCCGGACGAGATAACCAAAGTGTGTGAGGTTTAGGTACGATGTGTGCCGTATAACTTAAGCTGCACATATTGAAAATTTGTAAGAAACACCTCACCTTCAATTTGAGGTATGATTAGTTGTAAATGGTTGAAATCAAACTGTTATAATATACAGTAAAACTTCGATTATCCGGCCCTCTTTTGCCGGATCTCCTCGTAATCCGGATCAGATTTGTGGACATTTTATTTAATGTTCGCATAAAAATGACAGTTATATTCAACATATATGCAAAAAAATATGGTTAGTACAATACAACGTGCCTGACCGTGCTTCGTTAAAACGCCATACATGTTTGAAAGAGATGAGAGTAGACGAATTCTTTGTTAATAAATTATGTGAAAAGTTACTTTTATATTTTTTAATAACTTGTAAACAATATAAGGCATATATACTATGAGTATTGTTACAAAACTAAGTTTTTTTTATTGCAGTGAATGTCAAGTCTGTTTATTTAAGGATTTTGTTGTGCTTATAATCCATGTAACCTGGATTATTCGGATTTTGGATTGTCCGTATTGCCTTTGATCCCAGTAAGCCCGGATAGACGAGGTTTAAGTGTACCATTGAAACTGGAACATTCTTTTTGAGGACACCCTGCATTGTTAAGTCCCTTCTCTGCTCACTATTTTTTCTTGATGCATGTCACAAAGTTTCCTCGCGGTGTTAAGCGGCCTCTTCAGTTCCTCTCCGCGGCACCCAGTTTCGGAGCCCAAAAACGCTCGGCTCATCCCGCGAGGCTAGACGCGAGTCTTCGCTAGCGTCCTTTCGCGGCTTCGGTCGCGCGGGGGAGATTGCCCACGTCCGGAACGTAAACAGGGCCGCCCCTTCCTCCCCTCCACTTATTGGCCAGCTGTCACGTACCGACCGCGCAGCGCACTCGTTACCGCCATAGTCCACTTCCCTCGGGGTGGGGGGCTGCGTCAGCGAGTGGAGGCTGAGGCACGATTGGTTGCCGCAGTTGGTGTTGCCTGAATTTGATTGGTGCTCGCATTATCGTGCCACGATTATTTCGCGGATCCATTGAGAAGTAAAGTATACAAGAGTCGCATGAGCATTTGCTTCGCGCTACTGGTTGGACTAACTGTGCTCTTGACACACGCTTGACGACCTTGAGAAAAGAAGAAATTTAAACCCAAACATGTGTAAAGCCGGCATCAATAATAGTCCGAGGCCTCCGTCCGTCCGTAATCCGACCGTCAATCACGTGACCTGCAGCTATTCATATGACCAGACAAATTCCATCCGTCCATCTGTCAAAAGTATAAGTACCTTTAGGTTTACCTCCAAATGACTGCGAGGGTTTTCCGTGTCAACTTTAACTATATAAGGTTTTGAAGTTTATTAAATTCTTTAGATGCTTTCATTAAGATTTTAAAATTATGTTTTAACATTTTTTAAAAGTTGTGTATGAAACAAAAATCGTCTGATTCACAGAAGTGTAATTAATTACGCTTGTTAGTCCTGAAAATTTTGAAATAAATACGATGTTGAAATAAATACTAGATGAAAAGTTGTTAGTTAAATGAGTTATAATTGCATATCTTACATGAATTTCAAACTAAATTTAAAATACAAGATAATTATTTACTATTTTTAAGTTTTCTAAACAGTTGGCAGCAGGTATGAGGGGGAATGTTTTGACGGACGAACGGAGAGTAGTAAATCCCTCGCCGAATGATGGACAAACGGATGAAGGACGGACGACGGACGGACGCGACGGGCTATTTTAATTCTGGCTTAACCCTCCAGATATGTGACCTTGGTATCAACCAATAAGATTAATTATATATAGGCAAGGGGAGTCTAACCTAGAGGGAACTACTGTGAAGTACTATCCGAGCATTTGTTTAAAGAATTGTAAAAAAAAAAAAAAAAACATCCAACATTAAATCCACAACTTACAGTTGAACCTCGTCGAAGTATACTGGAATTACTAGGACTGTGTAAAGGAGCAATTACATGGGTAGAGTAAACAATATAGTTACTAGGGTGGGGGTCAGTAACAAGATCGATTACATGGGTATAGTAAACGGGAGCAACCAGGGCCAGTAACAGGATCGATTATATAGGTAGAGTACACGGAATAGCAACCAGGGCCAGTAACATGATCGATTACACTGTTTTAGGAGTACACGGGATATCATCCAGGGCCAATAACAAAATCAATTACATGGGTAGAGTAAACAGAAGTAACCCAGGGACAGTAACATGATCGAACACAGGTATAGTACACGGGATAGCAACCAGGGGCAGTAAAAGGATCGATTTCACTGGTAGAGTAAACAGGAACAACCAGAGCCAGCATCAGGATCGATTACTCTGATAGAGCACGCAGAATAGCAACCAGGGCCAGTAAAAGGATCGATTTCACTGGTAGAGTAAACAGGAGCAACCAGAGCCAGCATCAGGATCGATTACGCTGATAGAGCACGCAGAATAGCAACCAGGGCCAGTAAAAGGATCGATTTCACTGGTAGAGTAAACAGGAGCAACCAGAGCCAGCATCAGGATCGATTACGCTGATAGAGCACGCAGAATAGCAACCAGGGCCAGTAAAAGGATCGATTTCACTGGTAGAGTAAACAGGAGCAACCAGAGCCAGCAACAGGATCGATTACTCTGTTAGAGCACGCAGGATAGCAACCAGGGCCAGTAACAGGATCGATTTCTCGGGTAGAGTAGACGGGATATCAACTAGGTCATGTAATGCTATCCCGTTTTATCCATGCGTATAAACAATCCTTTCCCAAGTTACTATCCCGTTTACTTTACCAGAAAGCACGGGTTCACACAGGTGAGGTACAAGTTGGTGAGCCGTGTAGTGAAAAATGTAAGGGTAGGGGAAGGAAAGTGGGCAAGCTGCTGGCCACATGTGCTCTTCCACTCGACTCTTCCAACTACTATTAGTACTCCCCCAACTGTCCAAAGACGGTAGTAGAGCGACTTTTCTTGTTTGCCCTAGTTTCTATCCCGATTACTCTAACCGTGTAATCGCCCCTTAATGGACACCGACTGAGCTAATGACAACTCTTACTCGCACAAGGGTCCCCCCGCTGGCTGCAATCGCACTTGTAAACACTTGGCCCGCCAAATAAGGACGTCACATCGCTCATTCTGCGTGACTTTAAACTCGGGTGATCTAATGGCATTCGAACAGTGATAAATCCATTGTTTGGTATTGTGTATTCATGTTCAGAAGTATATCGATTCAACATATGAGTTTTGTCAAGAATATATGAAATCTTTAAAAAAAATATATATATTTTTTACTGTATGAGCCCCTTTGTAACTTTTTTCTCGTGAACGTAATAAATCACACAGTTCACGTAGATTTTAATCGCTGAAATAATTAATTTTAGTCTAACATATTAAAAATGTACAATTTATGAATTTTGAACATAAAAAAATTCACGCCCATTCTTTATGTCAGTCAAGAAAATTTTTTTGAAGATTTAGAATTAAAATGAGGATTTTTTTCTGCAAAGATGTATATGTTTGTGTGTTAACTGAAATGTGATATAAAATGTATGGAAATATGCCTAATAGTTCAGTTAGCACACATAATGGATGTAAAAATCACATAGAGTTAAGTTATAACTCCGTGTTGTAATACTTAACGGATATTAATTTTTAATAATTAACTATCATAATTCGATAGAATATGATATTTTACAATAAAATGAAGTCTAAATAAGTTTTGGAGTTATTATGAATTTCAGGTTAACAGAATCAGAGGTTTTAAGAGCGAAATCATTTCGTACAAACATACATTTTTTAATGTTAGATTAGTTTTTGTGTCTGATTTTCTAATAGGAAAATATTTAATACGTAATAATTCAAAAATCTTAAATAGGCACTTCAAGTTTATTTGTTTGTCTAGTTTCTGGTACTGTATTTTCAGGCCCTTTTATTTAGATAGTACATTTTTGAAAACGACAACCGACGAGAAACCCATTCTCGTCAATGCCTAGAGGTTTGTTATGTAAGGGTGCAGTGGCTTTATGCTGTTTCACGTAGAGCGGCCAGGTGGCAAGCGTAGAAGCTTCAATAAACAAAAGGAAAGTTTAATTAGTGGGTTGGCTTGTTTTTTTCTCGGTACTTCTGATTAAAGCGAAATGAACATGTGCGCTGTAACTAATGCATGGCCAGATCATGGAAGAGCGAAGACAGTGAAAGTAAGATGTTAAGTAACTTTATAAAATCTTCCTCGTTGCTGGTTTATGTCCTCCGCCACGTATTTTATCATTAATTATTTTTATTTGACTTGAAGTCTCATCGACAGTGAGTTGATACGAGATGGGACTAATATACAGTACATTTCAGGAATATTAACGAATTAATCGATCTTTGCACGCTGTAAGGAACTATCATTGCATTTTAATGGAGATATTTCCTGTAAACGAGAAGAATAATATTATTATAATCAAAAATAGTATACCACGGCTTTAATGTAAGTCCAATGTTCTATCATTGCTATATTACTCGGTCTACGTAGCACAATTTCATTTAAGTATTTTTAATAATCTCGTGTTTGAATGGTTAATTTGGATAAAGATTTTTAAATTTCCAAACTTTGCACAATACTTCGACTTGTTTAAATAAAATATAATTTTTATGCTTTCGGTTACTTCACTTCCAGATAGTCCCTGGAGTTTCAAGGAAAGAGCCTCATTAAGATTAAAACTGCCATCAGCTCAACATTATCATTCTCGTCGTTAGACCAAATATTGTAGTAGAACAATACAGGAAACTCAGGTCTTTCAACATTGCGAACGCTGGCGACACCCGACTGCAGCGATCCTTGCGGCTTGTCCTGTAAAACGCCCGCGAAATTCAAATTCCCGTGTATTACAATGGGCGATCTCGGCATACATTTTTTCTCGTAGTTCGAAATCTTGCTGTCGAAGATTAATTAATTTACACTTCATGTGCTTGTATGAAATCTGTGTATTCATAAACGAAACAAGTTTTCGTAATCTACAAAAATATATTGATTTAACGATTATTAAGTTGACCTAAATTTGAACATGAGACAGATCATACAACATTTAACCATGAAACACACTTAACTGTAACCTGAATTTTTGTAAATCGATTTTTATGTTAGTAATAATTTTGTGAAAGATGATATTAACAATATGTTAATTTCTTAATACGGGCGCTCAACTTATATATATGAAAACTCCATAAGTGGTGTTTAGAGTACTAATGTCCCGGAAAACATCATTAAGTGATTTTGATGTCGGTAACTTAAACCAACCAAAAATTTTCAAATTATACAGCATTTGAAATGTAAATGTTAGGCCTGTGCGAATCTTCGATTAAGCGAACAATCGAAGCTCTTTTTAATATTCGATATTACTTTGCAAGGAAATTTGCTATTAGTTTTATTTGAAGGCTCGGTTTTGATGCAAAGCTTTGCGTCTGATATGAAACTTTGCGTTTGTTGCAAAGCTTTAAATTATTGAAAGCTTAAGATTCACTCGTGAAAATATTTTTTAATTTTTTGTGTTGTGTATGTGTTGCTTAAACAAAATTGGTTATTTAAAAAAATATGAAGAAGACACTCCGTTCGCTTTGAATGCTTAATGTGAATATTATTCATTGTTATTTTATAATTTTATTTAATGATGTTATCTATAGAGCCCAATCGGGTAATCACGTAATCAGTTCGCACATTAAAAACGTCAAACGATTGTTATTTTTTACTTCAATCCTGTATTTTATAAAATAAGTGTAATACAGCTTCGCCGAGAAAAATATTCGAAATTAGATTTAATTTCATGAATATTTTAAACTTTCGATTTGATATTCGCTTCGCATGAAAAAAAAAAACTAGTATTTGCACAGACATACTGGCTGTCGTCTCGGTGGGTATGTGCTCTTCAGCAAGTTTTTATCTGTATTCCAGGAAACACACAAAAGACATGTACAGAAGATTATTGGCAAATTAAATGTGATGAAACTGCGGCCCCAAATTGTACGATTCTTGCATTATTCCCGAGATTACGCTACTGCAGACCTGCCAACTCTCACGATTTTGGTGTGAGACTCAAGATTTTAAGGTCCATCTCACGCCCTCACGCCAAAATAGTGTTTCCTCACGATTTTTCGGGGCCCCTAGATTTTGTTTGTAAAAGTTACAAAACAAGTTTTACGAAAGCTTACAGTAACGAGTTTCCATCAATACTCAAGTCCTGTAAAGGAAGCAATTTTGCATTTTGTAGCGTGTGCCGTGCTGATTTTTCTATCTCGCATAGTGGAAGAGGAGACATTGTGAAACATGTCGCTACAAAAAAACACAACTAACACGTGAAGTGTATTATTGCTTCCAATAAAATAATTAATTTTGCTGTGAACAGTGATAATAGTGTTACACGAGCAGAATGTTATTTTACATCTTTTTTAGTTGCGGCCCTGCATGATCACTACACGACAGCGCTAAATTATGTTCAACTAAATTAAATCTGCAACCTATAATTTGTTGAAATAAATTTTGAAGCAGAGACCATGTAACATATGTACAGGTATGTCACTTAAATTTAAAGATTCTCATTTGTTGTTTTTTATATCTAACCTGTATTTATGGGCCTGAAAATTTTTATCGAGGACCTCATGATTTTTTAAATTTGAATGTTGGCAGGTCTGCTACTGGGATGTATATGTGACAACGACGCAATCTTGAACTTTGTGAAACACCTCATCAACTAAGTAATGGAATCAATGTGGATGATATAATGGCACATATATGAGAGGCACTGGAGCTCCTCGTATACACCTGCAGTATCACTAACGGGGCAAAAACATAGAATGTTTATTATTCATAACTAACGTTTGGAGAGAAAAATATGTGACTTTTAGTATGAATACAGTTTAAGGACCTGGGTAATAATTAGCAGGGAGGGAACATGGCCCCACTCTCATGTATCTTAAAATAACTGATGTAGGTCTTATTTTATTGCTACTGAATATATTTAAAACTAACTTACATACTAACTAGCATAGCATTGCTATACTTCTTTCAATATCTTTGTAATTTGTTTGAATTAAGTACACTTATACAAAGAATCTCTCTGTATCTCTGTATCTCTCTCTATCTTACTCTCTCTATCCCTATCTTACCTCTTTAAATCTCAATATATTTATCTCGATATATGTCTCTCTATAACTATATCTCTCTGTATCTATGTTTATATCTATATATTAATATATCTCCTTATATATCTCTCTTCAGCTCTCTATATATCTACACACATCCCTCGCTCTATCTCTCTATATCACGATCTCTCTATGTCCATACCTTCCTATTTATATCTACGAAATAGAAGACAACACACAAACTTTCATTTATATATATTTATACCTATCTATATTTTAATGAATATTTTTACCTGTCACAGGTGTGAAATAGTTATATAAAACACGCGAGTATTGGAATGTTACGTTGTATCAAAATTTCAAAGCAACCGGTAAAGAACTTTCGGATATTTAAGATTTTGAACGAACATTTTCAGTTTTATTAGGTTATATAGGTAACAGTTAGCCTTCTCGTTAATAACGTTTTGAGTGGCATTGTAAGGACCTACCTTTAGTAAATAGAACTTTTAATTTAATAATTCCAGGTTATAAAAAAGGCAGTTAAGTGTCCTCACATAGCCAAAAAAAAGTGTTTTAAAGAATTGACATTATAATCCCCCCTTTTTATAAATCTCAGACCGCATCCCTCACCCAACTCCATTCCATAAATCCTGGCTACGCCGATGGTACAGTTAATGTAGCGGCTTATCTAATAATTTATGTTGAGTTTACGCCCCGTTTGTAGTGAGGTCATAAAAGACTGTAGAACTCCATTGCACACATCAGGGACATTGATGGTAAAATCGGCCATGGCTTATAGTAGTAAGAAAACATTCCGGGATTTTCCTGGAATGATGTCAAGACACCATGGATAACTTCAGTCACGATGACTGAAGCCTGGAACTCAAGCCCTGAAACTCCAGCAAGCCATTTTAATGTACATACCATACCACCCGCTATGTTGCTGCGTTGATTTCCTTGGTTTAAATCAAAAAATTAGCTATCCGCAAAATTCCTGACCATATCACTTTTATTCTTGTTGATTAAGAATAAGAAATTTTATGTTTTATATAATAACTATTTACATGGCAGTGTGTTATTTGAACGTCTATTAAATACTTAAGATTTATTGCATTATAAACGCATTTTTCAAATATAATAAAGTATTTTAATGGTTGTTGCACAGTCATGTAGATGCGTAGCGAAATTATGTTCAAACAAGAATAATTTCAATAAGTTCGTTCCAAATTCCTTGCCTCGACCTTAATTTATCCGCTTGCTTCAAGAAGCACAATTTTACAAACAAGTTTAAGTAGGCATGCCAGACACATCACTATCAACGGGAGCAACTGAAATGAAAATTTTAGAACGAATGCGTGTGTCATGGTGTTTTTAACTGTCTCAGTCAGTTTGTATTATCCAAACAAGTATGTGTAAACTAGTTGTTGAAATATATCCTTGTTAACACTTTCAAGTAGAACTCTGTACATTTAAAAACATATTTCTGTATAGTAAATAACTTTAATGTGAACAAGAAAGGTATTGTATTTCCTATTTTTTAAAATAAAAATAAATAACGTTACTTCTGTGTGTTCTTATGCCTACTTCATGTTACCTGGAGTCACAATGCAATGCCACGCTTGAGTTAGGGTACGCAGGCATCCAAAATCTCTTGGAATATGACTTGAGATAACTGTAAACATATGTTACTCCTACGCGCAGTTTCGTATGCGTGTTAAAGATTTTCTTCAAACACGTTAATAGAAAACGTTAATGATAGTCAAGATTCGTGCATTAACGAACAAGTTTGAAAATACACCTCACTAGCAGCTTTGAATATATATACTGTATAGAAGTCGCGAGTGGATAGGATTTACTCTACGTTTTTCAGAAGCTTATGATGAGCAGCTTGGGAACTTCACCGCTGCAGTGCGCTGCCGTAACGCCCTGTATCGTCTTAGTTGTTATTTACACGTTAGAGCGCAGTGCTGTCGCCCGCTGTCATTCCCCGCTCCCCTCATCCATCATTCACTGCAGCTCAACGTCGTTCAACAGGAGGGGGAAGGGGTGTTTGAAGAGTTCGAGACTTGTCCGCTAGGGACCACCACAAGTCGATGCCCTAGAGATGGTGGCGATTGCGGCGGTGAATTAACCAACTACCTCAAAACCGTATTAGAAATTTTAACCTGGGCTGGCGACTTCTATACAGTATATATATTCAAAGCTAGCAGTCATATATTTTCGATAGAATCTCTACGGTAGTAACAAGTTTTTATCACAAATGCACTTTTTATCAAACTATCTGTGTATCACTATTGTATAGTTCCGTAAAACTAATTGTCATTCTGTGAGAACAGTCTTTGAAAATCATTCAAGAAACGTTTCACGTACTTACATATCTAGTGTGTTACTTTTTCTTAAACGTTGGCTTAAAATGTAGGTTTTTAAGTGTGAGATTTTCTTAAAATGGATATATTTTTGATTGTTTTTAGGTAAAAAAAATGCAAGTTCTTTATCAAGGCAGCGGACCAGACGACCGACACGCGTACCTGCGTAACACTTATAGCCTTGCTGCGTACATGCTGATTTACTTGCTGCGTCGACCCCATTAGGAGTACTGATGAGTAACAAATAGAACAAAAGAAAGCTTAAGGGAAACATTTTGTTTAAAATTGTTTGACTATTGTCATGTTCCAATACTCGCTGTTTTTAAGAAACGGGATATGTCGCAACGGAATAAGTATCGAATAGTCTCTTCCAGCAACTTCTACTTCTCAGGAATCCTCTGGGCTTATCTTGTTGAGCAGTCAGAAGTGTTTGTGTGGTTAGGAAGGCTCCGTCTCTGGTCGCAGGTCGAAGTCACAAAGTATGGCATTGTGGAACAGCCGGCACCCTTGCCTTCCCGAGCCGCTGTCACTGCTGGAGGCTGTAAATTCCTTCCTCCCCCCCCCCCCCCCCCTCCCTGTGTCCCGTCACCCCCGTGACCCTGTGACCTCCGCGGGGCGAGGCGCTGCAGAGGTCTTCTATGTGGGAAGAAGCGCTGGGGGGGTTTCTCAGCGGCCTCGAACAGACCGCAGAGCTAGACCGCACGTAGACACGGGGCGGCGCGTGAGTTGCGCCGGAATTACCTTATCAAGCCCGGCCGCGAGCGACGTAATGTGTGGCTTGTAAATATTTCTTAGAGTGTTGTAAACAGTGTAGGAACCGAGATGCGATAACCGTCACGTAAATTGCATTTACAACACCGGGCTTGTAAAATATTTCCCGATAGAGTTTTACACGGCTTGGCCGTGTAAATAAAGGCTTACAGCGATGGGGACCTTCAAAATTATAGTGGACACCAAAACACGTTTATCGTAAATTAACATGAGTTTATATTAAAGTTGGGCGCAAACCATCTCATGAGTTTGGTGCCATAGCAAACTCGGCTATCGTGGACTCGATAAGAATAAAACGTATCACGATAAACCTGTTCAATCTTGTTAAATATTTTCCCTTGTTTAACTGTGACGCAGTCTGCCGTAACTAAAAACTGCACTTGTTCTAGAAAACACAACCAGGACACCAGGACCGAATCATCTTGTTATTAATATAATGTATCGTACTCGAGAGTTACAAACCTCACCACGAAAATGGAATGTGGCACAAAGCAGCCAACTACAGTACCTACTGACGGGAGAGCGCGTTTCCCAACAGGATACGAGGACATTGGAAACTGAATAGCCTCGATTGTTGTCGCCCTGGTTACAAAAGACGTTAAATAACCTGACAGTTGAATGGGCACATTCTTTACGAGTGCCATTATAACTATTGATGTCTTTAACTCTCAGTTCGTGTTGTCTAGTTGTACCAATATGTTTCTCAACGCTTACTTCGATAGATTGTCCTTTATAACAATAACAATAATTAATTATAATCTAAGTAATTTTTGCTAGGCGAGAAATGTAATTAGGTCGTGAATAACTACAGGTAAGTAAAGTCCTTTTGCACAAGGCCCTGTCGAAAAAAATCGATCTCGTATATTAAGGGCCCCGCTTACCTGGACACACATACAGTGTGCAGAGATTCAGGGGGAAAGAACGCGATTTTAAAACTACTCAAGATATTCGGTGGCATCTGTTTACGAAAAGCGTTTAAGAATTCGCCGAGGGCAGGAAAAAAAGTTTTGTTTCCGGATTATACTTTTTTAATCTGTATTTTTAAAAGAGTCAAAATGGCTGAAAGGCGGTAATTTTTAGGCATAAAACAATCGATAAGAATTCCTGAAAGCACTTAAGGGACTTGCATTACACCTTTATCTTCATTTATCTTCCATATAATGTTACGGTCACCACTCAAATTTCACAGTTATCCTTGAGACGACCAGAAGACTGAGCGCCAGTTCAGAGCCTTGCGCTTAGAGGCGATACCGCGCTAGAAGCACCAGCGAGCGTCGCATTTTTTCAACCCGCGCCTGACTACGGAGTCTGTTCGGTGGCGCTGCCGGGTTCTCTAATGTTATTTCAGTCTTCTCTAATTGGTCCGTAGAAAGTGGGATCCGTCCCTTCCTGGGGCGAACACTCGCATGCGTTAGGTACAGTTATGAGTCGACGAACTCACCAACCCGACCGGATCCCCGCGGAGAAAGTCGTTGACTGGGGAGCGCCGAAGAGCAAGAGGGCTCCACGGATCATCCGCATTCGACCGGCGGCGAGAAGCGCCGGCGATATCTCGAGTCCACGCTCTAGTCTCCCTGTCACGAGCTCCAAAGAAAATGTATCTTTACCACACAAAAAAAAAAATCTGTTACATTTACAAACGATTCTTTTGGGAAACCAGTTGCCAAGAAGTATTTTTTTAATACAACTACTCCAAGAAAGAAATTAAATTGTAACTTTGTACAACACAAGGCTATTATGGTTATTTTGGCATATAATTAGAGTCCCGGAAATTTAGTGGATTCATCTGGCCTCAGGATAGAATTCAAAGTTATATGTGTGCTCGACCCATGTTAACTTTGCCATTGGTTGATTTCTTAGCGAGAACATTTTTGTTCTTGTTTTATTTGGCACTACCTGATTCGCTTACTTCTCTCCTAGCTGGACATCGTTGGCTCATGGTCGTAGAGGGGCGTGTTCAGATAACTGCGGTCCAATCATGAACACAGTGCGACAGTGTGGAGGTTTGCATTCTATCTTGCGACTAAATTAATGCCCGAAAATTCCGTGGCTCTACATATAATGAATTCGTTTTCCGATATAATACTTAGTATTTCTTGCGTACATCGGTGCATAATTTAATATTTTAATTGTTTTTTCATTCAAGCTTAATTTTTTAACAATTGAAAAGGTGATCGAATAATCAACTATTTAACTTTATTCTGTTTTATTATACCTATTAACACGTGCAGTTAATACTGGAAAGTTATTCAGAGAATTGTATTAAAATAACTTTAACTACTGGAGGTACTGAGACAACAAAAAGCATAAATGCCTGGGCAAGAATCCAAAATCAGTGTTACTGCGAACAGTGTTTTGTGTTCATGTATAAGTGTAAAAATTTACAAATATCTGTAATTTTCATTACCTCATATTTCTGTTCCATTAAAAAAAAATACAGTACAAGACTCTGAAATCTAAATGGTTATTATGTTACCATTTGAGGGCCACTTACTCCGCACCAAGAGATACGCGTTCGCTTGCCAGTGGGGTCTAATCCAGACTACGCACGTGGGAAACGTGGCGAGTGTTGCCGGGAGCTGGTGGATTTTCACCGGGATCTCCCGTTATTCACTCCGTCGCTGCTCATATCCACATTACTTCTCGACTTCGAACAAACGTTAAGCCTCAATTCATTCATGTGGTTATTTCTGATTTTTTTTTCGTACATCATTACAACAAAATAAAAATATTTTTATTTTTTTTTATTTTTGGCTGAAAGAAATACCAGTTTTTATAAAATAAGTGTATAAGATTTACTTGGCTTAAATGTAAATAAAAAAAACCACAAAACAGAATTACTGATCGTGATGTAGAAACCGACAAGTTGAGAATGACATGTGGGGTTTTCAACGACATCCGGAAATCATCGACGACCGACATCAACCTGCCGGTCGACTCAGTAGCTGCAAGTCCTTGCCCTGTTAGAGGCACAGAGGTCGAACTGCTCCGAGCTGCCAAGTCACTTGAAACTGAATATGACGCGATCTTTAATAATGCACAATTTTAATTTGAAGAGGTCTTAAACTTCAGTCAATAGGCCAAATGGATCAAACAGAGAACTTTACACGGAATCAAACTCGAAATCAGCAGTAATTTTTCAAAAATTAGTTCCAAAGTTAACGTATACATTAAAATTCAGCCATTGAAATACTGAATAGATTTTACTGATTCTCTTGGATCAATTTACTGAGTTTAAGTGATTAATCCGCTACTTATAACTTGTGTCTGTGAATTGTTTGGATATTTATTCGGCAGTAGGCGCTGATACGTCAATACCAGTCACGCTGGAGTTTACGTCCGAACGTTTGTTTCAAGTCTACTTCCAGCACTCGCTCAGAGAATGGCCAATTGCATTGTCTTCCTCAACTTGCCCAGATCATAGAGGTACGAAATAAAGAAGAGGGTGTGTGCAAACTTTACTATGTTTTTGACTGAATGCAAAATGAGAACATCCATTAACCCCCTTTCCAATATGAATAAAAAATACTTTTTTTTGGTTAGAGCTTAACGCTAATTCCTTGCTGAGTTTTTAAAATATTTGTAACTTTATGATGAAATTTTAAGTATTTTTTCTTAGCGAATAACTTTCGTATTATAACACAAATTTGTAGCATTTGCCTGTATATAGATTCGGTTCCTTCAACTAACAAATTGCCAGCCATAGAACACCCACCCATTCTGATCATAGATTAATTGCTCAGATGTTTACGCAACTGCACTGAATTTTTTTTTGTTATTTTACATTAAATATACATAAGAGCAGGGGTTAAATTACACTGTCGTTGGTGGAAACACTGCTGCCGTATACATTTAGTGTCAAATTACAAGTGCGTTGGTTTGGTAAATATCCCATAGTTTTGGGTGTATTTTTACTTTGTGTTATAGAAATTTTCAAATGCATGCATTTGTAAATTTAAAACAACTGTCAGTTAATTATACTGCATCAGTTACTAAATTTACACAATGTAATTTGTACTAGTTGCAAAAATATTTTACTTCTTGTAGCTTATAGCTGTTATGGAACAATATGTATGTACTTACAGTAAAATTATTTTTGAATTCATCGCCTTTTATGATCAATTATGAACTCTTATTATTTCAGTTTCTAGCGGAGGATCGAAACTACAAACTTTTGGTTATGAATAAAACACCTTAACCTCTTCACCATCGTGCACAATAACAATCATAAAGGAATTGAAATACGACTTTCGTAACCTAATGTAAATTAAACGGGTTTTTGTCTGTAGGAATAGTAAAAGAAATTATATGTTTGTATTTTTTTAGTCATTGAAAATCCCCGGTGACAAATTTTATGCACTTTTACAATTATATTAGTGTGTATATTCAACTACAGTGTTCTGACAAAAAATATACATTGAATAACTTAACGTTTGTTGTTAAGTCAATGTGTAATTTCAAATTTTCATCCAAATAACTTATTTATCACGTAAGCTATTGAAATAAAATATTGACATTTGTGTATTTTTACCTAATTTTTTTTAAAGCACAATGTGGTTATCTGGTAACATTTTTGTGAAATTACACAAATTGTGCTTGTTTTAAAAAATGACACTTAAAAAAGTAAAATTACTAAACGTTTGTATATGTAATTTTATGAAATATTGTTACAGCGTGTGTGCGTGTGTGAATATGTCTAAGAATCGTTAATTTATACGGCAACTGTGTATAACACCAACTTTTTGTTTTTAAAATATAAACCTTCATTTAGTGTAAAATTGCACTTTTTGTGGTAATTTTGCACAAGGGATGTTGCCTGAAGGGCACACACGGATAAAAATGAGTAATGTACACTTGATTATAGTGTTTTTAAGTTAATACTGTTAGTGTAAAATTCCGAACACCCTCTGGGTTCATTATTACCACAACATTGCGTGTTATTTTACTTAATGTTAATTAAATTTTTACCAGGATATTGTGGGTGTACAACTGTCAGAAATATCGTTATTTACACGGAAACTGTGTATTTGTACACCAATGTTGAGTTTTTAGACTATCAAGATACATTAAGTGTAAAATGCACTATATTTTAATAATTTCGCACAAGGAATTATAAAAATACACAAACTGTATGTGTTTTTCTGAATAACACGAAAAAAAAATTACACTAACACCGAATTTGTATATTAACATAAACATTTTAAAGTGTGCGTTACGTTTCGAATGCGTAAAACGTGTGGTCAGCGCTCTTCCTCCAGAGATATCTGGACTTCTCTGTTCTTTGTTTTCATAAATGAATCACAATGGATACCTTAATGAATCCTCCTATTAGATATATCACGTGAAAAACGCGTTTTGCTTGTTATCACTGGCCGTTCACCGGAATCTTGTGGCTGGAGACTCGTATACACGGTTCATAAACACAGAAAGGACAGAGCCCAAAATGGCAATGGATTCCGGTTTTCCAGACGACTGGATATGATAATCATGACATTAGTACATGCCTTTGAAAAGTAAACATTTTAAAGCCGACTGGTATGTGATAAAAAATTCTTAAATCGTTTTTGAATTGACTATATTGCATTCGAGTTATGTCTTGATAGTTCAGTGATTTAAAATCATATGTTGTAAACAGCCATCACACCGTTCAAACAGAGAAAAATATATATCCAAATAAAGCAGTGTGCCTGAAAACCGGTATTGCAGATGCTGAACCGGAAAAAGTGGAATATTAAAATTGTAGTCAGTGACTGAATTACTTTCATTTGACGGTTATATGCACTGAATTAGTAAAAATCCAATGTTTGTGTGCAGATTTTTAAAATATTAAACTGAATAAGTCAGTGGATATAATAAGCTGTTTGTTTCAGTCGTGACCATTACTTTTCTCAGTATCGTTTAAACACACTTGGTTTTTAAAAACTAACTAAAATTAGCACATGGCTGCTAAATATAATAGGTACTCCGAAACAACAAAAAATATACCAAGTATGATCAGTCAGTACATAAATGGCGATTGTTAGGTTGCTTTGCTCTGGACGACTTAAAGTCGAGCACATCCACTAACAGAAACGGAGTAGGTTCTATGAGATAGGTTCAGGCACAACTCGTCAAATTTTTACCACCTTTCAAATGGTCTTCAGAGCCGACGTTGTCGTAACTGATACAAGCAAGGAACTGAACAGGCTTGCAGAATTTTAGTACTGCTTGCATTATTAGCTTTGCTGATGAAGAGTTTGCATTAAATCACATTTCCAAGTAGCATATACAAATTTCGTAGGAATTCTGTCAATGAAGACATAAGATTTATCATTGTAAAATTGTGTTTTGCTGTGCGTTTATGGGCTACAAAATACCGATCAAAAACGTAAATTAGTTTTTAATGGTCTGACATTTTTAAATTTTTTATTAAAAAATTTCTCGTTGATAATTTACATGTTAAGTATCTTTTTATAAAATTACTTGTGCCAGAAAATCACGTGCCAGAAAACCAGTCGTTTGCCTAAACAAATTTCGTACTAAAAATAATGAGTGTGACTGTAGACACTGCTTTGGTGATAGCAAAAACAGTTACCTACAATCGTAGATTTTGTGATTGCTAATTAACGTTTACTAAACATATAAATCTTTGTTTATACATAATCTTAAGTAGGTATAAAAATGTTGAAACATTTCCTCTTTTTCAGTAGCATAATTTGAAAAAAAAAATTATAAAATGGCACTTTTCACCTCTATTTATGGTGTGAGGAAACTGGTATAAGCTAGAAGTTGTAAGTTGTGATGTCATTTTCAGCGTTTATTAATTTATTCATTATCCTGCAACACGGTAAACTATAAATTGTATGACTTTGCATATTCTACTACACTTAAGAGACCACGCCTTTAGGTATCTAAAAAATTTGGCATTGTTTCAAAATTTTCAAAAATATTAATCGATAACAATTGACTCGCACACTTTTCAAAATGACGTGGAGCCACATTGGTCGAGCGTTAAATCAGATCACTCGCCTCCCCAAAGGCGATACGGGTTCTATTCCCGACGGAGACTACTAATTTTTTTTCTTCTTTTGTAAACTAGGCGTGGGTTTTCTCGGGATACTTCCGTTTCCCCAACTCATTCATTCCGTCGCTACTTCAAATCACAGTTTCCCCAACCCGTACTTTCCGTCGCTACTTCAAATCACCGTTTCGCCCATCACCCGTGTCTACTGTGGCCTCGATGTGGACACAGTGCATGGACACTAGAGAAGGATTGTCTGCTCGGCCATCGACCCCAGGAGTATCTCCGGCACGGGCGCGGCTCGGAGGAGCTTCCCACTGCATGACGACGACGCCGGCCTCACGGCGTTGCGCCACTCGCTGTCTCGGGGAACCGATGCCGGGCGTCGCGCGGTGACGGTTGCGACACTGCGACCAGTTCCGGACGCGTGGGCGACCGCTGGGGCACGCGTGGTAGAGAGCCCTCGGCGGCGCCTGGTGAGTGGTTGCAGAGCTTGCATGGATCAGCTCCTCACTGCCAGACTGCTTTCTCGTGGATTGATGATGGCCCTGTCTTGTCTACTACACGTCATCTAACACCAGGTTACGTCTTAGTGTGCATGAGTGGTGGAGCGCGCTCAGCAAGTACATCCTCCCTGCTAAAGACTTAGTGAACAAAGAGGTTGCAATGAATAATTCTGAACACATATATTATAGTGAGCGACGATATACGAGTTCTACTTAACTGTATAACATGTCCACCTCTGAACCCATGCTACGGCGAACGAGATGAAGAAAGAAGAAGATGAGTCAGTGACCGCCTTATAGCGCTGAAAATCACTGAAGAGTAAGTTGCAGACTCGTCCTGTCCCGCCACCTCACCGCTGTTAGGGGGCTTGGTGGTGGCAATGCTGAGATGGGTATCATCGGCCTCTGGTCATAGCTGCGTCTCTAACTAAAGAGGACTCTACCGGGCGCAACCCCGCCTCATGGCATCATCAATTGCCTGGCTGTGACCAATAGGGTGAATGGGCTGAATCTGCGGGCAACAGCAGATGCGATTGAAACTTTTCTGGTGTCTGGGTCCCAAAGGCCTCTCATAGTGGATGAGAACATGACCCATGATAATGGCAAGGACTGAGAACGCCACCCGGGCCTAAAGAGTTGTAAACCGTCTGAGCTCTGTCCAGAGGTCGGGAGAGATACCGAGGAAATTCCGAGGCCCTTCAGCTTCTTGGCACTGCCCAAGCCGTTAGATCTAGCCACGTCTTTCGTGGTCGCCGTCGGTGGATTCCGGGATTGTCCGGGCCTGAATCAGCTGTAAGCCTGCCGGGCCGAAGTACGGTGTTTTGGAGGATCATCCGAGGACTCGAGGTCGATCCAGTGGAGTTGCTCCGATACACGGCTGGACGGCTAGCTGTTGGCGAACAGCCTATGCCCAATATAGACACCGAAGTTTGGAGTATACGGGAAGGATCCGTGAAAGCTAAAGGATCCCTTTTGAGGTTTCCTCTAAGGCCCTGGTACTGATTGGGTAGGACTCGTACTTGGTGGCGATGCTCCGATCGCTTGAAGCAGACTCTGAGGGTTCCCTAGCACTTTGAAGAGTCGACGTTGTGAGCGACGACACAGCTCCGGTTACTAGCCTGGACAGCTAGGGTAGGTTTGGATAGAACTCCACCGGACCACGGGTTCAGTGGGTGGATTGAAGGGTCCCTGTGTAATGTGGTAGATTGGGGTAGGCGCCAGCAGTGCTGATAAACACAGCTAACTGTCTGGTTAGCTGAGTGACTATGCTGCGATGATAGCCTCAGCCTCTAGTCATAGCCGAAGCGCCAACACCTTTCCCGATTGCGTATACGGCATATTCCGTATCTTTGCCCATGGGGGCTAATGTTAAAAGGGCTGGGTAAATAAACCAATCCCCTAACGATATATGTCTCACCATCTATTACTTACTGCGCTTGTGAATGTTTTTTTTCGCAAACTCGCTATATTTTAATAGATTGACTTTCCATGTCAACTTAGCTCTATTTAGCTGTCTTATACTTTTATAAGGTGTGATAAAGAAAAAGAAAGACATCGACTACGTAACATTGCTGTATCTCTTCTTTCTGTATCTTTACAGGAGTAGCAATCTGTACCGCTACAGCGTCACAGACGTTGTTAAACTGTTTATTTTATTTACTATAACTGTTTTACTTATACTGATATGTTTTGCAAGGCAAAGACCTGTGCAAATGGAGCGGCTATTGAATTGTATTATTTGGATCCCTTCAAAGACTTGCTGGTTATGCTACGAAATTAGTAATATAATTTATATCACATGAAGAACTTTATGTTAACTTATGTTAACTTTATGTTAACTCTGGAATAGTGACTTTTAGTTATTTTAGTGATGAGTATTTACATTTAATGTGTATTATCTACTGTCGTGGACTGGAGCTAAGAGCCAATGAGAACACATTTTTTTTAAGAATTGAAACGAATTTCAAACGTTTAATTATTAGTAATGGTTCATCCACGAATAAGGAAGTTCAAGCAAGATTATTTAAGGCTGAATATTGATTTGAATTGTGATTTTAGCTATCCAATGTTAGGATACTTCATGATGATGATATTTACATATAATTTGAAATAAGTCAGAATATTCATCTATTTTAACCATGCTCTTCCTTATGGAACAGGAATAAGCACATAGGTGTGCAACATTGAAGTAAGTCTGTGTGTAGAATACATGATTATAGCATGTATTTTGTAGTGATGCCAAGAGCACAATTCTAAAACAATATGATAATTTGTGTTTCCGAGTTGCGCAAATTAAGAAACAATACAGTATATTTTACATAACGTAAATAAATATGTTGTCATTATTGACACCATTTGTCCTTGAATTAACATCATCAGTCGAGTCATTCGCACCCTAGATGTCGGAGATCTAAGACTTTAAGCTCGCTGCCGGTCATTTCTCTTTTAAATAATTTTTAATGATTCCTGTTAACACAAATTGAGACGAAGTAAGACCTTTGAATAATATTGAAACGCTCGTTTAAGACATTTATTTATTGTGTTCTTGCTATATGTATAGACCGTTATTAAGTTATATTTTTAATGTAGTTTTGGATGTACTAATGAATATTTTCTATTTTGGAATACAAACAAGTATCATTTTATGTGTAAAGAATTTAGAAACCACTTAAAATTGTGTCGTTGCATATGTTGAGATACGTGAAAGAAAACGCCCATCCATTAGTAAATTAAGTTTTAGTTTCAATTTTTAAAATTTTTGTTTATTTATATCAGACCATTTGTTTTGTCTTTTACTTCGAACATCTGAATAATTTATTATATTATTTCAAATTAATCTTTTCATTAGTCTCGATGACAAAAACGAATACTGTGGTATTTTCATATCTTATTTTAATCGGACATATATATATGAGTGTGTGTGTGTTTGTGTTAAGGTGGATATCTTAACATCAGCTCCCAACCATATTCTTGTGTTACAGTTGTTCTCCATATACTTATTTATACTTTTGCGTAGAGGGTAGTGAACAACTACACGTGTGTATTATAATAAGTCTATAGATATAGTTACGCTCATCCAAAGAGTGGAGATGCAAGAATCATTCAAATAACGTATGGATACGTTAGTGATTTGACTAATTCCAGCAACCAGTAACAGTCTTGAATTCGTGTTCACAGCAGGATTGTACTATCAAACGTATATAAAACGAGGCGAAACTCTTTAAAATAAAACTAGTTTTTTTCATCACTTGCAACTATTTTTTGGAATGCCTATCCTGGATGAGTGTGATTTCGACCGACGAATTCCGATTGCATAAAATCATTGTACGACAGCAGCAAGTTTCGCAGTTGTAAAACTGTGTTAAATTCAACATTATCCAGGCACACAGTGTCCATATTATTTTCTTTTCGTATTATTTGCAAAAACAACCAGTTCAGATCCAACTTCAAAGACGTCTACCAGCCTTGGGAAGCAATTTTCATCCTGTATTTTTTGTTAATTTTTTTTTTTACTGATTGTATTTGCAGAAGCCTTGAATGCAGGCACGATGCGGTTCGATGTTCCGTTTCAAGCTTCGCTGAAGGTCGTGTTGTCGCCTTGCTCTAGTTTTGAGCTAGATAAGCAAACTAGTGCAGCAGTGAATCATAAGTTATTTAGTAACCATTACTCCAAGAATATACTCTCCGTATACTAACAAGTTAGCAGGATAAGTATTGAAGCTTAAGTGGTTACAATACATGGTACAGGCCTGTAAGGCTAATCAAGTGAAATGTAAGTTAAGCGGTATTTTTTATAAATATGCAAAATCTAATTTTTTTACTACTTGCTGAAATTCTATTTCTTAAGTGGTGAAGTATTGTTATTTGGATTTAACATCAAAAAAACATATCTTCTTATGAAATCATACTGAATTTAAGATATTGGCAATTTTTATTAAACTTACCTTTAATTACATTCCCTTTACTCATTCAAGGTTCTTTGAAATATCGCCTCTTAATTTGTAACAGGGGTGAGTTATTATTATTTTTTAAATACAGATTTGGATCTACTAAATCCGTTTTGGAAAGATAAATTTACATGTAATAGGTATAAATGTAAGTTATTAAAAATACTTTGGATTTCACATCTGCGGTAAGAGAGAACGTGTGATGAATTTGGTTTTATTTGGTTAACGGATAATGCCAAATGTACAAAATCTGTAGTTCTGAATTTTCACGTAGGCGTCCCTACTGATTCGTACAGATGAATTAATATTTTCAATAGGCAACGAATTTGGGTTGCTACTGACCAAAATTTGGTTTCATGGACTGCTGAGCCAAAAACAAAATCGTTTTATAAATCTGTTAATTATGTTGCGTCTAATACAGTATGTCCATAAAAGAAAGACCTATTTATAAATTTTAATAGTATCAACTATTAGTGTTGTAGTATGCTGTTTCAAGGTAACAATCAAAGAGTTACTCAAGAAGTTTTAAATAAGCGCATGCGCGAGTACTTCTTTGTTGTTTTCTTGCTTGCAAAAATGGCTCTTTCTCCAATTAGTAGATGATGAACACGTAAACTTTATTTGGCTACAGGATTGAGCCCCTCCCCATTGGAATTTCTTTGTACGAGAGTGGTTGAACGTTTAAGTCCCTGACCGTTGGATTGGTCGTAATGGTCGAAACAACTCTTTTTCGTTGGCCTCCACGTTTACCTGACATAAAGTCATGCAATATTTTTTTTTTCCTTTGGGACTTTATGAAAGGTCGTGTGTACTTTCGGCCCATGCCAGAGTTGAGACACACAATTGAAGAGGTCATTGCTTCCATTACTCCGGACGTGTTAACCAAAGAGTGGGAAGAATTTGACTTTTGATTAGATGTGTGCCGTAGGCCTATAACTAAATGTGCGCACATATTTAACATTTGTAAGATAAAAATAGGTTTGTTTACCTTCAATTTGATGTATGGTTTGTTGAAAATAGTCTCAATTAAACTGATATAATACACCATTGAAACTGGCACATTCTTATATGGACAAGGTGTATTTTAAAAATTCAAGATGGTGGGAAGTGATTCTTCGTCACCTTTAACCGCTCACTCACGCCTTTGCCGCACGTGTTTGATTTCCTTCAGACGATGCTCTCTGCTCGCGGTGATTCGGGCAGTGAAAGGGCGGCGGGTGTTAATTAAACTGACCGCTATCGCACGTCGTCTCCGAGTCCACTAACACCCCGAGCGGGCGCACCTTTCACGAAGCATGCCGCAGCGAGGTGGGCAGCAGATGTAATCCCCGGGTGTGAAGTGGTGTTGCGTCGGCCACATGCCGTGCGCGCTCCAAGGCTCATTGTCTTCCTTGAGGGTGCGTTGTTCGAACATTAAAAATAATTTCATTTGAATAAATAGCTTTTTTTTTTTTTTTCAGGGGCGAAAAATTGATCTAACTAGATTCCAACGGCAAGAAAAATCGTTTCAATATACATTTTCCATATTAAAAAAAACATAAACATGACAGTAAAAAAAAATTAGCAAAGAGATTCTAGCACTGATACGTGTGTATCATGGAAGAACATAGTTACACAAAAGAGATATGGATTTGCTAATGTAAAGTTAGCGTGTGTCAGTGGCAGAAATAAAGCTATACTAATGGACAGCATTGTGATAATTCTGTTTATACTGTTGCATTAATATTCAAAGGTTTCAATTTTAATTTTAGCTTTCTAATATCAAATTTTTAACCATGCAAAAAAATTATATTAAAAATAATGGCATGGATTTGTCGCTGTGTAAGCATACATCAATACATATTGTTACGAACGCAGACAGTAGAGTGACGCCAGGTTCGGAGCTGGCTGGCGGCCCCGCACGGCCACTTACGTCATGCGCTGTCCATTGACGTAAGCCATGCCACGCGTGCCTGGCTGGATTAAAAGGGTCGTCGCTACACCTCCCCCCCTTCCCGTTTCGCCACGTCTTCCTGCCTCGGCGCCGTTATCTATCGCTGAACGGCCTTGGGAATTCTGCGGACCGCCGCGTGACGTGGCGTGAGTGAGCGACACTATTCTGGACGCTTCAGGCGTCGGGTCGGCCGGGAATGACGCGACTCGTGACAGCTGCTCTCGTCGGTTCGAGAAGGGCGCCAAAGACTTCTCAAGGAGCGACGCCGGTCTCTGCGGGGTTTTTGGCGACGGAGTGCGAGCGGCGAGAGTTCGGCGACGGAGTTTGTTGGAGTCCCGCGGTGAGTTCGGCGGCGTAGTGCGGCGATAGTTTGGCGACAGAGTCCCAGGACGCTGAGTGCCGTGAGTGCCACGGGTGCAGAGAGAGTTTAGCGACAGAGTCCCGCGAAAGAGTTCGGTTACAGGTTTTGGGCGACAGAGTTCCGCGGGTTGTGCCGCGTGAGTTCCGCGACGAGTTCCGCGAGGAGTGCGGCCCAGTGAGGAGTGCGGCCCAGTGAGGAGTGCGGCCCAGTGAGGAGTGCGGCCCAGTGAGGAGTGCGGCCCAGTGAGCAGTGCGGCCCAGTGAGCAGTGCGGCCCAGTGAGGAGTGCGGCCCAGTGAGCAGTGCGGCCCAGTGAGGAGTGCGGCCCAGTGAGGAGTGCGGCCCAGTGAGCAGTGCGGCCCAGTGAGGAGTGCGGCCCAGTGAGCAGTGCGGCCCAGTGAGGAGTGCGGCCCAGTGAGCAGTGCGGCCCAGTGAGGAGTGCGGCCCAGTGAGGAGTGCGGCCCAGTGAGGAGTGCGGCCCAGTGAGGAGTGCGGCCCAGTGAGCAGTGCGGCCCAGTGAGGAGTGCGGCCCAGTGAGCAGTGCGGCCCAGTGAGGAGTGCGGCCCAGTGAGGAGTGCGGCCCAGTGAGCAGTGCGGCCCAGTGAGGAGTGCGGCCCAGTGAGGAGTGCGGCCCAGTGAGCAGTGCGGCCCAGTGAGGAGTGCGGCCCAGTGAGGAGTGCGGCCCAGTGAGGAGTGCGGCCCAGTGAGGAGTGCGGCCCAGTGAGGAGTGCGGCCCAGTGAGGAGTGCGGCCCAGTGAGGAGTGCGGCCCAGTGAGGAGTGCGGCCCAGTGAGCAGTGCGGCCCAGTGAGCAGTGCGGCCCAGTGAGCAGTGCGGCCCAGTGAGGAGTGCGGCCCAGTGAGGAGTGCGGCCCAGTGAGGAGTGCGGCCCAGTGAGGAGTGCGGCCCAGTGAGCAGTGCGGCCCAGTGAGGAGTGCGGCCCAGTGAGGAGTGCGGCCCAGTGAGCAGTGCGGCCCAGTGAGGAGTGCGGCCCAGTGAGGAGTGCGGCCCAGTGAGGAGTGCGGCCCAGTGAGCAGTGCGGCCCAGTGAGCAGTGCGGCCCAGTGAGGAGTGCGGCCCAGTGAGCAGTGCGGCCCAGTGAGGAGTGCGGCCCAGTGAGGAGTGCGGCCCAGTGAGGAGTGCGGCCCAGTGAGGAGTGCGGCCCAGTGAGCAGTGCGGCCCAGTGAGGAGTGCGGCCCAGTGAGCAGTGCGGCCCAGTGAGGAGTGCGGCCCAGTGAGGAGTGCGGCCCAGTGAGGAGTGCGGCCCAGTGAGGAGTGCGGCCCAGTGAGGAGTGCGGCCCAGTGAGCAGTGCGGCCCAGTGAGCAGTGCGGCCCAGTGAGGAGTGCGGCCCAGTGAGGAGTGCGGCCCAGTGAGGAGTGCGGCCCAGTGAGGAGTGCGGCCCAGTGAGCAGTGCGGCCCAGTGAGGAGTGCGGCCCAGTGAGCAGTGCGGCCCAGTGAGGAGTGCGGCCCAGTGAGGAGTGCGGCCCAGTGAGCAGTGCGGCCCAGTGAGGAGTGCGGCCCAGTGAGGAGTGCGGCCCAGTGAGGAGTGCGGCCCAGTGAGGAGTGCGGCCCAGTGAGGAGTGCGGCCCAGTGAGGAGTGCGGCCCAGTGAGGAGTGCGGCCCAGTGAGCAGTGCGGCCCAGTGAGGAGTGCGGCCCAGTGAGGAGTGCGGCCCAGTGAGGAGTGCGGCCCAGTGAGCAGTGCGGCCCAGTGAGGAGTGCGGCCCAGTGAGGAGTGCGGCCCAGTGAGGAGTGCGGCCCAGTGAGGAGTGCGGCCCAGTGAGCAGTGCGGCCCAGTGAGGTGTGCGGCCCAGTGAGCAGTGCGGCCCAGTGAGGAGTGCGGCCCAGTGAGCAGTGCGGCCCAGTGAGGAGTGCGGCCCAGTGAGGAGTGCGGCCCAGTGAGGAGTGCGGCCCAGTGAGGAGTGCGGCCCAGTGAGGAGTGCGGCCCAGTGAGGAGTGCGGCCCAGTGAGCAGTGCGGCCCAGTGAGGAGTGCGGCTGTGGAACTTGACAAGACATTGAGAATGACCTGATAATAAAAAAAAATTAAGTATGAGTAAATGGTGATTAGGCATTTTTTAAGTAAAATTAATTATTAGTGATGTAAATATTAGTAATCAATAAAACTATAATAAAACTTAATTTGGATATCCCTTACGCACCGAGTTCTTATCACATTATACAATCGTAACAGTATGTACAAATTTAAACTGTTAATTTACACATTTGTGCACAAATAACTAAAACTAGCTTTGTTTCTTAAACCATGATTCTCCAGACCAGTGTAGGAATTATGTAGCTATATATATATATATATATATATATATAGCTACATAATTCCTATATATATACTTTTTATTTCTGGAAGATTTCAAATTTTATTTTAATTTTTGTCCTATGGTATGAATATGATGTCTTCAATTATTTGAACTAACAGCTGGATGACCTATGATTATATATGTTTAATGTATTTCCATCTTCATGTGTATTGAAAAAAACTTAGACGTAAGTAAATATTTAATTTAACGGTGCCTAAGCTTCGCCGGAAAATAAAATACACTAATGAAAAATATCTGGACGAACGAGCTTCGCTCGGAAAGAGAAAAATTTTGTTTTACTTTTTTATGTCCCCTGGCTGGCTCAGATCAGTTGCTAATGCGGACAGCACAGTCAGCGACCAGTGCGTTGCGGAACTGATACTGTCATCATAGCCGGTAGCGAGCCTCCCGGTCCGCATGCCTGTCTGTGGCATCGATCCAGGGGGCTCGCAAAGAGTCCCAGGCCGCGTGTTGCCGCCCATTACCTCTTGTTTTGTGTCTGTGTGTACGTTTTTGTTGTGTTTGGGTGTATATGATTCTGGAGTCTGTGGTAGGGGGTGGCTGTTTGGCCTTTCGGCTGTGGTGGAATACTGGTGTGTGGTTGCGTGGATGAATGTGGTGGATAATGTTTACGATAGTGACTATATACGTGTTTATGTTGTTACGCGTGGGATCCACAATCTTTGTGACACGTTTTTATTCATCGAGTTATGTTTCATCTTCACGAAATTACTCCTACCAAATGATGTACACCGAGGGCTAAGATGTTTACTTACACATAACAAAATAATAAATGCACCCACTACCTGGCTTGTTACCTCCGTGGTTGGAATCAAGCACACGGCCCTCGCCCCAGGCGGTTGGGGATGGCAGTGTCAGAGGGGTGCAGCTGTGGGGTTTCCTTCGCCGCAGGGGTCAGCCACGCCGCGCCAGCCCGGCGACGCCTAGCGCAGGAGCTTTGAATATATATACTGTATAGAAGTCGCGAGTGGATAGGATTTACTCTACGTCTTTCAGGAGCGTATGATAAGCAGCTTGGGAACTTCACCGCTGCAGGGCGCTGTCGTAACGCCCTGTATTGTCTTAGGTTGTTATTTACACGTTAGAGCGCAGCACTGTCGCCCGCTGTCATTCCCCGCACCCCCCATCAATCATTCACTGCAGCTCAAAGTCGTTCAACAGGAGGGGGAAGGGGTGTTTGAAGAGTTCGACACTTGTCCGCTAGGGACCACCACAAGTCGATGCCCTAGAGATGGTGGCGATTGCGGCGGTGAATTAACCAACTACCTCAAACCGTATTAGAAATTTTAACATGGGCTGACGACTTCTATACAGTATATATATTCAAAGGCAGGAGGGAGCAGTCCAACCGCCTGCCTCCCGTCTAGCTCCGCACAAGTCACAGGGAAATAACAGTAAATCCACTTACGTTTTATCCTAGGATTTAACTCGAATAGACGATGGATTCATTTCAAACATTTAATTTCTTATAAACTATGCCGTATTTTGACTTCATCGCTGTATTTTTCGTTCTAAACAAACGAGTGGACAGAAGAAGAGTTTTCTTGCTGTAGACATAACCTGATATTTTCCTTCTTCAATGTTTTGCTAATATACCGAGAAAATTCTTTTGGATCCATGTTCAAATTAAGTGAACTCGGGTGTCCGTAAGATAGCCGTACGTACATTTACGAAATTCCCTGGATGATTCATAACCAACGTTACTCGCAATTTGAAGGTGAACATTTTAAACAGTTTGACTGCTCTCTCGCGACATTTCAACGACGAATAAAATCCACAACGTTTGTAGAAACTGCTGAATTGTTCCGGCAACGGGGTGGGGTGTCTCAGGGGTCAGGCCGCTGGCCTCGCGCCCAGGCGCTCCATGATCGATACCCAGAAATGTTTCGACAGCTGGAAACGTGGCGGACGTTGCCGTGAGTCCCCGTGGCTTCTCCTCGGGGCACTCCCGCTTACACCCATTCGTCCCATCAATGCCACATTATCACCGGTGTGGACTATACGTAAAACCTTAATTAATTCATCACGAGTCATTTTTAAAGTTTTAAAAACAGTAAACAGTCACGTTCAAATGCAAGGATGAACGAGAGTGTTTGCTGTGAATTATGTGCACAAAAATGATTTTTATGAGTTAACTATCAAATAAATTATTTATCTAATTCCCACTAAATTGACGAAGATATCCGTATATTTACGCAAATATGTGTAGAAATTGTGATCAGCAATCTTCGTTAGTCAAGGGTGAAAATTTACAACTTTGTATATGAAACAGATAATTCGTTATGAAAGTTTGAACGAGGGTTTAAGGCATATTTTGAAGTGAAACACTTCACAGGTCTTGTATTCCAGACAAGAAAAGAACTAAGTATAGTAAAAGTACTGTTTCACATGGAATAAAAATCTGTGATGGAAAGAGATAAAAAATAAATCCAACTGGGATTAGTTAATGTAGTGAAAGAATGAATATCTTCTTCGCTGAGTGTATTATATATTCAACTTCAAGGCGACTGGAGACGGAGAAACGGACAAGGGAAATCTCAGAAGAGACATGCCGTTATGTACTGCGAAGCGCCATCCCAGCACTTGGGTGGCGTGATCTCGGGTGGACGAGGACAACCCAGGATTAGCCAGGACTGGGACTCGAACCCGACCCTTCTGCTCTCGCTGCCTCGCTCTAGGAGAAAAACACATTATGATGATTTCGGATTAAAAACCAACATTTTTGGAAACACCCCCCCCCCCCCCCCACACACACACACATCACGCAATTATAATACAATTATATTAGAGTTCAGAAAAAAAATTGGGAGAATAAAATGTAGATGGGGCAACTATTTGGATATAAATAATTATCTGGTAATTGACATACCACGTGGTTTGTACTGCTTACTGTCGTCAGATTGATGAGCAGGTCTTTCCAAAAGGTAATATTGTTCTAGTTATTTAAGATTTTCGGACCCTTCTTGAATTATGAACGCGACTTCTTCACCCTCACGAATGATGAACCTTTTTTTATAAACTTAATAACGAAATGGAAACACTAACCCACAGAAAATATAAACTATTTTTATAGTGTTTAGTGTTTGGAAGCAACTGTATGCGTATAGTAAAGGCACCTGCGTGATACGCTTATTTCAATTAAACACCAGCAAATAATTGGTTTACTCGAGACACTTGTTTCACTAAGCGGCGCCAAGGTGGCGACAGCTCGGGTTCTCGGCGTGACACTCCCGACGAAGGACTAGCTGTCGGCTGGAACTTCACAGGGCTGAAGGACACCCTCTCCTGCTGTGCGAGGGCCAGGCCGGATGGCAGCAGATGTGTGCTGGGACCAGCCGCCTGGGCGAAGGTCGACCGTCGCCGTGGAGTCCCTACTTCAAAGGCGCCGCCCCGGCAGACTGCAGAAACTGCGCTCATGTATATTCTCACAGCCGGAAGTGACCAGAGGCTTAAGGGGCCTCCCTAGTAGCTTCGGAAGTTAGCGGAACACTATGTTTTTTAAATAATGATGGGACTTTATTGATCGACACTACGAATCTGAAAATTTTTCACCCACGAGAAGATACTACACGAATTGTCTGTATACTTTTACATTTATGTTTTTTTCTATCAAAATATGAAATAAAAAATCACCAACTTGTCCAACTTTGGGGCCATTTTATACTGCTTAGGAGAATGACAGAAAAAAAGTACAAGTCTAGAAAAAAAGATAATTTTTTTCTGAATAAATTCATGTATTTAAAACATATAGTCATCGCTTTGAATTCCGAGATATCTTTTCCACAATTTCTGCAAATCCTGAAAGTTTTCCACCGTCTCGTGCTGCCGCTCGGCGAAGCCAGCTCGCAGCCCACGCACGGCTCAGGTAGCGAGATGAGGGAACCAGGGCCCGGAGGGGAGTCAGGCTACCTGTGTGTGCGTGCGTGCGTGAGAGGGAGACAACCCACAACCGGCAACAAAAGATAATCCCGTGACCGAAAGAAATTCTCAGAATTGCTTTTAGTGTGCCTCGCCACAGTACCATGTGCTCGACTTACTCTGTGTGTATATTCGTGTATCTCTAAAACATCGCTTTTTTTTTAACTACTAATATTCTAAAGTTTACAATACTAGATCATGTATTACGAAATAAAGTATTGAAACTGATCAATCAACACGTTGAAATTTGTCGTACAAACTATTTATTGGTGACTTTACAGTCTCGCTAGCTAATTCGACAAAATTTTTATTTAACTTTTAACATGAACATACACTTCAGTGTTTTCCTTCTATTTTTAATAAATATTCAAAAAACAATTATTATACTACCCAATATTTTTTAAAATTATTTTAGTTTTCCAAAATGATTTTACACATCTTACAACGCTGAAGAAAAATTTATACTGGTATTAACCAAATGGTTAACTATTTAAAAAAGTTTTGATACTTAAAAATGTAGGTTTATATAAAATGTATCTTAAAATAAAAGAAAAATCATATTTTGAAAACTAAATGTTATTTTTCTATGCTTTTTGGTTAGATAGATATCTGATGGTCTTCTCTGTTTTAAAAATGTTCATGGAATGATAAATAAAAAATAAAAACTAGGGAAGATCTATATTAAATAAGCTAGTCAGAAGTATATATATGTTCCTCCTGGCGCAGGAGTCACGAGGAGTATTGAAGATGAGGTCAGTGACCGATCGCTCACATATGTAATTATGGATGGTACGTTATTAATTACAAAATTCAAAAACCATTTGGAAGTTAAAAAGTATAAATAGTGGCAATGTTTAATGAAGATGACGTAAATTTTCAGATAAACTTATTTCTACAGCTCGATTAATTAATAAGGACAGGAAATAAATTTTTTACAGCAATTATACAAAATTATTAAAATTTTACAAACCACAATTAATTTATCCAAAAACCAAAATTAAGTAAATACTGCCCATACATTACAACATCCACGAAAGAACCTTGCAAATTATTTTTTTTAGATGCATTATTTTGCATTCAAGTTCTTTTTGTTTAATACTTCACCTACTTATAATTGTTACATGTTTGGCACATGTTTCGTCACGCCCAATTAAAGGGCCTGAATAAATAGAACGCGTTTCTAATCAAATTTCACGCCTGTTACTTTACCTGCAACCCGGAGCAGTGTGACATAAATTATTGTACACTCGTGACGTTGGCAATCAACTTAAATATTTATGAGTTAAAACAAAACATAACTATAACGGATAATCAAAAAAATATATAAAATTTTGAAAGCTTATTATGTTTTTATATAGTACACAAAGCAGTTAAACCATTAATTATTTGTTGTTGAAAAAAAAATCCGTAATCTTTCATGCTTTTTTCCTTTATTTTTATTTCCAGATATTTTCATTCTAGAAAATAAATTAAGGTAGCCTTATTCCAAATATGTTATGATAGACGTTAGTTAACTAAGAATATAAATTCCCTTTACAACCACAGCTTGTACACAAGTCGTAAAAAAACATGAGTTCTACTTACAGGCCGTATTGAACTTAGTAGGTTTATGACAAACACAACAGTAATAAACATATGGCTGAGTCTGCTTCCATGTACACTTTTTTTTTAAGTTATCACTTTTAAAGCGGGTAAAGTGTACCTATCAAGTAGCTTATCATTACCCAAAGTGAATGTCGTGCTCCAGAAAATGTTCGAACTATGTAATATTTGCATCACTGTTGCGTTACAGACCTGCAACTTTTTTCAGTGCGCGATGTCACTCTTATGTAAAAATATGTCGTGTTTAGCGCAAACGTGTTCGAATGAATCCACATCGAGCTGCCAAAGAATACTTATCGATGTCGGCAACATACATAAGTATACAAACCATCGTTTACAAATGTATTCATACGTAAGTATATAACTGGCGGCGGGCCATGATGCAGTTGGTTCTTCGCGTACAGTCCACTGACGGGATAAGAAGCGTCAAAGATCTTATATGGCTATTCTGTAAACTTGTATGTCATTTCACTGCCTGCTTTAGACAAACAACATCCATTACTTTCAGCTTTGGCTTGAAAAGAATTACTCCGGCCGGCTTTCTTATAAGACTTATTTCAGCTCCTCTTGCGACCAGTGTGTATAATTTGTCCGCGGCCTTATCTTTGGGTGAAAGTTATTTGGAAGGGAAGTTGTGTTGGTAATGTTATTGTTCATCATGTATTACATAATAATTCGACTTAGATACGCACATGTGTTTCTAAAATATAGGTATGTTTAATAACTTGCAATACAAAATTCCTATGTGTTGAATTTCATGTATTGAATTTTTTATTACATGATGTACGAACATACTAATTACAATATTTCATGAGAAATTTTTAACACTTTTTACAAAGCAATCTCTAATTTCTTCCACACCTCATGGTTAACCTTACTATTTTATTTCATTTTTCAGTTGATTTAAACTGTTTGGAATCATAATATGACGGACAATGAAGAATATTAGTTTCAGTAAATTTTATGAGAGGATTTACTTATTACATTAAATAAACCTCAATTTTTACCTCAAAGGAAAAAGTTGCATATCATTAAATGATAAATATTTGTTTCCCTTTAATATAGTTTATGAACATAACTTATTGTGATAATACCTATTAGTTAAATTGTGTTTTTGCAATGCTCTCCTATTGCAGTAAAATTCTTGGGCAAATTGAAAAGCATATAGTCGATCTTTAACATAAGCTTTTAGAATACATAAACGTAATAAATTATGTTCTCGTGATTTTAACAATTAAATATTTCTTCGCATGAAAAAATTAATTAACTAAAAAAATATTTCAGTAAATTTATACTCAAGAATTAAAAATGTTTATTTTAGTTTAAAAAAAATATATTATGTATGTATACTTTTCTGAAAAAAGTAGATTCAAGAAAACAAATTTTCTTCTTTTTTATTTTGATCTTGAACTTACTTGACAAGCAATATTGAACTTCAACTTTATACTTTCGGTATAGCACTTTTCGATTTATTCTTCTTCAAACGGGAATTAAAAGTAATGAATAAATAGTATTTTCCTCTATAATTATTGCAGCCGTATACTGAAAAGTTTAACTTTCCTTTATTTGCATGACGCGGAACTCCTAACTAGACAAAACGTTTGTTATTTATTTTGAACGTTATATTTATGTTTCCTTTCGAACTTAAATGAAACTCTTAACATTTAATTTCATCAAAAGTTATACAATATAAGTATCAAGTTAAAATATTTTAAAGTGAAGTTGTGGCTATTTTGTTGTTGAAAATGACACTCTGAAGTTTGAATGAAAGTGAGAAATGATAAAATTATATTTGTAGTTAAAAACAGTTAATTCATTTCAAATTCAATCTTTTGTACATGCATATTGCCAAATAAATTCCACAATATATTAAATTCTATGCATTTGAATCTATTCGTATATTCTGCTGCATTAATTCCTATAAGCAAGTACTTATTACGTACAATGTAATTTTAGTCATGTCGTATAGTTATACAAAAATTTTTATCAAAATTATTGTTTCGTCTATGCGGTTATGGTTGAAAAAAAAAAAAGTAATTTATATTATTTTAAAATTCGGTTGTTAGTAAGAACACGTATTAAGTGTAATATGACATACATTATTCTGTTTATTAAAACATTACTATCGATAACTCTATTTTAGATTTATCTGTCTATGTTATAGGTATTTCAACTTGATTCTTTTTCTTCGGCTTATGACAGCAGCAAATTTAGTTTTATCGCATATGTAATGTTTTTATGTTTTGCATATTATAATTAATGAGTTAGTATTTGTTAGCGGGTGAGGCTTTTTCACAAATGGACGCGTTCTTGGCGGCTAGCAGGTAGGACGCGTGTATTACGCAGGCTGGATAGGGAAGTACGACTGCGGGCGAGCTCCATGATAGAAGCAACGGGAGAAGTAGCACTCGGCTATTTGTATAGGTTGGGATAGCTGTGCGAATGGTAGAACAGACCACGGGTCTATGGTGAGGAAAAAGGTCCCAAGCTCGACATCCCGACGATGAGACCGTTTACGAACTGTCGATGGATCATCAGGAAAGTCAACAACTTGTTCAGAAACTTGAGTCCCTCTTTCAAAATTCAGTTTAATACCTGGAGATGACTATATTCGATGTTCTACCAAGCGAAGCAAACTCTTAATTCATTACTAGTTGATGTTTAATATTGTGACGCAAAATAAAATTGTGAATTAGCTTACTTTGCTCATGCCAGGTTTTACAAGTTTGGTCAAAGTTAATTAAATGAATAAAAATTGTGTCCCTTTGCTGCTGGCTACCCGCAAGAAATTATCATGGTGAATAATAGATAATAATTTAAATCGACATGGAATATTATATGATTTTTATGGGATTGTGTTTTGGTAATGGTGTGTGTATTTTTAAGAAACTGTCTTGTGTATTTTATTACATTCACTTCACGTAACGAATTGTCTGAACGTAATGTTATTGTTTGTTTGTTTTAATATTTCGTTTAATTGAACAATAATACATAGTTTGCCGCTTCGAGCGACTACAGAAATGACAATACAATTAGTTTACAGTGTTCCAAACATTTTAGTTTCCTCTACTGTACATGGGGCGAATATGTCTTATGTTTACTGAAACCATATCATTATACATGCCAAGTGAGATGTTGCGATTGAGTAGAAGCGAAAATATGTCTTAAAACCCTGGTAATGCTATGAATTCCATTCATTAGTTTACTCGGTGATCCGCAGGGTCTGTTGTTATGACTGAATACACGTGCACTTCCTCAATGTAGCGTGGCTTCATTGAGATGAAAGCATAGCTCACGTTGATGAAATACTTATTAATTAAAAAATAAAAATGTTATTTTATGCTTCAATTTCTATTAGTGTCGTACACAGATTTAAAATGTAATGCAGAGTTCCTTAGTTTTATGTATATTGAAATTTGCTCATGTGTAGAGTAGTTATTAAAAGCATAAAAAACATATCTGACGTATTGTTGTGTATTATTTCCATTAGGCGTAACCATGAAAATAGATAAGATTTTATCATTATGTGAAACCTACATTTGAAATGTTGGCGTTTAAATATTTATAAAAGCGTGTGAACTCTTAAAGCACTATTTATCTATTTAGGAAGTACGTAGTTTCTTTGATTTTAGAAGGTTTTTTTAACAAACAACTAAATTAATTAAAAAATTTGAACTACTGCAAGCAAAAAATACTTTATTCAATTTTTATTTTAAAATTAGCCTTATATTCTACCTTGCTTACACTTTATTATCGAAAAGGGTTTTTTTTGACAGAGATGAATACCGTAAATTAATACACAAAACAAATATGTTTTCGTATGATACAATAACAGCTAGTGACATTGACGAATCCAAAATTATTTTGATAGTTTGTATAGAAAATCCCCAACAGTAGTGGTGATATATTTAGGGATTTCGTTGTAGATGGGTACTATCTCACAATAAAAATGAGTTATCGTCAATTATCAAAGCAGCCATATTTCGTATCTTCTTTGACAGCCTAAATACAGCACCAAATGACGTACTTGGCTAAAAATTAATTCCAGCTGCATGTGTACATTCCGGGAGGAGGGGAAAATCTCAGGGTGGCCCGAACCTCCCTGAAATAAAAAAAGCCCATCGGAGGGGGCCCGCTTGGATTTGCAAAATCTTCACGTTATCGCGCGGGCCTCATGGGAATCCTACCGATTTTCGCCCGTGATTCCAGCTATACATTTCACTGAAACCTTGAGCACAACAGTCAGTGCACACTGAGTTCTTACATACCACCCGCACTTGTCTTCGATAAAATCTGAACTCAGGTGGATTCAGCATGACTGACTAAGCCTGCAGTCTGAATCCACCTGTAGGCCGCTGTTGCAACAGCTAATAAATTTACACTGCTCGTAAACAGTCTGTATGTAACTCGGAACGGGATTCCAGTTCATTCGTGTATATTTATTCATCATATTATGCAACGTTAAAGTCATTAAAAAATATTTAAAAAAATAAAATGCTAAACATGTAATAAGTGCCAGAAAATAATAATATGCTGTAATATTTAGTGTACCTAAATACGACGTGAACCCTAGAATACAAAGTTGACGATGTGTCGTTGGTGGGATCACTTGTTTGTTCCTGACATTTTTTTCTCTACAGAATTTTAAAGTGAGTTTGACATGCACTTTTTCTTCAGGAAGTAAGTTAAAAATTTGTTTGTCGTTATTGCGATTTCAAAAGTTGATTTGTGTCTAAGAGTAAAAATATTTAATATTATTTTCATCATTTTATTCCCAGTTTTATTACTCAATCTATTAGTAGGACGTGATTTCTCGTCGCGGTGCGGAAGACTTTTATGACTGAAAGCATAATGTTCGTGCAAAACCATTCATCACACAAATTTCAGTTCTAAAGTATAATGTTGTAAATTTTTTTTTAATTATAATAATTTTTACAATTTTTTTTCTGAAAAAACAAGCTAACGCATTAATTTTTGGTGACAATTTTTTGTAATGTATGTAAATCTATTAATTATGTAGAACATAATTAAAAAATAAAAATAAATGTTTTAAACAGAATTGACGATTGTTTGTATTTAATGGATATGGACTGGATCGCAACACTAATTTAATGTTTCAAGTTAATAAACACTGTCAGGAAGCAAGCAAGGCAATATGAGAACATTATCTTTTGGTTGAATGTAGCAAAAGGGAAAAACAGTCACCTTTCTTGCCACGATCTTGTTCGCAGATAACGCAGGTATAAGTAGTAAATGGACTCCACACAATGACAACCCTCCCATTATTCCGCTCCCCTCGCTGAAACGCCCTCTCCCCCCTCAACCGCGGCGCAGGCGACAGGCTCAGGTATATCGCCCCGCCCAACCACTGGCCGTAGCACGTGGCCAGTGGCCCACCGCGCTAAACATTTTTACTAGGGAGGCCCCTTAAGGGGCCCGCCTCGTCAGGGGTGTATGTGTGTTAGTGAGGCGGGATGATAAGCGCGACGCTCGATGGTATTTCTAGCGCGGTATCGCCTCTAAGCGCAAGGCTCTGAATTGACGCGTAGTCTTCTCGTCGTCACAGGATTTCTGTGAAATTTGAGCGGTGACCGCAACATTTTATGGCCGATAAATGAAGATAAAGGTGTAATGTAAGCCCCTTAAGTGCTTTTAATAATCTGTACTGGTTGTTTTACGCCTAAAAATTACTCTGAAAACATGCGTTTTAGCCATTTTAACTCTTCTAGAAATACAGTTTAAAAACATGATCCAAATTTAAAAGTACTTTTCGGGCCTCAGCGAACTCTTAAATGCTTTTCGTAAACATACCCCACTCGGATATCTTGAGTAGTTTTGAAATCGCGTTGTTTTTCCTGAAGCTCTGCACACCGTATGTGTGACCAGGTAGGCGGGGCCCTTAAGGGCGCCGTCTGCCCTGGCACACATGCGGTGCGCAGAGCTTTAGGAAAAACAACGCGATTTCAAAACTGCTCAAGATATCCGAGTAGTGTGCGTTTACGAAAAAAGCATTTAAGAATTAGCTGAGGGCCGGAAAGTATTTTTGATTTAAGATTTTCTTGAACTGTGTTTTTTAGAAGAATAAAAGGTAGGGTTGAACATGCCATGTTAATTTTTATTTTATTTTACCATCATTACAATCGATTAACGACTATTTTTGTAATTTTAACACTATACCTCTATTGCATTGGTTATTTCTCAAATGTTTTCTAATTTTGATATAATTGCTTTAAAAAGAAGCGCAAGTGATAATTACAACTGCATGCGCGTTTTATCACATTATTAAATAACATTAAGTTGATACCTACCTGTTGAAATTTTCTGTGACAGAACCACAAATGGAAGAGAGGTATTGTGTTATATTTTCATAAATAGCCCTTAAATTAAAATAATGACGAGAAAAGAAAATTTGGTTTAGCGAAAATTTAATAAATATCGCAGGCACTCGCGGTCCTTGACTAAAGTTGCTTTGCTTCTGGATTCTAGCCGCGTCGAAGGCGAATATAATCGCCCGAAGTTTTGGTCGACTTCGCAGTCGCCATGTTCAGGATAGCTATTACCTAATGCTAACCTGAAGATGGTGACTGCAAGGTCGATCAAAACATCAGTGAAATCTTTGCCCTCGACGTGGCTAGGTCCCAGAAGCCAAGCCACTTTAAATAATTTTTTCTTTATTACAATATTAAAATAGTAGTACTTTTAATGATCCGCCGATCAAGCTTAGATTATTTCGCAGGTAATTTTCGCTCCAGTTTGAACCTACCCTCCGTCATATAATCAAGCCACTTTGATGTGCTCATTTGTCGATACCATGATCAGAGGCTTTCCATCTTTTGACCTGGGTTGCACACGTCTGGATCAACACTTCTTCGCCTTGCTTATTACTGGCTCGTGTCAAGATAACTGTAGTCATATCCTTGAAGTGAATTAGATGTATATATGCTTCAATTACAATTTACTAACGAAGGTATTTGCAAAATTCTCATCCCTGTATCTATAAAAATCTGTATAATTAGTTTGATTATTTATTGTTTTTCAAAATTAATGTCACACATATTTGTAATTTTTTTCAATTATAAAATAAAAGTTATGTAATTTTTTTAGTCGTCTCATGTGTAATTCCATAATATGAGGTCATTTTGTAAAGCTCTATCTGTCAGTCGGTATTTTTAGAAGTAGATATTTTCTTGTTTAACTACGACAAGGTTTCAGTGCCACATCCGTTTTCCAAGGCCTTGTGTTCATTCTTTCCGTCCATTTCCGTCAATATACGTCGCCTTCAAAACAATGCCGGAGAATTCATAACAGTAGAAAACAATGCATTTGGAAGCCCCCTGTGACGAATGCATTGTGGTGGACAAGTTTCCATACCACTTTTTTTTTCTTTCATACGTGGCATCATAGGCATATGTTGGGAAAATGTGCAGTAGAGTCCATGAGTGTACTTAAATCTGGACACATTAAATTTTACTTTATTTTACAAATTTTATTTTTTATATCTGTGAGGTATTATGACCCATTGGAATCCTGCTCCCACGTTTTGGGCTTGGACCTTGGATGTAATAATTGTTTCACGCAGTTATATTTGGGGACCTTTTCCCTTCACGTTTAAACTGATATATTTCATGTTATGCACCTTTATATATTGTTAAAGAAAAAAAATATTTGGGTTGATTCCTCTACCTTTGATAATCTTGAAAGTAGCCCTGGTAGCTTTAGACACTTGAGAATGACTAAGTGTTATGTCATCTGAAGTCGCCCGCGTGAACTTATGATTATTCTGCCCTGTTGCTAAATCTGGGTTTATACCAGGCAATAAGTATGCGAAAAAAGCTAATACATATATTATTTGAGCTTTTTCCATGTGAAAAATTGGAGTGATAGCAAAATTTTAATGAAATTCTGAAATGGAAGACGCTGTCCTCAATCGTACGTGGAAACGTACAAAAATATGTTACTTTGCGAATGAAAGAAAGTACCACTAATATTGAATTCAAGAACACGTCTGAGAGAGCTAGTTCCACCAAGAGAGAAAATGTATTGTATCTGGTTAAGGTACCGCATTCTGAAACTTTGAGACTATCGACTTTCCACGAACCATGTGTTTAATTTTTTCTGCTTATCTACCTAAAATCGTTTAAACTTTTGAATTTGTCGGATGAAAGTATTTTTATATGGATGCTGACGTAGCATAAATAAATTATACGAAATTTATAAATATTTATTTTATTAAAATATTTTATATCAAATAACTTTGTAGATCTCTTCGTCTACAGCTATTACATCATTCAAGGAACCAATTAGACTAACTAAAGCTCTTAAATATAATAAAATCATAAGAATACTCAATGGAGTTATGTTATGACTTTAAACAAAACGATCTTTTTCTTACTGGCTTTAAAAAAGATTACTGGGTAAGAAAATCATATATTTTTTTTAAATTAAACGTTACTAAACATTTAAAAGTGTAACACACGAATGTTCTCAATTAAAATACGCAAATTTAATGCTTTGTTTACTATTAGAGAAATGCTTTACTTGGGGTTCTAAATTATCTCAACTTCTTGTTAACTGACAATTGCGGCCAAATTACAAGTGGTTGTTTTGCATTAAACACATATGAAGCTCCAAAATAAAATAAAATTTATTATCTGTAAACGACGTTTAAAATGTGAGACGGAATGACGAATAATTTTTTACTTAATACAAAACACCGATTTAGCACAATTTTAAGACCGGTTGTGTCGGCCATCAGCGCCATTAGTTCGCAATCAGCCTCGAGCGTCACAAAGTGTACACAGAAAAACTTTCTGTACTTTTACATTATAAATTGTTTGTTAACTACAAGAAAGAAATTGTAAATTTGTACGAACACATGGTTATGGTTAGTTTAGCATACAGGAAATACGTTTTTATAGATAATACGGAGTTCATCTTACAAAAAATTGACGCGAATTATGTATTTTAACTATGCACCATGAAAAAGATTATCGAATATTCAACAATTTGACTTTATTTTGTTCAGCTATGCTTATTATTATGCGCAGTTAATACTAGAAAGCTAGTCAGGGAACGGTTTACAAATAACTTTAAGTATAGGAGGTACTGTGACAACAAAAAGCATAAATACCCGGGTAAGATTTATTACTACAAACACAAACGTATAAATTTAAATGTATAAATTTACAAATATCTGTAATTTTACTTAAATATTTCTGTTCCATTTGCAAAAAAAATACATTGTATGAAAACTGGCCTCTGATAATACATACATATTACTTTTTTAAAGGCCACAGTTAAATATAAAGTTTTTATCACATGTTTCTCACATATTAAATTTTACAAATATTCAAATATAAAAAAGTACCTTTCGGCACAGTTTACAGGCGTCAGTAATGATTTCTTATATAAAATTTACTTTGACAAAAGTTTTTATCAATTTTTAAAAAGTTAAATAAAAATAAAAATTAATTCGATAGAGTTATGGTTTGGAAGTTTTATTAATTTTCTTATTTCAACCTCAGGTTTTTTTTCAACGCTGGCAGTAATGATTAGTATTATCAAAAATTGTTTCAGGCAAAAGTTTTAGGTAAAAATTATAATATTTGCAAACCTTTTGAACGAATATTATGGTGTGCCTACGAAGGGAGTTGTGGTTTTTTTTTTGTTGTCATTCAACCCCGGTTTATTCCACCTTTTGCAGTAATGGTTGGTCGTATGACAAATTATTTCAGATGCAAGTTGTAGATAGTAATTTAAGGTTTTAAAATTAAACAGAACGGATTTATAAGTGAACATGGTACGGAAATTATGATTTTTTTTTTAAATCATACCCTTTTATCTTTTCAACCCCTTCAACAATGGTCCATCTTATCAAAAATTGCTTCCAGCAAAAGTTTTAGATAACAATTATTGGATTTATAAACAATATAAACGGATTTGTTAGTGTACCTAGTAAGGGAGTTATGAAATTTTTAATTCCGCCTTTTCTTTTGCAACACCTTGCAGCATTGGTTCGTATAATCAAAAATTGTTTCAGACAAATGTTTTAGATAAAAATTTTAAGTTTTACAAAATATCCGAACGAATTCGATGTTGTGCCTACGAAGGGACTTGTGATTTTTTTTGTCTTCCAACCCTTGTTTTTCCAACCCATTGCATTTATGGTTGGTCGGATCAAAAAAAATTTCAGACAAAAGATTTTGGTATTAACCTACTAATTATTTACGTGCAAACCGATGTGATATTTTCCATATTGTGGAAGTTAAAGCGATGTTTCTGTTTTCAAAATACTTTCCCACTTATCGTCTCCACAAAATTGTGATATATATTTATAAACTTTTGAGTTGACAATGATTTTAGGGTCTGTGGACCATGAAACGAAAAACTATATAAAAAAAATTCCGAAAGTCGCACCATATTCACGGCTACAACGGGTGGTATTTCTTTGAACCCTACATTAAAAACATAACTAGTAGTATAGGAATGGGGCTCCGAGGACACGGCTTCAGGCTGAGGTGCCTGAGGTGCCGACCGCCATATTGGATTGTGACGTCACGGCGGCCATATTGGATCCGCCATCTTGTATCCGCCATCTTGGATCCGCCATTTTGGATGACGTCATTGTGTTCTCGAAAATTCCGGCATTGTGTTTTCCGCCATATTGGATGATGACGTCACCGTTGCATTTTCCGTTACGGCCGCCATCTTTAACTTTTTTAATTATTATCCGAATTTAATGAAAAAAATTTTAAAATTTATTAAAAAATTCATTTAATAAAATTTTAATAAAAAATATTTAAAAATCATACATTAACGACACGGAGCTCGGAGTCCACGGTTCGAACCCGACGAGTGCAAAAAAAAAATTAAAAATGGCGACCGATCCTTCCCCCTAGGTGACTGCAGGCAGACTGACTCCCACCACTTTTTTTCAAAGCATATATATCGTCACCTAGTATGACGTCATGTCCGCCATCTTGTCTTCGATGCTGGAGACCACCATCTTGTTTTCGGCCGCTAGAGTACGCTGACGCCATGTTAGTTTAACTCTTACCCGCTAGAGTGCAGTAATCATTTATTATTGCTGTGACACCCGCCATCTTGTCATTTGGCCGCCATCTTGAAAATCCGTAATTATTTAGCTAGAAATTCGGGAAAAGTTCCAAAATTAATTAAATAAATCACTCATTAATTTACGTATTGATTCGATGGATTCCAGTCCTCGGTTCGACCCTCGATCGTTACAATAATGTTTAATTTTATGAAGAAAAAAATAATAATTTCAATAAACCATGTTCAAAATTCATTAAATAAATTTGTAATCTATATACTGACTGATTAGATCGACTAAGCTCCTTGGTTCGATCCCTGGATGATACAAAACAACTTTAATTTTAAAAAAGTACCACTAATGTGTAAGGTTTGAGAAAATAAAAACACCGCAAGTTCTATTAAAAAATACTTTTATTACATACATACTACACTACTACAAGTACAAAAAAATTACACAGACAAATTACTAAAGCCTTGTGGATTTCTCGACGTCTGCATCTGCCACCCACGAATTGAAGCGAGGTGGAAAGCCCCACCACTTGACGTAGGACAGTCCATTTCTTCGTTTTATAATCTTCTCCACCAAGTACGTATCGGGATACAACGTAGGCTGAATCTCTTCGGCATAGAAGCCGCCATGGATAGGTTTGTGGTCAAAATCTTCGAGGTAGTAGGTCCTAGGCTCTGATTCACGAACATGTGTCACACGGAAAAGTTCGGGACTCCAGTTCGCAGTGAAACCTTTCTCGAAGATACCTTTCTGCTTGGAGATTCGCACAATGTCGCCGACGTTAGCTTTACGCTTTCGTGGATCTTTCTTCTTCGTGTTGGGAAAAACTGTTTGAAGCAGGCGATTATCCTTTACGTCCTTTGGCTTCATTTTCGTGGTAGAATGCACAGTGGAATTATACTCGCTTATTAGTTTCGGCAAGATGTCAAGCCACTTGTAATTTCCGTTAGCCGTGAACTGCCGCCACATCTTGGAACGCAAAGTTCTGTTAAACCTTTCGACAACGGAGGCTTTGACGTTACTAAATGTAGAGTAGTGTTTGATGCCATACTTCTTCATCAAAGCCTTGAAGGTCGCATTGTAGAATTCTTTCCCGAGGTCCGTTTGCAGGTGCGACGGTACACGTCCATCACGCAAAATATTGTTCATGGCCTTGGCTACGTCAGTTGCAGTCTTTGATTTGACAGGTCTAGCCCAAGCGAACTTGCTATAAACATCGATGACTGTCAACATGTACTTGAAACCTTTATTCAATCGGGAATACGGTATCATCTCAACAAGGTCCGCCTGGATTAAATCATCAATTCCACGAACTATGACTTTGCGACGAAGGTATTTCCGTCTAGCAGGAGCATGAAGTTCGCGAGCGATTCCGGTTCGACTCATTGTATGTAGCCGGCTTCCTTCAGTTCTTCAAGTATGGAGACTATTTCGTTGATGTGCGAATAGTTTCCTACACTAAGCGATGCATGTAGAATTCTAAGGCGATCAACTAATTCATTAGGGTCGTCCCAATATACATAGTCAAATGTCTGACCACTTTCTAGCTTTTTTAAACCTTCGCCATGTATTGTTAGTTCACTGAAGAGATTAGCGAGAATGTCGATTTTTTCATGATCTACGTCTTTATATACACCACTATCTGGATCGTTATCGCGAAAATGTGCATTGGTTAGCTCTAGCAGTTTTTTGTACTCTTGTAAGTCGTTGTGAGAATATCCTTTAGGCTCCCTGCGAAACAGCAATTCGTACAGACCCGGAGTCCCGCGCATTTTGAACTCTGCTACGCGCACGATATTTCCTGGTAGAAAGTCTATTTCTTTAGCACCGAGGAACCATTTATTATGTTTTCTGTACACTCCGTAGGTCGTGTCATTATTCCGGCTCGTAAACGATATCAGGTATGGTCGGACCATTGCATTAACTTGATGTCCCTTTTTCGGTATTTTTTTCTTGTGCATGGACTCTGTACTTGTTAAGTCCTCTTCTTCTCGATCTGGTTCATACTTTCTCTTCTTTACAGTCGGCATTTCATCTTCAACTTCTGTCTTCACAATGAAGGCTGGTTCTTCCTTGTTTTTAAGTTCGTCGAGGCGACTAGTGATTGGTTTAAATATCTCCTCATTTTCCATCTCACGTGCAAGTCTGGTTCGTCTAGCAAGTAAATATTTTTCGCGAACAGACTGTATAGCTCGATGAAGGTCACTGGCCAGGTCCGACATTGTACTGGCTGAAAACTTATTGCAAGACCTCCTTTTATACTTTTCTATTCGTTCGCAGAAACTTCTTTCTTGTGTTTGGCCAAATCTGAATTTGTTGACGATTGAGATAGTGATGCTTTCAGACTACTTTGAAAGGTCCTCAGATCGTCCCGTCTTTGTGCATTCGAAACTTCGATCATGTCGCGAATGCGAGAATCCGAAGCTTCCACGCGCTGGTCTATGGCTACGAGGTACTCAAGTAATTCCTTTTTCACCCCGTCTATTTTTTGAGCCAGTAGCGAAATGTATTTGCGGATAACGTCGTCATGAGACTTGAGAGCAGTACGTAAGTCTCGACTGCTACGACCGAATTTCGAAATGCTATGACTCATGTTTGGTGATAAACTGATCGAAACCTCGTCTGTACCTGCCCTTATATAGAGGCCAGTCTTTGACTATAACTAGGAATCCGTGTTCTTCTTTCCAACACAAGGAACACATGTCTTTAAATTCCTGAAACGACATGTCGGTGTTACGTGATCGTCGTAAGCGTGGCGTAAATTAAGTTCGTCCATGCGAAACAAAACTATGACATTTGCGTTGTCTCGTAGGAGATGTTTTGGAATACGACTGTACGTCTGACACAGGTAAACGCAGTCTACCTTGGCGTGTCTGCCCATGGAAAAGTACTCTTGTATTATGCCTTGTTTCTCGCACATTACATCGTCGAAAACAAACACGGAATTGGCTTTTGCTTCGCTTGGAGGTACAACATCGGTATTATCGCTAAACGGAAAATACTCCAGACCATCCACAGATCGTAGAACAGTTGCTAGGCGCTGGTACTTTGGCTGTTGCAACGACTTGGAATACAAGTAAACGTTCTCGAACCGAAGACCATTTGGTTCCTCCAGTAAACTCAGTAAAACACACGTTTTACCGCAGTTGGACGGACCCGCCATTATGCAACGTACGGCAGAAGGCAACAGTAAGCCATGTCGTGATTCACGCGCACTAAATACATCGTCTTGCGTAATGCGCACGGGCAAACACACGTCTTGCTTGACGACCTGCATTGTACTAAAGTAATTGTATAAAATCAAACACATTTATACTTTCTGGTCAGTTGTGCGTAATGACTCGAAGAGGTAAGAACAAAAAACACATCGGCGCAGGACTCGTGAACTCTCTGATAAACAATCTACCATTCGAGCTACACATTCCCGGCTACAGATTTTGCGGCCCCGGCACGAAACTAGCGAAAAGGTTAGCTCGTGGTGACGTGGGCATTAATTCTCTCGACGAAAAGTGCAAGCAGCACGATATCGCATATTCATTAAGCAAGGATCTGGAATCCAGGCACCGGGCCGACGAGATATTGGCACAGGAAGCCGAAGATATAAGTAAATCGTCGAACGCGGGACTAGGAGAGAAAATCGCAGCGTGGGGCGTATCTAAGATCATGAAGGCAAAGACGAAATTAGGACTGGGTGCTCGTCGAACCAGCTACATCAAGTCAAAGACTAACTCACGCAAGACCAAGAAGCGCAAGATCGGTGCAGGCGTGCAAAAAGCCAAGCAAAAACTACAGACTCTCGACAAGAAGATTATAGGAGGATTTCTTCCTTTGCTTTTGCCTGCATTGGGTGCTCTCGGAGGCCTTATCGGTGCAACGAGCGGTATAGTGCGGGCAGTCAACACTTCGAAGAATGAACACAAGCAGTTAAAAGAAGCACAGCGACACAATGCCAGCATGGAAGCCATTGCCATCGGTAAAAAAAACGGCGCAGGACTGTACTTGCATCCTCACAAGACAGGACGAGGCATGAGAAAGAAACGTGTAAAGAGAAAATCCTAAGTTCCCTACCGAAACGACCGCTCACCAACGTAGATTTAATAAAGTACGCACGCAAACTGAAAATACCAAATTTCCGCGGCGTGTTTATGCGAGACACTTTGCCGAGCAAGCCAAAGACACGTGAGTGCGCCATAATTAACTTAGACACGTCGGCGGGTCGCGGCACGCACTGGGTGGCGTACATAAAGTCTGGAAAAACAGCTACTTACTACGACAGTTTTGGAAATTTACGCCCTCCGCCCGAACTGCGACAGTACCTGGGCCGGTCCACTACGTTGTTTTACAATTACGAAACGGAACAGAAGCCTAATCAAACAAACTGCGGACACTTGTGTCTTCGCTTTTTAACAAACAAAAATTAGCTGACAAATAAAAATTGCTACTTAAAGGGTGTGCAGTGATGTTAATTTATTAGTCATGTCGATAACACTTACCCTGACAGGTCACGCATCTGAGCTGCGGGCGGTTCATTTCCCGCCTCTGGATTTAGACGGAGAATGGTGTATCGGACTCGTAGATTTTCAAACGTATAATGCCATACCTAATATCGACGAAGAAAATTGCAAGATCTGCTTCCTGAAAAGTGATGGGACCGCTCATGAAATACGGTTACCTGTTGGCTCTTACGAAATTGACGACATTGCAAATTACATCAGGGATATGTTACCACAGGATGTAGACTTTCAACTACGTGGAAATCCAAACACTCAAAAAAGCATTCTAACATGCAGTGAAAATGTCGACTTTACGAAACCTGGCACCATAGGTACGATGCTCGGATTCGAATCAAAGGTTTATGATACGGGAAGAACGTACGAATCTACACGCGCAGTAAACATTTTGCCTGTGAATGTCATAAGAATAAACTGTAATTTGGCAAGTGGAACGTATCTCAACGGAAGACTAAGCAACATGCTGCACGAGTTTTCGCCGATGGTCCCGCCAGGATATAAACTGGTCGAAGTACCGCAAAGTATCATTTACGTTCCAGTCGTCGTGAAGTGCGCACACGAAGTCGTCGTCCGAATCGTTGACCAGCGAGGACGATTGGTAAATTTTCAAGACGAAGAAATTACATTACGTCTGCACTTGAAGCGATGGGCATAAAGTTCGTAACACCGAACAGTTATAAAAGAAATCGTATTGCCGTGAATAAGAACAGTTCTCTACCAGACATCGGTGCATTAACACCTGACAACATAAAGTATCTTCTCAGTATTGGACAAGTGCCGAATAAATATGGAAGACGAAATCCTCAACGTGGAAGATCCAGTCATTTTTGATGACAGCATTACGAAAATGGAATTGCACGAGTACCAGCCTTTCCTGCTCGGGCCGTACGCACTACCATCGGAAGTACGCATTGCAGTACAGCACCAAGATATTTGTACTTTACCTTCGCAGTCATTTCTACGTATAAGAGGCACGCTTACAAAAGCGGATGGTACACATCCGACAACGACGTCAATATCCTGCAATGGTATTCTTCACCTAATCGAGCGCATTACTTATGTACTCAATGGCGTCGAGGTAGACCAGACGAGAGATGTAGGCATAACATCTGCTATGAAAAATTACCTTTCGCTCACGCCAAATGAACTGTCTGCTGCAAAGATGGCCGGTTGGGCTCTCGAGGATGAATATAAGCTTCCGGTTTATGCCGAAGGGAAGTTCGAAGTTTGTGTTCCTCTGTCCATGCTTCTTGGATTCGCTGAGGACTACAAGCATATAATCATTAATTCGAAACAAGAGCTCGTACTGCTTCTAGCCAACACGCACATTAATGCAATTGTCGCCGCTGCAGAAAACCCTCAAGATGTCTCGCTAACACTACAGTCTATCGAGTGGATGCTGCCCCACATCCAAGTGAGCACCGTTGAACGAGTCAAGATGTTGAAGAACATAGAAAATGGCAAGAACTTCGATGTACCATTCCGATCCTGGAGTCTGGAAACTTATCCTGGCTTGCCTCATAGTCAGCGTATCAATTGGATAGTAAAGTCCAGCTTCGCTACGGAAAAACCAAGATACATCATCGTCGGGCTTCAGACCGGAAGACAGCTCAATGCAGGAGTAAGTCGCTCCGTATTCGATAACTGTCAAATACGCAATGTAAAAATATTTTTAAACAGCGAAAGTTATCCGTACGTTGACATGAACATGGACTTTGAAAGTGGAAGATTTCTTCTAGCATATCAAATGTATGCCAAGTTTCAGCAAGCTTACTATGGGCGGAGACAGTCACCGATACTGAGTCCTGACAGTTTCAAGAACAAGGCATCGTTAATGGTGTTTGACGTTTCCAAACAGGATGATCGAATAAATTCAAACATCATCGACTGTAGGATCGAGATAACGACTAGCGGAAATATTCCACCAAACACCTATGCTTTTTGTCTGATACTTCACGATCGGCTTGCATCGTACAATTGTCGAGACAAACTTGTGAAAATCCTGACATAAATACTGTTTCGTTTTCGATAATAATTTAGTTACGACCGAGCATTGCTAGCGACAAGATGCACTGCAACCTGCAAGGTTTCCAGAGTCAAAATGGATTCGTGCTCAAGGAAATTAGCGTCACCTCTGGAGACAAGACTCGAACCCGCAGCTTCCGACCTCCGTATCCGTGGAAACTACTAGGCGAAAAAAGTAAACGGTCGAACGAATGGCTATGTAAATATTATCACGGACTAGAGTGGGACGAAGGAAAAATTCCGTACCACCAAGTGAAAAACACACTTCAAGATTTACTAGTTCAAAACGAAATAATCTACGTTGCCGGACCTGAACAGAAGAAATGGCTACGAGAACTGTGCGACGTTGGAGCAGCTGAAATCGTAGATATACAGACCGACTACGGCTGTCCTTCCCTGCGCAAGCTTAGTGCAATATACGACATGCAGCCATGTGACAAGTTTGAACGTGTCTCTGCCTGTACAAACTCGCAGCTAATGCAGAAATGGCACACACAATGTTAGTAGGAGCCTGCATATATAAATGCCGTACATACGTACGTGCCTTCAGTTGACGTTCGACCTGCAAGAAGATGTTTACGTTTCATCCTGCTAACGTGTACGTGAGCGCAAGACCTAGCTTCAGCAGTGTCGAGTACTGCTACTGGGATTCCGGATATCTACGTACATATACAGAAACCTGTGATGGAGGTGCTCAGCATTGGCGGTTTGCGCATTTTCCTGTGTCCTACGAACCGACTCAGCAGCTGGTAGCTTGTTGCGAACCTGGAAACTGTGCCGTCTATCACATGAGACCACACACAATCCTTCCTGCTAGCATCGCTGAGGTAGTCGCCTCGTCTGCATGTGCAACACCAAACATGAGTGTGTTGCAACCTGTTGCGACCTGTGATGCTTCTACGCAGACGCCCAAACGGTGTGTGTCTCGTCGTCGCAGTTCAGGCAGTGAATCTGTCCCAACTAGCACTGAGCCAAATCCCAGGCGTAGACGTGGTCACAGACGTCATCGACCATGTCTTGTCGGAGTTGTCAACGTCACAGAAGATGACCAGCTGGAAACCTGTGTTCCTGATCCTGTGGCCTGCGAACCAGTTGGAACCGGAGTCAACGAACCAGTTGGAACCGGAGTCAACGAACCAGTTGGGACCGGAGTCGACGTGTCAGTTCGTGCGGCATTAAAGACTTTGCTTGTGAAAATGCTTGATTCCTTAACCTAATATGTATTTGTGTAATTTTTATAAATAAATGTGTAAAACTTGAACTCGTATGCTTTTTATTTCTACAATTTTTAGGTACCTAATAGGAAAAAAAAAAATTTTAAATACAGACATTATTTTGACTCATGAGGTATACCAGTAGACCACGGGTATATAAGCGAGGTTCAGACGACTGGACCCGCAGTTCACCTCTGGTCGCGGTGCAGTACGGACGTGCTCTCTCCATTAAGTTTCGTGAGATTTAGTTATGTCGACCGGAATAGAATGTTTACCGACAGCAGCTGGGACCTCGATGGCAGCAACGATGATGGAGTCGGAGATCCCGATACCGACTGCAGAGGAGACCACGGCGGCAGTGGAGATCCCGATACTTGCTGCAGAGGAGACAACGATACGTGCTGTTCCATCATCAGCTGAAGTTTCACCATCTGCATTCCAGACTTCAATTCATGAAGAGCATACATCGCATCAATGCAAATATTGTGACGCATCATTTACTTTCACTTCAAATGCGCGCAGACATGAAAGAAGCAGCTGTCAGAATAATGCTCAAAGAATACTGTTTCAGTGCAAAAAGTGCAATAAACTAATTTCACGTCTCGATAGCTTACATCGTCATTATAAAAAATGCTCCGAGACGTATAATGAACATGGTTATTGATTTGACTCATGTGTTGTACCGGCTAATGAGACTATATAAGTGAGACCCCAGGTGATATGGACTTCAGTCCGTCTCTGGCTGCGGTGATGAACGGCTCGGATAGTTAGACTTGTATAACATAATGGACCAGTATCTATCTATTCTTGAGAACTCGATGGCATCATTACCAGTATCAATACCAACCTGGATCGAAGGTCTACCATCATCAGTGCAGAGTCCGATGACAACGATGTCTACAGCTACACCTGCTCTCTCAGCACAGCGGGAGATTTCGACGCGTGCAACATCTTCTGCAGAGCAGACCTCAACGGCTTCAGAAGTTAACATGTCAGCAGTGTTACAATGGTTGTCAACAGTTCCAGTGGCATTGATGAAGGAAGGTGCATCCAACGGTGTTCCATCATCCGGCTGCACGTACTGCGAGAAGATCAAAAACTTGAAATTACGTGATTATGTAATACACAATTGTAGTGATAACTCTGAACGCATTAAATATCAGTGCAACAGATGTTTAAGCAAGTTTGTACAATATGGAAGATTAAAATGGCACCTCAGGAATTGTGATAGACTGGCTGTACATTCATCGGAATCAAGCTGTATATTTTGTAACAAAACATTGGCAAATATTCAAAGTGCACAACGACACGAATTATATCACTGTCCTTTTAATGAAGTCGATAATTCTGCTTTGTGTGCAAATTGTAATGTACCAATATGTCGACCTGATAAACTGAATAGACATTTAAAGTCATGTAAAGGACTTAGTCTGTATAGTAAGAAGACTGTTTGAATCGAGAAATCCACAAGGCTTTAGTAATTTGTCTGTGTAATTTTTTTGTACTTGTAGTAGTGTAGTATGTATGTAATAAAAGTATTTTTTAATAGAACTTGCGGTGTTTTTATTTTCTCAAACCTTACACATTAGTGGTACTTTTTTAAAATTAAAGTTGTTTTGTATCATCCAGGGATCGAACCAAGGAGCTTAGTCGATCTAATCAGTCAGTATATAGATTACAAATTTATTTAATGAATTTTGAACATGGTTTATTGAAATTATTATTTTTTTTTCATAAAATTAAACATTATTGTAACGATCGAGGGTCGAACCGAGGACTGGAATCCATCGAATCAATACGTAAATTAATGAGTGATTTATTTAATGAATTTTGGAACTTTTCCCGAATTTCTAGCTAAATAATTACGGATTTTCAAGATGGCGGCCAAATGACAAGATGGTGGGTGTCACAGCAATAATAAATGATTACTGCACTCTAGCGGGTAAGAGTTAAACTAACATGGCGTCAGCGTACTCTAGCGGCCGAAAACAAGATGGTGGTCTCCAGCATCGAAGACAAGATGGCGGACATGACGTCATACTAGGTGACGATATATATGCTTTGAAAAAAAGTGGTGGGAGTCAGTCTGCCTGCAGTCACCTAGGGGGAAGGATCGGTCGCCATTTTTAATTTTTTTTTTGCACTCGTCGGGTTCGAACCGTGGACTCCGAGCTCCGTGTCGTTAATGTATGATTTTTAAATATTTTTTATTAAAATTTTATTAAATGAATTTTTTAATAAATTTTAAAATTTTTTTCATTAAATTCGGATAATAATTAAAAAAGTTAAAGATGGCGGCCGTAACGGAAAATGCAACGGTGACGTCATCATCCAATATGGCGGAAAACACAATGCCGGAATTTTCGAGAACACAATGACGTCATCCAAAATGGCGGATCCAAGATGGCGGATACAAGATGGCGGATCCAAAATGGCCGCCGTGATCTACTTGTCCCTTTACGTTATGTCCCGTTACGTTATGTCCCGTTACGCTATGTCCCGTTATGCTCATCCAAGATGGCCGCCGTGACGTCACAATCCAATATGGCGGTCGGCACCTCAGGCACCTCAGCCTGAAGCCTTGTCCCCGGAGCCCCATTCCTATACTACTATAACTACATTGAAACTAGGACAAACACAGCTATAAGAGAGAGAGAGAGAGAGAGAGAGAGAGAGAGAGAGAGAGACTTGATAACTGGCTTTAAAAAGGATTACTGGATCAAATAAAATCACATCTTTTAAGAATTAAACTTGATTAAACATTGAAAGTGTAAAACGCGAATCTTTATGATTTAAATACGCACATTTAATGCATTGTTTATTCTAAATTATTTCCTTCTTTTTAATTGACAATTGCGGCCAAATTACAAGTGGTTGTTTTGCATGAAACACATATGAAGCTCCAAAATAAATGAAAATCTATAATCTGTAAACGACGTTTAAAATGTGGGACGAAATGACGAATAAAGTTTAAACGCCGATTTAGCACAACGTTTAAGCAGCTACGTCCGCCGGCACGAGAAACGATTTCGATGGTTGTTGGCGAACAAGCCGTTCCGGGAATGGCCTCAAAGCAGTGTGCTACATCCGCGCGCAGCCCAGGGTCGAGCTCGACCAGGCGCGCCGCTGCTCCTCCCAGGAGGCATGCTCCCAGGTGGGCGGCGACCTGCCCGCACCCGCCACCGTCGGTTATGGACCTGGGCGACTCCGCGGCCGCGCGAGGGACTTCCTGCTCCGCCAACCCAACATTCACTGACCCCGAGCCCGACGAAAAGGATCCTGCACTCGTGGCTCTTTTATTTTAACAAAAATAAAAGTTGGGTTGGTTTAGGTTTGTTACACTGTAATTACTCTCCCAAAAATTTCCTTTTTGATCTATATATATATATATATATATATATATATATATATATATTGCTGGGCAGGATAGGTTTATGCACGTCTAAGTTAGTGCAACGAATATTGTAGAAGACGATATAGCTAACTGAAGCCCGTTAACATGGCGAGGCACGGGACAAATTATTTATTACAGAGATCCAAGTGGCTTCACGTATCTATGCTTCCACCCATTGCCACCTCTGTGGATTATCAGCTGGAATTCACCAAATATTGAAGTATTGTAGTAGTAGCCCTTAAAGAATGCGAATTATTGTAGCCGAAATTCAACACTCTTCTAATGCATTTGTTTCTAACCAGTTGACGCATTAAATAGCAATTAAAGTAAAATAAAAACTTAAAACTCTCGTGCAAAGAACAGTGTTGACAACACTAACCACAGCTGATTGCCGCCAGGATCTCTGAGCATCACTTGTCTCGCGGATTTTCGACAACTATCCTAAATTACCCTACCAAATTGTAACCAAAAAGAAAGGTGGGTTAGGGTAAGTGTTAAATAAATAATACGTTGAAACGTTAAAGTATTCAAATTCTCCAAAATATTTGTATTTTATTTTCCACAGTTAGGTAGATTATAGCACGTCAAGGAGATCGGTACAGAAACGGAAGGTTGTTTGAGTTTGGTAAGTGACGTTTTGATATTTCGAAATACCGTGAAATTGCAAGAATTCTTTAAAAAAAAAAAATTTGTTTTCTTTTCCACGCCGACCGCGAATTCGCGCGAGCGAGCGGCGAACATCGAGTATGTTGGGAATTGATCGCGGGCCAGTGAACCTTAGGCTTCCCTTCTCGCTCAGATGGAGTGAGGTTGCGCAGCAGCAAGTGTTGCCAACTCTTGGATAGAGACAGGAACAATTTTTTACAATTATAAAAATATATACTCCAGTAAAGTCCAGGTTGACCGCGCCGTTGATCGAACCCATTCCAGATCCCACCTCGTGGGAGGCGAGTGATCTACCTACCTTACCATCGTGGGCTTTTTATTTAGGTTCAATGCCCTAGACGTTGCTTGGACGCGTCCCCTAGTTCTTATTAATGTGGCACGATAACAAATATAACTACTAATACTTCTGTATTAGTCATACCAGATATTTGCACGCAAGTCATAAAATATATCTTAGATAATCTGTGTTTCATAGTGACATTAAAAAAAAAACGGTGAGCAAGTATTTCAGTACTCGCCACTGATGTGTCACGTCTAACCTCGGTAATGAGCCAAATCCCGGTTACGTTGAGTTGAGTTACGAGCAACGTTTTTGGTCCTACTCCAGTTTTCAATTTTTCCTCACGCCTACTCTGCGTGTATTCTCGCATGTATCCTTCTCTTGTTTTACCCGTTCATGTAAATTATTTGTTTTTTATTTAGTTCGTTGATTTATCATGTACAAACTTAAAAAAAAGATTAAACAACATGGCATTAAAATGAATAAACCTCAAATTATATCTTATTAGAAAAGTCACATAGAAATACATCACATTCTTCAAGACTACTGCTACGGCAAACAACTCGTGTCTTCTTTCTGTGTTTTCCTTTCTCTGTCTCTTTTCAAACGCCACGGAAATGTTTGCGTTCGCTGACAGCTGCAGCACAAGCGCCAACCGGAAGCTATACCGAACAATTGAATGTCACACGCTTCTCCCTATTCCTGTTACACATTTCCGTCGCATTCACGAAATTCCTCCCGCCAAATGCCGCATACCGAGAGCTAAGATGTTGCACTCCAATAATTTAAATGATTATTTATTAATTCGTTGTTGGAAACGCGTAGATATTGACAATGTATGTGGAAATGTGGATTTGCATCGAATGGTTTGTTACTCACCACAAATGGTGTTTTTAGCTGCCAGATGTTGCGATGTACCTATAAAACTATCTGTTTCTCTCCCATTATCATTATTTATGTTGTTTTTTTTTTACTGAAAATTTGTTTCTGAAATGTCTAGCACAAAACGGTTTTGCCTGAGCTTATGTCAGCCTACATCAAATATTGCCGTAGAACATCATAGGAACGTGGCAAACGCTGGCGACACGGGACTGCAGCGATCCTAGCGGCTTGCCCTGTAGAACGCCCGTGAAATTCAAATTCCCGTGCATTACAATGGGCGATCTCGACACAGACAGATTTTCTCTCATCGTTTGAAATAATGTTGTCGTAGAGTAATGAATTTACACTCCATACATTTGTAATAATACAGTTTTTTCATGATCGAAACAAGTTTTTGCAATCAACAAATATATATATTGGCGTAAAGTTAATGAAAAATGGCCTAACTTAAACGTGACGACAAATGGACAAAGATTATACTACTTATAACAATGAAACATACTTAACTTTAAACATAAATTTTTGTAAATCATTTATTTCTCAAATTTTTCCCTTAAATTTTTCCGCGAAACCATATAAAATATTTAATTTCCTAGAATAGGTGATTATCTAAAAAAAATATACCCAAAACCGTATTTTAGAGTAGCTACTACTGTCCCGAAAAACACTGTTAAGTATTTTTAATGTCGATAACTTAAATCAACCAACCATTAATAACAATTCACGGCATTTTAAATCTAGTTAACTTAACTGAATCACCTGTTAAAAACAGTAAACTATTGGTAAACTACTTGATATATCGTTGTGCATTTTAGCAGTCTTCACATATACTGAGAGAAACTAAAACAAAAATAATCGCAATTTTATTGATTTTTTATTAGAAAATTACTATGTGATATTTACAAAAATGTTTTTAAAAACATTGATCTATGTAAAAAGAATAAGCATTTTAAAGCATGAACTGTTGCGATATATAACTTCTTTACTTCATACTCATTGAGATTTGTTTCAATAAATGTCGTAGACACCCTTTTTTTCACAATTAGATAAACGGTAGTTGTGCAAAATATCACTAAGTAGTACCAAAAAAAGGTGAGAAAGGTAATGGAGGTGGATTTTAGGAATCTTAAGTAGGCAATGAATTCTACTTATTTTGTAGGTTAAGTGTGTGAAATTTCATCAAGCTCGAAATAAAACCTTAAATTTGTATTAAAACATGCAAACTAACAATATAAACTCTTATTTATATTTATGTATATACACACATTCACGTACACCCAATCAATATTTTCGATTATGTTTATGAGATTTATTTTTACTGTAGGTAAAAACTAATTATTATTTGTCTACCTAGTGTCAAATTACCAAACCTTCGGAATGGGCTGTGTATTTAAAGTTACTATTAAATAAAACGCTTACTTAAACAATAACAAGTAATAATATGATTTAATTTTACTATGACGTTAAAGTGTAATAATGAATCATATAAGGAAAAGTAAAGTAGGAATGGAATCGGACGAGTTGCGATCCCAAATACGCTCAATCTCTAGTCTTGCATTATGCCGCAATACTATATACATGTAATTAAACCAGTGCTGTGTTATAAAAGTGCAATTCCAAAATTATGACTTATTTTTGAAGTTGTGACAATTTCTTTGTGTGATTATTCAAGTTTATAAAATTTATTCCAGAACATTTTCGCTATCACAGAGTTTTTTTGGCACAGCGATAAGCTTGATGTTTCCCCGGGTGACGTCTTCGGCACAAACGCGCTTAAGGAATTTTAACTTCAAAAACGACTTCGAGCAGTTAGCAACATCGTAATTGTTACAACCAAACACTGCACGAACTTTTCCAACCACAATAAAAAAACCACAATTGCAGAAAACTTTGAAAAAACGTACATTCTTAATGGCCAAGATACCCTATCACAAATGCGCCAACGGCTTAGGACCAGGCCCGCCGCTAGAATGCGCTGCATTACTATTCTCTCGTTTCTTTGACGGCTTTCCTATATTGTTCTACTACAATATTTGCTATATCATAATCAGCATTCCCGGTAGAATTATTGCTGTTTAAAGACTGTTTCATTTCTAATTGTAAACAGGCCTATATAATCGTGTCTATATATATATATATATATATATATATATATATATATACAAAATCAAAGTTTGTTTGTTCGTATTCTTAGACGCTCACGCATCTTTCATCCGATTGAGTTGAAACTTTGCACATTTGACCTTCGAAACAAAGGGGAATGTCACTGTCTAGGTGAGATTTCGATATAACAAAACTTAAAAGCATAATTCAATTATATTAGGTGAAATCTCGCCATTCCATCGTCGTATTACAGACTAACCACGAAAGAATGCGGGCAATTAAATGTAATTCGCTCGGCACGAGACAGAGCGTGCGCGGTGCATGCAATCGGTGAGCAATCGATATCGATATTGGACTATGCGAGCGCACTCTATACATGATTCAACTCAACCAATTATGAATGCGTTGCAGATAAAGACTTTAAGATTGAAAACGTCCTTGAAAGAAACTTTATACATCGCCAACTTTGTATTTCTGTTAATTAAATAAGTAACCGATAATATCCTAACAAAGAATGGTTTCCAACTTTCAAATACATCGTTTTATACGAGAAAAGATGTTTATGAGCAACATCTTAAACTAGAAAAAAAAAGTGTAACTTATTACTGGCGAGAACGAAACATTGGCGTATTGGACGGGAAATCTTTGTAATGTCGTACTGTCTAAGTGAGGTTCTGTTAAAACAAATCCTCGAAGCAGAATCTATTTATTCCTGTTAAATATTCGTAATTATTGCATTGAAAACTCATTGTTAATCCGATCTATGTGAAATTTTGCACGCTTGACCCTTGAAACCATGGAGGTATTAGTCTATGGAATGTTTGTCTTTCTGAAGTACCTGATAGAGTAGATATATAAAGGCTATTGCGCTATAAATTTGTTTAATAACTTGAAAAGAAATCGCTAAGAAGAATCGTAAATATGCCATCATGTAGTGAATATTGCTAAAGAAACATAATACTACCACATCATTATATAAAATATTGTTTTGCTCTTCAGAAGAAGAAAAAAATTGTTACAGAGGTCGTTCTCATCTTGACTTCAAGTATGAAAAAGTAAAAAAATGGTATACACCAACTCCCTTACTTCTTACCCCTATGTTTAAAACGCGAAAGTTTCTGTTCAGGTGATATTTCAATATAAGCAACCCTTAAAGCAAAATTTAAGTTGGTGCACAAGTAGTATTGGATAATTACCAGTAACTACTTTATGTCAGTTCCTCTTTTCTATGGTCCGAAAAATGATGGTGACGTGCGAGTCGAGAGAGATAGAGAGATAAAGATATATATATACATAGAGGAGGTAGATATATAAAGATATAAAAATAAAGGGTTAGAGATGTATGAAGATTATAATAGAGATATAGGCAGCTATGATATATAGTGAGATATAGAGATAAATATAGTTAGGGAGATTAAGAGATATGGACTGATATGGAGAGATAAATGTAAAGAGATAAAGATATATGAAGGGATATATAGAGTTACAGAGAGATAAAGAGAGAGAGAGAGAGAATTGTTTCTATGTATGTAGAAACTTTTAAAAAAATTACAAAAACAATTACAAAGGGGCACTGGAACGGAAGCCGGGCATTAGCTAGTAAAATATAAAATCCTATTAATAATAGTCAAATATATATTGAGTCATGTCCAGTGCCATAATGGCATATTTCCTGTTCTATGTTATTATTTTATATTTACGTTTAACTTTCTCAATATGAAATATGTATCATACTTTTGCATGATTTGCTAACAAAGTTGAATTTTTAACGTTTTTGTGCAGTATTGATAAAGAGAATGAAATAAAATATAAAACTGTAGCTTTTTATGTTTAAAGTCAATTTTACTGGCTGCTATGTGATATAATTTTTTTCATTTATTCCTCAAACAAATATTTAATTTTAATGGTCTTTTGGCCTTTTAAAATCATAAGAATTTTTTTAATATAAAAGAATAAATAAAATAATTGATTTTATATTTTTTAAAAATTGCTAACCATACCACACAGTAGGCACCAGAATTGCATTTAAACACACAAATGTCTAGTTATTCATCCTTTTTTGGTTCTCCTTATCCATACTAAACAAAAAAAAGTTAAAAATTCATCTTTGCGAGCCAATTATGCAAACTATATGTACGATATATGTTTTTTTGTAAGTTAGACCGCTCATAATGTCTACAAAGAACCGTGTTAGACGTGAATATAAAATAATGACCAGGAACGGGACAAACACGTTTAACAGCAACGTATTTAGACATTTTTCGTAAAAATAAATGCATTAAAAATGATTGCCTACCCTTTCTCTAAATATAAGGATATATAAAACATAGGTAAATAAGTAAGATTGTACCTCTCCGGTATACTACAAGGTTAAGAGTCACCTTGCTTGTCCCGACGAGAAAGAGACCACAAGCGAGATGCGTGTCAGATATTAAGTGTCCTCGATGAATATGTGTAGCTGTAGTAGGGGTGAGTTATGTCTGCTGACAATAAATAATAGTCACAATGGCCAGGTTAGCAAAGCTACGGTTTTAATGGAGACGTATTTTATGTTTTATTTGTTAGTTGAACTTGCTTCTTTTAATATATTTAGTTAAATACTTTTACGAACGCAAGAGACAAGGGCGCGATGCGCGCCAGATACACGGGCGCCTGGCTGGCTTGCGCGGGCACTGAAGTTACGTGCACATATCTTCGGGGATTAGAGCTGCCCGGCATCGCCAACCCTCCCTGACCCCGCGTCCTCCTTCCCAGGTGCTGTTATCTATCCCTGAGCGGCCTGGGAGTTCCGCGGGCTTGCAGAAGCCACCGCTTGGAGTGGCGTGAAGAAATGCCGTTTTTCTGGATTCTTCGAGCGTCGGGTCGGCCCGGGATGACGCGTCACGTCACAACCACCAGAAAGACGGCCAACGGTTTTAAAAGCTTTGGCGCCGGCCTCCGCGAGAGTTTGAACAGGCGAGTGAAGAGAATTGCCAGTTTGGCGAGGAGGACGAGAGACCCCCCCCCCCCCCCCCCCCCCCCCCCCCCCCCCCCCTTTTCGAGTGGCGCGACGCGGAGCGACGGGACTGTGCGAAAGGGGCAGAGTGGTGCGAGACTGTGTGTGTGGACAGGCGCGAGGTAAGGGGCGAACCACTGTTGAGCCTAGCTTCAGTGAGGAGTGTGAATTATGGACTGGTCAGATATTTAGTGATTAATGAACATACATTTTTAAGTGCGAGTTATTTATGAACAGACCTTAAAGTGTGGTGATTTAATTAGTAGGCCTATTGTATTTATTAGTAGTAAATAAAACTGTAAAAAAATTGTGCTATCCTTACGAACCCGTTTTCCTCACTCGTTTTTAACTAGGACAATAAATGAACAAGAATTTTTTGGGTCATCGATATGTGTACAGGTTACAGATATTCCACGAAAATATGCTAATTTAATAGAAAATTTATTCCCTGGATCGGAACCCGGGGCCTAAGTGGTTGCACCAACGCCATTTGTTTCTCGCGAGTGGGAAACGTGTCGGACGTTGACGAGTGCTAGTGGGTTTTTTCTGGGTACTCCTGATTTCCCCGCCGTTGTGTTTCCTCGTTGCAGCATCTCATCTTGACTCTCCTCACCCTTATATGATGACGTTTCCGGCGACGACGTGTGAAATCCCAAATTCACGTACTTTTTGATGCGAAGAGGTGTTTGAAACAGTAAATAGAACAAGACCGTGGTATTTTATACTTCTGTTGTATCTCACTGGTGACGAGACGAACATTTCATACCATAACACGTAAGATGTTAAAAGTAAGGGAGTGTGTGTTAGTTGTATTTGCGGTGTTATTAATTGAAGTATAAAAGATAACAAACTTATTTCCGTATGGAAAACAAAACATTTGTTTGGTTATGATGTTTACCGCCAATTAATTACTATGTGTTGTTTACGTATTAGTTTTACGATACTCACATCATAATTGCATTTTAACGAAATTTCCTAACGAGTTCCTTTCAAGATATTTAAAAAGCTAATAATATATGCATTTGTTCAGCTCCGGTTTGCTTTGCGTACCGATTGCTAAACAGAGTGACTTAAACTTTAAATACAATAATCTATACACCTCTAAGGCATTACATTGCAAAAATAATAATTAATTATTACGACCCAAAAAAGTTGCTCTATAAATTTTATTTTTATAAAACTGTGCCCTTCATCACCATAATTGTGATGTCGTGGTATTTTAAGTACATGTTGCGCTGGCGTTACCTGCATTTTATACGACCACGCAGTGACACGAGCCCTGCAAAGACAGCAATTGTGTCGGCTATGCAGACCGATTGGTCTAAAATTATCTTCCTGTAAAAAAAAGTGAAACTTTTCTGCAGTTCGAGTTGCAAGCAGTTCAACTTTGACTTTCCTTTAGAATCGAACACTGATTTTTATATATAGAATTAACTTTATTTTTTCTTTCGAAGTTTAGTCGCGTGGCAGTGGTAGTGAATAGGTAGTCAATTTAATTTATTAGTCAATGGTTTTCAAAGTCGGCATTATACCTGTGGAAACAAGTTAAGACCCAAAAATTATCACAAGATCGGGTTTGCGTCGCCTTCAAAATCTCCTGTTTATAGTGGTCTTATTATAGTTCTTTGCATTCAAATTTAAATAGTATTTAATTTTTTTAGCCTAAATTTGTTTCTTAAAATGTTTTTTTAACTTATTAATCATATTTCATTTGCTCCGAATAAAGAAACCGTTGTATAGAAATATGTGCAGTCCCACTAAATATATTTTACAAATTTAAGACAGATTTCTCCTAAATATTCTTAAATTTACTTCCGTGAAAAAATTGTTTCTTTGTTCGTTAAAAAGCTAATAACGTGAACTTAGTGTTTCATTATACATCAATAATTCATTGAATAAATCAGCATAATTCTTTGTTGTATTTTTTTAGAGAATGTTGATTTTCGCATCAAGAACTTTCATTTATTCTGATGAAGTTTTCCCATTGCTGACAATCATTGAAAAAAAAAATTTTTGGTTTTGGAACTGCGTGAGTTGTAATTTGAGAATATTTCCGAAACTTTTTCGTGTAAAAATTGCTATATTTATACCTCGGGTTATTGACTTTGGAATTCTAATTTTATTATTTAAAAGTAAGTAGATTTAACAAATATGTTGAGAACAGTAATTTGTATAACGAATTTATTTTTCAACGCCTATACACTAATATTATTTTGCAATCATTAAAAAAAAGATTAATGCCTTCAGTTTCTGTCAATATTTTTATATTTTTAATTGCATTTACTAACAACTTTCTCTGGGAAATTGAAGGTGTGTCGCTGTACCTAAGGTTTACATATACTTCTAAAAACTTTGATTACAATTTTTCTTTTTAGGTCAGATTTTAGACAGCATGTAACAGTAGGATATGAATAGCGGAACTTGTATGGAAAATAGTTTCATTTTTAGTATTGCGCTATCAGTGGGATTGAGTCATGATCTGTGGATGGCTCTCATTCTTGCCTTGTGACACAGTGAGCAGTTGTTGTTACCCAGTGAATGGCTCTTCTCTCATAGTTCCCAAACCTACCGACGGCGAGGCAGGGCCACGGGTCGCACGTGTTCCAGCCCGCGGCGTGGTTGGAGAATGTGTGGGCTCGCTGAATAATGGAGTCCTATTATGAATACAATACATTATCTGCCGGTGGCAGACGTGATTCATGGCCAACTTCTTCGGTCGTAACCCACTTGTCTGGCGCCGATGGTGTCTGCTGCAGGGTCTTTCGAGTGCTGCTGACCAGCCTCTAGTTTTAACAGTTCAGTCTGAACAGCCAGTCAACGCGCCAGAACACAACACGCTGATTTTCCCTGGACTGCCGCAGTTGCAGCCGTAGGTGTTATGTCATTATAAGCGACAGGCATCCGTTAATGAATAAATTTTCAGCCATATAACTTTGCTTACATACATGTAAATATTTAAGAAAAGAGAAAAATTATGTGACAACTTTAATGACGAAACATAGCTTTACAATGCTTCTCTGGATTTTCCTTACGAGTAAATGTGTTATTACTTTTTCTGTACTTGTTTTATTAGGGTCCACGTAATCAAAGAAGTCGGATCGCTAGCCTCTCACCAAAGTGATCTGGGTTTTAAAGTGTCTACCGGACCTTTTTACAAGCTAGAAACATGGCGGGCCTTTCCGTGAGTCCTATGTCCCCATTAATTCTGTCACTGCTCCATCGACATCTCACAGGGCTGAGGCACAAGCGTCCGAGCTTGCGAACACCGGGAACTGGTTCTCCGAACCTACCAGTTCTCCCACACCAGGACTTGGAATTGAACACGAGTCTTTCTGTGTTTATCAGTTGTGTTGATTTAAATCGCAAACGATTTCATCGGAAAGGGATAATTGAAGCAGCGTGCGTGCACAAAACGAACGCGGAAATGGCGGGAACGCGTGGAGCGCAGATAAGCTGCTTGTCGATTCCGTGCGCTCGGCCTGTGCGGAACTTTCGGCCTGTGGACGAGTGAGGTGGCGCCATGTGGAAAAAAGAAGTGAGCGAGTCTTTTAGTGTTCGCCAGAGATGTGCAACATCCAACCTCGGCAGTAAGCGAATTCATGTGTTGCAATGTTGTAAAAACACTTATAATACGGATCTCGGACTCGAAATTTAACGTTGAATTTTTAAAAGAAGTAATGTCGAGCGTGATAAATATAGGAATATTTATTTAATGCCTCGAATCAAAACGTAGAATTCCGCACCCGTCGCTATGATTCGCCGCTGTAGTAGCTACGTCGACTATAGAATTATTCGATTACCAGCTCCGGTAAAAGCGAAAAATACTCGATAAAAATACTTAATCTCGGCTTTGGACCTGATTTTCTACAAGGACTTTTAATAAAATGCTGTCCACCTTGTTAAAATTCATCAAACAGTTAATACTATAAAGTTTTCCTTTGGCTTTATGAACTTTGGTTCGCGCCCTCCGCCACAAATGGCAGCACCGTGGTTACACATTTCCGTTCCATGCTAGTTCCGTTGTATTCACGAAATTACTCCCACCAAATGCCGTGTACCGGGAGCTGAGATGTTGCACATCAACAAGAGAGGGTGCGTAGCCGTCTCGTGTTAGAATTAAAACTGAAATGATTACTGTTTAACAACCAAAGTAGGCAGTAGTTGTGAAAATTATAATTAAACACTATTTTGCGTAATTCAATGGTACTCGTACCGACAAATGATTTAATATTGTTTAAAGGTATACATATTTTAAAATATAATGAACAAACAGTTCTCTGTACCATATCACGTTTAACACCGTAGTGAAATTCGGAGCAAATGCGAGACACGGGTGGCTTTGTTTTGACAACGATCCGAACATTATACAATATATTAAAGAAAGGGATATATTACGAATTTTAATGTTTTGTACTTCTTCACAAAGACGTAACGTATTTCTAAATTCTCAATATTAAGCTACAAGTGATATTACTTACGATAGTGCTTAAGGTATTTTATTTACTGAAGTATAATTTAAATCTATGTTTTGTTCTTGGTCATTTCAGTGTATTCTTACGAAAGTGGTTGGCAAGGCCTCGTCGCGCACCAGGTTCCTGACCAGCCTGGCGGCTCCGCACTGCCACTGACTTCACGCGCGCATACCTTCGGTGTTTAGATCGGCCCAACCTCGCCACCTTTTGTTCCCGCGTCCTCCTTCCTCGGCGCTGTCATCCATCTCTTAGCGGCCTGGGAATTCTGCGATCTTACTGAGGCAACCGCGTGGAGCGGCGTGAATAAAGCGCCGCTGTTCTGGATGCTTCGAACTCCGGGTTCGGCCCGGCATGACGTGACACGTCGTAACCACTCCAGCCAGATCCAGAAAGACGGCCAACGGATATAAAAGTGTTGACGCCGGCATCCGCGGGAGCTCCAAGAGGCTAGTTGAGTGAAGTGCGAATTCGGCGAGCGGCGCAGACGTGGACTGACGAGATCGTGCGTGTTCGAGTGGCGCGTGACTGAGTGTTTGGAGAGGTGCGTGGCAAGGGGCGAACCACTGTTCAGCCTAGCTCCAGTGAGGAGTGTGAACTGTGGACGTGACAGATACTTAGTGATTTGTGAACGGTCATTTAAACTGGTTATTTAATTACTAATGTAAATATCAATAGCAAATAAAACCGGGTAAATTTAATAAGACTATCCCTAAGAACCCGTTTTTCCCTCTAGTTACAGTATATATAATAATTCACTTATTACAATTTTTTTTCTAATTTTTCTTTAATGTCTACATTATACACGTTATACACATTATACACGTTTCCAACTTTCAAGATGAATGTGTTAGTTTGCATGTGTTTGTGAATATGATTGCATCTGAGGGTGTGCTCACATAAGTAAAAACAAACCCTCCACCTGAAAATTCGCGGTGCCTGGTGATGACGTGCCTGCTCTTCCCGCTCGTGAGACCACTGCCACACACTTCGTGCATACTCTTGACGCGCGCGGACGCAGGCAGGCAATAGGGTTGCGAACACACGTCCGCTGTTGCTAGCACTTGTGTGCATACGTACCTCGTTGCTTCATTAATTACTATTTATTCCAAAGTGTTTGGCGTTATGAGGACAGCGAGATCACGAAAGACGCTGCTCTCCATGGCAAGGACAGCATTCTAGCATTTACTTGAATTCTGCCCAGACCAGTTCCTTATTGCGACAGTAGTTCAACAGGGTGTGCATCAAACCGTGTTGTCTACCCATCTTGCGTACCTCGCTGTACGACTGTATCTCCGGGCATCGAACCGCGGGCCCGCGGGAGTCGCAGCCGACGGAATATCGCCCACTTCCTCTGCTCGGAATGCATGCAATTAAGGTTATAAATTTGGTGAAAGAAAGGGGTTTGTGTTATTTAACTATGCGATTGATTTCATTTCTGTTTAGAGAAATTCGAACCCACGGTGTGTGTCAGAAAAAAGAAAGATTTTAATTTATTTATTTCTCTTTGTATTTATTTTCCTCTCATTTTTACACTTTTTACAATAATTCACAAAATTAAACAGGAAATTTAGATTTCACAAACCAATCTTGTGTGAGAGTGCATCTAGTCACTTTAATCTACGTGCGGTATTTGGACTAATGTAAACATTTAAAAACATTGCTACGATTGAGAAATGAATATTAACTTAAGAATCTTACGCAATTTTTTTTATAAAATTGTAAGTTAAAAAGATCAGTTATGTTAAATACAAGATATTGTATAACATTGTTTCAGAAAACAATTATTTTTTACAAAAATTCAATAATTAATATTTAAAGGAAATAGTACAAGCACATTAAGTTACTCGGCAATCTACTGTAGCTTCTCAATAAGCGCCAAACACGCTAGTTTATTGAATTGCAAATTTGACGGTAAAATACTTCACGTATTAAAGCTTTTTTTAAAGAAGTGCTTTTACACAAATGCTACTTATACTTGAATAAAAAAAAAGATGCGTCGTACGTGTGTTGGAGGATAATCTGTATTGTCACTTGTCCTTATGAATATTCAGTTGTTTGTCCCGGGCACAGGAGAAAACACACTCGCCGCGCGCACAATACTTAATTAACCCGCGCGCTTCGGCGGCGGTCTCGTGTTCCTCCCACGGGTGACTGTCTTCGGGCCCACGCCTAGTCGCGCCCGGAGTCTTGGGGCGCCGGCAACCAGGGGCTAGCACGCCTCCCGGTGATGGATGGCGAAGGCAAGTGGCTGTCCACCCCCTCCGTCCCCCCCCCCCCCATCTCCAGCCGGCGACGCGTCCAGCACGACGGTGATTGCCGGAGTGACGTGTTCATCACACAGCGCGTTGACCTGGGCTTTGCCCTGAACTGTCCTACCAGAAAGAAAAAAAAATGCCGTGGTAATTAATGAAGCTTTTTAACACGCAGTCTTACATTATGTTTAACTCAGTGGCAGAATCCGTGGAGAAAGGATAAGGGGGCTAATATACTTACAGAACACCCCCCCCCCCAAAAAAAAAAAACCACACACACACACACCTCTGAAGGTATTAAAAAATTTAATCTGCGAGATCTCTGTGACGGCAGTTTGTTATTTTGGGTGATGGAAGGTGAGTTGTTACAATATTTGGAATCACAAATAACAATGGCATTGATGTTGAGAATAATGTAACTGTCCCAACCCCTTTGTTGTTGACGTAAGTTTTTTATTTAAAACATTTTTGTTTTCTTCCAGTAAATGCCCTCCCGTAATCGGGCAATAATTATGCGGATTTTCAATATTGCGGGCGTAACGAAAATCGCAAAATTCCAGAATTGGCGGTCGTAACCAAAAGTGTAACGTTTCGTCATACATATCCACGATGGTGACCGTGATGAAAAGTGCAGCGTTCTACAGTCTAAGATAGCGGGCATAAATAAAAGTGTAACATTCTAGAATCCAAGTTTTTGGGCATAACGAAAGGTGCTACGTTTTAATTAACGATTTTTTTTATATTTATGGAATTTTTTTCGGACTTTTTCCCGTCAAAAATGAATAATTTAGTGTTTACGGTCAAGGTCGTGGTCATGACCTCGGCAGCTTAGGGCGAGTAGACGACGGGTAATTTAAGCCGCTATGGGGTAATTTCAATTTTTCTAATTCAAATGTCTTTCGAAGCATTTCGATTTTCTAATTTTGAGGGGGAAAAAATGGGAAATTTTCCCTACAAACGGGAATATTTTCCTCGAAATAGGGAGATTTCTAGGAATTTTCAGGAATTTTGGTTATTTTTGAGAGAATTTTGAGTCCAAATTGGCCGCCGTGACATCACAATCCAAGATGATGGACAACAGCACCACGCACCACACCCCTACTCCTGCGCCAGAACATACATTCCTATACTACTGACATAGCTGCTCCGGCAGCGGATTCTAGCGGCGGGTGCGGAGACTACGTATGATTCGCGTCAAGAAATGTAGTTTAAAACACAATTTTCGTGTATTTTTCACGGTCGGCAATATTTTAAAGAATTTTACTTTAAATTTCAAAGTTTCGTGTTATAAGTTTATTTGCAACATGGAAACACATTACTTTGCTCGTAACCAAGGCTAGATGTTACACATTTGTGACGAGTACTGAAAGACTCACTCACATTTTTTTTTTTGCTTTTAACTCTATTCATATGTATCAGAAACCTAAATTGCATTTGGGGAGACTTTGATATTGCTGAAGTTTTTAACCCGGAACCTGCACAATTTTTGTCGCTTAAATAAAGCCTAACATTTCACTTTTGTTTAACGTACTACCACAGATGTTCACGATTCGAACAATTTCCCTCGTTAACGTTCCAAAATGTCTCCGACATGGTAAATGGTACAGACAGCTCACAAATGGTTTGAACTCCCCGACACTGAGAAATATAAGCAGGTAGCAATCGTGGGTCCGAAAGTCATTGCTAGAAAATATCGGAGAAGCGAATCCAGATGAAGGCACTGTCGGCAAAAGAAGTTAAATATTAAGGAACCTACCTAGTCATGGGTGTATTATGAGTTAGTGAGGCGGGATGATAAGTGCAACGCTCGCTGGTGCTTCTAGCGCGGTATCGCCCCTAAGCGCGAGGATGTGAACTGGTGTTCAGTCTTCTCGTCGTGCATGGGACAACTATGAGACTGGAGCGATTAAAACATATCATGAGCTGAGAAACGAAGATAAAGTTTTAATGCAAGTCCCCTCCAGTGCAGTCCCTTTCATTCTGAAAACACGCGTTCCCTTTCACTCTTCTCAAAATACAGTTAAAAACTGAAATACGAACACACCCTCAGCGTATTATTGCCCACAGATTGGAAGAAGTTAAATAGCAAACATGTATGAAAGTTATAGTTAAAATAATCTGTTCATTAAAGTAATAAACATATTTTAATTAATGAGTGCAAATAAAAATAAATTTATGAATTAAATTGTAGATTTCATTTTACTCATTCTTTGTATCCATACAAAATAGTGATGATTCAATTAAAATGATTCAATTTTATTCATAAAAGTATGCAATCATTTCATCAATGTTTTGTTATGACGTTGTCCCGTTAAACTATCGTCCGTAAACCGACTTTACAGACAACCAATTTTTTTTTCTGAAGCTCTGTGCACCGTATGTGTGCCCAGGTAGGCGGAGGACCTTAAAAGAGTTTCAGCAGCCCGGCTGTAGGTGTGCAGCCTGTCGGTGAAGTGAGCTGAAGAAGCACTTGTGTAATCGGCGCGGAGAGAGCCGGCTGGAGGCCACGGGGTCGCGCTATCGGGCGCGGGAATGCGGCCCTCCCCGCCTGGCCGCTGCTCACAGGCGAGGAGGGTCTAGGGGCGCCTCGAGAGGTGCGGGAGCAGCAGGGTCTGCCCTCGGCTGCCGAGCACCTCACAGCTGTGGCTACGGCCACACAGGCAGGGTGTCCGCAAGGAAACAAAAATATTTCGTACCAACTAAGGCGAGAAAAAAGTACTAGATTAGAAAAAAAAAGAAGAACTAAATTATAATTTGTTATGGTTTTTTAACAATTTAGGAAGTTATTATGACATTGCAATGCTCGAACTTAAATATCACACCACACACACATACATTCCATAGTTTTTTTAAAAAATAAATACGCTTAATAATAAAACATATTGGGCGCTAAGCTCGAAATGTTTTCCGCGCTGCATCTCAGGTGTCACTGGCCACACAAAGCCGTGTTCGCCGTGTTCGCTGTGTTGGCGACGTCGCCAGGTGTTTGGTACTCGGATATGTTTCCAAAACGTCGCTGACTTCGCGCATGCGCAGATGAACAAAATAACACAAGTTTTCACGCGGCTGTACTTCTGCGTTTGCCTTTCTATGAAGTTTAATTTCTCTCAGAATTGTGCTTTAAGTTGTCAAGTCGACGGAACAGTTAATTGAAATATTGTGAAAATATCGATGTTCCTGGAATAAATCGATGCAGGACAATGCCTGGGATTTGATTCCAAGGGAATGCTATCAAACTGAGTTGAATTTATCCTGAAATAATCCATCAATTTGGTTTCTTCCTCACTAGCAACTGCTTCATCAAATTCTTTCTTTTTAATTAAAATAATGAACTGATTTCTTTTTACGTTCGCATACTGTGAGAGCCAGCAAAATTTTATCATCGTCGGAATCATTACTCGAATCTCACGGTATGCGTCTCTCCGACATCGCGAACTAGACTATATTATCAGGTCACATGGCGCACCGAACATAAGGAACATCGTAAACATAGCGAACATCGCGAACATAGCGTACGTAGCTTTCTGTAATGTTGTTATGGTCCTTATCGAAACAATATTTTTTTTTTTCAAAATACTTTGGAAGTACTCTGATTCTAACCATGACAACTCATACCTCTGGGTTGGAAAACATACGCCTTTGACCGCAAAGTCATCGAGAAAGTTACCAGGCTGAGAATTAATCAAGTTGTATACAAAAACACACACATTCAGACTTGTATGTTTTTTTTTATTTGTAGGAATAAATGCATCACTTGCTTAAGGACATTGAACCCATCTTTATTTTCAATACTTGCTACCAGGAGTGATAGTTAACACACATCACCTGCTAGAGAGCGCAGCCGCCGTCTTGTTTTCAGTATTTGATACAAGGAGTGCTAGTATCACATATTACACGTATCATCTACTAGAGTACATTGTAGCCTTACTAGTTTAATTTTTACCTGATAGAGTGCAGCATTCATTTATTACTTTGACATTCGCCATCTTGTCAGCCATCATGGCCACCATCTTAATATTCTGTGTTTATGAAACTAGAGGTTATGGAAAAATTCCAAAATTCATCAAAAAACATTCATTTAAATAATGACTCATTAAATCGGTTCCTGTCCTCGCTTCGATCCCTGAACTGTGTAAAATTGAAACTTAAGGTGAAAGAATATTTATTAAATTAAATATGGCAAACAATCCTTAAAGCAGCTTAGACTCATAGTTTACCAGCTTCCAGTAAGCCGATGATGACATATTGGCAGTAATCTTGGAAATTCGTATTAATTAACTTAGAAATTCTGAAAAAATTTCAAAAAATCTTTTTAAAAATCTCTTAACGTAAGAATGACTCGAAGAATTTTCGTCCTTGTGTCGATACTTTACCAGTGATAAGAGTAACTAAAGCTTAAAATTAAATTAAATTCTGTTTCCCATTACCTTTCGTGGAGTTTATTAATCATTCTCGCTAAGAAAGGTGACTCTATATAAGATACCTGTCTGACGAAATAAATATGTTGTCACTGTGACTACGTTGAAGTCTACATTTTCGATGTATGGAATACCTTCCGACCAGGTCTTGCACAATGCTAAATGTATAGGCCAAGTGTCTTCGGACCACGAGACCAGGTCCTGTACAATGTCAGGCGTATAGACCTGTCGTCTCCTAACCATGAGGTCAATCATGGCCTGACTAAAGTCTTGTCAATGAACATTCAAAAAAAGGAACCACATTCTAAAATGAAAGCACATTCATTAAAAAGGAAGCACATTTAAATAAGGAAGCTCATTTAATGAAAAGGACATTCATTTGTACGAAATATCATTATGGTAGGATACTATCTCATCACAGGAATACGATTTCATCAGAGGGATACGATTTCATCGCAGGGATACGGTCTCATCGCAGGGATACGATATTCTCGTAAAGATACAACGCAGGGATACGACACAGGGATACGATAATGTCGCAGGGATAGGGCACAAGGATACGATCTCATCGCAGGGATACGTCACAGCTATACGATTATGTCGCAGTGATATGACACAGGGATACGATCTCATCACAGGCATACGGCACAGTGATACAATATCATTGCGGGGATACGATCTGGCCTCAGGTATACGGCGCATGATACGATCTCGCTGCAGGGATACGACCCAGAGATACGATCTCATCGGAGCGATGCTATGTCGGGACAACTATTTAATTTGTATTAATTAATTTTTTATTTTAAAATTTTCCTGTTAAAATCGGATTATATTTACGGATTTTTAATTTAGCGGCTGTAACGAAAAGTGCCATAATGGCGATGTCAAAGTCCAGGTCAAAACTCCCCACCAGAGGTTTATTGGAGGCTTGCTCATGGGAAATGAAACTTTTTGATTTCTTGAATATTTTGGTATAAAAATGGGAAATTTTTCCCAAAACGCTAATTTTTCCTTGAAATAGGTAGATTTTACTGAAATTTGAGTCATTTTTGAGGAATTTTTAATCATTTTTAAGGAATTTGATGAAATGTGACTCCAAAAATTGCCGCCGTGATGTTAGTGGTATGTCGATCATTGACCCCATCCTTAATCCAGAAAGTGTAACCTGTGCCCGGCCGGCTATCCTATATAATTTAAAAACCAGACTACACAACGAAAATAACGACTTTGTTAGACAGAAATATAACACAAGACTATGGACCTGCGTACCTGGGTACGCATACGGTGTGCAGAGCTTCAGGATTAACAATGCGATTTGAAAACTACTTAAGTTATCCGAGTGGGGTCTGTTCACGAAAAGCATTTAAGAATTCGCCGGGTGCCGAAAAGTATTTTTGATTTCGGTTTAGTTTTTTAAACTGTATTTTCATTAGAGTTAAAATGGTTAATCAGAGTAATTTTTAGGCATAGAACAACCGGTACAGATTCTTGGAAGCACTTAGTGGACTTGCATTACATCTTTACCTTCGTTTCTATGCCATATAATGTTACGGTCACAGGTAAAATTTCACAGATGTGTTATGCACGACGAGAAGATTGCGCGCCAGTCCACAGCCGTGCGCTTAGAGGCTATCACTTAAGAAATACCAGCGAGCGTCGCGCATATCATCCCGCCTCACGTAACACATATACACTCCTGACGTTGGTGGCCTGAAATCTACCTTCTTCTTCAGACGGGATCATGGCTGGACGAGACAGTAGACTGAATAAGAGGCCAGAAAACTGGATGTGAATCGTTTAGTCATATAGGTTTTTATTTAATTAGGTTGTCCAGTCGTTTGATATTAATTTTGTTATAGATATTTACGCAATGTAAATCCTGCATTAACATTTATATAGCAGTAATAATTTTCCAAATATAAAACATGGCGTGTGATGTCCCATTTTTAAGAAAGTGGGAACATACATGCTGGGAAAGTGAGCCAGTGACGTCAGGGCATAATCTGACATCGTAGGACTAATTCTCCTGGTCCCTTCAGGACAAAGCAGATACCGCAGGTTAACGCCTGAACTAACAAGTAGGTTCTAAGTTTAAATGATGCTGAGAGATTCCACCCCACATACGCTGAATGTCTAGTCGCATGCTTGTATTTGGGCTATCTAATTTAATATATAAATATTTTTTTGACTTTGGTGGTACCGAGTGTCCCTTTTATAAATGCTTTAATGGGCAGAATACTTATTTTTTTTTATTAATAAATCGTGACTAACTTCTTTTCTATGTTGGCCTTCTTTGTTTGCACTGCTCCGCTGAGATAAAACGTTATCTGATCACGTTACTCACGCGATACGCGTTTTTTGATCCCATAATCGTGCAGGTTACTTGTCACTAGAATTTTCGATACCGCGTAGCATAATCTACGAATTGAGCGCATTGTTTATGCTATCATAGTTTTTGCATAGGACCTACTTGCCTACCTGTCCGATTTCTAATGCAGAAATATATTATAATTAATATTTCATGCGCCAATATTAAAAAAAAAAAACTATAACTATCTAGACTTCATTATACTTCGTTAAAGAATAATACCATTATAAGCACACGCGTTATTTCAAAATATTTCGCAATTGCGCAGTGATATACACACGTCATAATATAATATTAAAGAGAAGCGTGGATGTACTGTAATAACAAGCACAGCAGTAACTGTTAGTCGAATATCATACAGCATTGCGGTTTTACTGCCAGTTCGGGAGCCAGACAATGGATGTCCTTTGTTATTTATCTTGATATTTATTTCCGGAAAATATTTTTATTTAATTTTAAATAACCGTGTAGAATATGGTGACATGGTTGTCATATGTTCCGACCAGTATTTTAATAGAATTTACCAGCGGTGTCCTGATTCACAGAAAGGAACGTTACACAATGAAATAATTGAAATTTAAAAGGTACTAAGTAACAGAACCTTATTGCGAGGAAATCCCTCCTTGAGTATAGCTGGGCTTGATAATAATTCAATGTCAACAAAACTTTTGCATAAGCTTTCTTTTGAATGTCAATAGGCATGGCTCATGCGATATTTTGATTGAATGTTTCTGATAATTTGAGTGTAGACCTTGAGCGATTTTTTTAAATTTCAACAAACGTACAAGCAAAAAATTTCCGAAGTTTCCGTCAACCAAAATCCAACAGGCACGTGAACAGCCATTTACTGCTCGACAAGAAGGCGAGGTGTTCCATCGGGAGAATGGACCAACTGACCTTGTTCTCGGAAGAGCACGACTGGGAGAAGAAAGAAGACAAGAAAGAAGGGAGCGGAAGACGAAGAACAAAAGTCCGGCTCTCATTTCTCGCTGGCGAGACGGAGAAACGGTCGGATTACAGCCTTGTCACGGATCTGTCACTCACGGTAGAGATAAGCCGCTCCCAATAACCTCTTCGTCATCCCGTTTAATAGCGACCGCAGAATGGAACCCCAGGGAAACAAAACAAAAGCGTTTGTGGAACTGGCATTAAAAAGGGAAATAAAAGACGACCGTAAATGCGCTCGCTCACCCGCTGAGAAGAAATACCTACTTCATTTTCAAGCCTCGCTCCAATTTTAAACCAGAAACTTGAATCATCAAAATTTTACTTTATCGAGATTCAAGCGAAATATTTTACGTTTTCTTCGGTATCAGAGTACTAAAGTGTGAAATAACGCATATTGCTAGGAATTGAACTAATGTCTTGTATTGGACCAAGGGTGATCTTCATTTTACTTGATCACATTCAGCAAGTATGCTTTGGACTGGATTTTCTGTATCCAACTATCACTGAATCTCTCCCCTGTTGAAATATCAGGTAAAAAAATTACCTCCCTCTACCTGTGCTGAATACTCAATGACAACCAGTGCCGTCGTGAAGGAGTGGGTGCAAAAAAAAAAAAAAAAGGAGGATGTAAAATCCCTGGGCTCCGGTACTAAAAGTACTCCGGGTGAGATTAGAGACTTTTTTACTATTGGCTTTACCCTGAAAAATACAAAGCTGTTGTTTTTAGAATTTATAGGAAACCTTACAAGTAATGTGATACTTACAGATCACCTTCACAGTAACGCTCATTGTTTAGTTTGTGTTTTGATGGTATGCTCTAGGTATGCGGCATTTGGTAGGTGTGTAACCACGGTGCTGCCATCTGTGGCGGATTGCGCAAACTTTATAGTATTACTGTTTAGTGAATTTCAACAAGATGGGGAGTATTTTAATAAAATTCGTAATCGACAATCATATCCAAAGCCGGGGTGTAGTATTTTTCAAGTCTTTTTGGCTTTCGTCGGAGCCTTTCCTTATAAAGTTTACAATTTTGGTTTACAATTGAAATGATTCAATAGCCGCCGTAGCTGCGGCGGAGGCAGAAACTACGTGTGATTCACACCAATAAATGTAGTTCAAAACACAATTTGCGTATTTATTTATCACGTTCAGCATTATTTAAAATAACCCAAGGTTAAATATCGTGTCCGAGTTTGCAACATGACTACCAATGAATTGGCTCGTTTCTGAGGTTAGATGTTACACATATTTCGCGAGTACTGAAAGACTCGCTCATATGTTTATTTTAAATTTTTATTTAAAAATTTGTGCATGATCGTAGACCCTCTGTTTCCCTAGGTGGCCCTGGTAACAGCAGCGAATCACAGACAATTCTTTCAGACCTACACGCAGACATTGCGCATATAAAACATACTGGACCGGCAGCAAAACTGCTTCCACGCGGATTCGAACCAACACTTCCTTTCCTCGCAGTTGTGAAGCAAAATTTGCACCTGTTAAAACTTTTTCGGGTGTTAACACACCTAATTAAATTTCAGCCAACAATATCGTTGAATCAACTGCTTGTATTTTTTCTAGTGATGGGTCGAACACCAATTTTCTCGAATCCAAATCTCGAATTCGAATCCCAAAGAGTGCTATAATTCAAATCTAGGTCACAAGGTTTAAAAAATAAAATAATATTAAAGAATATATATATATATAAACTAAGGTGTTGGCAAATTTGAACTTTTAAATATTTGTTTTCAAACTAAGTTTCCAGTATAAATACAAATTGTAATTTTATTTGTATATTATACGATAAATGTTCAATATCTTGGGAAATAGTAACATACTATGTATCAAGAAAAAAATTGACCCAGTAAACTTTAGAGGTATTCAGTGTTCAAGTTTTTAGTTTATTTTTTTCTCTCATATTTTTCTTGGAATCGTTTTCCTTCTAAAATAAACCCTTTTGGATACTAAGGATTTTATGGTATTTGAGGATTTGGTTGGCCAACCCCTTATTTTTACTTAAATGAAAACAAATTCTTAATATGATTAATATCAGTAATAGGTGGCATGCCGTCGCATGGGACTCTTCGTGGCCCGTGGTTCGATGCTCGGAAACTCTCCGGGTCACGAGGCCAGTTAACGCTATGATGGCGTGACTCAGCAGTAAACCGACTGTCGTTTCTCCGAAATTTCGGCCCACTGGCTTCCACGCTTTAAAAAAAAAATTACATAACGTGTACGGATTTTTCTACGAAGAATGCACCTCAAAAAAAAAAAAAAAAGAATACTTCATGATTGTTAAATAACAGGATCCTCGTATAAGACGGAGTTGCATGACTGGCATATGTGGCAATGACCTTTTAAGGGGGGGAATTAGGAATCGAAAGAATACATTTTGGTTTCAACAGTTTTTGGGCCATGACCACTTTCTGTTGTTTGATTTCCGAGTTTCGCGTACAATAAATTATATTCAGGTTAAACAGGCACATGGAAGGATAAGAGTGTTAATCGCTGTAAACTTGACAAGGTTTTGAATGTTTAGTTATTTTACCTCAGATTATCCTTGTTGATTCCTGTTCAAAGTAAGTGAAAGTATTACTCATAAATAGAGACCTGCAAAATTCGCGGATTTAATGACCTTCAGGATATACTCTACCACACTCTACACACTCGGGCAAAGGCCACCTGTTCATTGGCTGCTGACTTGTGAGTCGTCTCGACCGAGTGTCTGTGATTCGACAATTCTTTGAGCGAGGGTCTCTAATTGGCCCTCATTACTCCAGATTAACAGTGAACCAATTGCAGAAGCAGCGCTAAGGTATAATTATTTGAATTGTAGCATATCACGAAATGAATCCGCGAATTTTGCAGGTCTCTACTCATAAATATACGGAGATCCCTGAATAATTGGCAACCAGTAATGTTCGTGAACTGAAGGTGGAGGACTCTAACAGTGCGCAGTGCCGTGCCGCGGCGTGGTCCGAACAAGCGGACGGCCTCGAGCCACCCGCTGGACGAAAGCGTGTGTCCGCGGATGGGAGGAGAATGGCAGCGGCCCGAGGCGGGAAGAAAGTGCGGCGGTGCACTTCTCTTCGGACCCGGAGAGCCACGTCTCAAAGCCGCGCCGACTCTTGTGTCCGGCGCCGACTCTGCCTGCGGCCGCGGGTATCGAGGTCGCGGCGTGTTGAGGGGGAGGGGGGAGGTTTGCAACTCGTCTTGCAGACACTGCCATGAAGGTCGGGCGCAACACTGAAGCTGGAGACACAATGCCACGACGAACCACGACACGACAGGCCCAGCGCACTGTAGGACACTGCTGTGGAAATAATCTCCTATATGTTATATGCTCCTGAGAGCATTGCATACTGCGCAGTATAGATCACCGAGTAGTTGTTGAGAATAATGGGCAGTCCCCACTCCTCCTATGTATATTTTTTTTTATTTATTTTCTGAGCTCGGAACTTAACCTTATACTTCAGCTTACAGAATTAATACTTGAGTATGGTGGGTGATACCACAGAGGTGAAGAAAATGTTTAATCTGTGGTGTTGATGACTCGTTGACATATTTAAAACTAATTTGTACTAAAACCCTTGAACACTAAATACATTAAAATAAATGAGCCAACAACAAATGACTCCTGTTGCTGATAAACTGTAAATGATATGGTCAGTATGCTATGGAACCCTAGACTATAGTATACTGGTAGGAATGCAGTTAGAAAAGGAAATAACAAGAGAATTATGATGAGAGAAACAAAAATATTTAATGGTGGAAAATTTATTATATTTTATTAAGAGCCGTCTGGATGAAAATATAGTTTTGAAGGTGGAAATGGAAGATATATAAAATGACTATAAACAGGAGGCAAAACACAGCAAACACTTTCACTAACGACAAAACACTGACACACAGAACCAAACAATTATTACTGAAAACCTTAAAATCCTATTTAAACAATATTAAGATTAATAAACATGAAAATCTTACAATAAGTTTACAATTCTATTTGGTGTATGACGTAGTTGAGGATTAGTTGAAAATTTATTATATTTTACAGGCTTTATTTCTGAGCAAAAAAAATATATTATAATTATTTTGAATATTTAAAATTTACATGTGATCAATCCCTTCTGGAGTCTAATTGTAGCTAAACTCATTGGGAGATACGGAGGCACAGATAAATTACAAATGTTTGTAGATACTTTAATACAGTTTAAATTCAAAGAGATAGTTATAACGAAAACAGAAAATAATAGTTACTTAAGGTACACGGCATTACTCAGTAGAAGCAATTTTAAATCGATCTGAAGGACCTCTGAGTGTTCGGAAAACGTACTTCTCTTTAAAAATAGCCAAAAATATTTGATCTTCGTTCCAAATAATGTTTAAGGTTACATAGTTTACGTGACGGTACAGTTCAACAATTAACGCGGGCGTAAAATCACTTTTGCTATAAGCCCCTTGCTTAGTACAATGGCGACGCTATTTGCTTATGGCGTACCTTTACTAGTGAAACTTAAGTCAATTTTCATCTAAAATAATTTCCTTAGTTCCAGAACAACTTTACTCACTGTCGATATCTGGGTCTAGATGCACAATTTTACATTACACCATATAAGCAACAATGCAAGAAAACCATATTTTATAGATTTTAATCACCAAGGCGTTAGGCCTCAGCCTATACGTGGTAACGCCAAAAAAAAACCTTCCAACTTAATTTTTAATCTACTTCCTGTTCCGGTGCTGCCGAATCCCGTGAAGACCCTGTCTGGGAGATCCAGAGCAGCATCTCATGGCCTTCGGTCACAACAATAGTGTTAAATCACAGGTAAGTAATATCTCGAAAAACAATAAGATTCCAAATAAAAAATGTGAACAGGATGAAACATACATGAAAAATCAGTAGGACTTCCAACAATACATAGGAAAAATAAGTTCATAATAATAAGGTTCAAAATATTATAAGTTCTTGTTTTCAGGTTAGACCTATAGTGTTTTTCAAGTTAAGGTAAATCAACAATAGCGTGCTCGTAAAAATGCATTGACACGAGAGAAGGTTAATTCAACAATAGGAAAGTATATAAATAATACTGAAAATACATTTAAATAAGAATTAAATGTCTGTACGGACACTTTGTGGTAGTACAATAATTTTACTCTAAAAGAAATGGGACCCTATTAGTAGATGTTTCTGTCCATGTTTAGCAGGTAAATAGCCCTGATTTTAACAGTCCATTTGGATTTTTTGTGTCAAAATGTCGTTTTTAACAACCTTACTTTCTCACAGCGGAAGGTCCAAAAACTAACATTAAACATAGGTATTGTGTTCCCGTACACGTTGTTAATGACCTTTTGGTTCAAATCTATTTAAGCTGGCAGGATATCGTTCCTTAAAAAACATTATTATTTTCCCCGCACAAAGTCCAAGAATATTTAAATTGTCTCAAAACCACAGCAATCAAAATATTTCATTGTTCTATTTATTAGGGGTTTCAAGATGCTTGGTTATTTGCATAAGCACGAGGTGACGGAACTTCCATGATCATAAGTAGCAGGCTGGGAATCACTTGGGCGGTGGTCTGGTTCGATCCCAGCCATCTAACCAATGACCCTTGTCACGTGAACGGGTCGCAGAAGACCCGTTCACTCGCGTAAATAACGTTCTAGCGCATCCTCCAAAGTAGAAACAGGCGCTTTTGCGTAATATATTTTTTTTTTCGAGAAACAGGACTAGAATCAACTGTTAAAAATATACATTTTTAACATTACGAAAAATTAATTATTCCGTGTTTCTTGCTTAACTAACTATTTATCTTAATCGTTTCATATTATAAGTTTGACATTTTTATTCACGTGGAAAACTTTATATTTAGTTATTTAAATGTAAGTTTGTTATTTTTTATTCATAAATTATAATTCCTCAGACCGTGGATCAAATACCTTATTGCTTCCCCACGCGATACTTAAATCCTCTCAAGTAATTACTTACTTAATTGTCAATTTAATACGTAATCGTAATAAAGATAAACGTTCGCTGCTGTTCTCTATGCTGCTCTAAATAATGCATGCAGAACATGCATGCATAAATATCACTGCGGGAACACTCGCTTTTGCAAATTTTACGTTCAAAAATTACAGTTTAAAATGAAACTAATAATTAATTATTCCATAGTCTTGACGTAAACACTTTCACATACCAGTCGCAATAAATCTTGAGCAATTTTGAAATGAAACTGTTTTACTTAAGTTGTACACTACGTTTAATGCTGTCAGAAGTTGACTGTCAGACATGATTTGCATATTTTACTAATAACTGTTTTACTTAATGAGGTTTTAGGTCGGTTTTTTTTTTTTTAACGCTTAATACTGTTAAACTTGTAGACTTTTTAATTGGCCTAGTCTTCACAAAATGAATAAAATTGACGTGTGTCATACTTTTGCAAAATTAGCTGTCAAAGTTTTTAACTTTTTATGCAATACCGATGAAGAGAATAAATTGATTACACAACTGGCCACACAACTTACGACGCTGGACGGACTGCACATTCCTGCAGTGTGCCTCACAGAAGAATACGTCTTCCTCTTACATTTCAGTTAATATATAGAGCAGGGGCGCAACATCAGGGGGGGTAGGGGGGCAAGGGTATTTTGCCCCCTCTCTGAAACCTTGAAGTGGGGGCAAACGGGGGCAAAGAAAGTGCTGTGTAATCAATTTTTATATAATAAAACAGCTTAAATAGCACCATTTTCCACCTTGAAATACTAAATTTTTTGGGGGAGGACCCCCTGACCCCCCGCTTCAATAGGGGGGATTGATTGATTCTTTATAAAAAGGTATATCCCCCCCCCCTTTTGAAAATTGAGTTGTTGCGCCCCTGATATAGAGCACTATCTAATGACTAAGGAAAGATAAACGACTCATTCACTGGCCAGTGGTTTTATGTAATGATGATAAAGACTGTCTGGTATGTCCAAAAAAAAGCTGTTTCGGCAAGTTCAGCACGTTTTTTCTAATTACATCTGAGATGGATGCAGACATGCAAAGCAGTTTCGTGGGCCAAACGATTTCTAAGGAAAATTTTTTTTGTTGAATCTCTACAGCTCGTTTCGCGCAGCATATAGGTGGATCCCTTAAATACAATGTTATTGAATACTTAATAATATGGTTAATATATCTGTCAGAAATTTTTATTTAACTTTCCTAGCATTTCAAAATTCACACAGTTTAGTAAGTTTTTTCACATCACCGTAACACTCTTAAGGTTGTTATAAGGTTATTAAATCTATTTTATGTTTGTAACTTTAAGGAAATAATTTGAATGAAATGCTGGTATAAATAATTACTTCTTGCTTGCAATAATTATTTCATTTTCTATTTGTAACCTGTTCTTTAGAAATTTTAAATATGATAAATCTTCTCACCGGGTGGGATGTAGTAGTCGCTATGGTTATTTTTATACTCGCTGTATGTCATTATAAGTGTGTTGTAAGTGTTAGTTAGGTAAACAGATTGCACGTAGCTGTGCTTACTCCGTCTTAAATCGCTCTTACCTGTGGGAAATACTGAATATTTCTGGTAAGTACCCTTTTCTAGCCCTTGATTTTTCATTACAGTTCAAATGCAGAACTATCGAAAATACTACTACTTATGGTGATAAATACAAAATAGTTCATTTATATCGAAGGAGATTGCTTGGTGCATTATTAGTTATGTTAGTTTTCGTGCACTACGAGCAGCTTAATGCGCCATCTCACACAGAATATTGGTATAGACAGCGCACGTAGTTTCAGGGAGAGATGACGCAACTTTTTTTAGCTATTAAATGTTTTTTCTTGTTTTTCGCTAAAACATTTAAACAATATTTATTTAGATCGAATTATTCATAACGCGAAACTTAGACCACAGTTTGAGGCAGTCACTTGGTTTGTCGTTTGCAAAGGCACAGAAGCTCTGTTTGGATGAGATGATTGTTATTTTGAATTTTTAAAGGGAACCATGAGCAACTACAATAATTTAAATGATAAGCCTGGAAATATCTTGAATATGGATGGGTCTGGTATCCAAATTATTAAGAAACTATTTGGATTTTGTTTATTGACTAGTAATTCTGTGCTCTACATCACCCGGAAAATTGGCTTAGAACAAGTCAATATATTGTAGGAAAAAAATAGTGTTCTCTAGCTATTCATCGTAAGTTAAATTTGGAATTATTACTAATAACTGTATTTTATGTGAATTAATTTTGGACCATTTTTACTATTGTTAGTAAAACAAGTGTTTTGTATGTACTGTGATTAGGTATAAATGTGTACAGATGTTTTGATAACTATTAATATCTGCTCCATCAGTCCCACTCCCTGCGCAGTTTAACCCAGACGTTCAAGGAGTGATGTCACAAATAACTACTTTTGAAAACATGTATACATTTTTTATTTGACTAGATGTATTTCAGCTGTAAGGCATTTTTCATAGAGATTAATTGTAACAGTAACATGTCACATAAAACGTCGCTATCAGCAGACATTTTGCAATAGAAATTAAGACGAAATGTGCGCCGACTCATCCGGTTTTGCCTTATGTTAGGCTTTCACAGTAGTTTCTCTCATTTTGGTGTATTTTTTAAATTTTGTCATAAAAATTTTTAGTGACTGTCAAATTTCTTATAATAGAATAATACAATGACAATAAAAAGAAAATGGCACGCCTGAGGCGGGGTCTGCATGGATGGAATCGGGCTGACATTCATAGGAGCCGGCTGCCCTACCCGACGAACAGGTTATATGAGATGGAGTATGGTGAATTGGCATTGGGGGGGGGGGGGGTGAGCCACGGCAATGTCCGCCACGTTTCCTACTTGCGAAAATCCGGTCTCGACCCCACCGTAGCCCCGGTCGTATTGGTGGAAGGCTAGTGTTACAACCACTCGACCACCGCGACCCCAATAAACTAACCTATTGTATAGTTTAATTACTTAGTTAATTTTTTTCATCAATTGCTCGCTTTTTTTTTAATGTTTTCGAAGTGTTACTTTTAAGTCTATGTTTTGCTTGTCACTGGGTTCCCATTGGCTTGAAGCCCATCAGGGCGTGTCAGACCACGTTTGCCCAGTCGCAGACGGGAGTAAACCCGCAGCCAAGGGTCTGCCAGTCAATTCCCGAAGACGGCGCGGCGTCAAACTTCTTTCTGTCCACGAAATTAATCGATATGCGTTTATTTCTTATTGTGAGACTGTTGCTCGCGCCACGTCGTGCTAGTCGTGACGGAGACGTCTCCCCTCGGTCCCTCGTGCGTGGACTCCCTAGCCCGTGACGTCACCTCCGGCGCACCCCTGTCGCGGGGTGCGTGAGTCACGACTCGGCCGTGCGCAGGCCTCGCTGCAGGGGAGCCGTCGAACCCTTACGGCGGGAAATCAATGGCAATATGTTCCTGCACGTCGTCTTCTCCTAACGTACTGTGAAAGAAACCTTTGGCGTGTTTTCCCTAGACATTCGTGTAAGGTGGCCAAAGGGCACTACTTTGTTGGAATACAACTGTAACCTAACTCGCAGACCTTATTCCAGAACGTGTCCATACCCGATCCCTGTTAGGAAACGAAAAAGCAACTGTTTTAATAAACTGCGCCTTTGCCCGAGGCTGGAAACTGATTTCAAATCATTCTAGCGCACGTTTGGCAACCATCGATGTATTTTCTACGCCAAAAATCCTACAGATAGAAGGACTATCGCGCGAATTAAACGGTGTAATTTTAATTTTCTCAAGTAATTTTAAAATTGTGAATATTTGTTTTTATGACCAATAAATTGTACATACTGTATTCTAGGATAGTTTCGACATAAAAAAGTTACATTTGGCACACCAAAACGCTTGGTACGTCCCCCGATTATCACAAAATTGACTAAATACGAGTTAATGTCGCCAGATGCGGTTCAGCCATCTGGAAGAAATCAACGAAAAAGTTAGCTCTGCGCATGCGCGGAATTCGGAAACCAGATTGGTAATGGATAGGACACTAAAATCCGTTGCCCAAAAACAAGGGACTACCTAGGAATATAGGTAGGGTACACCTAAATCCTTATTTTTGTGTCTTGGAATACCGGTCTTAGTCAGGCACTTGTCATTATTGTTCTAGTAATCGTTATCCTAACACGATTTGTCTCATCTTAATATCTTGCATACCATACGACAAAAAATGTTTGTGGCTAACGTTGGCTTATCAAAAATCTTTTGTTATTTTAATTTAAGAACCATATTTATTTTTGTACATAATCAAATATTAATTATGAGTTAAAAGTAAGGTACATGGTTCAACAGCTATCAGTTGGGCATCTTACTTCTTTATAGCCTTATCCTGCTAGCTGTTTCATAATTAGTATTAAATTTCATTACATATATTATAAATATAAGAGGTTTGTTTGATTTTAATTATTCTATAGGTTGACTCCGAGCTTGATTAAATTTTGCGCACTTAAAATTCCAAACACAAAAACTATCACTATTTATATTTTATAGCGAAAACCACCCCTCAATTCCTCTTTCCCACCCCATAAAAGAGGATTTTTGTATTTATTTGAGGAAATTGTGCACTATTGACGTTAAAAATAAGAAAATTACTGTCTACAGCTAACTTAGAAATAAAACTATCTAATGCATAAATGCGATTACCCCTTCTTTTTTATGTTCCTTCCCGTAAACATTTTCAGTGTAAGGGCCCATAAAGGTCACCCCAATCACAAGAAATGCAGCAAGTAAGACGAATTCATTCCTCGAATTCCGTTATACCTATTAATTCATACAAGCCCTTATATTTCAAGAGATTGCAGTTTCCAATACGAGAAACAAGGAACAGGAGCAATCACTTTGTAAGACAGGTAATAACATCGAAACGCCATATGTTTCATACGGTGAATTATACGTGGCTTGCTCAAGAGCCAACACGCCAGTAGTATATAAATGGGCATACTAGCGCAGGCTTCAGGCTGAGGTACGAGGTGCCGAGCCACTGACCGATTGCTCTGACGTCACGGAAGCCATCTTGGATGAGCGTAACGGGACACAGCGTAACGGGACAAGTAGTACCGCGACTTTGACCATGACCTTGACCCCGGCGACCATCTTGGATCCGCCATCTTTAAATCGATCGTCCCACTCATTATGATGAAATTTTCGTCTCTGTCGCCATATTGATTTTTTTCTGTTCCACTGGAGGCCGCCATCTTGGATACCGTCTAACTTGTTTCAGCTGTTTGTTCCTAGATAGCGTCAGCATCGCTCTTGACTTTTTTCTGTTCCACTGGAGACCGCCATCTTGGATACCGTCGACTTTGTTTCTGTTGTTTGTTCCTAGAGAGCGCCAGCGTCGCTCTGTCTCGTCACATAAGGTTGATGTTCCATTACCTACCATAGCTATTATGATCCTTATCTACATTTTAAATTTAATTTTTTATGAAAAATATATTGGAAACGCTGTGATTCGAACCATCGCAGCTCTGATCTCTAGGTTGGAAAACATACGCCTTTAACCGCTCGGCCATCGAGACATTTACCAGACTGAAAATTAAATAAGGTATATATAAAAATAACATGCATATTTGGACTTGTAATTTTTTTTAAATTTAAAGTAATAATAGCACCACCTGTTCGAGACAGAACCACCATCTTGTATTAAGATGTAACTGTTGCAATTATCGTTATGGTCGCCATCTTGAAAATCCGTATTTTTTATGCTAGAGATGCGGGAAATAGTTCAAAATTCATTAAATAAAATGGCAATAAATATAATGATTGATTATATCGATTCCCGTCCTTGGTTCGATACCGGTGAGGGTAAAAAATAAAAAAAAACATCAGATCCTTCCTCCACAGAAGCCACCTACAGACTGATCTACCGTTACCAATACCAAGGTTCATATATCGTCAGCTGATATGACGTCATGTCCGCCATCTTGTCTTCATCCGCTGGAGACCACCATCTTGTTTTCGTCTGCTAGAGTGTACCGATACCATGTTAGTATAATTATCTGGTCACCATACCTTTGTCCTCAACTGTTGACCTTGACCTTGAACTTTGACCTTGAACTTTGACCTTGATCTTTGACCTTGACCTTGAAATTTGACCTTGACCTTTATCTACGACTTTTACCTTGACGAACATCATGGATCCGACCTTTTAAGTTCAGTACATGCTACCAGGAGCTACCACCTGCTGGAGTACACCATCTTGTGTGTGTACTCGTCTTATAGAGTACATTTCCATCTGAATAATTTAATTCCAACCCACTTCAGTGCAGTAAACATTTATTACCGAGGTGCCCCTGCCATCTTGAAATTTGGACACCATCTTGAAATCGTGTAATTATTTAGCTAGAAATTCAGGAAAAAGTTCAAAATGCATTAAATAAATTTGCAAACAATATACTGATTAATTAATTAGATCGACTAAGGTCCTTGGTACGAACCTGGAAGAAACTAAAAATAATCTTAATTTTTAGGTAAAAATGCCTCATAAAATGACAGGTTCGAAAATAAAACACAAGTTCTTTTACAAACATAATACTTATTACATAATTTATATTCTACTACAGGATCACTTGCGAAAGCCAGCAATCTTATAATCATTTAGAACCTTCATAGAAGCAAAATGACTAATTCTTAGCTCCAATGGGTTTATACTAGACAGAGACCAACCAGAACCTTTACTAACATAGTCCTCCTCTTCTTGACAGAGTTTCTGGGCACCGTGTTTAACAGTTTGCTTCTCATCGTCAGAACTGTAAATTGTAACAGCCGATGTCTTGAGAGAATTTCTTCTCTAGGTCCTTAGAATGGATACGATTTACCATATAAACAGTTCAGTCACAAGTTATACTTTAATTTCCGTATGTTGTTACTTCATAACTAAGCTGATTGATTATGTTCTACCTGATATCCTCAAGAGAAATAAAAATGTCTTTAGCTCCAAATGATCAATCGACTCCAAATGGCTCCAACAGCTCCAAATGCTCCAAATGGCTCCAACAGCTCCAAATGCTCCAAAAGGCTCCAACAGCTCCAACAGCCTCCAAATGCTTAAGACAGCTCCAAATGGCTCCAACAGCTCCAAAAAGGCTCCAAATGCTTCAAAAGGCTTCAAATGCTCCAACAACCTCCAAATGCTTAAGACAGCTCCAAATGCTCCAAATGGCTCCAACAGCTCCAAATGGCTCCAAATGCTTAAGACAGCTCCAAATGCTCCAACAGCTCCATCTTCAATTGGTTCCAACTGATTACAATTACTTTTCTTATCGAACTTGGCATGATTACTGACATGTCTTTATTAGTATACATTTTGACTGGCAGTGGTAACGTTTTTTACACCTTTAAGTTATAAGTTTTATTTAGAAATCAGATTTCGATAAATGGTAGATACCATATGGAAAAAAAATATTAATTTATCTACAAGTTTATACACATACATTTAATTTAAGCCATTATTGTATGTAGCCAGCTTTCCTCAGTTCTTTGAGTATGAAGGATATTTCTTTAATGTTCGAGTAGTTTCCTGCACAAAGCGATCCATGTAGTAGTCGTAGCCTGTCAACCAATATGTTAGGATCTTCCCATGAGGTATAATCAATCTCTTCTGCTGCGTTCATCATCCTTGCATGTTTATAATAAATATTATTATCTCTGGTGTCTATCGTTTTAACACCAACCACAAGGTCACTTTCGTCATCGTGCCAGTGATTATCACAAGCTTGATCAGGATAATTTATTTTATTACGTTTCCATCGTTTTGGTCTCAAGCCACCATCACAGTCTTCGCTCTTGCATGCTTTTGGTGCTTCAGCACAGTACTCAATCATGGCAGCCTTAGATGTGTCAGCACAGTCTTCGTTCATGCCAGCTTCTGATGTGTCACCACAGTCTTCAATCATGTCAGCATCACAAACTTGATCAGGATAATTTATTTTATTACGTCGTTTCCATCGTTTTGGTCTCAGACCGCCATCACAGTCTTCGATCTTGCCTGCTTTAGGTGCTTCAGTACAGTACTCAATCATGTCAGCCTCAGATGTGTCACCACAATCTTCAATCATGTCAGCTTCAGATGCTTCATCAAAGTCTTCGACCTTGTAAGCTTCAGGTGGTTCTACATCTTTCACATTTTCATGGAGACGACTAGATATTGGAGTAAATATTTTTTTCATTTCTAATGTGGTTACAACTTCCTTCGTTTGTTTTAAATTTTAAATTATTATCTTGATCTATATCAGTAATTTTAGCATTAGCTTTTTCGCCTTCGTTCCTCTTCCGCGATGTTGTAGCCCAGTCTTCGTTATCTTTATTCATCTTAATTGTACAGGTCTTGCAATGTCTATCCAAGTAATATCATCTACCAAAGGATTTCTGACACTGACTGCAATGAAATGGTTTTTGACAAGGATCCAAATTACACTCGCTTCTCTCATGTCGTTTAGCATTCTTTCTCAAGGTAAACACCTTGCTACAGTATCTACAGTGATGACGTTTTGATACAGTAACAAATCCCGAATCAGGATTCATATTAGTTGCTGAGACTAATGCCAGATGCAAACTAAGAGTTTTAAATAAGATATATTACTTAAATAGAATTTTTTAATTATTTCATCAGCGAGAATTAATTTATCTCATTCAAAGGTACTTGTTGCAAGTAGTTCTGCTTTTCAACATCAGATGTCGCCACATGTTACTTGCAGGTAAATAATATTTAGTTCTTTTATGCGGGATGCAGGATGCTCACTAACGATCGCAAATGAAGGATGGCTTCGCTAGACTCCAAGGAGAAGGAAGTTCGTCCTTCCTGTTAGTGTTTCTTAGATTTCTCAGAGATTATTATTAGACTGAGTAATGATATTTTTTTAAATTTCCACCTGGTAAAAATATTACAAGTGTTGATTAAGTAGCAGAAATTCACTAATTACATGTAACCTTGAATAAAATGACATGCCTCATTAAGTAAAAAAATCCTTCATGCAGAGATAAATTTCTCATCTGTAACCAGAAGCACTCGGAGAAAACCATAAGATTTCAAGTCAGGAATAATCAGAAGCACTCGGAGAAAACCATCATATGTCTAGTCAGGAATAATCAGAAGCACTCGGAGAAAACCATCAAAATATTGTCAAGAATAATAAGGAGCACACGGAGAAAACCACCATAACTTTGACAAGAATAATTCGAAAGCACACGGAGAAACCACCAAAAGTTTTCTTAGATATCATAAAATTACAAAAAGAAATAATAAAAAATTTAAAATAAAAACTAAAAATACAAAAACAAAATCTGGCTTATACTGGAACTCTAACTTTGCACTACAATGAGATGGCGCTCTCTAGGAACAAACTACAGAAACAAAGTCGACGGTATCCAAGATGGCGACCTGCAGCGGAACAGAAAAATACATGAGCGCCGCTGGCGCTATCTAGGAACAAAGAACAGAAACAAAGTCGACGGTATCCAAGATGGCGGTCTCCAGTGGAACAGAAAAAAGTCAAGAGCGATGCTGACGCTATCTAGGAACAAACAGCTGAACAAAGTCGACGGTATCCAAGATGGCGGCCTCCAGTGGAACAGAAAAAAATCAATATGGCGACAGAGACGAAAATTTCATTATAATGAGTGGGGCGCTCGATTTAAAGATGGCGGATCCAAGATGGTCGCCGGGGTCAAGGTCATGGTCAAAGTCGCGGTACTACTTGTCCCGTTACGCTGTGTCCCGTTACGCTCATCCAAGATGGCTTCCGTGACGTCAGAGCAATCGGTCAGTGGCTCGGCACCTCGCACCTCAGCCTGAAGCCTGCGCTAGTATGCCCATTTACATACTACTCACGCCGAATAGTTTGTTTTCGCTCCTGCCTGACAAACAAAAAACAACATTATTTACCTTTAAGCTTTGCAATAAAAGTTTATATATAAATGTGCATAGAGAATTGTTTTTCGTTTACATCTAAATCAATTACATAGCTGGATTCGAACGTGTTAAATATTTCATAATCGAACTTGGTTAAAAATTTAAAAACATCATTGTCGACGACAACTCATTAAAAAAATCTAACCACGTCCCCTTAAATGAAGCCTCTTCACTCTGCGTAATGTCCGGGCAATACCTGGTACTCGAGTTATACACATTAACACATACATGTCCTTAGGTTCGCACCTCAGGATGTCCTGTTCAGGCGGCTGATACCAAATATCGTCAAATATGAGAAATTATAGACATAAACATTGAAATTAAGAAATCCCCTCGTATAATTATTTAATGGATTCATTTCCATGAATATATATTTTCTTTTTTGTTTTTTCAATCTGTTATGTCAATTTGCATGATAAATTACTGCTTGGTTAGGTGCCACCTCGACACGTTGTTGCTATCGCAGACAGTAAAAGGTATAGGCGAAGATGATGGGGAAATCAAATACATTCACGTTACCGTTTTACACAGCTGCTGTGGAATGAGTTATGCACTAGAAATTTTAAAGCAAATTAGCTCCCAAAAAGTATTTTTTTGACCTGCGTATAAACGATTTGTTGTAAAAATCTTGCTGCTTAAAGAAATGACAAACTGTCAAATACCCAGAAACATATTCACCGTGACGTATTAATCAAAAGACGTTATCACGGCAGCAGATAACACAATGATCCGGGAACAAAAGATAAATATTAATTTTAATCCGGCGAGGTACTGCTATGTTTCACAGCTAGCTTAGCTTTGCAGGAGCAAAGAGTTAATTTTCCTTATTCTACTTCTGAATCCACGAAAACATAATTTGTGAATTCAATAAAATTCTTTGGACAAACGCCCTTTGCAATTTTTGGCTGTTTTTTTTTAAGTGCATAACGCAAAATAAATATTAAATCAAAACATAAACCCTCAGATTTAGGCTGGTTCTCTGTGGGTTTATGTTTTATTTCTATTAACTATTCTATCTTCTATTAATCTATTACTGTTTAGTTTTATTTCTAATTTTGCGTTTTTGAATTTTTTTCGTGTCAAACAGTACAATACTTCAATGGCGTATGCCCAAAGAATTATATTAAATCAAAATTCCCTATTGCATGATTCATTTAAAGTATATATAAATTGTAAATGTCTACGTTTTTGTGTTGATTGTAATGTCATTCTCAAATTATAAAGAAAATATGTATTTATTATCACTTTCATATTTCCAATGTGTACATCTCTTTTAAGGTTTTGGTCAGTGGTTCCGCAAAGTCTTGATTTGGCGTATAATACAAATATTTATCTATTTATTTCTGCAGACATTACACTGATCTGTTAGCACAGCTTTTACATTTTCTGGCGGATAAGCAAGATGTCCGGTCTCGAATCGCGGCCGGGCAGGGAATTTTTTACTTGTGGAAAATTTCCTTTTCCGGGTTCAGGACAGGTTGTGCTGTCTCTTCGCCGCCATACCGCGGAAGGCAAGGTTGAACCCCCGCGGTATCACCTCTACCAGCCGGCCGTATCACGTCCTTTACGTATCCACGAGCTGATGGTTAGGGATTGAACCAGCCACTGGATTGGCCGGCCCATCAACATCACTGCAGGCGCTGGCCCGAGCCCACGTGTGTACTTATCGGATGTGGCGGTGGATACACGGATATAGCCTGTGTCATGCAACTTGTCTCAAGTGTCCATAATATCTGTTCCGTCACATCGCTGAGCAAGGCCGTGCCAACAAGGTGAAAAAGCGGTGGCTAGATTGGGGTGGGGGGTGGGGGTTGGGGGGGGGGGGCGGTGTGATGGTTCAAAAATATGTATTTCACCCACTAAAAACACCTTTTCCATTAAGGAAACAATAGGCGAGACCGTGTTTGATAACAAATCTAAATTTTGATTGTGATTTTATGCTAATTTTTTACATTATTAATAACGTTTGCTGTAACAACCTCCACAATATCTCATTCTAAACCTCACTCCGCCATAAACATTATTAAAAATGTCGACACCCCCTCCCATCTTAATGAATAGTTTGCACGTCCTTCATACTGGGTTTGCCTGAGCTTCTCGGTGTTTGTCGATATGTTGGCCATATTATCTGTTCAGTATCATCGATCGTGTCTTTGTCCAAAGTCTTTTTTGTCTTTATTTACTATTCTTTAGGTAATTGCATAGTCGTCGTCAGGGTACTCTGCCCGTCTGTGATGTAATACTTCTCTAATTCCTTCCATGGAATTGTCTGTGTGTTTCCATATGCATCGTTTTTGTCCGTTATTGGGGTTTCTCGTGACATACAGTGTAATTAGCAGTGGCGTATACCAAAGAAAAATCTCAAATCAATCCTTTCAAGTGCAAGAACCTTTCAATCAACGTAACTTTTCTCATATTCGACACTTATTAAATTATTGCCAGTGGTACCCATTTACCATTGGCAGAAGGATAATTAAAACATAACTAAAACTTTTTTTTAGAACGATCAAATACTAAACATGAGCTGCTCTGTATTTTTTGTAAATGTAACATAAATAATCATGATACATATGTCTGTAAATTCGTATATTTACATTAAAACAACCCTATCACCACAAAATAGTGTTCGCAGAAATACTGGGTTCAAACTCTTGACCCAGTACGTCCAGTGGTTAAAGTTATTTGTAAACCGTGCTCTGAATAGCTTAAACTATTAACTGCGCACACAAAAACCATTATACAACAAAATAAAAATATTAAATTAAATTTGAATGAAACATGAATCAAAATATAAAATTATGCCAATTTTCGTAAAAATACTAAGTATTATCTCGAAAAACGTATTTCATAATAGTTTATGCAAAAATAACCATATCCATGTGTTGCACAAAGTTACATTATATTTCTTGTAGTATTACAAACTATTTCTTGGCAACTGGTTTACCAAAATAATATTTGTAAAAGTACAGAATATTTTTTGTGTGTACGTTAACACAGCTGGAGCGGGCAGTCGTCATCGTGGGTCGGTGACGTGAATGACCTCGGTCAGATTGGGCGGGAGGTGACGTGAATGACCACAGGCAGATAGGGCAGGATTATGACGTGAATGACCACGGGCAGATAGGGCAGGATGGTGACGTGAATCACCACGGTCAGATTGGGCGGGAGGTGATGTGAATCACCACGGTCAGATTGGGCGGGAGGTGACGTGAATGACCACGGTTAGATTGGGCGGAAGGTGACGTGGATGACCTCGGTCAGATTGGGTGGGAGGTGACGTGAATGACCACGGTCAGATAGGGCAGGATGATGACGTGAATGACCACGGGCAGATAGGGCAGGATGGTGACGTGAATGACACGGTAAGATTGGGCGGGAGGTTACGTGAATGACCACGGTCATATTGGGCGGGAGGTGACGTGAATGACCACGGTCAGATTGGGCGTAAGGTGACGTGAATGACCACGGTCAGATTGGGCGGGAGGTGACGTGGATGACCTCGGTCAGATTGGGCGGGAGGTGACGTGAATGACCACGGTCAGATTGGGCGGGAGGTGACGTGGATGACCTCGGTCAGATTGGGCGGGAGGTGACGTGAATGACCTCGGTCAGATTGGGCGGGAGGTTACGTGAATGACCACGGTTATATTGGGCGGGAGGTGACGTGAATGACCACGGTCAGATTGGGCGGGAGGTGACGTGGATGACCTCGGTCATATTGGGCGGGAGGTGACGTGAATGACCACGGTCAGATTGGGCGGAAGGTGACGTGAATGACCACGGTCAGATTGGGCGGGAGGTGACGTGGATGACCTCGGTCAGATTGGGCGGGAGGTTACGTGAATGACCACGGTCATATTGGGCGGGAGGTGACGTGAATGACCTCGGTCAGATTGGGCGGAAGGTGACGTGAATGACCACGGTCAGATTGGGCGGGAGGTGACGTGGATGACCTCGGTCAGATTGGGCGGGAGGTGACGTGAATGACCACGGTCAGATTGGTAGGGAGGTGACGTGAATGACCACGGGCAGATTGGGCAGGACGGTGACGTGAATAACCACGGCCAGATTGGGCAGCATGATTCGATGTGGTTTGCAGTTGGTGGAAGTCATAACAACAAAAAAGCAATTCCTAAGTTAGGGAAGAAATGTTATTGCTAGCGAAACAATCGAAAAAATAAATTGTCTCGTCAGGAATTGAACCCAGGAATTATAAAAACCGCTCAAATTCTTGGACATTTTATGGAGGAAAAAAATACAATTAATATTTTATACCTACTAAATATTTTGTGAAAATACATCCAGCGAATGTTTTTGCGGGAATACAAATTATATTTGTCTTTATCTAAATAAATTGTAAATAAGTACATAATATGATTTTTTTAGGACACATTATCGTCAGTCCTCTATGACGTAGTCATTAGAACGAAATATCTAATGTGTTTCCAGTTTTGTGAAGTTTAAGGGAAGACGAATAATAATTTTTCTGACTACATATATCTTTTTAGATACTTTAGCAAGACAGGCAATTCTGAGTTTCCGTTAATCTGCTAGGGCAAAATAAATTGATACAGGACTGGTTAGCAGATTATTTTTGTAATGGCTGTTTATCACGATTAATGTATTTAAGTAATATCAATCACTATCTGCTTTTCATGTTATTCTTTAAACGTCGCGTTTTTTAGTGGAATGAAGTGTTTAAATCTGTCGTCTAAATACCATGCGTCTTCGCTTCTTTTACCATCATTATACTTTCTATTCTTTTTTTTTACCTGGTCAGATTTTCGTCTATTTAATACGTGTGTGGTAATTTATGATAGTGTGGAGGAGTGTTAACAGATAGTGGCAATATATCTCTGTTTTTTAAGGTTATTTCTTTAAAGCAGTTGCCATTAATTTTGCTGTCAAGGCATTGATTACTCTCTAATTAGCGGCTGCCAAGGCTGTAGTATTTTACTATTTACAGATAAATGAAGCTTAATATTTCAGTGTATTGCGCCTCAATCAAAGCAAAGTCAAACATAGGAGTTTTCAAACTACCCGGAAGTGTTTTTAAGTCATTAGCCCCCCGTTCCTGTTCGGCGCGGATGCGGTCTACAAACGTGACGTAATTTAGATTTAATGAGTAAGTACTTATCAAGTACTTATCATGAACTTATCATGGTATCGTAAGTGTCCGGTGTTTTCAAAAAATTCTATACCTACTAACACTTACTGCCCATAACTAAAGTATTACTTTGTCATCATTGTTTTTTTTTTTCTTATGAGACAACCGAAACACAGATTGTTTAGAATGCTTGCGCGAAAGGGCTACACATAACGTTCAAATCTATTCATTTTAAAAACCTACAATTCTGTAGTACAATTGAGTTGATGTATCAGTATTGTGTAAGCCATGCAAGCGCCCTAAGAAAGTATTTTTACTACTTGATTACAAAACTGTGAGATTTCTCTACATTCTTTCAATTTAATATGATTGTATTATACACATAAAACTTCCTTAGTAAATTTATTAAATGACGGTGAAAATCGCATCCGAATCCATTGTGTAGTTTAGAATAAGTAAGCGAACAGGTAGAGAGACGCGGATAGCGGCTATTTTTAGAGATTTAAGCAGTTGTAAAAATTAAAATTATTTTGTCTTCGAACATTTTTGAAACTCACAGGTCACAGATCAAATATTGGATGAAAATATTTTCAGAAAATATTAGATAGTAAAATGAGTCATTTCGTCTCTCTCTCTCTCTCTCTCCCCAAAAAAATCTTTTTTTAACATTTAAAAAGGAAACGACAGGAAAATATTCATAAAACGGAAAATAAACGCATCAGTCGTTACTCATGTCTGTTTGCATGCCATTTTGGTGTATATTATATTTAGTATAATAGTTAAGTATAATATATTTAGCCATTGTAAGATCTCTTGTGTCCATTTGCCTAAGTAAACTGTTTTTTTTATTGCGGAGGCGTTAGGCCATAGTAATAGTCAGCGTGCTATGAGCTAACCCTATCCTGAAGTCTGTTTATGAGAAATGAATATTTTTCATTTTTCTCAGAGATCAAAGCATCGTATATCCTCAAATATTATATAATGCTATGCAAGTCGATGTCATTTTAGGCCGGTAGTTCATTCAGGGCATGGCCGGGCGCGTACACACCCGAGAAGCGCACCCAATGTGATGCTAAGCAGTCTACTCGAGATGCCAGAGGCTTACAGCCGTGCTCGGAAAAAACAACGCGAGTGAAACTATATCTAAAACTGTCGATGGCGAGAAGTAAGTATACATTTTTGCCTAAGATATAGATTTAAAAATATGTAACAGCTATCGACAGGAGATATTTAAACATTAAATCTTATATAAAAAGCATTAAACTGTGTAGAAAATATATTCACTAGAAATAAAAGTTTATGTGCTATCTCAACATATGACATACTTTACAGACATGAACACAAAGATCAAATTGTCTTTAAATTTACTTAGGACAAAATTTTAGTGTGTAGTAAAATTTACGTGGGGTGATAGAAATTTTCGCTCTTAAATGGAACAGTTTACTTTTAATTACTAATATTTCTAATGAACCAGTATGTAAAGTTCAAAATAGCTTTTGTATTTTAAAGAATAAAGAAGGTAATCTATCAATATTGGGGAAGGTAGTTCAACGAGAGGGGTTGTATTGGCAGGGGACTTAGTTTCAAGAATGTGTTAGAATTGCTTTAAATTTTATGAGAATAAAAATAGGAGTAAACAATGAATGGCTGTGGGAGGTTTTGTCGTAATAATTAACTATTTCATTAGGTATTAAGTACACACATTGGCTTTATTGACCAGTATGTAATCATAGAAATTATATCTATTATTTCTTTATAACATTAAAAAAAATTAAGCGAAGCATTTGAGCCAGTGGAATAGTTTAAGCCTCGATTACTTTGTGACAGTTTTGTAGGCGCTCGTCGGCGAATAATCTATAACTCGTGTGAGCTTATAATTAGTTCTGCGAGAGTGTAAGAGTGAAAAGGGAAAGAGGGGGGGGGGGTGTCGTTTGGACCATGTTAAAAGTTCTGAGGGCCAATCATCAGACTAAATCATATGTGTATGTGCTTAAAGTCTTCTTTGATACCGAATAAATGAGATAAATAATTATCCCACCATTAGTAAGTGGAGACCAGCAAAGTTTACGTTATTTTCTGGTTCTAGGCCAAACACACACACACACAATTCGAAGTCTATTGTTAATTGGCTGCTAGCAAATTTTACGTTCCGCACGGATAGAGTATGTAGGGGTTGTATGTATGTTGTAACTGTAAGTTTGTTATTGGTTTTTCTCCCTTCATGGCGTATCGAACTACCGAGGATTCAATGCGTACGATATCCAAAATGAGCAGCGGTATTAATTCTAGCCCGACTTAAAAAAAAAAAGTGTGCGTGGAGTTCACGTGTGACAGAAGTGAAACTGTTTGTTTATTATATTATTAGATATAGGAAAATAATTCTCTTTAGCCGAGGTCGCAAATTAAAAATATATATGCAAGTATGCGAGCGCTAAATTATGCCTTTGCGCTAGTACGCAAGTGTGCAAGTATGAAATTGTGCAAGTATGCAAGTATGCAAGTTTACAAGTATGCAAGTGTACAAGTATGCAAGTGTGCTAGTATGCTGCGTCATTTCTACCTCTTTCCTACAATCTCCTCCTGTACCGGTTCCCCCACCACGTACCTAACTATTCCCCTCATGCAATCGGAATTTTCGTAACGCTCTAAAATAATAGCCCCTTCAACATTAAGTTTCATTTAAGGAAATAAATTGCGCAGGGTTTTCTAAAGAATTGCATTTATGCCGAAAGAGATTGCCTCTTAACGAAGACTTGGTCGCCGATACATGTAGTTGTTGCAACGAACAGAATAGCCGCTGAAGTTCACTGTTCGCTGCTCAGCCTCATCGCATCTCGGCACACGTATTCGAGACGCTCGTCGCTGGTTCGGCAGGCAGGTATTCCACGCACACCCGCACAGTCGGGGCTTATCTCCGATCCAGAGACACCCACGTGACCGCAGCTACATTCTAACGAGAGTACGAGCAGACCTCCAGCATGCTCTAGATCCCCGCGAAGTAGGGGGATTATAACAGAAGCTGTCTTCTCCCACAAAAAGCATTCCTGCTGTCAGCAGTTCGGTATCTGAGGGTACGAAAATGGTACCTGCTCAAGACCTGAAAGATCTTACGGGCTCAAAAGTATGTTAGTCATTACCGATAACTTTTCTTGCTTGATTGAGGTTTATGCCATTTCCAGCATAACAGCACACACCATCTGCCGGACAGTAGACAAGTAATTTTTTCTTCACGTGGGATACTGCCATTCTATGCTTGAAGGCTTCCATGAGCTTCATGGGACAGTGTAAACAGGTGAAGTACATTCACGTGAACCTTCAACTGCGTGTAACACTATCCTAAAAATACTGAATAAATTATGCTGAATAAAAGGTTTTCAAAGAGGTAATCTAACAATTATAGCCAAGGATGGATGCAAAGGTTGAAGTAGCAAATAGTTACATTAACTTAGTTCGTTTAATCATGGGCAAAGGCCTCACGTGGTTATCATACAAATACATCATTCTTTCACATATAATTAATACTTGCTTAATACTGATAGTGCTAGTACACATGCCACGGCAAAATACGTGAACGCATATCTATATTTTCTTTAGGATTAAATGCTTGATTGAATACATAATATTAACTTGATAAGAAATTTTACAATTAAGTATTAACGCTTACACACAAGGATAAAGAACACTAACATGCCTCATTAGAGAATACAAAAACGTCAAATGAACATGCAGGCGACCGCGGCCTAATCTACACTAGGCGGTATAAGCTTACTGTAAAGCATGATAAGGCATGATATAAAAGGAAAATTTACAAATTAATACATTAAATTCATTACGAAAAAACAAGTCCTAACGAAGACTGTAGACCAGACGGGGAGAGACGTCAAACAAACTATGCATGGTATTAATACAAAAACGATCAAGGAAAACAATAAATGCCAAATTGAATTTAGACGGTGACGGCCGAAATGGAATTTATAATACAGCTATTACCAAGTACCGTTTACATTACTGTAAGGGTCACCACCTTACAACACTTACGTGCATTCTCCCCGCTGTCACACACTCTCTCTAAAGCAAGTATCAGACTACATGCTTAATTCACGACCAGCACCGACTGACTGCTAACGAACAAGAACCTTCAAGGCATTACACCTAGTTTTAATTAAGCAAGAGGGCGCCACGCGCATGCGCGGACACCTCACGAGGGGAAGACAAAACACAGCACTGGACGCAGATAGGAGGGGGAAAGTAGGAAGGGAAGGAGCGCCGAAGTCCGCCGCGCGGCGCGAAATTCAAGTGACGCGCACCGACCACTTCAACTCCCCCACCCTTGACGAACGCAACCGCGAGCCTCGCCAACCAAGTCACAAGGACACGAGGAACTGCAGGTCCGGTCACAACTCTTGAAGTAACTCAAATGTCAAGCCAACACAATTCCATGTGTGTACAAATACAAACAATGTTTCTAAATAACAATTTCTTGATATCTAACTGATGATTTCTTGAAGTAAGTTCAACACATTTCTCTGTGTATACGAATACAAACAATGTTTCTAACTAGCAATTTCTTGAAGTGAGTTCATGACTGGCATAGTTTCCGTGTAGGACACCAAGTAAGGATAATCAGTGTATCCACAGAAATAAAGAGTCTTCAGCGTTTCCACTGAAATAAAGAGTCTTCAGCATTTCCACTGAAATAAAGACTCTTCAGCGTTTCCACTGAAATAAAGACTCTTCAGCGTTGAAGAGAAAGTTTAGAGTACGGGACGTCCCTAATAAATTCAATTTCGAACAGCATCTTCTTCATCCCAGAGTAGCAGGAAAAGCATGCCTTCCCCCAGCGCGACACCAGGGCAAGAACGGCGGGCGTCCCCACCGCCTGCCCACGCTCGACGCCTGGCAGGCAGGGCCATCCGAAGCGGCCGCTGCAGGAGAGTCAGTCTCCGCACGCGTCACGGCCCCTCACGGGCAGGAGACGGCGGCGACTCCATGCCACCGCTCCTCATCGGTGACGTGACGGCGACCAACGTCCCAGCAAGCAAGTGACCTCGCAGACACGACGAACCCGGCGGGCGGCTGCGGTCACGCTATCTCGGGCAGGGCGAGGAGCGTCGGGTGCGCTGCGGCGCGAAGTCCTCTTCTGGGCGTGGCGGGAGCATCGGTGGGAGGAAAGGAAAAAAAAAAAGAGAAGGAAACACGAACACCCAAACAACAACAAAAAAAACTAAGTCCAAAAAAAGGAAAAAAAAAATTATTGATGAAATTTCTTTAATTGACCCACATGGGCCTTTTTATATTTTCTAGAACCAGAAGGGTTACGCAATAGGACCGTGTTGTCTCCCAAAAATCTATCAATCACAAATGGCCCAACAAAAGCAGAAATCAATTTTGAATTAACATTATCAGCCAGTTTTGGCAATTTAAAATTCTTTAAGAGAACCAAGTCATTAACAGCAAAACCATGAGGTCTCCGCGTAGCGTTATAAGAGGCGGCTACAGCCTCGCGGGCCTTCTTAAGATTACAACTCACATCGTCAAGCATGGCCTCCAGGGAATCACTGTCAGACGCGAGTTCCAGAGGCGGCAGTCCCCAGGAGTTAAGCAAAGGATGGGTCAACTCACGGCCCATGAAGGGGATGGAAGGGGGAAACCCTGTCGCCATATGGACAGCAGAATTAAACGCCACGTTGATGAATTCAAGGTCACTGTCCCACAATGACTGGTCATCCCTGTAATAAGCAGTTAGAGTGGCTTTAAGCACCTTGTTTACACGTTCAGACTGATTACCCTGGGGGCAATAGGGACTACTGTAAATGGGTTTAATAGCCCATTCAAAACACATATCCTTAAATAATACAGACCGGAAGTAACGGGCATTATCACAGGTTATCATAGCAGGAGCACCAAAAAATTTCCACACTTGCTCTCTTAAGGCTTTAACAATACTAGTCGCCTTCATATTTTTTAAGGGGAGTAGTAACACAAATTTGGAAAAGATGTCCAGAACCACTAGAATGCAAATATTTCCCTTTTTGGAGCGTGTAAGGGGGCCAAAAATATCCATATGCAGAACGTGCCATGGAGCAACCGGGGGATCCACACAATACAGGCCAACCTTGGCACATTGCGGGGGTTTAGAAACCTGGCAGTCAACACAGGACCTCACGTGGTGACGCACGTCTGCACGTAGTTCGGGCCATGCCAGATGCGCGCTGATGCGGCGGAATGTTTTTTCGATACCCAAGTGAGCACCCAACAATGAGTCATGAAAGTACTTAAGAACCATCGGACGAAGGGAGGCAGGAACCACTGCCTTCCTCTGCTTGCCTGATTTCCCTGTGTAATAAATTACACCTTGTTCCTCTACGTAGGGCGTAACAGTGCCATGATGCAAATCCCTGCGTATGCGAACACACAGCGGGTCATCCTTCTGACAATCACGGATACTAAGAAAAGACTCTGGGAAGACCTTGCACACCGCGGCACTAATCGGCTCAGAACAAGATACTGGCAAGGCACTGGTGTCAAACTCCTCAGGGGTAAACATCCGTGACAACGTGTCAGCGACCACATTGTCACTACCCTTAAGATGGTGTAGCTTAAAGTTAAAGCGGGACAGCCGTAACACCCAGCGCCCTAATTTCCCTAGCTGGTTAGGGTGGTTAAATAACCAGCTAAGTGCCTGATTGTCAGTGTACAGGTCAAATTCCTGACAGTCCAGGTACGAGGCGAACTTCTCAACGCCGAACAAACATGCAAGCGCCTCCTTCTCATACACGCCGAGACGCCTTTATCCGTCTGTCAACGATCGGCTAGCATAAGCTATGGGACGTAATCTATCATTTTCGAGGTGACCTAGGACGGCTCCTAGAGCAATACTAGACGCATCGACCTGAAGTGCGAACCTACGCTGAAAATCCGGAAGGATCAAAACGGGAGGAGAAGAGACAAGGGCCTTAAGATTATCAAAGGCTTTCTGTTGCGCGTCACCCCATTCAAAGGCTGTGTTTTTCTTGCGCAACTTATTCAACGGACCACAAACCGCAGCATAGTCCGGTATAAAGCGTGCATAGTAACCTGTCATGCCTAGGAATCTCTGAATTCCTTTGACGTTTTTAGGGGGCGGAAAATTAACTATGGGTAAAACCTTGTCAGGGTCCATAATGAGCTTTCCCTTAGAAATAATGTAACCAAGGAACTTAACATGGTCCTGGGCCAAACGAAGTTTGTCAGGATTAACAGTTAACCCAGCCGCTCGAAGACGGTCAAACACCTGAGTTAGATGTTGTTTGTGCTCTTCTAAGCTAGCGCTATAAACAATAATATCATCAATATAGTTAAAGACAAATTTATACTTTAAATCAGAAAGAATATGGTCCAGCACGCGGCTCATGGCCTGACTACCAAATGAAACTCCCATGGGCACCCTATTGAACTGAAATTGTCCCCAAGGGGTAGAAAATGCGGTGTATTTACGGCAATCAGGATGCAGGAGGATTTGATGGAAACTGGCGTTCAAATCGATGACGGAAAAAATGGCTGCCTCTACTAGGTGTTGTAGAGCGCTCTCTACCGTCGGTAATTCGTAAGAGTCCTGAATGACCTTATCATTTAGAGATTTGAAGTTGTGAACCAAGCGAAATTCTCCAGCCTCCTTTTTAGGAACTAGAAAAGTAGGCGAGCTAAAATCAGAAATAGATGGGGCAATGACCCCAGCTTCCATGAGGTGATCGACAATAATCTTCATTTTTTGTAGTTTAGGGGGTGATACTCTGTGGCCTTTGGCCTTAACAGGCGTGCGATCCTTCAAATAAAACTTATAGGGCAATACATCACACCTACCTATACGACTGTTTATTACGTCAGGATAACGACTGAAAACGTCCGAAATCAGAGAGTCTCTGAAGGTCATGTCACTCATGTCAGGACAAGACATGACTTCAGGGGCGGCATTCTGCGGAATTAATTTAATTTTTAATGAAGGGCGAAAGCCAAAAACAAGATGCTGATTAGCCACGTCAATCAAACAACGAGTTTTCCCCAGAAAATCCAGACCAAGGATAAGTGAATGACACAAACCAGGAATAATGTAAAAATGCCAGTTCCAGGAAAATCCGGCAATTTTAATGTGAAGCTCAACTGTCATGTTAGCGCGTACTACTTCTCCGTTAGCTACACAAATAATGACGTCAGGGCACGTAGTCACACGGCTCTGCAATGCAGGTAATTTATTACATAAGGAATCAAAAAAATCAGCACTCAACAAAGAACGAGTGGCTCCGGAATCCACTAATGCCGGAACAATATCACTAAACAAATTAACATGAACAAAATTGTAAAATTTATGAAAGGCGGCTTTTCTCTGACGACGATCGCGGCGACCGCTCATACGCCCTGATCGGGGCCCGTTTCCCGGACACTGGTCCCTATAGTGCCCTGCGCGGTTGCACCTAAAGCATTTGCGTAAATCACGGCTCACAGCGGGCTGCGTGCACTCAGACACCGCGTGACCGAACTTTCCGCAGTTGGCACACCTAGACCGGCTGGCCTTAAGGCGCATTAGTGGGAGGGGGGCGCCTGTCGGTAGCGCGGCCGGAGCCGACAAGGGGCTCGGTTACACTAACCGCACAATCAACGAGCTGCGGCGCGCGCGTAGCACGAGCAGACTGAGAATAAACATTCACAGCAGGCTGAAATTCTAAGTTTTTAGGCTTATAAAACCGCGATGTAGATGAAATGGGGAATTCCTCCTTATATTTTCTAACAGCGAGCAAGCGATTCTCCATTTCAGAGCTCCACTTGCGTAAAGCATTCAAAGTTGTGGGAGGACTAAGCATGGCGCTATGTTGAAGCACAAGCGGAGAGACATTCCCTAATATAGTTTGTACTAACTCAGTTTCCGTGAGATTTAAATTAAGAACGGCCGCATAATTGGCCACGGAATTAATGAACTGAAGAGTGGGCTCGTTAGGCAATTGAAACCTAAATACTAAGTCACGTTTACAGCTCTCAAGCACACGTGGAGGACAGGCAAATTGCAAAACTGAGCTTTTGAACTGAGCAAAAGAAAGATTCTGAGTAATTGCGTCAGTAAGTAATTGCAAAAATGCGGCTCCACAAAGACTCAGCAGGGCCTTTAACAATTCTGCCTCACTAACTAATTTCAGCCCTTCATGACGTGATGCCGCACTTAAAAAATCCAAAACAGCTCGTGGCTCGCAGCTATCAAGCCGAGGAAGAAGCTTAAGGTTAGAAAAAAATATTTTTGTATTAAATTTTGAGTTCAAGGCGGGGCCAGAAGGGGGTGGGAACTGCCGAGACGGTACCTCATCAGCTGATTCCCAGGAGTTACGAACATGCTGGACGAGTAGGCTCCTCAAAACAGCAACAGTAGCGCCCTCCTCGAAGGAAACGCCCTCCTCGGAGAGGATTTGAACCAGCTCGTCACGGCGTAGACGATACACCCATCCCGTGACCGGTGACCCCATGGTGCATGCAAGACAAAAGAGAAAAACAAAAACGTTAATAGTCAGCATAACACAGCAGAGTTGCGCAGTTGAAGGCTTCCATGAGCTTCATGGGACAGTGTAAACAGGTGAAGTACATTCACGTGAACCTTCAACTGCGTGTAACACTATCCTAAAAATACTGAATAAATTATGCTGAATAAAAGGTTTTCAAAGAGGTAATCTAACAATTATAGCCAAGGATGGATGCAAAGGTTGAAGTAGCAAATAGTTACATTAACTTAGTTCGTTTAATCATGGGCAAAGGCCTCACGTGGTTATCATACAAATACATCATTCTTTCACATATAATTAATACTTGCTTAATACTGATAGTGCTAGTACACATGCCACGGCAAAATACGTGAACGCATATCTATATTTTCTTTAGGATTAAATGCTTGATTGAATACATAATATTAACTTGATAAGAAATTTTACAATTAAGTATTAACGCTTACACACAAGGATAAAGAACACTAACATGCCTCATTAGAGAATACAAAAACGTCAAATGAACATGCAGGCGACCGCGGCCTAATCTACACTAGGCGGTATAAGCTTACTGTAAAGCATGATAAGGCATGATATAAAAGGAAAATTTACAAATTAATACATTAAATTCATTACGAAAAAACAAGTCCTAACGAAGACTGTAGACCAGACGGGGAGAGACGTCAAACAAACTATGCATGGTATTAATACAAAAACGATCAAGGAAAACAATAAATGCCAAATTGAATTTAGACGGTGACGGCCGAAATGGAATTTATAATACAGCTATTACCAAGTACCGTTTACATTACTGTAAGGGTCACCACCTTACAACACTTACGTGCATTCTCCCCGCTGTCACACACTCTCTCTAAAGCAAGTATCAGACTACATGCTTAATTCACGACCAGCACCGACTGACTGCTAACGAACAAGAACCTTCAAGGCATTACACCTAGTTTTAATTAAGCAAGAGGGCGCCACGCGCATGCGCGGACACCTCACGAGGGGAAGACAAAACACAGCACTGGACGCAGATAGGAGGGGGAAAGTAGGAAGGGAAGGAGCGCCGAAGTCCGCCGCGCGGCGCGAAATTCAAGTGACGCGCACCGACCACTTCATGCTGACAGACAACATAAGCCAGTTTACCGGCCGAACGTAGTGTGATGCCTGCAGAAATCGGAGAGCAGAACGATTAAAAAAACTATCCACACAATAACCCTAAAGAGCACATTTCTCGAAAAATAATAATAAGCTTCGGGTAAGCAGCAACCAAACCAGCTGGATCTCACCTGACCACCAACTTGCTCTACCTCCAGAAGGAGACGTAACACCATCAACGATATTTGTAGCCTGGAGAACACTACATATTGATTGTAGGTGACATAGGGCCGCGATGAGTTTGTGAACGCTCATTAGACTGCAATAATGTATGCCTGCGATAGAGGTTTTTTTTTTCCTGCACTGTTTGAAATTTCATTAAATTTACAGAGTTTTCAACGTAGACTTGTCCTGAAATAAACGAGGATATAAACGTGATATCTGATAGCTGGATCTTTGTAGAATCTTATTCTTATTATGACTTCCGAGTTATATGTCTCGTTTTAAACAAGGTAAATTCAGACGTGAAAAAAATTGTTTTTTTTTTTTTTTTTTTTTTTGTTTTAGATTTCAAACGTGTTTTGATGTTAAGTTACGCACCAAGATTATTCTTGTGTATTCATGATCGAAGTATGTGAACACCGTTCCCGTAAATTTACGAAGATAAAAGTAAACTTACGAAGATCCCTGGATAATGTGTGACCAGTTTTCTTCGTAAAGTTAAGATGAAAATATTTAACAGCGTAGTAATAAGTAACACTCTGCAAGGGATTTCATCGCCTGAATAGTCCGGGTCATTCAATGACGCGTGTGCTTCGGCTGTAATTTGCTTTAATTAATGTGCCTACAGTTGACGAAACACAAACTATGCTACAGTATTTTATCACACAGCTAGTCTCAAAATCTTTGCAAAAAATACTTACCCCTAAGCTTGGATACGTCTCAGTAAATGAAATGGTTCTGAAACTAAACCAATGGAAATGCTACGATAGAAAGACTTAAATAAAACACAGGCGTGTGTGAAACTTTTGAGTGTTTCTGTGGATTAAGACTGTAAAATAAATTCGCAGGTTCTACAACATGTAGGCAAGTAAATTTTCATGGCATACGGATAATGGAAGGTATGTTATTGTCTGGAGTCCTCCAGTGCATTCCTGTTCATTAAAAAAGAACCCTTACACAAAAGTACAAGAAATACATTGTAACTTATAAAATTAGCTACAGTTCCCAGCCCCTTAAATAATATTATAAATTGTTTGCACATTCACATTTGCACTATCCTACAGCTGATAGCAAAGTTTATTTATTTATTTAGTTCGTAACTCTTAATATATTACTAAAGCTTCTCTGAAGATATGTGTGTATACAACGGATGGTATATTTATTTGCCTAAATAAATAAATGTTTTTTTTTGTATTTGGCAAGAAATTATACTTTAGCAAAAAAGAATCTTGTTGACCAAACAAAATTATTCGATTAATATTATTATTTTTTGGTTAGTTGTACAAACTAAATTCCTTTGTACATTTTATTTTGCTAGGCCATGGATGAATTTTGTTGTATCAAGTAAATTTTTGCTTCGCTGATTACGAAAAAAAAAATTTGATTTCATGCAGTACATTTTTTTTTCTGAGTATTAGAATACGATCCGATAGAAATACAGATATTAGCCGTAACTGGTCGGGAGCGTCAGCTCTGATAGAGCAAGGGGACACTAAGGGCGACACTTACTTGCGCATCAACACGCCTTATAGCCTCTACGCGCCAGGCACTGAACGCAGTCTTTGCCCCGGTAGCACTCCATTTTTAAGCTGTTTCGCTACGATTTTATGGTGAAATTTTAAAACTGGAGATTCCCTGCACGTCTGTATACTACAAATCAAGCTGACCATTTTGTTTTCATACCTTAAATATCAGTGAAAACACCCGTTTCAGCTCTTTTCCTGTCTAATAAATGCTCGTTCAAAAACTATATTTAAAAAAAGAAATTTCGTACAATAAAGTGCAATGGATAATCAATTTTATTCGTAGCTAAAAACATTTAGTGATAGGCGAGTTTTCAAACATAACTCTTGTTTTCAGCCATGTTACGTGAAATCAAACAAATTAAACGACATTAATGATATGTATTTAAATGTCTTACAATTTTAAAAATTAAATTAAATCATAAATACATAAAAATATTTTAAAAAAATATAGCTTTTCCAGTTGTATAAAGTAAGGCCAAGAACTTTTGTACATAACAAAAGTTTTTTTTTTTAAATAGTTTGAAATTTTATTGTGAAACAAAAAGTTAAATTACCTTATTCCATAATTTCATTCCCAATAAAGAAAAAAAAATTTAAAACTTTTTTTTTTTGTAATATGTTAGTGCTGGTTTACAATGTATGTCATAGAAAAACCTAAAAAAAGGACACAAAGATTAATACGAGAACACAGAAAACAAGCCAAAATAAACCGATGTCAAAAGTTAAATGCATGGACCAATTCTGTGGAAGGAATTAGTCAGAAAATATATCACAGTACAGACAAAAATAATGCGCTTACAGAACCGACATTTGCAACAAGAACAGTAAAAACAGACAAAATCGACCTTGGACAGCACAACACAGCAACACACAGGTGAACTCAACTATGATACTAAACAGATATTGTGGACAACACAGACGAACAAAGTGGGCTTACTAAGCCTGGTTTTGGCTTGTTTTCTGTGTGTTTATGTGTTTATCCCTTTGTCCGTTATAGAGGTTTTTCTGTGAAATACAGAGTAAACCAGCAGCGGAATATGTCCAATAAAACTTTTGGAATCAGTCTTCCCCATTGTGAGATTCATTAAAAAAAACGCTATTACGTGACTGAAATAACCATATTTATTTCATCAATATGTTTCCTAATGTGTTCAAAAATGGTTACATTCAGATTTGCCAATCATACATAATATATTTTTACGGATCACAATTTTAACTAGAATACTTTTTTATATCAGTTGATGAATGTTATGAATATCTCGACAATTAAATAAGTAATTGTGTTAGCTCGGACCAAAAGCGTAAGCAGATTTTAATTTCGTGTGGAGGGGGAGGGAGGGGGATTGTTCCACTTACACGCTGTTTACTTTCACATTTATTTTTTTTTATGGGAATGATAGATTTATATATAAGTATATATTTTTTAGGATTCCGGATGGAGGCACATCTCCTCTCCCTTGCGTGTTACCCTGCCTTCAACGTCTTTGAGCAGGACTGTCAAAGATATTTAAGCAAACACGGACCAGCTGTAGGTGAACGCGGAAGCGCTCAGCTGTTTGAAGAGGGTTGCTTGGGGGGGAGGGGGAAAACTGACGTCACGCTACGTCAGCGGTCACCTCCGCCGCCGGGTCGCGGTCTCGCGCCAGTGGCCTCCCGAGGTCGTCCCATTTATGTGGCATCCCCCCCCCCCCCCGCCCTACTGCGGTCATACAGCCACGCCCTCAACACAAGCGAGCCTGCCCTGCGCGTCACGTGTAGTTTCTGTCGCGTGACCTGCCCCGGGTTCGGTAGTTCTCCAAGTACCAAAGTTGACCCATTTCCTGTCACTTTAAAACCCTTGTTCACGACATGGAGTTAGGAATCGTAAGGAAACGGCATATTGTGACGTAGTTAGTCACGTTTTAACATCATCATCGCCATAATGTCCCGCCCAGAACGTAGCGGAAATGGTACTTGATAACTTCCGATGATGGTTAGCAAGTGCGAATTTGAAACTCCATCGTTAAAAACAGTCACTTTCATTTAAAAAAAAAAACTGTCTTCACGTCACAGACGTCACACTTCAGCCAATGTTTTGGGCGTGGAAACAATATGGTGCAACATTTAGCTGAAGGGAGAAAAACGACTTCACACAGTTACCATATTATCATGCAGACGTGGCCCTGCCCTGGTTTACATTCGCTGATAACCTTAATGAGTTGTTTGCAAACACTGTTGAAAAAATAACAGTGACTGAAGGATAGATAGATTGGTACTACTTTTAAAAAGTTTAGAATTTGGCAACACATACTATACTCAAGCCACGCAACCCGCCAAGATGGCCTTCCGCAATATAGCGAAACACAGTTTTCCTACCACTGGGCGAATATTCCTGGTGGCAGACACAGTACCAACTTAAGACTTACCCGTCGAGGAGTGACCAATCAGAGAGAAAAGCTGCTCTCGCTGTCTTGCGCTGGTACGCCATTTCACTCCCGGGAGATCATCAGCCTAGTGACTTCACAGATTCCAAGTTTGATTAAACAAGCTATTTGATTTCAGCGCTGAATGACGTAAAAATGTTGCTTCGACCGAAGTATTATATTGTAGAAGCATTATCGATAAGGGGTAAAAAAACATGAGAATAGACCATTTATAGAACGAATGGGTTGGTGGAAATGAAAGTACTGCGAGAAAATTCACCAGGCCATGCAGCATCTGCCACGATTCCAAACTTGCAGAAAATTGCGGGTTCGAAACCACCGAGAATCGATCTCGGATCGACTTGGTTGGAGTCCGACCAATCGACCACCGTGGTAGCTATGCTGTAATACTGCGAACAAAATAAATGAATACCTGCACGCAGGATATGCACTTGAACTCAAAGGAATCGTTGCGATATGCCCGAGCGTTAATATGAAATATATTACGCTTATTTTTTATGTGCATTGCTGTTTACGACTGGTTACAAAGATTGAGCCACTATTATTTCGCGGATTAATTGGGCAGCAAAATATTCTTGAAGTACTTTTACAACTGCTTTACATTGATGATTTGACTACACTGCTCTTGACTGCCTTGAGCTAGTTATAAATAGTGACCCGGTAAATTTCGCCGATTCGTTTGGTCCTAGGCTATAAGTCAAAGTCATAGGTGTACTGAACCCGTGTTTGTTTTCCCATTGGTTGATATCTTGGCGAGAACATTTGTATCCTTCTTAATTGGCACTACCTGATTCGCTCGATTCTCTACAGGCTGGACATAGTTGGTTCATGGTCGTAGAGGGGCGTGTAAAAATAACTGCTTGCCAATCATGAGCACAGTGCGAGAGTGTGAAGGTTTGCATTCTTACTTGCGAATAGATGAATTCGCGAAATTTTCGTATCTCTAGTTATAAACATGGAGAAGAAGTGCGGTTATCCATTCACGTGTAACTAGCAAAATGATTTGTGGCCTTGTTATCGGCCACTAGGCACTGTAAAATTGGTTTGGTTGTGTATAGACAAATGTAATCTAGCTTGGCGTGTTCTGAGCCCAGTAAAAAATCGTTGAAGCGTGGTGTGCGAACAAATACAGCTAGCTGTATTACTACCAATACTGGCGAGAGTGTGTTAAATAAACTAGCGGCAAGAGGTGTGACAACAGAATTTTTTTTATGAATAAATCGTTAAACTATATATTATAATATCTGGTTTCAAACGATTAACTCCTTTTTAAGAAATTTGAAGCACTTTAGATTTATTCCCCCTCAAAAATCTGTAAATTTTGAAATATTTTTTTTTGTAAGAGATGAGAAAGTTATTTTCGTGGTCATAATGTGGTAGCATAGGTATTGAACGAATACATTGTTCATACGGGGCATACCGTCTGCCACCTATCGGACTGACGAGAAAACAACGGCAGGTTTTTACACAAGAATGTTGTAGCTGTCCGGTTCTAGTCGCCAGTGTATTCGGTGCGGGGAAGCTCGCTGGAGCGGCTGCAAGTGACGCCGCCACGTCGCGTCGGAGCAGGATTCGCGCGCGGGTCGTTAAACCTCCCCCGGGTGACACGACTGAGGCAGCTGCGCTCGGGGACTGCCCATAAAGCCGCACTCTCGCCGCGGCAGTGAAACCAGAAACCGACCAGCGCTCGCATTCTTTCAGCGTTAAACGTTCTTATCTTCTTTTTTATTCCTGCTGCTAAGTCTCGTTCGTTTGCAGCGAGCTTACCGCGTGAGGTGACACGGCGACTCTGACCAGGTATATTGGTAGAGACCGGAGAATTTTTTACAATTTAACTTTATTGTGGGCTAGAAATTCAAACAATTTAAAATCTAGCCTGCTTCTGTTAATGACCTACAGTATACATTGACCATGAGTCAATGAAAAATCCTTAACATAAGAAGTAAAGTTTAGCGTTGAACCCACTTTATACATCTCTTAAAAGGACAACCAATTTACAGGGAGATTTTTGCCCAAAATTTTACTGTTTAGTCCATCCTAGAGGTCATTTCACCTGCTAACCTTTCCTGCCCCTAGATGTAAGGGAAGAAAACAACCACAGCAAGAGACTTGCAAAATTTGCGTTATTACTTAGAGATAGGCTCTATCGCATTCAATTTAATTACTTTACTGCGTTCTCGTTGGACCATAGGCAGTTTCGACACACCCCGAGGGACAAGAAACTAATAACTTTAACAAACGTATAGGTATATTGTTACGAACGCGAAAGACAAGACCGCGATGCGTGCCAGGTTCGGAGCAGAATCGTGGCCACGCACGGCCACTGACGTCACGTGCTGTCCATTGACTTAAGGGTTGCCACGCGTGCCTGGCCGGATGTAAAGGGTCCTCGATAACCCCCTCCACACTCCGCTTCCAAACGCATCGTCTCGCCTCGGGATACTGGACCGTTATTGGCCTCCGGGCTTTCAGAGGCCGCCACGTGGAGTGGCGTGAATAAGCTTAGCCATTCTTGATGTTTCGGGCGTCGGGTTGGCCCGGGATGACGCGACTCGTCACAGCCACTCTCGTCGGTTCGATAAGGGTGCCACAAGTATATAAGAACTGACGTCAGCCTCCGCGGAAGTTCCGCGAGTTCGGAGAGTTCTGCGAGTGAAGGGAAGTGCGACATCGGCGAAGAGGGTGAGAGAACCCCCCCCCCCCCCTTCCCCTCGAGAGCGGTGTCGACGAGGAGCGACGGGACCGTGAGAGTGCGACTGAGTGGCGCGAGGCTGTGTGTGTGGACAGGCGCGTGGTAAGGGGCGAATAACTGTCGATCCTAGCTCCTGTGAGGAGTGTGAACTGTGAAACATGACAGACATTGAGTGACTTGCGAATAAACATTTTTAAGTGCAAGTGACTGGCGATCAGACATTTCTAAGTACCATTACTTATTAGAAATTTAAATATTAGTGATGAATAAAACTGTAATAAAACTAAATGAGCTATCTCTTACGAAACCAATTTTCCCCACATTATTCGTAGCAATATAACCCAATCACATCCCACCCGGCCGAAGGGTTAAAATGCGGCAGCGACATATTCGGGTAGAAGTTAAGCCTGGTTCAAGAAATTATAGAGAATTTTACAGGAGCCTAATAATTAGGGACTAGAACAGTTCGCGGGTTTAATGACATACAGGACGGATTCCACTGTTCTAAGTAAACTCAGGTATATATCACCCCTCCTTGGATTCTGTCTAGTGATGAATCACAAAATCATAGTATGTGATTTGATACAGCTGTGGTTGGGTGTTTCTCATTGGCCCAGTTTCCTCCAGGTGAGCTTTAAACCAATAGTAGAAGCAGCACTACGTTATAAATCTTATAATTTTTAGAAATAAAAATGAAAACATAAACCTACGCATGACAACAGCTATGTAAAACAGATGTGTCTAAACAGGTATTATGGACAACACAACGAAGACAGCACAGACGAACACATTCAAACTTACATATCAGCCAGCACAAGAATCCCGTGGAAGGAATTAAGTCATTAAAAAAATTAATACAGCACTGACGAACACAGCGGGCTAACACGACAAAATAGGTTTTTTTTTGTATGTGGGTTTTTGTTTTCATTTTTATTTCGTAATTTTCGTTCTTTATTTTTGATGTGACAACGTCTAATAAATCGATGAACGCCGGCTGCACGCACGAAAAAGTGTCCCGTTACGCACATTGTCCCGTTACGCTGTGTCCAGTTAAGCTGTGTCTCGTAACGCTCATTGTACGCTTGCGCCGCATCTATCTCTCTTCCACTCTATTGGAACAACCATCGATTTGACTTTTTCGAGGCACATTAAACTTGAAACACTCCCATTCGTTTCCTACTTTTCCTATCCTTAACAGAATAACACAGATTGGAAGAAGTTAAATAGCAAACATGTATAATAGTTATAGTTAAAATAATCTGTTCGTTAAAGTAATTAACATATTTGAATTAATGAGTGAAAATAAAAGTAAATTTATCAATTTAATTGTAGATTTCATTTCACTCCTTATTTGTATCCATACAAAATAGTGATAATTCAATTAAAATGATTAAATGTTATTCATAAAAAGTATGCAATCATTTCATCAATGTTATGTTATGACGTTGTCACGTTAAACTATTGTCCGTAAATCGACCTTACAGACAACCAATTTTTTTTTACATGACGAACAGTGCAAAACTGCAATGGTATTATGTCTAAGAAATTGTAATAGATCACTATAATCCTAGCTTGTCACGAAATAAATCCGCGAGATTGGCCGGTCTGCGCTGCTGATCGGTGCACGCAGCACGTAGCGGCGTGCCTCGTGGTGACCGAGGCACTGCCCACTGCCCGCCCCGGGATGTCTGCGCTGGTCCTTTGTCGGGCGAGCGGCGTGGCTTCCGGCCCCGCGCCAACACAGTCCAGTCCAGTCCAGTCCAGTCCACGGAGACCGGGAAACCTGGCGAATCCATACGCCGTGATAGTTTTCTGGTGTCAGGACAAATACAAAACTCTGTGTATGATTAAGTTGCTGCCACATCTCCTTTTATCTCTACTGCACAGAAGAAAAAAATTGTCTGTAACTATTTTTACAAAAAAAAAATATTTTGGATTCCAGCTGTCATGTACAACACATGGATATGGTTATTTTTGCATGTAAGAAAGTACGTTTCTTCAAGATAATACCGAGTATTTGTTACGAAAAATGGCGCATGATTTTATGTCATATTTTCATTCAAGCATTTTTTTTTCAAACCATGTAAAAAAATAAAATCTAATATTTAACAATTTGACTTTATTTTGTTGTACCATGCTTATTTTGTGCGCAGTTAATAGTGGAAAGCTATTCAGGGAACTGTTTACAAATATTTTTTTTTTTTTAACTATTGTAGGTACAAGGACGACAAAAAGCATAAATTTCCGAACCCAGTCTTACGGCGAAATGTGTTTTGTAGTGATACAGTTGTATTCATGTAAATGTGCAGATCTATAAATGTATATAATTTCACATGAATATTTTTGTTTATTTATAAAAAAAATTATAGTTTTGTCATTTGCTCAGTCGAAAGCGGAACGAACTAACGTTGTCGAAAACGTTTCGAACCCTAAAACAAAAAGTTAAAATTTCTGGGTGTAGAATGAAACAAGGAAAATTCCTGGTTATATTTCGAGATGTACTTTAGAAATCCAAACAACAACTTTTTAGTGCTTGTGCTAATGGCTCATAGTAATTTGGAGAAATTTCCAACCAATGAAGTATCAATTCAAAAACAACCCATTTGAGATGTATTACAAAACAAGATCGCTGCCAGTGAGCAGGTTAGATTATTTGCTCGTGTGCATTGAGGTTCGTGAAGTCTATCCAATATGTGATGGGAAACACTAGTTTTTCTCCCAGTCCCTTGGTAAGGATCACCAGGGGCGCAGCCGGGGGGGGGGGAGGGTTAGGGGTTCAACCCCCCCCGCAGCCCAAAATATTTAATTAATTTCTTATTCATCACTCAAACAAATTTCATATTAAAATTAATAAAAATTTTACCATTACAATATTTAAATTTAAGTACCGAAAACTGCTAAAATAGCACTATTTTACACCTTAAAATCCTAATTTTCCCGGGGGAGGACCCCCCCTCCCCCCGCTTTAATACGGGGGGCCATGCTTCTTAACACCCCCCCCCCCCCCCCCATACACAAATCCTGGCTACGCCACAGAGGATCACAGCGTAGTTCTGGTATTTTGGTGGAAGCGCACACAGTTAGCGAGGAAAAGCAAGAAGCATGGCTCTCATACGTGTTATGTTAACTGTGAACGGACCGAGTGGCCGTCTCTCCGTCATGTGGGTGTACGCAAGCAGACAGGAGCTGAAGAGGCCGCGCCTTCTGGCGGCCGGCTTCCGCAAGTGAGCTGTTTGCACGGGCTACCGGAGGACAGACACGTGTTATTCTTCCAAACTTAACAAAAAAAAATGCAGCAAGAAGAAATTCCTACTCACTTAACAGCGCAATTATCCTCGCTGAAAATTAACGTTCCGTGTAACGTTCATTACCGTAATGTTAGCAAAAATCACTCTTGCGCCGCCCTGTTGATACAAATATAAAATTTCTTGGTTGATTATATATATATGCATTGTTGTGTGTGTTTTGGCTATATAAATCAATAATTCATCAAATATTAATCTTACTTTTTTTTTTACAAGCTAAGAGGTTTTGTTACCAGTCCAATACCTCAAATAAATCAACAAATAATTAGAGACCCGTGAATTTCGCGGATTCAATGACCTCCAGGATAGACTCCAATATCCTCTACACACTCGGGCAAATGCCAACTTTTCATTGGCTGTTGACTTGTGAGTCGTCTCGACTGGGTGGCCTGTGATTCGACATTTCTATGAGTGAGGGTCTCTAATTGGCCCTCAGTCCTCCATATTAACAGAGAACCAATGACAGAAGCAGCACGAAGGTATAATTATTTGAATTTTAGCATAACACGAAATGAATCCGCGAACTTCACGGGTCTCTACAAATAATAAATAAAAGGGTTTCTGTCGAAGCGTTCATGAACATTTGGCGGTAAGTCAGGCCAGAATAGACTTGGAATAGGTATATAGGAAAATATTGCGCTTTAAATGTCACTTGACTATTAAATTAGGCCTCCTAGGAAAAAGTAATAAATATTATCAGTTTGTGTGATATTCTTAATTAAATTAATTTATTAATTTTGAAAGCCAAAAACCTTAAGTGTTTTACACATTGGAAAACTAAAACATAAATAATGGAGTATATTTGTCTATTTTAAAAATAATTTTGTGAATTCTGTTTTAAATTAGATGTTCTTTATATTGTTTGTGCTTTAAAATTAATATTAATTTTAAACTCCGCTATCAACTAGTTATTTATGTTTATTTTTTTTAAAGCTTTGCAGAAACCGTACGAAAAAATATTATTAACCTATTAGCTTTGACATTGTTTCAATTAAACATATAGCTTAACGCTGTGCTATTTTTGGGCAGTCGCCAGTTTTTTTTTGTGAATGTTTTATAAAGTTAAGGGACAAACGCTTAAGTAATTTAAACCACAAAAATGCTTTCTTTTTAATACGTTACGTGCAATGTTACACTATGTATTGATCAGTTACTTAATGTAGGAACAGCAATAATTTATTTAGCCTTCTTTTCCAATAGCATATTGAAACTGATTGCAGGGTATTTGTGATCAAAGATTTGCGAAAGAATGCAAGCAGATGTGGCTAGTATAAAATGAATCCACAGGAAATGGACAATAAAACGTATAATCTTAAGTTAAACTAAACATTTTAAAAATATTTCAAAAATGGAATGTCATTTAAAATGAACATTTGTCACGTGCGTTGTGCAAATTGATTGACAGCTGATTTGTTTGTCAGTTTATTATTAACATTGGTGAGTATTATTAGGCTAACCGTAATCAATTTCGACATCCTTTTTGTGCGCATTTATATTGCGCGGGGGGAATAAGTGGTCAACGTTCTATTATTTTAACATATCGTACAAAATAAATTATTGCATGTTGATACGATTCGTTCATATCTTTGTGTATTTGTGTGAGACGAAGCGAAAATTGGCCCGCCCTCCTCGTGCTCATTCAATGTTACGATTGGACAAAACGTAGGTCTATTCAAAGGTTTACCATACATTTGTTTAAAAAATTGTGTTGTATAAATCGCTTGTTCATCACCCTCCTATATTTAGTCATTTAATAAACACGTGACACATATTTTAATGTGGCATATAAGGCTAAACATAATATATGAGGACATTCAGAAAAGGTTTTTAATAAAGCTCATAATTTATACACGAGGTCTTCATATTTGAAAACGTAATTAGATTCCCCTATCTCTGTTTGTAACTGCATACCACAAAAAAGAACACACTTTGAAACATACAAAGTGACTGTCTTAAACTTCGGAAACAAGTATTTAATGCTTTGTGGCATATAACGTGTTTAATAAACGTCGTTTCAAACTATATATATTTCTCATTAGTTATTGTTATTAATCGAACTGAGAATGAAGAATTGACGGTATGAATGGCCAGGGGGAAACCCCACTGGCTCACAGTAACGTCCGCCAAGTTTACTGCTTGTGAAAATTCTGGTTCAACACCGCCGTATAAACTTGATGGGAGGCGAGGTTATGGCCACTAACTTGACACCTTACTTGCAATAAAAAACAGGTTTCCCGGACATCTCCGGCTTCTTCATAAGGTCGACGTGTGCCTGCAATACATTTGAATAGGTCCACCTTAAAACTTACCTCTCACATGAGGAACGCCTGGTTAAACGCACTCCATTAAGATTTACGCGGATGGGTGAAGTTTATCGTCAGAAATGAATGACATTTATAATGTAATTCATTCAGAGTATTTTTCAGCTGTTAAAAATTTTAATTTGTACTCATATAATAAGGAACCTTATAACTAAATCGAGTAAAACAGACCAGCTAGTAGGTAGGTATTGTTAATAAAATACTGGTTAGTCATTATTATTTGTTTATTACTAATTTTCAGAGTTTATTTATATTTTACTGCCTGATTTTCCTTGCAATAGTGTAATAATTTAGTTTAAATGTCATCATATACCAGATAAAATAAGCGTTTCAAATTATGTAAACTGGAATAGAAGATAGCATTTTTATTTTCATTTAAACAATGCAAAAACCTTAACCACTATATTCAATTGCGCATTGATTTATAATGAACCTCTTTTAGCCAAATAATTGCGAACTACTCGTAGTCAGATAATTTCGAGAGTTGCTGCGTTTTATTAGATTAAACTAGAATTACTGAAGCTCTATCAAGTAACATCATCCATAATTTTTTTGTTTATTTTAACTTTATTTGTCTTCGATAGCGGATGTTTAAGAGATGGACATCTATATACAACGACCACAAAAGAAAAGAAAAAATGTAGAAGGGATTCGCCGTGACAGTTGGCAGTTGCCTGGAATGTTTTCGGAAACTCCGGGAGACTTAGGCCGGTATTCAACGACGTACGGGTAGTGTAGAAAATAAGCACTGCCTTGTTAGAATAGAACCAAAAATAGAACCGCCTTTCTAGTTGTTCTCAAGTACTTTTTATTTTGAGATTATTTCTTGTTATGACTATTAATGTTTGGCACTCCAACACGCTTGGTACGTCCCACGATGATCACAAAAATGAATATATACGAGTTAATGGCTCCAGACGCGGGTCCGCCATCTGGACGAAATCAACGAAAAAGTGAGCTCTGGCCATGCGTGGAATTTGGGCAACAGATCGGCAACGGAGAGGACACCAAAATCCGTTCCCTCAAAATAAGGGACTGGTCGTGTCCTATTGTGCACTAGTAATACGGTTAGGGAACAGTTGTAACGTATTCAACACGTAAACCCTTACTTTTGTGTCTTGGAATACCGTACTTCTACTATGACGACCAGAGAAGTGTTCGAAACCATGTGATACAGAACACGAGACGGCCAGTGTCTTGACCCTGCACGACTTCACTCGGTCGCGTAAGAACCGACATTGTTTGACATTGCAGTCAACTAAAAGGACTTCCCAACCAAGTATTTACATCAAATTACCTAACAGTATTACAGTATTACAGTATTCATTACAGTTTACTGTTCTTCGTAGAAACCACGGCATATTCCGACTTCGGAGTTTTGGTGTTCCGTATTAAACAGAATGAACACACACGTGTAACTTTGAGGGTTGTTTTTACTGCAGACTTAACAAGTTATGATGTCTTATTAATAGGGGCAGGTATTTTTCGTGAAAAAAAATCTGAATGCCTATTGTACTGCCACAAGGTATACCCGCACCAGGGGTTTTGCGATTGGCGGCCGTCTGCGAGAGAAGTCGTTGCGTTATTTGAGTGAGCCACTCAGGACGCGTTTGCTTACCGCATTGAATTACTGTGATTGGTGTTGTAACAATCGACATGTACCTGAAAGGAACTCATCCAATAACAAAAAACAAACGATGCTGCAGTGTTTCAGCTCGCAGCTAGTTTCGAAATATTTTCGCGAAATATGCATGCCCTACTTATTAAAATACAAGGAAAAAAACTTTTTACGTTAAAAAAATTCTTACAAACCAATTCCCAAGAAATATTTTGTTAAATACTGCAAGAAACATATTGTAACTTTTTACAACACATTTTTGCCCAGGCTTTATAAAATGCATTTTTCGAGATAATACTGAGTATTTTTTTAAGTCATGGAAAATGTAATCGAATATTCATCAATTTTATTTTATTTTGTTGTATTATGCCTATTATGTGTGCGGTTAATACTGGAAAGCTATTCAGGGAACGGTTTACAAATAACTTTAACCATTAGAGGTACTGGGACATCACACAGCTTAAATCCCGGGTAATAATCCGAACCCAGTATTTCTGCGAACACTATTTAGTTGTGATACAGTTCTTTTCAATTAAATATACAAATATTGTAATTATACACTAATATTTCGGTTCCATTTACAAAAAAAATTGACATTGTACTAAGTTTGGAATTCAATTTCAAAGTTAGTAAACTCGGGTCCTGTAAATTGAGGAAGATCTCTTGATAATTTTATAACAGTTTATCTAAGGTAAATATTTTGATAGTGTAGCCACAGAATAAAACAAGCGTTATAAAAATTTGAACTCATTAGGCAGTTAATTTTATCAGGCGAGCATATATTGTGTATTGATGACGCGTTATTACACAGCTTTGACACCCGATTGGCCACTTCAAGCTGTTGAATACCTTGTGTTTGTCTAGCAAGTCAGTTTCTGGGTACTGGAAGGTAGAGACCGGAAAAAAATTCCGTGAATTCATTTCGCTATAGGTTGAAAATACAAATTCGTTTATTTTTAAACTTCTTTTCTATAGGCTTACTCACTGTTAATCTGGACGACTCTGGGCCTGTGAGAAATCTTAAACCAAAGAATTATCGTATCACAGGCAAACCAGTTGAGACGACTCACAAGTCTGCAGCCAATGAACTGGCGTTATCTTCCCGAGTGTACAGAGGACTGTGTAGTCTACCATGGAGGTCATCGAAACAGCGAATTTATCCAGTCCCGGCTGATAGGGAACAGGTTTTCTGCCGCCCTGCCGAACAGCTCAGCCATTTTGAAGCGTGCGCGACAGGTCATGTTGCAGTCCGTTCGTAGAGACGGGAAAAATTCCCGGATTTATTTCACTGTACGCTGAAATTCCAATAGTTATACCTTACTGCCGCCTCTGTTATTCGCTGACAACTCATCTTAGAGTACTTTGGGGCAGTGAGAAACACTCGAATCACGGGCTACTACTTTGTGAGCGTGTCACAAGACGGCACCCAACGAGTGCGTGACATCTGCCCGAGTAAACGTAGAACTTTGGAAGTTCATCCCATTCCGGTCCCTATATATAAGGCAGGTCCGCTTCTGCATGTTCACGTGTTCTGTAGTGTATCTTGCTTCAGCCATTCTGCGCGTGTTTTACCGTCCCTAAAATCCTAGCTGCCCTCGAAAACGAAAAGCCCAACTAAACTAACAATAAATAAAACATCAAAGGAAAAAAACTGCTGGCATGGACTTAAGTGTTGCACTTTAGTGAGCGTTAAAATTGTTTCGTGAAATGTCGCTTCATTTAGTTATGACGAGCTCTTCCCTCGCTAACACATTAATATTTATTTATTTTATTTTATTTCGACCTTTGTTTGGCGCAATTAATATATAAATAACGTATAGTAATTTATATGTAGGAATTAAAAATAAAATTAACATACTAACAAATTAAAAAATCAGCATTATTTAATGAATGATCTACCAATTTAACATCCAAGTTTAGTACTAAGATAAACCATTTAAAAAGGATATATTAAATACAAATTTTTTAAAATATAATTTAAATACTAACCTGACTTTTTAAATATGGTTTTAAATACAAAATATTAAAATATGATTAAATAATAACATAAAACATATTAAATATGGCTTAAGATAGAAAAATATAAACTGTAATAATTCTTATGTCACTGTCGTCTCACACATACACACACACATACATCCATTCAGTGTTCTCTTTGTTACATGTCTGTAAACTAAGACAATTTTTTATAAGATTTTTTAAAATATGTCTAGCATTTTGTCGAGGTGGCACCAGAGGCGAGATGCAGTAACTGTGAATGATTTAGAAATTGTTTTAGTGTTTCGCATGGGTATTAAAAGTTCACGATTTAATTTTGATTGGGTCTCCAAAGGTTGTGACGCGAGCTTAAAAATGTAAATCGAGGGAATAAATTCTGAGGAATATTTTACGTAGCTTATTTCTAGACACAATAAATGAAGTAGAAATCACTCTGAGAGAAAAAAAGTATTTTATACTCCCTACGACATATTTTTAGCAATTTTTACCCTGCCAAATATGATGTATTAACAAAAAAAAACGTCTAAAAAGGTTATTTGGTAAGACCTGAAAATCCGTGTTTTTTTTCTGGTAACTGGATTAACTCTACACATTTGTACACAAATAAGTATACGTCAATTGTTGATTGGATACTGGGCACAGTTTACCTTAGGGCCGAATTGCATGTGATTGGGTCATTTAAAATTTTTAATGTTGTCAGTGTTTTCTTGTTGTTCGAATACACTCGCATACTTGTTCACATGCTTACTCACACGTATGTGCGGTTGTATCACTTGTACATGTACCCTACCAAATTTGCCATCCCTTTGTGTGTTAAGTTTTGCCTCCAACGCACGTAGTAGCCAAGCGCTGTTTTTGAGGTATGGCATCTAGGCTGTCGGTATACTGTATTTGGTGACAGTAATTTCGTGAATGCGACGAAATTAAAGAAACGGAAATGTATAACAACCACGGTGCTGCCATCTGTGGCGGATGGCGCGAACCGGTGTTCACAAAGACAAGTAAACTCTATAGTATTAACTGTTTAATAGATTTTAACAAGATGGACAGTGTTTTTAATAAAATTTGCTGTCGAAAAATCAGGTCCACAGCCGGAGTTTAGTATTTTTTTTTTCAATTCTTTTTCGCTTTTATTGGGGCCGTTTCATTATATAGGCTAGTTGAAAATTTCGCTCAGCAAATCTTATGATTCCATAGTCGACGTAGCTGCTCCGGCAGCGAATTCTGGTGGTGGGTGCTGGAACCACATGTGATTCGCGTCTAGTATCGTAGTTGAAAACACAGTTGGCGTGTATTTACCACGCCCGGCATTATTTTAAAGAATTGCACTTTATATTTCGTATCCGAGTTTCGTATTAATGAGTTTATTTGCAACGCGAGCAGTTGCGTAGCCAGGATTTATGTATGGGTGGTGTTAAGAAGCATGCCACCCCCACCATATTAAAGCGGGGAGGGGGGGGGGGGGGGTCCTCCCCTGGGAAAATTTGGATTTTAAGGTGTAAAATAGTGCCATTTTAGCAGTTTTTTGTTCTTAAATTTAAATATTGTAATGGTAAAATTTTTATTAATTTTAATATGAAATTTGTTTGAGTGATGAATAAGAAATTATTAAAAGATTTGGTGCTAAGGGGGGGAGGGTTGGACCCCTAATCCCCACCCCCCTGGCTACGCCCCTGAACGCGAGTACACATTAATTCGCTCGTTGCCGAGGTTCGGATGCTTCTCGTTGGTTGGATGGATGGTTGGTCGAAGGAGACAGGATTCACGCGACGCTGTGCGGACGGGAACTGAGTTGTGTAACGGCTGAGCGGCGGCGTGAGGTAACGGCCGGCGGGGCAGGGGCGAGGAAGGTGGGGGTTACTGCCGCCGTGGCAGCCATTGTCCTAGGGCCGGCGAGGAGGGTGTTGGGCAAACAGTCGCACGGCCCGGCGCGCGTGCCTGGGAGCTCCGCGGCGCTGGCGGGTGTCGCCGCGTGCCTTATCGGCACGACGAGGTGCCGGCTCGCGAGACCTGCGGCGCTCGGTGGAGCCACGGCCACGACTCGTCGTAGCAGACCTGAAGCACGTCAACGTCTCATTTCGCGGACACGCGTCATTGCAGTTTCTGCACTGTTTTTTCACTGGAAAAAAAATCAATATTGCGAATAATTGGTTTTCTGTAAAGTCTGTTTACGGACGACAGTTTAACGTGACAACGTCATAACAAAACATTGATGAAATGATTGCATACTTTTATGAATAAAATTGAATAGTTTTTATTTAATTATCACTATTTTGTATGGATACAAAGAAGGAGTGAAATTAAATCTACAATTTAATTGATAAATTTACTTTTATTTGAACTCATTAATTCAAATACGTTTATTTCTTTAACAAAGAGATTATTTTAACTATCACTTTTATGTATGTTTGCTATTTAACTTCTTCCAATCTGTGTTATTCTGTTAAGGATAGGGTGATGATAGGAAAAGTAGGAAACGAATGGGAGTGTTTCAAGTTTAATGTGCCTCGAAAAAATTAAAACCATGGTTGTTCCAATCGAGTGGAAGAGAGATAGATGCGGCGCAAGCGTACAATGAGCGTTACGGGACACAGAGTAACGGGACAATGTGCGTGACAGGACACTTTTTCGTGCGTGCAGCCGGCGTTCATCGATTTATTAGACGTTACCACGTTAAAAGCCTAAATCAGCTGATATCAAACAAATAAACCCAACGATTTAAACAGGTATTTTGGACAGCACGACGACGACATAACATGTGAAAACATTCAGAGAATTGTACTGTCCTCCAGATTAAAAGTGAACCAACGACAGAAGCAGCACAAAGGTATAATTATATGAATGTTAGCATATCAGGAAATGAATTCGCGAATTTTTTCCGTTCTCTAGTGATTGGTAGAGACCGGGAAATTTCGCGGGAATCATCTGGCCTCAGGGTAGAATTCAAAGTCGTATGTGTGTTCAACCCATGTTTGCTTTCACATTGGTTGATTTATTGGCGAGAACATTTTTATCATTTTTATTTGAAACTACATGATTCCCTTACCTCTTCTTAGCTGAGCATTGTTGGCTCACGGTCGTAGAGGGGCGTGTCCACATAACTGCAGTCTAATCATGAACACAGTGCGAGAGTGTGAAGGTTTCCACTCTAGCTTGCGACTCAATAAAAGCTCGAAATTTCCATATCTCTAGTGATCGGGCTATTTGATTTTCGCATTGTCTCTTGTCCCTCAGGGCTTGTCAAAACTACGCCGTGTCCAACGATAAGCGGATATAGTGTACAGTGGTGTGCACACCAGCCTGTGAGCGCTGGTCTCTGCCCATATTTGATCACAGTTACAGGTAACGCGGGAGCAGCAATGCGGTACCAACAGCCCCTTAGGTGCAGGTCCCTTCATTAATCTGGATGGGTTGATTTGACGCAGTTTCATTCCGCGAATCACACTTTCTATCTGTGGACCTTCGCGCAATGGGAAAAATAGTTTTTAAAAACTAACATAAATCAATTCACTTTAAAACATAATTAAGTAGTCAGTAGCAGTGACCTTTATTTTGAGAAGTTTTATTTCTGTTAAATACATTTTTTTTAATGTGGGCAAATTTAAAAATGATTTTTAAAAAGTTATTATCATTAGTAATATACTATATTATTTTCGTTTCATTAGAAATTTGTCACTTAAAAATCTACAAGTTCAACAACTTTCACAAAATAAACTGTAAACATATAGCTGAAATATCCCTGAAAAGGCTTGAGAGACTGTATAACTTACCTGCAGTGGTGTAAGGCCCAAGTGGGAAAGAACGATAAAGATAATAGTTTCACCGAGCGTCCTCACCACCTCTATGCCCCTTAGCTCTACGTTTCTGTCATGTTAAAAAAAGAACTCTATTTTCTTGTCCATATTCTCTTGAGCGAGCATTATAGAGATTCATTCACATGTCAGTACTTTATAGCAGTTACAAGCATGTCCAGCGGCAAAAACCCAACGAATTTATAAATAAATTCTAAGCTTAAAGTACGAATAGGCTCCTTATTGAATAGAGAATTGCCTTTAAACTCTAGGCTACAGCTCGGAAATTATAACATGCAAAAACTATAAAAATGGTTTTTAAATAATATGATTTGTTATTTGTTTAAAATAATACTGTACCTATAATTACTTTTACGTAACATTGTATGGTAGTTTGCCTTTAATATTCAATTCAATTATTTAAATAACAATAAAAACAATATGTAGGTCTACTTGCGCAGAAATTCTTAGTTTCTTTTCAATTTTTGAATAATTTTCTGGTTGGTTGCCTACTTGTGTCAGATTTAGCACTTTGCTGATAGGCACATGGAGAATAGGCAGAAAAAATTAAAATAACGCGTGTACAACAGTTCTCGATAAATTTATGATATTAATATCAGTACGTTGCTGTTTAAATTTAGCATAATTAAATTTGGCCATAAATTGCAGGTAGATATTGTTTTTGATTATTACCTACTAAGACTAGGTGGTTAAATGGTTGAATGATTATATTACGTTAAATATTTTACCAAACGATTTTATTAGTTGTATGTAATTTTTTTTATTCAATTACTATTTTCTTATTGGAAATACTTATCAAATTATTTCTTCGAAATTACAACTTGGAATCCATGTGTGCTTTCCAGCCTCTCCCTTAGCTAAGTCGCAACGTAATCCCTAGACAAGTCTTCGTGCCGAAAAAGTGAGTGTCGGTATGTTTTCAACTGTTGGGTGGCTTAGCATGATCCTACCTCTTGATTAATCACACTAGTTTGCATTAGGGCGGTGCCTTTTGATTCTTCCGCCAGCTCTTTCATTGGGGTTCACATGTCGCGGTGTGTGAGTATACGTTGTCGCGCTTCAGAAGATGAAAACATAGAAGTGGTGGCGTGTTAAGACAATATTCGCATGCGCTTGTTGAACAAACAGCTAAACATCCGCGTCATTTTTGTTAGCCATGACCTACATCTCTGTGCCAGAACCAATGGCTTTTATTTTTGGTGTGATATATGGGCCAATAGGTGGGGGAAGGCAGAGAAATGGAAAATTGTGATGTAAAAAAAATGTGTTCGAGTTGGTGTAGTTATTACTGTAGTCTCTTTGTTGATAGTAAACAATTATTTCAGACGTCATTTTGTCTATGGGATAGTACAAAATACGTTTTTATTTTTAAAAAAAGTAATTCCTTTTAGCATCACATAAAAACCATATGTATAGTTTGATTTTCAAAAATATATTGTTTGTAACGTTTGCTTTGAACGATTTCAAATGCAAGATTTTATGTTACCACCTAGTAGTTTCGAAATTTATTCAAAAACTATTAATTTGTAAGGAGATGTGGAAGGAGTTATTCGCTTCCAAAAATGTTTATCAAGTAGTGGTGTCGCTCTAACATTTACGAGAAACGCTTTATCGGAAGAAGGCCTGTGACAAGAATATGCGTATGGCAGAATGAATTATGATTGGAGCCACATACGTTTCGCGAAAATATTTACAGACCAGATGTGTGTTAAAAAATTGAGCATTTTCAGTATTTCTTGGTTGGCTGGGTTTATTTCAGATACATGTGTACTGTAAGCATATCAATCATAGCCATCCAGTGCGGAAGCCAACGCGTCCTGAATGGCTCAGCCAAATACGGCAATGTCTTCTCGTGCAGACGGCCGCCAATTACGAATGAAAAAACGCTAGCGTGGGCATACCTTATTGCGGTCTAATGAGCGACCAGGTTATTTCGCAACAAAACACACATCTCTTTCTATTATTTAGCGTCGCGACGAAATCATCGTGTGCCACGTTTCTTCACTTGACTCGCGCATAAGAAGGACTTAACCTGCAAGATAAATAAACCCCGGCCACCTATGTCCGAAGCGAATTATCAGACCACTTAAGAGACTATGTGCAGGCCAGGTGTTTACATGAAAAATAAACTGATAGCTAATTATTCTGCAATAAGATATCCCCTAGCAAGAGTTTCCTTCCGTATAATTAGCGGTCGTCTGCAAGAGAAAATTTTACCTAATTTGGAAATAAAGACGCAAAAAAGTCGCTGTGTTTCGTGCGCCAGTATTAAGAATTTTCCTTAAAGAAACTCAACCTAATGCGAAACACGGATAATGTTACACGGTATTTTAACACTCAGCTAGTGTCGAAAAAATACATTTCCCTAATCATGCCATCTGAAGAGAGACGAGATTGGTGTGAATTATAGTTTTGCTACATATTTATGTAACAAATGAATTTAAAAAAAAAATAGATCATGTAAATTTCTTAGTGTGTATTCGGTAGAAACGAAGATAATTAACTTAAATTTTAGTCAGTGGTGAACGTGCCACAGTCGCATTGAAATGACTTCACGAGAACAGTTGAAATACGAAATAGACTGCCTCCGTAGCACAATAGGGATCTGGGATCGAATCCCAGGTAAGACTTGTTCGCGCATATTTTTAAGTATAAGATAAGGTTATATGTGTTAATAATTGTAGGCTTTCGCTGCATTTGCCTGGAGTTGCTTGGCTTCTGGGTAGCAGCCGCATCGGCGGCAAAGATATCGCCACCAAAAAATGTATATGATCTATTTTTGTTTAAAAATTCAGTTTTCTAGATAAATATGACGCGAAACTATATTTCTCACCAATCTCGTGTCTCTTCAGAGAGCATGGCTAGGGAAATATATTTCTCGCGAAAAGATTTCGAGACTAAATGAGACTTAAAACACTTTATTTATACCATCATCTGTGTTTCGCAATTGGTTTGAGTTTGTTTCCGGCAAATGTCTAATATTGACGCACGAAACACAGCACATCAGATATCATATATCAGTAGGGGCAGGCATTTTTTGCAAAAAACAAAATTGACTGCAGTATGGTATGCCTACGCCAGTGGTTTGTTCCTTGTGATTGGCAGCCGTCTGACAAGAGAAGCCGTTTCCTTATTTGACCAAGCCTCTCAGGACGAGTTTTCTTCCGCACTGAATTACTGTGATTGGTGATTTGAGAGTAAAAATGTACGTGAAAGAAACTCACCCAATCACGAAACACAGATGATGCTGCAGTGTTTTAAATATCAGCTAGTCTAGAAATCGTTTCGCGGAAAATACGGGAAGCCAAGCAACTCATGGTCAAATTTAGTTAGTTCGACATCTTCTCCCGCAAAATAAAAGAGCACCGTTACTATGCCCAATGACTAGAGACATGCATGATTCACGGATTCATTTCGCGATAGGCTAGCATCAAGACAACTACTTATACCTTCTTACCGCTTCTGCGATTGGCCCACATTTTATCCGGGGAACTGTGAGCCAATGGGAAACGCTAAACCAAGAAAGTGCCGAATTACGGACAGCCTAGTTGAGACGTCTCACGCGTCAGTAGCCAATGAACAGGTGTCATTTCCGTGAGTATTTAAAGGACTGTGGAGTCTATCCTAGAGGTCAATGAATCCGCGAATTTTGCAGGTCTCTAACAATGACATGAATAAAATTCAAGCAAGGCAGTGAGTTGTGAAAGAAAACAAGCTGTTAAAACAGCTGACAGGATGTCGAGTACATGTGGAACTGACTGGCTTGCTGCTGGCAGACACTTCAGGAGTGTACCAGCGCTTGGATGCAAGATCAAGTTACTTATCGGCGCGACCAACCACCCACTCAAGCAAGTTGCGCCGTCTGTGCCATGTGACGTCTCAAGTGTGACTGTAGTAGTAGTAGTACCACTGGTATCCATTTCATAACAAAAACTTTCAGAGCCACGCATTATGTTTCCTTAAGAACTTTAACAACTACATGAAGTTATTCACAACCACTGTTGGCTGAAAAAAAATTTATGTTCTCTTACAAAAATTCTTTTGGAAACCAGTAGCCAAGAAATAGTTTGTAATACTACAAAAAAAGATATCGTACCTTTGTACAACACATGATAATTTTTTTTCATTTTATGAAATACGGTTTTACGTGATGATACTGAGTATTTATTACGAAAAATTGCAATAGTATTTTTAAAATTTAATAAATGTTTCATTCATGCATAATTTTTTTAAACGTTGGAACAGTTAATCGAAGATACAATAATTGCAATTTATTTAGTTTTTTATGCTTATTAATTGTGTGCAGTTCATAATGGAACGGTTTACAAATAACTCAGACTACAGTAATGGCGGTACCGGGTCAACACAAAGCATAAACATTAAACGGTAAAAATCAGAACCTAGTCTTACTGCGAATTCTATTTTGTATTGATAAAGAATTTTTTGTGTAAGTGTACAAAATTTACAAATATCTGTAATTTTACATGAATATTTATGTTCCATTAACAAAAAAAAAAGAATGTACAGTGCATGACCGCTGCACCGCAGAGCTCTCGCTCTCTCTAGCGAAGCGGGCGCGAGTGACAGGCTGTGGGGTCGCGTGCGCGAGGAGAAGAACCCGGGGCTCGACGAGTGCACGCGAGGCCACAGCTGCAGCTGCGACGGGACCGCAGCTGCAGCTGCCGCGAGGCTTCCAGGCGGCGCTCTCTCCTTCGCGGGGCGTCGGAAGAACCCACGCGATTCCGGAACTGCCCCCCGCGCGACACAGTGGAGTCTCTTTCTGGAAAACCTTTTTAGAACGCGCTGACAGCGGATAGGTGGTTCCGTTTCTGGATTTCGTTTTTAACCTGTATTTTTTTAAGGCGGAAAGTAATAAAAAAAGGACCTCGTTTCGGCTATTTCCGGTTTTTAGTTATTAATAATTTTGAATTAAGCTCCAAATTATGACAAATTTTGTTTAAAAAGTCATTTCTCTGTGATTTATGTTGTCTAAGTTACGGACTTTTGAATTTTATAAAAGGAAAATTGGATTTTAAGAAAAACACACGTAAAAATTAAAAAAAAAATAATCTTTTACATTAAAGAAATAATTAACGTATGTTAAGGACAAACTGGACTATAATAAATCGCAAAAATCCGAAAATCGATAGCATTGTCCCAAACCACTAATTTTGACTGTACTGAAAAATTGACATCGCCCCCTAGAGGTCCCTTTCACCTCATATATTTATAAGAGTGAATTTGGCTAAAACGCGTGTTTTCAGAATAATTTATAGGCATGAAACACCCAGTGCAGATTCTTGAAAGCAAACAAGGGACTTAATTTCTCCCCCATATAATGTTATGTATGGTCGCCGCTCAAATATCACAGTTGTTGGACAATTGACGACGAGAACACTGTGTGCCAGTTCAGAACATTATGCCCGTTCTACAATGACACGGAAACGGAGACTGATCACGTAAACGGAGACGTATTTCCCGGAACATTTCATTGTTGCGTCTCTGCTGCTTCCACAATGAACGGGAACGTAAAAATTGGCAGCCAATGAGATTGCGCGTCAAAATTTCGAAATATTTATTTAATGAAATAATATATTATGCTTCAAGACCATAGCACGGGAAGAATTTACATATCTAATAAAAATAAACCACAAAGTCAAAATAGAACACTAGATATGCTTTTACTTGAAACAATTTTTAACGTATTTAGATAATACACAAACATGGCTACCACCGCAGCCAAGTGCTCGGCTTCTATTGGTCGCACGGAGCAACGTAACGGAAGAGCTCAGCATTGCCGAGATAATCCGTACGGGTCCATCTTCTTCTGCGTGCCATTGTAGAAACTCTGTTCCGTTAGATCCGTCTCCGTTTAGTGTCTGGAAGCACAAGTGAACGTCGCACTTACGATCCGACATCACCCTTCTCTCTACTCAGGGTCTCCTTTCCCCCTCTCTGCACCGTGCTTCATGACAGTTGAGATAGTCGGCCTCAGTAGCGCTTTTGGATGCAGGCTGTCTTCCTGTGTAAAAGTTCTGTGTTCGAGTCCTGGATAAGGCATAGGTGTCAAAATACTTTTATAATTCAGTTAATGACGTCATAAAATTACAAAAAACCATATATTTTTTTAAAATAAATACAACACATTTATTTCAAATCGTATTCAAGTGAACCCGGTTTCGAATGCCAGTCAGTTCATCCGTGTTTTCGGTTTTCCACGGGTTCAAGAAAGCACCCCAGAAAAATGCTGGAATGCTTCGTCACTTTATAGACCCTGGCCGATTTACGCTCTCCCCAGTCCCCTTACTTGTGTTGTATGTTCGCGTCTAATAATTACCTCGTCGCCCGAGACGTAACACCAACATAATTAAATTAATAAACTTGGTTGGCCGCACACATCTCGCAACACGGCCGAGTGAGTGGGCTGCCCTACCCACCATGCCTTGCGCCGTTTTGCGTGGCAGGGTTCGTCGCCAGAGTGTGCTGACTTCCTACAGGCTTTCTAATTCCAAGATGGCGGCAAGATGAGACTAAACTATACCCACTGACGTGTTACGCGGTTCAAATAACGGCTGTGAACCAAAAAGAAAGAACTATATTTAAAAAATTTTAAATAATAAAATTAATAAATGTGTAACTAATAAAATAATTAAAACAGTGTTATGTAAACAAAAATAATAATAATTTCAAATGCATATGTACTCATTTTTGAAAATAAACTAGTCAAATATAGAAGGTTAAAATACCTGAATATAAAAATTTATATTTTATAAAAATCAGTCAAATGGTTAAAAACTCAATAAAAATTAAATTTCATGTGTATAGGAAATTAAATCAATCAAACTTTCTTGTCGCGTATTCATTTCTTATTGAGAAGCCTAGTTGACTTCTCCAGACTGTACAGCAATAGCGTGAACGAAAGAATGCGGGGTGTCACGTTTCTTTGTCTTCGAGGTCATTCCAAACGGATGAGCTGTGAAATGATGGTATCGAGCAACGACGCAATGGCCTGGCGAGGGAGGTTCGAGCTAACAGAGAACACCCGTGAGCTCGTGGCAACGTCCGCCTTGTTTCACACTCGCGCACTATTCCTTACTCGGGAGTAAAACCCACGGCGCTTCGCTGGGAGGCGACCAACACACATCAATCAGTGGCGTGAAGTGAGACAGCCTGCGTACCAACTCACTAGAAAAAGTTGCCATTCGGGAATAAAGCTTTGAAAATATTCTGCTCCCTTTCTTGTCATTTATTCGGCTAGCATGTCACACGCAAAGTTGGTAATTTAAATACATGTTCATTTCTATAGTTTTAATAAATACAATTAAATAATAACCAAACAACGCTGGTGTCTATTGCAGTTAATCTATTTTTTTTTCAAGAAATATTTACTAAGTGATCTCATAACTGAAAAAAGTCACACAATTTTTAAAATAGATCATCAAAAGCTTGACATTATTATAACGTGAAAATAAAATTTGTAACATTTATGGTGTTAAATATTACTCAGAAAAAAAATTAATAGTAGGGTTTATAAAATTAAAAATCAGCTTAATGGGTGGCTGCCAAGCGAGAATAAACGGTATAAAACAACAATGTGTGAAGCTTCAGGGAATCAATTTATCGTCATGGCATATAACCAGTGTTCAAAACACACGCATAACTCAGAATTTGAAACATCTTTGTTTAGATTTGAAAGAAAACTTTCGGTGAAAATTATAAAATTTTTCTGGTTACAACTTAACCAATTATTTCAAAAGACAAAATTAACACTTAATTCCGCAAATTAATGTTCCTGCAACAAGCATTAGGCCCGTAACAGTTTTAAATAATCGCACCACAAGCAATTAGTAAAAAAAGACGGAAAGTAATTTTTGATGGGCTTAGAAACGTAGAATAAAGCATATCACCCTCTCCATATTGGTGTGTCTATGAAAGTTTGTGCGCGTGATGGTATGTGCGTTTGTGTGTGTGTGCACATAACTGTGACCGATTTCGATCAAAACTCATTATATTTAGGTTTTTCCCTTATATATGTATTAGTTTTTCATGTGTTTGCACAAGATCGGTTTGCAAAAACTGACTCATTTTTAGACTTTATAAAAGATCAATTTAAAAAATACTCATCACAATATAAATTAATAAACTACAAGAAAGTAATATGAAATAATATATAACACTAAGATACTAGAAAATGTATCGTGTTTGCAAGTTATGGAAAATTGCAGCTTACTCTTAAAAAATAATAAACAGATTTACATAATTTAAATTTATAAAAACGTGTATTGATAAAAAAAAGATGGAAAAATGTATTACATCAGATCGCACCAAAGGTTTAAGAAAAAGACGGTTTCGTACGATTTTCGTAATGGTGTTAAACGTGAGCAGTGTAACTGATTAATGCGAGTAGTTAACGCAAATGTTTTCTTTCGTTGTCGCTAATGTTATTGACATCATAGAATAAGGAAGCAATTATAGGGATGACGCCTCATTGGCATGAAGGTCACACAGGAGAAAAGGGACGGGTTGCGGCAACGTCCGCCACGTTTCCCACTCGGGGAACATATCCCCGCACGTTTCACCCCGCCTGAAATAGAACCCGGGCCTTCGAGGAAGAGGAGGTGCCTGGCCATTGAGCCACCGAGGGCATTCACTGTGGTGCTCACGCGGAGTAACAGGCGATTTGCCTAAAGGCGGTTTGCCTAAACATGAATTCGTTACGGCGAATTGCCTAAAGTCATTTCGCCTAAAGGCGTTTTGCTTAACGTCGAGTTGCCTAACGGCTATTTGCCTAATGGCGATTTGCCTAATGGCGTTTTCCCTATCGGAGTTCTGCCTGACGGCGATTTGCCTAACGGCGTTTTGCCTAACTCCGATTTGCCTAATGGCGTTTTGCCTAACGGCGTTTTGCCTAACTTCTATTTGGCCAACGGCGTTTTGCCTAACGGTGATTTTCCTAACGGCGTTTTGCCAAACGGCGATTTTCCTAACGGCGTTTTGCCTAATTTTAGGCAAAACGACACATGCCCCTCACGCGCGAAGGCCCTCACGTGACCGTGCGGCGTGCGCGTGTGTGCAGTCGCCCGGCGCACCGCGTGCCGCGGCGTGTGGGGACGTGCCTGCGCGGTCACGTGCCCGGCTACCGGCGCACGTAGCGTCACCCTCCCAGGCCTCGCCGGCACGTGGCCTGCGCCGCTGGTGCCGAGCCCAGCTCGCATCTGCAGCGGCGCGATGTTTCCGCCCACGCAGGGCCGTCGAGGAGAACCAAGAAACCCGTAGCAAATAAAAAAAATATCCAACCCCCTTCCTTTTATTTAATGTACAACTATCTCCGCAATTAAATAAATTCATTTGACTGTGAGCATTACCGTGGCCATGATGATCATAACTGTAAACGTGATCTACGCATGTAAAACAACTTTTAAGGAATCATGTAAATTATATTAAGAATAAACTTGCAATCTTCGTCGTATCAGGTAATGTACCTACGCAGTAAACAAAAATAAGCATTTATAACTACACTAGCCGTGTGCCTGATGGGAAAATATTTTATCCTCACTTTTGATGAATTACCAAGAACTATAATACAGCTAACTTTTATTTATAAACAGAAGCCGAAAGACCCATTTCCTAAATTTCTAACTTCAAAACTGACAAACTTATATATATTTATATATATGATGCTTTTTCTTGTAATTTTACTTAATTTTATTTATTTAATTACATTTGGATACAAATAATTCAGTTTTTATTGTATTAAATGATTTTATGTGTTATATTAGGTTTCCGACTCATTTAGGTATATGTGGATTTAATTCATTTCCATTTGTATCGTTTAAGATTCTTTCGGTTATTCCACATTAATATGTTCAAGTAGATAACATTTCCACTCATATCAGTCCTTTCATTTTATTTATTTCGTTACAATTCATGAATTTAATCATTGAAATTCGTTTCTATTAAAGTACATTTATTTCGTTATACATATAAATATGGTACATACATATATACATACATATATATACATATATATACATATATATATATAGCGCTCACCTGCGTTATATAAGGAAATAAAATTTCATGCTTCTAGACTCACCAGTTTAAGACGTGCGTTGTGTTGTCAGTCAATGTTAGAGTTTTATTAAGTAGATTGTTACTTGCCAAACTACCGCAGCCAACAATGTTTGCAGGTTATTTTATTTCTAGTCAGCATGTCTGAGTAATGTGTTTAGTTCAAATATAACATTCATTCGGAAAGAAATCACTTTATACAATGACGTTCCAAATAATCTTCCTGAAAGTTTTAAGGGGGGAGTTAGATAATTAATTTTTATATATTTTAATAATGTTAGTTGCGAGGTGAGATAATAAATTATATAATATGAACACTGCTATAGCAAAGATTTACAATGATGTAAACAATCAAAAGATAATCACAATCAAATACTGGATAAATTATTAAAGAACTACAACGGGCAATTTTTTTTGTTGCGCACGAACAGTGGTCACGAGTAGTGGCCATTTAAGCTACATTTGTCTCGTCCTACCCGAAAAATGACTTACGGAGCGTGAGAAGGGGGTGGGGGACTTCTACCGTTGGCACGGCCCTCAGTATGTGAACAAATTAGGAAGCTTTCATGAATAAATAATATAAGTATTATCAATGTGCAAGTTAAACACTCTTTCGAAAACAAAATAATGACGCTCATGGAAAACATGACATCTTCTAATTGGGAAGTAGGTCGCTCCCGCCATTTTCTTTTTCGCGCTGATGTCCCAGACGGTCGGACACGATCGGTTGGAATATATATATATATATATATATATATATATATATATATATATTCCAATGGCTTCGCGTGCATCGCATCGCGAACGACGTGCCCTTGTGATCCCAGCGTGAAGCGTCGCCAACTGCGGAAAGAAGCAGCTAAGCGACGATCTGCAGCGGCGCCTGATTGGCCACGCAAAAAGGACGGGCTGTCCGCACCACCGCGCCGGCCCTTTTGATTAAGACTTTACCTTTTTTGTTTGTTTGGGTTTCTTCACTGTTAGGAAAATACAGCAAATTTGTGGACTTTTTTTTTAACGAAGAAATTACATGAAATAAACGAAGAGTTCTTCGTAATTTCAAAATAACTGTATCTTCGTAAAAAAAACTACTCCCGTGTTCCAACGTCCTAGTTCCGTGCTCCGCTGTAAACAGGGTAAACAGGTAAGTCTAAGGAAAAAAGGTGTACTTGCTGTTGACCCAACAAATTTTCGAATTTTTTTTTGTGGTACGCCAAGATAATTCTTTTGGATTCGTGCTCAATGCACGAATTATCCGTTTATTTACGAAGATAACTGTAAATTAACGAAGATCACTGGCTAATTTTTAACCAGAGTTCTTCGTAATATTAAGATGAACATTTTTAACAGTGTGTGAAAAAATATCCACTTTTAATGGAAACGGAAGAATTAAATCGTCATTTTCACATAATTGAAAGTGCTGGTTTTGATTTGAACTGATTTTTCCACGATTTCGTATAAGAACAACCTTCAGAGATTTTTTTGACTCATATGACGTGATTTCATCGTTGGCATTTGTAAAACTAACCCTTGAGATAAATTGTAAAATCATAGCATAAATTTTAGTAACAGGCTTGCTTGAAATTAAAAAAAAATATATATGTTTTTTTAAAAATGCGCCCTTGAACCATCTTTCCCGGAGGTTCTGCCCACAGAAGTCAACAGCCCATGGACTCTCAAATTCTAGAACTACCACAAGCCTCACCATCGCACTTGCAAGGGAGGCTGATTCACGCGCCGAGCACGACGAGTAACTGATGGAAGCCCGAAGGACTAAGAGTTTGCAATGTAATTAATTCGTCAAGAGTTCGTTACGTCAGTGCCTGAGCTCAGCAGGGGCGAGTCGGAGTGGCACGTTACTTAAATGTCAGACATTACAGCCAGGGGTGCAACAACTAAATTTCCAAAGGGGGGGGGGGGAGAATATACCTTTTTATAAAGAATCATCGATCCTCCCTATTGAAGCGGGGGGTCCGGGGGTTCTCCCCCGGGATAACTTGTATTTCAACGTTGAAAATGGTGCTATTTAAGCAGTTTTATTATCTAAAAATTGATTACACAGCACTTTCTTTGCCCCCGTTTGCCCCCACTTCAAGGTTTCAGAAGGGGGGGGGAATACCCTCCCCCCCCTGTTGTTGCGCCCCTTATTACAGCCACTTCGAACAATTGTGACGTCTCTATAACTGCTTGTCCTTACACGGAGTCAGCATGATGATCAGCACGCAACAGATTGATAATGTGTTCTGAGAGGAAGATAACCGTTCAAACTAGTAGGCATCCAAAAGAAAGATGTACGGCGCTAACGCGGCATCAAAGAGCATACTATCGAGCATATTACTGTTCACTAGTTGTCTGCTGCTAGTTCAGCTACATTCATCTTGCTTCGCCATCCTGCGAATTCACATATTTTTATACCGCTTACAATAAAGTTTCCGGGCTAAATATTGTGGTTTGACGTGGCACAGGACTTAGCTTTGGCAACTGGTGTGAATCTCATGTTAGTTGTAGTCGCCTCCGTGGATAATAGGTTATTTCCTCGCAGCACTTACAGACTAGAGCCTGTTTGTGAATATGTGGTTGTGACAAAGTGTATAGGGTCTGGAAGATATGATTTATTTCATGACATTCCAAGAATTGGGATAAATAGTTCAAAATTATAATTATGACAAAAAATGGAATGATTCAAGATGGCGAGGCTTAATCCTCCTTAATAGACGCTTTAAAACATTGCCTACTTAGTGGCCATAGTTAACAACATCGCCTATTCAACAGTTTTTGTTTGCTCAATAGTATTTTTTCTTTAGTGGTATGATAACTACCTTCCTATTTACAAATTTTGGTAGTCCCTGTGGGAAACTGTTGTTCCATTTCATCACATATTTTATTCTAAAATCCAAGCAAACTGTTCTTGAGCTTGTTACTTTGAAGTCAAGTTTATATAGGTCTAATTCTTGTAAAATAAAATTCCAGTAAAATTATTATTATCGTAAAAATGTTAAATCTGGAATGTTGCAAATGTTAGGGCTTTTATTGTATGCATATGTTCAAATGTCATCCATACATATGGTAGATATTAAGCTGTGTTTGTAACGATTTAACATTTGATATTTGTACATTATGACCCACATTAAGTGTTTTTAAGCAAGAGTTTCCGGAAACATAATAGCTGATATTAATCTTACAGGGTCAATTTAATCGGTTTGGCTTGAATCAATAATTAATCAAATATTGTCTTTTTTGTCCTTTTGCAAGCCCTAGCTCATACATTAGTCCCTTTTCGTTTCTTGTCTCATTACCAATTTTGAAACGTACAGAATTTTTTTGAAGCATTTGTTGTTTGAAGTATTTTATAATAATCTCTTTTCCTATACCCCACATATTGATTAGGACTACCGTGGACTGTGTGTAAACACGAATAGAACGTTCTCTGATGCTTGGAAAGTGACAATACGAGTATAGACAATCAGGAAGCGACCAGTTTATTTGTGGCCACTGATATTGCAATCAGTGCTATCTATTGGAAATCGATGCCTCGAGTCGTATCATTGATGCAATGACCGGTAGCTGAGTGAACGTGAGTCAATTGTGTAATCAGCTGTCTTTCAACAACTACACTTTCGCAATGTCCCAGTGGTATTTGTCAACATTTTGCTGAGTTAGTGTCATCTATTTAACTTCAGTGCGTATGTTTATAGTTTAGCCAGGTTAATGTGATGTAAATATCTCACGGAAAAATGGTACACAATTTATTGAGCAGAAATATTTTTTTTTAATTTACAGATTAAATGTAATTGATCAATCTAATAATAATGTTATATATCATGATGTTTAATATACACTTATAAATAAATTATATGATCGATTATATACATAATATTTATAGCATAACACATAATAATCAATAAAATAAAATAAATATACAATTTACCATTATTGCTTTATTTATTACATTTCTCTTACATACTATATTGTTTGATGATATGCTGGGTGACTCAGCCGTTATGAACAATAAGTCATAACAAAGTGTATAGGCATAACTATAAACCTCACTTTTATGCCACTTAAACCTTTATGTGCATACCACACGACGTAAAACCCCTTACACACTATAAGCGTTTGTGAGACATTATGAGCATGCGCTATCACAAAGCTTCTCTCAGCCTTGCCGTTCATTCATAATTTTTCAGCTGATGTCTAATACACTGTTACAAGATCCTCGTAGTGGCTTTCGTTTTCCAATTCAACGCGTGAAACTTATTTTTTTAACTAAATATATATATATAAATTTATAACTAAAATGTAAAAGTTACGTTAAGAATACAGCTTACCTCAAACCAACAAACTTGTAGACAGTATTTTTTTATTTTTAAAATATCTTTATGAACATACACTTTTGCTGGTTTTCGCTGTGTTATCATAGAGAAACCACATGAATGGACAGTAAAGATGAATACACAAAGAAAAACAACCCAAAATCAGTTGATGTTACATGTGTAAAGGCATAGAGAGCACAGAGAAAATTACGTGGAAGGAAATAGTCGGAAAAAAATATCACATCTTAGACGTAGCCTACACACATTTTGTCAGCTAATACCTTCCACAATTTTTTCCGTGTGGTTTATGCATTCACACATTTGAAATTTGGCTTATTTTCTTTGTCTGTGTATTCATGTTTCGTGTCTATTCTTATGGTTTCTCTATAAAATACAGTAAAAACCAGCAAAGGTGTATGTCCATAAGAATGTTTTAAATCATAATAACCAATGCAAAAATTATTTAAAGACATTATATTTCTGTGTTGTACCGACCATCAATTGAAAACAAGCAGTAGAAAATAGGTGTTTCAACACAAGTTATTTTGGAAAACACACACATTGTTTGCTCGAATACTCTATTTAACATTATAATGGAAATACCAGGTATCCGGGGGTAGTAAAATTTCTTCTCCCACACTCGCGGTGAACAAAAAATATTTAACTCGTTCCCAAAATATGGTTTCAAATATTGATTTCCTGACCGTGTACTGCATGTCAGTATGTGAAACGGTGTGAACTGTAACTCGCAATAGAGACTGTGGATAGTAAAGGGATGAGGGTTTGCTGTCATAACTTTGAAACACACAACTTAGAAACACATAAAACAGATTTTTCTCAGATATGACTTTCTAAGTTATTATAAGTTGTTTCGGCGTCGTGTGTTTCTAATTTACGTGTTTCTAAGTTGTGATTGTTCCTAGTTATGACTTTCTAAGTTGTGTGTTTTAAGCTCCGTGTTTCTAAATTATGACAGTTCTAAGTTGTGTGGTTTTATTTAATAATTCTAAGTTGTGAGTTTCTAAGTAACGTGGGGATCCCGAGGGATGGGAGTGCCTCCAGGTACGCGTGAACGCACCTGTAGCCCACGCGGTCCCAGGCCTCGCCAGCCATTGTTCGCGCCGCGTGTTCCTGGCGCGGGGGCGATGTAGCGCCGAGTAGAACTGCGCCGAACAATAGCCTTGTAAGCGACGCGCTGATAAGGCGCATTAAAGTATAAAGGAGCATGACAAGACTTTATCTGCGCGCCGTTGGATTGTAAACTCGTTGTTCGCGCGACCTTTCGTTCCAGATACGTGTGCGCTCGCACTCCTCCGGGTTCTGATGCGGGATTGTCGTCGTGGGATGGGCGTTTTCATAGGCGCAGGCATTTGATTATTCTTTAAAGGCGTTACGTCTGTTCGTGAGTGTGAATCAGTATGTGAAGGAGAATTAAATTCGTTGCTTTTACTTTTTAACAACGTATATTTTGTTTATTATGAATAATAATTAAAATACCATTGTTATTAAATTTGTGATGCCAAGGACACAGATTTATTGTTTCGCTTTAAAAAGAAAATAAACTATTACAAAACTGAGACTTTGTAGTCGGAAATTTAATATTATTTGCTTTATAATTTTTATTTTATTTCGCGTTGGAGAAATTATATAACTTTCATGGTGTGTGTCAAATTCATTTTGCGGGAAGATACAATTTAAAGTGTTATACCACAGTGCTGCTTTTTTATATTGACCCTAATTTTATTTGGAAAACTCTGAACAAAGAGACACCTTCAGTTGAACAAGTATCGAGTAACATACAATCTAGTTAGGACCTCTCGCAAGTCTGCAGTCAGTGAATAGGTGGAATAAGCCCTACTGTACGTAGGACAGCGGAGTCGATCCTGTAGCTCAATGAAATCGCAGTTTTTTTCTTCCATACCCAGGTTTTAACGTAGAAACGATGAAATAAAAAATATTATATGTGTGGACAAATGTTTATTACCTTCATTGATAACAAATTAAACAATGTTTTACATTTACGAGGGCGAATCAATAAGTAACACACTAATGAAAAAAAGAAAAAAGAATGAATGACAGTATGAAACAGAAATGAAAGTATTAACAATTTTTCACTTTTCCTCATAACTTCCACGCATTTTGAGGCTTTTGTCCCAAACGATTGATCGGTTTGAAAATCCCGGTGTCATACACTCCGTTGGCTGTGGACCGTTTAAGTTCGTCGTCAGAGCCAAACCTCTTACTGTCGAGGAACTTCTTCACGGGTGGAACTTGTTCAGATGAAAATCGGAAGGTGCTCGTTGCTCCTCCACAGTTGACGATGTAATCGCCAGCGCCATTTCACCGGTGACTGGCGAACGCTGTCGGTACGTGGAATCACGGGATCTGGCATTGCGCCCAGTAAGTAGCGCTCTCTAGTTCCCTTTTTAGTAAGTAATATAATTTTTACTAATTATTTTCCTGCTTAAAAATTGACATGTGCGTGACTTATTGATAAGCCCTCTTATGTAAAGCATATAACTGATAGATATCGTAGGACCCTCACGCCAGGCGCTCGACTGTTCACGCATATTGGACAACAGCATATTGAGGCAGTTGACAAAGACCCTGCCTTGTGTCGTTGGTAAGTTTTAGGGTCTTATCACAATGAAGTAACCATCCAATACTATTACCATCGATACTATGAAGGGCATGTCATCTTATCGCCTAGATATGTCTAGTTGAACTCCTTTATGATTTTTGTGTAACATCCAAGCTCTTGGTATACGGCATTTGGTTGGAGTAATTTCGTGAATGCGATAGAAGTCAAGGAACAGAAATGTTTAACAACCATGGTGCTGCCATCTGTGGCAGATGGTGCGAATCAAAGTTCATGAAGACAAGGGGAAACTTCATAGTATTAACTGCTTAATGAATTCTAACAAGTTGGGCAGTATTTTCATAACATTCCTTGTCAAAAATCCGGTCCGTAATCGGAGTTTAATAATTTTTCAAGTCGTATTGCTTTTATCGGAGCTGTTCCATTATATAGTTTATCATTTCGGACTGTAAATTGAATTTTCGATAGTCTGCGTAGTTGCTTCGGTAGCAAATTTTAGCGGTGGGTGCGGAAACTACGTCTGATTTGAGTCCAGAAATGCAGTTGAAAACACAATTTGCGTGTATTTTTCACCTCGGCATTATTTTAAAGGACTATATGTTAAACTTCTCGTCAGAGTTTCGTATGATAAGTGTATTTGCTACATGAGAACACATGAATTTGCTCGTTACCGAGGTTGGATGTTAGCAAATCACTAGCGAGTACTAAAGGATTCGCTAATCCTTTTTTCTTAATTTTTTAAAATTGATTTTCATATAGCCTAAAGTTAATTGCTGGTGTCGTGTATCACCAGGTGGTTACGCAGTAGTTTTGGCACGTGTGATGCAGTACTGCAGCGCTGCCCTGTCCTGACCCTCCAGACATGAGCCGCAGAAACTGCGCACCTCTTCCCGCCACACCTGCCCGTCAATGCTCTGAGATGGCGTGCGGCGTGCTCGCTGTCACAGAAATTCCAACATAATTTGGCTTTTTGCGTTGGAAAGCTTCTGTCACCACTTGTTTCCCGCCCTACAGTCATAAGCTAGTCGAGCACGAGGAAGGCAAGAAGTAAATTGTCCTGACGTGTAGACGCATGAATTGTTAAAATTGCGGGTCCTCAGTTATGTATCCTTAGGGTTGATTTTTTAACTATTATGAGTGTATTAGGAGGAATAATATTAGGAGGAATAATGTTAAATAATTTTCGGGAAACGTACATTGGGTATTTTAATAAAGTTTTATAATAATTTACATCAAACCCGAGTACCTCCTAAACTATAGATGACCCTAATAGTCCCCCAAAATCATTGATGCAGGTTTCTACTACCATTAATAAAAAACTTTAATTATAAATTAAAAATTAGATGCCTAAAATAAATTTTTAATTGTTTTTTTTCTGTTATGTTTCGTTGGGTATGACTAGGTAATAATAAAAATAGCGCGTAAAATATGTATTTGAATAGAATAACACATATTTATATAGGCTATAAATGTAAGGGCATTAGGACGCTAAAACGAATTTATACAGGTTGTTCGCAAATCGCAAACCATAAACTTAATGGATGTCAGGGAATGCTCGAATAAACAATTTTCGCTGATAAACACACGTCCGGAAACGGAACCCTGCAAGCTCACAGGCGCAAACAGCAGCGCGCAGATTGCAATAGAGCGGGCTTCAGGCGACTGCAGCGGCTGCGCGGACGAGTGACGGCGGCGCAGCGGCGTCCAGACGCCCCGCGCGGTGCAGGCGCCGAGCTGAGCGCCGTGTTCCGTTTCCTTCTGATATGCGTAGTTCCATGCGGATACTGGGAACTGGAAGGGTAATCATTGTGTAGGGAAGGGAGATACTGGTAGGACAAATTTTAAAGCATTCCAATCTAGTAAACTTATCAACATAATAAAAACAAACCGTGTTTTATTCACTGAGCAGCTAAAAAAAAAGTGTATAATAAAAGCTGTGGACAGATTGTGTAAATATTATTACAATTTATAATGTGGGGATAACTAGGTACGTAAGGAAAAGCCCAATTAAGTTTTCCAATTACAGTTTTATTGATAAATAATATTTACATTAATTAATAGTTGTACTTAAAAATGTCCGACCACAAGTCACTGGCACTTAAAAATGTTTATTCCCAAGTAACTCACTATCTGAAAATGTACCGCAGTTCGCACTCCTCGCTGGAGCTAGGCTGAACAATGGTTCGCCCGTTACCTCGCGACTGTCCACACACACAGTCTTGCGTCACTCAGTTGCCGCACTCTCACGATCCGGTCGAACTCCGCGTCGCGCCACTCTCAAGGAATCTCTCACCCTCTTCGCCGATGTCGCACTTCCTTTCGCTCGGAATCCGCTCGGAACTCCCGCGGAGGCTGGCGTCGCTGCGTAAGTACTCTGGCAACCTTCTCGAACCGACGAGAGCAGATGTTACGAGTCGCGTCATCCCGGGCCGACCCGACGCCCGAACAGTCGAGAAGGGCGTCGCTTATTTACTCACTTTGCGCGGCGGCCCGTGGAATTCCCAAGGCCGCTCAGCGATAGATAACGGCGCCGTGGCAGGACGTTGCGCGGGGAGCGGAGGGGGACGGGGTAGCGACGACCCTTGTAATCCGGCCATAGACAGTGGACCACACGTGGCCGGCAGGACCGCCAGCCAGCTATGAACCTGGCACCGCGGTCTGTTCTCTCGCGTTCCTAAAAATATTAAAGCAGATAATAACAGAAATAGGCTGCCGAGGCGTTGACCTGGCCCAAAATGTCGGAAAGGGGGGACGGAGGAAATAGCATTATATAGGTGTACACGAAAAACGATTGACGCAAACAGGAACTAATAAAAATAACACAATTTTTTGTTATTCCTATGGATGGATTCTTTGAAAAACTGTGGAATAGGTACAACTTTACGCCAACATATATTTTTTTCTTATATATGATAACGTTCCCTTAGAGGCAGGGCCGGCGCGTCCATATAGGCGAACTAGGCAACCGCCTAGGGCGCCAAGTAGCTGGGGGCGGCGCAGCACGACACATAACAGCTGATATAATATGTTTAACGATTATTGAAACTAGATGAAAATGGATTTTTGTAACAGTTTGGAATGTTTATATTGATATAAGTAATTATTTAAAGTCCACGGCGACCTGTTTATGATTTGTAATAAGTAAAAAAAAAAAAAACACAAGCCTGCTTAAGGTAGTGGAGGGTAAGTGTGCGCATTTAGTGGAATATTTGGCATAAATATTTACCAATACGCGTTTGATGAAAATTAATAATACAGGATGATAGAATAATTATTCGAGAATGTCCTGGAGAGCCCAAGTAATTGTACAGCAAGAGATTCTCTTTTAATGAGCAAAATTGTAAAAGTCGGCATTTGCGCACACTTACCCTCTGTGGGAGGGTAAGTGTGCGCAGCATGTCGGGTAAGTGTGCGCATAATTCTTATCAGTTGAGCAAAGTTCATGCCACCATTCACTACACTCACAACATTGCACCCAGTCCTCATCACTGCATGATTCATCACATCCAGAGTAGATGTAGTCTTGTGAATGAGATTGCTTATCGGACGCACTTCTCGTATTGAATGTTAGTTTGCGTTTGGCTGTAAGTAACTTCGATGTTTCACATTTCTCTTTTTTTTTTTTTTTTTAACAACTGAGTGTTTGACTTGATTAGCTTTCTTTCAGCTCTTGCTTTTGCATTTTCAATTTTTTTTCTTTTCTTCCTCTTCTTTAATATGAACCTATGATTCCAATACAGGAATTATGTAATAGCAAAATACTTATAATAAACTAATTGAATGTATTTTTTGGGAACGAAAGGCAAAGTGTACGCAGGCGGGTAAGTGTGCGCATTAACAATATTGGCGCGCACACTTGCACGCCTGCAACACTAGTTCATAACAGTCCCGCTAGATGGCATAAGAAGGAACCTTTTCACAAGTGAGCTACAGCAAACGTAAGCTACGCCTGCAAGTTTTTACACGACAACTGCGAGAACACGATTGAATTACTTTCAAAGGCTTAAGCCCTTATATTAACATACCAAAATATTGCATTATATACAGTGAAAACTAGTATAATACCTGTACAAATCGCAGAATTTGATTAGGAATATTCGCTGTTCATTCTTCTTGCTTCTTTCCCAACTCGCTACAATACTAGCATGTCAATTACTGCACCAGTGTTACCAATTACTGAAAAACGTCACTACGCACACTTACCCGCCTGCGCACACTTACCCTCCACTACCTTACATTTGATAGTTGACAAAATCTTAGGCTTACGTGATGTATTTTGAGGCAAGGAAAATTTTTTTTGGGGGGTCCTGTGGGTGGGGGGGGTTTATGGGGGGGGGGGGGGGGCATTAAGGTTTTTCGCCTTGGGCGCCAATTTACCTTGCTCCGGCCCTGCTTAGAGGCAGACATGGACATTCTGCTTCACACTAGACTGAATGAAAGAGCCCGAAAAGCAGTTTTCAGATCTCCAGCTCTTTTCCCCCTTCCACCCCCTCACTTTCGCGCACTAACGACGCATGGGATACACTGGAGAACTGAAAAGCCAGTCGCAGTTAGCGAGCACACTGTTATAAATTGCAGTAAATTAACGGACTTTACTACGAAGAATTGACCTGAAAGAAACGAAGAGTTCTTCGTAATTTCAGTTAACTGGATATTCGTGAACATTACGCTGGAATCCAACTTCTTGATTTCTATGTTTATTTGTAAACAATGTAAACACAGAAGTAGAAGGGAAAAATAATTTTTCGTTGTGGACTCAAAACGTTTTTGAAAGTGTTATTCACATAATATGATTATTATTGTTGATTCATGTTCAAAGTACGTGAACTCAGCACCCGTCAAATTAAGACGATAAGAGTAATTTTACGAAAATCACAGGATAATTTGTAACCAGCTTTCTTAGAAAATTTTAGGTGAAAAAATTTAAACAGTAAACTTGACGAGATGTTACTTCAGGACAGGAATAATGATACAATTTATTCTTTTATAATAATTTAAGCGGGTCAAAACAAACATAGCGTTAATTTGATGTTTGCCTGCTTTGGAACTGACAGGATGTAAATGTAAATCTGGAGTGCACGTTGCAGAGTTGGTCGACAAGACGTGGGCCCGAGACTCTTGCGAGGCCTCGTCTGCCAGTGCGTCGCGTTTCCCGCCAGGTAATGATATTATTTTCTCCCCTTCTTCTGCTGTTCATCTCCTGTAGTTGTGCGCGCGGCGGGGACGGGCTGTTCTGGCCTCTTCCGTCATTGACCCTTGACCCAGAACAACCGCCGCGCGCGCCGGCGTGTTTCGGAAAGCGCCTAACAAGCTCCCCAGCTGTTGGTTTCGCGGTGTTGGCTGCCCTGTGAACCGTGACTGACGACCATCGTGTTCGGGGCGCTGCACAGGTGCCCTGGAGTCGCGCTTAGCCTACAACAGGAAAAAAAAAACTGATATTGTATTTTTAGTGGCAGTAAGTAATCCCCGGTCACTTCGATTATTAAATTTTTGCTTCAACTTCATATTTACACGTTACGTTCTGCGCAGTATGAATGGTAGCCTACAATTCAACAACTAACGGCGGGGTCGAAGCTGTATTATTCGCGACTTTGCCATCAGAAGGTGGGTTTTCCTCGGAGTAATCTCGTTTTATCTCACCATATCGTTCTGCCAATGCTAAATTCTCAAGGCACCATCTTTCATCGTCTCTTGTGACCTCGATGTCATTCATTAGTTAGTTCGTTGGCTCGCATTGGCCAGAAACAAGCCCGGATGGCCGTGGCGGGAGGCGAGTGGTGTTCCAGCGAGGAGTACCTACAGGGCGCGGACGGAGAGACGTTTACCGGGACCTCGTCCTTCCGACAGCCGGCGACGAGCGTTGCGGCGCGACGTTGCCGGAACGCCGCAGCGAGGCGCCCCACTTAGCCAGCGGCCCGCAGTGGGGCAAGGCCGCGCCGGCGATGTTTTGTTTCCCGCTCCTCCGCCTGCGATTACACCCTTCTCCCCCTCCCACCCTCACTCCTAATCAACACACCGCACCGACTAGGAGCGGGCTGGGGACTCGATTATGAACCGGACACTCGCCATGTTTATCGGTTTCAGCGAGAACAGGGAACACCTAACAGTCATGGGAATAGTTCAAAGAAGTGTAGGGATTTTAAATAAAACTTCCTGTATAGCTAACTCATTAAGGGGCCCGATCAGCCAGGGGGTGTATTCTTGTTAGTGAGGCGCGATGATTAGTGCGACGCTCGCTGGTACTTTCTAGCGTGGTATCGCCTCTAAGCGCAAGGCTGTGGAATAGCGCGCAGTATTCCCATCGTGCATGGGACAACTGTGCGGTAACCATAACATTAAATTGCAAAGAAAAGAAAATAAAGGTGTATTGCAGATCTCTTGAGTGCTTTCAAGAATCTGTACCGCGTGTTTTATTCCTAAAAAATTACTCTGATTACACGCGTTTTTAGCCCTTTTCGCTGTAAAAAATAAATACGGAAACAGAACTACTCATCCACCCTATATTCTTAAATGTTTTTCGTAAACAGACACGACTAAGATAATTTGAGCAGTTTTAAAATCGCGTGGATTTATCTGAACATCGGCACTAGTGCCCAGGTATTTGGACCCAGCCTTTGTTGCAATTCTGGTGTGCCAAGTATTATTGAGCAACGTTAATTTTTTTTTTGGCATGTCAAGTTAGATTCCATCTATAGTGGTTATGAGTGCGAAACTATAGTGATTAATGGATGCATCCGAACTAAAACATACCGAATAACGACAACTTCGAAGTGCCCAGTGCGAACCCGGCCTTTGTCATTCGTTCGTTGTCTGCCGTCTCTCGAAAGAAAACATTTTAGTCTTGAATGGCCTGAATGTGATTTGACCGTTCAGATGCTGTTTGTCTGTTATTTGTTTAGACTTCTGTAGTAGGGCGTTTAGAAATTAGTGTGGTCCAATTGAAGTCTTTTTTTTTAAAAATAAACAAGTGTAAGGAATTTTTTGTTTAGGGTCTCTTCGAAGGAGAGTTCATAAGAATCTGATTAATAAAATAAAATATATAATTTAACTAGCCATGGTCTTGATAATGATATGTTGAAAGAACCATCCCAGCCTTTTGCCTGGAGTGGTTTCGAGAAACTAGTGGAAAGCCTATGTCTGGATGGGTGAACCGTGATTCGAACCCAATCCTCTGGAATGTGAGTCCAGTGTCTTACCACTACGCTCCCTCGCTCTATCACGCAAGTTTTCGTTATAACTTGTCGTTGAATGGATGCACGCAATATTTGGTTGCCTACTTTAAAATTGGGTTGCGCGTGATTGATTATGGTGTATATTTTCACTAATGACCAAAAAAACGTTGTGAGATAGAGAGTGACTGTTGTCCATTGCAAGACAAGAGAATTTATGTCAACAAAGGCTAGGATACCACAAGATCACTATTCAGGGCTTTGTCATGTTCAGGCCGATATTGTCTTATCGTTGGTAAAACATTTGTGAGAAGTCTTAGGTGTAAGAATTAGGGTTCATGTGTGCCACTATAAGATACCTCCAAATTTTGTTTTATATTTGGTGTGAGGCTGATATGCATTCCATTATTCACTTGAGCTACCTTCGTATTGAGCCACAGGTACTTCTAAGACGCCAATAACAAGAAACTAATAACAATACTACATACAATCCGGCCCATAGACACAGACTTATTCGTGTGCAGGTAGGTGTGTGGAGTTCAATAACGTGAATTATGCAGTTCTTTAGCAATTATTTCTGCTGACGTTTTACACAACACGCCCAGCACAAAAGGCAGGATTATACGTCACACGACGGTTAGAAACAAGGCCAATGAGAGATCTTCCATTCCACGAATTTGTCAGTCAGAAGCAAGGTTTTTTTTTATATCCCGGGGAGCCAATAACCGACGAAGTAGTAGTACACAATCATCATTGGTGATTGATGTGCTTCCGTTGTAAGTCAGGTAACAGACCAAACCTCAAGCCAGGTAGCACGACTAAATATTAAGCCAGGCAACACGACCAAATCTCAAGCCAAGTTACACGATAAATTCTCAAGCCTGGTAACACGACCTAATCGCAAGTCAGGTTACTCGACCATATCTCAAGCCGAGATACATGACCAAATTTCAAGCCAGTATTCACGACCATACCTCAAGCCAGTTAACATGATCAAATCTCAAGCCAAGTTTCGCGACAAAATCTCAAGCCAGGGAACAGTATCTAATCTCAAGCCAAGTAATACGATCAATTTTCAAGCCAATTACACGATCAAATCTCAAGCCAGGTTCATGACTTTATCACAAGCCAGGTAACACGACTAAATCCTAAGCCACGTTACATGACAAATTCTGAAGCCAGGTAACACGAACAAATTTCAAGCCAGGTAACACGATCACAGACAGACACACCAAGAAGAAGAAGGCGGCCTTTTACGAGGACTGTTTGGAAAAAGCCAATCATAGAATCAGTAATGTTATTTTAGGACAAATAGAAAACGAATAAGTTATTTAATTTAATGGTTTCCATATTAACTTATATAGTGTTGAGCCGTGGTACTGGTGATTTCAGCGCAATGAAAATTGTAAGTGTTTGGCGTCTTCTTCAAGTATTTGTATTAAATGATTCCGCTGAACTCTCGGGAGATTAACGACCTAGCGATCGTGGCCACGGAGAACTTCTCCATCGGTGTTGAACTTGCGAGTTTATATCTCCTCGCCGTTCTCTGAGGTGTCGTGGCTGGATTGAGATTAGTAAACAATTACCGTGGTTTCTCAGCCTGACTCCATCGCACTTAACGAGATATTAGAGTCTAACCATTGAACTCGCAAAGATTTCCAGTCCGCATTGATTTATAATCGCTGAGGAAGTTCTTTCCACTTTCCAGCGAAAAAATAACTTAGTGGCTGTACCACCAAACGTCTGTAATTCTAACCACAGAAGCATTAAGGTGTTACAGATTACTACCCAGTTATTTCTTTCCTCGAAAACATTTTCGCGAAATACAGTAATGAATAAACACGTGTTTTTTTTAATTGTAAGAAAGTTTGACTGTTTGTTAGTCTACTGTACACTTGGCTTAAATCTTCAGAACGCCTGCCCTTACTTTGGTCTGTGCTACAAATGACTGGGCCAGAAGAAATGAAGACGTCGCGTTCACTGGAGTCCATTATTTTCCAGAAAGAAGCTATACTACGTAAAAATAATGCTTCTCTCCTACCATAATTAGAATAAGTAACATTGTACCGCACATTCGAATTATTTTCCCCTCCTTCAGGAATAATGAATTTATAGTTTTGCTCTTTAAGTGACAGTTTTTCAAGTTAACTGTTAAAAATTTTCACCTAAAATTTTCGAAGACCTTTGGGATGTTCGTAAAATTACTGTTCTGTGCGTAATTTTACGGGTGCTGAGTTCACGTACCTTGAACATGAATCAACGATAATAATCATGTTATATGAATAATACATTCAACACCGTGTTGAGAGTACAACGAAAACCTTATTTTTAAAACGCTTTTATCAACTTTCCTTCTTGTTTGCCTGTTTGTCTGTTCGATACAAATTTTTCAATCGATTTCAAACTAACTTCCCGATGATTTAGAGACCTAAATGTTTTAATATAGCTCCGAACTGGATCAAAATTCAGTATTAACGCCCTTTCTTTTTTAGTTAGTTTGTTCATTCGTTACAAAGTTTTGTTTTGTTTAGAAAAGCCCCCCGGATTCGTGGCATTTGGCTACGAGCAGAACATTACAGTGTTGCGAGATGCATAACGCAGTACTTACAGGCGGTGCCTATATCACTCATACAGGGCATGGGGAAATGTCCGCCACACGGGCATACAGTAAGGTTTGGCAACTTCCTATCCTTCTCCTTGGCGAGACCCGTCCGCTTGGCAAAGCTCACGGTGACTAGCGAACTAAAGGCGCTGATAACAGTTTAGTTTAGAACTTCTTCAGTAGATGACGATGCATTGAATTTGACACGCACTGTCGTTTTGTGCGTCCGTCACGGCTTGTCTCCTTACTATTGTGTATTGCAAGATCCCCTTATTTTTAGTTTTATACGTTACATGTATTTTCATAGGTATTTAAAATTCACAATCACAAATTTTCATTAAAATCTGTTTGCAGTTAGGAATAAAATCAGATTCTTAATCTGTACTAAAATTTAAATAAATTGTACAGGGTCTCACACACAATGTTAAAAACATTAAATAAATTAAAATATTTTAAAAATTTTATATACCTAATGGACTAAAAAGTATAAAATAGTTTATCCTAGCCGTGTAAAAATTTAAAACCCCATACAGATTACGAAAAAATTTGTGATTGTTGATTTTTAAAACCTATGGATTAACAGATTTAAAACGAAAAACGTGGGGTGCATGCAATAGACAATTGACACGATAGCTACTCCCTACACTCCTTAATATAATCGATCGCATACACAATTGACAGTAGACGTAGAAATAGACATAGGTATTGACATAGACAATTTACACGACAGCTACTCCCTACACTCTTTACTATAATCGATCGCATGATGTTAAAAAACAACAATCACAAATTTTTAGGACAGTCTGTATGGCGTTAGGTAACTGTATGGGGTTATAAATATTTACGGGGCTAAGAGAAAGTATTTTATACTTTTTAGTTAGTTTAAAAAGATATTTTTGATATTAATAATTATTTAACTATTTCTTCTACTTCTATGATTACCTCGCTTACAAATAAACACAGAATTCAGAAGTCTGTATCCAGCTTTAATTTTCTCGAAGATCCAGTTATATGACATTGCGAAGAATCTTCGTTTATTTCAGGTTAATTATTCGTAGTAGAGTCCGTTAATTTTCTGAAATTTCTAACACAGTGCTCGATAACCTGAGCTTGCCTGCTCATGCGGCAACATAATTATTTCGTATCCAAGTGGTTGCGGGTTCGAACCAGGCCGGCTAGGCTGGAGGGGTTTTCATGTTCTCTGTTTTTGCCTTCCTTCAAGCGCATTCTGGAAGCCCCTTCTTGTCTATAAAATTTAATAATATCCCCATTTCCAAGCCATTAAGGTGATGTTTAGTAGTGTGACCATACAAACTTGTCAGGCCATTATAAAAACTTTAGTCAACAACAAACGCAAAAGAACATTTCTTTGCAGGATAAAGAGGTTTTTTAAATTACTATTCAGTGTTACCTAAAAGTCAGTGATATTTCATGAAATTTAACTGTTTGTCCTAATTTGATTCAACATAATTAAAAATACGCTTCAAGTGTTCATTTAAATTCTATAAATTACTCGGCATGTCTTTTTCTCAAATGTATTTCAGGTGTTTATGGTTATAAACGTGAATGAAGGGATAATGTGGTTGTGTACAATTGTGGTCTATGAACATATTTTTACTGGTGCTAATTTTGGTCTTATTTCAACAGGTACGTATAACACAGGAACCGGCCAAACTCCATTTTGATCTTCGTGTTTGCCTGTGTTTTGTGGGTCTTCTGAAGATGAGCGAAGAACGTCTCTGTTAGTAAGGGGTTTGGTGTATTGGGTGAGTCCATGCCAATTTTTATACATCTGATCTGTATCTAGGGCCAGTGCAAGCATAAATTTCTTCAATGCCATTTAGGTCACCAAATTACTTATAGTTAAAAAATTTCCGCACTCACACACACGCACCAAAATTTTACACACAAATATATGTATATATACACACACACACACACATACATACCTTGTGATTTCACAATTGTCGAGGTTGTTTTTCTAAGTATTAAGCTTGCTTTTTCAAAAGTTCACCGAGAATAAAGAAAGTAGACGTAGGTTAGTCAAATTTCTGTTAGATGAGTGTTATCTACTATAAAATGTACAACGATGGCTTTTCCAATTCATGTTCGTTGATGTTAGGAATAGTTCGATAAATTATGCCAAACATCCATTTAATCCTAGGTGACACATGTGAAAACGAGTACTTTGTTTTGAAGCAATGTTGTGCTTTATTATACCATGCTTAGTAAGCTACATCGTATATCATTACCACAATCATTTATATCAAAAAGTCAAGAAATTCGTTGGTTAAACAGCAAAGGACAAAATCAATTATAAAGTTCCTATGCATCAATTCTTTCTTAATCTATACTAATATTATAAAGAGGTAAAGTGGGTAAGCTAGTAAGTTTGGTTGTTGGGGGTAATCTCTGAAACTATTGATCCTATTCTGACAATTCTTTCAATAATAGTAAGCTACATTATCCATGAGTGCTATAAACTATTTGAATTAATTGAAGTAAAAAAAGAGCCGTCTGGTTGATTTATCGGCGTTCACTGCCTAAACGTTTTGAAATAAAAAAATAAATTGTACAGCAAATTAAAGAAATTAAATTTATAGCAAAAATATTGCATTTTATTATCTTTAAAAAGAAGACACGATACCATAGATCTAGGTTTAATACTGTTTTTATGTTAAAAGTCGAAGAAATTTTACATGATGAGGTTTTCAAGTATTCTCTATGAATATCTCTATGAATCATTTAATCAGTATGGAGTGCTTTGACGAGTACATTTATGACATAGACATAGTTAAAATTTGAAAACTTATTTAGGTTTTAACTTTTATCTTATTGAAGTTTCGTGTAATGTTACGTGTAACGTTTTCTGTAAAGGGATGTGTCATGTTTTGTGTAAAGTTATAGCTACTGTAACTGTATAGTAACAACAAGCTGCCTAAAAGAACATCGCAACTCTGACGAATGACATCTCAAATGAGGGCAGCAAGGTTACGGCGAACGGAAGAATCTTCTTCTGAAACCACGCAACGTCTCGCGAGTCACAGAGATTGCATTTCGCAAGCTCGTGCTAGGGAGACCAGCACCGAACGTGGGCCCCTAGGAAAATTGTTACAGGTCGCATGGGACGAATATGCTATGTTGAAGCTGTTGACCAAACGTTAAAGGGCCTCAGAAACTTTGATGCCATCATGGGTGGGGGTTACTAATGCGTTTGCGGTTGATTTTCGGCAGACTGTCTTATAAAAGGGACACGTGCAGAAATCATTAAAGCATGCTTATAGTAATCTCGCTTATGGAGTTCTTTTCAAAGACTGATTTTTTTTTTGGGGGGGGGGGGGGGGTTGGGCATGAGAACCCGTCTTGGCGGAAACGTAGATAATGATTTCCCACAACTACTCAACCTTGGAGAAGAAACATTTTCTTCTCCAAACTTGGACTCTAACGATGCTGAAATCGTTCTGAAAGAGACACTGCTAGGTCGAATAGTTCACAGCCAGCAGCATCTTATAGATGCATTATATCCTGACCTTGAAAGACTATACTCGATAGAGACTTACATCGGCTGTGTTCAAGGGAAATAGTGTCGCCTAGGAATGACACTGCCAGTGAGGTCAACAATCTAACTCTACAAACTTTCCCGGCCAAATCAAAAACTAAACGTGGGTTGACACAGTTTGCAATGTCGAGGATTTATTTTTTTATTTTATTTATTTATTTTCTTAGCACCCAATAGACTCACTTGATGAGCAGTGGCTCTCTGAATATAGGGCTTGTCAACATGGTTACAAAATTTATGAAATACATGTAGGTTATGATTACATACACTATTTCTAATATATGTACAATATATACATTAGCTAGCATTAAAGTTATATTACAAATTTCTAATAATGGATATTATGTTAAACAATTAAAATAAGCATTAATGAGCAGAGTTGGTTGAACATTAGATCAATTAGATCAATCTGTATATTTCTAGTCATATTCACATTAATCGCCGTAGTTCACATCATAGTTAAAATTCACTCACCTGCATTATTTTATACACTATGAACTATCTATACAGTCACAATTATTGAACAAATATTGAACTGAATTGATGTAGTCCACTATCCACCAGAATTTTTAAATTCATCTGGCCTGCCGCCTCACGAACTATTATTACAAGTCGGTACGCCTTAATAAGTTTAAGCCCACCTAATATATGCAATAGCACAATGCTACTGATAAAAGGCTTAAAAGACCATCCTCACCGACCAGCAGCCGGCCAGTTGGCGCACATCCCGAGGATTACAATGATCTCCACGAATTTGCCGATATGTTTCAAACGACTTCAGTTTCCCGTGAAACATTCATTAATAAGTCTCGGGGACAAACATTACCTTTGTTTGGCAATTGATTTACGAAAAGAGTGTATGTTTTGCTACCAGAACATAAAACGACGACTAACATTGTGTATACTGAGAAGCTCTAAACCAATAGTTACTTTGTAATTAAAAGAAACATTAAATTGTTAAATAGACCGTTTATTGTGTAAGGTTATAGGGGAATATGTAGATCGAATTCAACGTAGCTTACACCGCGGGGCACTATTAGTAATCTATAAATCCATCTTATAAAGTAAAAATTGATGTCTCTAACATTATAGCTGTTCCACATTGTAATTATTTTACCGATGGCTGGTCATTATAACTAATTTGATAATTAAATATATATTTTAAAATAATTTAAGTCATTTGTGATACCTGTAAACCATATATTAGCATTTATTTTTTAACGGTTTAATAATATATTAAATAATATAGGTTACCACATACTCGAACGATCAAAAACGAAAACTTAATAAAAATCGTTCAAAATTAACAAAACATAACCTGCACATAAACATTTCAAAGAAAAAAAATTAAAGAGACAAATTATTACATGCCTGATCCATAATATTTACTCGCACAGCCATCATAGATGTTCCCCCCCCCCCCCCAAAAAAAAAAAAAAAACACACACAACTATCCCTAAGTTAATCTTTTATTTTTTTACCATATCAATTTTCTTTTAGGTGGCAGAAAGTGGGTTCTTGTGTAAAAAGTACAGGCCGAGAATAATCTGCTTTCTTAAAAATGACGATATTATAGAATTAAAAAAAGCAATATTATTTTCAGAAAAATGTAGATGAGCTTTACATCGGTAAAATAAAATTTAAGTTATTGGCTTTTGAATTGTAATACGATTTACCTCCATTCAATAGTTAAAAATATTGTTTTTTCAAATAATACGATTTTGCCTGTAGCTAATCTAAACATAGGTACTTACAGTGGTACACTGAAAAATAATTATATCGTTAAATATACCCATTTCCGTACCCATAACCCATATAATTATTCTGTTATTACAGGAACGAAAATAAGCTGAGTTTGAGATATCTAACAACTGATTCTGCAACACATTAAACTTTTATTGACTACGGTTGATAATGTTCCGTATACATATTATTCTGTTGTTGGTATAGAGTTAGCTCCTTCCAAATATATCACACGGTTTTTCTGTTGACCTCTCTCTTTAGATTTTGCAGCTTGAGTGGTAAGTGTAGCGAGATATGGTGTATATTTTTTTTATATCATTCAGTATTGATTATTGGTGTCTTACTTGCGAAAATATTTTTAACGTGGGTGTAAGTTAAATTAGAGTAAACAGAGCGAAGTGCGGCATAAACTAAAAATATAGTTGAAGAAACCTGCTGTGAGTAGGTGTGCCGGAAATAGTCATTAAAATTCATGCTACGTATTATTTTCCAGGAGACCTGGGATAGTGATCTTTATCTTAGCTCTTAGGCCTACCTTAGCTGTTAAAGCATGATCAAAGTTAACGTTCGTAATTAGTTTTGTTGACATGACTACTGTTATTAAAGCTCTCGTTAAAAATCATACATTTAAAACATATATAATTATAAGAATAATTCCCTACACCACATTTTTTTAATGTAACATATGTAAGATGGTTTGTATTGTATGTAAAATATATGAACTCAAATTTATTGGCTATTGTGCTCTTACGTTTACATAATATATTATGTATAATCTTGGGTTTCCTCAAATATGTTTGCTGTTTTAGTAGGTATTATAGAAAAGTGTCAGGAAATGTTCATCATACGACCATTAAAATTCAGTAAATTTGAAGTGTGTATGTTCTTGATTTTTAAAGGGAGCACCAGAAGTAAAACTAAAAATTTGTTATGTTGAATTGCTGACTACCACGATAATGATGACTGAAAATTCAGGTGAATTCGTGGTTTGTCAGAAAATAACGTAAAATCAGCCATAGGCGTAACCATGGCGGAGAAAGTTTGGCAGATGTGTGGAAAAAATAAATTAAATAAAAAAGCAAGACGCTAGAGTTAGAAAAAAATTGGTCACTTTTTCTAAATATTCTTTCAAAAAATGTGTTCTTATGTAAAATGTATTCAATTCTTAAAATATATATATATATATATGTATATGTATATAAAGGAGAAGAGGGATTTTCAGATATTTTAAGAATTGAATACATTTTACATAAGAACACATTTTTTGAAAGAATATTTAGAAAAAGTGACCAATTTTTTCTAACTCTAGCGTCTTGCTTTTTTATTATATATATATATATATATATATATATATATATATATATATATATATATATATATATATATACACACACATATATATAACATTTCAAACAAATATTATAATATATAGGTACCTACTTAAAAGACAGATTTGTTATAGATTTTTATTTCAGTAACCTAATAATTCTTATATGTTTTACGCACTGTTCGAACGACAGTTTTGACACTCCTGCACAGTTCTGCCATCTAGCGACTCTTGGATGAACTACTTAGTGCTGCCATCTACACGGGTTTTTTTATACAGCTGCTCGCTATTCTCTCATGGCGGCAAACGTAAAAGAGCCAAGAGAGTGGGAAGGAAAATTTGTTGTGCGTAGTAGAATAGCAGTAGTGGGCAGGCAGATAAACCTGTAAATATAATCCTACCAAATGTAAAATAAATAATAAAAAATAGTGCGTGTACATATCTTTGGCGTTAGAAGTTATACTTGGCATAGTAAAAAACTAACTTTAGTTTTGTATGCAAATAATTAATAGAAATAAAATGGCAAAAGGACAGGAGTGAGATTATAAATACGATTGATATATAAAGTATAAATTCAATCAAATTAAATAGTTAAATAAATACTCAGAATTAAGAAAAAAACTAACTATAGTTTTGCCTGTAAATAATTGATAGAAATAAAATAATAATAAGACAGGAGTGATATTATAAATACAGTTGATAAAGTATAAAATCAATCAAATTAAAACAGATTAAATAACTACTAATAATATTTAAATCATTTATGTTGCTGAATTTTTATTCTAATTTATTAATTTTCAATATATATTAAATAATGTAATAAATAATTATATTGCAAATAAATTATGCATAAGGAAACATACTTTCACTAATATAAATATGTTTGAGAAAGATTTTAAACAGTAGTTTATCACTAATATTCACAATGAATAAATGTTTTTAATTTATATGGACCAGTATTCACTATCGATCACTAAAGTAAAAGGTTTAAAAGTACATTTTTATTTTTTTATTTTAATGTAGCCTGTTTTTTGTATGTTAAAATTTCGTTGCATGGTGTTCGCGCATCGTAAAAGTTCGCTCTCATCATTTTTTTCATAACGCCCGTAAAGAAGTATAACTTCAAAAAATTTATCAAAACTTTTTAACAAACACAAACGAATTTTTTTACATTAATTTTTTACTTTACCAAACCGGTGCTGCAGCTTATCCATTTTGAATTTAAAGACACTGAAAAAAAAAACACCATATTGGTTTTCACTTTGCGTCAGCCTGAAATTATTTTTTATTATTGAATCATACGGATTGATGAATCATTTCAAGTCTGATTATAACAAAGACACTGTTTTCGCGTAAAAGCTTCTTAGTCGCTATCTAGTTTCAGCTCTCCGGACACAGACATAGCAGTAGGAAGGGGACAGGAAGCGGACTTAATGGCAAATCCCCTTCCTCTGATCAAAACTTGCACCTAGTCAAATAAAGTCTCTTGGGGGAAAACTGGGAAAAACATTATCTTTCATAGGCTTCTGTTTACGCCACTTCATAGTTTGCTTATGTTTCGGATACGTAACCGGCCTGTTCATTGATACTTCAGAAAACTTCGGATTTACACGCGTGTAAAATAACATAGTTTTATGGCTACGTTCAACCGTACCAACTTTAGGAAAATGCAATCAGTCAGACTTCGCCAAAAATGTTGCCAGTTAAATCACGTATCAGAATTTTAAGTAGAATTAAAATGCAAATCGCCTTAGGATTAAAATGTCCAGAGCATGTTGAAGTTAGTTACTTTATTCGTCCGGTCATACCTTTTAGTCGTTCATAAATCAACATGCTACCAGTAAAGCACGCAAGTTAATAATTTACGCGCGCTTAGTAACTTCTCATTTGCAAATCGCTGTATCCTATTTTCACCATAAAAATAAATTAGTAATTGAGACGAATCTTTGAATATTAACAAGTAACAACAGGTTCTCTCTTTAAGGAAAAAAGCTATTAAGGATTCTATAATTACATGCAGCTTTCAAACACCTTAACGTTGTCTTAATAGCTTGGAGCTCATTATACTCTAAAGTGGTAGCACTGGTTAAACTAAATTGACGTGTTCTAAAATTTTCACGGATTTTGTTTACAAAAAGTGGAAACTTTATTCATTAGAATAAAATTGATATGTTATCGTAATAAGTTCCTGTAATATATATTTCTTTATTATATGTATGATACTGTTTATATCTACATGTGACACACTTGTACACATACATAACTGCTGTGTTGTCGCTTTTTTTCCATATTATTGGTTAAAGACATCGAAAAAATAAACCGTTTTTAATTCTGTTCTAAGCTCTATTATTTTATATTTAATTAAATAAATTGTGTTTAAGTTATTTCAACAAATTATGATTATTTATAAAGAGAGATAATTATTTTTAATGCTAGGTCTTGTTTAGAAAAAATATTCTTCGCCAAAAAAGAGAATTATTAAGTGAAATACAGCCTGTATTTTAAAGAAATGTTGTGTGTGTGTGTATGTATATATATATATATATATACACATATATGTATACAACTAAATAAAACACTCTTTACGACAATAATAAATTAGCAATTGCATGTTTTACCAGAATAAGTCATAGCAAATCAGTTAGTAACAGATACATGATGAAATAGGGAATACAATTTTTTTTCTCAAACCAATCAATACAGACATTTAGGAACCAAATGATTGATAATATAAGCAGAGTAAATTACTGAATGTTTCAATTTTTAAGTGTAAAATTGTCATGATTTTATTTAAGAGTTGCTTAAATTCCATCTTATTTTAACATTAACCTAGAGTTTTTATGTGACACTTTTTTTTTTTGGAGTAATAATGTATTAGCTCACATTTCAGTGTGGTTACAGTTTACAGAAAATTGGATACAGTCATTATTTTACACTTACATAACAATTAGAGGTTTACAAGACTTCAGTAGTTTTCCTTAATATTACCGTTAGTTTATATTTAAATGTAAAGATTTCTGTCAAACTGTAGTAATTGGAAAAAAAAATTGTAAGGCTTGTTTTATCGCGGAGGGAGCAGAGGAATAAGCCGAGTTATATTTATTTCATGACCTTCACGTGTGTTTCCCGTCACAAGGAGTTGTTTAAAATTTGCGTTGAGTAATGTTAAATACCTACTAACTTTGCGAGAGACTGAACTTCCACAAGGCGACGATCCGGGCGTAGACGTTTAGAGTTAGCTGTACGCAGAGCCGACAAGCAGTGTACGTTTACACGTTTTGACTGTCAGTGATTACGGTGCTGTGATTACAGAATTAACAAACGGTGACACACCAATTTCCAGTAGGAGCAGTGAGCATTTTTTAACGGGCTTGCCTAGTCAGTGGTGTGTTTGTGTTAGTGACGCGGGATGAAAAGAGCGACGCCTGCTGGTGCTTCTAGCGTGGAGTCGCCTCTATATGGCGGAGAAATTAATGTGAAGGTGTAATGCAAGTCCCTTAAGTGCTTTCAAGAATCTGTACCTGTTGTTTTATGCCCATTTTTATAGCTATTTTCACTCTTCACAATTTAAAAACTCAATCCGGAATAAAAACTACTTATCAGCCCTCAGGGAATTATTAAATTCTTTTCGTAAACAGACCCCACTCGGATATTTTGAGAAGTTTTCACATCATGTTGGTTGTTTTTCCTGAAGCGCTGAGCACCGTGTGTGTACCCGGGTAGGCGGGGCGGTTTCACAACAGAGCGGCTGCCTGAAGCGGGCAGGGTTTAGCGTATCAGACTGCGTGTGGTTTCTTCTTAACGTTGCCCTCGGCTCGTCGTCTGCTTCCCGCTTCTCGGATGTCCCTGCGCTGCGACCGCGCGTCGTCTCGGCCACTGTAGTCCCCGAAAACCCGCTAAATTCAAATTTGCACCGTACTGTTCGCGCCTGTAACTTTGCAGGGTTTCATTTCCGGACAGTAGTACTTTAGTAAAAGATTTTTTTTTTCCATTTCCCCTCCTGCCATTTAATTAATGCCATGCAACTTGCGAACAACGTTTGTGTGTGTGTATATGCATATAGCATACTTTCTGCGTGATTAGCTGCGCTCAAGTTACATTTACAAAATTTGTCCAGTGACGATAAGGAGAATCAAATGGAATATAAAACGTACAAATTTTATTTTTCTCGGAAATGGTCCTAGCTACTTCGGGATATAGCAAATCATAAAAATTCATTATATTGTATAATTTTAAAAGAACTTCAAAATCGTAAGGATTTTGGCAGATAAGTTCAGTATTTTTTTTCTGAGATAACAAAAAACAAAAAAAAAAAAAAGTGAAAGTCAAGCCATTCAAAATTTCTACAAGTTTAACGGTCTTCAGCGTTAATATATAATGGCTTGCTGTGGGACATACGCCGTTAAAAATCATATTACAAAAAAAAATTCAATAAAATTTAGAAAGAAACATTTACTGTTTTTTTTTACTGTTGGGCTCGGGGGAGATGTTGAATGTTACGATAGTAAGATTTTTAAAACTTGTGTTTATTTTTTTAAAATCACGAAAAAAAAAATATTCTTTAAAGTTTACATATGTAGCATCGTGTACAAGATAAAACTAACTTCTAACAATAAAACGTGAAACTGAACGATATTTGTGTTGCAATGCATATTGTTTCAGTTAGTTTTTCCAAGGATACGACTTGCTAGCGGCAGGTCCGCCGTCGCCGGTCGCAAAGGCGAAGCTGCGCCTGCTGGAAGCTTGCAGGTCGACCTTGTGCGATGTCACGCCCGGACTCCCGCGGCGGTTTGAGCGACGTGCGACGGAGGGTCGTGCAGTTGCTGGGGAGTAGGTGGGGGAGGGATAGAGGGGGCGGAAGCTGCCGTCTGCCGGAAGTGGCGGGTCCGCTGGCTTCCGGCCCGCGCCCCATGGCCTCGCGTCACCTGTGCGGGAACATGTCTGCACACGAGGCCCTGCCCTCAGACTAGACCAGTCGCGCCATTCTGCTCTTCCATCTGCGATCCATACTAGTACAACATCTTAGCTTGCGTCAACTTTAATTCATACATTTCGATTGCATTTGAAAGTTCATATAAAAACGAAGCAGTCGGGAATATGAATAGCTTTTCAACTAAAAACGCGTTTCTGATAACCCGAGAGTACTATGTATAATTTGCATGGTGCTAGACTGTCACAAATGTTAATGCAGATTTCGCTTCGCCTCACCTGCTAATTCCAGATACAGACACCGCTCAGAGAGACAGTGATTTGGTGTGGAACCTCCAACTCATCCCTAGGATGCCACCGCTCTCTTTAGAGCGGGGTTTCGGCTGTTTTTCCCAACCCATAAAATTTCAAATATTAATATTATTATTAGTAGCGTTCTATAAAACTAAATGCCACTATCTAGTTCACCATATTTTACCGTAGAGACACATGTAGTAATCCTACAAGGGGTTACCATTATTATACAAGGCGGGGGGAGGGAGATAGAGGGGTTTTACTTAAAAGTGACTCAAATTTGTGCTGACCATTACTATTTATTTATAACTAAAATTTTACCAACATTTGAATTAATACTTTTTTGTTATAAAAACCATATAATTGAAGCCAGTTTTAAACATCATCGATTCTTGTAAATAGTCTGAGAAAACTCGGAAACCTGCGCAGAAGAGATTAGTTTACTACCACCATTGCTTCAGTAAAGTAAAATGCCGGAACAACTTGGACATGTTTTTTTTTTTTTGCGAGGAGACTTAACCGGTGTCGCCGTGCCAGAATACAAGACACATCGTCGGAGCTGTACTGCGCCACCGGGCGACGCCCCTGGCTCACGACTCGATTCCACGTCAAGGTCCCACACACGATCAGTCCAGCTCCCAATTCGGACTGCTCAGACCGAACTGACAGTTTGGACTGAGTTGAGGCCCTCTGCACACACAAGCAATCCAGGTGCTCAGTTAGGACCGAACAGTATCTGTTAGTTTGGCCTTTCCCTCACACAGTCAGTCTTGTGGCTGCTGTTGCATTTGGATGTATCGTTTTATCGTAGAATATAGAACAAACTAAGATTTTGCAATTGCAGTTGCACTTTTAGTTTTAAAAAAAATAACAATACAAATAAACCAAAGAGAATGAACAAATATGTATTCCACGACACCAGATGATAGTCTGGTGGACTGTTTGTTTGGTCTCTTGACAGTTTGCATTGGTGAGAAGCGATTTCCACATACGGCAGTCCGATTAGATGGAAAGCTATCAGTTCGTCAGTCCGCCAGTTCCCACTTATCAGTCCACTGTCCTTATCACACACGTGCTAATTAATTATTTTGCGCAGTTAATACTGGAAAGGAAGTCAGGAAACGGTTTACAAATATCTTTTAACTATTGAAGGTACTGGGACACAACAAAGCCCGGGTAAGAATGCGAGCCTAGTAGGTATAACTGCGAAGACTGTTTTTGTAGTGATACAGATGTTTTAATGTAAATGTACAAATTTTACGAATATTTGTAATTTCAAATTAACATTTTTTTTTTTTTTACAAAAAACAAATTGCAGTGTGGTGCTACGGTGGTGAGTCGAGGGGAAGCCTACAACTCACGTAGTTTGGGTTCCCTGCAAGAATTTCCGTAGTTTTCCTAAGTTTTGCGTTTTGGTATTAACGCCACTTCAGCCGCTAAAACAGAAGTTTCCAATGAAAACAAGCATGTTGTGACTGACAACCTAACCTAACCCTTCAATTTTTTTAATTTAAATTTTTGAGAGAAATCCGAAGTTGCACGAACGTGGTAGGGAACCGAAACTACGTGAGTTGTAGGCTTCCCTGAGTCGAGACGACAAGGAGCGCCCCTGGCGGCCGCCGTGGGAGGCTCCACTGGCATTGACGTCCCCGCGGTGGTTCTTGAAGTGGGGTGTAGAGGGAAGGCGCGGAAAACAGAGGCCAGGAGCGGACGTGAGGACGCCCGAGCCATAACTGCGCGGAGCGTGGGAAAAATGCACACTCACCGCAACAAGTTTTTATTCCTGCCAGCCGCTCGCTCGCTTACACTGAACTTGTACATGTACCGCCGCTCACACTGTTTATGTCGTACATCATTCAGAGCAAAATGTCATCTAAATGTCGGTTCTTTTTTTACATAATTTACAGCGAAATTCGGGAAATTGGAAATGCTTCTAATCGAAAAACTTGTGTTTGGTTGGATGCCTGCACAAACACGTATTATGCCTGCCGCGACACAAGCGGCACACGAGCGTGCTACCAAGTAGTAGAATACGGAAGTAGAAAGAAACATTAAAAAATATATATTTGGCAATCTTGTTACACGCATTATTATGCTCAAAAGTAAATAATAAGGTCTCATAATACATTATCTTAATTACTTATGAACGGGTTGTTATTTGATTGTCATTTTTCTAACGTTTTGAACTACCCCGTCTAAATTTATATGACATAATTTGCTGGAAATGATGTAAAAAGTCGTGTAAACGAGTTTTACTTTAGGCTCCGAGAATAATTCCCTCGTCACTGGCAATTTAGTCTAGAACAAATGGAAGTAACGTTCGTTTTAAAACACTTAGAATAACTGAAAGTTGTCCAGAGAAATGCTACGACATTAGCTTTCCGTTGTATTTTTACTTCAAATGAAATTAGTTCACAGCTGAAGTTTTAAAATTTAAGTTACTAATGGAATGATAATCAAGTCTGCATTTTATAAAAATTCAATTTAGTTTGACGCAGTTCACTCCCAGAAGTAGTAACAACGGTATTTGTAATTCCATAAATACAGTATTTTATTATTACAATTGTTCACGTGTTTAATTTTTTTGCAGATAAATATTGCTGTGATGTAACTGGGTTTTGTTAGTGAACACAAATTAATTTAATATGACTTTTAAAACATAGTATTTTACTCTAAGATTAGAACCTTTGTCAAAAGCCACTGACTTTTCATAACTTTACTTGTATGTCCAACCAGCCCCTGACTAATGCTAGAAACGAATGAGATAGTTTATTTTTTCCCGCAAGCTGAGATGTTGCGTGTTTGATGAATACCTATTATATTTCGCTTAAAACGTTTTCAAATTGCCCTGCCTATTAGTCTGTTAGATCCTCCTCCCTCTTCCCCCTCCCCAGAAGTTTTACTTATCATTGTGAAAAATTTTTGATCACTAAAAAAAAAGTAATATTTAATGAACTTGAGTAAGAGTGGTTTCACTGTAATTTTTTTGTTAATGGAACATAAATATTTATGTTAAGTTAAAGATATTTGTACATTTGTACATTTGCATGAACACAACAGCATTATTTAAAAAAAAGTTCGCAGTAATATTTGGTTCGGATCCCTACCCGGGCATTTGTGATTTTGTTGTCTCAGTACCTCCAATAGTTAAAGTTAGTTTGTAAACCATTCCCCGAATATCTTTCCAGTATTACCCGTGCATATTAATAAGCATCGTTATACAAAATAAAGTCAAATAATAAAATATTCGATTATCTTTTCTGTGGTTTAAAAAAAATATGAACTGGTTTTTACAAATATATGTTTGATTGAAACATCAATTTGAATAGAAAATTACGCGTTAGTTTTTGTGAGACATACTTAGTATTTCATACATGAAAAACTAACCACAGCTATGTATTGTACAAATTTTCAATATGTTTCTTGTAGTAATAAAACTATTTTTAGGCAATTGGTTCCCAAAGGACTCTTTTGAAAATTTACATAACACTTTTTCTGTGTAATGAAGTACGCAGCTATATCAGTAACTAATTATTCTGAAACCTTGTTCTTAGACTGAAAGTAACGCAGTAATGAATGTTCAAGCCAGCAATACGCTTTACACGTTTGGGTTCAGATTTTAAAAAGTTCTCTGGAGAAGTTTCAGAGATCCGCGAACGCCCATTCATGCATGGTAAGGCGTCAGGCACATGTAACGTTATAGTGACTCTGAACCGCTTCGTCATGAGAGCAATTCCTGGATATTGGACTCGAACCAGCGACCTCACACCACGAGGACGTGATGCCCCAGCGCCCATGGGTCTTGTTCGATACCAAAGGCCTTGGCACATTCGCGCGGTCGCGTCTGTCTGATCTGTCTGACCGTGTTGTCCGGCCATGCTGTCTGGTTAGTGTTCTGTATCAGCGTGCCGAATTCACTTGTCTGTGATAATACAGAGAGGGCAGCGCAGCATAGTAGAGTGCTATATACATTTATCTTGGCTTTCCTTAAATACTTTATAAAAATTGAGATTGAATTTCAATATTTCTAAATATTTAATTAAAGTTAAATATATATTTGTGTAAAACCTGTTATTTTCATGCCTACGTACGATAATCATTTTATTTATAGTTTTGGGTACTTTGTTTTCCGTTTCGAAGCAATTTACCTAATGTAAAACCGATTCAACAAAATAATTCCCAATACAAAATAATGTAACCGTATAAACAAAAAGTTTTATTGGGAATATATAATTATTTTCGCACGATATAACGGTTTGTTTGTGCTCATCATGATTCTCTTCTGACGTCAGATGAAGATGGTGCAGTCAGACATGCCAGACCTCGGAAGTTCCAAGTTCGCCAGTTCTGGTCACACAGATCCGCTCCACACGCGTCTGACGTCGTGGTTCGCGAGAAAACCGAATCAGATGCCGTGCTCGCATATTATGGTCACACCAGACAGGTCGTTAAAGTCGTGATCTATGGCCGAGTCGCTCCCGGCCGCGCGCGCGGGTTCGCGCCGGTGTCTGGGCCGGAAGGCCGCGGGCACACGGGGCACCCTTGCTTCCTGCCCCTCGTCACCTGGGCCCTCGCTCTGCGGTCAGGTCGACACACGGAGGAGAGGTGAATGTGCTCGAGATATGACCCCCTCCCTCCTGGTTTCTTCTTCGTTATTCTTCCTCCCTGCACACCCCCCTCCTCCTTTTTTCCAACCTCTCTCCGTGGTCTCTTTGTTCCGAGTGGCGAGTGCGGGAAAAACACACGCACGTCGCCATGGGAGAAGAGCACGCCAATCCCCCCCCCCCCACCCCAAACTCCTTCTCCTCGCTGACGAGCCGAAGACGCCCCTGTGGGAAAACAATGAACAACAGTTGCTCGCGAAGACGTTCTCGAGTCAGTCACTCGGTTGTCTGTAGTTCGCGCGGTGTCTTGACGCGTACTCTGTGAGACGATGTTGTTGCTGCCGGATATCCTGTTTAGTGAGGTAAGTCGCTAATCCATTACGTACTACAGGTACAACAATTCTGGTTTGATACCATGGTTGCGTCCTTTTTTTAAGGATACTCTTTACCCTATGAATCTTTCAATATGGAATATTTTACGGAAAGGATTTATTTATTGGACTAACTTTGTTTAGTAAAAAAACTGTACGAAATTTACCTCCAAATTGTTGACTCATAAATACTATCAATTGCGTGTACACAAACCTACCACAACATAAAATAATCGGTATTTTTATTTTGTGCAATATAAATTTTTAAATGACATTTTAGACTTTTTTAAAGTGCGCAAATGTGACTGACATTATCTAAGAGTGTTTTTAATGAGGACCCTTCGAATTTTGCATCTTTCAAACAGATTGTTTGGGAAGCAATTTGAAGGTTTAAAATACTTCTTAAAATGTATAACTATATGTCGTTGCCGTTTCTATTTTAAGTTTTTGAAAAATGTAGAGTCATAGTTTTCAAGGAATATGTATCATTATTTTGGTCGCAGCAACTACCAATGGCAATTTCTTTATGTATTGCAGCTTATAGAGTCTTGCTTTTCAAGCCTCTAAAGCGTAACTAATTCAGTGGGTGACTTGCGTTTAAAGCTTGTATAATTGTTTATTTGAACTTTTATATAATTACACAACTTACCCCGGAGTTTAAATCAGAGCCCACAGATTCAAACATGACGTAAATTTTTTAACAGTGAGCTATTTAATTTGTACAGGCACAACGGCATAAATAGCTGTGAAATTTAAATAATAAAATAATGTTTTACAAAGATGAGTTAGTACTGTATTTTACGTCTTCCTCTCACAGTTTATTTGTTTTAGTGCCAGCGTATCACAAATGTTTACAATTTAACATAATCGAAGAATAAGGAAAAAATAAAAACATCAGTCTTGTGTCACTATTTAAATTGTCATTTCTATCAAGAATTATAAATAGGACTTCGTCAGACGACATTACCAAAAAGCACGCTTATAGCAACACTAAACTTCTACGTTGAGATAGACTTGCACACAGTTACAAAATTGCGCCGAAATCAATGTGAAAACACGTTTGCTGTGATTTAAAGCGATTTAATTTATGTATCAGGAAGCAAGTCAATAATGTTGTTATTTCAAGTAGAAGAAATTAAAAGAAAGTGCGTGTACATTCTTACTGGTGCGAGTGTAATTAATTCAAGCTTTTCTTTTGCCGTACGCTTTCTCTGCGTATCGCTTGTTGTTCCGATGTTGTCTGTTTTAATAACAAGGAAACGAAAGTATATAACATGGATGGAAGATCTCAAGGAACATGTTTCTGAGGGAACAAGTAAAACTTTTTAGTTCAGATTTCATGTTTTGATGTGTTTTTGCTTTTGATTGATAGTATGCATTTTATGATAATTTAATACTTATAGGTCTCAGTTTTATCTAACACACGCACGAGGCAAAGGTATTTACTGATAAACTATATAAACTAAAAATTCCTTTAAAACATAATATTTCCGTTGAAATTATTTTTAAAAAATATGTCCAACAACCAAATTTGTAATCACGTATAATATAATCAACTCACTTAAGGTAACAATATATTTATTTGACAAATTTCGATATATTTGTTTGTATAATCTTATCTGTACTAAATAAAAATTATCATAATTCAAAGCTTAATTTGTAATACATAAGTTAAAATAACATTTTTATTTTTCATCTGCGTGGTGAACCGTATGTATCGCCTGTGAAAATAACATAGAAGGCACAACCAAGCAGTTAATTACACAAAAGCCTTTCGATTGTATAGCTACGCAACTGTGTTCGAAATGAATTTCCATTTCTTTAACTTAGCTAATTAAAAAAAGTTGAAACACGCCAACGTTCAAGAGTTTTAATTACGACAAACTGTGAGTTACGTTTCGAGGTGTTTACTTCATAATTTAGTTTTACTGAAACTTATGTTGAAGGTTATAAACTTATATGTATTTTAGTGGGGGTGACCAATATGTGGAAAAAATTAAAGAGAGAGTTAGAGAGAACTTTTTTTTTAATCCTGTAATAACATTCATGGGGATTTCTAATAAAGTTAAGAAATAATTAAGATGCACTTTATCCGAAATAATCAAACATTATTTATAAACGCAGATCATTTTGTAATAAATACTGTTTCAGAAACCCTTGGCCAAACAAAAATAACAGAAATTATGGACTGACATGAACATAAAATGTCAGTCAAACTTACCAATCTGTTTTGAACCAGTTCTTAGTAGCCGGGAGTAACGCAACTACAAGTACACAAGTGTGCAGCAAGTTGCATATTACCAGGTACTTGGAGCTGCGTAAATGACTGGCAGTCATGTAATATGCGAGCAATATAAACAACAATTCTGTATTTTTAGTAACTAGCCGTCGTATTTTACTGGAATTTTTAATTATTAATTTTACAAGCATAGAAAAAACCTTCAAATTTTGCCATAAAAAAGCGATTCGTCTGCAAAGTACGTAAACTGTGATAAATTTATAATCTTATATCAAATCATAAATGTCAGAAGCTACGAAGCTTAAAATACATCTTTGCAAGAAAATATTTTTAGTAACTATATCCAGCATTAAAATATAAATATTACTCAGGTAACGTTTTTCAGTAATCAACTCTTTGCTAAATCATTTTTGCCCTGAACAATTTTACTAATTTAAAAATTACGAAAATTCGATGTCTGTTATTGCTTACTTGGTACCATTTTGTTACCATAAAAATATACATACTTGACAATACTCCGATAAACATAGGTTGATGCACATGCATTTCGTTGCTGTCTCGTAGATTCACTATAAACTTAATAATGTTTATAGGTTTTCAGTTTTTTCCATACCCGTTGATTATTGTCAATATAACTTTAGAATGGTGGAAATTTTATTACTAAACCCCCCCCCCCAAAAAAAAAACAGGCAAAGTTTTATGGGCTAATGATATATTGTGCGAATTTTCTGATTCATTTGTAAACTTTATTTATAAAAATGTAATTCAGGATGGTCATGCTATCTACGTTTTCGGTTCAGCGAATCTTTGTAGCATTCCTGCTGTTATTTTAGTACGATCCTAGAATAAATCTGTATTCGTAGAATAAATCCATACTACCATGCAAACATGTAGAACTGTTTTTAAGGAATTAGCACCATAGTATAAGATTTTGCAACGAGTTATACATTTTGCTTCAAAAATCTGAGAATTTCTCCACAATAGGTCAGATTTTTAACTAGGTATGCAATATTTTTACATGATAACACAATATTTATATATTTTTTTATTGATTTGTAAAAACATACTCATAACTCTTTCAAATTTGTATATTTCTGATATAGCCTACTTCCTTATCACATATTATATATATACTTATGTATATATACTTATATATATATATATATATATATATATAGAGAGAGAGAGAGAGAGAGAGAGGGAGAGAGAATGTTGTTGTTCAATGCAGTTTTAAATATGTTAGTACTTTTAAAAATGGAGTTTAACAAACACGGAAAATTTCAACAATGACTTTACAACCATATTGTATAACAGTATCTTTTCGTGACTAGTTTATTAAAATATAGACTTCGTGTTCTGAAGTCATTGGTTGAGTCCCACCTTTAGTATGGTTTTATTTAGTTCTTGTTAGTTTGCAAACCATCCTTCATTAAAATATATGACATAAAGTCCTTGGTAATCTTTTTGCTTAACAAATGGTGCTCATTTGTTAATAACATATTTTTTAAAAATATTGAATGAATATTAAAGGAAATATTACATTTTTGTGTTTCTGAGCAAGGAAGAATAACATTATTATTTTTCATAGTAATTTTGGGTGTTTTAAATCAGCATCTATATGCAGTATTCACAGTATTTTTTTTTTTTATCGTTATAGGAACCGCTTTCGGCAATTCGTTTCTTAAGATTTACATGTAAAACAAATCAAATTTATTTGAATTTGCTTTATCGTTAATTTTCGTAAAGGGAAGAAACGTTTGGCATCACATGTTTATGTCATGTATTGTATATTAAAACAGTTTTTGAAAAATAGATTAAAATATCACCCAATTGAATTGTTGTGAATATTGTTAACCTTAATCTTTCAGTACATTAACATTGATTCATGAAGTTGAAGTAGTTTCTATTTATCTTATACAACTATTGTAATAATTTGAAATCTTGTTTCTTGACTATTTTTGTTAAATATAGTACATTTTCTTGCACCATAAATTATTTATTTATAGTTGGTAACATGCCTACCAACGGCAAGATTACCTAATTATTTTTCTTAATTTTTATCCTTTTTTTTTAACTACAGTAGGTATTTACTTGTACATAAAAATATAGTTATGATACTTAGTTATGCATTCTAAAGTTTAAATTGTAAAACTTGTTTCTGTATGAACATTTTTGGCGAATAGTTTCCCGAGCCTTTATTTTAAATGGTGCAATATACTTCTGCAAGCACCTCATAATACTGTATACAAGTGATTTCATTATAACTGACAGTCAAGTTAAAGTCTTCCGTTGTTTTGGCTGCTAGTTAATTAACTCAGGCCCTTAGATACTATAGATGCTTACATATGGATTTTTTTAAGTTTCTACTATCTAATAAATAGGTAAGATATAGTGCGATTTGTACTACAATTCCTTGATTTATCTTGTATCTTAATATTGCATGTTACTCATATAAGCTATCAGTTCTGTATGTACGCAATTATTAACCGGCCAGAATGTAATATAATGCCGTTAAGTTGATAAGTGAAAGTGGGAAAATTGTTTATAAATAAATAAAATATTTAACCTTTTACTTCAAGTAAAGTATTAATCATAAATTTTTTTTTGTACCCGAATATGAAATACAATTAGGTATTTATTACAGTGATGATAAAAAATAGCCGGAAAGTTAGGCAATAATGTAATTTTTTAAAATATAACAGAAATATTCAAATAAAAATTCAGATATTTGTAATTTTGTCGATTTACATGATAATTACTGTATCACTACAAAATAGTGTTCGCAATAATACTGTGTTCGGATTCTCACCCGGGAATTTATTTTTTGTGTTGTCCTAGTGCCTCAAATAGTTAAATTTATTTGTAAACCGTTCCCTGAATAGCTTTCAAGTATCAACTGCGCGCTTAGTAATCTAGTCCTAACAAAATAATTCAAATGGTTGAATATTCGATTATTTTCTCAATGAAATTATACTTGAATGAAACACCAATTAAAATATAAAATTATGCGCCAATTGTCGTAAGAAATACTCAGTATTATTTTGAAAAACATATTTTATATATGCAAAAATAACCATAACCGTGTGTTGTACAAAGTTACAATATATTTCTTGCATTATTACAAACTATTTCTTGGCAACTGGTTGCCAAAGGATTATTTTGAAATGGTACAGAAAATTGTTTTCTGTGTATATAAAACATTTAAAAAAAGCAGTCTCTAATTGTTAAAAATTAACGCTAATCTCGTATGGTAAAAAAACGAACAGAAGTGCAAACTTAAAACTTTGTTTTTAAATGTGTAATATTACATAATTTCTACGTCAAATGTAGGTTAGAAAATGATCCTGGTATTATATCAGTATGTCAGCATTATATCATTTATCTTTACATAATTTTTTAGTCACAACAGAAGATTGTGGTGTGTCAAAATTACGTAAAAATTCATTACCTAGCTATGACTTACCAGTAATGTCATACCTCGGTCATGTGTTCACTGGGCAATTAACGGTATACACAAATTAAACTTTTCACTTCGTAAATTTAACTTCACTTACTGCTACTACAGCATGTCGGTGACGCGAATTCACAAGATTTTATCCATCCAAAGAGTCCAACACGCACACGATACAGTCGAGTGAATACAATGTATTAGTGTTTATATTCGTATACAATGTATATATGATAAAAATGCGTATATATGATAAAAAAAATTAAAGTTACCGTTTTTTAAGTAAGCAAAATATTAATTTTTATTTTTTTCGTTTTTATATTACCAGATCTACAATTATTCATGTACACAGGCCGCTGCGCGTCGCCAGTCTGGCGCAACACGTCATTAGCATGATGATGACGCGAACCCATAAGTTTTGCCCCTACCGAAAATCGCTCAACGCGGCTAAATAAGTTTTCACTTCAAAAACATGGCATTTCAATATTTTTTGATCTTAGTGTTTGTACTGACATTCCTACATCAACACGAGCTGTCTGATAGTGAGAGTCGAAAGTGTTAAGGAACCCGGATCGCTGACACGACAACTTTATGTATAAAAACATAGCACAAACCCCGATTAATGAAGGAACAGATGCGCGGACCAACGCACACACGCTTCTACGCCTCAAACAACCAAGAATGCAAAAGCCACAGCCCAGCCCTAAACTCTGATTTAAGTACAAGTCATATGCCTTTAAAGACGAACAATACTTTCTTCCCCGTAATTAAACACTGTTCAAGCATGTTTTTCCCGCTTTTGAAACATTCCTATCGCTGGGTTGATGAGTCGTTATTTAAAAACAATCTCTTATAGAAATATATGTTTGAAATTGCAAAATAATTAAATACAGCATTAATTTATGGAACTAAATGAATAACGATATCATGCAAAACCTTTTTGCAGTGGTTTTTACTGTCGTTGACTCGGGAGGGCAACTTAACAATGTGTACACCAGAATGTTACAGTCCTAAAATATTTGTATTAGTCCATAGTTTATGGAAACAGCGACTGTACCTCCGTGCATCGTGTTCGCTTTTCACACTCGCCTTCCTCCTCATTCACTGGCTAGGTGCTGTTGGGAGAGAAAAGGAAACTGCTGATTGCAGGTGAGCGGCGAGAGAAACTGGGCAACTCGCCGCGAGGTTATTAGAGTGTGAGTTGTCTACAGCGAGGGAAGGGAAACAAGGCCACCTCACACTCAAACTCTGCCATATTGGTTTCTTTTATTTTCTAGTCATTACAATTATTTAAGCCTCGGTCTCACGCGCTATGTTGATTTTTTTTTTAAAATCTACTTTGCTAGTTTTAATCAAAGGCTCCTCTCTTGCATTTGTTGTTCTGCCACAAATATTTTCAACAGATATTCACTCGGTGTTATATCATGGGTGTAAAAAATAACACACTTCTTCGTAATTATCATTACTTACACCTAGTCAATATCTGTTGATAATATTTGTGGCACGAAAACCAAATAACGGGAGGTATCGAGTAAAAGTATCGTTAAAGTAATAACGAAAAAATAGAAATTCAAAATGGCGTGTAGGACCAAGCCTTAAAAGCCATTTTTGAAATTTCCACACGAAACCACCTTTTGCATTTGTTGTTCTGTTCTGTATGCTCAAACATATAATTGGTGAAATGTGCAGCGGAAATGAAAAAAAAAATTGCAAACACTGAAGTGGATTTTTTACACCCATTACATTACACCTTGGGAACATCTGTTGAAACATTTGTAGCAGAACAACATATAAAGAGAAATATCGTGTTAAAATTTCGTAAATAATAGTAATCGCTCGCATCCTTCCGTGAATTTGTGGCCTTTCGAAGGTTGGTGACGCTAACTCTTAGTAAACCTGTAACTGCTGCTGCCAAGCTGTCTCACTCATGTTTATCCACTAATGTCTACTTATGAACATGAACGTTTAAAAATTGAAAGTTGGCTAAAAAAATTTTGTGGAATAATTTGTAAACGCAAACAAATGACTGCCGCAATACACCAGGTTGTGTTAAAGAAGGACGAATTTTCTTATCCATTTACTGAGCGCAGTATTGAAACTAAACTTGAAACTAAAGGATAATTTGCTAAATTTGCATCGGTGGAAGGCACACCAATAGTATTCGGAATCGGCGACATACCTAGCAAGACTTGATAAACCTCAGAAAAAACATGCCCTCGCTCGTTTCAATGCATTGATAAATTAACTGTATGTTAACTGGCGTTCTTAAATATTACGAGTGAGGGAAATAGGTCCGGAATGACAGTCTAATTAATTAAATAGAGTTTTAGACATTTACTAATTATTACAATCATTCTTAAATTATAACAATCTAAATGTCAGTCCACGAATTAATCACACATTCGTAAGTCCACATATAACTCCTTCCGCCTGGAGCACGGGTCGACAGTGGCTCTCTTTACTGATCGTTTCTTAGGCCACACCTCTGACCCAATACACTGCATCGCACTAATCACTCGTCCGCCGCACACACAACACCGTCCCGGAGGCTTCGGTCCCCGATGCTCCGATCTTCGCACACGAAGCCCGTCGCTCGTCGCCCGCTATCGCTCGCCAAGAGGATCACTCGCCATCTTCACTTCACTGCTCTCGCAGGTCATTCGCTTCTTTTATAAATCTCTCAGCCCCGTCCTGGAAAGGTCTCGTATCTCTTTGATTTAATGCTCGAAGCTGCAAGAACAATGTCGTCCCAGTTACACCACTTCACATAAACGGGGCTCTGGGAACGTGCCGAACTCTCGAGAGAGATAGAGAGAGAGAGAGAGAGAGAGAGGTAGAAGGTGCAGCCGTCGCCTCCACTAATCGGATTACCGCAGATGAACGGGTGCTATCTGCATTGCGCCCCTCTCGCAGGTGGGCGGGACAGCTGGCTGGCCAGCCTCGTCGCTAGCGTCCTCGTAACAATTTCAACTGAATTTTTTTTTAACAGATTCAAGGAAGGGTGACACATGCACGCGCATCGAGTGCTCAGGAGCCTCTACTTTCAAGATAGTAAGCGGACGTTTTTGCTTTTCTAATAAAATTGTGGTATAATGGAAAACTAAAATTGTACCTGGAAAACAAGCAAAATGGTTTTCATGATTTATTATTAATGCTTATTTTTATTCGTTTATAACATTTATTTACTCGAGGTGAGTGGCATAAATGCGGCAGGAACTACAAGCGTAGTTAAAATGGAGAATGCTCAAATGCGTGCAAAATAGACTTTCAATTAAATAAAAAAAGTTTAAAAATTCTAACCCGATTACGGAAAAAAAACACTAAAAGGTAAGAAACAAGGGAGGTTCTGTTTGATATCATCGTCTTATTGAGTAAAACAAGTCATTTGATATGTTAGATATTCCTATTTATTTAGTTCTACTTAAATCATCTGTCACTTCCACATTAAAAACATTATAATTTAATTCAAATGCCGTATTTGTGCGTTGTCAACTACACAAAGCAAGCATTTTAATTTGATACACAAGAAAGCATTCTAGTTTTATATACAAGAATGGTAAATTAAATTTATTATAATGTTATTTTATCAAACTGATAGAAGATTTTAATTATAAAGATTAATCTTACATAATAAGACTATAATAGTAATCAACACCTTACTTGATTTTTACCATTTCGTGTTTTTCCCGTAGTCGGTTTACAGTTTTTAAAAAAAAAATCTGTAGTCTGCAATTGCATACTCAGTCAAACTTTTGCTCCTTGTTCATTAATGATCAGAGTCGCTATGGCACGCCAGACTTAACATGATCCTGTAGTGGTGAATGTGTATCATAGCGACCATGTCACCAAAATAATTTTGTGATTTTTCTGTTTCATGGGCAAGTAAATAATTTGTGTTTTCAAGTGCATCAGAAAATAGACCTTCTTTCTGGATTTTCAAACTTCCGTGCTATCCAAAATAATATCGTGACTAACATATTGAAAAGTTTTTTTTATAAAAAAAACACAGTTGTTTCAATGACTGCGTACGCAATACAACTTTCGTTATTGTTCTGATTTGTAACACTCGTTACCTGTTCGAAAACTGTAACCAATTACAGTCGAGTGAATGATTGATAGAATTAAATATTATGAAGACTAGGTGGAACGCTTGTTAACATAAACTATGTCGAACATAATATGGGAAACGTATCATAATTAAAGAACAGCAAAGCATTTTGAAAAAAAAGGTTCAGTTGAAACCAGCAAATTCGCAGTTCAATCTGATTTTGAGAAAACAGGTTGATGGAGTAGTTATCATTATTTCGATTTCCCTGCATTACTAGTAATTGAAGCACCGGCAAATGTTACGTATGTTTGGTTGTTTTTAATGGTATTTCTTTAAGATGCGAGGAAACTTCCAGTTCATGCCCGTGCACGCCCACTTAGTGTCCTGGTGACGTCAGATCTCGTCTGGAGGACGTTGCCTCCGAGCGAGGCCTGAGTTACCTCCCGGATTGCCGCTGCTAATCGGAATCGTGAAGGCCTTAAGGCATGGACCGGGATTAGAGTTCATCTGCGAGTTTGCGAACTCGTTTTTCCGACTTCTTAATTCAAATGCACGGCATTAAGCGAAGGCTCAATTCGCGAGCCCTACCTTGCGATTCGAATGCTGCTACACAGCAATGGTTCATCATCTTTTTAATGGCAGGTTTCGGGACAGAAGTGGAGAAAGAACAGAACGTTACTCTTGGAACATCGTGACTCATTACTGAACAGCAATTTCATGCATTTGTTTGCAGATGTTCAATTGTAGAGTTTACTAATATTTTTGAGCATTCCACCTCAGATTCGTTTTAATCTCATTTTATAAACATTATTTCTACCTTGTAGGAAACTTGAAACGTTTCCCAGATATTACTGTTAACAAAAAGTAGTGTGAACTGGCAAGAAAAAATTTAAAGTAAATGTTTTAGAATGCAAACGAACCTAAGCACTGAGGAATATAATAAAAACGTCCTAGTAAATTTAAAAAATTGGTTGTCTGTAAAGTCGGTTTACGGACGATAGTTTAACGTGACGTCATAACAAAACATTGATGAAATGATTAATCCAGAAGAAAAGGAAATATTATATTTGGCCTTAGACTGAGCCGTATTGCAACCAAACCATTTAGGCATTAAAAATATTATATTCTTTGAGGAAGAATTTTTTTAAAATTTTTTAAATCTTTTTTATGATAAAATCTACCTCAGCATACTTTTATGAATAAAATTGAATAATTTTTTTTTTATTGAATTATCACTATTTTGTATGGATACAAAGGAGTGAAATGAAATGTACAATTGAATTAATAAATTTACTTTTATTTGCATTCATTATTTAAATATATTTATTACTTTTGAAATGTTACGTGCGACGTACTTATTTTTACAAGTACAAAAAAAACCTGCTGGGATTCGAACCATCATCCTTACAATTAACAGTTAGCGCCGCTGATCGCTCACCCACGAGGCCATATTCGATAATAGGCCTAATTAGTTTCAGATGTTATATATACATTTATAAAAATTGTGTTGACGGTAGGGGAATAATATGATTTCGTTTTTATAACTCGATTTTATAACAAATACGCATCCCAAATACACCAAACTTATTTATAATGTGTTACAATAATTTTTAAAACATTGTGCAAAAGATCCCGGTTGTAATTTGAATTATTATGTGTAACTGTAAAACACCATTGTTGGTTCAAAACGTATTTGAATATTCAACATTACTTTTAAATAACTGTACCGATTGTGCTGAAAATCGGTGGACAATCGTTAAATTACATAATATTAATAATTCAAACGACGAAAATATGATTGAAAAGTCAAATCGATGGTCGTTCCAATCGAGTGGAAGAGAGATGCCACGCATGCGTAGGCCCTAAAATGAGCATGAAGAGAGATCTCACGCATGCGTACAATGAGCAAATAGGACACATCCGTAGTGGGACATCCGTAGTGGGACACTTTTTCGTGCGTGCAGCCGGCGTTCATCGATTTATTAGACGTCACGTCAAAAAATAAAGTAATGAGTTTCATTATTCACTTAACATAAGGATCATTTAGCAGTAAACCGACCAGAGACCTGAATTTAAATGGTGTTTTAATATAAATGTATCTAAATATTTATGTATCTACATATTATCGTGCACGTACTTACGACCCAATAAGGACGTTTATGGTCTGTTTTATGAACGTGGTGTAAATCCCTTTAGTTTTCTTGTTTGTTGCTATGTGCGTGGTGTTTAACCTTCTATGACTCTAATGAAGCCATAAGCAAATATTGTAACTCAGTAATAGTAGTTTCAAGTTCGAGCCACATAAAAACGTTATTTCAGTTGGTACATTTGCAATGATGAATAGGTTGGAATCTCAGCGTGATATTACCCCTAGTATAGAAGGTTGATTAACACTAGGTTTTAATTTTTAACAAAGCAGTGCTATATGACAGTAACCATCTGTAGCTGTGATATAAGCACTGAAGCCTGGAAATTTGTTGCAACAAACGTTATGGTGTAAAAAAAATATTAAAGAGAAACTGAAAATTGACTTATATATCAATAAACGAGAAAAAAATATATTGTTTAAGTGTTTAATCAGCATACTTGTTTTAAAAACATGGAAGTAATAATATCTCACGAGATCCAGCCATCACATAACTCATAAATTTTCGCTCTAATGCACATAGGGAAAAATAGAGATGCTGATTTACTAACAAATGAAACAATGTAATTCGTAATACATTTAGTTATGTGACTAAATGTTCAATTCGACAAAGTGTTTAGAAGAATGCTAACGACTGTCTCATTCCCTCATTGCTAGAGTGCTGCAAAATTCGCGTTTAGAGGTACAAGAATGAACTACATTCACACTTAAACACAAATATGACTTTGTCTATGGTACATTGGCTGCCGGGACATATAATCTTCCGGCCAGATTGCATTTGCTTGTGTCACTTGAATATTAGAATCTTGTGATTGGTTTTCTCCGTAGGTGTGTGATAAAACTACCTGAGGTCCAATGAGAACGCAGTTCCAAGATTATAATGGAACGCATTCCAGCCCCTCTCCAAATGATAATGCTAATTTTGTAGCAACAATTATTTCTCTGAATTATTTTACTCCAGGCTACACTAAACTTGTGTATACAATACAGATTTTTACAGAGTGCTCGCTCATTGGTTCGATAACAAGGTCGCATTCTTTTGGTGGAGTACACCACTTATTCTTCTTGTTCATTACTGGTGCAGCAATGTCAAGGGCGTGTCAGGAGCGTTGTTTTCCAGTAGGGTCAAGTGGGGTAATTCCGACAATAGGATGAAGACTTTCCTGTAAGGTGAAAAAATCGATAAAATGTAATTTATAGGGCTTTTAATATAAACTTCATATATAAATCACATTATATTGCTTTTTTAACCTCACAGTAAAATATTATAAGTTTGGCGATTGTCTTCACCCCATGGTCGCATTTATCCCACTTGACCCTAATCAACGTGAATCAAATGAAAATGTGATTCAAGTATACTTTGCTAACAAAGGAACCTGCAATGTTATGTGTATTTTTACAAAATATTCCTTTGGAAACTTGTGGCTAACAAATAGTTTGTAATACTACATGAAAGATTTTGTAACTTCGTACAACACATAGGTATGACTATTTTCTCATACATGAATTACGTTTTTCGAGAAAATACTGAATATTTCTTACGCAAATTGGCACTTCATTTTATATTTTGATTGATGTTTTATTCTAGCATAATTATTTTAAACCACGGATAAGATAATTGAATAATAAATAATTGGATTTTATCATCATGCATATTAATGCAATAAGAACTCAAATGTATTTATCCAATTTAAGCGAAAACTACGCAGTAAATCCATACAAATTATGTAGATATTGTTTTTATTATTTAGTCAAAAAGTTGGAATTAAAATAGTTTATTATTAATAAATTATTTTTTATGGTAGTTCTATATTATTATTGAATAATTTGCCTATTTGTCTGTTTGTTCGACATTTATCCATAAACTACTGGACTGATCTTGATAAAACAAGTTGTGTTTAAAAGCGTATGTTAAGAATATACGTATATTTTATCTTGCTACGATGACGGGAGCCGGAGATTTAACAATAAAAACACATTTCTCCACAACTGAGTGCAACCAATATAAGGCGAGCTCTCATTTCTACCAACACCCACTTCTACCAACACTACTCTGTGCCACATACATAAGATAATTTATTTTATCACAATTAATAAATATTTCAGAAGTGATAATTTTTTTTACTACATGAAGTGATCATAAAAGTAAGTCATCTCTTTACGATCAGTCGCACGATGACACACAACACTAGTTTTGTTTTATTGTGCTTATTGATGTGCACAGTCACCACTGGAAAGCTAGTCAGGGGACGGTTCACAGAAGACTTAACTATTGGAGGTACTGGGACAACACAAAGCATAAATGCACGGGTAAGAATCCGGACCCAGTATAACTGCGATCACTATTTTGTAACGATGAAGTTTTTTTTTCCAGGTAAATTTAATAGTTTACAAATATATATATAATTTTACAAGAATATTTAAGTTACGTTTACAAAAAAAAATAACAGGATGTACTCACGGCTGAGAGTAAATGGCCTGTTGCCCCGCTGGCGTGAGAAACGACGGCTCGGCGAAGAGGAGGAAACGCGAAAACCGGCCGGCAATGAAGCAGGAAGGACGGCGGGTCAAGGAGGGGGCGGGGCAGGGAAGGAGGACCCCGTTATCACGGCAGGACAGTCGGTCCAGCCCGCGGGGATCAGCTGCTCGCGTCTTCCTCCTCGCTGCCAGTTACCCGCCGCGGGCTGTGGGAATACCGCCGCCTGTTTTGCTCTCGTTATCCCCGCCCGCTCCCCCTCATTCTCCCCCCCCCCCCTTCAACACTCTCTTCTCCTTCTCCTTCTTCTCTTGGCGGGAATGGACCTGTTTCGAGCGAGGCCCCGCAAGCCCGCGGCAGCCATCTCTCTTCACTCGTTTAAAACACATTTCAGAAAGCGAAATACCTCATTATATTCATTTATATACAGGATGAGTTTGGATTCGCCCGTGAAACTTCCACTGTAGATCCACCCAAGAATTCGAATGGCAAAAATGTACAAACTGCATATGTGCCTCCAAGTCTGCTACACGACTTTGAATATTTTAAGCTTAGTGTTTGATTTAAAAATAATTAAAAATGTATTGTTACGAACGCAGACAGGACCGCGAAACTCCGCGGGCTGCCGCGTGGAGTGACGCGAATTGACGCTGCTTTTCTGGACTGTTCGAGCGACGGGTCGGCCCGAGATGACGCGACTCGTCATTGCTGCTCTCGTTGGTTCTGGAAAGATGACCCACGACTACTTAAGCAGCGACGCCGGCCTCTGCGGGAGTTCCGAGCTGATTCCGAGCTAAGGGAAGCGTGACATCGGCGAAGAGGGCGAGAGGGGGGACCCCCCCCCCCACCTTGTTTTTCTGAGAATAGTGCGACGCGGGGTTCGACTGGTTTTAAATACTCTCTGTGTTATTTTCAACATACCAGTTATTTAGCATCAAGTACAAAGGCATATATAATTGTTTGTAATAAACCTGCAGCTAGAGTTTGTCAATAAACTAGGACTCACTATAAAAATAATATTATATATATGATCTTTGTTGATGCCTAACCCATAATTTATCTGTATGCCTGAAATTGCCAGAGATAATCTAAAAATATTCTCTCGTATAAAATAAGTGGTGCACAGTGTTGAATTTTTTTTAAGGTCAGCTTCAGCTATAACAATATAATCAGTAGTCTTGTAGGCCTCCAGAAATATTTTAAGCTTGACGCACGTTGAGGTACCTTGTGGTAGGGGAAGTACACGATTCGAAGGACATTTGAAATAACATTTGTCTGCAGATATAAACCTAGTTTTGAAATTAATATCACTACACATACTTTACGTGAATGTTAATGAATATTGTAACATACGCATACGTGTAAATTAAAATTTTTGTATGTGGTGTTTCAGGGTTGTACATTTTACTGCAATCATTCAAATTTGCTTAATTTAAGAATCATTTTAGTAACTTCTTTTTTAATACAAATAACTTTCTGAAAGATAAAATTTAGAATTTTTTTTCCTAGCACACATGTCTTTAGCTATTAACAAATGAATAAGAACGTGCATGAAATGCCAACCAACTTGTTGATTCATTTGTAAGGAAATAGGAAAACCACACACAGAAATCATCTTCGTACCTATAATAGTAGCCCTAATAAAACCGTTCTAGTGTTGAAAGTCTTTACATTGGATAAAACGATTAAAAAAATGCTAAAAAAAATTTTTTCTGTGTGACATGGATCCAAAAGTCAAGGAAACATCTTGGTCAGGTGGTCACTCGACTCGAACCTGCCTCCGGCCCGTGGGAAAGCTGTCCCCTGCGAGACATCCTCCGTCTCCCCCCTCGCTTTATTTCCCCCATTCCCGCAGCTTCCACCAACAGACGACCTGCAGGAAGCCAGTGGGACTGTCAGCCGCTTCCTGGCCTGAGGCGGCTCTGTCTTGGGGCTGCAGTAGCTTAGCTCGTGTTGGTCAAGTAGTGGCGGTCAATGAAGCTTATTTCATGGTGTTGGTGCAAGCAATAATAGCAGGAGTGCATGACTGGCATGGCATCATGGGAAAAAGCAATAATTAGACGGTATGGCCACGTGAAGAAAATGGGGGGGGGGGGGGGGGGGGAGCGTTAAGAGGCTGCCTAGGGAAGTGGTGAGGTTGATTAACGCAGGAAGAATGCCTTGAAAATGACCAAGGCATATGCGGGAAGAGCGGATAGTTAAAAGAGTGCAGGGGAGAGGAGAAGAATGAGAAAATAGTAAATGATGTGGAATGGTGGATTGACAGAGAAAGATGGTGGCATTTTACATTGCTGGCCCGGCCGCAGGCTGGAAGCAGTTGTTCACGGTGATGATGATGATGATGATGATGATGATAATGATGATGATGATGATTATGTACAAAAAAATTGTACGTACTTTAAAAAAAAATTCCTTTGGAAGCCAGTGGCCAATAAATAGTTCGTATTACCTCAAGAACGATATTGTAAGTTTTTAAAACACATGGCTATGGTTATTTTTGCATATTTGATATACGTTTTTCGAGATAATTCTGAGTAATTATTACAAAAATTGCCACATAATTTTATATTTTAATTGATGTTTCATTCAAGCATAATTTTTTTTAAACCATGTAAAATATAATTGAATATTTTAATAATTGGATGTTATTTTGTTTTACCATGCGTTTAAATATATACCATTAATAGTGGAAAGCCATTCAGAAAACGGTTTGCAAATAATTTTCAACCATTGGAGTTACAGTAATAACACAAAACATAAATTCCCGGGTAAGACTCTTAACCCAGTATTAATGCGAACACTATTTTGTAGTGATACAGTAGTTGTTATGTAAATGTAAAAATTTTCAAATATCTATATATTATTTTTTCGTTAGCATTTATGTTTATTTACAAAAAAAAAAATGTACAGTGTGTCGGGCTTCGTGTCTCGTGACGGAAGTCAGTGTACAGACTGAAGTCACGTCTCGCTCGGGCTCCGCGGCGGTCGAGCGCTCAGATCACCCGCCCCCCGTCATGGCAGGGTCTGGTTCGATCACCGGCGGAGTCGAACCAGTATTCCCCGGGGTGGACTTTGCCGAGAACCGGTGGTTTCTTAACACGCCTTTGTTCCCCACAGTTGCACTCCAGCTCATAGTTCCACGCGTCGCTCTTATCTAATGATCTCGACGTCAAAGAGACGTACAAAACCTTCCGTCACATCACTGAAGTTTTCCAAACATCGAGACGCAGGGAAGGTCCTCAAGAGTTGAAGGGTTGTAAGTCAGATCCTTACACCCTGGCCTGACTCGAATCAGAGAACAGCTAGCCTGTACCCAAGTGGTTCGGGGGTCCCTTATAACATTGGAGGTCTTGTAAGCTTGTGCGCACAGCCGTGTAACTTCGGAGCTTTTAAAACAATTTTAAGTCAAACCATCTGTACGACATATTTATTGTATTTAATTGTGCAGAGAACCTTGCTGAAGACTCTGGGTAAAGTCACGTTTTCGTGGAATAGTGTAACTACTACGACATATGCAGTGACCAGCAAACCTTGAGTCACTTAAGGCCCAAAAAAATATAAAATCATGATAATTGGGGGGGGGGGGATGATGAGATCTTCTGGGCCGCTTAACGGGGTTTCAAAAATGTTTCAGATTTGTCAGTGTAGCTTCTATTTGGGAAGAGCATCTAACAAACAGCCGATGTTGGAATGACAGTCTTCTGTTCTCGCCTTTAGATTCTTGACCTCGTCTTTAGAAAAGTGGAAATGTCTGACTCGAGTATTTTCACAATATTTTGAATTTCCGGTAAAGGCTCTGAGATCCAGCATGAATATATATATATATATATATATATGCCTAATGACTGCGCGACCCCCCTCCTCCTTAAAAAAACAGTTCTAGGAAAAGGACATTGCAGAAACTTGTAGCTATGTAGCTAGTGAATTCGCTATGTATCTAGGTTTATAGCAACGTTACATTGCAGTAAAAAGTTGTCTGGCAGAAGTAAATCACTTTCACGCTACAGGAAACGTGTCTGTGTGCAGCATAAACCAGCAGAAACAGATGTAAAGTGCATTTGAAAGTCTTTCACGAAGTTGGTTCTCTCCCGTATTATCCGCCGCAAGCCAGGCTGTCCAGTAAATCAGCACGTCGGCGCTCGAGAGCGCGGGGGAAATGAAAGGTAAATCGCGCCGTAACTGCTGGCTGCGAGCCAGTTTTGTCGCCCTCAACGTATAATTTTCGCCCCAGGGAAGAGTTCCGCAGTTTAGAGGGGTTAAACGCACCCAGCCACCCACGACAACCTGTTGCCGAGACGACAGTCTTTTGTAGTTTTCTTACGTGAGCGAATAATTACTCGCATAAATGTTTCAAAAACGAACACTTACGCCTGTATTCTAAGACACGAAAATAAGGATTTAGGTGCTGAATATGTTGCACTATAGGACATGGCCAGTTCCTTATTTTTAGGGAACGGATTTTAGTGTCCTATCCATTGGCGTTCTTTTGCCCCAATTCCACGCATGCGCAGAGATCACTTTTTCGTCAATTTCGCGTCTGCCATTAACTCGTATAGTCATCTTCGTGAGCATCGGGGGACATACTAAGCGTGTTGGTGTGCCAAATGAAACTTTACGATAGCAAAACTATTCTGGAATACATTTTGTACAGTTTAGTGGCCCTAACAAGAAATAATCGCAGTTTTAAAAGCACTTGACAAAACTAGAAAGACCGTTCAATTTTAATGCGATGGTGCAGCTCTCTATAGTGTGTTTTTTTCCGGAACAATTGTACCGATGTTTGTAAAACGTCCGCTAGAATGCGTTGAAACCAATTTATAGCCTCGCACAAGACACCGTTCATTAAATCGGTTGCCAAATTGTTTCCTTATTGGGATTTTGTTTGTACACGTTCTGGAATACGACCCTCGTGTTAGGTTAAGGTTGTATCTCAACAAGGCAATGCTTTTTCTTCTTTCTTACCCGAACGTCTTGGAAACCCGCCCTTAACTAACTTTGAAAATTTACGGACCACGATTCAGTTAACCATACGTGAAAAGGCGATGCCATTTTGTGGCTCATCATATATTTGCATTAGGAATAGATGTAGACACAGGAAGATATATCAATTTATCTGTAATAATTATTGATTAAACAAGATTGATCAAAGTATTGAAATGACTAGTATTACTTTATGTATTTTGATTAACTTCCTGATTCACTCCATGCAGAGTTACATTTTCATAGGTTCTGTCAAGTGTGGGAAATCCTTTCTCGTGTCAAGGCCTGTATGAAATAATTATGTACTGCACAGACTTTAACAGAGAGTAACTAAGAATAACAGTCATAATTTCTTGCAATAATTCACCATTTCTAATAACAAGAGACCTGCAAAATTTGCTTTGTTGTTTTGAGAGAGTCTGGAATGCACACCAATACATATTTGAACTACTTTCTCATTTTAATCAGAGGTAGTTCTGACACGCCCCGAAAGCAAAAGTAAACAATAACAAGATTACTAATTTCAAACTACCTAAACACATGAAATACAGCCTGAAAGTAAAATGTGGGAGTAGCCAATGAACAATAGGTAGAGACCGGAAATATTTGCGGATTCATTTCGTAATGGGCTAAAATTCCAAATAATTATACATTTGTGTTGCTTCTGCTATTGGTTCAGTGCTTAAATTAGAACTCTGGGCCGATCAGAGGCCCTCAGTCAAAAATATATTGATTTACATGTTCAGACGCCTCACGTATTAGTAGCCAATGAACATGCGACGTTTACCCAAGTATGCAGAGGACCTGCTAGGTTATGGAACCCGCAAATTTTTCTATTCCCTATAGAAGTTGTGGAGTTTATCCTGGTACCAGAAAATACAATATGAGTCCAGCTTCAACATTAAGAAAGAAAGAGCTAATCATTATTATTTACAAGTTAGCAGTAACAACATTTCTTATCACTAGATATTTGTAATTTACTGTGGAAAATTTTTTTTGCTAAGATAGTCTGTAATCCACTGTTGCTACTACTGATATGAAGAAACAAGATTTTGCGTGGTGTAGTTATTTAAAGGAGTATCATAGACTTCATATATTGCAGTATATGTGTCCTCAATGCGGAACGATAATTCTTCGCACGTCAGAGCCAATAAGAATATTGCAAATATGGACAAAGTATATTCAAGTGTAATATATCACCACAATTAAATATCACTAAAAGGAAAGTCTGAAGTTTATATGTATCATTTTCGTGCGTTACAGGAGCTCTTGTATGTTACCTTAAATCTAGCTGTTATCTCTACTTTAATAATTTTCGAGGATAATGTGTATGACTTTTTGTTGTTTAACTTTTTTTTTTCTTTTTTACTTGGCGCAGATGTGGCATCGTATAAATGGATGAAATGTGTCAGTGTTGAGGATCGGGTGGGGTCGGGTTATTTTGGCGGAGGGAGGCCGGTAAAAGGCTCTGTCGTGTACCGTGACGGCCGACATACCGCCGCTAATTGAATAGTGTGGTCGGACTGTGATAAAGAGATCGTTCGCATGCGCCAGGTACAGCGCTCCTCCCCAGTAGCCGAGCGAGTGCTGTGTGTGTCTCGTGCGGGCAGCGTCGACCACGTGCAGGCTGTCAACAACACTGTCGACACTACCATCTACGTTCTGTTTCGTGGAGTAGGGGATTTTGATTTAACACAATTCTTTGGAAACACACCATTGCAGTGGTTATTGTAACGGGAAAAAAAAAATTAAGAATGAAAAATAAGAAACCATAGACAACACAGCGAGAAGATGGATCCAACAATTAAACTTAACAGGGATTATGGACCAACAACGACGACAGCACAGACAAACATAGTCAGACTTTAAAATCACACAGCGCAAGAATTCCGTGGACGGAATTTCAACATAAAACAGCAAATGCTGGACAACACAGAAAACCCACGAACACAACGATGAAAATAAACAGGTATTCTAGACAACACAACGACGACAGCACAGACGAACACAGTAGGCTTCCTATGACAAAACAGTTGCAACGTTTCGGGAAATTGCATCTGTTCCCGTCGTCAGGCACTAACAGACTGTCAGTCTGTTCATAATTGCCTGTTCATTTTCATCGTTGTGTTGGTATGATTGCTGCGTGTTCCATGATTTGTTGTCTGTCTGCATTTACTGTTTTTATTGAAATTATCTCGTCGTTGCTAGGACATTGTGTTCGTCAGTGCTGTTATTTTTTTCCATGAATAAAGTTTCCAAGGGAATCTTTTTGTAAGAGTTCAGAACATTTTCTTTTCTGTGTAGTCACCGAAGTAACAGTCAAGAAATGGGACAAGGAAACGTAAAAGAAAAATTTTCAGATTAAGTGGCTTGTCACAGACTTCAATTTGCTGCAGAAACTCGTGGTGCTGACAAGTGTTCATTGGTGGCATGTGACGCGGCCTCGCAAGTGGATGCGTGACTGTGACCTGGCGACCTGGGGACCGTTACCGGACAAGTCGAGCTCGGGTGTGTCGTGATCACCGGCGCGCCACGCTCATGTGGGAGGATCGTGAGGTCTAACCCTGCGCTGCGGCACGACCCAGGTCTGTGAGCACTAAGTGCTTCACCTTGGAGCACTCGCACCCACGAGTGATCTCTCTGTGCTCGCTCGGGGACTTCCCGCCGTCGGTGTCCAGACTTGGGATTGCGTCAGACAAGAGCGTAGTAAAGGTCGCATCGTGCATGAATGACGATAATATATAAAAAAAAACAATAATAGAATCTGAACGACTTGACAAAGTTCAATGGGGTTGATTTTGTCGGCTAGATATTTTCATTTCGTAGACCAGAAAGCATAGAAATCGTCAATACAGATTAATAAGTAGTTTGTAAAAATTTGCAACAATTTTTTTCATAAAATAAATGAGATTGAAACAAAAAAAAAGAAACAAAATTGGTTGTAAAATTATTAATATCACATAAGAAAAGCTTCTATAGTAACCTAGTCTTAGAAACACAATATATTTCAATTTTGAACTAGCCTACGTTTAGATTATTTAAACATTCTTCTAAGCAATTTAAAAGTGAAAACTTTAAATATATTTATTTCAAGATTAGGGTTCTTTAGGGATTTTCCTTATGTGATTTTAATAATTTTAAAGCATTAATTTTTAGTATTTTTTTGGTTTCAAACCATTATTCTATGAAAAAAAAAAAAGAGTTTGAAATTATTTTTAACTATACACGTTATTGACTATTTTGGTAAATTTAGGTCACCTTAATGTATATATCTAGCCAACAAGTCCTACCCCGTCGAACTCTGTCACGTCATTAAGATTCCATTATTGTTTTTATACTATCGTTTTTTATGCATTATGCGACCTTGCCCATCCTCTTCAGCCTCAAAACATAACCGCGTGACGTAAGACCATAGAGAAGAAATTAATAAATATCTGACGAATCCTGAAGTAGAGATATTGCACTGGAATTTCTTAGCCTGCGTGGTGCATACAGCATGCGTGAGGTGAACTGGGGACGGAAGGATGAGGGACAATACGAGTAAGCATTATAGGAGTGGCCACGTCGTCAGGGTTACATGGTGAGTGGGTAAAGCCATTTTATTATCAGCAAAAATATTGGGTGGAAGTGTAGTGTTTTAATTTTGGAAATTGTTTTTTTTTTTTTTTTTTTAAACTGTATTTTATGTCGGTGAATGCGTTTAACGACGGAGACTCCATCAGACATGATCATGTATCTGTTTCGCTATGTTTTGAGCGTGACAACATGGCGATGGTGCGGTTTTAAAGTGACTTCACCTACGTCACAACATGCCGTGTCCGGACAATTCGTAACTCCGTGGTATTATAATTGTGCCCGTGGAAAAGGTTTTTGAAGAATGCGGAAAAGAGAGATAGAGAGAGAGCTTTATTTGCTTCGCACTGAGAGAAAGGAAGTCTCTTACTGCCATGGTGGTTGAGTGTTCAGATTTGGGTTGGACAGTAAATGTTTTATGTGAATGAAAAAGTAATATTAATGTAAACTTACAGATATTTGTACAATTGTTCATTTACATGAAAACATCTGTATAACTACAAACACGTAGTCCACACAGTTATACTGGGTTTGGACATTTAAGCTTTGTGTTGTCCCAGTACCTCCATCCGATTAAGTTATTTGTAAACCGTTAGCTTTCCAGTATTAACAGTGCACATAATAAACATGATACAGAAAAATAAAGTACAACTAATAAATTCGATTATCTTTTCCATAATTCAAATAATTATGCTTGAATAAAACATAATTAAATTATGCGCCCATTTTCGAATGAAATACTCAATATTATCTGGAAAACGTATTTCATGTATGCATAAATAATCATATCCATGTGTTGTACAAATTTACAATATCTTTCTTGCAGTATTAAAAACTATTTCTTGGCAACTGGTGTCCAAAGTAATCTTTTGTAAAAGTACAGAAAGTTTTTTTTTTCTGTATAGTTTCTTGGCGTAGTCAAGCACGCATTTCCCGCAAGTTCCCAAACGTGACGGTGGTTTCTGTTAGCCAGCGAGTTTTCTCCCGGCCACTCCATTTCGCCCGTCACCTTGATTCCACCAATGCTCACACTCCTCGTCTTCAACGACGAGACGTTGCGCACACTCACACGGTGTGCAAAGCTTCAGAAAAAAACCACGCGATGTGAAAACTGTTCAAGTTATGGGACTAGTGTCTGTTCACGAAAACCATTTAAGTTTACGCTGAGGGCGGATGAGTAGTTCTGTTTTCGTATTCCGTTTTCAAACTGTATTCTTTGGAGAGTGTTGTTTTCGGAATATTTATCAGACATGAAACGTATGGTATAAATTCTTAGAAGCATTCAAGGCCCTTGCATAACATTTATATCTCCATTTAATTGCCATCTAATGTTATGGTTGCCGCTCAAAAAAATTAATAGTTTCTCTGTGCATGACGAAAAAAACTGCGTGCCAGTTCAGAGCCTTGCGCATAGAGGTGAAACGGCGCGGCGCTAGAAGCACAAACGAACGTCGCACTAATCATCCCGCCTCGCTAATACTGATACACCATTCATTAAGTGTGCCTTTTAATGCATTTACTCATGCATGCATTCTTGTAATCTAAAAGAAGCCTTTAAAAGTAACAGTCGTCTCTACACTTCTTCCCCCCCCCCCCTTTTTTTTCCGTCAGTAAAATATGCTGGTTATATACATTATCCAAGAATGGCGCCGTCACAGCTTCACTTCCGCCAGCACATTCCATTCAACATTCCTTTCTTATAGTCGAAGTGCGGATGCAGATTACTCAGTGATATCTTATCTTCCTGGAACAACGATTCCGCAGTGTTGGTCCCCTTACCAGTGACTCAGCGGGTGACTGAGTGAGCCGCAAAGCACTGCGGGCAAAACAGCCCCGAGCGCTTCACGAACTCAACTCCCCAAAGACGTGGTCGATGACGAAGATTTATTAATCAGAAACTGGCCGGCCTTGGTGAATAGTCAGTTTGTATTACTTCCAGCCTTATGTCTGTTGGCTCAATTTCCTTCCTTCGCGTCTACGGGTGTATTGGTATAATTTTTTTAACCACCTCCCCCCCCCTCCCTTTCACTAATCCTTTCTCGAATATCTTTCACGGAGTCAGTAATAACACTGGGACACACATGGTTCACTACACTGCAATGATTATTTTTTAAACCATGAAAAATATAATAGAATATTCTATAATTAGACTTTATTTGGTTTTATTATGCTTATTGATGTGCACAATTAGTAATGGAAAGCTATTCAGGAAACGGTTTAAAAATAATTTAAACAATTTTAAGGTACTGGGACAGCACAAAGCCTAATAAATGCCCGGGTAATAATCCGAACCCAGTATAACTTCGAACGCTTTTGTGTAGTGATACAGTTGTTTGTCATATGAATGTACAAATGTTCAAATATCGGTCATTTCACATTAATCTTTCTGTTCCATTTACAAAAAAAAATTACAGTGTATATAGTTTTTTTTTCACGCCTCAGACAAGAAACCAACAACTACGTTATACGTTAAACGATCCAATTGCATGCCAGCCGGCTGGAAGGTAAATTGTGGCAGCAACCAGTTGACAGTGGGCAACGACTAAGTGTTCATCCCGGTACCAGAAAACGTAATAGATATATTCAACGGAAATTTCGCGGATTATTTTAGGCCCAAAGAAGACTGCATTGCTTTGATGATTGGACTACAATTCTTTCGACACTTCCCTCTACCATTGTAGGGCCAAGTTATCTCCCAGCTAGCATTAGATAGCCCGAATCAAGTTCACCCATTTAAAGAAGGAGGGGTTTCACAGTGAGAAATCAGCCAGCAGGAAAGCAATTGCGGGCAGTCACGAGGGAATCTTTCCATTCTCATGACCTTAAAAATGGCAAGGCTACAGACAACTAGAGTGGACACTTATGTTTTGATTTCCCACGATGCCATAAACAGGCAATACATATCAGTAGAAAAATTTATATTGTATTTCAAGATAGCTGTGAATTAAATACAATTAATTCGCAGGGGTAAAAATGCACTTGTTCACAGATTCGCTCATTGTACTACTAATGACCGACTGTTTTGTCACCTACAAAAAAACTATAAACTCACAACATAATCACTTTCAACAAGTTGAAACCACATACAAAACTCAGTAGCCTGACGACAAAATGAATCCGCGGAATGGCCGGGTCCCTGATCTGTAAATGAGGTGTTTGCGTCCCGTAGACAGCGATGATGATTAGACGGAGATCCTCAGAATTGAAGAGGCAAGGAGGACTGAGGAAGGCGAACGCATAAACGTTCCAGCTTTTGACGGGAGGTATTTTGAGCAATCATGTGGGAACCGGAGGCAAGTTGGCTGGACTAAAATTCAAACAGGCACCTGTGTGCCTCGCCACTGCGGTAAGTTCGGGGGACCGTGGGTTGAGCAGGAATACTTCAAGGGTTGGCTTTGAGGACAAACCCACACGATCACGAACTATTATTTTGATTGGTTGTCCATCTTATCACGACATGAAGCTGAAAAACAACAGTAAACATCTGCGAAACGTTCTACAGAAGATTCCGTGATATAAACGAAAGTTTTGTTTTTAAATACAATTTCTAAGTAAATCACAAAATTTAGAATTCTCTGTTTTGTAAAACTGAAAATGCTGATTGATTGATGTGGAGAGAGAAAAATTATCAACGGTTTTTACCTTTCTTAAAGCAATTACTATTGATTAAGGTTTTTTTTCCCTTGTACATTTATAGTACTGTAGCTCTCTAACAATTGTTGTTTTGTCCAAATGTCACAAGATATTACCGAACGATATTTTAAAGCTTTAAAACGTCAAGCTTATAATGGTCATTATGGAAACTTGCGTGAATTTTTACTGCTATTAAATCATATTCAGTATCTGTTGAGAAAATTCGAGACGAAATTGAAATGCCAAAAAAAAAAAAAAAAAGGCCTCAAATGATGATGAGTCGTTTAAATCATCACTGGGTGTCGCGAGTACAGGCACGGTGATGACAGCCGTGACGTACATACTCTTGTCGAGGCAGGATGATTCTGCGATGGTTTACTACTGCCTTCCGCGGTGATGAAGTTGAAATGAATATCACAAACACTCAGTACTGAACCCAAGGAGAAGGTCTGAAATATCCCCTCCCCGGCTGGGGCACCTTTACCCACGAGCCAGACCCACTAGCCACTAGACCAAGTGAGCAGACCGAATAGAAGTAAAGACGTAAAGATAAAAAAAAAAAAAGCAAATGGCGTGTGCATAGAAAAAAATTTCTGTACTTTAAAAAAAATTAAAAATTCCTTTGGAAACCAGTTCCCAAGGAATAATTTGTAATACTGCAAGAAGGATATTGTAATTTTATAGAACACATGGCTATGGTTATTGTCGCATATATCATGTAAGTTTTTCGAAATAATACTAAGTTTTCTTTACGAAAATTGGCCCATGATTGTATATTTTAACTAATGTTTCAATCAAGCTTTTTTTTTAAATCATTCAAAAGATTTTCGATTATTCATTAATTAGACTTTATGTCTGTTTATTATGCTTATAAATGTGCGAAGTTAATACTGCACGTGTTTACAAATAACATTAACTATTGGAGGTACTGGGACAACAAAAAGCATAAATTCCCGGGTAATACGTAATCCGAACAACACTATTTTGTAGTGACACAGTTGTTTTCGTGAATATGTAAAAATATACAAATACCTTGTAATTTTACATGAATATTTCGGTTCCATTCACAAAAAAAAACAAAAAAATTAAACTGTGAGATCGAGCCTCGAATGAAGTTGCATCGGCGATGTGGCGATCGCACTGCGAACACAAGCCAGCAAACTGTTTCGGGCGTGTCTGGGAAGGCTCGCGAAAGTCGGGGAGTCGCTCCATTAAACGCGAAGCTTTCATTGTGCTGTCACGGGAGATGATTGCGCGCACCGCTCACCCGCGCGATGGGGGTTGTTGTTGTCGGCGGGCAGCGCCCGGTAGCTGGCCCGTCATCGTGCCGCGGGGGCGGGATAGCGATCAGCTCCACGCGCGCCGCCCCGCTAACACAGGCGGACGGTTCATGTCTCGGTGATCCGCGGATTGACTAAACCTTGAACGCGTGGGTCGTGGTGTAGCCTACGTTCTGGTTGACAAGTCATTGTTTAAGGGTATCTAAACTAATAATAATCATATGAATGTTCGTTCGTAATTGTGTCACATTTCTCTGTGTCTATACCACATTGTCATCCATTATTACTTTAACTCGCGGATAATATATATCACTCTGTGTTCAGCCCGGGCAACGCAGCTAGTATATATTTAAAAAAAATTCGGCCTCCGTATGTTTGTGCTCGCAAAACTCTATAAAAGTAGACGATCGATTCACTTAAAATTTTGACACAATGTTGCAATCCAATTCGCAAGTGTTTTTACAGCAAAAATTTTTAAAAATCCGGTAACTTTGCGGGAAGTCAGTCATTTTCAAAGTAAGAACCATCAATTTTGATATTATGGTGTTCGGTTAGAAATAAGCATATACGGGTCTGAATGTTTTCTAAAATAAAAGAGCACACTTTTTAATAGAATTTTATACTTTTTTTTCACAGTCTGCTAAAATGTAGTTTAGAATCTATTTATCTCTGTAAGGTCTAGCGAGAAAGTAGTTTAGACTTTTACGGAATAAATATATTCTCTATTAAATGGGCGCGCGGGAAAATACTTTTACAGCCGTATTTTGTTTTCCGCTTGCCATAGTAGGTATGCATTTTACGAGTTGGCTCACAAGAAGTCATTGGAAGCATTAGACAATTTGTTCCCAATTTATTTTCGGCCAGGGAACCCTGTGATCGACTTATCTTTTGGCGGAACCCCAACTTCTTTAAAGAAAGTTATTCGACAATAGTTGTGCCTGCTTTATATAACATTCTTCTTGATTCACGGAAATATTGTGGCCCCAGGGTCCCGCGGAACACCTTATGGGAACCGCTGCCATTAGACGATACATTTAAAGACTTGAGAAATAATTAGGTTCAGTTTCATGGAGCATTACTGTTACTAACCGGTGACTTCAGGCAAACACTTCCAGTTATACCTCGCTCAACACCAGTTGATGAATTGAATGCCTGTTTGAAATATTCAATTTTCTGGAGCACAGTAAAAAAAAATGCATTTAACAACAAATATGACAATTCATTTTCAAACAGATCCAACAGCTGACTTATTTCCAAGACAATTTCTTAAAGTCGATAACGGCACTGTACCTATAAATCCAGAAACAGGAAAAATCACCTTCCCCGTCAAATTATTGCAATATCAAAAGAAGCATTAGAAGGCAAGCTTTTCAAAATCATCGAAACAAATAATTGAAATCACGCATGGTTAAGCGGAAGAGCCATTCTAGCGGCTAGAAATGTCATCGTATACAGTATGAACAACATCATTCTAATCAGAATCGCAGGTTTAACAGTGATATACAAATCCATTGACTCCGGGATAAACCAAAGTGAAGTAAAGAATTTTCCAACGGAATTTCTTAATTCACTCGATGTTACTGGAATACCGTCACACATTCTAACTTCTAAGATTGGAGGGCCAATTATATGACTCTGAAACATCAATCAGCCAAAGTTATGCAATGGCACACTATTAGTAGTTAAAAAAAAAGATGAACAATCTAATTGAAGTAACAACTCTGGTTGGAACTCATGAAGGTGAAAACGTTGCACTACTTCCATGAATACCACTCATTCCGACCGACATAGTGTTCGAGTTCAAACGGCTTCAATTTCTAATATGTCTTGCGTTCGCTATGACTATAAATAAAGCGCGAAGGCAATCTTTGCAAGTGTACGGTTTGAATTTATAAAACGAAAGCTTCTCTATACGTCGCATGCTCAATAGTCGCTAAACCATCTGATCTTTATGTTTATGCAGAAAACGGACAAACAAAAAATGTAGTCCCATCAACTAGCTTTAAAAAAAGATATATTTTATGTGAAAAAAAATTCTTCTTTCCTTCAATTCCTCAGCATAACAACTTTTTTTTTTGGGGGGGGGGGGGGTTGGTGGGGTTTCCCTGTCATTGTAGCTCAAACAAATAAACATATTTTCTAGCAATATAGCATGTCAGTACTAGAATTAGTTTAGTAGAATTATTCCTATACAGGAACAGAAAATCAATATACTGAAAAAAAAAACATAACCCTTAAAAAAATTTAACAAGTAACATTTATTAAGAAAATAAACTATTTTGAACTACAATAACACTAATATATTAATTAGGACCTTCCACCATCCTCAGAAAGGAATAAATAAATAATTAAATACATAAACATAAATAAATAAACCCAGTCAAGATCTCATTTCAACAGATATAAAAAGACTCTTCAAAAAATTAACAAGGTAGTAAAGGAATTTAACAGCTTGGCTCCTGTGCCTTAAACAAGGAGTTATTAAGATTTCAACATTAGCTTATACGCCAATCTTATAATCACCGACGATTTGTAGTGATGAAGAAATTTTTCAACTTTAATTTACTCTTTGAGTAAGCTTCAACGCCATCTTGTTATGCATAACGTCATTAGTTATTCCGCACTTAAATATTGAAATTAGCATAAACATTTATTAGCTAAAACAAAAAAAAAAATATTAGACTGTTTCGTTATATATCGTCCTGTGAAACGTGTAAGAAAAGGATTGAGTAAAAAAAACACATAGCCTACATTTCATTTCCGAGTATTAAAAAAAAAAAGAAGAAACTTATACTAGTAACCTTATTAAAGTTTATTTTAACATCGTTCAAAAATCCTTGAGGACAGCTTCAAAGCCATAAATTGAATTTAATGTTTACTACGAAATAAAAGAAAGCGCGGAATACTAAGACTAAGGCGTCATCCAGACGCCTTTCCACTCACCTAACCATCACCCACAACGCACGGCTAGTAATTTTATAAGAAAAGCCAAGCATTTCTCGCGTATTTCCAGACTTTGTTGCATTGTCTATGTTTCGGGGTTGTCGGGATTTGTTTCAGGTTACATGTCCCTTTTATAAGAGAACCAAATAAAAAATAACTTTTGTGTAGAGGCTAGCCTGCTGGTAAAATATATTGCAAAGTCGTAGGGTCGTGCAATTTAAATTTAATTTTATAATTGAGATGTAAGACGACTACAAATTTTTGCTAGCCAAGTGTTTTACACCTGCAGCATTATTTTCCATTCCACCTCAAGAAGTGACATGAGATAAAGCATCTCTGGCTCGCGGACTACCGTGTCACAGCTGACCGCAAGCTCCGCTGCACGTCAGCAGCTGATCGCTGTTGGCACGCGTGGGCTCGCGAGCCGGAGCGAGTTCGAGCGTGACTAATGTCGCTGCCTTCGGGACACGAAAGCCAATCACACGCCTATCTCGCGTCACGACTCTCGCAGCTGAAGGTGCCCCACAAATTTCAAGCGTGACGTTTTCCTATCGATACACAGGAAGAAAAAAAAATTGTGTGTACTTTCACAAAAGATTCCTTTGGAAAAAAAAAGTTGCCAGGAAATAGTTTGTTATACTACAAGAAAGATATTTTATCTTAGTACAACACAGGGCTATGGATATTTTTTTGCTTATACGAAATGCGTCTTTCTAGATGATTCTAACACTTTTTTTATGAAAATTTGCGTATAATTTTATATTTTAATTTATGTTTCATTCAAGCCTCATTTTTTAAAAGCCATTTAATGAGAACCGAATATCCAATAATTGCACTTCCTTTTGTTGTATCACGCTTATTAATGAGCGAAGTTAATCCTGGTAAGCTATTCAGGGAACGGTTTAAAATAAATTTAACTATTGTCGTTCCTGGGACATCACAAAGCATAAATATCCGGTAGGAATCCTAACCCAGTATTACTGCGAACACTGCTTCTAGTGATAAAGTTGTTTCAATGTAAATGTACAAATATAAAAAAAAAATTTGTAATTTTACATTATTATTTTTTTGTTCTATTTACTACACACACACACACACACACTCACAGTGTAGATATGAGTAGGGGCTTGCATTTTTCGCAAAAAGATTTCGAGGGTACCTGAGAGTTAAAAACTCTAGCAAAATTTGTGTTTCGTGATTGTTTGATTTCTTTCAGGTACGTATTTATTGTTGATACACGAATCACAGCCATCCAGTGTGGAAGCACATGCGTCCTGAATGGCCTGTCCAAACAAGGCAATTGCTTCTCTTGCAGACGGCCGCCAATTACAAGGAAGCTACCGCTGGCGCGGGCATACCTTCTTTGCAACCCAATAATGAGCGTTCGCATTTTTTTTTCCTTTAAAAATTACGTGGTCCAATTTATGAAGCCTTATTTGTGTTTTATAATGTAAATTTTAAAGCATTTGTTTTTTTCCCTCGTGGAAATGTATCGTTACAGATACTGTGCTCATTCATTAAACGCCGATAGTAAAAATCTGCACAACGATACATAGATTAGGGCTAGAAAAAAATTTATTTTATCAATGTTTATTTGTTTTGCGTGATTTTAAATTAGTAGCTGGGAAACTTTTTCGCTTACTGTTTTGTGATATGATTAATATTTGAGAGTATTTTCTGGAATGGGTATGCGAACTATGTTTTAGTGACCCGGCAATTATTTGTCTTTGTTTATTTATGCTTTTCCCGCCCATGTGTTAGTTAGTTTTTCGGTAAACGTTAAGTTGTTCATGACCGAACCTCACTGTCAGCATGGCAGCCCCAAGGGCACGCTTCCACACACCCGCGCGCACGCATGATCAAGATCAGCTGGCGACCTTCACTGCATAAGGAAATACTTAATAGGTTCCTGACGGCGTGACACCTGTTCCATTTCTCACTCATTACCCGAAGATTTATTGCGCCTGCATTCTAGAGTTTTTTTTTTTTTTTTTTTTTTTTTTTTCAATTTCCGAGATCTCAAGTGGGACATGGAGGGTTTTACAGTTAAGTGCTGGGAGGATAGCGTCTTAGTCAGCACAAAATGTGTTGTTAAAATTCACCCAGAAACATAATTCGTGCTTTTTATTTCAAAATCATATATTTTTTAATATTGGAAAGTAGTGAAGGCTATTACAGCGCACATCTTATGCTGAGGGACTGGAAAAATCCGCGGTTTCAATGACCTTCATGACCTTCCTATGTATATTCGGGAAAATAACGCCAGTTCATTGGCTGCAGACTTGTGAGTCGTCTCAACTGGGTTGCCTGCCTGTGATTGGTTGAAGGTTTCTCATTGGCCCAGAGACGTCCAGATGATCAGTGAGCCTATAGCAATAGCAGCTTTAAAGGTATGCCTATTTGGAGTTCAGACTGTCGCGAGATGAATCCGCGATTTTTTTTTTCCTGTCCTTACGTTATGCTCTAATAACGCGCGTGTCAGTAGCATGCGTGTGTGACATTGGGCTGTCAAGCGCACGTTCCCAATGGCAAAGTTGCCTGAGATAACATTGTATTTAAATATAGAGTGGCCAGAGCCACTGACTGCTTGTTCTCTTCAAGGTTGAGGCCACGTCCTTATAGTTGATGATGTGCCCGACGTTTCGGCGTTCCTTGTTGCAGCCGTTTGTAAGGGCGGTTGGCCGCTGAGGCATGGTTTTGTAAATCAGTACATTTCATTGGAGGATGGTCCGCCCAAACAGGAAACATTTGCTTTGTAGGTGCTACAAGATAGACTGTGGCTAATTTATTTTATGATGATTTTTCATGTTTTTTATAACATACAATTCAAGGTATTAATTGATCTGTAGCTATCTTCTATGTTGATGTTATAGGGTTGTTCTCTGATTTCTACACAAACCACTTTTGATAATATATAATATTTAAATTTGTTAAGGTTTTATTTTACTCAAAAATAGGTTTGTCACATATAGGTTAATTTTTAAGCATTATATGTACGATATTAAGTTTGTTTGATTATATTGGATTTCTACTGCTTCTCAGTAATTTCATATTAAGAGTGTGACAACTTTTGCAGAACCCTTGTACAATCAGGAGCAGAATATAATTAGAAGTGTGTGCTCCATCTCCAGATAGTTCCACCGCACGTATTACTCGGCTGGAAGTAACGAGAAGTCCGTACCTCAGGTGGGGGAAACTGGTAATATTGCATTTAAGCCCTTCTCACACTGAGAGGAAGTTTTATTTGCTTTAACAAATCACCCAGGAAAAAGGTTGGTTATAGGAACTACGAATGATACATTGAGACGTAACATTTCGGTTTTACTTTTTCTGCTCATTTTTCCCTACGTACATTTGAGAGTTATAGACCCGCAATATTCACGTTATTATTTGGTGTGAGGCTGGAATGTATACCATTATAAATTGTTTTTTTTTTAACTCCCCACACGGCAAGGAACCAATAGCAAACATTACAAAATCCATATGACCCAATTGCACGCAAAATGGCTGGAAGGAAAAAAAAAAGTGGTAGCAGCCAATGAACAACAGCTACTGAGTTTGTGTACAAATGTGAGGAGTACATTCCAGAAAATAACGCACAATTTTCTGGTCTCTACAGGTTTTATTTGACAATACAAAGTTGATCGAGATAATTACGAGGTGAGATAAAAATACAGTGAATGAATTTTTATAGCAGCAACTTCTGACGCTATGTCTGTTTGAAGTAACAAATCCAGATACCCTGATTCTTTGAGATAGTCAATGTCAAGCTTGAACATGTAACTTGTCAGTCGTCTTCCAGAGCCGGAAGAGTGAGGTCGTGTTTACTGTGTCTGTGGCGCATCATGGATAGGGAGGGACCCAGAAATTTAATGGATTTCTGACCTCAGGGTAGACTTCAAAGTCATACGTGTGCTCAACCCACGTTTGCTTTCCCATTGGTTGATTTCTTCGCGAGAACATTGTATCCTTGTTAATAGGCTTTACCTGATTCGCTTACTTCTTTCCTAGTCAATCATGAACACAGTGCGAGAGTGTGAAGGTTTGCATTCTAACTTTCGACTTAATGAATGAACGAAATTTCCGTATCTCTAAATCATTAGAGACCGGGAAAATTCTCGAATTCATTTCGCGATAGGCTAAAATACAAATAGTTATACCTCGGTGCTGCCTCTGCTATTGGCTCACAACTCACTTGGATGACTCTGGGCCAATGAGAAACACCCAGCCATAGCTTTATCGAATCACAGGCTGCTACGTTGTAACGTCTCAAAACACAGCAGCCAATGAGTGGGTGACATTTGACCGAGTGTACGTAGAACTATGGAGTTCATCCTACAGGTAATTGAACTCGCGAATTTTTCCTCTCTATACTATTCATGGATTTCGACAGTGTGTTTGTATGCGAAACGGAGACCAGAAAATGGGTCAGTATTTTCCTCCTCCATCACGACAACGCTCCAGGCTACACCTCGCTTCTGATCCTCGAATTTTTGACAGAACAAAAGGTTCCTGTCTGTCCAATCCAGAAATGTATCCAATCATCATGGAATCAACATTGGGATGAGTGCGCTCGTTAGCCAAGGAGAGTAATTTGAAAAAAAAAAAATTTCAAATTTTATGTAGGCTTATTAATTTGTTCGGAATAAAATTATTCACCGTATTTTTTTTATTACATCACAAACAAAGAAAGACCCAACAATAAAGTTTCTTGAACTCAAACTGTTTATTTTTTCATCCATTGAAAAATTATGTTTTGTTGTTCATCTATTTGGCTAGACCACGAAAATATTTTGTTTTGCCGCATGTACATAAATATTTGATTGTACCACGCGAAACTTTTCCTTGTCGCAACCATGTTGAGCACAAGGTATTCTCATTCCCAGCGAGTGTATTGGGCGAGCCCGCGTGCGACTAACGAGGCAGGTGAGTTAGGGCGGTGGTTGGGACCTCGCCTGGTTGCTGGCCGCTAGAGGCGCTGGTGTTGGCGCAGGCTCGTCGTCGTTGATTGGCTGCCGCTGTCGGGGCGGACCGCGCCCGGCGCGGAGCGAGTTGTCTCTCGGATACAGTCACACGGGACACCTATCGATACTTATTGTCATCGAGTAGTTTTCTTTTATACCGATGCTTTTGTATTCGATACTTTTTAATCGATACTTTTACCCATAAGAGTCTCTTTTGGCAGGTATCGTATCAAATAATTCTAGATATAATTAATGTTATTTTTATATATGTTTATTAAAATGACATGCAACAGGTTGTGAGAGATTGAACAAAATAGATTGGAAATTTTAAAGGTAAGATTTTCTTTATTTTCTTTCAAGTTTCGAAACTTTCCAGTCGTTTCAAACATTCACTGAAAATCTTTTCGGTAATATCTTGTATTGTTTAATTTCTTTGAATGTAATTTTTAAACTTGAATATGTAGTAAAATATTGATGGATGTTAGTTTTTTTTGTAGTGTGAAAAATCAACGATAAGTATCTAAGTAAACGCATCAATACCTCAAGGTATCGATACTTTGATTCAATTCCTTTGTAAGTGCGATACTTTTCTTTCTAAATTATTCATGAGTACAGTATCGATACTTTTAATTCGATACCGCGTCCCTTCTCCGATGAATTCTAGAGAAAGAGGAGGAGGGTGTGCTCGTCAACTCTTGGGAACGTATCGCCACCTCGCGCGCAATTTCCCCGCTCCGCCGCATCTGTTCGCTCATGATACACTATCACCAGGGGCAGTTACTCTTCGCGAAATGATCTGAGCGCTCTTTCGACTGCAATATGGTATGCCCGCGCTAGCGTTTGTTTCCTTTATGTTTGGCGGCCGTCTGCAAGAATAGCCATTTTCCCAAATTTGCCGGGCCATTCAGGAAGCGCTTGCTACCGCCCCGGACGGCTGTGTTCGTTGCGCTGACGGTAGCATGCACCTGAAATACACCCTGCCAACCATGATACACAGACAGTGTTAAACATTTTCAACACACAGCTGGTCTGGAAATCTTTTAGCGAAAATTTCATTCAGTTAATTATCACCAGAGACTCACGAAATACGAGTTAGTGTCACATCTCATTTGCCTATTCATATTAAAGCCTTTTAGGGTAGCCTACTCATTGCTAGCTAGCAAGGTCACATATTTTGGCATATTACATTTGATTGTGTAGGTAACCACTTATTTTGGTTTATAACTGACTGAATAGCACGATAATCCCATAATCAAAGTGAATCAGACGTACATATGATTGAAGTCTTCTATACTGTCCAATGAAGCCGTGAAATAATCGTGGCTCTAGTTATTGTGTGGAGCCTGGTTGGACTCCACAGTTGTGTACATACCAGGATGTTGCCACTTGTTAGCTTCCCATCCTTCTAAAAGTGGCAAATAACTCCTAATTTAATGTTTCTATAAATTCCCGCTAATTTCGCTTAATTTTCTGGTACCAGGATTAACTCTAAACGCTTGTACACAAACAATAATGTGTCTTTTGTCCATTGGCTGCTGCCTATTTCATCTTCTGGCCAGTTTGGATGTGATTGGGTAATGTGAATTTTATAGGGTCGGTGTTGGTTCTTTTGCTTTTGGGACCTGTGGCACAACGAGAACGCAGTTAAAAGCGTACAACGGTATGCATACCAGCCTCTGTCAAAATAATCATGCGAGCATTTCGGTGTGTTTCGATGTCGGCGAGCACGTCGAGCGGGAAAGGCCCGGTATCTGATTGGCCAGCGCACGCTGTGTGGGATCTCGCACCTGGCGAGCTCTCGCCTGCGCACACGCACTGATTGGCAGATGACGTCACGCCGAGGCCTGGAGCTCGCGATAAACGAGGCGTTCTATTGCCACACTCGGGCGCTATCACCACACACACACCCAGCTAGAGTGTTCAGCTGAACTGCGCAGTAGCGTGTCTCCCAACACACAATAGCCCTGTAACTTAAAAAATAAAAAAATAAAACACGTCCTGCAAAATTTTTGCGACAGGCTATTCTACAAATACTATAACAACAGGCAGATGAAATTTTTCATTGGGTGACGAAATTAATCATAAGGCCTTGAACTAAAAATACCCAAGTCGGGCTTGAATGCTATAGCTAATTAATTGGCCACGGAAATTTCGCGGATTCATTTAGTCGCAAGCTAGAACGCAAACCTCCACACTATCGCACTGTGTTATCTGGACACGCCCCTCTACGACCGTGAGCCAACGATGACCATCTAAGAGAGAAGTAAGCGAATCAGGTAGTGCCAAATAACAAGGATAAAAATGTTCTCGCTAAGAAATCAACCAATGGGAAAGTAAACATGGGTCGAGCATACCTATAACTTTGAATTCTATCCTGAGGCCAGAGGAATCCGTGAAATTTCCGGGACTCTACTAATTAACAAACGTTTTCGACTTGATTGGTAGGTACATAACTGCTGAATGGTACCATAATATAATGCATATTCGGCAGCTTTTAATGATTACCTACACATTTGGAAATTTGGAATATTATTTAAGTTTTGAAATTTACTTGCAATTTGTATGTATGATTTGCAATGGAGAAAGTGTTAGTTGGTGTCTAATACACCAAAATTAGCTCTTTAAAATTTCTTTAAACGAAATAACATATAAGTCTTAATATCAAAACGTAAAGAAATGCATGTGACTTTGTTAAAGACATATAATTTTGAGTTATATTAGCATATTTTATGACAGGTATGAGGTCATTTTCAGAGGACAAAAATTAACCTAGAACGTTATAATTGTTAACTGAGGCGTTCATATTAATACCGTCAGGGACAGTTATTGGTTTAAAGGTACATGCAACATAGCAAAAATATGTTCACTGTTCGTTAAATCACTGTCTAAGTCGTCTAAAATAACCTTCCTAACATTTATTTTTTGTCATACATATTTATTGTTTACTGTAAACAATATAAGTGAAAATTTTCAAAACAATGTTGAGCATATTATGTTAGCTAAATGTTCTCCGCTTTAAATTCAAGGTAAAAAATTTAGTTTGGATATGATATGCGAAGGGCGCAAATGTATTTCTTTTTCACAGCCAGTGCGATTAAAGTGCCTGAAATGCGGTCGCCTGAAAAATATTGTTAATTATAATTTTTCTGTAGTTTTTGCGGGTAAACGCCGCCGCAAGTAATGACTGATCCTTGCCGTTTTAGGAACGTCGAGGTTATGGCAAAGGGGGGAAGGACAGCTCGGGACAGCTGTATGAAGACGTGGAGGTCTGCGCAAGGCACGCGCTGTGGCTATCTGGTGCGCTGATCTGACTGGTCAGCGGGGGGCGTCCGGTCGGATGGTCTAGCTAGTAGGAGGAGCAGGGCGGTTCTAGACCACCCAGCCCCTGCGCTCACCACAACACGCCAGGAAGCGCTGTCCTTGTACGCACAAACTATATACTTGTATTTGGCATTTATTCCGTTGAGAGAATTGTAGATCACGCAGATTGTGAGATTTTTTTGCCAAAATCCCAAAAATAATCTTTAATTTTATTTCATTAAATTTATTTGTACAGCTTCTTTGTCTTCACTGATGTTCAACGACTAGGAAAATAGCGTTGCCAATTTTATTTTCGGTTCCAGTATTTTATCTAGCGGTGCATTATGTGTTCTTATTGACGTCTCGCAAACCTATCATAAATTATAGTATATCCTAAATGACAATATGAAAGTTTTACAAGAAAGAAACTGTTGGTGCAGGCACGCCATATTGCATTCTAATGAGATGATATTTTCTGGAAAAAATACTGCACAGCCAGCTTAGCACCTTACATGCGAAGGCCATGCTCATTTTAAAAGAAGAGAGCTTCTATATAAACTTCGTGACAAACTCACACAAACAGGTTTGTATGTATTCCATAAAATAGTTTCCAAAATGTAAGTAGTTCAGAGTATTTTGGAAGGCTTCGAAATAATGCTTTTGATGTGCAAGAAATTTTGAAAGTAGCCTCTTACACCAGGCTCTCACCCCCCCCCCCCCCCCCAACCCTTGCAACACAGGTTTTTAAATCTGTTTTTTTATGATAATAATTTATTATAAATTATTTGTCCGAAAATAATACGTTAAATTATGAGTAGGGCCATGCCTATTCGTGAAAATATTCAGAGACAAGTGGTGTGGTAAAACATTGTTAATCTGTGTGTCGATATTGGGTGAGTTTCCTTAGGGTACATTGCCTACTGTCGGCGAACGAATCGCAGCAATTAATTTGTGCGGAAGCAAACGCGTCTTTAACTGCAAGGCTAAATAAGGAAATTACTTCTCTTGCAGACGACCGCCAATTGCATACAAAAATAAAACTACTGGCGCAAGCATTCATATATTTGCAGTCTAATGATCGCTAAGATTTTATTTTGCGAAAACGACTTGCCCCTACCGATGTCGATATCATCTTGAAATCGTGAAAATACTTTTTGTTTTCTCTGAGTGCTGATAACATAAATAAATATTATTTTATTTCAACTGTTGATAAATATAAAATAATTATCACTGTGTGGGTTGATTTTGCAGACATAAGAGGGAATTCATCTACCTGTAGCACAGTAATGTTGCCGAATTGAAGTAGTTCGGCGGGTTGTTTCGACGTAGGCGTAATAAATCGTTAGTTGGCTGGGCGGGACTGCGGAAACTATGTACCCGACATCTGATTGGCCACTCCGCGCTGCTTAAGATCTCTTATTCACACTCAATCACAACGCAACCGCCGAAGGATATGACCTTGCCATCGCCAATGATTACTATAAAAATGCTTTATATATATACATATATTATATACATATATATAATATATAGAGCCACGGAATTTTCGCGCATTCATTTAGTCGCTAGCTAGAATGCAAACCTCCACACTGTCGCACTATGTTCATGATTGGACCGCAGTTATTTGGACACGCCCCTCTACGACCGTGAGCCAACGATGTCCAGCTAGGAGAGAAGTAAGGGAATCAGGTAGTGCCAAATGACAAGGATAAAAATGTTCTCGCTTAGAAATCAACCAATGGGAAAGTAAACATGGGTCGAGCACACCTATAACTTTGAATTCTATCCTGAGGCCAGAGGAATCTGCGAAATTTCCGGGACTCTAATTATATATATATATATATACACACACACACACACTCAAAATAGTTGAAATTAGTCTGAAGTGAAATGAATCCGCGTAATAACCTTGGCTCTAACAATTAGCAATCACTTAAAACATGCAAAAGCAATCACTGCAAAATTCGAGTTAATAATAAGGGCAGGCTTTTTTTTGCGATAACATATGAATGTCCCTTAGACTGCAATATGGCGTTACCGCACCAGCAGTTTCTTTCTTGTAACTGGCGGTCATCTGCAAGAGAAGCCATTGCCCTATTTGGCGAGGCCTTTTCTTCCAACACTGGATGTGTCAACGATGGTGTGCTGAAATAAGCGTAGCTAACCGAGAAACAATGAAAATGACACAAAGTTCCAACTCAGTTGGTCTGAAAACGTTTTTTTCGGGAAAAATATATGGCCATGGGAATGAAAGTGTAGTTGACAGGTTGAGGATATGTAAGGTTATGGTAAGGGGATAGGGGAGCCAGCGCCCCAGCCCCTCACGGGGAATACTTGTGTGTCCACCATTGGTCTGCGGTGCCAGAGTCATTCCCGGCGCTTGGCCGGGTAAAGGGGGGGAGGACGAACAAGGGAAGAGGGAGAGAGAGAAGAAGTAGGGGAGAGAGGGAGAGAGAGAGAGAGAGAGGACAGGGAGTCCGGCCGGCCAGTCGCCCGCCGACGGCCCACCGCTGAGGTTTGCGCGCGCGCTCTTCACGCACGCACCCGCACACGCTTCGCGCCACGCGTGTCCGCCGCGCTTCTGTCAAGCCCTGCCCCGCGGTTCTGTTCTGTGTCCGCCGCGCTGGAGTGCCGAGTGAATGTGCGCGCTTGTGTTTGTCAGGGTCCACCTGGTAATTATAATTATTTTTTTGCACATAACCCTGAAATATTTATCTTTCGTTTTTTTCATATCGTTTTTTTTTTGACAACTGCTCTTCAAGTAAAAAATTATATAGTTAGTTTACTTCAGTTTTGAAGTTTTATTTCTGCTTAATCTTTGTTGTGAAACATATGTTCAATAAATATTAATTGAATTCTGTGAAAGAATTTGCTGCGGTGTGATTGGACGTTCGTGATGTTTAAATGTATATATTTTTTCACTTAACCGATGGCGTTCAAAATGCATTGCCACGAATGATGTAATACATCCGGGTAAGTTTACTGAGCCACGTAATTTTTTTTCTTGCGTGGTAAGTGTACGCATATTTCCATTTTTGAAATTGTGGAATGTTATCACTTGTGAAACCCATTTGGTTGTTTTTATCTGCTTAGACTTCGAAAATAAAAAAAAATTCTTATTTGATTTTTTTTAGCGTGGTTTATATAGTCCTACTTAGAAATTATAACAAACATGTATTTAACACGCAGTAGTACATGATACTAGACATTTATATTCATATACCTAACAATTTTAAACTTAATCATGAAAATATGTAAAAAAAAAACATTAGTTATTCACAAAATGATATTGTTTGTTTACTATAGAATACGCGATATTAAAAAAAAGTTTCTTGTAAGTATTACTGCAGTCCAAACCAGATCTATTGCGAATAGTCTATTTGACTGCGCATTGTATGCCACTTAGTAACTAGAAAGATTTTCAAAATCCAGAAAATGAAAACTGGAAAGATTGTCGGCCCTGACCCAGATTTTAAACTACAACGCGTCCTACACTTTCGCGAACAGAGGCCTCGCGTGCTTGTGACTTTAAAATATGTATTGTGCATTATGTTATTACAGTGTAATTTATTGCTGATCCATTAATGAGTGCAGCTGACACTCATCATATCCGGAGCAATGAAGTTTTTCCATTCATTTTCCACAGATTCTAAACGATTCTGGACACCACTAATAAAAATATATATTTCAATAAAAATAAAAATCAGAACTGCCAACTGACATTTTAATGGTTTTCCTTGTGTGTAGTTTATTATTAATGAGTCATGCAATTATATGAAAGCTATTTTGATGAAACAAGAACTTTTTTGAAACAAAAAAAAACATTAACTTAAAAATTGTATTAGAACGCAAAAATCATTTCTCTAAAAACAATTCAGTGGTTTCATTTCTAGTCTATACCTGCGCTTTAAGAAAAACAAAAATCTCGTCTAAAAATTGGTTCAGTGTATTTTTGCGTTAATTTATTTCGTAATATTATTAATAATTTGTTTCTAAGAAGAGTTATGACTACAGGGTGGGGAACTAATAACCAAAGTCAAATCCCGGTGAGCGTCACAGAGTAACAAACACCCAAAACAAAACTATGGAGGGAAAATTTGTTTACACGTGAACTCACCCCGTTTTGGCGGGGGATCGAACCCAAATCGTTTGATTTGCAAGCCAGGAGATAAATGTTTTTATTTAGCAGTATCCTTAAGTTCAGATTTTGTGTTAAATTTCGATTAAACTTCAAGACACGCCAAAGATTAGGAAGGAAAATTTTTTATTTTTTCTTTCTAGTGCAATCATTCTTGTGCAAGTTTTTTGACAATTGTGAAGGCCCTCCAGACGTCCAGAATTATTTCCTACAGTTGGCTACAAAGCGAGCACGTTAACTATTACTACACTGTAAAAAAACACCTGGTAATGTTTTTGAGACTGTTACACAAGCAAAATATAAAATATGTTAGAAATATAATGAAATATAATAATTTTTAGAAACCGGCGAATTTCCCGTTTTTATTTGGAAGAGCCTGGAAACTGCGTTTTCATCGAACAATTGTAAGTTCGCACGTCTTGAATGACAATATATCAATATAAAAATTACACAATCCAAACTAAAATTTAAATTATGTTTGTAAGTGGAACAGAAATATGTAAAATTACAGATATTTGCACATTTGTACATTTGCATGAAAATAGTGTTCAGAGTAATACTATGTTCGGATTCTTACCCGGTCATTTAAGCTTTGTTTTGTCCCAGTGCCTCCAATAGTTAAATTTATTTGTAAAACCTTCCCTGAATTTCGTTCAAGTATTAACTGATCACATTAATAAGAATAATAAAACAAAATAAATGTAATCATTGAATGTTCGATTATATTTTTCATGGCAAAAATTTTTGCTTGGATTAAACAGCAATTAAAATATAAAATTATGTGCCAATTTTCGTAAGAAATACTTAGTATTGTCTCGAAAAACATATTTCATACATGCAAAAAATTACCAGAGCCATGCGTTGTACAAAGTTACAATATATTTCTTGTAGTATTACAAATTGTCTTGGCAAATATTTTCAAAAGAAATCTTTTGCAAGAGTGCAAAAGATTTTTTTTCTGTGTAGGTAACTACGCACGCCTTTAATGACATGAAACCATTAACATTACACAGTTTAAAAGTACCCAGTAATTTGCAATTGTGCCGGGAGGTAAAATGTGGTAGCACTTACCTGTGCGAAAGTGTGTGGAGTTTATTTTAGCCTGCACAGTAAGCTTTGGTGGTGCGGCTTTGGGATCAGGTTAATTAACAGGTTTTGTCGTGGTATAAAAAATGTTTATAAGAATTCTCTTTCTGAGGTAATGGAGTGCTACAGCTTTTTGTTATTTTTTATTTCCTACCGAAACTTCTGCTTTTAAATCCCGAAGGGAGGATAGGAGACATTGTATACTAAATAAACCTGGACTTACAAGTATATACAGTTATGCTTTCCATAGTATTTGAACCCACAACCGCTTGCATCAACGGCTGGCTTGCCCTTCAACCAATCGCGTTAAGTATGTTGCATCATAACTACAAGAGGATAATAATTAATATTAACATAGTAGCATTATAATGTCTGATTCACATGTTCGATATACGCGTGATACATGAACAAAAAATAAGATGGTATTGAATAGTTTAAAGTAGTTTATTGCTTGCAGGTACCTTCTGAATTCTGTATGAAGATATTGTCATACATTCCTATACTATTGGTTATGTAGTGAGAGTAGGTGGTCGGCAATGTTCTCGTGTAAAAACAGAGGAGAGAAAAAAGCTCCTATATTCAACTTAAATTTAGTACGTGTTTTTTCCACACGTGTTGGAAGTGATACTTCACACTTCAGTAATTTAGTTGAACCAAAAAAAAAAAACTATAAATTACACACGCAAGTTCACAATTGTAACAATATGCACCGAAAAAAATACTGCAAACTGTCTTATAGTTGTATCGCTACTTAATTCGTTATTCCCCCTCCCCCCTTTAACCATCGAGAGCTAAGATCCTGAACGTTGCTATTTTCATTTTCGTTACGCTGTAATAAGTCTTCACTTCGACTGTCAAGAATTTGCACTTCAAAAACTACAGTGTTAAAATGAGTCAATATGACCGCAAATATTTATCGAAAGTATACGAAGGAAAAAAGGGAAACCAAGAATTCCTGCATATGTTTTCGAAGGGTATAATGAAGTCCAGCTAAAACACCGTGGTCTGTGGGAATGTTTACAGTCGTGGGTAGACGGTCACGCGGGGCTAGCAGAGGGTTGGAGGGGAGAGGAAGAAAGCGCTGATTGCTGTAATTTGCCGCGTATCGACGGGACTCGTTCGCTCGCCGGATGACTGAAGGACCCGGTCGTAATTCCGAGTGACCTCTCGCGAGAGTGGCCGTGGAGTGGGAGGTCGGTCGGACCCGTTCGCCGCACGGCCGCAATTTCTCACGGATAGGCCAGACGTTGTTCCGTTACCTGATCTGACTACACCAAATATTAATATTTTGGCGAATTACGCATTATTATAATTTTTTTTTTTTAGAATTGGACTGAAGGAGGCATTGGCTACGCCAATTTAAATGCTTAAATTGGGAAGTATTGTGGTGAAATTAAATTGAAGGCAGGATTTTGCATGCATTTGATTAATTTTCAGCATTCTTCCAAACGATTTGTTTTCAACTGTGTTGAGGCTTTATTGGCTTGAAGTTTCTCACGTTGCCTCGATTTTCTTGGATGGCTGAATGACATTGGTAAATATTTTAATATATAGGCCTATTAAACGGCATCGTGTCGTCATAAATCTGCCAGATGTAGTTTAGCTTTTCTTAATTCGTAACCTCATTGTTTGTGAGATGTGTGTTTCGTTTGCGTTAACGACAACGAGCTATTGTAAAACACCAGTTCGCCGCCTACCCTTGCTCGCATCCCTGCCAGGCCGATGCCTCTGCGCGCTCCGAGATAGCAGCTTTGAATATATATACTGTATAGAAGTCGCCAGCCCATGTTAAAATTTCTAATACGGTTTTGAGGTAGTTGGTTAATTCACCGCCGCAATCGCCACCATCTCTAGGACATCGACTTGTCGTGGTCCCTAGCGGACAAGTGCCGAACTCTTCAAACACCCCTTCCCCCTCCCGTTGAACGACGTTGAGCTGCAGTGAATGATGGATGAGGGGTGCGGGGTATGACAGCAGGCGACAGCGCTGCGCTCTAACGTGTAAATAACAACTAAGACGATACAGGGCGTTACGACAGCGCACTGCAGCGGTGAAGTTCCCAAGCTGCTCATCATACGCTTCTGAAAAACGTAGAGTAAATCCTATCCACTCGCGACTTCTATACAGTATATATATTCAAAGATAGCAGTTTCACCGCCGACACAGAACATGTCGTAGGAGCCATACCCGGCTGAGCTGGTTTGTCACGTGCACAAGAACATCGCCGTTCATTTCCAATGTTATATGATCGACACAATAGGCTTCCTCAAAACACTTTTTTTTTTGGTTCAGTGTGATGCACAAATGAAAAAAAAAATTATGCAACGACCATCAACATTTTTGTCAATATTTAGTTTACGAAATGCTTCTGCATTGGTTAGACAACGTTGTTACTGGTGGTTGCTTGACTTGTGGGTTCACCGACGTTTTGGTCGACATTGCAGTCGCCATCTTCGGGATAGCTGTCTTCTAAATACTAATAAGTCAACCGCTAGAACCCACGAACCAAGCATCCTCAGAAAAAAGGCCGTGAAAGCCTGTGGTCTTTAATTTTTTTATTAGTTTAAAAAAATAATTAGCTGTGCAGCCAACACCATTACATTGGCGTAAGAGAATTAATGTGTTGAGGTGTGTACTGCCGGAACAGTTGAACTGTCCCCCCCCCCCTCCCGGGCTGGTGCGCACGGTGCGCGGCGGGCGGGAAACGGAACGCGGCCTTGGGCGCGCCCACGCGGCGGTGGCCAGCTCGCTGGCGTGGGCGGCTCGCCTGGCCACTGTGTCGCTCGCGAGCGCTCCATTATAGCATGGCGGAAGCTCCGAGGCCCCTCTCGTTCACTCGTTCACGCTGCGATCCTGTCGCTCCCGGCGAGGTCACTGTCGTCAAACTCTCGCTTGCTTGTTGCTTCAATGTGGACCTTGCAATGAAAAGGTAATACCGGCGCAAAACTAGTGGCTTACATGTTGAACGGTTTATTGACTAGATAAAATTATTTGGAATACGCACTTTGAAGACCACTATTAATCCAGGGAACTTGGAACAACAGTGGTTGGTATGACTTCCTGCGTAATTGTACCACCACAGCTATCAAAAGCGGAATAAGTAATGAAAGTAAGGTCCTGTCGCACTGCCAATACATCACTGCTCTGCGCACACGTTTTTATCTACTTCACTAGAGATAGAAAATGCAATAAAATACGTACATATTATCAAATACTGTGGGAAGTTAGGAGTATGAATAACTTCAAAAGTCGATGTCGTTTACGTTTCTTTTTTATCATAATCATGTCAACCAAAATACCATATGATGCAAGGACAAGTATTGTGCGACATTTTCTCACAACGGTAGAACATTTAAGATCGTTCGATGTTGAGGAAAGCATGCAAACCACGGGACGTGATGAGCATGACGGCAGAGCGGAAAATGTATTTGTTCAATCATTAAGAGGAATGGAAAGGTACAATATTTTGGGAATCCTGGAATCTAAGATCAAGGATAAAATTTGAACTACTCATCATATTTCTTTGCGGTTTGTTTTGCCAACTAGATAATTTAATTACAGAGGGTTGTGTGTACAGCAGTGGCCACAATAATCCATAGTTTTTAGAAGAAAAAAAAACCAAACAACTTTATGCATAAATAAGGGGTATTAGCCACAAAATTAAAAATTATACCAAAATGTAATATTTATATTGTGTAATATAATATTATCTAGAACTCTATTATAATCAAAGTGAAAAAACACTTGATTGCTGAATTTAAAGGAATTTTAACCAATTAAAACCTGCCATGCAACATTTAGGTAAGGAAGGACATGCTTGTTGAGCAATTACGTAAAATTCTGTATTATAGAGCTTTAGATAATATTGTATTTCACCATTCAAAAATTATGTTTTTGTATAATTTATAATTTTGTGGCTAATACCCCTTATTTCTGCAAAAAGTTATTTAATTTTTTTTCTAAAAAACTATGTATTATTGTGGCCACTGCTGTACACACAACCCTCTGTAATTAAATTATCTAGTTGGCAAAACAAACCGCAAAGAAATATGATGAGTAGTTCAGATTTTATCCTTGATATTCGATTCCAGCATTCCCAAGATATTTCACCTTTCCATTCCCCTTAAGTGTGACAACTGATACTATCCAGCTCAACAAAACTTCTCGGTAAATAGCTTTCAACGCCATGCGTTCACGACCTAAGCATTATATACCAAAACAACCGTTAGGCATGAAAACAAAAATATTTTTCAAACGACATTGTTACAATTAAAAATTTCAACAACATTGTTATTATGTTAATTTTTTATTTTAATATTTTCTCGTGCTTTTTTTTTTTTGCATTAAACACAAATCCTAGGGCCGTGCCTTCATACGCCTCCTGCTAACACTCGTTAGTGCATTTGTGCCACTTTCGTCAAACTTCTTTACCCGCAACTGCAGCCATTGTGCGTATAAGCTTGCCAGAACTCGTGAGAGACAGTACGTGAAACAAAACCTAAGTTTTAAATGAAATATTTAAGTTAACATTTTAAACAATAGTTTTTTTCGAAATGACTGCACGGGCTCAGGTCAACAAGCATTGTAAACTGATTGTAAGAATACGTTAGGTCGATTTATAAACTCTTAACGTTAAAGAATTATTTTTAAATTTTATGAATGTTTACCAAATTCCCGCCAAAAAGTTCTTGTCCTATGCTTCAACCTAAAATGTAAGTACTACTTAATTTATAGCTTAATTTTGCTGCCGTAATTGCTTACACGCCTGCGAAAATACTTTATGCAGGATAAACAAAACAAGTTTTATACAAAGCAAGAGCCAATCTTGTATAATAAAGCAACTTTTAGTCTGAGCATGAGCGTGTCCAAACGTTCCGTGATTTTTTCCGCACATGATGAGAATAAAGAAATAATCACCGTTCCTGGCTGTAATTAATGAACCAGTGTATACTATTGATAGCCTAAGAGACAGTTTTTTAAGCTATCAATCTTGAAAAATTGTTTTTACGATAATCTTACGCCTATATTTGGCAACAACGTTATTTCAGCACAGTTGAATAAATTTCTGCCAGGAATATAACAAAAATTAGTCAAAAATTTTTTTAGTTGTTAGTTAACGAAGTTTCCGTTGCAAAAATATTTTTTTTTCTTAAATAAGATAGTATCTATAACGTTTTTCAATAAACAAATTGAAAATATTCAGTTAAAATGTTTGCAAGTGTTTTCATATATTTTCCTGTTGCAGTCTCATAGATAAATAATTTTGAAAGAATCGCGTGCATACGTTAGTATATTACAGGTGGATAGTCAATGTGTGTAGCGTCTAATTAAACAAAGGACATCATTCAAAAACTCCAAGCAGAAAAATAATTAAAATTTCAATTGAGTGACCGACGGGGTAGATTAGGAAAGTAAATTGCTGCTCAACGTTCCTCCCTGATATTCAAATAATGATTATAAGGAGTCGAGTAAAAGTGTACTGCATTGATGGAAGGAACTTAACTTGCTTATCAACACGTCACAAGGGCTTTGCTTTGCGCCAATTCACGAAATGCCATGCTACACTTGCTTGCTGAAGCGCCTGTCTCATGCATACTACTTAAAAGTGGTGGCCACACATAATAGTAAAGTTGTGCTGCATGTTCTTACAACATGCTTAATATCTGCGTAGTTAATTTACCTCATAACTATTGTGACATATTTGTACGAGAAAAAAAAATTAAAACATCGCTGCGTGAAAAATCAAAATGTAAAGACATTAAGAGATTTAAAATATTTCAGTGACAACGTATCTTTAAGAAATATTTTGAATTTAAAATAGTTTGAGTAAAATATCTGTATAGTGTTTGACAGTGAGGTGTGATGTATAGAGGATCTTTTATAGTTCTGGAACCAGAAATTCTAGGTAAATATTAAAAATTTACATAAACTACTAAATTGTAAAAAATACAATTGTAATATTATGTCTTGCAACACAAGATATTTAATTAAATAATAAAATGTCTGTTTACGTATTTTAATTATATCAAACGCACAAAATACGTTTTTTTCTTATTCTAAAGCTTTTATAGGATACATCACTGATAATGTATGCCGATAAACTTGGAAATCAGAAAACTAAAAATGTTTTTCAACGTAATAAAGTATTAGCGAACACATTTTTAACCGGATGGAACGAAAATTTAACGTAGATCCAATGTACTGATTCGTAAAATTATTACAACCAGAAGATTATTTGTGTTTTATAATACAAACGCAAATAAAGGTATTAAAATGCATATAACATTAATATTTTAAGCATAATCAGAAGACATGTCTTGGTCATCAAGATAACTAAAATATTTACTGTTTCTAAAATAAATTCTTACAAGATTATATTGTATTATTTTTTATTAGAGGTATATTTTTAATTGTTTTAAACGTTATACATTCATACATATTCACATCATCAGTCTTACTTTATTGGACGATGCTAGCGTGTATCTTGGCTGGTTTGCACACCTGGTTGCAGAGCGATAGGCCCGCCTCGGTCGTGAGGCTGCGCTCCCCGCCAACGAAGCTATCTGCAGCTCCGAGAGCCTGCTCTCCCGGATGCGTGGACGATAATTACGCTGCAAGCCGCCCGTTATAATGGCAGCGGCTACCGGCCGGACTATCGCCGGGTCGCCCCAGAGTGAGTTGTGACGTAGCACCCATCGTACAGGGTCGTGCGTGACGCCGCGGGGTTCGATACCCTGGCCTGGGCGTCGTTCCCTCGCTGTAGCTTAAACTGCTGTCTGCTCATTGGCTCTTTGACTCCCGACTGCTGAACGGTGTCCCGCTGAGGTTTCCTCCAAGGCCCTGGATTCTGATTGTGTAGGACTCGTACTTCGTAGTGGTGCTCCGATCGCTTGGAGCAGGCTCCAAGGGTTCCCTAGCCCGATGCGCAGTCGACGTGGTGAGCGACGACACAGCTCCGGTACTAGCCTGGACAGCTAACAGAGGTTGGGTAGGCCTCCACCGGACCACGGGTTCACTGGGTGTTTTGAGGGGTCCCAGTGTGATGTGGGAGAGCGGGGAAGGCGCCAGCAGTTCTGATAAAGTCTTAGGGCACAGGACACAGCCAACTGTCTGGTTAGTTGAGTGAGGTCGAGGGGCTGAGGCGGCGACTATGCTGGGTTGGTGGCCCCAGCCACCGAAGCTCTAATACCCTCCCAATCAACAACAAGGAGCGATCCCTAACAGTTCTGTATATTAAAAAGCTCTGGAATGTTTAAAAGAGAACTGGAAGATACTCCCAAACTACCCTTTAAGGGCACATATTGGGAGGGGAACGTGAGAACGCCGGCCGCAAGGTCGGAATATATCTGTCTGTTCATTGGCACTTCAACTCCGACTACTGTCTGCTCATTGGCGCTTCAACTCCGATTGTTGACTTACCATTGGTATGTACGTTTCCTCCCACTTATGTCTGCCCACTGGCTCTTTAACTCCGTCTGCTTTCTTCCAATTGGTTCTTTAACTCCAACTTCTGTCTGCCCATTGAATCTTTAATTCCGACTACTCTCTGCCCATTAATTCTTTAACTCCTACTATTGTCTGCCCATTTGCTCCTTAACTCCAACTGCTGTCTGCTCTTCGACGCTTCAATTCCGACTGCTGTCTGCCCACCGCCTCTTCAGTCCTGCTCTGAATACCGTTTCAATATACACGTGAGAATGAAGGAACTTCGCGAGTTCTTTATGTTTGTTACCGGAGTCAGAAAATGATAACCTGTGTGAAAGTTGTGGATGTGACCCATTGAGAAGCATTGTATTTCCCAGGAAATCCGGACCGAGAATGATGTATATTTTTAGGTGTGTGTTTGTACTACTACAGATTACAAGAAATCCAGCAAATATTAGACGATAAAAAAGCACGAGAAGTGGAAAAACGAGGAGACAGCACATGCGAACACAAACTTCCCTCCCTACTACGAAACAGTTGGAATTTTCGGGAATATAGATCGGTACCAATCTTGCGTCAATAAGTTAAAATGTAGTAAAAATGTACGCAGTTTTTTAACGTTAAATTTGCGTGCTTAAAAAAATTACTGGCAATTCTAACCAAGTACGATTAACACCCCAAAGATAAATTTCTTAAGTAAGGTAAAAAGTGCAAAGTAATGTCACTTAGTCACTAACCTAGCTGAAGAACTACTGTGTTGACAATTGCTGTCTCCGACTATCTTCTTCAAGCACCTTTTAACAAAAAGGATAGAAAAAAATGACATTTAAGATTATGTCAGAGATTTTTTCTTAACTTGCCGAATTGTTTTAACTTTGCAAAGGATATTTACAGAATCTCCTATAAAGCCTTTCGTGAAAGGATGAGTCCCAACCTTGTGGTCTTTAAGAGGTTTGTGACACTATCCTTTCATCAAAAAAAAATGATTTTCTGTTAATTATTATGCAGCCATCTGCTGTCTACATCCAACTATTTATAATCAGTTACATTAAAATGTTTAAGTTGAACGCGTAGAAATAAAAAAAATTGCCTGAAAATATAAAATGAAAAATTTCTGAATGCAAATTGCTCTTTTTTTGTTGCTGTGTTAGATTAGAAATATTTCAGATAGACTTTAATGGACTGGAGGCAGCCTTGAAAAATGAAAACTTCTTTGGTTAAGACTCTATCTGTAAAGGACATATACTTGCTATTCGGCAACAGCAAATATGTTACGTTGCACGGATTAAATAGCCCGAGTTAAACGTTGTAAATGCCAGCTACCTCAGTCGCCTGCCCGTTCTTGGTATTAGGAACTGCTCGGCTTTGTTTAACTGACATAAGCAACTGCACGGCTGTATGTATGTATAAACTATTGCAAAAACATTCACCGAACGCTGCCTCGAAAGTTTCCTGTCACGATACACACCCCGAAACTGAATTCTAACCGGCCAGAACGTATGACGGAAGTTACTCGAAGAGCAATCGAATCAACCTTTTTCATAGGAAACAAGAAACAGAAGGAGATAGGTTTTCTCTGGTGGGTAGGCGAGGGACACTTTCTAAGGCGCCTTCATGCGCATGCGTCAACCTTCTTCCTTACTTCTTCTCCTGCCTTGTAGGCATATAGAGATACAGCCAGTTTCTCAGTGGTTTGCCTTCAAATGAGGGAATATACCAAGCTTTGGTCGGATCTTCTTTTTCCTAGAAGTGTTGGAACGACTTCAGAAGAGACATAAAATGGGAACCATTCCGAAGATTCAGCAGACTCCTGACGACGATGCACTGATATGAAATATATTTCTTGAATTACAAATAATCAATTTTAGTAGTCCTATCAAAATATAAAAATATATATATATATTTTTTTTTTCTTCCAGTGTATGAATATTGATTCAGATACCGTGTGTTACCTGAAGAAAATTGATTTCGAATTAAATCAAGCTTGTTTTTCAGCTGACAGATCTTACGATACTGTATTTGTTCGACACTATCTTAACATGTATTTTATTTTTACACAAACCGTCTGTTCTGTCAGCACCCGGGGCATAGAAGTGGCTTGACCAGTCCACGGACGGCCGCGGGTCGGCGGAGGGCGATAAGGACTCGACAAGTGGACACGACGGGAGGGAGGGCCCACGTCACACGGGACCGTCCGTCGTACAGCCGCCCGAGAGCCTCGCAGATGAGTCGGCGATAAGCGCAGGCTGTGTTCCTTTTCGCTGCGTCCGAGCTCTCGCGTGGGAGAGCCGTGATTTGCGACAGGGGGGGCAGAACCTCCTTGGATACGTGGATGAACGGAAGAATGAGTGAATGAAAAATGGCTTAAAGGGGTATGTCCCGTTCCAGGTAATTATATTAAATTTACTTTGAAGAATGTTTAAGTTGTAGACTTTCAAAGTGGCAGAAATTCAACAAAAAATAATTAGCTACCAAAATTGCATTTTAGGTTGTTTTTTTTTTTGCAGTACGGATAAGGCGAACATAATTAAATAAATAACTAAATAAGTCTTAGGTTTAAAGGCAATGCTACTGGCTGATTTATGATAAAGTTTAATTCATTTCAGAAAAATTAAAATTTTTTTCATAGCCTTAAAAAATTTCACAATTCTCGTCTACATCGTGGTCTTCAGAAGCAAGGAGTATGTAAGTTCGCTTTATTATTGGGAGAGAGAGAGGCTGGAAATGCACACCATTATACATTTTAACTGCGTTTTCATTGGACCGAATACGGTTTTGACACGCCATAAAACGACAAGAAACCAATAACAACGTTATAAAATCCAACTGACCCAATCCCATGCAGTCCGGCTGGAATGTGAGTTGTGGCAGCAGCCGATGGTCAGAAGACGCCGACTCATTCGTGTAAGAGTGTGTGCAGTTCATCTTGGTACAAGAAAATAATGCAGACTTTGCAGTTCTCCGGTGATATGACGAGAACGGAGCACCGCAAACAGAAGTACCCTGAGAAAATACTCCAGTTCGTGGCAACGGTGTATCCCGTTGCCCACTTGGGAAGAATCCGGTTGTAACCCCGCTGGGCAAAGAACCCACGACCCGTCTCGGCAGGAGGCCAGTAGAGATTTACAAAATACTTAAAAAAAAGTATTTAAATCAAAATGCAAATACTTTTCTAATTTACTATTTCAAATGCAAAATACAAAATACATTTGCTTTTTGTATTTAAATACTAAATGCAAAATAGGTACTTTCTAAATACTTTATTCAAATAAAATACTTTCAGATAAAATTACTAATGTTCTTTATTTGTTAAAGATTTTAACATTACAAGCTCTTCAAAAAGAGCATCAGACATGTTGCTTCTGTGTGGACGCATTATCATACCACCGCATATGAAAATAATCGTTCCACTGGTGCCGAACTAGGGAGGCAGGTGTTGTATTTTAAAAACACTTTTTTTACTGTTGAGTAAGTGTTGAGAATGGTCAGACTTGTGTCTTCTCTTAAATATTGGAGGGTCTCCAAATAAATGCAGGTGCTGCTGTTGTCATCAGTTGAGGTTGCTGAGGAGTCTGAATCGTTGAACATTAGTAAGACTCACTGTTTTGCTTCTTTTTCCCTGTTGATGTTTGTGGGTGTGCACTTTTTAAATCTTCTTGTTTGATTCTTCGCACTTCCGCAATAAAAAAACTCCTTCACATACTCCTTTTCAGTCTTTGACACCCACTTTTAACTTGAAGAAGGGATATGACACAGCTGCTAAAATGCTGTCTTTCTCACAAGTATCATGTAAGTTATATTTTTCAAACCGGTTTTGTATGCTTTCTTTTATTGTATCAAATAAACCACCACAATAGACTGGATTGTCTTGCTTTAATAAGGTCAACATTTTTTGCATTCGATACAATTCTGGCTGCAGGCACCCATAGAAAGTCTCCTTGTCCCCTTCTAAGCTCCAGATGGTTTCAGCTATGGGTTTAGACGTGCTAATATATTCAATCAAAAACTGGACTTGTCTCCTTTAAGACAGCCAATCCTTGTTTTCTCAGAGCTTCATTGATGGTTTCTTGGACTTTTAAGATATCAGTTATTCAATCTTAATATGAATTCCACCTAGTTGGACAGGGGCTTGTTGGAGATTTACCAGTGGTTTCCAGGTAAATTTCACAAGCTTTTGGAGACCTAGCACATAAATTCCAAACAGCCTGACATTTAGCCATAGCCGCATCATGTACTTTTCAGTATAAGGTATTGTTACATCTGGCTTTGTCTATGTCCCGAGTAGGAATTAAATGTAAGGTGTGGGTGGCACATCGCTCATGGTTGGGCAGTTGGTATGTATCACTATCTTCGGATTCGGGAAACTCTTTTAGGAATAACATTTCATTGGTATAATCACTACTTTTCTCATTATTACTATCAAGGAAGTCATCATTTACATTCAAGTTTCCATCACATTCTATGTCTGGTAAATCTGGCTTTGCAAATATTTTGAAAGCTTTTATCATGTTTGAACCATTATCGGTTACAGTTTTTGTTATTTTAGGCAGCCTTAAATCATATTCAGAATAAATATCATAATGAGTTCTGCTTCCTTGTCGAACGTATGTGATCCTTTAAATCTTCTGCATGCGAGTGGTGAACTATTTCTTGCAAATGTAGTAGAATCAATCCAATGTACAGTCATACCTAAATAGCTTCGTTTAGATTATGACCAAATATCTGCTGTGGTACAAACATAATCAACAGTTTTCAATGTATGTTTCAAATTTTCTTTATATTCTATGTATGAGTTACTAATTTTGTTATGGCATGTCCAAAAGAAATAAGCCGTTTCAAATAACAAAAGTCGGCTAATTAACCTAGGTATTAAAAAAACAACTAACATTAATTAATTAATGTTAGTTACTGTTGGCACACCAAACACAAATAGGTTAGGTAATATGTATATATTGCTGTCGTTACGGATTGAGAAATATTTAGAAACTGTAGAACCCTTTATCTTTAACATCAGATTTCGTATGAACTTTTTGAGTTAATGTTTAAGTACTTACATTTTGCATTCAATTCACAACACCATTGATATTGACCAAGTAATCACTGATTAATATAACAGCAGAACACCAAATCCAACTCTATATTTTTGATAACAAAAACTATTAACGGCGTAAAATAAAAAAAGTAATCGAAACAAAATCGAAGTCAATGTCGTTAAAAAGCGAAGCGTAGCGTCATGTTTCACATATAATAACGTTCATATTGTTTTAACTGTCATTTTGCACATAGACTTTCAAAGTTGCAGCGCCTCTAGTAGCCATTTGCTGAATCGTTGACCCATTCACCTGAAAATTTGAGTGGTAATACTTTTGAAACTTAGCAGTAAAAAAGTATTTTATATTTGACAGTTATAAAATATATTACGAAAAGTATTTAAAATAAAATACAAAATAATTTTTTTAAAAAAATTTTTATTTAAGTACAAAATATAAAATACGTATTTTGTATTTTGTATATGCAGTTTAAATACAGGTATTTCAAATAAGTCATAACCCTGGAGGCCAGAGGTTTTATCTGTTCGACGACACTGGTCCCAGCACTTGGTTGAAGCGCCCCCTTCAGTGTGAGGAGTCCCGGGTTCGTTTCCTTGGGAATGGCACCTACGTACGTTTTTGATGAGGAAGGGCCTGTAGTTTAATTTGTAAGAGGCAGAGAAAACGCAACAGCTTACTTCTAGCTAATGTATGAATGAACGCAGTTTATATTGTCCTATCTGCAAACTGTTAGAAATGTTCGCCTTAAATTTATGAAAACACAAGTTAAAAATTACCCAGGGATCTTCGTAAATTAAGGAATGTCGTCGTTAAATTTTAATGAAATTCAGTTTCCTTGCTTTGAACCTGGATTCATAAGAATATCGAATAAACTTCAAAGACTTGTTAAGTTCAGAGCAAAAACACTTCTTGCTCCTCCCTCGATCATGTTTACCGTCCTATAGTGGACACAGAACTACACAGGAAAAACAAATTTCTGAACCTTTTACAAAAAATTCCTCTTGAAACCAGTTGCCAAGAAACAGCCAAGAAATATATTTTAACTTCTTAGAACACATGGCTATTTTTATTTTTTTCATTAATGAACTACGTTTTTAAAGATAATAATGAGTATTTCTTACAAAAATTGGTGCATAAATTCATATTTTATTTTATGTTTCATTCAACCATATTTTTTAACCATGGAAAATATAATAAAGTTTTTAATTATTGGACTTTTATTTTGTTTCATTATGCTTAGTAATGTACGCAGTTAATATTGGAAAGCTATTCAGGGAACAATTTACAAATAACTTTAACTATTTGATGACTTGGGAAAAATCCGAACCCAATTTTTTTCTAACACTGTTTTGTATTGATACAGTTGTTTTCGTGCGAATGTACAAATTTAACGATAATTGTAATTTTACATGAATATTTATGTTCCTTAAAATATAATATTGTTACATTGTAAGAAGTTGGAAACGGGTGATATTAAACAATTTTTTTAAATTTAGGTGCGTTCTTAGATAAAAATTCTGTAAATTTACTATCATTTATTTAATGCAAAAAAATGTTTATTTTATATTTACTGTTCCCTACTGTCATTTTTTAAAGGGCTCGTCGCCAGTGATATTACGAAATTAACTATTTGTGCTTTAACTCATTCATTTTATTTTGTATTTGTCTTCCATAAGCCGCGAACTGACTTGAATTTTTTTTTCGTATTATAAAACAGACGATGATAAAACCAAATTTCTTGTTCTTACTAACATAAAAACTGGATTTTTAAAATTCTCTTTAAGTTCTTAATTTTCATAAGTTCACAGAGAAAACTTTAATTCATCTTTTGAATTCTTATTGCTGAACCTATTCGCCACTATTCCCCCTCCCCTTTTTTGTTTTCGTAAACATTTTATTTTTACAGCTCGTGTTTTCTCGTGCAATAATTTTGTTAGTGAAAAAAAATCTTGTCGGGTAGTTATATGGGTTAAGACAGTCACGCTGTTCATTTGTAATGTGATTGTGTTTATTCCTCTTAAGATACCTCGGTGCAACTTAGATCATCAGAACCTGCTTCCTAACTTATCAGTGCTTTTATTTTTATGATAATGACGACATAAGTTGCGAAACACTGTTTCAAGAACATGCACGTCTTTTAACATGGTAGCGTTTAGTTTCAGTAAGCTCAAGTTTCATGAAAAACGTGTATTGACTTTTTTTTTATACACATACCGTAAGCATTGAAAGGAACTTTTAAATGTTCACAGCTAACCTCGAGTCAAATGAAAGTAAAGAATGTTCAGAAATATTTTTTCCTCGTTTTAACGGGTCGTGCATGCTAGGAAACTATTTTAACGTGAAAAACGCCTGCTTACAAAAGGTTACAAAAGGTGTTGTGCGCACCGGTTCCGAATGAGCAGGTCCTGACGTTGCCCAGATCGATGTGCTTTGTCCACTTTGTCCCACAGCTCGTGGCGCCTTACACAATCCTCGGACCCGAGCCGAACATTCTGCATAACGATGACGGCTCTCAGAGCTACAGAATGTGAAGCGAGACGACCTAAGCAATGGCGAGGTCTACCAGTACATATTGCTGTCGTTGCCGTGGTGCCACAACGGAAAATTTCTACATTTTTTTTAATACTTTCTTGGTCCCTAAACCAGAAGAACGTCGTTAACTTGGATGTACTTTTGTATGTATGTTTATTTATATGATACTTATAATGGCCATATACAGAATAGTATATATACATGTATATGCTTGAATGAACCATGGCATTGCATCTCGATTGAATTGACACGCCCTAAAGAAAAGTGTGTAACAGAGTTTAGTAGTGCACATGTATTGATGTCTCCGTACATAGTTATTCAATTAAAAGGTTTTTTTAAGAAGTAGATAAGAGTGTAGAATTGAGTGCGCGTGATAAAGTAATTTGTGAGTTCCTATTGAAGTTAGCGGTTAGTCACGCGTATAATGGACACAACACTGTTAAAAAAAAATGTTTGTACTTGTTACAAGGAAAATCTTTGTAAACCCAATTGCCAACGATATCACGTGTACATCTACAGGGCAGAGCTTTGTAAAATTGCCGATGGTACGAAGTTCTGTCTTGCAATTTTACAAGTGATATATCGTTGGCAACTTGAGTTTCCAAGGACTATGCTTGTAAAAGTACAAAACAAATTTTAATATTTAATGTATCCAGTCATTCTGCACAATTTACTTCCAGACTGGAAAATAAAATAAAGAGAGAGAAAATCTCGGTCGAGTAGATTACTTGGAAAAATCGGACCAAAGTTAAAGAATTTTTTGTGGGACAACGAATAGCCTTCTTAATGAAAAGAATATTTCGACCATTGGGCCTATTCTCCCCTCCCCTCCCCTAGAGAATGTCACGTTAAAGAAGTCGGCTGGAAGGAACGCCCTGGACACCCCTGGACACGGGGGATACGGCAGTCAGCCGCTCCAACTGGGTTACGTGTGACGCAACGCGAACCGGCCGGCGCGGCGTGTCGCAAGTCTGCAGATGTGGCGACGCGGGCTCGCCTCGTGTCGGGTTGTGGAGGGTTGGTGGCGGCGGGAGGGGAAAAACGCGGGCTCGCGTGGAAAATGTTAGCTGCATTCGGTTCAATTAGCCTTCTCTCGGTCTTTTCCGCCGAGTTTCGCAAGCCGGCCGGGCTGGGACACGCGGCGGCCAGGTGATTCATTGCGACACGACGCGGAGCTGTGCGCTGGCGGGCAATTTACCTGCCGACGTCGGAGAGCACCTCGTGCCCTTCTCCTAAGTGATTTAAATGCACGGAACACCACTTGTTCTGCTTGTTGTGCCTAGCAATGCCTCTTTTTTTTTGTACGTGAATAATAGCCGTCTGTGAGAACAAAATGAGATTTGCAAACAAAACGTAACCGATACACACACATTTTAAAAATATTTTTAATAAAACGTTTGCATTGTATCAGCATGCCAGGAAGTTTAGTGGTGTAACTGCAAATAGACGAACTCTAAAAAAATCATCCATTTCCGAATATTTACCGGAATTATAGACGCTCAGGACAAAAGGGCGGTGTTCCAAGACGTTCGGGTAGGGCAGCGAAAAACCACCGCGTTGTTGGGATACGACCGTAACTTAACTCGCGGGCCGCATTCCAGAAAGTGTCCAAACCGAATCCCAGTAAACGATGGCCTGCGCGATCATAGAAACCCGTTGCAACACATTCTAGCGGACGTTTCGCAACCATAGACGCAATTGCTACGGGGAAAAAAAATACAAGAGATAGCAGCAGCATTGCACAAAAAAAAATTGGTTGTCTGTAAAGTCGGTTTACGGACGATAGTTTAACGTGACAACGTCATAACAAAACATTGATGAAATCATTGCATACTTTATGAATAAAATTGAATCATTTTTATTTTAATAATAAAAAAATAAATACTTGGAATTACCTATACTAGTAATCAGATTTTTAAAATGCAAGAATAATTAACCTTTATTGCCGAAATTGTTGTTGTAATAAGCAATGAAAACCACATTAACTTTTCACTTCACTTTATAAACAGTCGAGTGGAAGAGAGATAGATGCGGCGCAAGCGTACAATGAGCGTAACGGGACACAGCGTAACGGAACAATGTGCGTAATGGGACACATCGTAACGGGACAATGTGCGTAAGGGGACACTTTTTCGTGCGTGCAGCCGGCGTTCATCGATTTATTAGACGTTGTCACGTCAATAGAATGGCCTATAATATTCTACTTTAAAGTAGATTTCGAAGAAATATTAAAGATGCCATAATTTCTTTTTATGACATTTTAAGTGTACAAAGTGTAATCCAGGATATTTTCGCCATCAGAAAGTTTCATTTGGCACACCAATACGCTTGGTACGTCCCCCGATGATCACGAAAGGGACTATATACGAGTTAATGGCGCCATACGCGGGTCCGTCAACTGGAAGAAATCAACGATATGGTGAGCTCTGCGCATGCGCGGAATTTGGGCAACATAAAGGCAACACACGGGACACCAAAATCCGTTCCATAAAAATAAGGGGCTGGCAGTCTCCTATCGTGCATTAGGAACACCGTTAGGGCACAGGCGTAGCATATTAAACCATACACCCCTTATTTTTGTGTCTTGGAATACCGGCCTAGATAAGGTTCGTTAATTCCTTGAACACCGAGACAGGCAGTGTATTTCCAAAATCTGCACGTACATCTACGGATATAGGAAAGAGATATTGCGGTTCATTCGATAGTAAAATAGTCTTGAAGCACTTATAAACCTACTTTACTAACTGAACCACATTTCTCATGAGTCACCCTGAACGACCCTAATCCAGTGATAAACAATACGCCACGTGCAACCGAATCACACGACCTTGGTTTCTCATAGTGATCAAATTGAAATTTCTCTCTCTTAGATTGCAGTACGCGGCTTATGGCACGCGCTGTTTCCAAAATCTGTAACACTTAACGAGGAAGTTCAGGCGAATCTACTCCTTTGGAATTATAGGTGCACGAGAAGCATTTTAAGAATACATTTCAGTTATTTATAAAGTTTTAGGCGTATACTTACTATCACGCTCATAAATCTGTAATATATCGCCTCCTTTCAACTTAAAACTAGAATCTGTTCGCACACATTCATTAATACGAACTCATACGTAAATTGTAATTTTTCACGTGTTAAATAAATAAATAATATTTAATACCTTCAACTTCAAATACTTATTATATCTGGCAACAGCGCCCGCAGTACAGAACTTGACGGCAGTCGGTGTGAGTTAGAAAGAGAGAGAAAGCGCCCACTGTTGCCATACTGCAATATAAAAGTGCGACTCTCTATAGGAATAGAAATGTTGAGTCCGCCCGGGACCTCTTTTGCAGTAAGCTTGCGTCTTGAATACGTCAGCCACAAATACCCCTAAAATGTTATGCCTAGTTGATTCCTATTAGAACTCGCTTGGATAATCTCTCTCGGGCCATGAAAATGAATTGCTACAAAGTACACTAAAAGAAAATGTTGCCTCGTAATGTTTGCATTTGTATGCAGAAAGCAGCGTGACAGTTTTATGCTAAACTACACTGAAATTTGATAGTATTCAATTAAGTTTTTTTTGTGGTATTTGTGAAATTGCCAACTGTCCAGCGTAACTTTTAGAATTACATGCACAACAATGACAAATAATAAAGGAAGAACAGTCTGGTCTTGGTTTGCTGAAACGCCTCAAAATATTTAATAGTTGTAACACTGTCTTATAGATAAAAAAAAATATTATTTATGTTTAAAAAATGTTCTTCGTTCTTAAAAAAATAATTTGTGGGTTCTAAATAAAATAATTTTGTAATCAGTGCAAAACATTTGTTTAGCCAAATTATATAGGGGCATTTCTTATCGATAGCAAGATTTGTTACTGTACAAAAACTTTAGATTAATATGCGAAATTCAGTAACCTAAAAAAAAATCTGTAGGATATTTGTGATAGCAGTGGAGCAATTTACACTGGTTTGTTATCAAATGTCAAGGACATACTGGCCATTTTTGATTTTTTTTTCTCTTCATAGCATGGTATAGGTAGGCTACTTGAAAACCAATTTCATGTTTTACCGTTGGTAATAAAGATTAATTAAGCCACCTGCTGTTTTTTTTACGTGACATGTAACTCATTAAGGGAGCACATTAGCCAAGCAGAATTTTCGTCATTAGATGAAGGAAATTAATATTCCTTTTACGCACTTAACTTTTAAGATAATTGATACTGATAACTGTTGATTTTTTTTTTCTGAAAACAGTTTTTGGTCTTGCGTGTTTTTTAACAGCTTACCTTTGGTGTTTATACGGTTACGTGAGCTATCTTGACAACATCGAGCGGGTTTTCTCGAGGTGTTCCCGATTCACACATTTGTGATTTTTAGTCCATGCCTACATCCTAGGACCTCGATAATATGAGTTATTTGGAGGCCAGGGCGTTTTATGTGGTTGTGATATTGATCTCCGAGTGTTTTCATCAGATCTTCTAAATAGAGATGGTAGCACATAAGATAGAGAGCAGAGATATTTACGAAGGAATCGACCATTTTATATACTACTGTTGTTATAAAAACACACACCATTTGCTTGGAGTGTCTTCGGGAATCAGTGGAAAACCGAACCAGGATTCTAACCTATGTTGCGTATTCTTCTAAACGTTAAACAGAATGTTCGTGGTGTCACTAGGAAGATGATTGATCATGCTGTGACTGTGATTTCTATACTCCCAAATAATGTTCAAATTACACAACTGATTGCGGGAAATGTTATAAAATTGTTCATTGTGGTTTGTGTTATGTTGTAAAAGAAAATTCGTTAAAGAAACATTATTTTTAATCCAATTTTTACTTCAAATATTGACCTGAGTTAAGGGTGGAAATTTTTTGGAAATACGTTTGTTATGCCATACTTGCTCTGTAACATATACGTATTTGGTCCCAACTTAGGTGGGTGGGTATTTCATTCTAGATCCTGAATCAGGGAAAGACATGGATGCTAGTGATTTTTTAAACTGTAATTTTAGGTTTAGTTTAGCGAGTAACACCCCATATCTCTATTTAACTTTGCGGCTAGAATTCAGACATGCTATTAATTTCCCTTACCTATTATTTTGAAGTTATACTTCTTTAGGCGCGTTATGAAAAAATGATGAGAGAGAAATTTTAAGATGCGCGCGCATCAATGTAACACAAAATTAACAGGTTGAAGCTGCGCGCGCACCATGGGACGTTATTTTCACAGGAAGATGGCGGACCCACGTGTAAGAACATAAACCCACATTAGGGGACATACCAAACGTATTGGTGTGCCAAATGAAACTTTATGATAGTGAAATTACCATGGAATTTATTTTGGTAAACTTAAATAGTCATAGTAAAGAGTAAATTCCAAGTTTAAAAAAAAACATAATTTTGGTATTATATCAAATATAATACACATTTTCCTCGTAACCTTCTGTCAGAGCAGTGGTTATACTGCGCGGTCAATATGCTGAAGGGCCGTGGTTCAAAACTTGGCGGTAGGTATGATTTTTTTTTCTTTTTATGAAGTTATTCTTCTTTAGGCGCGTTATGAAAAAATGATGAGAGTGAAATTTTAATATGCACGCATTACTGTAACACAAAATTAACAGGTTGAAGCTGCCCGCTAAAGCGCTCATTAAATCTCGAAAAAAAGCTACCAACAAAATAGAAATAGAACCTCTATTAGTCGCGCATGTTGGCACGCTCGTCGCCTCTTATCACTGTTTTCATATTTATAATATTTATCCACGTTTCTAGTTTCTACATTCACAACACGTGTTTTAGTTTCATACAAGTGCGAATTTTATATGTGCTAATAAATTATATTCAGTAGTGATTTAAATTGAATATTTTGATTAATATTATTTACTATTTGTAAATATTAGTAAAAAAAATTGTGCCTTTATACTTTTTCAAGTGTTACAATATAATTGAGGTTAACTATCCGTATGTATAATTTATTGATATAAATAAAATATTATTTAATTTAAATTAAAACTAAATATTATAAAATTATTAATGTAAAAATTTTATTATTGCTTATTTAATATTTACAAAATAAAGAAATAAATTTAATATATAAATTTAATAAAAAATTTGTGATACAAATTAAAATCGAATATCAAATTAAACTATTAATTTTTAATATTTATTATTAAATTGAATAAATAACAAATATTTATAAAATAAATGAAAAAAAAATAATGAAAACTTTTTGATAAAAATGAAAAGTGAATGTTAAATTAAGAAAATAATAAATATTAAAAAAAATGAATAAACTTAAATTATTTTTTTTAATTTATTATTAAATTTATTTATTTTCTTTTAAAATATTAAATAATCAATAATAAATATTTAAAATTAAGAATCTTATAATATTTAGTACAAATTATGTCATGTATATTTATTATTCTCTAAATTTTATTTTTTAATTTAAACTGAACTTTATTGACTATGTTTTTCAGCCCTTTAGTTATTTTATTGTAATTAATTATTTGCATGCAATTAAAAACTATTTTTAATGATGCTAAAGAAGTATAACTTCTCACGCGCGTACATAAGTGCACGCACCCATTTCTTTAAAAAGGTTGTACTAATTTTGTTTCTGCCTTAAAGTTTATTGTAACAATAATTTAACAAAATGGTTAATCAACTTTAATTGGATTTTGTGACGGAACTGTTATCGAGGTGTCTTGAGAACAAAACTAAATATAATTTAGGTATTTTCCTGCGGATGGTGCAAACATAAATACTGGGTTCAGATTTTTGTGTTTTCCCAGTACCTCCAATAGTTAAAGTTATTTCTAGACCTTCCCCTGAATAGTTTTCCAGTAATAACTGCGCACATTAATAAGTAAAATAAAACAAAAATAGTAGAATTATCATTTTTTCCATTGAAAAAAAAATGTTTGAATGTGTTCATTTTCTTAAAAAATAATCAGTATTATCTAGAAAAAGGTATTTAATGTATGGAAAAATAACGATAGCATTAATTTTCTTAAGAAATAATCAGTATTATCTCGAAAAAAGTATTTCATGCATGCAAAAATAACCATAGCCATGTGTTGTACAAAGTAACAAAAACTTTATTGTAGTGTTACAAACAATTTCTTGGCAAGAGGTTTCTAAAGGAATCTTTTGTAAACGTACTTTTTTTCCCCTGTGTGTGGACGAGAGAGAGCTCGGGCCACACACTGCGCCGGGGAAAGTTTTCCGTGGCTCACCTAACCTCGTGGGCGTGGCCGCGACTAATGGCCGCGTCTAATGCTTGTAGTGTCGACCTTCAGGGTGACATTTCTCGTCCCCGCTCCCCGCTCTAGTCACGTGGCGCAGATGGTGCAGATGCAGTGCACTGCACGACTCGTAGTGGAGAGGTACACTCTGATATTTTTTTGTTTTGTTTTGAAAATGGATCAGAAATATTCATGTAAAATTACAGTTACCGTTAAAAATATTTGACGTTCACGCGAAAACAACTGTATCACTTCGGATTCTTACCCGGGCATTTATGCGTTGTTTTGTCCCAGTACCTCCAATAGTTAAAAGTTATTTGTAATAAACCTTTACCTGAATAGCTTTCCAGTAAAAACTGTGCAGATTAATGAGCATAATGAATCATAATTAATCCAGTTATTGAATATTCGATTATCTTTTTCGTGGTTTTTGAAAATCGTTATTGAATGAAACATCGATAAATGTGTATGTATTATGTGCCTATTTTCGTAATAAATGCTCAGTATTATCTCTCAAAACGTATTTAATACATGCAACAGTAACCATATTCATGTGTTGTACAAAGTTACAATATATTTATTTTAGTATTACAAATTATTCCTTGGCAAAGTTTCTCAAGGAATATTTTTTTTAGAAGTACAGAAAATATTTTTCATTGATCCCTTTTTCTAGTTAATAAGTTTCTTAGAAAGTCTTTTGTTTTAGAGTCCTTTAGCTTTCAAAAATTTTCTTTTGAAATGTTCTTATTCATACACATATTTTTCATGCTGGTAGCCTCATCGCGTTTTGGGAAGCATGGTAGAGGACCTTATGGCATAATCTAAACTAAACCAGAATACCAACGAAAATCTTTCTGGTATATCGTTACGTGTCTTTGTTAGCAACTTCTACCATTACCTACAGCCAGCACTAAAATTTAAAGGCAATCATTTAAAAGAGACTTTCTTTGAAATTACAGTCAAAATATTTCGTGTTATGTATACTCTGCCTTACGTGTTAAATAAGTGTTGAATTTCGCTTCAAGTGAAATAATTTTAGCTAATGTTCAGAAAATTAGGCACTTAGTTCCATATCGTAATCGCACACTGTTTTAAGTAATTTTAGTTTGCGTGTTTAGGCCCCGTGCAGAAGCGTTAAATTCTCTATAATATGATTTTTAAAATTTTGGATTTGTTAAAGCATAGTACATAAAATATAATGAAACGTTTGAAGTTCATAGTGAATGCTTATGAACTTATTGGCGTTTAGTTTCAGTTAATATTTTTTTCTTGTGACTACTACTGTATTAATACTATCAAAAGACTATAGCTTGTGATATTTGACATTTTATTAATGTGTGATCTCGGCTATTACGAAGACAACCTATAAAACCAATATGGCATGTTTCGGATTCTATCTTTCACACTCGTTCCCCTTTCGCTATAAAAATAAAAGGTGACTTATGGAAATGAATCTCAGGGGCCATTATTCTGTCAGTCGCGCCTGTGGTCCACAAGGAGTGTTCCCGTAGGCAAGCCGAGTAATGGGTGCCAAGGGTGCCAAGCAAGGAAGTATACCTACTTGCCCGCTGCCAACATGATAGGGCGTTGGAAGTTTACAGACGGTGTCTTATTTCGAAGATTGATTTAATAATTTTTAATTTTTAGAATTTTTAAGAATTCAGTCTTTTTTTTCAAGGTCTTAGTGACTGCTGCAAAATCTCAGTAGGCAGTATTTCCTTCACTGCATATATTACATGTGTGAGAAAAATATATGGTCGAAGGAATCAGAATTTGTACCTTAAAACCTCTAGCTGGGTTGAAGTTGAAATATGCAACTAATGGAGCTGTTGATAAACTACAGATCAGTTATGTTGTTGGCATCATTGAATTCATTTGCTGCTATACATTTTAAATATTTTACAAATGGTTTCCGATGTTCTATTTATGCTCGTTTTTCTCAGTTTGATTATGCAGCTTGGTGTGTGGAGGAAATATACTTCGTTGGAAACAAAACACTTTTGAAAGCCATAACTCGCCTTCCATAATTATATGGAAAATACTTGTAAACTTCACGTTTGTTTTCTTTTACGTGGGATTGTGCATGATAATTGTGAAAGACTACAATACTATACAACACAGTATAATTTTGTTTTTGCCGTTTATACTCTGCATGCATTTATTTTAGCATTTAGTTTCATGTATACAATGATTCTTGATCAAATATCGTAGCCCTAAAAAGAATGAATTTTTCTGTGCTGTTACTTGTGTAGGGCAGAACACTCTGCGCTGCGTTAAAGAAACGTCTAACGAGATTTTCTGTCTTATCACCAGGAAAATCACATTGATTATAAATTGGAGTAATTGTACGTGATCCTTCATACTACTACTTAATGAGAAGAGTTTATATCCACTGCAGTACATCATGCAGATAAATTTGGATGTATATCCACCGATGCGTTGGTTTTAATGTGAAGTGTCTGACTGAAGTTGAAATCATTCTGTTAGCGAAATAAACCGCCACTGTATAAAGGCTTATGCTAAAAGTTTGATAGCTTAAAAGGAAGTTCGCTTGGATTAATCGTGAAAATGTCATTAAACTGTGTGCGTTTATAAGGACCAAAGAAGTATCTTACCATCCAAATGGTATAGGCGTGAGTGATCGTTAATTTTTTTCTCTTCAGTTATAAAAATGACCAATATTGCATATATGTACTCCCTAACTCCATATATCCGTTGTTTGTACATTAAAGGACATGATTTTAAGCAGTTCACAAAAAATTTCGCCTGAATTTTGAATAAATTATAAGGTCTCCTTCATACAGAGGTCATTTGCGATGAACAAGTATGATTAACGTAATGCAGTGAAATCAGAGTATTACTCGTAAATTATCGGTGGTAACGAACCATCCCTGAGTTTAGAGTGATCTCGGTAAACGATGTATAACCAAAATCAGGATTTGCTGGTCTGGACTCGAACCCGGGTCGTACCGAATGAACTAAGCACTTAAGTTCTGACTCAATGCACGTACGTTTGAGTAACACCGTAAGTTGGAGGTGAAACAACTTAATTGCTGAAGAAACAATGCGTAAACAATTAGGTAACTTCCTAACAGATGTAGACATTTCATAGCGTGGCGTTAGGAATTTTCAGGAGACGGCATAATGTGGCGCAGTTGAAGTCATTTTTAACCTCGCCATCGTCATATTGTTCCGTAAATTGCAGAAATATTGCTTGTTAAAGTCTTATGATGGTTCGTAAGTCTGAATTAGAATATCCAGCGTTATCAGCCGTCAAATTCATGAGTAAAAAAAAGCCATTTTAAATTGTTTCCAAAATTCAAATACTATATTTCAGCAGATGTTTTGAGCGTCTAAACAATATGGCGCAACAATAAGCTGAAGAAAAACTGTTTCACGTATTTACTATGTAATCATGCAGGCGTGGCCAACCCCTGTTTTAAAGCCAGCAGTTCTTTATGACAAACTATATAATAATTAGTATAACATAACTAAGTAATTATATTTAATGTTTACATTTTAGTATATGGATTTGTAGAGAAATACTTCACACGCGACTCTTATGAAAATATATGACAAGGCTAAATGTTGTCTCACACGCATATTTACTAATTTACTATTTAATCGAACATAGAAGTGCAGTAGTTTTCCACTGAAATTGGGTCACGAGTGGAGATAGTTACTTCTTGATTGCGGGAAAATCTGACTGGTAGACTTCGAAACACAATGTTCATGTTTGCACCAGTTGTTTTCATACTGGCACGGAATAAAATGAGGGAAATTCTCGTTTCGCTCTTGGTTCTTGTCTGAAAAAAATAGTTCGTGATAAAGCCTGTAAATAGGAAGGAGAGATATAAAAAAACCTATGAGCGAGTCGTTTAATACTCGCCAGAGATGTGTGACATATATCCTCGGTAGCGAGCAAATTCATGTGTTTTCATGTTGCAAATACACGTTTAATACGAAATTCAGACAAGAAATTTAACGTAGAATTATTTAAAATAATGTCAAACTTTATAAATATGCGCAAATTCTGTTTTCAACTACATTTCTGGACGCGAGTCACACATAGTTTCTGCACCCGCCGCTAGAATTCGTTGCAGGAACAGCTACGTCGGCTATTGAATCAATTGATTTGCATAGAGAAGATTAAAAAAAAAATTCTAAACACTCGTTTGGACCTGATTTTCGACAATGAATTTTATTAAATTACGGCTCATCTTGTTAAAATTCAACTAACATTTAATTCTTTAAAGTTTCCCTATGTATTTGTGAAATTTAGTTCTCACCATCCGTCACAGATGGCAGCACCTTGGTTTCACATTTTCGTTCCAAGAGACTTCCGTTCCATTCACGAAATTACTCCAACAAAATGCAATATACCGAGAGCTAAGATGTTACACATTAAAAAAAAACTGTATTGCCCATAATAATGAGAAGTTACAGAGTAATGCAAACTATCCTGGCATGCATAACAACCTATGCTCATGAGCTTCTCGTCCCACAGAAACACAGAATAGATAGTCTCGCAGATAAATGTGGCTTGGCAAATCATTGAGTGCGCATCGCTTGTTGCGTGACTGCACAAACGGTCTAGTGTGCAATTGGCCACTTAACGCTATGGTTGAATTTGTCCTATCAACTGACTAGCTAATTTCATCCCGCCATATTCCTGGCCAGTTCAGCCAATATAAAGGCGCGTAGAGCTGTCACTAGGCCTAAACGTGATAGTTTTGCTTCTGCTTGCAAAGCTGTTCTGTTGCAAACGTATTACATTTCGTCTTCGCCCTCTTGGGTTTCATGTCTCCAGTTTATGTCTTGTAATGTTTATCGTCATTGATAATTCCTATTTTTAAATGTTTGATTAATATTATTTAGTTAATAAAGAATGATTTGTTAAAATATAAAATTGTATATTGATGAATAAAATAACAACTGACACATTACAGCAAACAATGTAAAATTTGAAATTAAACATTAATAATTTTAAAAATCTTTAAGAATAATTATAATTTGCTAGCAAACAGTATTAAGCCACTCATAAAAAAACACAATTATTAAACCATGTTAAACCTTGCACCTTACACAAAATAGCATATTCATTTAGAATTGATTAATAGATAGAAATTTTCATAATTCAAAACAATATAATAATTTTTAGTAAAATTAATAAAATAATCATGAAAAAAACATTAATCAAACTCTTTTCCCTTTATTTACCATCGTTTAATGAAATAAATCTTTCTATACGACTGCGAGCTATTTTCTGCGATGGAGGCGAGCGGCTGTGTTTTCCCGGAGCCGACCCCACTCTCCCACGCGTAACGCTCGCGGTACCGCCAGTAACGTCAGTACCAGCAGTAACGTCAGTACCGCCAGTAACGCCGCGTGTTTATTGGCCGGCCGCGCTGTCACACAGCGGCTCGGGCTCTTGTCGGCAGGGAACCGCGCGCCGCGCCCACGGCCTGACTAATCGACCGCATCTCTCACGCGGTTAAGTGCACCGCTCTGGTTACACCACCCGGCCCTGACTGCATCCATACTCTGTCCGCGGCTAGCCAGGGCGAGGCCATGCATGCATCTATACTCTGTCCGCGGCTAGCCATGGGGAGGCAAAGCCTGCATTTATACTCTGTCCGCGGCTAGCCAGGGGGAGGATGTGCATGCATCTATTACTCTGTCCGCGGCTAGCCAGGGCGAGGCCATGCATGCATCTATACTCTGTCCGCGGCTAGCCACGGGGAGGCAAAACCTGCATTTATACTCTGTCCGCGGCTAGCCAGGGGGAGGATGTGCATGCATCTATTACTCTGTCCGCGGCTAGCCAGGGCGAGGCCATGCATGCATCTATACTCTGTCCGCGGCTGGCCAGGGGGAGGATGTGCATGCATCTATTACTCTGTCCGCGGCTAGCTACGGGGAGACTAAGTCTGCATCCATACTATGTTCGCGGCCAGCCACGGGGAGGCTCTGCATACATCCATTTTCTATCAGCGGCTAGCTACGGGGAGACATTGATGCATCTACATTCGGCGCGCGGTTAGCCAAGGGGAGGCTGTTCATGTATTTACTCTTGCCACGGCTAGCAAGGAGAGGATGTGCATGCATCTATACTCTGTCCGCGGCTAGCCGTGAGGAGGCTGTACATTCCCATGAGTACATACATACATACACACACACACACACACTCGGTCCACGGCTAGCCAGTGGGAGGTTATACACATATCCGTACTCTGTCCGATGCCAGCCACAGGGAGGCTATGCAAGCATAATATACTCGGTCCGCAACTAACTAGGAGGAGACTATGCATGACTCTATACTTGTTCGTAACCTAATGATGGAGAGGCCATATATATATTTGGTCCACGACTAGCCACGGGGAGGCTAAGCATGCATCTATACTCGGTCCGCAACTAACGAGAGGGAGGTTATGCGTGCATATATATACTCAGTCCACGGCTAGCCAGGGGGGAGACCTTGCATACATATATACTCGGGCCATGACTAACCAGTAGGAGACCTTGTATGCATTTCTACATGGACACTGCCTGAAGATACTTTTTGTCCATTGTTGCGAGTCACCCAAAACATTGCGGTGTTTATATTGTAGAAATACGTGGCTGTGTTCGGTGACGAAAATTATAATCTACACATATTGGCCGTCATCAGGCGTGGGCAAGTATGTTTGGCAATGTTTGGGGTTTTGAAACTTAGCAATGATGAGGTTGAAAGTGACTTTAACAACGTCATAGTCATCTTCTGACAGTTTCTGAATCCATGCAGCTGACTTTTTTTTTCTCTAGATAAGTGACTAACGCGCGGCCGTCAATTATCCTACACAACATTTGATATCCACGGGGTATACAAAATGTGTTTATTACATATGTGCTTTCAATATCCTGGCATCTGTTTGACATACGTGACGTAGTTGACGTTAAATTTATTTTTTTCTTTTACCCGGGTTAAACTTCGCAAAAAACCCCAGGAAAACCTATGTTACAACAAGAGGATGACTATGGATTTAGCATAGATTATCTTAAAGTCTCGTTTATGTAGTTACGTTAATCCACGGCATATACCACAAGGAAGACCTGGAACCTTCTAAAATGTCAACATTGGCTAATTAGAGAACACCTGTTGGACACACTACCAACAATAATATTTAAGGAATATCCCAAGAAATTAACATTAGGGCCTATATCCTAAGAATATCGTGGATTATTTAGTCTCACAAACATATTGGACTGACATACGTAAGCGACTGAAAACAGGTATTTTCTTTCAAAATATTTAAATGATGTCCAATGTCGAATGTGGTAAAAAAACAATCATTAATTTATTTATTTACAGCTGCAATGGAAAAATATTTTACCGGAATGACTGTAAAAAAAGTGCTTGACACAGACTTAAGTTTCAAGGACTGTGTAAAATTAATTTTTGCTAAATATTTTTTAAAGTCATACTAAACATTTTCGTACGAAAAATATTACATAAAAATGATAATTCATAAATGTAAATCACACGAATACATGCTTTTAGTTCATTATATAAATTAAATTTAAATAATTTCAAAGTTTTTAATTTAACAATTTAATTAACACTTATTGAAATAAAATTATTTATAAAAAAACTCACCCATAGTTGTATTAAGAATTCCATTGAAATCATGGCAAAAAAATTTGTAGAGGCGAAATAATTTAGGTAACTACTATCTTGAGGGTAACATTTTACAATTGTGCGCAACAAATATTAATGCAAAGTGTTGATCTTAGTTTTATTTTAACTCATTGGTTCGCACTAAGCAAACGTATACAATGAAAGAGGCTAAAATTTTATATTAGAGGGCTTAAAAAAATTTAAGTTTTCTCAAATTTCACGAAATCATTTGTTTTGGTAATTGATTGGTGCGCTTTAGTTTTCCTTGCTATCTCAACAATTTTTTGAATCAATACAAATACGCTAGCGGAAAAAAGTCACGTTGAACCAGTTAGGCATTGAGTGTCCCTTCCGCGAATAACATTTGCCGGACCATGTATGCAAGGTTTTTTTTGTTTTAGTTATCACTCTAAAAAAACATTGCTTCTTTTTACTATTAAATGGGCGCAGATTTTCTACCAATTGTATGTATTTTTACTCAGCAAATGTTTGTGTTTCACTATCTTTTGCCTAAGAATATATATATATTTTTTAGAAATGTTATAATACAATTGCTATTATTTGATAGATTTGTCATAGCTGTTTGTATAGGGTAATCTATTTTCACTGCATTGCTTATAAATTTATATAATTATCGAATATGTAAATTCATTACTAATGCTAGTAAGTCCACATAAATGTTTAATGTTTTATATTATACTTTCTCCAAAAATTATTTTTCTATTAGTGCATGTATGATTATCCTCTTTGTGTACGTATTAACTGGTAAAAATTTAATTATTTTATATAATTGATAAAACAAATATTTTTATTCAACTAAGTGAGCCTCCAAAGTGTTGAACCACGAATAATGTTGGCCAGACTAAGATTTTGACCCATCGACTTTTGTGCGCACCAGAAATTAATAAACTAAAGGTAAAATAACTATAACAATGTGTTCAATTAAATAGTTGTATAAACTAAAAAAAGTAATTAATTTAATGATTATTTGTTAGCTTGCATATGTATTTTTGCAAATACTAGGTTTTTAAAATTAACTTTGACCAATATTGTGCAATTTTACAATTACGTATTTGTATTTAGAAAATCGTAGCGTAGTCAGTAAATTTAACTCTTACTGTATGTGAATTTACACGTGTAGCCTTCATCTAAATGTGTAATTTAACACGTTTGTTAGTTTTGTAGTCTAATGCTGTGCAAAATTGCATAAAATGTACTTTCTTTAATAATAGTAGGAGTAGTAAGCCGTTACTGGCTCAATGTAAACATAGAAATGTAAACACAGCGCCAGTAACAGCATGGGCGCCGCCATCTTGTTTCATGGGCGCCGCCATTGTTGTTGACATTGACTACCAGGGCGCGCCACCGTCGCCGCCACTGGACGCCGCCATTGTTGTTGACATTGGTTACCAGGGCGCGCCGGTAGGCCGCCATCTTAGTTCAGCCTTTAGTTACCGGAGCGCGCCACCGTCGCTCCGAATGTGGGAATTGTATACAAAAAACCTGGGCACTGGGTGGATTCGATCCCGGGGACGCACCAACATCGTGGTTACGAGGCGTGCGCCTTGACCACTAGACCACGAGACCATATGAAGTATGGAGAATTAAATAACGAACATATGCTTTAAAGAAGCTATGCTTAAAAGAAGCTATGTCTTAATAAAATATACGTCTATAACCCCAAGTATGCCTAACCGCCATTATGCCTAACCGCCATTTTTTTAAAAAGTATGCCTATACACCCCACCACTCCACAATCGCCGCCATGTTTAAATATTAAAAATGTGCCTATAGACCCCCACCACTCCACAATCGCCGCCATGTTTAAATTTCGAAAAAGAAATAATAGCTATGCTTAAATTCGAAAAATAAAATATCGCTATGCCTATAGACCCCCACCACTCCACAACCGCCATATTGTTTAAAAAAATATGCTTAGAAGCTATGCTTAAATTTCGAAAATAAATAAAATAACGCTATGCTTAAATAATACAGTCATACTAGCTATGCCTAAACACCCATATTTAACATTCGAAAAAAAAAATATCGCTATGCTTAAATTTGGAAAAGTATGCTTAATCGCAATGTTTAATTCCCAACCACCAAATTTCGAAAAAAAGATATGTCTATAAAACCCCACCCCTATATTAGCTATGACTAAAACCCCCCACTCCGAGTATGCTTAATCGCCATATTTAAATTTCGAAAAGAAATAAAATATCGCTATATTTAAATTTAAAAAAAATTTATATGCGTAAAGGCCCCGCCATACTAGCTATGCCTAAACAGTTAACTTTCGAAAAGAAATAAAATATCACTATGCTTAAATAATGCTGCCATACTAGCTATGCCTAAACAGTTAACGTACGAAAAGCAAACCGCTATATTTAAATTTCCAACAGCCATGTTTCAGTATGCTTAAAAAAACCCGCCATATTAGCTATGACTAAAGAAACATAACCTCAAAAATCCCGCGCAGAGAGAGCGAGATGTTGTCCGCTGGAGCGTCACTCGTAAACTGTGCAATTATAATCCCCACATCATATTATAAGCATAATAATAATATCTTTAAAAACAACACTGTGTGTGTGCAACACGCCAAGTAATAAGCATAGAAATGTGTTAAGCATTTTTAAATTTAATAATATTTTTACAGGCCAATGTGTTAAGCAATTATAAAATTCAAAATATTGTGTAATCATATTTAAAATTAATAATAATAAGAATATTTTTACAAACATTGTGTAGTAACTGGCTCTCGGCCAATGTGTTAAGCTGTACAAACGCCGTGCTGGAAACCTCGCTCCTGCTGAGAGCGTGCGCCGGCAACCAGGAATGTGTTTACCTGCTGTGTAACAGTGAAAGTGTTTACCACAGAGAAACAAGGTCAGGCCATCGCTGCGTACAGGAAAGGAGCAAGCACAAGGAATATACAGAGGTGGAAATAAAATCCCCACGTCATATTATAAGCATAATATAGGCGCCATGTTGTATGCTTAAAACCCCCGCCATACCTATGCCGCCATGATGTAAGCTTAAAACACACACACACCCAAGTATGCCTAAAAGAAACCCCCGCCATAAGAGCTATGCCTAAACCGCCAAAATTAAATTTCCAATAGTCATATTTAAATTTGGAAAATAACCCGCCATGTTTAAATATCGAAAAGCAAATACCACAACCCCACCACCCAGCGTATGTTTAAAACAAACACCACCATAATAGCTATGACGAAATACCTGAGAGAAACATAACCCCAAAAAAGCGCCATACTAGCTATGTCTACCCCACCCCCACCACCAGTATGCTTAAAACAAACACCACCATAATAGCTATGACTAAATACCTGGGAGCAACATAACCTCAAAAAAGGCACCATAACAGCTATGTCTACCACACCCCCACCACCAGTATGCTTAAAACAAACACCACCATAATAGCTATGACTAAATACCTGGGAGCAACATAACCTCAAAAAAGACACCATAACAGCTATGTCTACCACACCCCCACCACCAGTATGCTTAAAACAAACACCACCATACCAGCTATGACTAAAGAAACATAACCTCAAAAATCCCGCGCAGAGAGAGCAAGAAGTTGTCCGCTGGAGCGTCACTCATAAACTGCGCAATTATAACCCCACACACAATAGTATAAGCATAATAATGTCTTTAAAAAAATGCTTTAAGTAATAAGCATAATTAAATTATATAATATTAGGATAGCATAGTTAGGACCCCTACAGTTAACACGTAGCGTTAAGTAATTAGCTGCGGTACGATTGACATAAGTTACCGAGGTAATAAAAAAAAATAGCAAATAAGCATACATAAAATAAAAACCACCGGAACGCACCCCACCCACCCCGGCGATATGTAACAAATAAAAACGCTGTATTGTCTTTCACTGGCCGTCCTAGGTACCTGATTGTAGGTTTTCTTTGTTGGCTGAGACGTCCATTTTCCAGCACATCTGTTAAATGGTTCAGCACTGGTTCTACTATTAAAAAAAATGCAGTCAAATTTGAAACAAGTTACACTATGCTCTTCTCCCGGAATGTTGTTGATGTATAGTATTTACTTAATGTTGGTAAGTTATGTTTTTTGTAAAAAAAAACGCAAAGTAAATTCACAGAAACCTAGCGCGCACTTAAAATAAAACTGACCATACCTCCGTATTTTTTCAAAAAATATGGAACTTTCAGCATTTCTTGCAGGTTCGGGTTTCGATAGCAAACATGGCAGGAGCTAAATTACAAACTCTTATACCTTCCCGGTGTATGAGAGTGTGAGGAATATTGTTAGAGTGACGTACAACTTACTTTTGGTTGATCTGATTCAAAAAAGTTGTTTTTACTAATTTTATTTATATGCTATGCTAGAGTGTATGTATTTAACAAATTCAAAAACAGACATTTTACTGAGACCTTTTTCGGTTATCTTCATATACTTTTATAATAGTTGGAGGATTCTGGAGAATATTATGCTAAAACTTTAACATAACGTTATGGATTTTTTTGTGATGTTTAGTATAAAACTTAATGCGGGGCTTACCATATTAAATCTACTCGCGTACTAATCCAGGAGTAAAGTCCTTCCAGTAGACAACTTAGTAGGAGAAAAAGTTTCATGTTTATTCGCCTTGTTGACCGAGAGAGAACCTTTTAATCCATTGATCGACACTCTTAACTTTTTACTTTTTTTCAAGGTAATGTTCGATATTTGGGTCAGTGCTTGCAGATTTTTTTTTTTTTAAATTTTTGGTTTGAAGATAGCTTGTAGTTATATTCGCTTGTAGTTATATATAATTTTCTTTGCAAACCTACCGTACGTTTATATTTATAGGATTTATAAAGCAAATAATGTGTTACATTTTAGTTTTTTTTTGTATTTTAGTAGCCTTTCCCCTTTTTTAGCAAGTGGCTGTGAGTTCTGATATTATGTAACTAATTATGGAGCGTTAACAAAAAAAATATTTATCTTTCGGTATATATTCTGTAAATACATGCCATTTTTAGTAAAAAAAAAAAAAATAAGTTCCGCCATCCTTTACAGCTTTCCAAATCAGGAGTCAGCGTTTAAGTAATGCGGTCTGATTTGCATTTAAATAACTTTGCAAACGTCTATTATCCAACCAGGTTTCGAACACAGACTGTAAAATAACACGCACGTTATTGAATTTAATTTGGACGTCTGTAGAGATTCCTTTTTTTTTTTTTTTCTAAATGGCGTGACGCTGCTCGTATAAACTATGCAAGAGACGCAAGAATGCAAGAGGCGCAAGATGCTAAAATTTTAATAAGGATATTTTCAAACATTCATTTAATGATTACGCAAGACAAAAAAACGCAAGCAAGCATCGGCCAATTTCCAACCTCTTGCGTTGTGGCTTGCGTTTTCACTTTCTGTAATTGAAGAGTTATTGGGCTCTTACAGACTCATCACGGTTTCACTTATACTATCTCGCAGTCAAACACAACGAGCTATAAAATAAACATTTCAGAAAATTTTGCCCCTATTGGTGAAAAACTTTAAGTATGAGAAGACCGATGAAGGACATGTTTTCTTCAGTTTTACGGTTTTAAGTTGTATGGTTTGTAAATGTCTTGCGACCTGCGCGTTTTTCATAAATCACCTGAGTTTTCTTGCGTTTGTTGCGTATTCCGTCCTTGCGCTCTCGCGTCTCCTGCTGCAGTTTATAAACCCAGTCAAAGCGCAACATGTTGCTTAATTTCTCATGACTGTCGTTATTCCCTGAATCGGGGAGCCCATGATTCTTGAAGACTGTGTCGTTTTGAATCCGGCTCCGCTTCGTCACCCACAGGTCTTCTTGACGATGAATAACTTGGCGCTTAATACCGCAGTTTTTTTGGCAATAGACAAATTTTTATCCTGTAATATCGGAGTTTTGGGCTTTGTAAAATGCTTAACAGATAACTTAAAAATTGCTTGACTTTTAATAATTATTAAAAAAATATATTATTTTGTGAAAGACTACAATTAATCCTTAGGAACAAAATACAACTCTACTAAATAATAAGGTCATGCTCTAATTAAATGTGGAATTTAAAGACCATAATAGAATGTCACTTGCTTGAACAAAATACAGCTTTTAAAACGTTATGATGATAAATGTATGTATTAAAAATGGCGACAATCACTGATAAATAAATTTAGTAGTCTCTACAAAGCTGACGGTTAAAGAACATCCACTAAAAAAAATACAAATCTGCATACTTTTTTGAATTTATATTTTAAATATACCGGATTCTAAGTGAAATACTGCTTACAATCTTTATAATCCTAAAATCACATATGACTCAACGACCCAACACTGCCTACTCACTTTTACAATTATGTTTGAAAAACAGCCCTGCCATGGATCGCAAATATTTAATGCTTAATGACCTTACGCAGCACAGAAAAGTGAAATTTCTTAGCTGCGTTTTGATAGGCATGGTATTTGCAAGTACAAAAGTACATAACTTTTATGAGCAATAATGATTTAAAATTTCTCTTTAATCGAAGCCAACAAATTTTTTTCTCTCTTTGCTGTTAAGTTATTCGTACAGCTTAGTCATGAAATTCGGAAAAGCTTTAGTGAAACTATTGCTTAGATTTTTTTAGATTTTATAATCTGAATGTACTTTAAATGACTAAAGTTATTTAGTTCATTTTTAACCATCTTCATCTTAAATTAGGTTTTGTACCTACCGTGTTTGGTGTTGTCTCAGTAATATATAATTTGTGGATTTTTTTTATCTTCAAGACGAATATGTATATATTTTTTAAACCATAATACCGTACAATGAAGTGACCTTAAAAGCTGGGTGAATATAAATGGCGTATTTCCTACGTTGTATGCAGAGATATGCGATGATATGAAGACTTATAACCTATATAAAGAGAGGATCTCGTTAATAAGCTGAGTGGACGTACGCCGGATCTGTGTTTAGAGACTTTGCGAAATCATAATGCACAAAAAAGAGACAGTTAAAACTGGCAAATTATTATTTACATTCTCGTATTCCGAAGGTTATAGGTTGTAGATAAAAATAAAATACGAATGGAGATAAAGTAAGGTGGTCTCGCAGCCAGGTTTCTCAAACAAGTCGTTTTATGAGTGAAAACATCTTAGGTAGTTGTAATTCTTATGGCCCACGTAATCGTGAGAACTTAATCTTTGCAGTATGTTTTACCCTTGAGCACGAGTCAATTTATGTTTTCAGTGAGGCAAACAAGTTAATGTACAGCGAAAATTTTTTTGCATCCGTTCGGAATGGTAATGCATTTTACTGCAGTAAATTTACGTATATTTAATTTCCGTTGCAGTGGATAAATATGAAGGTAAAAGCTTGGATAGGTATGACCTCAAGCAGTTTAACAACTATCAGCCATCTCACCTACATCCCGCGAAATTCCATTCCTAGTTTATATAGGAACTATCTTCACATTTAAACAACCAGTTAGCTAATTCCATTGTCCGTGTTCCTCTTTCTTCTTTGCTGTTTGGGAATAGTGTGTTTTGGCCAAACCAAACGTCCTAGCCTACATTTCTCTCACGAGTGCAAAATGTTTATAGGTTTAAATAACGGGCTACTAAGTGATCTGAAAGTTCACTGTAATAATTAAATAATAATTAATAATTTCCAAACATTAATAATTATTTCCAGAGCTGACTTAAAAATCAGTACAATTTGCTGACAGTAAAGGCCTTTTAAATCATATTTGTTACAAAACCCTAGTCAGTTAGAGTCTTCAATAAATTTAAGTCACATATTAATTTTTATGGTAAATATTTATGCAATAGTATATGAAATGTTCGATTTAACGGGGTCTACTTAGAATTTCGATGTTTTCCACAAAATTATTTTTTTTACGTTTTACTTCTTTACTGCGTGAAAGAAATACAATTTCTATTCCAGTAATAAAAAAACTAGAAACAATTGCAAATGCCTCAGGCAAAAGAAAAGTATTTCAATTTTTGTATACTTATATACATTATATACATATATAATCATTAATGCAGGTAACCATTTACTCTGATTTTTCCAGCTTCCTCAGATTTTCTTTAGATACGTTTTTTTACTAATGGTTACCAGTTAAAAAAATATCCCAGCGCAATTTAGCCATTGTCTTCCTAGTAGGTTCTTCTGATTTACATTTATCTTTGGCTCAGAAAAAAGTAAAAAAAAAAAAAAAAAAAAACACAGCACCAAGTCACCAGTTCAGTTGTTGCGAGAAGCAAGTAGGAAGTGATTTATTACCGGCACAGTTGTCATAACATTTCGTATTTACGTCAGCTACAGTCGTATAACAGCGAGAAGGAAAGTTGAGTTTTATTTTAAGGGATTGAGTCAAGCTACACTATTAAGCCAAGAGAGTGCCAGCGTGCCATCTCGAGGAGGAGGGATAATTTACGTGGAAAAAATCTTGTTCTAGAGTCTGGAACCTGGATTTTAGAAGCTGAAGTCTAGAAGCTGTAGTCTGGAAGTTGGAGCCTCGGACCCAGCCACCTTCATTCTAGAGCCTTAAGTATAATGCCTTCACCAGACTCCAGACTCCAGCTCTCATCTCCCTCCCTCCAGCCTCCAGCAGCCTCTAGGCTCTAGGCCCCAGCTTCCAGGCTCCAAATTACAGCCTTTAGGTTCCAGGTTCTAGCTCCAAGGTGACAGGCTCCAGTCTCCAGTACATCCTTTAGCCTTCAGCATCTAGACTCCAGCTTCCAGGCTACAGGTCACACACAGCCTTCAGACTCCAGGAAGCTGGAGTCTGGGGCCTGGAACCTGGAAGCTGAAGCCTCGTGTTCGGACGATGAAGCCTGTAGCCGGGCGTCAAGAGGCTGGAGCGTGGAGCCTGGAGGCTGGAGGCTTGAGGCTGGAGGCTGAAGGTTGGAGGCTGAAGGCTGGAGGCTGGAGATGTCATGGCCGTGTGTCGAGACCGCTGGGGCGCAGGTGGGCGGGTGTCTGATGACGTCAGCCGGCGGGTAACCACCGCCTGCACAGGCCACAAAATGGCCGGTTGACACATAATGTACCCCCTCCACTGCCTCCTCCTCCTCCGCTCTTCTCCAGCGATCTCCGCCTCGCTCTGTGGTGTCGCACCGCTCACGGACTCTGCTCGGATCAAATTAAAAACAAAAAATACCCCGTGGAATCGCGCTGCAGAGAGTTTGGAAGGCAGTCTTTTCAAGAAAACACTGGATGAAATAATGATCTGTTTTTACATGCTACTCAGAACGCTATCTTTTAGGATGTTTGTAGTCTGTTAACCGTACAGCTTAGCATAGAAAAATAAAAGGGCACACTATTGCAATGAAAAATATTTTGTTGCGATCGGAAAAACCGGAGAGTTTTTTTCAGCATTAAAAATTTTAAGTACCTATTTAAGTATTTTACCAACAATATCAATATAAATATGTTATTTACCTTGCACAATCATTGAAACACAATATAATTTACCATTATTTGACGAAGTTCACCGCGGTAAGGTGAAAACCTCTCAAGAGTTTTGATGAAGCGTGGGCTGTGGATTGTTTCGAATGACAGCCGAGCTTCAGTTTCGAGAGCTCACTCCTACGCGGGCTATTAAGTCTCGGGATTACGAGTAGAGCAAGAACCCTCAGCTTTTATCTTCTTATCACTGCGTGCCCACGCGGAGTCATTCTAAGTGAGACGAGAGACTCCGGCGGTCGAGAACCTTCGTGTTTGCGCTGTGGGCCGACCAGACAGGTTGGTCAGGTGTTTAATATAATTATAATATAATTATATAATTATATCAATTATAATTTCAAGTACATTGAAAGTTTATAATATTATACCAAAAACTCTACCTAGCACAAAGGCTAGCTTATACAATATATCTTTTTGAAATTTTTCATTTTCTTAAAAAACTGTTAAGACGGATTATTTAGCTTGTATAGATAAATGAGCACCAGGCGATCCACAGCAGCTTACATGATCATAGAAATTGGTTGTACAAGATGGGGCAAAATCTGTGTATCGGTTTTGAAGGGCTATTAACAAATAGAATAAGTTACAGAAATGATGTTTATTTTATTGGAATCAGTAAATATCCCCATTTTTCACATAAGGAAGGTGGTGGCCATCAGCAGTGGTGCATTGATGAAGGCGGTTTAGGAAATCTTCGACCGCTTTTCGACTCATTTAGAGGGGTATAGCGGTGATTTCCTCCCGAATTCGCACCTTCATTTCTCCCAAGGCCATGTGTACCATGTTTGCCACGTCTGTCTAAGGAGTGACGTGGGGCGACGTGCGCGTTCACAGGATTTGAGCGTTTGTGACTACTTCCTGTGGGGTTACCTCAAGGACAAGGTTTTCAAACATCGTCCTCACTCCTTGGAAGAACTGAAAATGCAAATTCAGGAGTAAATCACCTTCATAAACCTAAAATTGTGGCAAATAGTTCCGAAACCTCCTTCACCAATGCATCACTGCTAATGGCCACCATCTTTCTGATGTGATCTTCGGAACTTAATAATAAAAAGGGGGGGATGTTTGCTGATTCCAATAAACTAAACCTTATTTCTGTAAGTTGCTCCGTTTTTTTTTTTAAGTGGCCCTTAAAAACCATATATACTTTTTACCCCATCCTGTATATTACTTTTATTTTCATTCAAATATATAATTTTTTAAATAGTGTAACGTGTGCGTGGTACGACTATTTATGTGTAAAAACCACGTAAGTTTCGGTTTCCAGGTTAAACGATCATATTTTTCCACATGCAAGTGCAGTGTCGCTGAGATCTGCTTAGTAGCGTGCTGTATGCATGAGTTGTTGGGGAGTGATTTAATAATGTAGAGTACAAGAATGGTACTTGAAATAGGAACCTTATACTATTATAGTTTTAAAAATCTGTAGTAAAGTTCGGTTCTGTTATTGGTCCTAACGCTGACTTTTTTAGATATGTGTGTCTGAAGTACAGAACTTTGACTAATAATTTTTTTGGCCTTGCTGGAAGTTTTGATTTATGAGTTTCTAAAATGCGTTACGACTTGGAGATAAATTTTCCTAGTCTTTTGCTTTATATGTTTTACAAAATCAAGGTCCTTTACCAGGTCCCTGAGAGTCGTAACGTAATTCCAGGGAAATAAGGTATAAATATTGGAGCATTACAAAAATATCGTAACATTGGTTCAGAAGGTATCCCAGAATTTGTTAGAAATACAATTAAATCTACGACAAAATTAAGTGCAAATGCAAAAGTTTTAAAGCCTTTCATGTTTAAAATTTTCAGCCTAAATAAAAGATAAATCATTTTCTTACTCGTGCGGCGGAAAGCTCTTATGTTATCTTTGAAAGATTTGTGCAATGGGAGTGCATGACTTATGTAAGATTATGGACATACGCATTTGCTAAGAACTTTTTCTGTTGAAGAAAAACTAAAAAACTAAAAATTAAAAAATAAATAAATAAATAAATAATTAAAAAAAGACAAAAACACAAAATTAAGCAGAAAATTGCTGTTGTCAACAAGGATATAAACACCACAAAATATTCCGTAACAGGAATATAGTAAACAAAGGAAAACAAAAAAAATTTACTAAGATAACGGAAAAAAAACACAAATGATGACGACACAGAAATATTGAACCCAAAAAAATTCAGCACAACGTTTGAAACGAAACAAAAACACGACAAAACGAAAAGACGAAACAAACACAATAGTTTTCCAAAACAGAATAGAACGGTAAAAACCCCCACAAATGATGACAACACAAAAATATTGAACTCAAAATAATTCAGTACAACAGTTGAAACGAGAAAAAAACACGACAAAACGAAAAGACAAAACGAACACAATAGTTCAGAATAGAACGATAAAAAAACCCACAAATGATGACAGCACAAAAATATTGAACCCAAAATAATTCAGTACAACAGTTAACACGAGACAAAAACACGACAAAACGAAAGGACAAAACGAACACAATAGTTATATTGTGTTCGTTTTGTCTTTTGTTTTGGAAAACTATTGTGTTTGTTTCGTCTTTTCCTTTTGTCGTGTTTTTGTTTCGTTTCAACCGTTGTGCTGAATTTTTTTGGGTTCAATATTTCTGTGTCGTCATCATTTGTGTTTTTTTTTCGTTCTCTTAGTACATTTTTCTTTGTTTGTTGAATATATTCCTGTTACGGAATATTTTGTGGTGTTTAGTTTATATCCTTGTTGACAACAGCAATTTTCTGCTTAATTTTGTGTTTTTTGTCTTTTTTTATTATTTATTTATTTATTTTTCATTTTTTTGTTTTTTAGTTTTTCTTCAACAGAAAAAGTTCTTAGCAATGGCGTATGTCCAAAAACTTACATCAAGGAAAGCTCTTAATATCCCCCACCCCCCTTTTTATGAACTCATCCTTATTTACATATTTCTGTGAGCCAGTATTAAAAAAATCTTATGACTATTGAAAATAAAGTTAGAAACCCTTTTATTCCAGCATGACTTGCGCTTCGTGTCCATCAATGACACCCAGCAACACTGCAGTAAGCTGCCTGAAAACTTTAAGCAACACTTTGGTAGCCACTGAGCTCCACAGGACCTATGTGATATCCTTTCTCCCATGCCACTCACTCGTGATGCGACGCAAGCAGTCCAAGTGTGGGAGCCAGTCGAAACCCTTACCCTAAGTTTAATTAAAATTTATGAGCACTAAGTTCGTAACAAAGTGGTAATCTGTTCCGACCCGTTAAGGGTGAAACTTTGTAAATTAATTTGTTGGTATAATTTTGTGTTTTGGCCAGTGATTTATAATATAACTAAACAGTTTGATTTAGTTTTCAGTTGTTTTATATTTGCAAATTGTGTTTATTAATGGTTTTCAAGCAAGTGAAGTCTATACAGTATTTAAATCCTGGCATTAACCAAAAGCATTTGTTAATTGTGTTTACAGTTTGGGATTAACGGTATGTTGTAGTCTATGTTGTTAAAATCTTTATTTTCAAAATAAATCTCATAAATCACTAATTGGTTTGTTAAAGCCTATGTAAATCTGCGTTTTTGAAGGTTTTTGAAAGAAAACACAAATGTGTGAGGTCTGTGATTGCTAATTAAACCTAAGGAGTTTCATGATAAAGTCTACATACAAACGGTATATCCCAAACCATGCGCTCTCGGTTCATTTTATTTTAAAACACGAATTGTCCTTTTGAGGATCCTACGACCGTTAAATAAACTCTAATTAATTTTATGAAAATATTTATTAGCAGATAATTGTATATAAATTGTGAATTAATTTTAAATGATGAGTGAAAAGAGGAAAGTAAAGAATAATCTAATCTTATCTTCAAGTCGCCGCCTGAGTATTGGAGTGTTCTATGTCCACTTTTTAGGTTTTTTATGCTATGGACATGAAATTAATATTAGTATTCATTTGTACTATATCCACACACGTCTACGCACGTAAAAATGTTTGTTCTTAGTTTAAGACCAATATTATTTTGCTCTATGTCATGCTATTCATAGTAATTTGAACTTTCAAATGCTTATATCTCAGTTCCTACTTCAATGGACATAGAACACTCCAATTCTCAGGCGGCGAAGTGTCTATGCGAAACCGTGTGACTAAAAAAGCACTACCTTGTGTGTCTTCCAAGTGTGGGAGGGACGGGTAGTCGGGCCAACAGCTGTCAGCTCAGTATGCGAGCTCCGCCACGCAGCGTGTGTCTGGACTCGGGCTGTTTATCTGCGTGTCTTCGACGCGTGTCAATCAGCCACCCACCTCCCCCCCCCCCCCCGGAGAACAGACGAGGAGTCGCTCTGTGGTCTCGGATCGCGGGGAGAGGCACACTGGAAAAAAAAAAAATCTCTTACAATCGCGAAATGAATTGTTTTGTCCAATTTCGACCATACCAGGCATTTTTTTTACGCGACAGCAAAATGACTTCGTTGTCCGGACAAAACCATTCATTAATGAAAGCAAAAGTTTTCTGTCACTAAATAAACCACTTTATGGCCACTAAAAAAAATTATTTTGTGGACATAAAAAAAAATATTTATTAATACCGGATGAGTCGGAATTTGACCGACAAACTTCAGCTTCAAGTTCATCGCGAATGTTTGGAAGAAAAAAAAATGCATTGAAAATAAGGGTGTTCCCCAAATTATTTCATTGAAATCATTTTACGAGAGCAACAAGTGTTCTCGTGATTGTAAGACTTTCTTTAATTAAACATTATCAAGAACGCTTAATTTTCTATGTTGAAAACTTTTTTGTTCTCACTGAGCTAATTGTTCAGCTTCAACTTTAAATGTGAATTCAAGCTTTTGAACAGTCATTGTTAGAACCATAACCTTAAGTTATACGTTTGTGTTCAAGTTTTTTTTTCGTGCTAAATTTGAAAGTCATGGTTTTTGGTGTAATTCTGACTCACTGTGTTTTATTATTATTTTTTTTAAATTTGAGGAGTTGCAGCTTTGCAGGGCTTAATCTCTGCTGATGGAAGGTGTTGTGCAACCGTTAAGTGTTTCCTCACAGGAACGTGACAGGATGTGTGGCGTTAAAACAACGGAATCCCGCAACAGCCAAACAATAGAAAACGTATCCTTTAACAATTTCCATTCAAGCCCGTATTCCACGATGGAAGGTTTCATGCAGGCTCCGCTGGAAGCTTCCTGCAAAACTTCTAGCCAAGCCTCCATGGCATGTTTCTATGGAAGAAACTATCACACCTAGAATTCACTCAAAGCATCTGCAATGTCGTTCAGTACACGAAACCAAATGGTTTCGTTATGATGGTTAATACTTTTCGTATTGTATAAACATAGATGTTTCTCATAATTGTCGCATAATGCTGTAACTACTTTAACAGACCATTTCATACTTTAACAGACAAATTTCGTCAAATCAATAATCAAAAAATTTCAATCCCTCCAAAATAAGTTACCAATTTTAACACTAGAGGTACACTACTTCATTCTTATTGGATAAAATTTCTACTTTCTACGAAACCTTCCACAGAATTTCAAACACGACCGATTAGAAAACTTCCTATTAAAACGGCCAGCTCTCTGCTAATTCTTCCACAGAACCAACCATACCAGCTGTCATGGAACACCTTGTAAAAACGTCCATCGTGGAATACATGCTTTAGAGGTTGCTTATTTTCGAGGTATAATTTCTGTCCAGCCTTTGTGAAATCGTGGGTTCATCCAAAATCACTGACCGGGTTGTGTTCTCCCGAAGATAATTCCCTCATTCCCCTTCGGGAGACGGGCTTTATTCCTCATTTCCTATTATTTAAAGTGCGGCAGGCAGTTGGTCAGCAACATAAGTGAAAATAGTAAAAAAAAACTAATGGATATAATCAGAAGAGACAAAACTAATTTTTTGAAACAAAAAAGATTTTTCTGCCTGTAGCTGATATAGTTTGTTACAATTCCTACATAATTATTTTGAGAATAGTGTTACCAAAATACTGCGTAGTTTCTACGAAGATTCAGTTATTTGAAATTCTGACGAACTCTTCGTTTAATTAAAGTTGATTCTTTGCGAAAAAATCCGTTTATTTTCTGTAATTTCTAACAGTGTAGTAAATTGTTCATTCCATACCATTTACGTACAAAGCAGTTTCCTTCTTTACAATGACTAAAACACACTTCTGCTTTAGAGCTTAAATGCCTATAATTTTTATATTTGTTTGAGAGTACTCTAGAAAGGAAAACAGTGAATACTTAGGGTAAAGGCAGGTAAGAGTGCGCAGTCCCTAAGAGCGCGCAGTATAAATATATAGAAGTTGGTAGCACTGGCTAGAGAAGTCGATAGGTGGTTCCTTGAAGCTTGTGTGTGTGTGCTATACTGCGCTAAGAAAATTTGTAGAATCTGTTTATTTCGTATATAAGAGGTAAGAATAACATTTGCTTTCTCCTGATGCAAATATGAATAAGAGTATAATAGTCTTTGTAAGTAATACATCAACGAGGTACCGCGAATCATATTATGGTAATCCGAAGCTTAGAGTCTATTGTTTACGATAACGTGGTAACGGGTGGCCAAAGTGAAGGCTGCTGCTATCTGTTGTACAAACTTTGCACTTGTGTGGGTGCCTCTAAGAGTGCGCAGCAATGCGTTCTCTTAGAGGCCGAATTGTCTACTGCGTACTCTTGGTGGCCGTTTCTGCATGGCAAAATATTACTTTTACAATTCAACTGTTTCTTGTTGCAGAATTTATTTCACTGACGAAAATGACCTCCAAAAAGTATACTACTAGAAAATTAGGTTCGTGCCTTCTGCAAAATGCAAGGTTTGGCACTACGTACTTCGGAGAAATGTAGTTTAGGGAGAGCCAGGGATTTAACAGGGTTCAGCGCAGGATATTTTTTTGATAACTTGGCCAGTGTTTGTGCTAAAAATAATATTTTCCGGCTCATCGAAAATTAAATATGGACGAGTCTGGTATCCACTGCACCCAATCACATTCCAAAAGTAATTTCTCCAAAAGGGAAAAAGGTAGTTTGTAAAGTTTCTTCAGCTGAAAGAGGTCAAACAGTTACTGTCGTGTGCTGCATGAGCTCCACTGGTACGTTTGCTCCTCCAGCCATGATATTTGCCAGGGAGACGATCAAACCTTAACTGTACACAAATGCACCAGAAGGAACATTGCATATGATTTCTGATACTGGGTAGGTACATAACACGGAACTTCTTGTAGAGTGGCTGAAACATTTCTATGATTTCGTGAAGCCAACAGAGAAAGATCCAGTGCTAATGATATTGGATAACCACGTATCACACTGCAGTATTGAAGCCGTAAATTTCTGCAGAGAACACTTCATAACACTGCTGTCACTACCACCACATGCTAGCCACAGACTGCAGCCACTAGACGTCGGTTTCTATGGGCCTTTAAAAAAAGCCTTTGCTCAAGAAGCAGAAAAGTGGTTGGTGGTTCATCCAGGGAGGGCAATCACCCAGCATGACATTGCAAAAATCTTCACATGTGCTTACACGAGGGTAGCAACGATGGAAAAGGCAATAAATGCTTTTAGATCAACAGGTATATATCCTTTAAATCCCGATAACTTCACTGATGAAGACTTTGCACCTGCTGAAGTGACAGACCGCCCTCAAGAGCAACTGGACGTCACTGAAGAAGACCCAAACGCACCAGAAAATTCAACAATTCTTGAAACTGATGAACCCCACACTCAAACTGATGATCTGGCAGAACACGATTCCGTTGCGGAACTACAGCGAGTTCCACCCTCAATGATATCACCACTACCAAAGTGTGTCATTTCAAGGAAACGAAAAGTGGCAGGTAAGAAGTCTGAAATAATGTCTTCATCGCCATTTAAAAACTCTCTTCTGGTAAGCAAGACGTCTAAGAAAATTCAAATAAGGAAAACAAGTAAAGAAGGCAGTACAGTTCGACAATCCCGCTGTACCATCAACTTCAGCGGTAGGCCTACATGCTGTTGAAGAAGAAATTGAAGACAATGTTTTTTTCGTCCAGGTTGCGATGAACGCTATCAAGAACCGATTTTAGAGGATTGGGTACAGTGCGGCAAATGTAAACAGTGGTGGCACGACGATTGCTCGAGCTATGAAGGGTCTGGACACTTTAAATGTGATGGGTGCTGATGCGTACTCTTGGAGGACACTGTGCGCACTCTTAAGACACCAGTCCTCTAAGAGTTCGCAATTTCAATTTATGCAAAACTTATGTTTTTCAGTTGCAAATGATTTCATAGCTGCTTGTCTAATATGTGTTTCGTAAACTTTAAGTAATAGTGTTTCATTTATTATAATCACTTTTTGTGTAATACTTAATATCTTAAGTTTACAATTAAAAACAACTTAAGTGCGTACTCTTGAGTGCCTTTACCCTAATCTCTTCACTAGCCACAAGTTGTACAGACGTATTTAAACTATTTTGCAGCGTAAGAAAACGGGACGGCAACTACCTGCATTAAGTCTATGGTCGTTGGGGCGTCGGGATGTGAATGTGTTACGCTGCGCTATATTAGGGATGCCATACGTGCGTTGTCGGACTGCCAACTGCTGAGGCGCAGTGGGAACTATCAACTAACCCCGCGAACAACTTGCTGACTGGTTTACTGAGTACTTACAACCAAAGAGGATAATAGTTTCCTTTTTCTGTTTATAAGCACACTTGCTTTTTTTGTCGTTACGACGGGAAAGAAGGTCGGCTACGACGCTAAACTAAAATCCTAACTGGGTTTCATCAATCACTGGCGCAAGCACGTCTTCACAGGGATTTAAACCTCTGCTTGTCCAGTAAACTACGCAGGTAGAATATTTAAGTTAAAGTGTTAAATATAACTGAGAAAACCACAATATGTGGTTTTATTAATAATTCAATACCTTCTTACACACAATACATCGAAGAGACGATTCGAAAAGTATTACATGACTTTAAGGCGAATTATACAAGTATGACGGGTTCAATAGATTAAAATTTTATAGACTGCTATCAAAAGTGTTTTTTTTTGTTTGTTGTATTTGCAGCAATGAAATAGTTTAAAATCGCTCAATACAAAGCATTGACTTAACTTAGTCTGAAACTTTTCGGAATAAACTTTTTAAACTAGTTCGTGTTCGCGAAATCATAAGTTTTCAATCAGAACATAGCTCAACATTCGCTCAATCATGCTGACAGCTAATCTGGAAAATGTTGAAAAAAATTCAAATGTTCTGTTCTTTTTAACAAATGATAAATATATGTGGTATTGTATATTTGCGTTTTCAACAATTCTTGGACGTAGAAATAGTAGAATTGAGGCGTGGTGGATATAAATTGTTGAACTCGACAAAGTTTGACATTTTTACTAGTCAAACATTCAAGACCAGCAACTGATGAAGTCCCTTGCAGAAGTCGACTTCCCCTCTAATACTCGGAAAAATGTTTAGAATTTAATGGTTCACGGAAATAATGGAAGAAGAGAATAATTAAACTACTGCCTATCGAACCTTGTGCTTAGCAAGTTCGTGTTTTAAAGTTTTCAAAATGATTACAATGTCAAAAGACATTCAGAACTATCCATCGTTGCTGAACGAAAGGGCATGAAGCCTACAAACGATTAAATCATTTTTCTTACATTTGATAAGCAGGATAAAAATTTGAATATTTTGTTACGTTTAATCCATACTGAGAAGTTAAGCGCGCTGTAGATTCACTAGAGATAAGCGAAGAACCATAAATGTCCGAACTTGCGCAAGCAACCGTAGCGCTCCTGTTAGAGGGCTTGTTCTTAGTTCATCGTTACGTTCCTTCGAGTCATCGACAATCGGGTAGTGTCGATGTCGTGATGGTTCGATGAATGTAACGATGCACGTAGAATAAAGCTCTGCAATAACGCTGCCAACTCAACGATGTGGATGGCAGACATGTACATTAGGTTCACACCTCAAGTTTGCATCAATACTCCCCCAGGCAGGTAATCCCGTTTGGGCATAATCCTGGTTAGAAAGATGGGTCTTTTACATGCCAGACACTGTTACCAGAGCCTAACATGGGTTCCTAGAACCGGGAAATAGATTCGCCATTTCCAATCGCGGCATGTTACTGGAGAGCGCACGGCTAGGTCGAGAGGTTGAGGACAATTGACAATTATTGACATCCTCAACAACCGGTGGAGTTTACTCGGGATGCTTGATCCCAAGAGTGTGGACACCGGTGGGCAGGCGCCGAGCGGCGCCGACCAGCTCGGCCGGCGAGAGGGTCGCGTCCCGCTATGTCCACTGGCAGGTCTCTGCCGGCACTTAGGCCCGTGCGGCGGTCCTCATGTCGAGAGCTGCAGTGTCAACAGCGGCCGCTTAACATCGTGACCACGCAAATACCCTCGCATTCGCGCTCGATCGGAGCCAGGATTGCGGACCGGACAACGCCCTCGGACGGCCACTGGAGTATTTTCGCGAACTCGCAGATTGTTTTCTCTCTCTCGCGAATTCACATCGAACACGCGCCTGTTCTCACTTAGAATGTGAAGCACTTGGTGCTCCTCGCAATCCGCGAGTTTCGACCGTAAATTTGCTCAACTGCTCTTCTTGAATGACTTTAGTTCACGGGCCTGTTAGTTGTTTCTATTGGTGTTGCACATCAAGCATGTCAGCATATCACATACATTGCAACGATCCAAATGGCCGAATATGGAAAATCGGTGACTGCTTCAACTAACTGGGCATGAAGCCAAAATGAAAGCTCATAAGATGCCATAATACCTCTTTAATAACGTATTGTAAGTGACACCTTATCTTTTTCATCTCACCAAGCTTTCAAACAATTAAAGTGTTCCAGCGCAGTGTCTACAAAAATCCTTACGTACTCAGCCAACAAACTGTGGAGTGATATAGTACTTATTTCATACAAAAAGATCTTTGAAAGCGTTACCTCGGAAATGCAATGTCAACGAAACCCAAGTTAACCATATTTAGCCTATGTAACTATGGTAAATGTAAAAAAAATTAATTATATTTTGTAAGAATAATTTTTAAAATGAAATTGTTTTAAGAACGAATATAAAATACAAGAATTTGTTAAAAACCGGCCCTTGGATGAACATATAAACACTGTTTGTAAATATCGATATTGCTTTGAATTGCGTATTACGACGTGATCTTACAGATGTCGTGTGTTGTCGTCTGCTGTTGGATGGCCATTTTTATGACGTCACGGCAGTTAGCACGTCGCTGTTAGGCAGGGCTATTTAGGCTAAATGGTTAATTGCTAAATAAAGTAATTGATAAGTATTGTAATCTTTAAGATTCGTCATAGTTGGTATTCAAGTAGGCTAAATCTGTTCACTGGGAGGCCATATTGGAAACTAATTTCAAGGGGTTGCCGTCTGCTGGTGGGAACCATTTTCTAGGCGTGTCCCTTTAATGTTTACTCGGTTCATTTGCAGCGTTAAGTCAGGAATTGAAATTATTCATTTCTTACGTACGCATTACATTTCCATCCACCCAGATATACTGTCTCGAGTTCTCGCCTGCATAGACGCAAATATTCCTTCCAGCTAAACTAGGGAACAATCGTAAAATGCAATAATGTCATTGCTTATTTTTCAAGTGTTTATGATTTAGATGTAGTGATGCAAATAAAAAATAACTTGGCTCCGGTAAGGTTTTTTTGCTAATACTACACCCTTACAAAAATAGCTTCATTATAGCCGACAAATAAGCGGCATGTCAACGCTGATCGCTTCTCACAGCTTGCTTGTGATTGCTGATAATCTCTGTAATAATGTTTTGTGCTTGGCAGTTTGCTTATGGACGGCCCTCATTGCTTCAAGGTCGGCGAATGGGACGATTCTCGAATACGTTAACGTAATTTCGACGCCTACACTTGGCGTTGACCTCGAGTTATCGTTCGGGTCTTTGCATTTCAGAAATTGGCACTTAGCGAAGAATCTTTTTTTTCCTATCGAAATAAATTTTTTCGCTGGCAAACGTTCATCTAAAGCCCACCAATCAACAAAACTATAATGGGGTTTTGACGCATCATATTATTTACCTCAAACAGTAGCTAAACAGCCTTTCTCCTCATGATTTATAAATTTAATCGCATATAAGAAAAAATGTTTCTTATAATTATGTATATTCTTCCTTTTACTGCATCCGTTTAACTGTTAATTTTACTGACGAATGATTGTACAAACTGCTGGTTTTGAATATGCTGATTACCAATTTTTAAGCATTTTAGAAGAAAATAAATTTTTTGTTTCCAATTTTATTTATTTACAATTCAGTCAGATTTTCTGTTTAGTTTGATGTTTCAGTGTAACTAAATCTCTAAGAACTAAATTTTTATATTACCTCTGTTGGTGGTGGATTACACAACTCAAAAATTACCAGATGCTAATGTTTTAAATCTAGCATAATAATGTGTGTCACTCATATAAACGTTTCATTATTTTTATAAGTAATTCTGTGACGGCTTCATTTATAAAAATGACGTGTATACAAAAATACATGGGTACAAATGCAAAACATGTTGTCACTGCCTACAAATTTACAATTACTGAAAATATTCTGTAATCTTCATAAAAAATTTTTGTTTTGTTGGTAAACTATTGATTTCTTTTGTTAAGAAATATGATATGCATTTAAGTAATTTTATTTTGTGCTCGTTGGCCATGTTTGGTGCTTTATTCATACTAATAATATGTTAAAGTAATTCATAAATTCACCTAGTTATTTTTCATTACGAAAATGCTTAAGGTAAATTAATATTTTACATGATTAATGCTAGTTACCTAACCTTTGCATGAGTATTATATGTGCAATACGGAGATGGATTAAATGAACAAGTTACTTTAAATGTGAAAAAAATATAACGTACTAAAATTATTTTCTAATTTAGAAGTATTGTAAAGAAAAGTAGTTGCAGAAATGTTTGTCGTTACATACTTAAAACAACGTATATTTATTAATGTTGACATTGTCGTGGGAAAATTAAAATATTGCTGTTTCTGATGAACAAGCACGTATATTGAGCTTCAATAAGTCGACCGCTTTAACATTAAAACTTAAAAAAAAAAAAATAAAAAGTTTTATTTTATATTCTGCGGAGCAGATTATCTATAGTTTTATTTATTTTTTTTATTTCGTTTCAACAACTTTGTGCTAATAAAAAAAAAATAGTTTGTGAAATCTACATGGAGCTTCGAGAGAAGTATGTTTGCTTCGCAGTAAGAAAATCGAGGTTTCTGTGGTTCATAACGGTGAATACGATTAGTTCTGTGTGCCACCGAGTGTCTGGGGCAGTCGTAAGAAGCACAGCCCGTTATGTCCGTGCGGCTCACCACAGCATTACGTTCGGTGGCTTGTATTACTACTGTTACTTAAGCTTACCTGAAGGAAAACGGTGACGAAGAAGTTGTTTTATGTGGCACGGCGCGCAGCGACCCTAGCACACAGATGCACAGAAACGTACATGTCTGATACACTGGACAAATTTTTTTATCCCGAGAGCAATGCGTCGCTTGGCTGTGCCACCGAATATGTAAGTAAACAGAAACGAAACTATCCTATATTTGTTTACCGCATGAACTTTAGCCGCATACGCCGTCATCTGGGCTGAACTGGCCGGCAACTTGGCGGAACAGAGACTACCAATAGTGCCTGGAAGCGACCTGGCCAGGTGGGATAATCGACCAATGGAGGATCCTTGATAACGTAGAGTGGCCAATCAGCCAATAGATGATCAAGTACTAAATAAGTAAAATATTTCTCTTCGCATCACGCTTCTATGGTGGTACTCAACAGTGATGCTATCTTCAACACCAGTGGTGATATTTGTAGCTTGTGAGGCCACCCGCATGAAAACATTCTATAACGTGTTATTTATGTTTCAAGTAAAAAATTAAATATTTGGCTTATAGTACAATTGTCACCGGGTAAAAGATTCTGTTATTTATTTTATGCCACTCTTCAAAATACTGCAGAATATTAAACTACTCTTAAACGACACAGTGTACATCGAAGTGTTTTGTGTTCCTACTCTTAAAGTTGTTACCTTTATATTACGGAAAAGGTTGGTTACAAATCGCCTAGGGATCTTCTTAAATCAACTATTATCTTCTTACTCGATTCTCTTACTTTGAACATGCAATGAACAATAATAACTTTGGTATATTAACATGTCATCCAAAAACTTCTTAAAGCGTACAGTAAAAACATTCTTATTTCTTCCACTCGTTAGAAGAAATGTACCCTAGAGTCTGCGAAGATATATTTATCTAAAATAATGAAAATCTCTTCGTGTTTGTGTTATTTTTTGAGGAAAAAATGTATTTTAAAATCTGTGGAGGAGTTAATTAGGTTATTGAGCCCTATCAATTTTTATATGAACCAAATACCCTTTACCACATATTTTTAATCCTGAAAGAAAAAATCAACAGTTTTGAGTATTTCATTAATGGGTGACATCAGATACTTATAAACACCTGAGAATTCTAATCAGAAATACATTTTTTTTCCCCTCCTTTGAGTCGGTGTCTCGAAAAATATAAGAATCCATTCCGTGGTTTATTGCAAAAATGTGTTTTGGAGTTGACGCCCTTGTGAGTATTGCTATTTTTTCTTTCGACGGAACATATTGAATGTCAGTGTCCCACTGCATGTTCCTTGCACAAGGCTATCGACGCAGACGCCGCGCCACGTGTCGAGGCTCGCGTGCGCCCCGCGCCCCACGCCGGCCGGCTAACGAGGTCCCGCGCCGCCTGATCTGAAATTAGCCGCAGTTCCGACCGCGCCGCGAGACAAAAGTCGTGTAATTAAGGCCCAGAGCGTGTACCGCAGCCCCGAGAGCCGTGGGCGCACTCGACCTGCCTTATTGGCGGAGCCCCTCTCGGCGGCCACGCCCACCTGGTTAACCGGGCGTACAGGCCCTCTCTGTTATGCAATGCACAGATTGCCGAACTATTGACGTGCTCAGCTTTGAAGAAGGAAAAAAAAAATCACTTCGTAATCACTAAGGTCATTGAATTTGGTTGCATGAAAATAAGAGACGTTCATACAAGAATGTTCCAGTTTCAATTGTATATGATAACAGTTTAGTTTAGACTATTTAAAACAAATCCTACATCAAATCAAAGGTAAAATAACCTATTTTTTTATTAAAAATTTAAATATATGCACCTTTAGTCAAACGGCACACATCATACCTAAAGCGAAAGAGAGTTATGTCGTCTCGACCGTTACGACCAATCCAACGGTCAGGGAGTTTAAAATATCTACGATGGACTGAAATTACAGATTCACTCATAGCAAATTGCAGAACACAAAACGCTTTACACTCAGGAGTCGCCATTTTGCGTAGATGGCGCTGCAAGCGAGAAAACAACAAAGCAGTACTCTCGCATGCGCTTATCTACAACTGCTTGAGTTACTCTTCGTAACTTTGAACCAAAACCCTACAATGCTTACATTTGATAAGATTAAAATTTTTCAACTTGGACATTCTTTAATGAACATACTGTAGTACAAAATCATCTGGTTACGCCGGTATGACTAATATTAAAACACTTTTTTTTTTCTTTGGGTTTCTACTACGAATGGCCAATAGTTTCCCGGACTGTGTGGAGGACCTAGAAATGAGAAACCCTCAACGAAATCTGTATCGAATGACTAGAAACCCACATTTCTCCAATAAGCAACCAATGAGCATAGGACTGTAAAGTGTATTGAGAGGTCATCGAACTCGCGAATTTTCCCAGTTCCTATAAAAAACTACTCGTGTTATAAATAATGGTTTCCATAATAATAATGAGAAGAAAGTGACTTAATTTTGGAAACTTTGCTGGTGCAAAATACATTCTTAATAAATGATCGTTTCTGCTGATCAATAGAGGCCATATTCATGGGTATATTTGACAATCAGACTGGAATCTAAAATCCTAACCGTACTTCAACCGTTGGCTCGAGTTTTTTAAAGCATGTGTCAGGCTTAAAATGACAGGAGACTTGGATATTCGCTGGTGTTCGGAAGGTGCAATACATTACAATATCGTAGGGTATTCATCACTATATGATTGACAACATAGTCCCTGCATACTTGGGCTCGTGTTAACCTGGTCCCCACCTCCTGTATTGTGAGACGTCTCATCTTGTATTTCGTCAGATAAACACACGATTATTTCGCGGATCCATTGGATAGCAAAGGAGGCAACGAAACCCGTGTATGCTACATCTGCTTCAAGTTGATGATTGGAATACAGTTCTCTTTGGAACGCCCTCGACGACTGAGAAGAACTTGTAAACCGCCAAATGATATGGCTTTGTTAACCGAAGAGTGAGAATGGTTTGAGTCTACACTGGAGTGAAATGCGTCCACTAATCTTGGTGATATTAATACTCCTTTAGTTGGGGATATCTCATTGGCCCAGAGTCCTCAAGATCAACTGTGAGCCGATGGCGCATATACCACGAAGGTGTGTGTGTGTGTTTACTTGAATGTTAGCCTGTGGAGTTGGGTGTCCGTTCTTCGTGACCAGTGACCTGGGTAATAACGACCGAGGGAGTGGGTGTGCCGAGCCACTGGTGATTCAGTTGGCGGTGGCCGATATTGTCGACCGAGGAGGGACCTGGGGGGGGGGAGGGGGAACCGGGGGCTGCTGACCGGTAGCGCGTAGCTCGACCGGCCTCGCCCCACACCGGTTCCCCCGATCCAAGAGCCCGGCATCTGGGGCGAGGAGCGACCCGGAGTCCGGCATCGGGAGAACTCTCGGGTGTCTCGGTAACCCCGCACGCCACATACACCGGCAAGCTTCGACTGCAGGCTCTTCGCGGGAAAATAAGTTGAAGACCTCTCTGCGGCTTATCGTCTTGAGTGTTTGCGGTCGGAGCTTAACAAACGGTTGATTGATAAATAATGAATAAATTATTCAAGGTGGAACACTTAAGAGTGTGAATAGTTTTTAGTTAAACTAAATTTTACAAACACCGCCAAACGTATCACTGTCGAATAGTAATTTCTTTAATACACCTATGTATATTTTTAATTCACAAAAAAATGTAAGAAAAAAAAACGTTTCTAATCAAATTATTTTAAATTTGTATTTGTAGAATTTTGTTCAATCAGACATAACCCAGACACTTTGTATTCCCTATTAAATACGTATTCCTTATCTTTAACTTCAAAGGTATATCATAGTCGTGGGCAGCACTTAGGAGAATAATATAAATGTAATTTTTAACCTTTTATTTCGTGACGAACTTGCAACCGATGTTTCACGGTTGAATATTGACTCATTCTAAAGATATGTGCAAGCTTGTACAAATGTTTTGTATTTATTCATAGATACGAACATTGTAAAATTATAGTACTTGCGTATGGCGAAGGAAAAATTTTCTTACAGCATGTGGTTCGAATTAAATAAATTGAACATTGTAGTAGCTTCCGATTATTGCAAAATATTATATTCTTCAATATTATTTATTTTAACATCTATGATTATGGTTATAACACTGTTACTGTGTAGAGTGCTGGTTTGAAAAGGATAGCCCAATTAAATAACTATAGTTTTATTTATTAACTAATAATTATACTATTTGCTAAATTACAACAATATGAACGACTGTCCACAAAAATAATCACACTTTAATAAGGCCACCATTTTCTTCCCCCACTGGGGCTCGGCTCGACAGTAGCTCTCTCTGCTGGTCGTAGCACTACTCACACGTCCGACGCGCCGCGACACCGACCTCCGATGCTCCGATCGTCGCCCGCTATCGCTCGCCAAGGGGGTATGTTGCCCTTTTAACTTCCCTGCTGCTCGCTGGTCGGTCTCTCCTTTATACCCCTAGTTTCGCCCCATGTAAGGCCCGGGAGCTCTCAGAAATGTCAATCATCAAAGCCTCCGACTAAACGCTCAAAGCTGCGAGAAAAATGGCTTTATAGTTACGCCACTTCACGTGACGTAGCTCTGTGAACCTACCGAACCCTCCAGAGAAACAGAGAGGGGCCAGGATACCCGTGACCGAAAGATGCTCACTAATTGGAAGTCCAAGTAGCGGTAGTGGAAGGGTGAGAGGTAGGAAGGATGGGCATTATCTGTGTGGTGCTTGATGAAGAGGAGGGAGGGTGTTGTCACATTCGCCTGTAGCAGCCTCGTAACAATACTATGGCTTGTGACACTAAAACTACCTTTTTTTATATCACTAAAAACTAACTTCGCCAATAATATCATGTGCTATGCATTGAAAAACAATTTTATGGTGTTCCAAGGTAATGCATAAGCATGTGAAAGCATAAAATGACATGAATGTAGACAGCTATTCTACAGAAATACAGAGAATGAATGATAGTGCATCATGCACGCCCATATGTTATGGAACACTGTATAGTGTTATTTTTAGTTTTAAAGAGTTCGTGTTTAGATTTTAAGTTTAGAAGTTAAGTTTTCCGGAAATCCTGACGCCAGAAAGGCCCGCGGACGCATCCCAAATTGAGGAAGTAATCTGTGGTGAAAGCGCGTTAAGAATGTGTTCTCGCTCTGGACCCGCGCTTCTGAATTTAAGGCGATCTAGTTTCCCGTCTCGCTTTCTTGCTGCAGGCGGAGCGGTAGCATTCAGCTCTCCCATTAATCAAACCCCGTGCTTCTACTGTGGCACGCGCCCGTATCTTTACATTTTACTTCAGTCTTTTGATTTACATCTCCGTGAAAATAACGTCGTTCTGTATACCTTTAGTCTAATTCAGGGCAAATTATTGCAAGCAAAGTGGCTGAGTTATAAGCGTTTAGATGGCTTTTGATCAGCCATAAATAAACTAAAAGTTGTTTCTGATATGCTTATACCGTTGGTAACAGCTAGCTTAGCTCCATCCCTACAATAAGGCCCAGGGCATATATCTTTATTATTTGGTGAAAGGCCGTAATGTATACCATTATACACTTGAGCTGGGCTCTCATTGGATCAAATGTAGTTTCGACACGTCTATTCGAAATACAAGAAAATTAAGAAAACATTACAAAATTAAAATGAACAAATGACGTGCACTCCGGCCGGAAGATAAAAAGTAGCAGCATCCAGTGGACGATAGACATAGACTTACTTGAGTACAAGTGTGTAGAAGTCATCGTGGTAACAGAGAATGACGTTAGTTTTACAGGTCCGCAAATTTGAAATATTCTTATTGTGTGTGTGCTTAGTACTCTCTCTTATGGTCTAACTACAGGTATACTTCAGTTACCCGTATTCGTGTTTCCATTGCAGCTCATTCATAATTTCTTACCTTAGTCAAGTTCAAAAAAACACTTAATAGATAAACTGTTTACGGCAACAACCATTGCTCTTTTAGCAGCCCATTTAGCTCGGAGTAAATTTATATGAGAGAAGCAAAGTGACAGTTGTCTTTCCTTGGCTTTTGATATGCAAACTCGAGCTTATGGCTCAACAAAGCAAGTGTCCGTTTTTATATGGAATATATTCATCACTGCATAAATTAAGTTTTTTTCTAATGTATTCTCGTCCTCGCTGAATACACTTTAAAAAATTTATTTACGTAATTTATTTTTAAACTTGTTTTCCGTGATACTCAGGAAAGTTCTCAAACTGTGTTAAGTCATGGAACTATAATTTCGATGCAACAAGCACGCCGTTAACCAAACTACATGCAGGGTCTTTTTAACGTAATATAAAACATAGTGTAGACGCATAGAAACATAAAATAAGCTGCGACTACATTGTGGTTTTGTATTGGTACAGTCATTAAACGTAATAAGTCTAATAAGATGGCACATGCCTTTACACAGTTATTCTAATCACTACTTTAAATACCTCTTCACTCACAATTACATAAGCCGAGCATTCATGCCCCGAGGCAGTAATATTTTTCTGCCAAACAATCTGAACACTCACCAGAATGCAACATACGATAGTTTGCCTCATGTAGTAGATTTTCTATTGTAATTGTGAGCTGTCTACAATAGAAGCCATTGTCCTATTGGGCTGGACTATTCAGGACGCGTATTGATGCCATATAGGATGAATAGATCTTAATGTGATAGAACTAATTTGAAATAAATATATAGAGAAAAAAATCTTATTTTTAGATAATAAAAGTAAATGTATTTTTAGTCAGCATATAAATACTACACAATTTGCAGGGGAAACTGTTTTAACGTTGATCACATAGGCTCTCGCTTCAGTTTCTTGATAGTTTCTCAACCACTTCACTTTATAAAAGTTAACCAATTAGAGTGGATAACAAGTCTTAAAAGTTTTTAAGCAAAAATAAATTTTTCAAATGGATAACGCCATAAAATTTTAATGAAAAATAATTTTATACGTTGTTTTTTTTTTAAGAGTAATACTTTGTAACGTATTTGAAATCACATTCCATCTGAATCATAGCTTGTCGGTGAGTAGTATGATATGCCACATTTAACAGGCAGTGTAATTGACAGCAAGACGGGCCGCGCTTGTTCCCCGGTACCTACGCGCACGCGCGGCCCGGCATCTCTGGTACAGTTGTACAGTTGTTACCTCCGGGCGACCCGGCGCTCGGCGGGTACGAGGGTACTGTGCCCAGCATCTGGTGCGCGCGGGTCCTAGCCCAGCCTGCTCGGCGCCAGCGGGGACTCAGCCCGCCGTCTCCGCCATCCGCCACGAGGTCCCGACAAGCGCGAGCGACTGTCCCGCGGCACTCAGCTACGAAGGGAAGGAACGAAGGAAGGCAGAGAGAGAGAGAGAGAGAGAGAGAGAGCGAGCTTCTCTCGGAAGGAAGTGAAGCTTTGTTGTAAACAATTCTATGTTAAGATTATTTAAGTAATTAAACATTAGTAAAGATCGCAGGCTTTCGCGGCGATTGTCTGGAGTTGCTTGGCTTCTGGGTTGTAGTCGCGTCGAATGCGAAGTTATCACTTACGTTTCAGTCGACGTTGCAGTCGCCATCATCAGGGAGCCGTTACATCAATTGCTGTATTATATTGTACACTGTTTAAAGCATCTTAAAATCAAAAATAAATTGTAGAACGATGTCTTTCCCTTCAGTTAGAACTTAGGGAGATCGAGCCCTGGCCCCACAAAACAGCTACTCTGTAAATTTTATTGAAAAGTCCATTCATAATATGTGGTCTATGAATTGGCTTTTCAATGAAGTTTATTACATACAATAATTGCTCGTTTTATATAGGAATCAAATAACGTTATTGGAAACAAATAATAACAAAAAATTATTCTGTTGTCTCTTGTAATCTGATATGAAAATAAACGCGTTTGCCAATGTTTACATTAGTAGATCATTGTGCCAGTTCTATATGGGAAAGCGTGCTAATAACGGGCACGCATTTCGAGTATGTAAAGCAGTTCATCTCGTATACAAAGGAGGTTATTTGGCTTTTACTTTCTCTAAAATGGCTCTATTGGATGGACGAGTGAGGTATAGACCATAGACTAGTGATGACACTGACTGCGCATTAATAAACGTGTGGCACCAACATAGAAACACTAGTTAGTCAACGTAGCTGTCGAAAACACGTGTCATGGGGAAGTAAAGTAACATGTTGCCAACATGTCATAACTATTGTGTCAAAATAAATTTTTATACTGAATATTTTTTTTTAAAAGAAGGGTCTTTGGATTAACAAACGCATGTATCATTCTTTTTTTTTTTGAGTTGGCTAATTTTAACAACTACTTTGGCAAATCTCAATTCAAGATAGAGCGATGCGCAGAAGACCAGAATCGGTGAGTGTCATCAACTCAGTATCTGTAAGGGCGTATGATATGCTTATCAGACCTTAAGCGCAAGGCGCTGGATTGGCTTACGGTTTGACGTCGTCATCGCGTCTCTGAGGAACTTTTGATAATTGATAATGGAGAAAGCCTTCACTTGTGGTCTATTTGGCAGAATACTTATACCTATAAATAAAACTTTCGTGAATTGCACGTCTTAGCAATTTTTAACGGTAAAAAATTTAAAAAATTACAGTTAAAAGTCTAAAAATAGGATTTGTAACAAAGCCTACAAAATGTTTTTTTTTAAGAACTGTGTTTTAATAACCACCTTCAAAAATTGCATGCAGATTTTAACAGTTATATTTTTCCTCTGGAGATTTTCTAGGAGCTGTGTGGATCTATCAGGCTTTTTTATTTTTTTGGGAGCTTTCCATTCTCGTTACAGCGATGTCATCGCTCTGTTGGAAGAGTCACCTTCAATTAACAGAGCACTGGTTGAAAACTATACAAATGAGGGATGTTTTCGTCAGTTGTCAAGTATACTGTTTTCTTGGAATGTTAATTCCCAAAAATCACCTTTGAGTACCAACAAAGGTTCAAATATTTGTTAAACAAAACAATGTTTACAATGGAACACGGAACTCGGGAGTCGCCGTGCGGCGTAGTTTAAAAAGAGATCCAGCTACCTGGAACCACCAAGCAATGGCGACCCTATACTTTGCTGCGCCCTGGGCCGTGTTAGTCTACTGGGGCATAATATTTTGAAAAGGAACCTTCCCTGAAGTATGGCTCCCAGGTCCTCCACCAGAAACTATCAAAAAAAACACAATAAATTTTGATGTTCTTTCCTGATAAGCTATCCTCGTATTAGTTTTATATATTCTTACAGTTAAATTCCTGTGAAATCGCGTACTCGTGTCAGGCAATGAAATATTTTATTTTAAATTATTTCTAATACGAAATCATGAATTTAAATAGGTATTGTCCAGCACTGAAAACTACGCGGTAACAAAAATTTAGTTTTCATTTTCCCATTATTCACCATATTTTGAAATGAACAGTAGACAAGAAGGGAAAATAAAAAAGGAAATGCGCCGGGGGTGGCCGGTGCTATTCGCGGGACTCTGCACTGGGCAAGTTGCCCGGTTCGCCCGAGACCATTGAGCCCCTCCTCCTCCCCCCCCCCCCCCCCCCCCCACCAATCGAAACTAAACAAGAACCTGCCCTTCTTTAGTAGCGATTCAATCCACGGGTGTCGAGATTTCAGTGGCCTGTTTCCTGGCAACAGTGTGATAATTTACCAACCGAAATAGGTGTTCACACACTTTTTAATGTCTTCAGTATCCAAGTTTAACGAAATTCTGTGTTTCGCATTCGCGCATTGTCTTCCTGCGCCATTCTGCCCTACGTCCGTTGCGAACCGCGTTGCTCGTCACCAAATCAATGTTCACAATCCGCTAGCAAGTGCGCAGATGATGTACGTTATTGTTAGATAAATATTCACTCTGAATAGCAGACTTAATACAACTAGTTTTAACAGCCATAGCAAAGTAATTTAACTTATTAACCCCTTGGTTTGTTCGAAGAAAAGCAATAACTCAAAATTTTAATAATTTATTTGACGTTTAGTGTAAAATTTGTAATTTTTTTTAATATTCGCTTGGAAATCCACGACTTTATTTATTGAAAACTACCGTATTAACTTTTAAAAAAAATTACCTGAATTATCCAACGCTGTAAAATACTTGAGGAGTCAAATTATGCCGATTACAATATTGTTGAGATAATGTGGTCGCTGGTGCCGGGTCCACTGCTCGACCGCTGCGCCAGTGACGCAACAGCTGGACGCGAGGCCGCGCTTGTTCCGGAGAGGAAGCGGCGGTGGTAACGGTCCAGCCATTCACCCAGTGAGCCGCCGGACAGGCTCCGTTACTCGCCACTTCTTGTCCCCGGGGCGGCAATCATCGCTCCTCTCCCTCTCTCTCCCTCTCTCTCTCTCGCTCCTTCCTGGCCCACGCGCCTCCGCCTCGCCGCATCAGCTCAGCTGCTGCCGTGCGTTCAAGTCCCCCGCGCTGTCGGTCGTTCCCGGTCCACATTACGACTTCATCTACGATCAATATCGACCTCATATCGATGCAAGGTACACAAGGGGGGGGGGGGGGGGGGGGGGGAGAAATTCGGTACTTTTAAAACAAAGATTTCTTTGTAAAACCAGTTGCCGAGGAAGATATCTTAAATCCGTACAACATGAAATACCTTACGTTTCTCGAGATAATATTGAGCATTTCTTACGGAAATTGGTGCATAATTTTAAATTTTAAATTTTCATTCAAGTTCAGTTTTTTTTTTTTAAACCACGGAAAAGATTAATCGAATATTTAATACTGCAAAGCTATTCAGGGAACGGTCGACAAATAACTTTAGAGGTACCTACTGGGACAACACAAAGTATAAATTATCGGGTAAGAACCGAACCCAGTAATATTGCGAACTGGAACAATATTTCGTAGTGATACAGATGTTTCATGTAAATGTACAAATGTACAAATATATATAATTTTACATTTATATTTTTTGCTACATTTACGAAATAAAAAAAATACAGTTTAGGAACTACGTCGCATTACGACTTCCGGGTTCTGAGTTTCGTTTTCAAAAATGAGAAGAAGGGACAGTGTATAATTGAAGTTTTGACAAGTTTTTGAACGTTTTATTGACACGCAAAGGTATTTTTTGTGAGTGAACGTTCAAACTAAACACTGTAATGCAAATTTACTTAGATCCGTAATTTGGATGATCTGTAACTAATTTTGTTCGTAAATTCAACGTGAAATTTAAATCTGTGCAAATGACCTCGCGGTAACGAAGCTGAAAGCCCAAACGAAATTTAAAAAATTCTCTTCTTCAATGTTGCCCTATTTTGATATTTTTTTAATGACGAAACATTAATGGCATTATAAACATATCCGTTTAAAACTAATGTGTACATGTTTTCTTAATTTGTAAACCGTGAAACAAAAATTAACAAAGTTTTTAATAAATCATTATAAACTAAAAACCCAAAAAGTATTGATATTTTCAGTTTAACGATCAATTTACTATTTCGCCGTGATTATTATGTCAGTTGTTGGATTAATTACAAGTAGAAATGGCGGTTTTGTGTGTAGTGAATCAAGAACGTTATATGAATTAACTCAGCCTGTTAAACGTGTTGATTTAAATAAAGTCATCATTCAACCCACGAGAATAATTATTTGTAATTTTTTTATCGGGTATGTGGATGATAGTAACAGATAAGAAATATATTTTGAAAATACTGAACTTGAAGTTCTTTGCTTAGACCCTGAATTTGTATTAATGATGCCTTCCAAACTCGCCACAATATTCTAAACATCTATTTCAACTGTCTGTCATCCAGCTTGACTTGTTGACGAAATATATCCTATAACATAACGTGATGCAGTTTAGTCACTACTACTAAGTACTTCATGAAATTATTATAATTTATTTTACTAAAGTTTACCAAACCTTTTTTTTCCTTTAAAAATCTCCAAATGTCGAAATTGTTTTATCTGAGAAAAATAAGAAAAAGGATACCTAATGAAGTAAAATGCAGTTTTGTCATTCAGCATTAAAAGTTTTAATTCTGCTTTTCATGTAGTTCTAATCTCGAGTAGTTCCCTTAATTTTAAAAATATGGCTGACAATAAATTATGCAAAATAATTCAATTTTTCCTTATTGTTTAAAATACCGTAACTGTAAAATAAAATTAACATTTAAATAAATAATTAACTAGTGCTCAATCATTTCATTGAAGTTATGTCGACAATGAAAGCCAAGAAACCATGTCTGAAGTATTTTATTGATAGAAAAGATTTAGTAAGCATTTTGCCCATACAACAGAAATAATGAACTACACCTGAATTCTCTCTCACAAACATACACGATGCAAAAAAAAAACAGGTTTGTAAACGAAGAAAAAAATTATATAAATTAGAGGTTCTAAAATAAAGTTATTTTTTCTTCGTGTTCAGACTTCCTACGAAATTAAGGCCTGCTTGTGAATTGTCGCAGTGAACAGAATGAAGTAAACGTCACCTTCAGACAAAATTACCTACTCATTAATAAAATGGGAACGTAAAATCAATGCAATTAAATGTAAGAAAGTTATAGCTGGCAATATTTGGGTTGTTTGCCCTAGCAGTTGCCAGACACCTACTCGGAAGTGCCTCTGTTTATTCAATGGGCGTGCCTTGTTGAGGAATATTTGTCTTCAGCTTTCTCGAGAAAAAAAAAAACTTGCTTGGAACGAACGATTTATTAGTGCTCATTCTGCGAAGTGAGGATACCATTTCGTTGTAACGTGGGCCTAACAAGACTATTCTTTTAATAGTTTTTATGTTTATTACTTTGCCTCATGACTTGTTTCGTAAATATAATTTAATATTATTATTTGCTATTTTAGTTTTTATTTTCTAAATTTAATTTGTAAACTTTGGACTTAAATAATATGTTATTAAAATAACAGACTTTTAATTGGAGTTTAGTAAGAGAGCCCCTTATCAAGTTCAATGAGTTAAAACACTTGACGTTCTTTTGTGACAAAGCCAAGATTCATTGCGAGATCCTAACCATGTTAATGTGTGTTACATCGTTACTACTCCTAATGTTTGCAAATAAATAACTATTTTTGAAACATCTCTAAACATTTCTAGTCACTAAAATTAATCTTCGTAACATTTATGAGAAATATTTTCTGCGATTAAATTTGTTACAATATTGTGGATACATGAGTTTGACACCCTAACCATCCGGCTACAGAGGTCCTTTGCCAACATAGCATCGCAAAAGAAATAAAGATACAAGGGTAACGCGCCTTTTTATGTTTACGTCTCACAGTAACGTCCTTCACGTTGCCCTTCAATCGAGAACTCGGGTCCGAACCATCCGGTAGTCGGGCCCAAGTCGACTCGCCAAAGATGCAAGTTGTGTGGACACTGCACTCCACGAGACGGGGTGGATATGGGAATTATTTCAGGTGAAGGAGAATTTGAAAAACAAATTGGGTTTTTTTAAAAAAAAAAAGTGTGCTTGGAGTCCACGCGCGACAGAAGTGAAACTTATTGCTTATTAGGTATAGATAGAGATAAATTATTAGTATATTTTTATTAAACAAGATATAATAATTGAGTATAGTATTGATGGGGGTATTATCTCAAATAATAAAAAAATACTCACATAACACCGTTAAAAATACTAATTTACTCAATAATTAAATTAATAATAAATACATGAAATAACAATATTTTCTTGCGAAGATGGTCCGTGGCACGGTGCACAACAATAAGCTTCAACCCCGTTGTGTTACCGTCAGCCCAAATACTCCCTTAGTCGGGCAGGCGGGTCCCTACGTCGTGACACGCCTATCCCTGCAGCTTGACAGGGTTCAACTTGAGCCGCACGCCACCACGTGGAGCTCGCCTAAGGCTGCTACATACCTATCAGTTTACCCTCATGCGATCGGAATTTTCGTAACGCTCAAAAATTGTTACCCCCTCCGCAAAGAAGTTTCACTTCAAAAAAAAAAGTACACCAACAAGGAACTGGGACTGTAAATCCGCTTTCACGCTTATATCAGATTACTGTATCTGTATCATGATCGGCCTTGGAAAAAAGAGTTTTTATCAAGCACGCGTATCAAAAATGATACAATGATCGCATCGGACATGATCCCGCCAGGAATCGCTGATCAAAGGGAAGATACGAGACACTTGATACATACAGTGTGGACGAGATGTTTCCCTGTCATTATTCACGCCACGCGACTGACGTGAGCTACGCAGCCCCAGAACCATCCCAGTATTTCTCTTGTGCACTTGCCATATTCACGTAGTTCATTCATATACAGGAACAGTTTAAAAAATCATAAAATACTATAAAATCTTTTCATCTTTGAGATCTTCGCGTCTTACATCGTAATGCGTGATGTATGAAAATATAGCAGCCAACTGCAGCTGGAGACACATGGTCGCCACCGCAGCTAGCTCTCACATGACGATACGAAACTAGTGGGTGGTAAACTGAAGATACGCGTAGATGATTCAGGTGACGTTACGTGATACAGATCAAGCTTGCCTTGTCTTTTAACGCGTCAAGTTCTGCTACATATACGCTGATCTGATACAAGTGTCTACACGCCTCTACATTATCTTCTCAAAGCGCTTCCCTTCCTGCGTAGTTCGTAATTCCATGATACGTCCCTTCTCTAAAGTCACTCTTGAGACCACATACGAGTCCTGGTGGACTGAATTAGAATGAATATTCCTTTTACGAACTTTTAGTAGTTTCTATTTAAGTATTTTATTGTTTGATTTTCTCACCGTGATTCTAGACTATATTATTTTTCTTTTTTAATAAAAATAATTAAGCAAATTATGTTTATTTCCTCAATAAATACAACGCAATCAAGCACAGATTAATGTATTTATACTAAAAATTCGCTTTTTAAAAAATCTTTCGTGATATTATGTGGGGGAGGGGGTCTAGCCAAATCTCATGACAATCTTTACAAGGAGGAAGTGGGCGGGGTGGGGGGGGGGGTCGAAAAATCGCCAGAATGGCCTCACGTTATTCAGTGGACGCCCCCTGTCGACGTGAAAGGTAGGGGCGACGATCGGGCGCGCTGCCCTCGGACCTCTGTGGTGCGGCGGAAAGTCTCTCCTGCGAGTGCCCGCACAAGGACCGTGGAGTTGCGTGCCTCACGACCCGGCTTTGTCGTCGAGCAGCGGGCCCGCATGTCACCTGGCATCCGCGCCGACCGACGCTCCTTGCCGGCGGGAAGTGTTCCTTGCGACCGTGTGCTGTTGGACATTGCAGCGCGTTCACAAGTTCCCCATACACACGGACAGTTCTTGGTAGTTCCACATTATTGGAATTCGCGGGATTCGAAGTTCCGAGTCCTCTGTTTTGTTGTGAACAGGGTTATAACACCACATGTAACGAGGAATTAGTGTTTTGGCCGAGTGATTTGGTTTATTCTCTATGACAACTCTTGTGAGATAAACTAAATACTCGAACATCAAAGAATATATCCGTAAATTCACGAATATCCCTGCAAAACTGATGTAACCAGTCATTATTATCATCATCTTTACTGCTTCCAGTCTGCGGCCGGGTCAGCGAAGTAAAATGCTCCCATCCTCCTCTGTCTATCCACCATTCCTCCTCCTTCACTCTGTTCCATTCTTATCCTCTCCTGCACTCCCTTAACTATCTGCTCTTCCCCCCTCCTCTTTGCACCTCCGCGGGGTCTTCAACTCCATAATTTTCCTAGGCAGCTTCTCTTTTCCCATTCTCTGCACATAGCCGTACCATCTCAATTTTTGCATTTTCTTTTTCATGATTCAAGTCCTGTATTCCTGCTCTAGCTTGCACCATCTGATCCCTGAACCGGTCTCGCCTCGTAACACACTCTTCACAAACTTCATTCATATTCTTCTGTTCTTCCCAATGTCCTTCTTAAATTTCAGGTGAAAATTTCCATAAGCACGACACTCTGAATCGACGCGACGTTTTATCACTTTCTTGATGCGTGTTGTCACAACCGTGTTATAATTACATTTCTTATGGCATTGCTTCGGTTTATACCTGTAGACGCGTCACTATAGCTCCATTGCATTTGTTGTTTAGTCGTGAATTTCGTCACCAGATTTTGACTAAACGTCGTCTGCGAGCTGAAATGTGTTACAAATATGATCATAATTGCGAACACTTGCATGACGTTCTGCTGCCACTAGAAAAAACTTTACCGAAACATAACATTCAAGAAAACTATCGAGTGAAATTTACAAGTACGGTATAGCCCTTAAATAGTATTCACGAGAAAAAAAATATGATTGCCTTAAGTTATTACTTGTGAATTCGTTCAGGCCACGCCCAAGGCATATGTAGGGTGATTCCACTATGCTATGTTGAGAAGACGAGAAACAAACCCAGTCTTTAATTGGAGAAAATATGTTTTCCATACTGAAAAATTGTGCAAATGAAATACGAACGCGCGCAGTTCCCTTCGCAGATTTTCCCTTTCTGGGCCGAGTAGTAAGTATCTGGACCAGCGGTCCCCCCCCCCCCCTTTTTTTTTCGACCCGGGAACCCTATGATCGACTTTTCTTTTGGCGGAACCTCAACTTCTTCAAAGAAAGTTATTTGACAATAATTGTGCCTGTTTATATGACATTTGTCCTGACTCACGGAACCCCTGTGACCTTTTGGGAACCGCTGATCTACACCATTTATGGCCAACTTCACTCTAACTTCACACCAATCTAAATCCCGGACATACATACATGAATATTACATTTCTACATCTAGCAGCGATTTTAAACGTCTAATTATCTTTATAGAGTAACCAAACAGAATTCTTGGTATGTTATGACGAAACGAAAAATTAATATTAAAATGCATTACTTACACAAAATAATATGGCGAAACATTTTCATCAGACTTTCTGATTGAATAGCGTGGCTTCGTAACAGTGTTTGTTAAAAACTTATCCTACATATCGGAAAATAAACGAGAGTATACCTGATGATATTGTTACGAGCGTACTGGGGCCGTACTGGGGCCGTGAGGCAGGCCAGTGGGCCTCCTAGCGGTCTGCTGGCCCATTGGCCCCCGGGTGGGGCGCGGTTCCGAGTGTCGCATTTCCGGTCACGCTACCACCCTTACCCGCTCCACTCTTCCACGGCACTTTGTCATCGATCACTCGGTTCCTCTGGATAACTATGCAGGCTCCCAGAGGCTGCCACGTAGAGTGGCATAACTAGGACGCCATAGTTCTGGTAGCTTCGGGCGTTAATACAACCGTGATGACGCGACATGTCGAAAGGGTGCTAGACCATCAAGAAAAGGGGGGCTGAGGGGTATAAATACGGTGAGGTCAGCATCCGACGGAGTAAAGTGAAGTTCCCTTTGTGTGAGAACGCGGACGACAAGAGACGGGCTTCGTGTGCTGAGACAGGTGCATCCGGGACTGAGTCGTGTTTCACAGACGTGTGAGTAGTGCAAGGCAGTATGTTGGGACAGAGGTGCGAGAGAACACGAGTGGTAGCGAGAGTGGCTGTCGAGCCGAGCTCCAGTAAGTAGAGTGAACTGTGAACTGAACGAAAAAGTGATAAATTTGTGGCCAGACATTTTAAGTATTAGTAGTAATAAATACAACTGTATTTAATTAATTAAGCAACCTTTCGAACCTTTTTTCCCAATAGTCTCAATATTTTATTTAAATATTATTTAAGCAGGCCTTACGAAACTATGTCTACAATCACAAATCTATACAATACCTACTCGAGAGCGACAGGGAATTCTGGAGTTGGTTTTCTTTGCAGTCAGAAAAACTCCCGCGGTTTCATTGCTAACGTATTTTTAAAAATGATTTCGAGATTTCAGTTTCAGAATTTTGTAATTGGTTTTTGAGCTAGAAGAATAAATACCTATTTTCGAACAGTAATGCCCAGGCCTGCTGCGTCCTAGAAGGCATTTGGTATGGTTGAATTTCAATGTGCTTGCAGCGTGATGCTGTCGCCAGTTGAAAGCGGGGTGTGTGATGCGCACGGACAGGACGACTGTCAGCGATGCGCTGAACGGACCATGGACAGATGAGCTGTCTCCTTCCTTCGTGAGTCGCGATTCGCGCGCCTTCATTGGTTCCAAACCTTGTCGTGTAGCTCGGAGATTTCCCCCTCCCAACCCCTCTCCTACATAGCTACTTCGATGAGAAATCTAGGATTCACTTACTCCGAATCAGACAACCTTATAATGCCCGTTCGTCCATCTAATATGATTGTGTTATAAAAGTATTTAAAAAATTTTAATTTTGTGACAAAAATAAAATGCTCGTAAAAATTATCTCTTAATTTTTTCTTCTTCCAGTAACGCAGTTTTTGTTCACATTTAGGAGATCATTAAGAGGGATTCGGCTTCGCCATCTTGGATTACTCTGTCCTCTTTTTATAATTGAAATTTTGAACTAATCGTCTAATAATTTTGTATGCCGAGCCATAAATTAAATCTCCCAGACCTAAACCTTGTTGCAACTACATATTTACTAACAGGCTTTAGGCTGTAGCGCAGCATGGAAAAAACTTATTATTTTACGCGTGCTACTACAACTATCATGATAATCATTCCATTTCACAATTGTTGACTTCAACAAGTAGCCAAAGCCAAGTCCTATGCCATGTCAAACAAAAAACGTTAACACGGAAGCTTTATTGCAAGTGGTATAAAAAAAACTTATTTGAAATTGCATGATGACGAGGCCTAATCCCCCGTAAACGAAAGGTTGGTGAGGTTAGGTCAGTGACGTTTGAAGTTCTTTAAAATCTTTAAAGTTAACGAAATCTCGCACAATTCTGTATTTTATTCCCAACGCTGCTCAAGCGAGTGACGAACTTCGGGAATATTCGGAACTGCACGAGAGTCTGACTCAACTACGGTGATTCTTAGGCTTCCCCTTCGATGACCGTGCAGCGAAGGAGGGGGGAGGGAAATGTCTGCTGCCATTAGAGCTTCTATAGTCTGCTCTCTTGCGGCACGTTCTTGATACGTCGTGGCTGCACCCGGTGCAGTCAGCCATCGAGCACGAGGGTCGATAGTGCCGCGTCATGGCCCGGTCGATTACATCGAGGTCATAACGACCGCCGTTGTGTCGATAACCCTTCGTGGCGTCACGTCGGTCAAGTGGTTACATCAAATACACTCGAGACTGGTACCGTGCAGCTCCAAGACTTTTGTGTGAAAAACTGGCCTTGTCGTCACGTCTGTCCGATAGACAGCAGACGGTATGCCCGGTATGTCCAGTATGAACCATAGATTTATTAGTCTACTTCTTACATCCATCGTATTAACAATGTATACAAATATAAGGGGGCATTGAAGCACAAGTGGTGTAACTCCATCTTTTTTTTTTTTTAGTTAGCGATATGAACTTGTTAAGAAAAAAATTGTTTTCTCAACTGCGGTGGAAGTTGTAGTTCACTTACCAACCGCAGGCAGAGACGCACATGGTACGAAAACACAGGTGCGACTGTGTTTTCGTACCATGTGCGTCTCTGCCTGAGGACGGGAGCAGATAGCAGTTCCCTAAACGTCGCCTGTTTCTGTTTTAGAAAACTGTTGTGTTTGTTTCGTCTTTTCGTTTTGTCGTGTTTTTGTCTCGTTTTGACTGTTGTGCTGAATTTTTTTTGGGTTAAATATTTTTGTGCAGTCATCATTTGTGTTTTTTTTTTTTTCGTTCTCTTCTGTTTTTGGAAAACTATTTTGTTTGTTTCGTCTTTTCTTTTTGCTGTTTTTTTGTCTCGTTTCAACTGTTGTGCTGAATTTTTTGGGTTCGGTATTTTTGTGCTGTCATCATTTGTGGTTTTTTTTCGTTTTTTTAGTCCATTTTTCTTTGTTTTTTCTTTGTTTGCTGACCATATTCCTGTTGTGGAGTATTGTGTGGTGTTTATATCCTGACAACAGCAATTTTTTGCTTAATTTGTGTTTTTGTCATTTGTGTATTTTGTAGTTTTCTTCCACAGACATACATGAGCACAGCAATGACGTATGTCCAAAAGCCTACATCAAGTATATTATCTGAATTAAAATAAACTGATGGTTGTTTAGGTATACGTTAAAAATACATCGGTAAAATCCGACACATTACAAAAAGATTTGCACTAAGATAATTTACAAAAATAAAACTTTTCGCTCTTATTACTAGAAGAGATATTTTTGGCATAGTGTTGTTTCTTACAGGAGAATGACGAATGCTGAATGACTTGTAATGACACAAAAGCTTTATTCGTATTGCCTGAATCAAGTTCGGAACGATATTCTTTCTCCAATTATAGCCTTTAACAAGATAAACAATAAAATGCAAACAGATTTTATTGACGCCTAACCATTTTTTTTAAATTATTCACCAATATATTTGCCTTGATAGTGTTACCGAAAAAGAAAAAAAAAACAGTACGAAGTTTCTGAATGAAACATTTTCTATTAATGCTCTTTAAGTTATTTTTAGCTAGAAAAAATCTTATATAACGAGCAAAAATAATGTTTTCCAAACGAACAAACTACACTCAGATGTGAAATATGTATTTTGTGGGTACGTGTGTGTATATAGATATATGTATGTATATATTTGTGCATATATGTATTATGTATATATGTGTGTGTACTTGAAAAAAATAATTATTTTAGATTTTTGTGTATATATTTTAATTTTTTGTCATTGTCAATTATAACGTAAACATGTGGTATTTATTTAGTATTTTATTATTAAGCTACAGAATACGTTTTATGCAGTACGGCTAATTTAACGGCTCCATGTCGTAAAAGGGAAGTTGGAGGGAACAATTTGGCAACCAGTTGACAAATTAATTGCAAACGGACGTTAATCCTACATCTGTTCTGCACCGTTGAGCTTTGCGCGGGGGGGGGGGGGGGCTGGGGGGGGGGGGGGTGATCAAATTTGCCATTTCCGTGTTTAGATTTTTAAGCCAGAAATTATTACTCTTTTTTCCCCTCAAATTTTACATCTTAAGAGGTATGGCGCGTAACTTAAAAGCTTGGTTACAGTTCATATTGGCGGTATTTGCGGTTCATACAAAACTGTCAACAGCCTTACGGAAAGATTCGAGGCTTGTTATAGATAAAAGTTATTTTCCATCATAAAATGACAACACAGATAACTTAGTCGTTGAGTCGTATTTCCCCACGCGGGGCTGTATGAGAGAGCTGTTGTGCAACCAGCGACACATCTGTTCGAAGCGCTGCTCTCCGCCCGGTGTAGCCACAACGTGTTCCTCTCGCCGCCCTAACCTTGTTGTGGTTGCTGGTGGGTGGTCGCCATTGTGTCTGGCTCCGTATCTCTCCGAGCGCCCGCCCTGCCTGCCCGTGTGTCCGGGCCCGGAGCTTGGCGACGAAAACGTGTTTCGGCGTGAGTTTTCGAAACCGTCATTTTATTTTTGCACTGTACATTTATATGTTAACAACTGTATCACTATAAAATAGTGTTTGCAGTAAAACTGGGTTCGGATTCTCACCCGGGCATTTATGCTTTGCGTTGTTCCAGTACCTAATTATTTGTAAACCTTTCTTTGAATAGCTTCCAGTATTAACTGCGCACATGATAAGTATGATACAACTAAATAAACCTTAATTGTTGAATATTCTTTTATTTTTAACCATGGTTTAAAAAATATGTGCTTGAATGACACATAAATTAAAGTATAAAATTTTGCGCCAATTTTGATAATAAATTAACTATTATCACGAAGAAACGTATTTCATATATGCAAAAATAACTACGTGTTGTACAAAGATCAAATATATTTATAGTGTTTTATTACAAAGTATTTCGCATCAGCTGCTTTCCAAAGGAATCTTTTGAAAAGTAGAGAATTTATTTTTTTGTGTGCGTCACGTGTCGCCGATAGCAAGGCGTGCAACGGACGCGATGCTGGGGATTCGAGGAAGCGAATATCCCAGAACTTCCCTGGAGTGAAAACAAAGAAGGATCGTAATCAGGATTGCCAGACCTAGAGTCGATCCGAAACCTTCTGACTGCCTTTTTGTTAATTTTTATGTTTTATTTTAAATTTTAATTGTCTTTTATTTTTGGCTCAACGATAATATTCGTTGCAAGTTTTGTTAATTTGTTTTGACAGTTATAGTCACTTTTGAAATTTTTTTTTCATGGTCAGTATACCTAGACGATATAAATTGACACTCATGCCCTACCCATGGGACAGAAAACCCTTGTGTATCCCCTTGCGCTACGGTGGTTGACTTATTATTCCAGGCATTCGTTTAAAAATGTTCACCCTCGAGTATTGTAACCCATAACTTAATTTTTTTTTCTTTTCGTATTGTTACGAGTACTTAATACAAGAAGTAAACTATTTAAAATATGTAATACATACGTTACATTATAGCAGTATATATTTATGCATTATGCATGCCAATTTTATAATATTTGTGTCTCGTAAATGTAGACTAGGTATATAGCACTACACATTGCATGTAAGCAAACCTGTAAGCATAAAATGTATCATATCGTCTAAAAATTGTTTTATGTTCCAAGTGAACTGCATAATTAATATTAAAAGGAGGCTATAAGTTAGTAACCTACATAACTTTTCACGAGATTTATTTTTAAAAAATGTTTTGGTTCTACTCTTTAGCAATATAAATTATTACAGTAACGTTTTTTTGTACATTATATATATATATATATATATATATGTATGTATGTATGTATATATATATATATATAACATTTTATGGTCAAACAAAAGGAAAATAAACTCCAGGAGTATTTTTTTTAATCATAAATGGAAATATGTTCAAACCCTTTTGATTTTTTCAATTGTTTATCTATTATTTTTTAGCCTAATGCATACATAATGTTTTCTGAAACATGTATAATAAATCACAAAGAACGGTTTGAATAGTTTAACATAATTTCAAATAGCGTACTCAATATTGTGGAAGGCCGATGACGTTTATAACGTGTTGAAGACTTAATTCCGTGACGGTGTTGAGATGATCTATGTAAGTGGCATGTACCGCCGGCCGGCCGGGGCCGCGGGTGATGCAGCGAGTGAATCACGCTCCGCTCTCCGCCAGCCCACGAGTCTGGGGCGCGCGAGCGTGTTGACACAGTTCGACACGAGAGCGAGCCATGTATAATTCATCAGCTGCCTCCTCGCGCCCCGCTTGCAGCCACGTGAAACAACAATAAACAAGCGCGCGGCCGGCCTCCGCAGATATGTAACATGGCCGTTGTTTAGGCGTTTACGCTTTCACCGGCTCGTCTTCCCCCGCCGCCCCTAGCGCCCGCTTCACCCGCCGGGACGTGGTTTCAGAACTGTTTATTTAACAACGCAGTTTAAATTTCTGTTGAGGTGTCTTAACTTAGTTCTATCGATTACTCAGTAAATTCGCGTTCCAGTTCCTTTACTATTTCAAAGTTAAATATCCACAAAAATGTTTGGGTGATTTCATTCTCTATCGTTTTGGCTTTTATTATTCATATTTAAAATTAAATTACAGAGTTTAATTCCCTTTTCCGGCATTTTTCAATGAACCACGATTGTTGCATCATTAAAAAAAATTTAGTTGCTGATAACTTTGCTGCTAGTTATTTAGGATGCTTGTTAATGGTTGAAAACGCTCCAAGGTGAAAAGTAGTTTGAGGATTCAGAAAGCGATCATTTTCGTCATGGACGTATCTATTGGTTTAGTTACATGATAATTCAACACACAAAAATAAATGACAGAATATTTCTCAGTAGTCACAGTCGTTCTTGTCTCCTGATAAATGACTGTACGTAAAGGTACAGATATTGCGCGGATTAATTTGGTCGCAAGCTAGAATGCAGACCTTCGTACTGTTGCACTGTGTTCATGATTGGACCGCAGGTATTTTGGACACGCCTCTCAACGTCTGTGAGTCAACGATGCCAAGCTAGGAGGGTAGTAAACGAATCACGTAGTGCCGATTAACAAAAGCAAAAAGTTTCTCGCTGAGGTATCAGCTAACGTAAAACCAAACAAGACTTTGTATTTTAGCCTGACACCAAACGAATTTGCGGAATCAACGGGTATCTAACTGTACGGTAGCAAAAATGAAATAAAGTTTCGAGGAGTAAGTTTCATTTAGTTACTGTCAGTCAGATTAGCACCTTAAGTGTTCATTTACTGTTAATTTAAAGTTACGAAAACTTCGGAAACAGATTTTCCAGGGATTCTCGAAAAATATCAGATATTGAGTTTACTAACTTCTAACACGAGTACAGAAGAATTATCATGGAGTTTTGACATAACCTTGAAAAACCTTGTTAAATCTAAAGTCTCAATTTTTTTTTTTTTTTTTTTTTTTTTTTTGCGCTGCTTGCAACGTAACACAGGATTCGAAGATCGGAATACGGTGTAGTTTCTACGAAGATCCAGTTATCAGGAACTACGAAAAATCCTTCGGATATTTTTGGGGACAGTCTTCGTTGCAAACGTCCGTAAATTTACTTCAATTTGCAAACTGGTAGTTACTTCATCCTCTCAAAAATTCAGTGACATACATGTAAACTAATTCTTTCTAAAAATCTAACCTTTCATACATAATCATTCATTGAATATACGACCACGAGTTGGCGCAGTATAAGAAATTGACTTCCTGAGGATATGGATTCGAATCCCCGGTCAGGCTACCTTCGTGTCTGTTTTCCAGGATTTTCCGAAATCATTTCAGAAAAATGTTGGAATTTTTCCATTTATTTAAGTTTATGGCTTTAAATTTCACAGTTTCTAATGCCTTGCTGTAGAAACGTCGTAAGTTTCCCATACCAATTATAAACTCTTTGGTTAAAAAGTTTTAGATATTATAAAAACTAGCTTTCAAAGGCGAAACTTTTAATAGTTAAAAATGTTTGGTCCAGCACTTGACAGTAATTTCTGTAAACGTATTTCTCTCTGTATAATTTATATGGAGTTCCGCAAGAATGTAGATTTTCTGGAGCCACCATTGCCTAAAACACATTTTTTCACATACACAGACATTTTATGTAAAATAAGCTCATTCGACCATACGCAGAGCATTAAAATGTCGTTAACTATTTCCGCAAGAGTGTGGTTTCTGCACCTTCAAAATAATTGTTCACCTTGAAACTTCCTTAACCAATAAGCATCCTACATAACTAGTAGCGAAGTTAGCAGCAAAAAAAATGCTATTGCAAATATAATTTTACATTGTGGTTTATATAGCAATGCAGGAAAATGGACTTAATCTCTGTAATTAAAAAATAGTAAACCTGCCCGGGAGATAAGAATAATAAAGCCCAAACGATACAGAATGTACTCACCCACAAATTTTGGCGGATATCTGACTTTTAAATAACGATAAACGAATTGGAACACAAAATTACTAAGTAATTGATATAACAACGTTAAATACTACAACAAAACATATAACTGCATTAGTTAAATATTCCCTCTTTATATAATTTGTCATAACACTTTCATACGGGAGAATGGTAAAGGTTTGCGCTACGCTGTTAAAAAAAAAGTAAATTTTCGGAAAATTCACCGAAGAATCCACCTAAAATAAATAAAGGGTTTTTAGTAAATTTCAGATGACTGAATGTTCGTAGAAACTACGCTGTATCTCAACTTCGAATTCTGTTTAAACAGGGTAAACGCACGAGTGTAAAAAATAAGTGTATTTTTGCGTGAGTCAACCAATTTTTGAATGTTTTTTTTCCTTACATACAAAGATTATTCTCGTGGGCTTAAACTCAAAGTAAGTGAGATTTGCACCCGTAAATTTACGAAGATAACGATAACGATTTATGAAGATCCCTGGCTAATTGGTTACCAGCGTTCTTCGTGAATTCAGGGTGAAATATTTCAACAGTGCGGTTATGATTCAGTCAAGAGTTAGTTCCCAAGGCTGAGTCCCTGCAGTCCTAATCCTTAAATCTACGAATGCAATAAAAAAACAAACCAGCAATGCTACTTGGGCCTTGTCGCGGTGCGCTGGTGACACGGAGGCAGACGGGACTGTCAGCTCAGAAGTGCAGCTGACTGGCTTCTGGCCAGCAGGGCGCGTGGCCCGAGTGGGAGCCCACTCGCTCGTCTGAGCACAGTCGAGTCGCATCAGTGTCGCTCCGTCCAGCGCTTGCTTCACTCCCGGAAACCGCTCTCAGGCGAACCGGTCCACTGGTCCACTGTGACACACATCTGCGGTTCATCCTACAGCTGCTCTAGAAACCACGTGTGATCTTAACACCAGATGTGGCCAGAGAATTAAAGAGTTGTTTGGATGCTCCGTACTGTCGTGTCGGGACTTGGTGTCTATTACTATCACAAATTTTTTTCGCTAATAAAAAAATATTAACCTTGTATGTACGAAGAACTTTATATATTCGAGTTTTCCATGGATCTTTGAAGATTTACACGGACTTAGTAAACTTACTTAGAACATCAACAAGAAATCACCTTAGAGTGAAAAGTATACCATCAAAACGTCTTTAACACTCTTCTTTCTTCAACGTGAATATTTAGCCTGTTTACAATGAAACACGAAACTCGAAAATTGCAGTCCGTTATAATTTCTGTAAAGGTACCTACAGTTATCTGGGAAAAAATGTGAGCGAATCTTTCAGTACTCGCCAATAACATGTAACATCTAACCTCGGTAACGAGAAAATTCATGTGTTCCCATGTTGCAAATTTGACTTATGACAAACTTAATATAAAGTTTCCCTTTGTCTTTGTGAACTTTGGTCCGCGCCATTCACCACAGATGTCAGCAGCGTGGTTACACATTCCCGTTCGATGCGACTTTCGTTCCATTCACGAAATTACTCAAACCAAATGCATTACAGAGAGCTAAGATGTTAACACATCAAAAGAATTCGTTTATTCGAGGTACACTCATCGCTGAAAGGTTCGATGGTTTCCTATTACATGCTCCAGCGCTGGAGAGCACTTGAGCAGGTCTCCCCCACCCGAAATACCCATTCCCCAGGATCGGGTTTATGGTTCGCCGATTAACTACCGCTGAAACTGTAATATGATTGTTGGAAAAATGATATTGAAGGAAACCCCCACCGCATATGGAAGAATAAGAGAAAGAGATTACCCAGGAGAGTTTCTTGGCGGTTCTTCTTTCTTAGGTGTAATTGAACATTCTAATTAGGGTAACCTTCTTAGAAAATTAATTTATGATTGTCTACAAGAAGTTGGACCCATATTTATGTGAAGGAAGAAATTAAAATATATAACAAAACACAACTTTATGACGACCATTGAAATGGCCCCGGAAAAACGAATACGTAGGTACTTTAAGTCAAGAATTTTTTTTGTTTTAGGCTATATAAGATATATATATAGCATAAGGAAAAAAAATTGGTTGTCTGTAAAGTCGGTTTACGGACGATAGTTTAACGTGACAACGTCATAACAACACATTGATGAAATGATTGCATACTTTTATGAATAAAATTGAATCATTTTTATTTTAATAATAAAAGAATAAATACTTGAAATTATGCTAGTAATCAGATTTTTAAAACGCAAGAATAATTAACATTTATTGCCGAAATTGTTGTAATAAGCAATGAAAACCAAATTAACTTTTCTCTTCACTTTATAAACAGTCGACGAAACAGTTCACGTGTAGATGTAAGTTGTGTGCTGCCGCTGTCTTTCTTCTCCTCGGACGCATAGGCGTACAATGAGCGTAACGGAACAATGTGCGTAACGGGACACTTTTTCGTGCGTGCAGCCGGCGTTCATCGATTTATTAGACGTTGTCACGTCAAAATAAAATAAAATTCTTCCAGCATACTTTCTTTAGGGATTATATCTAGAAGAAGTAATCGTGTGATTAAAACAGCCAACAATTGTTGTGTTGGACGAGTTACCGCTGCAACTGGACACACTTGAAAGACTTGACGGAAAGACTTGACAGCTTGTCTTGCGTGGACACACCGTGGTCGGCGAGAAGTGCAGTCCCGCCCTCGGCTGGACCAGCAGCGCCGCGGCTGCTGCGCCACAGACCTGCCATAGCAGCAGCTGGGAGCTGCAGTGTGTCCAAAAATATCATGACCAGAGAGATTTTTAAGAGAATTTCAAGTACCTGTAACTACAACCTGAAATCAAGAGACGGTAATTTACTGCAGGAATTTTAAATAATTTAAAGTCATCGATTATATTTTTCCGCGTTGGCAATATTGTCATTATTTTACTGGCTCTTATCGCAAAGAAAATTCATTCAGCAATTAACTCACTCAAGGCAACTCACAGTTGTATACAGAACGTCTATAATTCGCCATAAAATAACTACTTCATTAAAAAAAGGTGTTTTAATCATAATAGTAAAAAGAGTTACTGTGAGTTGAAAAAATATTTCAAAAATATTTGTGATAAATAATTATTAGGCATAAAAGTGCAAGAGTCTGAGAGTAAATAATCTCAATTAATTAAAAACAAATAAAACCATATAGATGTACAGATTTGTTTTAATGATTTAGTAAAATGACGCGCGTAAATTATTATTGGTATATTAAAAATCCTTGAAGTTACTGATTGAGTGAGATTTTAAATTATAAAATTCTAAATCATTGGTCTAGTCTATTAAAATTATAAACTAAGAATTCGAAATATTATTCTATATTTTTTTTTTGAAAAAAAAAAAGGGTAATTTTAATTGATTTACTTAAAAGTGAAGCAAGAAGAGTAAAGAAAATAATTTATTTATGTAGATCATACTTTTTATTCATAAAAACATATGTTTTAATAATTCCCAAAAAATAAAAAAAAATGGTCTAAGTAATGTGCTAGTGTTTGCAAATAAATTATAATCCGCTAGAAATACATAACGACAAAAAAAAATGCCATCTACATGGGTCGAGAAGGCAAGGAAGTATGTTTGAAAGACAGGTTAAAACAAAGCTTTTGGGTCGCACGGGGTCGCGGGTTGGTGGGGACGGAGCCCGTAGAGACGAGGAGCGCAGGGCGTGGGCGGAGGGAAGTTGCGTGAGTGTCTCTCCTGCTGGCGTGAGCCACATGGCTGAGCAGCCGCGGGCTGTCCCGTGGGAGGGTCGCCTGACCCCCGGCCCGTGCGTTGCCCTCGCGCCCCAGCCTCTACTGCCGATACCTGTGTCATAGCGTCCCACAGATACCTGTGTCATAGCGTCCCACTGTACCTGTGTCATAGCGTCCCACAGATACCTGTGTCATATCGTCCCACTAATACCTGTGTCATAGCGTCCCACTGTACCTGTGTCATAGCGTCCCACTGATACCTGTGTCATAGCGTCCCACTAATACCTGTGCCATAGCGTCCCACTGATACCTGTGCCATAGCGTCCCACTAATATCTGTGTCATAGCGTCCCACAGATATCTGTGTCATAGCTCCCACAGATACCTGTGTCTTAGCGTCCCACGGATACTGATACCTGTGTCATATCTCCCACAGATACCTGTGTCATAGCATCCCACTGTACCTGTGTCATAGCGTCCCACAGATACCTGTGTCATAGCGTCCCACTGTACCTGTGTCATGGCGTCCCACTGTACATGTGTCATAGCGTCCCACTGATACCTGTGTCATAGCGTCCCACTAATACCTGTGCCATAGTGTCCCACTGTACCTGTGTCATAGCGTCCCACTGTACCTGTGTCATAGCGTCCCACAGATATCTGTGTCATAGCGTCCCACTGTACCTGTGTCATAGCGTCCCACTGATACCTGTGTCATATCTCCCACAGATACCTGTGTCATAGCGTCCCACTGTACCTGTGTCATAGCGTCCCACAGATACCTGTGTCATATCTCCCACAGATACCTGTGTCATAGCGTCCCACTGTACCTGTGTCATAGCGTCCCACAGATACCTGTGTCATAGCGTCCCACTGATACCTGTGTCATAGCGTCCCACTGTACCTGTGTCATAGCGTCCCACTGTACCTGTGTCATAGCGTCCCACTGATACCTGTGTCATAGCGTCCCACTAATACCTGTGCCATAGCGTCCCACTGATACCTGTGCCATAGCGTCCCACTAATATCTGTGTCATAGCGTCCCACAGATATCTGTGTCATAGCTCCCACAGATACCTGTGTCTTAGCGTCCCACGGATACTGATACCTGAGTCATAGTGTCCCACTGATACCTGTGTCATAGCGTCCCACGGATACTGATACCTGAGGCATAGTGTCCCACTGATACCTGTGTCATAGCGTCTACTGATACCTGTGTCATAGCGTCCCACTGATACCTGTGTCATATCTCCCACAGATACCTGTGTCATAGCGTCCCACTGTACCTGTGTCATAGCGTCCCACAGATACCTGTGTCATATCTCCCACAGATACCTGTGTCATAGCGTCCCACTGTACCTGTGTCATAGCGTCCCACAGATACCTGTGTCATAGCGTCCCACTGATACCTGTGTCATAGCGTCCCACTGTACCTGTGTCATAGCGTCCCACTGTACCTGTGTCATAGCGTCCCACTGATACCTGTGTCATAGCGTCCCACTAATACCTGTGCTATAGCGTCCCACTGATACCTGTGCCATAGCGTCCCACTAATATCTGTGTCATAGCGTCCCACAGATATCTGTGTCATAGCTCCCACAGATACCTGTGTCTTAGCGTCCCACGGATACTGATACCTGAGTCATAGTGTCCCACTGATACCTGTGTCATAGCGTCCCACGGATACTGATACCTGAGGCATAGTGTCCCACTGATACCTGTGTCATAGCGTCTACTGATACCTGTGTCATAGCGTCCCATTGATACCTGTGTCATAGCGTCCCACTAATACCTGTGCCATAGCGTCCCACTGATACCTGTGCCATAGCGTCACACATATATCTGTGTCATAGCGTCCCACTGTACCTGTGTCATAGCGTCCCACTGATACCTGTGTCATATCTCCCACAGATACCTGTGTCATAGCGTCCCACTGTACCTGTGTCATAGCGTCCCACTGATACCTGTGTCATATCTCCCACAGATACCTGTGTCATAGCGTCCCACTGTACCTGTGTCATAGCGTCCCACAGATACCTGTGTCATAGAATCCCACTGATACCTGTGTCATAGCGTCCCACTGTACCTGTGTCATAGCGTCCCACTGTACCTGTGTCATAGCATCCCACTGATACCTGTGTCATAGCGTCTACTGATACCTGTGTCATAGCGTCCCACTAATACCTGTGCCATAGCGTCCCACTGATACCTGTGCCATAGCGTCCCACTGATATCTGTGTCATAGCGTCCCACTAATACCTGTGTCATAGCGTCCCACTGTACCTGTGTCATAGCGTCCCACTGATACCTGTGTCATATCTCCCACAGATACCTGTGTATAGCGTCCCACTGTACCTGTGTCATAGCGTCCCACAGATACCTGTGTCATAGCGTCCCACTGATACCTGTGTCATAGCGTCCCACTGTACCTGTGTCATAGCGTCCCACTGTACCTGTGTCATAGCATCCCACTGATACCTGTGTCATAGCGTCTACTGATACCTGTGTCATAGCGTCCCACTAATACCTGTGCCATAGCGTCCCACTGATACCTGTGCCATAGCGTCCCACTGATATCTGTGTCATAGCGTCCCACTAATACCTGTGTCATAGCGTCCCACTGTACCTGTGTCATAGCGTCCCACTGATACCTGTGTCATATCTCCCACAGATACCTGTGTCATAGCGTCCCACTGTACCTGTGTCATAGCGTCCCACAGATACCTGTGTCATAGCGTCCCACTGATACCTGTGTCATAGCGTCCCACTGTACCTGTGTCATAGCGTCCCACTGTACCTGTGTCATAGCGTCCCACTGATACCTGTGTCATAGCGTCTACTGATACCTGTGTCATAGCGTCCCACTAATACCTGTGCCATAGCGTCCCACTGATACCTGTGCCATAGCGTCCCACTGATATCTGTGTCATAGCGTCCCACAGATATCTGTGTCATAGCTCCCACAGATACCTGTGTCTTAGCGTCCCACGGATACTGATACCTGAGTCATAGTGTCCCACTGATACCTGTGTCATAGCGTCTACTGATACCTGTGTCATAGCTCCCACAGATACCTGTGTCATAGCGTCCCACGGATACTGATACCTGAGGCATAGTGTCCCACTGATACCTGTGTCATAGCGTCTACTGATACCTGTGTCATAGCGTCCCACTGATACCTATGTCATAGCGTCCCACTGATACATGTGTCAGTGTCCTACCGATACGTATGTAATATGTACCCACCAATACCTATGCATATTTTATCACGGATTCCTATATCATAATGTCCCACCGATACCTATCTCATGTGTCCTACCGATACTTACATCATATTAACATAATTATTTTCGACATACAATATTTTTAAAACACTGCCTATCTTGCTGAAAATCACTAAAGAGTGAATACTATAAAGTTTCCCTTTGTCTGTATGAACTTGGTTCGCGCCATCCGCCTCAGGTGGCAGCACCGTGGTAACACATTTCCGTTCCATGCGACTTCCGTTCCATTCAAGGTTTTACTCCCACCAAATGCTGTATACCGACAGCTAAGATGTTATACATCAAAAGAAACTCTTTGTTAATTCGAGGTACATTTTTTTGAAGTCTGTTATTTTTCTATTTCATGCTCCAGCGCTCGAGAACACTTGAGCAGTACTCCCCCCATACGAAATACCCATTCCCCAGGATCGTGTTTATGGGTCCCCGCTTAATTTCTAACTACCACTGTAACTGTACTGGAGTCATATGAAACCTTATGTTTTCTTTCTGCGCTGTCGTTTCATTTCATCGTTGTGTTCCTATATTTGGTGCGTTGTCAATGTTTGCGGACTGTCTGCATTTACAGTTCTTGTTGAAACTGTCTATTCGTTGTTATTCTACAGTTATCATCTGTGTGGTTAAGTTTTCATAACTTTATCCTTCCACGGAATTCATGTTTTGTCTGATATTTAAATTTGTATGTGTTCGTCTGTGCTGCCGTCTGTGTTGTCCATAATAACGTTTTTATTTTATGGTTGCGTCCATCTGTTCGATATAATCTGATTTAGGCTTATTCTCTGAGTGTTTATAATTTCATTTTTATTTATAATTTGCATTCTTGAATTTTTCCCATGACAATCAGAGCTAAACTCTAATGGCGTATGTTAAAAAAAACAGTATTCATTTTAAATTCCTTATTGCATGAATAATTTAACAACGCATAAATATTTTATTTTATCCTACAGATACTTATATCATAGTATCTGACTGATACATACCTATTATAGTATGTCACCGATACTTATATCACATATGCAACGATAACTTCAGGCCTGGGTTTTAAATCCCATGTAGATTTGGATGTGAATGACGTTATGAATTTTATTTGTATTATAGTTTAATTCGTAAGCCGCTCTGAATCCTAGCAAGCATAATGTCCCACCGATAATTGATCATGTTATATCACCAATAACTACCTAGCATAGTAACTCATCGATACTTTTATCATTGTATCTCACGGATCCCTAAGATCCCAAGTTGAACCATAGTATCGAAAACAATCGATGAAAAAAAAATATTAAGTTTGTTGCAAAACACGGCCTTATCATGTCAAAACTGCAGATCACTGAAGCTGCCAAGTCCCCGGGTCTCATATTGGTGATTATGTTCAGGGAGCTTCATACGCCCGTCAGAGCTAAGTGAAGAAATGAAGCGGGCTCGGAACGAAGTGTTCTGTGGTGTTAAATAGTCGAATTTGCAGGCTTTAATTGGCGGTCTCTACGAGTCAGCTCTTTTGTTTGCTGCCGTATCTGTTGGCAGTCACTTCTGTGTTCGAGTCGGCCGCTCGGAGCTCGGTGGCTGACGATCACGGGCTGGAAACCCCAGCGAAGCGTGGCAGTTGATCGAGTGGCCAATTGCACTCGGCAGAGACACTCGGTGCTGGTGCTTGCCCAGACTGCAGGTCTCAAGTACCACGTGAAATGACAGGCTGTATCCAGTCGTTGGAGACAGCAGTGACTTATTGCGCCAGGCTCTTCCATACTTCTCTTTCGTGCCTGCAGGATGTGCTTGTTTCCTTGCAAGCACTGATTGGCGAGAACAGCTCGTTCCGCACTTCCGAAGCTGTTGTTTCACAGAACATCCGTAATGACTTACAACATAACAATTCGCTACGCCATGTTGAATTTAATTTTCCATGTTTAACCATGAGAATAATTTTAAAACTTGTGGGGGATATATTCGGTGCAAATAACGTTCCCGATAGCCCAATGAAATAATCGGATTTTATTTCTGGAAAATAAACACAGGAAACAAAATCAACTTCGGTCGTTTTACAAATCGTAAAACAAAAATTTACTTATCGTATGTTTGTTCCCGTATGCTTAGGAGTTCATTTACTTTAACGTGATGGCAAGAAAACCATCCAGAATATAGTTAACCTAATTTGTTTTCACATATTCATATGTGTAACTTGATATTTCTTAGGCTCAAACAGAAATTATTCTAACCATGTTCTGCCTACGCTTTAACATAAGCAACTTTTGAGAATCTAACAGCATGACTATACGTGAATGGGTTTACCTGAATTTACGTTTTCATGAAAGTTTATTTGAAAATATTCAAAAATCACATTTGTTTCACGTGCTGCTAGTCATCTTCCTAAAAAGTAAAATTATAATCATTGCTTTGCAGACAAACAAGTATTTCAATCACACTAAAATATTTTGCTATGCGTGTAGTGTGAACAATGCAGCCATTGTCCGTAGCGGAAAATATGGTGGTAGGCATTTGTTAAACGACACCTGCGCTCAACTACTTATTTGTAGTTTTTATTTTTTTTATTTTATGTGGATTCCCGTTCGCCAACGAAGCGAACTCGCAAGAGAGGTGCATTACGTCACCCATGCGTGGGTTATTTATGACAGCGGGGACCGTAAAACTGGCCCCACCTTCGGAGAGAGAGAGTGTTAACCTCCGCGCCTGATCCTTCGAACAGACGCCGTGTCCAGACACGGCGCGCAGTACGCGTGTGTACAAAACTTAACTGCCTCTCTCGAACAGTAAACACTCGGCAGGGAGTATTGTTTGACAGTATATTAGGCTGAAGTTGGGTTTATTCGCGCAAGGTTTTAACCGACGTGATATGACGTCACTCCTCGCACTCCCGCCACAAGAAAGTGGCGTGCCCGGGAGTATGGCTAACGTGGTAGGAAGTTCAGACTGATCAGTCTGTCTGTGCCTGGTTACTGGAATATACGCCATTTCCTGAAACGTACACAGACTGTGTTCGTCTGTGCTGACGTCGTCGTGTTGTCCACAATACATTTTAGTATCATCATTGGGTTCGTATTCTCGCCCAATATTGTTGTCTGTTTGCATTTACTGATTTTGTTAAAACTGTCTTGTTGTTAGCCTACTGTATTCGTCTGTGCTATTATTTTTTCGTGACTAAATTTCTTCCACGGAATATTCTGTGCTGTCTAATATTTAAAGTTTTACATCAGTTAATTTAGGCCGGTTATGTTATAATCTTTATTTTGTATTCTTGAAATTTTTCCAGTGACAAACAGTTCAAAACAGCAATGGCGTATGCCCAATGAATTGCATTAAATCAAAATTCCCCATTGCAAGAATCGTTTGAAGAACGTATTCAAATACTGCTGAAGATTTTTGAGCGGTTTATATTCTTGTAGTGTATTTAAAAACCTTTTATTCTCCAATTTAATTTGCTGAAATAATTTGTCAAAATTTGTTTGACACGAATACGGTTTTAAGATCGGAACGCATACCGGTTGTCATTCAGTGATTACGAGCGACAGGCCAAACTGTTCAAGATTGAAACGTCTACTGCTCCAATATGCAGGACGGAGGACATCAAAGAATGATTGTGTTTAACAAATGAAGGTTGAGAGTGATATGCGAGCCAGCCGAAACTGGGCCAAAACTTTCCTCACATTTCGCGCGACAATTAGTCGGGTGATGAAAAACAAGAACGAGTCGGTGCAGACAGAGCTTAGAGAACTGGTGTGATTGTTTATTGCGTGGTTAGAAAATTTTTCGCATAGAATATATCATTACGGTCTTTTTATGGCTATTTAGAACTATACTATATTAAATTTAAAAAAAAAATTGTGCTGCAGTTAAGGAAAAAAAAGGCAGTACATAAGAAGAGTATCCTATTTTTAAAATTATTGCTAATATGCCAAGAATATTATTTTGGATTCTTGTACAAAGTAATGAAGTGAGTGTCCATAAATCTACGAAGATAGTCGTACATTTACGAAGATCCTTGTATAATTTGTAACCAGCGTTCTTCGTAAATTGAAGGTTAATTTTTTTAACAGTGTAGCTTGAACTTGCATCTGGTAAATTCTGTTTCTCTTAACATCCTGGGGTTCATCTGCCTCTACAGGTCTTACCCCTTGCTTTTCCCTAAATTTCTAAGCTAACCAAACTCAAATGTATTCAGCTGGATGAAACCAGTCTATCTGTTCTTTTCACTGTTGCACTCGGAGCATTTTTTGGGTGACCATTTATACCCTTAAACGGGGTCTGCCTCGATAGTACCGCCTCGCCGCCTTCAGTCACGAAGTCTCCTTTGTCACTTTGATTGTACTTCATGGCCAGGTTGGCAGGATCGCGAAGTTTATTCCAACACTTCACTTCATTCCCGTTCAAAGAGCTTAACGGCGATGCTCTTTCTCCGCCTTGTCCCAACAAAGCAGCCGAAAAAAATTGTTCTAATACAATTTCTTGGACATTCACCATTGCAGTTTTTCACTGTTTTTCATAAAAAAATTCAAGAACGCAAATAAATAAATAAAAATTAATACATAAACCCACAGGGAACAAGCTTAACTCGGCATAAGTCAAACAGATAAACCAGTAGTATAGAATAGGGCAAGCTGGGACTGGCGCCGGCGCGTGGTGTGTGGTGTCGGTGTCCGCCATATTGGATTGTGACGTCACGGCGGCAAAAATTCCTCAAAATTCCTCAAAAATGACTCAAAATGACTCAAAATGACTCAAAATTTCCCGTTTTAAGAAAAAATTTCCCGTTTTCGAGGGAAAAATTCCCGTTTCGAGGGAACATTTCCCGTTTTATTCCTCAAAAATCCCAACGGCTAGAAATGTCCTGATAGAGGCTTAAGCATCCTTAACTCAAGCCTCAGTTAAGCCTCTATCAGGATGTGACCTTGACCTTTGACCTTGACCTTGACCTCGACGGCCATTTTGGATCCGCCATTTTGGATGACATCATTGTGTTCTAGAAAATTCCGGTGATGTGTTTTCCGCCATATTGGATGATGACGTCACCGTTGCATTTTCCGTTACGGCTGCCATCTTTAACTTTTTTTATTTATTATCCGATTTTAATGAAATTTTTTTTAAAATTTATAAAAAAATTCAATTAATAAAAATTTAATAAAAAATATTTAAAAATCATACATTAACGACACGGAGCTCGGAGTCCTCAATTCGAACCCGACGTGCACAAAAAAAATAAAAATGGCGACCGATCTTTCCCCCGTGGTGACTTTTGGCAGACTGACTCCCACCACTTTTCTTAAAGCATATATATCGTCACCTAGTATGACGTCATGTCCACCATCTTGTCTTCGTTGCTGGAGACCACCATCTTGTTTTCGTCGGCGAGAGTGCGCTGACGCCATGTTAGTTTAGTTCTTATCCGCTAGAGTGCAGTAATCATTTATTACTGTGACACCCGCCATCTTGAAATTTGGACGCCATCTTGAAAATCCGTAACTATTTAGCTAGAAATTCGGGAAAAGTTCCAAAATTCATTAAATAAAGCACTCATTAATTTACATATTGATTCGATCCGCTCCTATCCTTGGTTCGATACCCGATCGATGCAATAATGGTTAATCTTATTTAAAAAATAATAATTTCAATAAACCATGTTCAACATTCATAAAGAGACTCTAAATCCTCTACGACCACCATCCTATCAGACGTCAAGACCACCATATTGGAAATGTGTAATTTTAATGCTAGAGATTCGAGAAAAAGTTCAAAATTCATTAAATAAATTTGTAATCCATTTAATGATTGATTAGATCGACTAAGATCCTTGGTTCGATCCCTGCCCGATACAAAACAACTTTAATTTAAAAAAATACTAAAAAAGTGTTAGGTTTGAGAAAATAAAAACACCACAAGTTCTTTTAAAAAAATTTATTACATAAATTCAATACACTACTACAAGTACAAAAAAACACTGACAAATTACCAAAGCCTTTTGGATTCCTCGTTTCAAACAGTCTTCTTATTGTACGGACTAAGCCTTTTACATGACTTTAAATGTCTATCCGATCCGTTCATTACCGCAGCCAGAGACGGACTGAAGTCCATATCACCAGGGTCTCACTTATATAGACTCATCAGTCGGTACAACACATGAGTCAAAACAAGAACCATGTTCATTATACTCACACTTAACTTTCTCGGAGCATTTTTTATAATGAAGATGTAAGCTATCAAGACGTGAAATTAGTTTTTTGCATTTATTGCACTGAAATTGTATTCTTTTAACATTATTAGAACAACTGCTTCTTTCATGTCTGCGAGCATTTGAGGTGATAGTAAATGATGCGTCACAGTATTTGCACTGATGCAATGTACGCTCTTCATTAGTTGAAGAATCCATTGCTGACGATGAAACTTCGGATGACGGTGGTATCACATCTGTTGAAATCTCCTCCAATGTTGACGTCATCGTTGCCAACGGGATCTGCTCCTTCTCCGTCGTAGCTGTCGTCAAGGTTCCCGTAGACGATGGTACAACCTCCGAGTTCAACGTTAGAGTCGGTAAAGATGACATCGAGTTCGCAAGAACAGGTAATTACGCGATTTATGCACCAGATTAAACAAACTAGGAGATCCTTACACCGCCGACGTCAGTAACAAAACTGAGCGTCCTGCTGTCTAGGACTCGCTTATATACATGCACCGTATGGAATAATACGCTAGTCAAATCAAGAACAATTTATTATAATACTAGAGTCAAAACAACATTAAAATTAGAAGCTCCATCAACAAAAAGGAAGCACATTCTGGAAGCACCGACAACGAAAAAGGCAGCACCATCATCGAAAAGGCAACACATTTGTCATTGGCTCCAACATTCATTGGCTCCAATATTCATTGGTTCCATCAGTCTATTGATTCTATCAGTCTAGTGACTCCAACAGTCATTGACACCAACAGCCTTTTTCTTCATCAGCTCCAATGATATTTGGCTAGAATGCTACGTGTCTAAGAGACTATGAGGCTACAATTCTACGAGTGTACAAGACTCCTCCAACTACCTTCAAGTGTATAAAGCTCCAAATGCTCCAACAGCTCCAACACGCAATGTACGCAATGTACGCGCAATACATGCAATTTACACACAGGAAACGGAACGTTCACACAGTACACACAGGAAACGGAACGTACACACAGTACACACAGGAAACGGAACGTACACACAGTACACACAGGAAACGGAACGTACACACAGTACACACAGGAAACGAAACGTACACACAGTACACACAGGAAACGGAACGTACACACAGTACACACAGGAAACGGAACGTACACACAGTACACACAGGAAACGGAACGTACACACAGTACACACAGGAAACGGAACGTACACACAGTACACACAGGAAACGGAACGTACACACAGTACACACAGGAAACGGAACGTACACACAGTACACACAGGAAACGAAACGTACACACAGTACACACAGGAAACGGAACGTACACACAGTACACACAGGAAACGGAACGTACACACAGGAAACGGAACGTACACACAGTACACACAGGAAACGGAACGTACACACAGTACACACAGGAAACGAAACGTACACACAGTACACACAGGAAACGGAACGTACACACAGTACACACATGAAACGGAACGTACACACACACACAATGACTACACTTCGTTCGCGCAGTATAAGCATTTAATGAGAACGAAGAACGTTTGAACGGAAATTCTATAAAACGAAAGCTCATTTAACGAAAAGGAGGCGCATTCTCTCGTTCATTCAACTTGGTAGGATGCAATCGTCAATGATAAGTTAGGATATAATCTCTCCAACAGTCTATGAATCCAACAGTTTATATTTCCATTAGCCATCGACTCCAACAGTCATTGACTCCAACAGTCATTGGCTCCAACAGTCATTGCCTACAACAGCTCCAAATGGCTCCAACAGCAACAAATGGATCCAAATGAGTAGTATAGAATATGGCATACTGGCGCACGGCTTCTGGCTGAGGAGCCGAGGAGCCGGTGTCCGCCATCTTGGATTGTGACGTCACGGCGGCCATCTTGGATGACCTTGACCTTTGACCTTTGCCTTGACCCCGGCGGCCATTTTGGATCCGCCATCTTGGATCCGCCATCTTGGATGCATCGTAACAGGACACAACGTAATGGGACACAACGTAACGGGACACAACGTAACGGGACAAGTAGATCACGGAGGCCATCTTGGATCCGACATATTTAAATCGAGCGCCCCACTCATTATGATGAAATTTTCATCTCTGTCGCCATATTGATTTTTTTATGTTCCACTGGAGGCTGCCATCTTGGATACCGACGACTCTGTTTCAGCTGTTTGTTCCTAGATAGCGCCAGCGTCGCTTTTGATTTTTTTTATGTTCCACTGGAGGCCGCCATCTTGGATACCGACGACTCTGTTTCAGCTGTTTGTTCCTAGATAGCGCCAGCGTCGCTCTTGATTTTTTTCTGTTCCACTGGAGGCCGCCATCTTGGATACCGACGACTCTGTTTCAGCTGTTTGTTCCTAGATAGCACCATCGTCGCTCTTGATTTTTTTCTGTTCCACTGGAGGCCGCCATCTTGGATACAGTCGACTTTGTTTCAGTTGTTTGTTCCTAGATAGCACCATCGTCGCTCTTGATTTTTTTTCTGTTCCACTGGAGGTCGCCATCTTGGATACCGACAACTTTGTTTCCGTCGTTTGTTCCTAGAGAGCGCCAGCGTCGCTCTGTCTCATCACATAAGGTCGATGTTCCATTACCTACCAGAGCTATTATGATCCTTATCGACATATTAAATTTATTTTTTTATGAAAAATATATTGGAAACGCTGTGATTCGAACCATCACAGCTCTGATCTCTAGGTTGGAAAACATACGCCTTTAACCGCTCGGCTATCGAGACATTTACCAGACTGAAAATTTAATAAGGTATATAAAAAAAATAACATGCATATTTGGACTTGTAATTTTTTTAATTTAAAGTAATAATAGCACCACCTGTTCGAGACAGAACCACCATCTTGTATTAAGACGTAACTGTTGCAATTATCGTTATGGTCGCCATCTTGAAAATCCGTAATTCTTATGTTAGAAAATCGGGAAAAATTTCAAAAATCATTAAAAAAATTAATCAACCTAATTAAATAATAAAAAAAATCCTTTAAACCACCGTTGCACTTTTCGTGACGACCGCCATCTTGAAATCACCCGCTGGAGATCATCATCTTGTTTTCGTCCGCTAGAGTGTGCTGATACCATGTTAGTATAAGTATCTAGTCACCACACATTTGTCCTTGACCTTGAACTTTGTCCTTGACCTTGAACTTTGACCTTGACTTTGACCTTGAAATTGGACCTTAACCTTGAAATTTGACCTTGACCTTGAAATTTGCCCTTGACCTTGAAATTTGACCTTGACCTTGAAATTTGACTTTGTCCTTTAAATTTGACTTTGTCCTTGTCGTCCATCATGGATCCGACATTTTATGTTCAGTACATGCTACCAGGAGCTACCACCTGTCGGAGTACACCATCTTGTGTGTGTACTTGTATTATAGAGTACATTTCCATCTGGATGATTTTATTCTAACCCGCAACAGTGCAGTAATCATTTATTACCGAGGTGCCCCCGCCATCTTGAAATTCGGCAGCCATCTTGAAATCATGTAATAATGTAGCTAGAAAAGCGGGAAAAAATCCAAAATTCATTAATTAAATCACTCATTAACTTACATATTGATTCGATCCGCTCCAGTCCTTGGTTCGATCCCTGAATGATGCAATAATGTTTAATTTTATGAAAAAAAAAATAATAATAATTTCAATAAACCATGTTCAAAATTCTTAAGAGACTTTAAATCCTCTACTACCATCATCCTATCCGTCATCAAGACCAACATCTTGGAATTTTCGTAATAATTAAACTAAAAATTCAGGAAAAAGTTAAAAATTTATAAAATAAATTTGCAAACAATATACTGATTAATTAGGTCGTCTAGGGTCCTTGGCACGATTCTGGACGAAGCTAAAATAAATTTAATTTAAATACCAGAAAAGCGTTCGGTTAGAGAAATAAAACACCACAAAGTCTTTTACAAACATAATATTTATTACACAATTTCTATCCTACTACAGAATCACTTGCGAAAGCCAGCAAACTTATAAACATTTAGCTTTGCATAGACGTGCAACGACTACTTCTTAGCTCCAAATGCTCCAGCAGCTCCAAATGCTCCAACAGCCTCCAAATGCTCCAACAGCCTCCAAATGGCTCCAACAGCTCCAAATGCTCCAACTACCTTTTCTTTCAACAGCTCCAATGATATTGGGCTACAATGCTACGAGTCTAAGAGACTACGAGGCTACAAGGCTACGAGTCTAAAAGGATCTAGCTGGTTCCGAGTTATACATGGCTGAGAGACTGCATGACTAAAAGACCGCATGACTACGAAACTACATGTCTATGAAGCTACATGGATACAAGTCTACTCGGCACCAACACGCAATGTACACACAGTACACACAGGAAACTGAACGTACACACAGTACACACAGGAAACGGAACGTACACACAGTACACACAGGAAATCGGAACGTACACACAGGAAACGTAACGTACACACAGGAAAACGAAATGTACACACAGGAAAACGAAATGTACAAACAGGAAAACGAAATGTACAAACAGGAAAACGAAATGTACAAACAGGAAAACGAAATGTACAAACAGGAAAACGAAATGTACAAACAGGAAAACGAAATGTACAAACAGGAAAACGAAATGTACACACAGGAAAACGAAATGTACAAACAGGAAAACGAAATGTACAAACAGGAAAACGAAATGTACAAACAGGAAAACGAAATGTACAAACAGGAAAACGAAATGTACACACAGTAAAACGAAATGTACAAACAGGAAAACGAAATGTACAAACAGGAAAACGAAATGTACAAACAGGAAAACGAAATGTACAAACAGGAAAACGAAATGTACACACAGGAAAACGGAATGTACACACAGGAAATCGGAACGTACACACAGTACACACAGGAAACGGAATGATCACACATACAGTAGCGGAAACACAGGTTTATTTGGAAATCAGGATACAAGAAATAAATCATACTTTTTTAAAATATAAATAATTCATTTTATTTTTCATTAGTACACACATGACAGTTAATCAAATGATTATTGTATGTAGCCAGCGTTCCGAAGTTCTTTAAGTATGGTCGATACTTCCACAATATGCGAGTAGTTCCCTCTACGAACAGATGCCACCATCACTCTTAGCCGGACAACCAATATTTTTGGATCTTTCCATGATGTGGAATCAATCTCTTCTGCCACCATCTTCATTGTATGTTTATTATAAATATTATGATCTCTGGTGTCTTCCGTTTTAACACCATCCTCACGGTTACTTTCATCATCTAGCCAGCGATCATCACAAGCTTGATCAGATTTATTTATTATAACACGACGTTTCCATCGCTTCGGTCTCAGGGCACCACCACATTCTTCGATCTTGTCAGCTTTAGGTTCTGCATCACAGTCTATGCCTTGTAAACAGCCTCAGAGTCACTGTAGCAATCACCGTAGAAGACAACGTCTTCACCCAGATTACTGCAAGAACTCAATATCGTTGATGTCGAAGTGTCTTCATCGTCTGTATGCTTCCTTTTCAGGAGTCCACCATTTATACAAAGTATGGAGGATCTGCTAAATATAGGCTTGAATGTATTCTCACTTTTCACAGTGTTGATACCTTCATTAGTTTCAGTCTTCCCGATACCATCAACATCCTTCAATATTTTTTTCTCGTCACGATCGGCGTGCTAAGGCTTCCATCTTTTCTATATTAATAATATTATTTGTCTTAAAATCTCCGCGTCCGTGTCACTATCACAGATGTAAATCATCATCATAGCTGTCATCAATATTATCATGAGTTGCATCAATATCACTCATTTTATGATATCGTTTCCACATTTCAGTTGTCAGAGATGTACCACAATCTATGATCTTGTGAGCTCCATTCTCATTTTCTGTAAAAGCCTATCAGTCCAGTTTTATTATTTAATCCTTCAACCCATCATCACAAACTCAATTAAATCATCTTAGTATATAGAAAAAAAAATCATCAAAGTTCCTTTCATTTAATCATAGGAACCGCATCATCCTTTCCACCTATAGTTTAGTTTCTTGAGCCCAAGAGTCTTTCATTATATATACCATACAGTGTTCTTCAAGAGATGTGGTATACTACCAGTTCTACATACAAATCCATTCTATCAATGATTTGTTTACACATTAGAAAAACCTTCACATTATTTTTACATGTTTTATTAAATTATCTCTTCGACTAAAATAATTACCACACATAGTAATTTCTACAAAGGACACTTTGTCCAAGACATTTTAACCATCATCTGTCTGAAAACAACCATGTCCCATCTATATCACAAAGTAAACGAGGGTTAGTGGAGATAGGTCAAACAAGTGCTAGTCACTCATAGGGTAAGAACCATGTGTTCGATACCTATCTCAGTCAATGTAGCATCTATGTATTTTTCTTACCTCATGTAGAAAAATATGTTCCAATGCATACGAATTTAAACTTATTCACGTGCGACCAGTCAAAAGTACATAAATTCAAACACGTCAACCTCAAAAAAAAAAAAAATCTCAAGGATAGAGGCAGAGACTACACGATCGAGACACGCATACCATCACCTGCAAATGAACATTGACCCCTCGCGCAGGAGTTGCAAGCTTGCAGAATGCTGCGGCAGTCATATTTTTGCTCGAGTCATACACACTTCACGACGCTAGTCTTTCCACTCATTTCACGTAAAACTCCAGTGAAATCGTAATCCAGCATACGTAAAGTACTTGCTGGAACCACTTCAAAGTATACATCACTGAACCAGAGCAGAAAATCAGCCTACGAATGTATATCTTGCTACCTACAAAAATAAATGTATAGCACATATACGAGAGGAGTCGATTCCTACATACCATACTCAATACTCTGATAATTATAAGCAGCAAAATATTTTAAATCAAGACCTAAGCCAGTATACATTCATTTTCCCATGTTGTAAAAATTCATGTTAGTAATCAGCAACGAAGGAGTGAGTTACTTGGACGAAGAACAGCTTTCCAAGTATCCAGAATCTTACTGATACAGACCATCCAGTGCACAAGCATACCCCGAAGTGTGGTCAATTGATAAACATTCTTTAATTTTTTAATATCACCTCCGTAGTGTACACCAATATATGACAGGTTACGATTTAAGACCATAAATTTCCCACAAGTCTGTTAGTTTTATTTCGGGGAGTAATAAATTATTTCTCAAACATAATAAATCAAGTTCCTATCAGATTTGCTCTAATGTTACGGCATTACCTGTACCAGCACATTACCAAAACATCTCCCATAAAAATCTTAAGAATGCAGATGACATACACAGTCAAAAATAATTTTAACAAAAAAAAACAGTCTTCAGCATTATTGATAAAAAAAGAATACACACAAACAAGTCAAAACGGACATTTCAAATCCAACCTAAATTACGTGACACATGTAGTTTATTGAATTAAGATAAACGATGCAGGTTAGGGAAAAATATATAAAAAATTCTTTAATTCTATAATTTATTTAAAATTTTACATTTATACACATTAAAATCTGACACTGTATATATTTTTTACATTTCGCAGTCCATGCGACATTCAATATTATTAAAATAAATTATTATAGTTCGTATTAAGAGTGAAAAAATACAAATAATTCATACAGATCACGTTACATCAGATCAGGAGTGTAACACCTTAGAGGGCCAGAAATTATGCTAGAAACCCGTCTTTAAAAAATTGTTAATGTTTTTTCAAGTAAAATTTTCGTGTAACCTGTACACCGCACTTCTCACACAGAAATTTTACACGGTCAAGATTTCTTCTGCAGCCATGCCTTTCATGGATGCGTGTACTTCGTACTCGTTCAAAACGTTTACCACAGTAGCGGCACTGATAGAGATACTCATCACAATTACCATCGCTTCCCCGATGTACAACTTGCAAATTAACTTTGCTTTTACAATGCCTAATCAAATTACTTTTGTTTGTGAAATGTACACCACATGGCTCACACGGAAATGTCAACGATTAACGTTTCTTCTACAGACATGATTTTCATGTCTTCTTGCATGTTGTCGGTATTTAAAACTTTTGCTACAGTACGTACACAGATGTCTCGTCGTTAGACCGTTAGTCACCGACGGCTCGGAAAGTATATTACTTTCAATGTGCACTGCTGTTGTAGGCGACGAAGTCCCGTATGTTGCATGAGCTGGAGATTTCCCAGTCGACATTAACAGATCATCTGTACTGGATGCCAAAGAATCTGAAGTATACACGACTGATGCAGAAGCTGGGAATTGCTCACAAAATGTTTTATTTACGAAATGCGGTGTATTTGCAGGTATCGGAGTCTCCTCTGCGTTCGATAATGAACACATTGAAGTCTCTTGTAGTGAAGAGACAGTAGATACAGCCATACATCGGAATCTCTGGAGATGGTAGCTTCGTTACTATCGGAATCTCTGGAGCTTCCCTCATCGTTGTCATAGGGATCTGCTTCGTCATCATCGCCTCCGTCGTCAGGGACCCCGGTGAAGACGTGAGACCCTCCGTCAAGATCTCTGCAGTCGTTGACCCCGCCACCATTGGGATTTGTACCGATTTCAACGTTGCTACCATTGAGTTCGGATACACATCAATATTCATATTCCAGACTTATATGCAGCCAAAGACTCGCTTAAATAACAGTGTCCGCTTGTATAATACACAAGGCAATACATCAACCATTGTTATTACTTAAAAAAAAATTAGGAATTTCAAGGAATAAGAATTTAAATTATATATTCAATCAACTAATCACACATCATACATACAAGGTTCATTTAGACCTACAAGAGGAGCAAGAGTCTGTAATCAATGGAACTTTCAGAATCCAAACAAAATTTAAACTACTCAAATGTAAATTTTATTATGTACAGCTACACATAACCTCCAACTGACTACAAATTTCTACAACACATGACTAATTTATTTTATCCGATACCAGGCTAGGTCCAAAGTCAATTTTTTTTGTACCTCTCATCTACAGTTCAGGGGAGCTTCAGTGCTGATATAGCTACAGCCAAGACATGCTCAGTACCACACATCTTCAAAATCCTAACCCTTCAAAGTCGATCCTTGTTAAGCCTTACGACAAAAGTCTCCGAAACAAGAGACCTACTCTATAATTTTACTAGACATTTTTAACCTTTCATAGCACACATCGATAAATATCTTCGTAAATAACCCAAAATATTATCAGACCACTAGCATTTGATTTATGCACATACTGTGGGTCACCAGCGTATTCATCAACACATGACCATTCAACATTAAGCTCCCCACTTACTTCCATCAGTCTACTAGGCTCCACGCAGCACACATAAACTAAAAGAAGTCAATTAACAACCTATTATTTATTTACATTCGAATATTTAACAGCATACCGTCGACTAGTAAAATAATCCTGTCAGTGAACATGTCAGCAAAGTCTACATTTATATAGAACCAGGAATCCATTGAACATTCAGAACCTAGCTACACATACACAGTGCTGGATGCAAGTTAATTCTACACTTATTTATCATCACTGACACTCATATTACATCATAGGCACTTGAGTCAACACTCATTTTCCATCATTAACATGCACACAAATGCAAATTAACCACCATCGACACTCAATGCAACCAACCACTTTCCATAATCTAATCTCAATTCGGCACTCATTTTCCAACATCAACACTCAATTCAACACTCACTTTTCATCATCGACACTCAATTCAACACTCACTTTCCATCATCAACACGCATTTTCCATAGTCGACACTCAATTCGACACTCATTTTCCATAATCGACACTCAATTCGACACTCATTTTCCTTAATCGACACTCAATTCAACACTCATTTTCCATAATCGACACTCAATTTCCATCATCGTCACCCAATTCGACACTTATTTTCCATCATCGACACTCAATTCAACACTCATTTTCCAACAACTACACTCAATTCAACACTCATTTTCCATCATAGACACTCAATTCGACACTCAATTTCCATCATCGACACTCAATTTGACACTCAATTTCCATCATCGACACTCAATTCGACACTCATTTTCCATCGATGACACTCAATTCAACACTCATTTTCCGTCATCGATACTTAATTCTACATACTCTTTCCTTCTTCAACACTAATTTTCCATCATCTACATACAGTAAAATGGAAACTTTCCACACACACACACACAGATACATATATAAATATATTCATACTCAACTCAATTCTTTAAAGTAGCATACACATGAACTTTATTAGGACATGAATAACGACACATTTTAATAACAATTTTTAAAATTATATTTATATCAAAAATACAAAAGTATAAAAATCCGTCAGTCAATACACATTACTAACTTATTATATATACCCTGAAATTCTAAGTTCATCAAGAATAGCCCACGTTTCTTTGATAACTGATACAATTTCGTCATCTTGCGAAACAAGTAAAAGTCGCAACCTGTTCGTTAACACGTTCGGGTCTTTCCACGATATATAATCAATTTCACTTGATGACACCATCTTCTTCGAATGTTTGCTGAACATATTCTGAAAATCGTTGTAATAATTATTATGATAATTTGTATCATCATCATCATCGATGCTATCCACATCTTTATCAAACACACTGACATCTTCATCTTGCATATCCCAGTATTTCGAATTTTTTGACATTGGAGTACCATCATTGGCAACAAGCTTACTTGCTAATTTTCCAAAAAAATATTCCAAAGTCCGTAGAAGTCTACTATAGGACACCTTGACACTTTTTCTGGAGATGTTACTTTCATTATCTTCTACCTTACTTATATCTCCAACACCATTTAAGCTATATACTTTCTCAAGACCTGGAGAGATTTTAACACAATCACTTTTAATACTAGGTCGATCAATTTCATTGTAAGACATACTGTCCCCGAGCATATCGTCTCCATCTTCGTACTTTATCTCCTGAACGAGCTTGGCTTTACAAGTTTTATAGTGTCTTTTTAAATTCTCTCTTCGTGTCATCCGCCTACCACACTTGTCACAACTTAGTATTTGACGGAATGGACTTTTAAAACAATCGGTCTTTTCATGTCTACGAGCATTATAGCTTTTATCAAAGTATTTGCTACAGTATGTACAATGTCCTTCAGATCGAGATCGATATTTGAGTATCGTACCTTCACTAGACTGTATGTACTCCATAATGGTTGAATAGCCACTAAAAGTATTATTTAGGTACTTCGTATTTTTATGTATGAACATTCATTAATTATTTACGAAAAAAGATTTTTTTTTTCTCATTTTGACTAAAAAACCCATGTTCCACGTAGTTTTACTACCCACCTTCATATTTCCTCATATATTATGTTGTAAAAGCATCCAAAGTTGGTTGTAGGTTACGGAATGCTCACTCACGATCTCTTGAAAAAGGTGTGCCTCCCTAGATCTCAAGAGGAAGAACATTGACCTTATTTAAAAATTAGTGAATAATATCATGACCTAGCAAGAATCACAAGATAATCTATTCACATATTATCAACCATCATGTATCAGTTGTCTGTATATGCAGTCAATGTTTGTGTGGGATGCAGGATGCTCCCTAACGATCGCAACAGAAGGAGGACTTCGCTAGAACTCAAGGGGAAGGGAAATCTTCGTGTGTGATAGCTTTTTCCATTTGTTTCAAGGCATAGTAATCGTCTGATTAATGAACTTTGGTTTTTGTGTGATTTCCTCCTGTTAAAATTATTTTTTAAGTGTTGATTTGATAATATGACTTCGGAAATTTACACGAAACTCTGAATAAAATTACCTGTCTTAGACACCAAGGACAGTACAGTTTGTCTTTCATGTTAATGCTTCTCAGATGTCTCAAAGCATATTATTTGTCTGAGTAAAGTTATTATTTTTTTTAATCCACCTGATAACAATATTGTAAGTGCTGATTTATTGACAGAATTTCACTGATTAAATTTAACTCTGAATAGAAATAACATGAGTCAGTAAGTAAAAAATTCTTCATGCAGAGATAGATCTCTCGCAAATAATCAGGAGCACTCGGCGAAATCCATCAGATGTCTAGCCAGGAATAATCAGAAACACTTGGAGAAAGCCATCAATATAATATCAAGATTAATCAGAAGCACTCGGAGAAATCCATCTGATGTCTTGTTAGGTATAATCAGAAGCACACGGAGAAAACCACCATAATATTGTCAAGAATAATCGGAAGCTCACGGAGAAAACCATCAGGGAGGATGTCGTTTATAAACATCATAAATTACCAATTTTTTTAAAAAGTCCAAATTTAATCCTGCTTAAGCAAAGAGTTCACAAGCGGGCTTGTGCTAGAACTCTCATGTTGCTTAAGCAAAGAGTTCACAAGCGGGCTTGTGCTAGAACTCTCATGTTGCTTAAGCAAAGAGTTCACAAGCTGGCTTGTGCTAGAACTCTCATGTTGCTTAAGCAAAGAGTTCACAAGCGGGCTTGTTCTAGAACTCTCATGTTGCTTAAGCAAAGAGTTCACAAGCTGGCTTGTACTAGAACTCTCATGTTGCTTAAGCAAAGAGTTCACAAGCGGGCTTGTGCTAGAACTCTCATGTTGCTTAAGCAGGATTAATTTGGACTTTTTAAAAAAATTGGTAATTTATGATGTTTATAAACGACATCCTCCCTGATGGTTTTCTCCGTGAGCTTCCGATTATTCTTGACAATATTATGGTGGTTTTCTCCGTGTGCTTCTGATTATACCTAACAAGACATCAGATGGATTTCTCCGAGTGCTTCTGATTAATCTTGATATTATATTGATGGCTTTCTCCAAGTGTTTCTGATTATTCCTGGCTAGACATCTGATGGATTTCGCCGAGTGCTCCTGATTATTTGCGAGAGATCTATCTCTGCATGAAGAATTTTTTACTTACTGACTCATGTTATTTCTATTCAGAGTTAAATTTAATCAGTGAAATTCTGTCAATAAATCAGCACTTACAATATTGTTATCAGGTGGATTAAAAAAAATAATAACTTTACTCAGACAAATAATATGCTTTGAGACATCTGAGAAGCATTAACATGAAAGACAAACTGTACTGTCCTTGGTGTCTAAGACAGGTAATTTTATTCAGAGTTTCGTGTAAATTTCCGAAGTCATATTATCAAATCAACACTTAAAAAATAATTTTAACAGGAGGAAATCACACAAAAACCAAAGTTCATTAATCAGACGATTACTATGCCTTGAAACAAATGGAAAAAGCTATCACACACGAAGATTTCCCTTCCCCTTGAGTTCTAGCGAAGTCCTCCTTCTGTTGCGATCGTTAGGGAGCATCCTGCATCCCACACAAACATTGACTGCATATACAGACAACTGATACATGATGGTTGCTAATATGTGAATAGATTATCTTGTGATTCTTGCTAGGTCATGATATTATTCACTAATTTTTAAATAAGGTCAATGTTCTTCCTCTTGAGATCTAGGGAGGCACACCTTTTTCAAGAGATCGTGAGTGAGCATTCCGTAACCTACAACCAACTTTGGATGCTTTTACAACATAATATATGAGGAAATATGAAGGTGGGTAGTAAAACTACGTGGAACATGGGTTTTTTAGTCAAAATGAGAAAAAAAAAATCTTTTTTCGTAAATAATTAATGAATGTTCATACATAAAAATACGAAGTACCTAAATAATACTTTTAGTGGCTATTCAACTATTATGGAGTACATACAGTCTAGTGAAGGTACGATACTCAAATATCAATCTCGATCTGAAGGACATTGTACATACTGTAGCAAATACTTTGATAAAAGCTATAATGCTCGTAGACATGAAAAGACCGATTGTTTTAAAAGTCCATTCCGTCAAATACTAAGTTGTGACAAGTGTGGTAGGCGGATGACACGAAGAGAGAATTTAAAAAGACACTATAAAACTTGTAAAGCCAAGCTCGTTCAGGAGATAAAGTACGAAGATGGAGACGATATGCTCGGGGACAGTATGTCTTACAATGAAATTGATCGACCTAGTATTAAAAGTGATTGTGTTAAAATCTCTCCAGGTCTTGAGAAAGTATATAGCTTAAATGGTGTTGGAGATATAAGTAAGGTAGAAGATAATGAAAGTAACATCTCCAGAAAAAGTGTCAAGGTGTCCTATAGTAGACTTCTACGGACTTTGGAATATTTTTTTGGAAAATTAGCAAGTAAGCTTGTTGCCAATGATGGTACTCCAATGTCAAAAAATTCGAAATACTGGGATATGCAAGATGAAGATGTCAGTGTGTTTGATAAAGATGTGGATAGCATCGATGATGATGATGATACAAATTATCATAATAATTATTACAACGATTTTCAGAATATGTTCAGCAAACATTCGAAGAAGATGGTGTCATCAAGTGAAATTGATTATATATCGTGGAAAGACCCGAACGTGTTAACGAACAGGTTGCGACTTTTACTTGTTTCGCAAGATGACGAAATTGTATCAGTTATCAAAGAAACGTGGGCTATTCTTGATGAACTTAGAATTTCAGGGTATATATAATAAGTTAGTAATGTGTATTGACTGACGGATTTTTATACTTTTGTATTTTTGATATAAATATAATTTTAAAAATTGTTATTAAAATGTGTCGTTATTCATGTCCTAATAAAGTTCATGTGTATGCTACTTTAAAGAATTGAGTTGAGTATGAATATATTTATATATGTATCTGTGTGTGTGTGTGTGGAAAGTTTCCATTTTACTGTATGTAGATGATGGAAAATTAGTGTTGAAGAAGGAAAGAGTATGTAGAATTAAGTATCGATGACGGAAAATGAGTGTTGAATTGAGTGTCATCGATGGAAAATGAGTGTCGAATTGAGTGTCGATGATGGAAATTGAGTGTCAAATTGAGTGTCGATGATGGAAATTGAGTGTCGAATTGAGTGTCTATGATGGAAAATGAGTGTTGAATTGAGTGTAGTTGTTGGAAAATGAGTGTTGAATTGAGTGTCGATGATGGAAAATAAGTGTCGAATTGGGTGACGATGATGGAAATTGAGTGTCGATTATGGAAAATGAGTGTTGAATTGAGTGTCGATTAAGGAAAATGAGTGTCGAATTGAGTGTCGATTATGGAAAATGAGTGTCGAATTGAGTGTCGACTATGGAAAATGCGTGTTGATGATGGAAAGTGAGTGTTGAATTGAGTGTCGATGATGAAAAGTGAGTGTTGAATTGAGTGTTGATGTTGGAAAATGAGTGCCGAATTGAGATTAGATTATGGAAAGTGGTTGGTTGCATTGAGTGTCGATGGTGGTTAATTTGCATTTGTGTGCATGTTAATGATGGAAAATGAGTGTTGACTCAAGTGCCTATGATGTAATATGAGTGTCAGTGATGATAAATAAGTGTAGAATTAACTTGCATCCAGCACTGTGTATGTGTAGCTAGGTTCTGAATGTTCAATGGATTCCTGGTTCTATATAAATGTAGACTTTGCTGACATGTTCACTGACAGGATTATTTTACTAGTCGACGGTATGCTGTTAAATATTCGAATGTAAATAAATAATAGGTTGTTAATTGACTTCTTTTAGTTTATGTGTGCTGCGTGGAGCCTAGTAGACTGATGGAAATAAGTGGGGAGCTTAATGTTGAATGGTCATGTGTTGATGAATACGCTGGTGACCCACAGTATGTGCATAAATCAAATGCTAGTGGTCTGATAATATTTTGGGTTATTTACGAAGATATTTATCGATGTGTGCTATGAAAGGTTAAAAATGTCTAGTAAAATTATAGAGTAGGTCTCTTGTTTCGGAGACTTTTGTCGTAAGGCTTAACAAGGATCGACTTTGAAGGGTTAGGATTTTGAAGATGTGTGGTACTGAGCATGTCTTGGCTGTAGCTATATCAGCACTGAAGCTCCCCTGAACTGTAGATGAGAGGTACAAAAAAAATTGACTTTGGACCTAGCCTGGTATCGGATAAAATAAATTAGTCATGTGTTGTAGAAATTTGTAGTCAGTTGGAGGTTATGTGTAGCTGTACATAATAAAATTTACATTTGAGTAGTTTAAATTTTGTTTGGATTCTGAAAGTTCCATTGATTACAGACTCTTGCTCCTCTTGTAGGTCTAAATGAACCTTGTATGTATGATGTGTGATTAGTTGATTGAATATATAATTTAAATTCTTATTCCTTGAAATTCCTAATTTTTTTTTAAGTAATAACAATGGTTGATGTATTGCCTTGTGTATTATACAAGCGGACACTGTTATTTAAGCGAGTCTTTGGCTGCATATAAGTCTGGAATATGAATATTGATGTGTATCCGAACTCAATGGTAGCAACGTTGAAATCGGTACAAATCCCAATGGTGGCGGGGTCAACGACTGCAGAGATCTTGACGGAGGGTCTCACGTCTTCACCGGGGTCCCTGACGACGGAGGTTATGATGACGAAGCAGATCCCTATGACAACGATGAGGGAAGCTCCAGAGATTCCGATAGTAACGAAGCTACCATCTCCAGAGATTCCGATGTATGGCTGTATCTACTGTCTCTTCACTACAAGAGACTTCAGTGTGTTCATTATCGAACGCAGAGGAGACTCCGATACCTGCAAATACACCGCATTTCGTAAATAAAACATTTTGTGAGCAATTCCCAGCTTCTGCATCAGTCGTGTATACTTCAGATTCTTTGGCATCCAGTACAGATGATCTGTTAATGTCGACTGGGAAATCTCCAGCTCATGCAACATACGGGACTTCGTCGCCTACAACAGCAGTGCACATTGAAAGTAATATACTTTCCGAGCCGTCGGTGACTAACGGTCTAACGACGAGACATCTGTGTACGTACTGTAGCAAAAGTTTTAAATACCGACAACATGCAAGAAGACATGAAAATCATGTCTGTAGAAGAAACGTTAATCGTTGACATTTCCGTGTGAGCCATGTGGTGTACATTTCACAAACAAAAGTAATTTGATTAGGCATTGTAAAAGCAAAGTTAATTTGCAAGTTGTACATCGGGGAAGCGATGGTAATTGTGATGAGTATCTCTATCAGTGCCGCTACTGTGGTAAACGTTTTGAACGAGTACGAAGTACACGCATCCATGAAAGGCATGGCTGCAGAAGAAATCTTGACCGTGTAAAATTTCTGTGTGAGAAGTGCGGTGTACAGGTTACACGAAAATTTTACTTGAAAAAACATTAACAATTTTTTAAAGACGGGTTTCTAGCATAATTTCTGGCCCTCTAAGGTGTTACACTCCTGATCTGATGTAACGTGATCTGTATGAATTATTTGTATTTTTTCACTCTTAATACGAACTATAATAATTTATTTTAATAATATTGAATGTCGCATGGACTGCGAAATGTAAAAAATATATACAGTGTCAGATTTTAATGTGTATAAATGTAAAATTTTAAATAAATTATAGAATTAAAGAATTTTTTATATATTTTTCCCTAACCTGCATCGTTTATCTTAATTCAATAAACTACATGTGTCACGTAATTTAGGTTGGATTTGAAATGTCCGTTTTGACTTGTTTGTGTGTATTCTTTTTTTATCAATAATGCTGAAGACTGTTTTTTTTTTGTTAAAATTATTTTTGACTGTGTATGTCATCTGCATTCTTAAGATTTTTATGGGAGATGTTTTGGTAATGTGCTGGTACAGGTAATGCCGTAACATTAGAGCAAATCTGATAGGAACTTGATTTATTATGTTTGAGAAATAATTTATTACTCCCCGAAATAAAACTAACAGACTTGTGGGAAATTTATGGTCTTAAATCGTAACCTGTCATATATTGGTGTACACTACGGAGGTGATATTAAAAAATTAAAGAATGTTTATCAATTGACCACACTTCGGGGTATGCTTGTGCACTGGATGGTCTGTATCAGTAAGATTCTGGATACTTGGAAAGCTGTTCTTCGTCCAAGTAACTCACTCCTTCGTTGCTGATTACTAACATGAATTTTTACAACATGGGAAAATGAATGTATACTGGCTTAGGTCTTGATTTAAAATATTTTGCTGCTTATAATTATCAGAGTATTGAGTATGGTATGTAGGAATCGACTCCTCTCGTATATGTGCTATACATTTATTTTTGTAGGTAGCAAGATATACATTCGTAGGCTGATTTTCTGCTCTGGTTCAGTGATGTATACTTTGAAGTGGTTCCAGCAAGTACTTTACGTATGCTGGATTACGATTTCACTGGAGTTTTACGTGAAATGAGTGGAAAGACTAGCGTCGTGAAGTGTGTATGACTCGAGCAAAAATATGACTGCCGCAGCATTCTGCAAGCTTGCAACTCCTGCGCGAGGGGTCAATGTTCATTTGCAGGTGATGGTATGCGTGTCTCGATCGTGTAGTCTCTGCCTCTATCCTTGAGATTTTTTTTTTTGAGGTTGACGTGTTTGAATTTATGTACTTTTGACTGGTCGCACGTGAATAAGTTTAAATTCGTATGCATTGGAACATATTTTTCTACATGAGGTAAGAAAAATACATAGATGCTACATTGACTGAGATAGGTATCGAACACATGGTTCTTACCCTATGAGTGACTAGCACTTGTTTGACCTATCTCCACTAACCCTCGTTTACTTTGTGATATAGATGGGACATGGTTGTTTTCAGACAGATGATGGTTAAAATGTCTTGGACAAAGTGTCCTTTGTAGAAATTACTATGTGTGGTAATTATTTTAGTCGAAGAGATAATTTAATAAAACATGTAAAAATAATGTGAAGGTTTTTCTAATGTGTAAACAAATCATTGATAGAATGGATTTGTATGTAGAACTGGTAGTATACCACATCTCTTGAAGAACACTGTATGGTATATATAATGAAAGACTCTTGGGCTCAAGAAACTAAACTATAGGTGGAAAGGATGATGCGGTTCCTATGATTAAATGAAAGGAACTTTGATGATTTTTTTTTCTATATACTAAGATGATTTAATTGAGTTTGTGATGATGGGTTGAAGGATTAAATAATAAAACTGGACTGATAGGCTTTTACAGAAAATGAGAATGGAGCTCACAAGATCATAGATTGTGGTACATCTCTGACAACTGAAATGTGGAAACGATATCATAAAATGAGTGATATTGATGCAACTCATGATAATATTGATGACAGCTATGATGATGATTTACATCTGTGATAGTGACACGGACGCGGAGATTTTAAGACAAATAATATTATTAATATAGAAAAGATGGAAGCCTTAGCACGCCGATCGTGACGAGAAAAAAATATTGAAGGATGTTGATGGTATCGGGAAGACTGAAACTAATGAAGGTATCAACACTGTGAAAAGTGAGAATACATTCAAGCCTATATTTAGCAGATCCTCCATACTTTGTATAAATGGTGGACTCCTGAAAAGGAAGCATACAGACGATGAAGACACTTCGACATCAACGATATTGAGTTCTTGCAGTAATCTGGGTGAAGACGTTGTCTTCTACGGTGATTGCTACAGTGACTCTGAGGCTGTTTACAAGGCATAGACTGTGATGCAGAACCTAAAGCTGACAAGATCGAAGAATGTGGTGGTGCCCTGAGACCGAAGCGATGGAAACGTCGTGTTATAATAAATAAATCTGATCAAGCTTGTGATGATCGCTGGCTAGATGATGAAAGTAACCGTGAGGATGGTGTTAAAACGGAAGACACCAGAGATCATAATATTTATAATAAACATACAATGAAGATGGTGGCAGAAGAGATTGATTCCACATCATGGAAAGATCCAAAAATATTGGTTGTCCGGCTAAGAGTGATGGTGGCATCTGTTCGTAGAGGGAACTACTCGCATATTGTGGAAGTATCGACCATACTTAAAGAACTTCGGAACGCTGGCTACATACAATAATCATTTGATTAACTGTCATGTGTGTACTAATGAAAAATAAAATGAATTATTTATATTTTAAAAAAGTATGATTTATTTCTTGTATCCTGATTTCCAAATAAACCTGTGTTTCCGCTACTGTATGTGTGATCATTCCGTTTCCTGTGTGTACTGTGTGTACGTTCCGATTTCCTGTGTGTACATTCCGTTTTCCTGTGTGTACATTTCGTTTTCCTGTTTGTACATTTCGTTTTCCTGTTTGTACATTTCGTTTTCCTGTTTGTACATTTCGTTTTCCTGTTTGTACATTTCGTTTTACTGTGTGTACATTTCGTTTTCCTGTTTGTACATTTCGTTTTCCTGTTTGTACATTTCGTTTTCCTGTTTGTACATTTCGTTTTCCTGTTTGTACATTTCGTTTTCCTGTGTGTACATTTCGTTTTCCTGTTTGTACATTTCGTTTTCCTGTATGTACATTTCGTTTTCCTGTTTGTACATTTCGTTTTCCTGTTTGTACATTTCGTTTTCCTGTTTGTACATTTCGTTTTCCTGTTTGTACATTTCGTTTTCCTGTGTGTACATTTCGTTTTCCTGTGTGTACGTTACGTTTCCTGTGTGTACGTTCCGATTTCCTGTGTGTACTGTGTGTACGTTCCGTTTCCTGTGTGTACTGTGTGTACGTTCAGTTTCCTGTGTGTACTGTGTGTACATTGCGTGTTGGAGCCGAGTAGACTTGTATCCATGTAGCTTCATAGACATGTAGTTTCGTAGTCATGCGGTCTTTTAGTCATGCAGTCTCTCAGCCATGTATAACTCGGAACCAGCTAGATCCTTTTAGACTCGTAGCCTTGTAGCCTCGTAGTCTCTTAGACTCGTAGCATTGTAGCCCAATATCATTGGAGCTGTTGAAAGAAAAGGTAGTTGGAGCATTTGGAGCTGTTGGAGCCATTTGGAGGCTGTTGGAGCATTTGGAGGCTGTTGGAGCATTTGGAGCTGCTGGAGCATTTGGAGCTAAGAAGTAGTCGTTGCACGTCTATGCAAAGCTAAATGTTTATAAGTTTGCTGGCTTTCGCAAGTGATTCTGTAGTAGGATAGAAATTGTGTAATAAATATTATGTTTGTAAAAGACTTTGTGGTGTTTTATTTCTCTAACCGAACGCTTTTCTGGTATTTAAATTAAATTTATTTTAGCTTCGTCCAGAATCGTGCCAAGGACCCTAGACGACCTAATTAATCAGTATATTGTTTGCAAATTTATTTTATAAATTTTTAACTTTTTCCTGAATTTTTAGTTTAATTATTACGAAAATTCCAAGATGTTGGTCTTGATGACGGATAGGATGATGGTAGTAGAGGATTTAAAGTCTCTTAAGAATTTTGAACATGGTTTATTGAAATTATTATTATTATTTTTTTCATAAAATTAAACATTATTGCATCATTCAGGGATCGAACCAAGGACTGGAGCGGATCGAATCAATATGTAAGTTAATGAGTGATTTAATTAATGAATTTTGGATTTTTTCCCGCTTTTCTAGCTACATTATTACATGATTTCAAGATGGCTGCCGAATTTCAAGATGGCGGGGGCACCTCGGTAATAAATGATTACTGCACTGTTGCGGGTTAGAATAAAATCATCCAGATGGAAATGTACTCTATAATACAAGTACACACACAAGATGGTGTACTCCGACAGGTGGTAGCTCCTGGTAGCATGTACTGAACATAAAATGTCGGATCCATGATGGACGACAAGGACAAAGTCAAATTTAAAGGACAAAGTCAAATTTCAAGGTCAAGGTCAAATTTCAAGGTCAAGGGCAAATTTCAAGGTCAAGGTCAAATTTCAAGGTTAAGGTCCAATTTCAAGGTCAAAGTCAAGGTCAAAGTTCAAGGTCAAGGACAAAGTTCAAGGTCAAGGACAAATGTGTGGTGACTAGATACTTATACTAACATGGTATCAGCACACTCTAGCGGACGAAAACAAGATGATGATCTCCAGCGGGTGATTTCAAGATGGCGGTCGTCACGAAAAGTGCAACGGTGGTTTAAAGGATTTTTTTTATTATTTAATTAGGTTGATTAATTTTTTTAATGATTTTTGAAATTTTTCCCGATTTTCTAACATAAGAATTACGGATTTTCAAGATGGCGACCATAACGATAATTGCAACAGTTACGTCTTAATACAAGATGGTGGTTCTGTCTCGAACAGGTGGTGCTATTATTACTTTAAATTAAAAAAATTACAAGTCCAAATATGCATGTTATTTTTTTTATATACCTTATTAAATTTTCAGTCTGGTACATGTCTCGATAGCCGAGCGGTTAAAGGCGTATGTTTTCCAACCTAGAGATCAGAGCTGTGATGGTTCGAATCACAGCGTTTCCAATATATTTTTCATAAAAAAATAAATTTAATATGTCGATAAGGATCATAATAGCTCTGGTAGGTAATGGAACATCGACCTTATGTGATGAGACAGAGCGACGCTGGCGCTCTCTAGGAACAAACGACGGAAACAAAGTTGTCGGTATCCAAGATGGCGACCTCCAGTGGAACAGAAAAAAAATCAAGAGCGACGATGGTGCTATCTAGGAACAAACAACTGAAACAAAGTCGACTGTATCCAAGATGGCGGCCTCCAGTGGAACAGAAAAAAATCAAGAGCGACGATGGTGCTATCTAGGAACAAACAGCTGAAACAGAGTCGTCGGTATCCAAGATGGCGGCCTCCAGTGGAACAGAAAAAAATCAAGAGCGACGCTGGCGCTATCTAGGAACAAACAGCTGAAACAGAGTCGTCGGTATCCAAGATGGCGGCCTCCAGTGGAACATAAAAAAAATCAAAAGCGACGCTGGCGCTATCTAGGAACAAACAGCTGAAACAGAGTCGTCGGTATCCAAGATGGCAGCCTCCAGTGGAACATAAAAAAATCAATATGGCGACAGAGATGAAAATTTCATCATAATGAGTGGGGCGCTCGATTTAAATATGTCGGATCCAAGATGGCCTCCGTGATCTACTTGTCCCGTTACGTTGTGTCCCGTTACGTTGTGTCCCGTTACGTTGTGTCCCGTTACGTTGTGTCCTGTTACGATGCATCCAAGATGGCGGATCCAAGATGGCGGATCCAAAATGGCCGCCGGGGTCAAGGCAAAGGTCAAAGGTCAAGGTCATCCAAGATGGCCGCCGTGACGTCACAATCCAAGATGGCGGACACCGGCTCCTCGGCTCCTCAGCCAGAAGCCGTGCGCCAGTATGCCCTATTCTATACTACTCAAATGCTCCAAACGACCTCCAAATGCTTGACAGCTCCAAAATGGCTCCAAATGCTCCAAACGGCCTCCAAATGGCTCCAACAGCCTCCAAATGCTTAACACATCTCCAAATGGCTCCAAATGCTCCAAACGGCTTCCAAATGCTTGACAGCTCCTAATGTCTCCAGCAGCTCCAAATGCTCCAAATTGCTCCAACAGCTCCAACAGCTCCAAATGGCTCCAACAGCTCAAAATGCTCCAAACGGTCTCCAAATGGTTCCAACAGCTCCAACAGCCTCCAAATGCTTAACTCAGCTCCAAATGACTCCAAATGTTCCAAACGGCCTTCAAATGCTTGACAGCTCCAAATGCTCCAAATGGCTCCAACAGCTCCAAAAGGCTCCAAATGCTTCAAAAGACTCCAAATGCTCCAACAGCTCCAAATGGCTCCATCAGCTCCAACAGCTCAAAAAAAGGCTCCAAATGCTCCAACAGCCTCCAAATGCTTAACACAGCGCCAGATACTTCAAAAGGCTCCAATTATCGCATCTGTCTTCGTCGGCATTTTCTCTTTTGCTCCCACTGCTCCAACAGCATTACGTTATATGATTCCATGGATACTTTGTTACGTAGCTACAGGTCTACGAGGTTCCAATGCATCATGTTTACGAAGCTTCCAGGACACGAGGCTACATGGCTACGAGACTACATGACTCTAACTGATTACAATAGCACCACTCAGTGGTGAGAGTTAGGTTATCTAATGCAAAGCAAATTGATGTAAGTAGTTCTGACTGTCATCAACAGATGTAGCCACGTGTCCTGGAAGCTTCGTAAACATGATGCATTGGAACCTCGTAGACCTGTAGCTACGTAACAAAGTATCCATGGAATCATATAACGTAATGCTGTTGGAGCAGTGGGAGCAAAATAGAAAATGCCGACGAAGACAGATGCGATAATTGGAGCCTTTTGAAGCATCTGGCGCTGTGTTAAGCATTTGGAGGCTGTTGGAGCATTTGGAGCCTTTTTTTGAGCTGTTGGAGCTGATGGAGCCATTTGGAGCTGTTGGAGCATTTGGAGTCTTTTGAAGCATTTGGAGCCTTTTGGAGCTGTTGGAGCCATTTGGAGCATTTGGAGCTGTCAAGCATTTGAAGGCCGTTTGGAACATTTGGAGTCATTTGGAGCTGAGTTAAGCATTTGGAGGCTGTTGGAGCTGTTGGAACCATTTGGAGACCGTTTGGAGCATTTTGAGCTGTTGGAGCCATTTGGAGCTGTTGGAGCTGTTGGAGCAATTTGGAGCATTTGGAGCTGCTGGAGACATTAGGAGCTGTCAAGCATTTGGAAGCCGTTTGGAGCATTTGGAGCCATTTGGAGATGTGTTAAGCATTTGGAGGCTGTTGGAGCCATTTGGAGGCCGTTTGGAGCATTTGGAGCCATTTTGGAGCTGTCAAGCATTTGGAGGTCGTTTGGAGCATTTGGATCCATTTGTTGCTGTTGGAGCCATTTGGAGCTGTTGGAGGCAATGACTGTTGGAGCCAATGACTGTTGGAGTCAATGACTGTTGGAGTCGATGGCTAATGGAAATATAAACTGTTGGATTCATAGACTGTTGGAGAGATTATATCCTAACTTATCATTGACGATTGCATCCTACCAAGTTGAATGAACGAGAGAATGCGCCTCCTTTTCGTTAAATGAGCTTTCGTTTTATAGAATTTCCGTTCAAACGTGCTTCGTTCTCATTAAATGCTTATACTGCGCGAACGAAGTGTAGTCATTGTGTGTGTGTGTACGTTCCGTTTCATGTGTGTACTGTGTGTACGTTCCGTTTCCTGTGTGTACTGTGTGTACGTTTCGTTTCCTGTGTGTACTGTGTGTACGTTCCGTTTCCTGTGTGTACTGTGTGTACGTTCCGTTTCCTGTGTGTACGTTCCGTTTCCTGTGTGTACGTTCCGTTTCCTGTGTGTACTGTGTGTACGTTCCGTTTCCTGTGTGTACTGTGTGTACGTTTCGTTTCCTGTGTGTACTGTGTGTACGTTCCGTTTCCTGTGTGTACTGTGTGTACGTTCCGTTTCCTGTGTGTACTGTGTGTACGTTCCGTTTCCTGTGTGTACTGTGTGTACGTTCCGTTTCCTGTGTGTACTGTGTGTACGTTCCGTTTCCTGTGTGTACTGTGTGTACGTTCCGTTTCCTGTGTGTACTGTGTGTACGTTTCGTTTCCTGTGTGTACTGTGTGTACGTTCCGTTTCCTGTGTGTACTGTGTGTACGTTCCGTTTCCTGTGTGTACTGTGTGTACGTTCCGTTTCCTGTGTGTACTGTGTGAACGTTCCGTTTCCTGTGTGTAAATTGCATGTATTGCGCGTACATTGCGTACATTGCGTGTTGGAGCTGTTGGAGCATTTGGAGCTTTATACACTTGAAGGTAGTTGGAGGAGTCTTGTACACTCGTAGAATTGTAGCCTCATAGTCTCTTAGACTCGTAGCATTCTAGCCAAATATCATTGGAACTGATGAAGAAAAAGGCTGTTGGTGTCAATGACTGTTGGAGTCACTAGACTGTTAGAATCAATAGACTGATGGAACCAATGAATATTGGAGCCAATGAATATTGGAGCCAATGACAAATGTGTTGCCTTTTCGATGATGGTGCTGCCTTTTTCGTTGTCGGTGCTTCCAGAATGTGCTTCCTTTTTGTTGATGGAGCTTCTAATTTTAATGTTGTTTTGACTCTAGTATTATAATAAATTGTTCTTGATTTGACTAGCGTATTATTCCATACGGTGCATGTATATAAGCGAGTCCTAGACAGCAGGACGCTCAGTTTTGTTACTGACGTCGGCGGTGTAAGGATCACCTAGTTTGTTTAATCTGGTGCATAAATCGCGTAATTACCTGTTCTTGCGAACTCGATGTCATCTTTACCGACTCTAACGTTGAACTCGGAGGTTGTACCATCGTCTACGGGAACCTTGACGACAGCTACGACGGAGAAGGAGCAGATCCCGTTGGCAACGATGACGTCAACATTGGAGGAGATTTCAACAGATGTGATACCACCGTCATCCGAAGTTTCATCGTCAGCAATGGATTCTTCAACTAATGAAGAGCGTACATTGCATCAGTGCAAATACTGTGACGCATCATTTACTATCACCTCAAATGCTCGCAGACATGAAAGAAGCAGTTGTTCTAATAATGTTAAAAGAATACAATTTCAGTGCAATAAATGCAAAAAACTAATTTCACGTCTTGATAGCTTACATCTTCATTATAAAAAATGCTCCGAGAAAGTTAAGTGTGAGTATAATGAACATGGTTCTTGTTTTGACTCATGTGTTGTACCGACTGATGAGTCTATATAAGTGAGACCCTGGTGATATGGACTTCAGTCCGTCTCTGGCTGCGGTAATGAACGGATCGGATAGACATTTAAAGTCATGTAAAAGGCTTAGTCCGTACAATAAGAAGACTGTTTGAAACGAGGAATCCAAAAGGCTTTGGTAATTTGTCAGTGTTTTTTTGTACTTGTAGTAGTGTATTGAATTTATGTAATAAATTTTTTTAAAAGAACTTGTGGTGTTTTTATTTTCTCAAACCTAACACTTTTTTAGTATTTTTTTAAATTAAAGTTGTTTTGTATCGGGCAGGGATCGAACCAAGGATCTTAGTCGATCTAATCAATCATTAAATGGATTACAAATTTATTTAATGAATTTTGAACTTTTTCTCGAATCTCTAGCATTAAAATTACACATTTCCAATATGGTGGTCTTGACGTCTGATAGGATGGTGGTCGTAGAGGATTTAGAGTCTCTTTATGAATGTTGAACATGGTTTATTGAAATTATTATTTTTTAAATAAGATTAACCATTATTGCATCGATCGGGTATCGAACCAAGGATAGGAGCGGATCGAATCAATATGTAAATTAATGAGTGCTTTATTTAATGAATTTTGGAACTTTTCCCGAATTTCTAGCTAAATAGTTACGGATTTTCAAGATGGCGTCCAAATTTCAAGATGGCGGGTGTCACAGTAATAAATGATTACTGCACTCTAGCGGATAAGAACTAAACTAACATGGCGTCAGCGCACTCTCGCCGACGAAAACAAGATGGTGGTCTCCAGCAACGAAGACAAGATGGTGGACATGACGTCATACTAGGTGACGATATATATGCTTTAAGAAAAGTGGTGGGAGTCAGTCTGCCAAAAGTCACCACGGGGGAAGGATCGGTCGCCATTTTTATTTTTTTTGTGCACGTCGGGTTCGAACTGAGGACTCCGAGCTCCGTGTCGTTAATGTATGATTTTTAAATATTTTTTATTAAATTTTTATTAATTGAATTTTTTTATAAATTTTAAAAAAAATTTCATTAAAATCGGATAATAAATAAAAAAAGTTAAAGATGGCAGCCGTAACGGAAAATGCAACGGTGACGTCATCATCCAATATGGCGGAAAACACATCACCGGAATTTTCTAGAACACAATGACGTCATCCAAAATGGCGGATCCAATATGGCCGTCGAGGTCAAGGTCAAGGTCAAAGGTCAAGGTCACATCCTGATAGAGGCTTAACTGAGGCTTGAGTTAAGGATGCTTAAGCCTCTATCAGGACATTTCTAGCCGTTGGGATTTTTGAGGAATAAAACGGGAAATTTTCCCTCGAAACGGGAATTTTTCCCTCGAAAACGGGAAATTTTTTCTTAAAACGGGAAATTTTGAGTCATTTTGAGTCATTTTGAGTCATTTTTGAGGAATTTTGAGGAATTTTTGCCGCCGTGACGTCACAATCCAATATGGCGGACACCGACACCACACACCACGCGCCGGCGCCAGTCCCAGCTTGCCCTATTCTATACTACTTAAACCCAATGATGAACCTAAACAGGTATTATGGACAACGCAATGAAGACAGCACAGACAAACTAAATATCAGACATCATAAGAACTCCGAGTAAGGAAATTAGTCATGAAACAGTTAATTAAAGCACAGACGAACACATTGGGTTAATAACGACGAGACAGTTTCAAGAATAACAGTAAAGCAGGCAGACAGCATAACCTGGCCAATGCAGGAAATATACGAACACAACGATGAAGATAAACAGATATTATGGACTACGACAACGACGAACACAGTAGATTTCCTATGACAAAACTTTTGCTACGTCTTGGGAACTATAATATGTACCCATCATTAGGCACAAACATACTGATGAACGTAAACAAATATTTGTATGCTGTCTCGAGGTTGATGGCATGCTAGTTAAACTCAAGTAAGAGCACAGCAATAACTGTATTGGTTAAGTGCTGTGTTACTTCGTTATGAGTTTTTTTTCATCATTGCCTTATTCGTAAATGTGGTGTTTGTTGAGTAGGTTTATGGTTACTCCAAAAACCCTACTCCCTTCCTTATATTAATTTAAGCGAAATTCTAGTACCACAAAAAATTTACTTTCCATGTCATCCCACATTAAATATTTAACGTTAGTGAATAATTAACCAAAGCCCCCTCATATAACAGTTTGAAATTACAGTGAATTTATGGACCTTTACGGATACTTCATCTCAAACAAAGTGTTCACCAATAACTTACCACCACTTTGCCAGACGCCTCCTCTGTCGACTGGACGGCCATACGTGTTAATTTTGTGGTGTGGTCAAATAGGGATTGTGCTATGGTTTACATTTTTACAAGGTATATACTTGGAAACTCAGTTTCCAACGATATCACTTGTAAAACTGTAATCTTACAATGTTCTTCTTGCAGTTGTGCAAGTGATAATGCTGGCAACTGAGTTTCCAAGGATGTGTAAACATCTTAGCCTTCGATATACGACATTTGGTAGGAGAAATTTCGTGAATGGAACGGAAGTCCCATGTGTAACAACGATGCTGCTATGGATGGCGTGAATTTTAACAATATTGACAGTATTTTAATAAAATTCTTGGTCGAAAATCAGTTCCCAAACTGGGTTTTAATATTTTTCAAAAACTTTTTTTTTTTTTGCTTTTATCGTAGCCGTTTCATTATATAGTTTAAATTCTCGCGGCGAGTGTGGAAACTATATGTGATACGCGTTAAGAAATGTTATTGAAAAAAATCACATATTTAAAACGCTCGTTATTACCTATTTTAAAAAATTCTAAGCGTAATTCCGTAACCAAACTTCGTATTATAAATTTATTTGAGAACACAAGAATTTTCTCGTTACCGAGGTTAGATGCTTACACTTCACTAGCGAGTACTAAAAGAATCCGCACACTTTTTTTTTTCAGTGATACGTGTCACAAATTTGACAGTTTTAAAAACGAGCACAAGCGATCCATGTATCCAACTATCACTTTTGTTGTGTAAACAAACATCACGTGTTTCTTCGCGAATAACAGTTGGAAAGAAATGGTGCTACTTTCGAGGAATGTCCAATTCGCGATAGTGTGCGACACAGAACTGTACCCCGGTGAAGGATGGGGGTTAACTCAGTTACGTCAGCTGCGACGGAGAGGGAGACCTGTTACATCGTTCGCGTGACCGTGCGTTGTTTGTTCGGCTTTATTCGCGATCGGCGCGCGGGCATTAATCACTCTGCTGGATGCCTTGAAAACTACGTGTGGCAATGAAGTTAGCTTTCAAACATCCCGTTTGTCAAGACTTGCTAACGGGCGGACGACGAGTACCATGCCCGCCGAACTCATCGCCGAGCAGAGAGTAGGTGTCACGCCGGCTCACGATTTTCACTGCTGCGAAGTTAGTGTGTTTCGTGAAAAATAACAATAAACACATGTTTTAAATTAATTCGCACATTTTGCTAAATATATAAGGTGTGTTTGCTGGCGTGTTCTGTTTCTCAAGCACGTCCAAACGACGCAACCGGCATGAAAGACATTTCGCTTGCGAAAGAAACAACGATTACCCGTAATAACTTAAAATTAAATGCTAAATCACAATTGCTTCACTGTATATTTTTTTTATAAATGTAACAGGAATATTCATGTAACATTTACAGATATATGTTATTTGTACATTTAGATGGGTTCGCAGTAATATTGGGTTCGGATTGTTACCCGGGAATTTATGCTTTGTTTTGTTCCATTACTTCCAGTAGTTCAAGTTATCTGCAAACCGCTCCCTTAACAGTTTTCCAGTATTAACTGCGCTCATTAATAAGCAAAATGAAACAAAATAAAATAAATTTTTGAATATTCTATTATCTTTTACATGGTTTAAAAAATAATGTTTGTATGAAACCGCAATTATAATATATAATTATGCGCCCATTTTCGTAAGAAATACTCAATATTATCTTTAAAAAACGTATATCATATATGCAGAAATAACCATAACTATGTTTTGTACAGTGTTTTAATAACTTTCTTGTGGTATCACAAATTATTTTTTAACAACTGGTTTTCAAAGAAATCTTTTTTAAAAATACAGGTTTTTTTGTGTAAGTTGTTGCCTTATGTTTATCATCCCCGTTTCACATTCACGATTGCTTTCTCTGTACGTACCTATAACGTAAGTGTTACCGTTAAAGAATCTAACAAAGTATGACGACATTAATATATCTTCGAGAAGTTAAAAAAAAACAAAAACTCAGAAATTTTGAATTCAATTTAGAATTCTAACCGGCACAGGAAAATTTATTAATTTTTGTTTATCAGAAAACTTAAAAATGACCCAAATTAAACATCTGTAGCAACGACATGAGAATAGTAAACATTAAGCATTTTTACCAAGAATTATTTTACAATTTCATATTCGTAACATGTAAATTTTATATATTTTTTTATCGAATCAAAAGAACAAAAAATTTCAAATGTATGCCAATATTTATTTTGTAATAATACACTGCAATAAATTGAACTTGCTGAATGGCTTTTATTCAGTTCCGTAATAAAGTAACAGCGACGAACCATTCAAATAGTTGAGTGAGGCTTTCCGTACTCGCAAGAGATGTGTAGCATTTAACCTCGGTAACGAGCATATTCGTGCGTTCTTATGCTGCTAATACACTTAAAATACGAAAATCGGACACGAAAATTAACTCAGAATTAATACCGAGCGTGATATATTTTTTACGCAAATTTTGTTTTCAACTGCGTATCTGGACACGAACCACACGTAGTTTCTGCACCCGCTTGTAGAATTCTTTGCTGGAGCAGCTTTGTTGACAATCGAATAATTCGATTTTGCAGAACGAAAGGTTAAACTATATAATGAAACGGTTCCGGTAAATGCGAAAAAAAAAATACTCGAAAAAAATACTAAACCCCAGCTTGGACCCGATTTTCAACAAGTAATTTTATTAAAATATTTCCCATCTTGTTTTGATTCATTAAACAGATAATACTTTAAAGATTCCCTTTTGTCTTTATAAGATTTGTGAGCTTTATGGTTCGTGCTGATGGCAGCACAGTTGGTTCCACATTTCCGTTCCACGCAACTCCCGTTCCGTTCGCCAAAAAAATGTTCCCACCGAACGCCGTGCAACCGATGCGTCAACAAGTTTGTTGAGTTTTCCAGCCAAGTGGACATGAGATCCGCTCTCTTGGCCGCGGAGCCCGCGCGAGGCAGGAGGACAGCGGGGACCGGGACTCGAACCCGCGACGCGGCGGGGCTCGAAGACCGCCGCCCCCGGTGATGAAGCCGTCCGCCGCTGCAGACAGCAACAACAAGAAGAAGAAGAGGAGAAGCCGCGGCGGAAGAATAAAAAGAAAAGAAGTAAAGAAATGTGATCTCGGCGACCGGCCCCCGGGGACCAGGTGTGGTCGCAGTAACGATGACGCGCCGCGGGCAAAGTTTCGCAGTCAGTCGGCGGGGCTGCGAGGTCAGGTCCGCACCGGACCCCGCTGTGTCGGTCATTCCAGTCGCCAAGCGCCAGCCATACCTACCTTGTAATTAAAAGTATTCGGATCCGTAATCGATTATCAGAACAGGGAATTTCGGAACTAGTATTCAACGGATTCGAGAATTCCCCGTACTTTCGGTACCAGATAGTTTGTCTTCTTCTGCTTCTTCTTCTTCTTCTTCTTCTTCTTCTTATTATTATTATTAATGTTGTATCAGTCGGCGATTGAAGTAGTAATAGTTTTGAACAATTAAACACATTTTAAGTGACGAAAAGTAAAACAAATAAACATCTGTGTTAGAATTTTTTTATTCCCAGCCTTAGTCTCGATCTTTAATTTTGAAAAAAAAATTAACATTTAAACAAATAATTGGTTTAAAGCATGCAAAATCACAGAATTATTAACTTAAAATATTTTTTTTTCATACAAACTTTAAAAAAATATATATATCGTTATGTAGAGAACACTGCCGCAACATCCCCCGGCACTGGCAGCACGCAGCAGTCCGCACACCGCCTGGCGACCGAGGAGCACAGACTCTCCCCTCCCCCGCCCGCAGAGATCCCACGCCTGAGGAGAGTGTCGGATGGCGCGCTATAAAAACTAAATTTTATGATGTCGATGTCGATTGCCTAAAGTACCGAAAGAACCGGGAATCGATTTTAAATTCCCGGGTCTTTTACTACATCAGAAGAACCGGGAATTCCCGGTACTTTCGGGATCGGTATTTCCCGTATCTGAATCCTACTTGTAAAATACCAATCGTTTGCTTCTGCACTGGATGGCTGTGATTGGTGTGTTGGCAGTAAACATGTGCCTGAAATAAACCCAGCCAACCACGGTACAGACAATGCTACAAAGTTTTAACCCACAGCTGGTCTGGAAATCATTTAGAGAACATTACCCTAACGACCCGTCTCTTTCATTTGTTGTTGGGTCACATTTATTCTCACCATGTATTTGGTGAAATATTTTTGGAGATGTTAAATGTCATTCAAATGAACATTACTAAGAAAACTTACGTCACGTTGCTAGGTAATATTTAGTAAATATCTGTTAAGAAAATTTAAGGCGAAACATAAAAATTCGGTATTGATAAATGAACAGAAAAAGCCCTCAAGCAAACAGTAATGGTAAGAAAATGAAGAGGTCAACTCGGCGTGTGTAACCGAGCCTTAAGGCGCCCGCCTACCCAGCGCGAAGTTGTGCTGCGAGGTGCATGACATACTGAACGTTGTTGCAAGGTCATCCTGGACGTATCCACGATTTGCTTTCTCACGTAAAGAAATCTCAAAACTATGCGGAGTGCCTACTTTCAAGACGTTTGCCGTTTTTCATGTTTCTTTGGAGCATTTCAACGTGGCCAAAAATGGGCTTTTATGCACTGATGTCACCTAAAACTCTACATATAAATTTCTTCGAAACTTCTCAATGTTCGTTTCACACGTTCTGACGATACGGTTATATTGCCATTCCTTAAAATCGCTTCAATTAAGTATGCATATAAATATAGATAGCTGTGTCCAAAAAAATTGTTATTGTGCTCCTTAAAGGGGTTCTCTTTAATGTAAATTACTTATAAGATTATTTACATTACATTACATGTGCGTTGTACAACTTTATATAGGTTATAAACAGTTTAAAATAATTTTAAGTATAAAGGAAAAACAATAGCGTATACTGTAAAAGTAAAACTTGCACTTGCACAGTTTATTAATTTCTCTAATTTCTAAACGTACCTCTCCTAGAAGAATACTCAATCAAGTTACTATAAGCGGTCAGCTGTGTCTTGAATTTTGAACCATGCTGTGCCGTCCTGCTGTTGTATATGTGTGTTTGTGTTTCAAGCGTGCCTTAACTGGAGCATGGTATTCAGTAATAGCCAGCAATTACCACGCGGCATACGTCATACATACTATTTGCTCCACAATTCCATTGTCTCTGTGTCCGCGCTCCGCCATACGCCCGCCTCTGAGCAGTGTCGGTGAAGGTTGTCCCGCGTGGTGTGTCTGGTTCCGATTCAACGAGCCAACAACAGCGTAGGATCGGCCATCTGACTGTTTCACTTCCTTCTTTCGGGGCCCCGGACGTCTGCGGGGTGTTTTGCCGACTGGAACACGAAATAGTGCTGTGCCTCTTGAACGACAGTTGTGAGCTGTAACGTTTCGCTAGCTTCAGCCTGAGAGTCGCAGATGACAAATGTTCTTCTGCCTCTCTCTTTTACAAACCATTCGTTAATAACCGAAAATATGCGTTATATACCCCAGGATATCATTTTCTCTAGAACCCACGACAATTTTTGGTATTTGATTCCGTTACAGGTTGGATTTTAAAAGCTCGTTCGTGTTGTCTAGTGTTGTGTATGTTTTGTATTCGTGAATATTTCATACAGTTTTCGGCAAGCAGCACAGCTTACTGAGGCGAGTTTCAAGGGCAGTGTAACTCGACAGTCAACTGTGTGATGCAGTCATGTAAAGGAGAAAAAATGTTGCTCTTTGATGTATGGAGACACTTGTGTTCCGTGAAAATGTTTATTTTTTTATCAAGGTTTTCCTGAAACCTATGTGACTCCTTCTTAGAGTGCTGTCTAATTATGTAGATACTCTCCAACTGATGAGAGTAGTATAGGTTAGCCGGAACTGGCGCAGGGTCCAGGGTGAGGAGCCGAGGAGCCGACCGCCATATTGGATTGTGACGTCACGGCGGCCATCTTGGATGGTTGTGACCTTGACCTTTGACCTTGACCTTGACATTTGACCTTCAAAATGTGTCAAAATCGTCCAAAATTGGGCAAAATTTACCCAAAATTCCTCAAAAATCTTCAAAATTTCCATTTATGTGGAAAAAAATTCCGCCAAAAAATCTCAAAAAATTCCACAATTCAAAAATTAGGATTTCGAAAATCCTCAAAAGCCGTCTTGCCTTAGAAAGAACCCAAATTCCTGAAAGTGGCTTAAGCATCCTTAGAGCTAGCCGCTTTAAGCCGCCAAGGTCATGACCTTGAAAATTAGGATGCCATGGTAGCCATATTGGATGATGACGTCACCGTTGCAATTTTCGTTACGGTCGCCATCTTTAACTTTTTTATTTATTATCCGATTTCAACGAAAATTTTTTTAAAATTTATAAAAAAATTCACTTAATAAAATTTTAATAAAAAATATTTAAAAAACATACATTAACGACACGGAGCTCGGAGTCCGCGGTTCGAACCCGACGAGTGCAAAAAAAATTAAAAATGGCGACAGGTCCTTCCCCCTAGGTGGCTGCTGGCAGACTGACCCCCACCACTTTTACCAATGCACATATACCATCAGGTAGTATGACGTCATGTCCGCCATCTTGTCTTCGATGCTGGAAGCCATCATCATTGTATCGTCGGCTAGAATGCGCTGACGCCATGCTAGTTTAATTCTTACCCGCTAGAGTGCAGTAATCATCTATTACTAAGGTGTCCGCCATCTTTAAATTTGGACGCCATCTTGAAAATCCGTATTTATTTAGCTAGAAATTCGGGAAAAATTCCAAAATTTATTAAATAAATTTGCAATCAATATACTGATTGGCCCGGTCAGTTCCTATCCTTGGTTCGACACTCGATCGATGCAATATATTTTTTATTTCATGTAAAAAATAATAATTTCAATAAATCATATTCAAAATTCTTAAAGAGACTTTAAATCCTCTACTACCATCATCCTATCAGACATCATGTCCGCCATCTTGGAAAATTCGTAATTGACTTTTTAATTCGGAAAAAGTTCAAAATTCATTAAATAAATTTGCAACCAATAAAATGATTAGTTAGATCGACTAAGGTCCTTGGTACGATTCGGAATGAAGATGAAAAAAAAATAAACATAATATAATAGTGGCAGGTCCGAGAAATAAAACAACACAAGTTCTTTCACAAAATAAACTTTATTACATAATTTCTACTTTACTACACGAACACTTGCGAAAGCCAGCAATCTTATAATCATTTAGGTCCGCAGCGGAGTGAAATGACTAATTCTTAGCTCCAATCGGCTTATACTAGAAAGAGTCCAGCCAGAACCTTTACAGACATAGTCCTCCTCTTCCTGACAGAGTTTCTGGATACCGTTTTTAACAGTATGCTTCACATCGTCAGAACTGTAAATTACTGCAGCCGATGTCTTGAATGCACACTTCTTCACTTCGTCTTCGAATGGATACGGCTTTCCATATATACAGTCCAACCACAAGTTGTATTTTAATGGACCGTTTGTTGCTACATCATCAGTAAGCTGATTGATTATGTTCTCTTTGATATCATCAAGAAAATTACAAATGTCTTTCGACTCACCTAACATATTTAGATAATAGTAGTCTTTCAATGTCCCACGAAATGCAGACTGCGCCAAGTAGAACCCATTATCATTCACTTGTAATGCGCCGAACACAGTCTTAGGTTTATTTTCATGTTCAGACGTCATACCAATCGGTTGCTGCACATCGGTTTTCTTGCTTGTTCTCTTACGAGTCTCCAATCTAAAGCGAGGAGTCGAAGTTTCTACAGGTAGTTCTTCAGTAGACACACGAACTTTACCGTTGCATTTTTTCACATGTCGTCGCAAACTGTCAATACGTGTAAACCATTCATGACACCCATCACAGCGAAACTTTATACGAGATGGATTCTTCTTGCATTTACTCCGCTCATGTCTTCGTGCATCATGAGAAAATGCGAACGACATATCACAGTAGCTGCAAGGATACCGTGGTGATGAAGACGATCCTTTCAGACCCGAACCAGATGATGTTGTTGCAGCAGTTACACCATCTCCAGGCATACTCTTATGAACATCAATACATCGTTGTTGCACCGAAACCTTTACTTTCTGTCGCACAGCAGGACCTTTACATGTCTTCATGTGCGTTTTCATATTATCTTGTCTTGCAAATTGCTTGTGACATTTCTCACAAACAAACATTTTACGATAAGGGTTCTTAGCACATTCTCTCCTCTCGTGTCGTCGAGTATTGCTGCTGTTTGTGAAAATCTTGTCACAGTAACAGCACCGATGTTCGTTAGTCGTTGTTGAATCACCAGTCATTGAAGTTTCCATCGAGGGTGAAACGAAGTTCGACGAGTTTTCCTGCATAGTCAGCACCACCGGCATTAAAGTCTCTCCTGCTGACGGTATCGCGACTGTTGAAATCTCCTCTTTTGATGACGTCGTCTTTGCCGACGGGATCTGCACCTTCTCCACCGTAGCTGACGTCAGGGTTCCCGTAGACGATGGTGCGTCGTCCATCAAGCTCAACGTTTTAGATCGTAAAGATGCCATCGAAGTCTCAAGAACAAGCAATTACACGACGTATGCACCTGATGAATCAAACTAGGTGATCCTTACACCGACGACGTCAGTAACAAACTGAGCGACCTGCTGTCCAGGACTCGCTTATATACACGCACCGGTTGGAATAATACTCTAGTCAAATCAAGAACCAATTACTATAATACTCGAGTCAAAACACCATTGAAAGAAGAAGCGTACCAAAATAAGGTAACGCATTTGGAAACAAATTCATCAAATGAAATGAACACGCAATGTACACACAGTACACACAGGAAAACGAAAAGTACACACAGGAAAACGAAATGTACACACAGGAAATCGGTACGTACACACAGTACACACAGGAAACGGAACGTACACACAGGAAAACGAAATGTACAAACAGGAAAACGAAATGTACAAACAGGAAAACGAAATGTACAAACAGGAAAACGAAATGTACACACAGGAAAACGAAATGTACAAACAGGAAAACGAAATGTACAAATAGGAAAACGAAATGTACAAACAGAAAAACGAAATGTACAAACAGGAAAACGAAATGTACAAACAGGAAAACGAAATGTACAAACAGGAAAACGAAATGTACACACATGAAAACGAAATGTACACACAGGAAAACGAAATGAACAAACAGGAATATCGAAATGTACACACAGGAAATCGGAACGTACACACAGTACACACAGGAAACGGAACGGTCACACATACAGTAGCGGAAACACAGACTTATTTGGAAATCAGGATACAAGAAATAAATCATTCTTTTTTAAAATATAAATAATTCATTTTATTTTTCATTAGTACACACATGACAGTTAATCAAATGATTATTGTAAGTAGCCAGCGTTCCGAAGCTCTTTAAGTATGGTCGATACTTCCACGATATGCGAGTAGTTTCCTCTACGAACAGATGCCACCATCAGCCTTAGCCGGTCAACCAATATGTTTGGATCTTTCCATGATGTGGAATCAATCTCTTCTGCCACCATCTTCCTTGCACGTTTATTATAAATATTATGATCTCTGCTGTCCTCCGTTTTAACACCAACCTCAGGGTTACTTTCATCATCGAGCCAGTGATCATCACAAGCTTGATCAGATTTATTTATTACATCACGACGTTTCCATCGCTTCGGTCTCAGGACACCACCACATTCATCGGTCTTGTCAGCTTTAGGTTCTGCATCACAGTCTTAGATCACGTCGCCAGCTTCAGAGTCACTGTAGCAATCACCGTAGAAGGCATCGTCTTCACCCAGATTACCGTATAAGAACTCGTTATCGTCGATGTCGAAGTGTCTGCATCGCCTTCATGCTTCCTTTTCAGGAGTCCATTATTTTTACAAAGTATGGAGTATCTGCTAAATATAGGCTTGAGTGTATTTTCACTTTTTAAGGTGTTGATACTTCCATTAGTTTCAGTCTTCCCGAAACCATCAGCATCCTTCAATATTTGTTTCTCGTCACGATCGGCGTGCTACGGCTTCCATCATTTCTATATTAATAATATTATTTGTCTTAAAATCTCCGCGTCCGTGTCACTATCACAGACGTAAAGACATCATCTTCGTAGCTGTCATCAATATTGCCATGAGCTGCATCAATATCACTCATTTTATGATATCGTCTCCACATTTCAGTTGTCAGTGATTTACCCGCAATCTATGATCTTGTGAGCTCCATTCTCTTTTTCTTTAAAAGCCTATGTGTCCAGTTTTATTATTTAATCCTTCAACCCATCATCCCAAACCCAATTAAATCATCTTAGTATATAGAAAAAAATCAACAAAGTTCCTTTCATTTAATCTTAGGAACCGCATCATCCTTTCCCACCTATATTTTAGTTTCTTGAACCCAAGAGTCTTTCATTATATATACCATGCAGTGTTCTTCAAGAGATGTGGTATACAACCATTTCTACATAAAAATCCATCCTATCGATGATTTGTTTACACATAAAAAAACCTTCATGTTAGTTTTACATGTTTTATTAAATTATCTTTTCAACTAAAATAATTACCACACATAGTAATTTCTACAAAGGACACTTTGTCCAAGACATTTTAACCATCATCATCTCTCTGAAAACAACCATGTTCCATCTATATCACAAAGTAAACGAGGGTTAGAGGAGATGGGACAAACAAGTGCTAGTCACTCATAGGGTAAGAACCATGTGTTCGATACCTATCTCAGTCAATGTAGCATCTATGTATTTCTCTTAGCTCATGTAGAAAAATATGTTCCAATGCATACGAATTTAAACTTATTCACGTACGACTAGTCAAAAGTACATAAATTCAAGCACGTTAACCTAAAAAAAAATTCTCAAGGATAGAGGCAGAGACTTCTCGATCGAGACATGCCTACCATCACCTGCAATGAACATTGACCCCTCGCGCGGGAGTTGCAAGCTTGCAGAATGCTGCGACACTCATATGTTTTGCTCGAGACATGCATACATCACGCCGCTAGCCTTCCAACTCAGTGCACGTAAAACTCCAGTGAAATCGTAATCAAGCTCATGTAAAGTACTTGACGGAACCACTTCAAAGTATACATCACCGAACCAGAGCAGAAAATCAGCCTACGAATGTATATCTTGCTACTATAAAAAAAATTTGTAGTTTATATAACAGATTCAAACCCAATAGCATACTCCTTACGCTGATAATTATAAGCGGCAAAATACTTCAAATCATGACCCCGGCTAGTATACATTTTTTTCGTGAACCCTAAATTCATGTTAGTAATCGGTACAAATGTGTGAGTAATTCGGACGAATAATCGCTTACCAAGTATCCAGAATCTTACTGTTACAGCCCAGCCAGTGCACCAGAGTACCCCGAAGTGTGGTCAATTGATAAACATTCTTTAATTTTTTAATATCACCTCCGTAGTGTACACCGATATATGACAGGTTACGATTTAAGACCATAAATTTCCCACAAGTCTGTTAGTTTTATTTCGGGAAGTAATAACTTATTTCTCAAAAATAATAAATCAAGTTCTTAGTCAGATTTGCTCTAATGCTACGGTATTACCTGTACCAGCACTTTACCAAAACATCTCCCATAAAAATCTTAAGAATGCACATGGCATACTCAGACAAAAATAATTTTAGCAAAAAAAAAAAAAAAACAGTCTTCATCATTATTGGTAAAAAAAATAATACACACAAACAAGACATAGCGCGCATTACAAATTCGACCAAAATTACGTGTCACATGTAGTTTATTGCATTAAGATAAACGATGTAGGTTAGGGAAAAATAAATAAAAAATTCTTTACTTCTATAATTTATTTAAAATTGTACATTTATACACATTAAAATCTGACACTATATATATATCGTATCCATTTCTCAGTCCGTGCGACATTAATTTTTATTAAAATAAATTATTATAGTTCGTATTAAGAATGACAAAATACAAATAATTCATACAGATCTCGATACATCAGTTCAGGAGTGTAACACCTTAGAGGACCAGAAATTATGCTAGAGACCTTCCTTTACAAAATTTATAATGTTTTTTCAAGTAAAATTTTCGTGTAACCTGTATACCGCACTTCTCACACAGAAATTTTACACGATCAAGATTTCTTATGCAGCCATGCTTTTCATGGATACGTGTACTTCGTAGTCGTTCAAAACGTTTACCACAGTAGCGGCACTGATACAGATATTCATCGCAATTATCATCGCTTCCCCGCTGTACAACTTGCAAATGAACTTTGCTTTTACAATGCCTAATCAAATTACTTTTGTTTGTGAAATGTACACCACACGGGTCACACGGAAATGTCACACGATTAGCGTTTCTTCTACAGACATGATTTTCATGTCTTCTTGCATGTTGACGGTATTTAAAACTTTTGTCACAGTAACAGCACCGATGTTCGTTAGTCGTTCTCGAATCACCAGTCATTGAAGTTTCCATCGAGGACGAAACGAAGTTCGTAGAGTTTTCCTGTGTAGCCAGCACCACCGGCATTAAAGTCTCTCCTGCTGACGGTATCACGACTGTTGAAGTCTCCTCTTGTGATGACGTCGTCGTCGTTGCCGACGGGATCTGCACATTCTCCGCCATAGCTGACGTCAGGGTTCCCGTAGTCGATGGTACAACATCCATCAAGTTCGTCGTTTTAGATGGTAAAGATGCCATCGAGTTCACAAGAACAGGTAATTACGCGTCTTATGCACCAGAAGAATCAAACTAGGTGATCAGTACACCGTCGTCGTCGCCAGTAACAAACTGAGCGACCTGCTGTCTAGGACTCGCTTATATACATGCACCGGTTTGAATAATACGCGAGTCAAATCAAGAACCAATTACTATAATACTCGAGTCAATACATCATCCATTGTTATTACTAAAAAAAAATAGGAATTTCAAGGAATAAAAGTTTAAATTATATATTGAAACAACTAATCTCTCATCCTACATACACGGTTCATTTAGACTTACTAGAAGGATTAAGAGTCTCTGAACAATGGAACTTTCAGAAACCAAACATAATTTAAACTATGTACCCAAATTTAAATTTTATTATGTACAGCTATACATAACCTCCAACTGACTCCAAATGACTACAACACATGACCAAAATAATTTATACGATACCGGGCTAGGTCCAAAGACAATTTTTTTTGTACCTCTCATCTACAGTTCAGAGGACCTTCAGTGTTGATATAGCTACAGACAAGACATGCCCAGTACCATACATCTTCAAAGCCATCAAAGTCGATCCTTGTTAAGCCTTATGACAAAAGTCTCCAAAACAAGAGTCCTACTCTATAAGTTTACTATACACTTTTATGCCTTTTCATAGCACACATCGATAAATATATTCATAAATAACCCAAAATATTATCAGACCACTAGCATTCGATTTACGCACCAACATATTCATCAACACAAGTCCATTCTACATTAAGCTCCTCACTTATTTTCATCAGTCTACACTCAGCACACAAAAACTAAATGAAGTCAATTAACAACCTAGTATTTATATACATCCAGTCATTTAACAGCATACCGATGGCTAGTTAAATAAGATTGGCAGTGAACATGTTAGCAAAGTTTAAATTTATATAGGACCAGGGACCCATTGAACCTTCAGAACCGAGCTACACATACTCAGTGCTGGATGCAAGTTAATTCTACACTCATTTGCCATCACTCATATTACATCATCGTCACTCAATTTGACACTCATTTCCCATCAACTACACTCAATTCGACACTCATTTTCCATCATAGACACTCAATTCGACACTCGTTTTCCATAAGACACTCAATTTCCATAATCAACACTCAATTCGACACTCAATTTCCGTCATCGACACTCAATTCAACACTCATTTTCCGTCATCGACACTCAATTCTACATACGTACTCTTTCCTTCTTCAACACTCATTTTCCTTCATCTACATAAAATAAAATGTAAACTCTCCAACACCCACACACACACACACACACACACACACATAGATATATATTAAAATAGTCATCCGCAACTCAATTCTTTAAAGTAGCAAACACATGAACTTTATTAGGGCATGAATAACGACACATTTTAATATCAATTTTTAAAATTATATTTATATCACAAAATACAAAAGTATAAAAATCCGTCAGTCAATACACATTACTTACTTATTATATATACCCTGAAATTCTAAGTTCATTATGAATAGTCCACGTTTCTTTGATAACTGATACAATTTCGTCATCTTGCGAAACAAGTAAAAGTCGCAACCTGTTCGTTAACACGTTCGAGTCTTTCCACGATACATAATCAATTTCACTTGATGACACCATCTTCTTCGATTGTTTGCTGAACATATTCTGAAAATCGTTGTAATAATGATTATGATAATTTGTATCATCATCATCGCTGCTGTCCACATCTTTAACAAACACACTGACATCTTCATCTTGCATATCCCAGTATTTCGAATTTTTTGACATTGGAGTGCCGTCATTGGTATCAAGCTTACTTGCTAATTTTCCAAAAAAAATATTCCAAAGTCCGTATAAGTCTACTATAAGACGACTTGTCACTTTTTCTGGAGATGTTACTTTCATTATCTTCTACCTTACTTATATCTTCAACACCAGTTAAGCTATTTCCTTCCTCAAGACCTGGAGAGATTTTAACACAATCGCTTTTAAGACTAGGTCGATCAATTTCATTGTAAGACATACTGTCCCCGAGCATAGCGTCTCCATCTACGTACTTTATCTCCTGAACGAGCTTGGCTTTACAAGTTTTATAGTGTATTTTTAAATTCTCTCTTCGTGTCAACCGTCTTCCACACTTGCCACAAATTAGTATTTGACGGTATGGGCTTTTAACACATTCGTTCTTTTCATGTCTACGAGCATTATAGATGTTATCAAAGTATTTGCTACAGTATGTACAATGTCCTCCAGATCGAGATCGATATTTGTGTATCGTACCTTCACTAGTCTGTACGTACTCCATAATGGTTGAATAGCAACTAAAGGTATTTTTTAGGTACTTCGTATTTTCATGTATGAACATTCATCAATTATTTACGAAAAAAAGATTTTTTTTCTCATTTTGAAGAAAAAATCATGTTCCACGTAGTTTTACTACCCACCTTCATATTTCCTCATATGTTATGTTGTAAAAGCAACCAAAGTTGGTTGTAGGTTATGGAATGCTCACTCACGATCTCTTGAAAAAGGTGTACCTCCCTAGATCTCAAGAGAAAGAACATTGACCTTATTTAAAAATTAGTGAATAATATCATGGTCTAGCAAGAATCACAAGATAATCTATTCTCATATTAGCAACCATCATGTACCAGTTGTCTGTATATGCAGTCTCTGTTGTCTGTATAAGTAGACAATGTTTTGTGTGGGATGCGGGATGCTCCCTAACGATCGCAACAGAAGGAGGGCTTCGCTAGAACTCAAGGGGAAGGGAAATCTTCGTGTGTGATAGCTTTTCCCATTTGTTTCAAGACAGTTTAATCGTCTGATTAATGAACTTTTGTTTTTGTGTGATTTCCACCTGTTAAAATTATTTTTTAAGTGTTGATTTGATAATATGACTTCGGAAATTTATACGAAACTCTGAATAAAATTACCTGTCTTAGACACCAAGGACAATACAGTTTGTCCTTCATGTTAATGCTTATCAGCTGTCTCAAAGCATATTATTTGTCTGAGTAAAGTTATTATTTTTTAAATCCGCCTGATAAAAATATTGTAAGTGGTGATTTATTGACAGAATTTCACTAATTAAATGTAACTCTGAATAGAAATGACATGACTCATTAAGTAAAAAATTCTTCATGCAGAGATAGATTTCTCACAAATAATCAGGAGCACTCGGAGAAAACCATCCGATGTCTAGCCAGGAATAATCAGAAACACTTGGAGAAAGCCATCAATAAATAATATCAAGAATAGTCAGAAGCACTCTGAGAAAACCATAAGATGTCTAGTCAGGTATAATCAGGAGCACACGGAGAAAACCACCACAATATTGTCAAGAATAATCGGAAGCACACGGAGAAAACCACCATAATATTGTCAAGAATAATCGGAAGCACACGGAGAAAACCACCACAATATTGTCAATATTGTGCTTCCGATTATTCTTGACAATATTATGGTGGTTTTCTCCGTGTGCTTCCGATTATTCTTGACAATATTATGGTGGTTTTCTCCGTGTGCTTCCGATTATTCTTGACAATATTGTGGTGGTTTTCTCCGTGTGCTCCTGATTATACCTGACTAGACATCTTATGGTTTTCTCAGAGTGCTTCTGACTATTCTTGATATTATTTATTGATGGCTTTCTCCAAGTGTTTCTGATTATTCCTGGCTAGACATCGGATGGTTTTCTCCGAGTGCTCCTGATTATTTGTGAGAAATCTATCTCTGCATGAAGAATTTTTTACTTAATAAGTCATGTCATTTCTATTCAGAGTTACATTTAATTAGTGAAATTCTGTCAATAAATCACCACTTACAATATTTTTATCAGGCGGATTTAAAAAATAATAACTTTACTCAGACAAATAATATGCTTTGAGACAGCTGATAAGCATTAACATGAAGGACAAACTGTATTGTCCTTGGTGTCTAAGACAGGTAATTTTATTCAGAGTTTCGTATAAATTTCCGAAGTCATATTATCAAATCAACACTTAAAAAATAATTTTAACAGGTGGAAATCACACAAAAACAAAAGTTCATTAATCAGACGATTAAACTGTCTTGAAACAAATGGGAAAAGCTATCACACACGAAGATTTCCCTTCCCCTTGAGTTCTAGCGAAGCCCTCCTTCTGTTGCGATCGTTAGGGAGCATCCCGCATCCCACACAAAACATTGTCTACTTATACAGACAACAGAGACTGCATATACAGACAACTGGTACATGATGGTTGCTAATATGAGAATAGATTATCTTGTGATTCTTGCTAGACCATGATATTATTCACTAATTTTTAAATAAGGTCAATGTTCTTCCTCTTGAGATCTAGGGAGGTACACCTTTTTCAAGAGATCGTGAGTGAGCATTCCATAACCTACAACCAACTTTGGTTGCTTTTACAACATAACATATGAGGAAATATGAAGGTGGGTAGTAAAACTACGTGGAACATGATTTTTTCTTCAAAATGAGAAAAAAAATCTTTTTTTCGTAAATAATTGATGAATGTTCATACATGAAAATACGAAGTACCTAAAAAATACCTTTAGTTGCTATTCAACCATTATGGAGTACGTACAGACTAGTGAAGGTACGATACACAAATATCGATCTCGATCTGGAGGACATTGTACATACTGTAGCAAATACTTTGATAACATCTATAATGCTCGTAGACATGAAAAGAACGAATGTGTTAAAAGCCCATACCGTCAAATACTAATTTGTGGCAAGTGTGGAAGACGGTTGACACGAAGAGAGAATTTAAAAATACACTATAAAACTTGTAAAGCCAAGCTCGTTCAGGAGATAAAGTACGTAGATGGAGACGCTATGCTCGGGGACAGTATGTCTTACAATGAAATTGATCGACCTAGTCTTAAAAGCGATTGTGTTAAAATCTCTCCAGGTCTTGAGGAAGGAAATAGCTTAACTGGTGTTGAAGATATAAGTAAGGTAGAAGATAATGAAAGTAACATCTCCAGAAAAAGTGACAAGTCGTCTTATAGTAGACTTATACGGACTTTGGAATATTTTTTTTGGAAAATTAGCAAGTAAGCTTGATACCAATGACGGCACTCCAATGTCAAAAAATTCGAAATACTGGGATATGCAAGATGAAGATGTCAGTGTGTTTGTTAAAGATGTGGACAGCAGCGATGATGATGATACAAATTATCATAATCATTATTACAACGATTTTCAGAATATGTTCAGCAAACAATCGAAGAAGATGGTGTCATCAAGTGAAATTGATTATGTATCGTGGAAAGACTCGAACGTGTTAACGAACAGGTTGCGACTTTTACTTGTTTCGCAAGATGACGAAATTGTATCAGTTATCAAAGAAACGTGGACTATTCATAATGAACTTAGAATTTCAGGGTATATATAATAAGTTAGTAATGTGTATTGACTGACGGATTTTTATACTTTTGTATTTTGTGATATAAATATAATTTTAAAAATTGATATTAAAATGTGTCGTTATTCATGCCCTAATAAAGTTCATGTGTTTGCTACTTTAAAGAATTGAGTTGCGGATGACTATTTTAATATATATCTATGTGTGTGTGTGTGTGTGTGTGTGGGTGTTGGAGAGTTTACATTTTATTTTATGTAGATGAAGGAAAATGAGTGTTGAAGAAGGAAAGAGTACGTATGTAGAATTGAGTGTCGATGACGGAAAATGAGTGTTGAATTGAGTGTCGATGACGGAAATTGAGTGTCGAATTGAGTGTTGATTATGGAAATTGAGTGTCTTATGGAAAACGAGTGTCGAATTGAGTGTCTATGATGGAAAATGAGTGTCGAATTGAGTGTAGTTGATGGGAAATGAGTGTCAAATTGAGTGACGATGATGTAATATGAGTGATGGCAAATGAGTGTAGAATTAACTTGCATCCAGCACTGAGTATGTGTAGCTCGGTTCTGAAGGTTCAATGGGTCCCTGGTCCTATATAAATTTAAACTTTGCTAACATGTTCACTGCCAATCTTATTTAACTAGCCATCGGTATGCTGTTAAATGACTGGATGTATATAAATACTAGGTTGTTAATTGACTTCATTTAGTTTTTGTGTGCTGAGTGTAGACTGATGAAAATAAGTGAGGAGCTTAATGTAGAATGGACTTGTGTTGATGAATATGTTGGTGCGTAAATCGAATGCTAGTGGTCTGATAATATTTTGGGTTATTTATGAATATATTTATCGATGTGTGCTATGAAAAGGCATAAAAGTGTATAGTAAACTTATAGAGTAGGACTCTTGTTTTGGAGACTTTTGTCATAAGGCTTAACAAGGATCGACTTTGATGGCTTTGAAGATGTATGGTACTGGGCATGTCTTGTCTGTAGCTATATCAACACTGAAGGTCCTCTGAACTGTAGATGAGAGGTACAAAAAAAATTGTCTTTGGACCTAGCCCGGTATCGTATAAATTATTTTGGTCATGTGTTGTAGTCATTTGGAGTCAGTTGGAGGTTATGTATAGCTGTACATAATAAAATTTAAATTTGGGTACATAGTTTAAATTATGTTTGGTTTCTGAAAGTTCCATTGTTCAGAGACTCTTAATCCTTCTAGTAAGTCTAAATGAACCGTGTATGTAGGATGAGAGATTAGTTGTTTCAATATATAATTTAAACTTTTATTCCTTGAAATTCCTATTTTTTTTTAGTAATAACAATGGATGATGTATTGACTCGAGTATTATAGTAATTGGTTCTTGATTTGACTCGCGTATTATTCAAACCGGTGCATGTATATAAGCGAGTCCTAGACAGCAGGTCGCTCAGTTTGTTACTGGCGACGACGACGGTGTACTGATCACCTAGTTTGATTCTTCTGGTGCATAAGACGCGTAATTACCTGTTCTTGTGAACTCGATGGCATCTTTACCATCTAAAACGACGAACTTGATGGATGTTGTACCATCGACTACGGGAACCCTGACGTCAGCTATGGCGGAGAATGTGCAGATCCCGTCGGCAACGACGACGACGTCATCACAAGAGGAGACTTCAACAGTCGTGATACCGTCAGCAGGAGAGACTTTAATGCCGGTGGTGCTGGCTACACAGGAAAACTCTACGAACTTCGTTTCGTCCTCGATGGAAACTTCAATGACTGGTGATTCGAGAACGACTAACGAACATCGGTGCTGTTACTGTGACAAAAGTTTTAAATACCGTCAACATGCAAGAAGACATGAAAATCATGTCTGTAGAAGAAACGCTAATCGTGTGACATTTCCGTGTGACCCGTGTGGTGTACATTTCACAAACAAAAGTAATTTGATTAGGCATTGTAAAAGCAAAGTTCATTTGCAAGTTGTACAGCGGGGAAGCGATGATAATTGCGATGAATATCTGTATCAGTGCCGCTACTGTGGTAAACGTTTTGAACGACTACGAAGTACACGTATCCATGAAAAGCATGGCTGCATAAGAAATCTTGATCGTGTAAAATTTCTGTGTGAGAAGTGCGGTATACAGGTTACACGAAAATTTTACTTGAAAAAACATTATAAATTTTGTAAAGGAAGGTCTCTAGCATAATTTCTGGTCCTCTAAGGTGTTACACTCCTGAACTGATGTATCGAGATCTGTATGAATTATTTGTATTTTGTCATTCTTAATACGAACTATAATAATTTATTTTAATAAAAATGAATGTCGCACGGACTGAGAAATGTATACGATATATATATAGTGTCAGATTTTAATGTGTATAAATGTACAATTTTAAATAAATTATAGAAGTAAAGAATTTTTTATTTATTTTTCCCTAACCTACATCGTTTATCTTAATGCAATAAACTACATGTGACACGTAATTTTGGTCGAATTTGTAATGCGCGCTATGTCTTGTTTGTGTGTATTATTTTTTTTACCAATAATGATGAAGACTGTTTTTTTTTTTTTTTGCTAAAATTATTTTTGTCTGAGTATGCCATGTGCATTCTTAAGATTTTTATGGGAGATGTTTTGGTAAAGTGCTGGTACAGGTAATACCGTAGCATTAGAGCAAATCTGACTAAGAACTTGATTTATTATTTTTGAGAAATAAGTTATTACTTCCCGAAATAAAACTAACAGACTTGTGGGAAATTTATGGTCTTAAATCGTAACCTGTCATATATCGGTGTACACTACGGAGGTGATATTAAAAAATTAAAGAATGTTTATCAATTGACCACACTTCGGGGTACTCTGGTGCACTGGCTGGGCTGTAACAGTAAGATTCTGGATACTTGGTAAGCGATTATTCGTCCGAATTACTCACACATTTGTACCGATTACTAACATGAATTTAGGGTTCACGAAAAAAATGTATACTAGCCGGGGTCATGATTTGAAGTATTTTGCCGCTTATAATTATCAGCGTAAGGAGTATGCTATTGGGTTTGAATCTGTTATATAAACTACAAATTTTTTTTATAGTAGCAAGATATACATTCGTAGGCTGATTTTCTGCTCTGGTTCGGTGATGTATACTTTGAAGTGGTTCCGTCAAGTACTTTACATGAGCTTGATTACGATTTCACTGGAGTTTTACGTGCACTGAGTTGGAAGGCTAGCGGCGTGATGTATGCATGTCTCGAGCAAAACATATGAGTGTCGCAGCATTCTGCAAGCTTGCAACTCCCGCGCGAGGGGTCAATGTTCATTGCAGGTGATGGTAGGCATGTCTCGATCGAGAAGTCTCTGCCTCTATCCTTGAGAATTTTTTTTTAGGTTAACGTGCTTGAATTTATGTACTTTTGACTAGTCGTACGTGAATAAGTTTAAATTCGTATGCATTGGAACATATTTTTCTACATGAGCTAAGAGAAATACATAGATGCTACATTGACTGAGATAGGTATCGAACACATGGTTCTTACCCTATGAGTGACTAGCACTTGTTTGTCCCATCTCCTCTAACCCTCGTTTACTTTGTGATATAGATGGAACATGGTTGTTTTCAGAGAGATGATGATGGTTAAAATGTCTTGGACAAAGTGTCCTTTATAGAAATTACTATGTGTGGTAATTATTTTAGTTGAAAAGATAATTTAATAAAACATGTAAAACTAACATGAAGGTTTTTTTATGTGTAAACAAATCATCGATAGGATGGATTTTTATGTAGAAATGGTTGTATACCACATCTCTTGAAGAACACTGCATGGTATATATAATGAAAGACTCTTGGGTTCAAGAAACTAAAATATAGGTGGGAAAGGATGATGCGGTTCCTAAGATTAAATGAAAGGAACTTTGTTGATTTTTTTCTATATACTAAGATGATTTAATTGGGTTTGGGATGATGGGTTGAAGGATTAAATAATAAAACTGGACACATAGGCTTTTAAAGAAAAAGAGAATGGAGCTCACAAGATCATAGATTGCGGGTAAATCACTGACAACTGAAATGTGGAGACGATATCATAAAATGAGTGATATTGATGCAGCTCATGGCAATATTGATGACAGCTACGAAGATGATGTCTTTACGTCTGTGATAGTGACACGGACGCGGAGATTTTAAGACAAATAATATTATTAATATAGAAATGATGGAAGCCGTAGCACGCCGATCGTGACGAGAAACAAATATTGAAGGATGCTGATGGTTTCGGGAAGACTGAAACTAATGGAAGTATCAACACCTTGAAAAGTGAAAATACACTCAAGCCTATATTTAGCAGATACTCCATACTTTGTAAAAATAATGGACTCCTGAAAAGGAAGCATGAAGGCGATGCAGACACTTCGACATCGACGATAACGAGTTCTTATACGGTAATCTGGGTGAAGACGATGCCTTCTACGGTGATTGCTACAGTGACTCTGAAGCTGGCGACGTGATCTAAGACTGTGATGCAGAACCTAAAGCTGACAAGACCGATGAATGTGGTGGTGTCCTGAGACCGAAGCGATGGAAACGTCGTGATGTAATAAATAAATCTGATCAAGCTTGTGATGATCACTGGCTCGATGATGAAAGTAACCCTGAGGTTGGTGTTAAAACGGAGGACAGCAGAGATCATAATATTTATAATAAACGTGCAAGGAAGATGGTGGCAGAAGAGATTGATTCCACATCATGGAAAGATCCAAACATATTGGTTGACCGGCTAAGGCTGATGGTGGCATCTGTTCGTAGAGGAAACTACTCGCATATCGTGGAAGTATCGACCATACTTAAAGAGCTTCGGAACGCTGGCTACTTACAACAATCATTTGATTAACTGTCATGTGTGTACTAATGAAAAATAAAATGAATTATTTATATTTTAAAAAAGAATGATTTATTTCTTGTATCCTGATTTCCAAATAAGTCTGTGTTTCCGCTACTGTATGTGTGATCGTTCCGTTTCCTGTGTGTACTGTGTGTACGTTCCGATTTCCTGTGTGTACATTTCGATATTCCTGTTTGTTCATTTCGTTTTCCTGTGTGTACATTTCGTTTTCATGTGTGTACATTTCGTTTTCCTGTTTGTACATTTCGTTTTCCTGTTTGTACATTTCGTTTTCCTGTTTGTACATTTCGTTTTTCTGTTTGTACATTTCGTTTTCCTATTTGTACATTTCGTTTTCCTGTTTGTACATTTCGTTTTCCTGTGTGTACATTTCGTTTTCCTGTGTGTACATTTCGTTTTCCTGTTTGTACATTTCGTTTTCCTGTTTGTACATTTCGTTTTCCTGTTTGTACATTTGGTTTTCCTGTGTGTACGTTCCGTTTCCTGTGTGTACTGTGTTTACGTACCGATTTCCTGTGTGTACATTTCGTTTTCCTGTGTGTACTTTTCGTTTTCCTGTGTGTACTGTGTGTACATTGCGTGTTCATTTCATTTGATGAATTTGTTTCCAAATGCGTTACCTTATTTTGGTACGCTTCTTCTTTCAATGGTGTTTTGACTCGAGTATTATAGTAATTGGTTCTTGATTTGACTAGAGTATTATTCCAACCGGTGCGTGTATATAAGCGAGTCCTGGACAGCAGGTCGCTCAGTTTGTTACTGACGTCGTCGGTGTAAGGATCACCTAGTTTGATTCATCAGGTGCATACGTCGTGTAATTGCTTGTTCTTGAGACTTCGATGGCATCTTTACGATCTAAAACGTTGAGCTTGATGGACGACGCACCATCGTCTACGGGAACCCTGACGTCAGCTACGGTGGAGAAGGTGCAGATCCCGTCGGCAAAGACGACGTCATCAAAAGAGGAGATTTCAACAGTCGCGATACCATCAGCAGGAGAGACTTTAATGCCGGTGGTGCTGACTATGCAGGAAAACTCGTCGAACTTCGTTTCACCCTCGATGGAAACTTCAATGACTGGTGATTCAACAACGACTAACGAACATCGGTGCTGTTACTGTGACAAGAGTTTCACAAACAGCAGCAATACTCGACGACACGAGAGGAGAGAATGTGCTAAGAACCCTTATCGTAAAATGTTTGTTTGTGAGAAATGTCACAAGCAATTTGCAAGACAAGATAATATGAAAACGCACATGAAGACATGTAAAGGTCCTGCTGTGCGACAGAAAGTAAAGGTTTCGGTGCAACAACGATGTATTGATGTTCATAAGAGTATGCCTGGAGATGGTGTAACTGCTGCAACAACATCATCTGGTTCGGGTCTGAAAGGATCGTCTTCATCACCACGGTATCCTTGCAGCTACTGTGATATGTCGTTCGCATTTTCTCATGATGCACGAAGACATGAGCGGAGTAAATGCAAGAAGAATCCATCTCGTATAAAGTTTCGCTGTGATGGGTGTCATGAATGGTTTACACGTATTGACAGTTTGCGACGACATGTGAAAAAATGCAACGGTAAAGTTCGTGTGTCTACTGAAGAACTACCTGTAGAAACTTCGACTCCTCGCTTTAGATTGGAGACTCGTAAGAGAACAAGCAAGAAAACCGATGTGCAGCAACCGATTGGTATGACGTCTGAACATGAAAATAAACCTAAGACTGTGTTCGGCGCATTACAAGTGAATGATAATGGGTTCTACTTGGCGCAGTCTGCATTTCGTGGGACATTGAAAGACTACTATTATCTAAATATGTTAGGTGAGTCGAAAGACATTTGTAATTTTCTTGATGATATCAAAGAGAACATAATCAATCAGCTTACTGATGATGTAGCAACAAACGGTCCATTAAAATACAACTTGTGGTTGGACTGTATATATGGAAAGCCGTATCCATTCGAAGACGAAGTGAAGAAGTGTGCATTCAAGACATCGGCTGCAGTAATTTACAGTTCTGACGATGTGAAGCATACTGTTAAAAACGGTATCCAGAAACTCTGTCAGGAAGAGGAGGACTATGTCTGTAAAGGTTCTGGCTGGACTCTTTCTAGTATAAGCCGATTGGAGCTAAGAATTAGTCATTTCACTCCGCTGCGGACCTAAATGATTATAAGATTGCTGGCTTTCGCAAGTGTTCGTGTAGTAAAGTAGAAATTATGTAATAAAGTTTATTTTGTGAAAGAACTTGTGTTGTTTTATTTCTCGGACCTGCCACTATTATATTATGTTTATTTTTTTTTCATCTTCATTCCGAATCGTACCAAGGACCTTAGTCGATCTAACTAATCATTTTATTGGTTGCAAATTTATTTAATGAATTTTGAACTTTTTCCGAATTAAAAAGTCAATTACGAATTTTCCAAGATGGCGGACATGATGTCTGATAGGATGATGGTAGTAGAGGATTTAAAGTCTCTTTAAGAATTTTGAATATGATTTATTGAAATTATTATTTTTTACATGAAATAAAAAATATATTGCATCGATCGAGTGTCGAACCAAGGATAGGAACTGACCGGGCCAATCAGTATATTGATTGCAAATTTATTTAATAAATTTTGGAATTTTTCCCGAATTTCTAGCTAAATAAATACGGATTTTCAAGATGGCGTCCAAATTTAAAGATGGCGGACACCTTAGTAATAGATGATTACTGCACTCTAGCGGGTAAGAATTAAACTAGCATGGCGTCAGCGCACTCTAGCCGACGATACAATGATGATGGCTTCCAGCATCGAAGACAAGATGGCGGACATGACGTCATACTACCTGATGGTATATGTGCATTGGTAAAAGTGGTGGGGGTCAGTCTGCCAGCAGCCACCTAGGGGGAAGGACCTGTCGCCATTTTTAATTTTTTTTTGCACTCGTCGGGTTCGAACCGCGGACTCCGAGCTCCGTGTCGTTAATGTATGTTTTTTAAATATTTTTTATTAAAATTTTATTAAGTGAATTTTTTTATAAATTTTAAAAAAATTTTCGTTGAAATCGGATAATAAATAAAAAAGTTAAAGATGGCGACCGTAACGAAAATTGCAACGGTGACGTCATCATCCAATATGGCTACCATGGCATCCTAATTTTCAAGGTCATGACCTTGGCGGCTTAAAGCGGCTAGCTCTAAGGATGCTTAAGCCACTTTCAGGAATTTGGGTTCTTTCTAAGGCAAGACGGCTTTTGAGGATTTTCGAAATCCTAATTTTTGAATTGTGGAATTTTTTGAGATTTTTTGGCGGAATTTGTTTCCACATAAATGGAAATTTTGAAGATTTTTGAGGAATTTTGGGTAAATTTTGCCCAATTTTGGACGATTTTGACACATTTTGAAGGTCAAATGTCAAGGTCAAGGTCAAAGGTCAAGGTCACAACCATCCAAAATGGCCGCCGTGACGTCACAATCCAATATGGCGGTCGGCTCCTCGGCTCCTCACCCTGGACCCTGCGCCAGTTCCGGCTAACCTATACTACTGATGAGATAAGAGCTTCCAATCTTACTTTGAGTTAGTCCTCTAATCCTAAAAAAAAATATTTTGGTTACGTTCCTATTCGTTCATTGAAAGTAATGGATGGACCTGTTTACTTAAGTGGGAAATATAAAACTCGCATATGGTACCCATTATAAATTCGTTTCGATAAAAATCAAATACAAAGGAAATATACTGTATCTGTCTAGTATATTTCCCATACAATTGTGTAGTTTGATAACTGTCATTGGATGTTTGAGAATGTTACCAACATTTTCGTGGAGTGTAGATTTATGAGCATTGAGTTGGCTATGCTATAATGTGCAACAGTAAACTTCACATTTACCTTTACCTAGATGTTTTAATTCTTATTGTCTGACGTATACATCATCAAGACTGACTGTTGGATATTCTTGAGACAAAGAAGAGTGAATTTATTTTTCCATGGTGCATACTGCAAAAACTTATATCTCAGTGCTGCTACTGTGATAGCTCCTCAGTGTTTTTTTCTGGAGGACTCATAGTTAATAAGAAAAACCACCAACCAAAGCCTATCAGATCACATGCTAACTGTTACGTCTCAAAGTCCGTTGACCTAGGCTAAGGTGCTATATTCTCGAATATGTGTAAACGATTGTGGAATCCAGCCAATATATCATTCTAGTTTTCTACACCCTACTTTGGTGCCTTTGAATTCTCGCTATGTGTTTTCTTTCAAGAAGGCGTGAAAATTGAAAACCACGTGTCTTAATATATTATTAGTTGGAATAGGTGTATGACAAGCTATGGTCAAAATGATCTTTTTTTCAAATTGTGACATAAATAACTACAATAATTCACTGGAGCGCACTGAGATACGTTTTTCTCCGCACTATTATATTTTTCACTGGAAAGTGCAAGGTCCCTCGTCCACGCCGTCTGCATATTTTGCGTTTCCACATGGAACTGCTCGGAAAAAATATCAATAACATTGAAATATAATTTAATTTATATCAATCATAACTGATTGGGACACAGTTATTACTTTCATAAATTACTAAATTACAACTTTCAAACATCGTAACTTAGTTCATTTTAACTTTAAACTGACACAACTAAAAACATAACATTGATCCGTCATAACTTTAAAATACGAAAGTTAAAAACACACAACGCTGAACCACATAACTTACGAATGTCATAACTTAGATATTCACACCTTAAAACTATATTTACTAAGAAACAGAAAGGTTAATTACTATTATAAACTATAAACGTTAGGGGCAGGAAATTTTCGCGAAAAAACCCGAACGTCTATTAGACTGCAACAAGGTATACCCGCACCAGCAGTTTCTTCCTTGTGATTGGCGGCCGTCTGTGAGAGAGGTCGTCGCCTTGTTTTACCGAGCCACTCAGGACGCGTTTGATTCCGCACTGACTTCATGTCACGAAACACATACGATGCTACAGTGTTTTAACTTTCAGCTGGTCTGGGAATCTTTTCGCGAAATATGCATGGCCCTACACATTACTATATTAAATTTAGAAGTTAAAAACACATAACTTAGATTAGAATATTTAGCAGATGATTAGCAATAACTTACATCTTGGAAGTTAAAAACACGGAATATTTAGCAAATATAAACACCTTACTTTAAACTTTTAGAAGTTATAAATACATGAATGCGTTTATTTAGCGGATATAAACACCAATTTTATAACTTTTAGAAGTCAGCAACACACGCCTTAGAACATTTAGCAGAGAGAAACACCAAACATATAAATCTTAGAGGTTAGAAACACGTGACTTAGAACATTAAGCAGATATAAAGACCAAACCTAGAGCGTGTGTGAGTTAATAAAAGCTGCAGTGTGTTCGCAAGCGGCGACGGGCCCAGCCGGCGACGCGCCCTCACGCAGGCCTGGCCGCGCCCCGGGGCGGCAGCACGTTCCCCCGCGACGCGCACGCGGATGTTTTCTAATTAGCGGCGCTCGCGCGGACAACGCCTGCTTTGTTGAGGAAGCGGTCAGGCGGCGGGCCGTCCGCGTCTGCTCTCTGGAACTGCACGCGCGAATCACGGTATTTAACCTGGCTGTTGTCGAACAATAGACGTCCAGCCGCTGTCGACAGCAGCTGATTGAGCGTATTCTTCCATCCACCCTGTAACAATTTTTAACCTATTCGAACACAACAAATGAAATACAAGAAGAAGCTACAGACTACAGACTTGGCTAGATGGCGTGATGGCTAGACACATGCAGTCATCACTACCATCCGCTCCTAACACCTGTCCTCGTAAGTGGTCGATAGTTCGACAGTCAAAAAACAGCCATATTGGTCGTAGCAAGTGTGAAATGTCGCACACAGTTCCTTCCCACAACCGTGAACTGAGCATCTTTTGCCCAGCTTTAATATGAATAGTTATTGGAATAAGTGAAATTTTAATGACTGAAAATTTTGCTAACGAATTTTTAATGACTGCTAAATCAGTGAGTTGTACTTCCAATTCCCAAGAGTTGATTTTATTGGGAAATCAGTGGGAAAATGTCTGTGAGATTTTGTCATTTAAATAAACTCTAGGGATGTATTGATTTAGAACTTTTTTTTTTTGCTGCAACCCGAACTTTTCTCCACCGCGTAAGCAAGCCGACCTGACTGATTCAGCCGGGGAGCCAGTCTTCAAAAACACATACGGGATGCCATTAATGCAGCGGTAGAGCTCGTGGTTTATTACGCGATATTTCGACATGTAGTTAGTTCTTATCACACTGTGAGTGGAGCACATATGCATACAGCACGTCCATAAAAGAATGTCCCAGTTATAAATTTTAATAGACTCAACTGTAAGCGTTTTAGAGTTTTGGTTCAAGGTCACAATTAAAGAGAAACTCAAACAGTTTTACATAAGCGCATGCGCGAGTACTGCTTTGCTGTTTTCTCGCTTGCAGCGCCACCTACGCAGAATAGTGACTCCTGAGCGAAGTGTGCTTTAGTTCTGCAAATTTCTAAGAGCGAATATGCAATTTCAGTTCAACGTGCGTTTCGTATGTGCGGGAATGGTCGAAGTTTCTGACAATTATTTTTCGCCTGACATAGTGCCTTGCGATTTTTTTTCCTTTGGGGCTTTATAAAATATCGAGTCTACTTTCCGCCGCTACCTAATGATTTTAAACTTCGAGACACAACATTGAAGAGGCTATTGCTTCCATTACTTCGGATATTTTAACAAAGTTTTGGGAACAATTGGACTTTAGGTTGGATGTCTGCCGTATAACTAAAGGTGCGCTTATTGGACTTTTGTAAGAAAAACTAGGTTGGTTACCTTTAATTTTATGTATGATTTGTTGTAACTAATCTAAATTAAACTTGTATGATTAACCATTAAAACTGGACAGTGTTTAATGGACACCCTATACTTCCTTAGCTGCGAAGCGGTCGCTCTCATGAGGCGAAGGCTCAAGTTCGATCACGTCATGCCTGGGCTCATGTTTATGAACACCGAGTCTGTAACCAAGTTGTTCGGGACCCTTCTCTTTCATCTTTCTTAATGACTCTGATTTGCAAAATAATTGCGTTCTGCATTTGTCTGTGCCAATGAGAGTGACGTTGTTCGTTCGTTATTTGTCCGAAGAAAACATTGCCACACAGAAAAAAAAACAATTGCTGTACATACTTTCACAAAATATTCTATTGGAAACCAGTTGCGAAGAAATGGTTTGTAATACTACAAGAAAGATATTGTAAATTTGTTACAACACGTGACTTTGGATATATTGCATATATGAAATACGTAATTGGCGCATTATTTGAGATTTTAAGTAATTTTAAATCCAGAATATTTTTTTAAATCACGATAATCAAATATTCACAAATTGAACCTTATTCTGTTTCATTATGCGTATTAGCGTGCAGTTACTGCTGCAAAGCTATTAAGGGAACGTTTTACAAATTTATTTAATTATTGGACGTCCTGGTCTTGCCCAGTGCTGTACCCCGGGAGGTGCAACACTAGACGGTACTTTTTAATAACGAGCGAGGGTAGTACGAAGTTTAAATATTGCTTTATTTTCAACATAATTGAGACAAACATAAACACTGACCATGTTCTCGTATTCATACACGTGGTCTTGCTTTACTCATGAACAACTGACTTTCTGTGAACAATAATGCGAAATTACACACATGCAAATATAAGATTTACAACACTAATAATTTACACGATTTTGGTTAAAATATAAATTAACTGAGCCTTGAATGAAATTTGAACTTTAGTAAATACATCGACTGTCATTAATTTATTCACAGTAAAACAAGTTATTGACAGCGTGAATAATATTTAGAATTCTCACAAAATGAATTAATTATAAACAGTATTGCAAATATAGAATCTCAAATTTATATCTTGAAATCTGAGAAAATTATTCATACCTAGTTCATATGACTACAAAATTGCAATCTCAAAAATTATTACATAGAATCTGAAAAAATTATTAATAGTGAGTCAAGCTAATGGGTAGCTCCTAACGCAAAAATGAATATAATTAATATTAAAGCATATGCTATGATTTGTTTTTAAATTGAGTTAACCGTCACCAACGTCATCCGAAGAGAAACGATCAGTTCGTTTGCAACCCCGTAATAGGGTAGAGTGGCAACCATCACTCAGACAAGCAGGGGCGTGTGGCTTAACGCGCTACTCTTCCACTTTTGTAGACGACGCCAAGTCAGTTGTTAGTTGAAATCTGCCCTTGGTGCGTTTATATTATTTAAGAGATATTATTAAACATAGCTGCTAAACTAGTGATAAAAATATGAACAGACGAGTTTACATATTTCACAATATCTGAAACTAGTGAGTTTCGCAATAGTTTTGTTATATACATTATACATATATATTTAAATTACAACCATAGTGTTAAGCAGTTTTGATATTATTTTAATCACGATACGGAGTAGTGACATATTGTTGGTATTAATTTCAAAACTTTGCTGATAAAAATTTAAAGTGTTTGTAATACAACATACTACCGTGATGTTTTCAGTTACATTTTCATGACAATTGCTATTGTTTCCTGTGAAGATAACAAGACAAGAAAGCGTTTGAAATACAACATAATACCGTGATTTTTTCAGTTGCATTTATATGACAATTGATATTATGTCTTGTGAAGATAACAAGACAAGAAAACGTATTTAAAACTTTATATACTTTTCTTAGACCAACAAAGTTGACTTGAAGCACGTATACATCTCCTTCACGTAAACGTGGTCCTTAACAGCCTTTTGAAGCATCTGTGCCAGTTATAAACAAGGAGAAGTGTTCACGTAATTATATACAAACCGCCAAATTGATTTGACCATGTTATCGACAACTGAGCGCTCTACAAAGTGTCGAATATAGACACACATACACACACATTTATATTCGTTTGTCATGTTAAAATAATTTCTTCCAACCATAGATTTAGAATAGGTTGCCATTTTTGTAAAATACATCGATATATCACTATCTCCAGAAATTAGCATATATATGCAATTAGAATCTGACCTTGAATATGCGAAATATTCATGACTCTAACTATTGGGAACACGTGGCACAAAAACATGCAATGGACCTTTGAATGTTCTAGATGATTCATGCCTTAAAAAGCTGTGGGATTTGTGCGGTCTTAACCGCACTAACTGATAAGACGGACGTCAGTACACCAGAGATACGGGCGGCTCACGGAAAGTTGCCCGTGTTACCATGCCAACCTTGACTAACTGCAGCCGTGTCTAGTGCATAGAACATAACGTAGTGTGGTTCGCAACTGTTGTTTCCTCAATTCACAGTCTAGCTTCGTTGACAGCTAGGTCATTAGAGAGAAACAACACAACCCAAGGGAAACTTGGCAAGATATCGGCTCCGTTCTTTCGTAACGATTCATTCAAATATTTGTCTGTATTAATTTTGGAATCCATGGGAAACTCTGTTGCTCTCGATTGCAAATCTTGTACGTTCTTTGGGTAAGATTGATTTGAAACATTTTTATGGACATACGCCATTGCTAGTTTTCATTGCATATCATATAAAAAAACCACAAGAATGGACAAGAAACCTGAATACACAAATACACAGAAAAACAAGCCAGAATCAACTCATTCCAAATGTTAAATGAAAAGTCATCATACAGAATTTCGTGGATGGAATAAGTCAGAAAAAAATATCACGGCACATACGAACACAATGGGCTGAGAACAACGAGACGCTTGTAACAAAACGGATAAAAAAAAAAAAAAAGAAATTTTGACAATCCAGCGAAAAACAGCCGAAAACATCGATGATGTGAAACAGATAATCTGGAGAGAACAACAACATAGTGACGACGCACATACAAACCGAGCGATGAACTGATAAGATATTTTGGACAACTCAACGACGACGGCACAGGAGAGCACAGTAGGCTTCCTAAGAAACTACAGTTGCGACGTTTCGGTAACTAGTATCTGTTCCCGTCATCAGGCACAAACAGACATGTTTGAAACTAGAAATATAGAGGTTTATATGTGTTATTAAATAACGTATCTCCATACAAATGTTTTAAAAGAAATTTTTGTGTTTCACAGTTGCTAGTAGGGCATTATAAGAACACATAGGGTGACGGTGCAACCACAACAGCGTGACAAGCGCAACGCAATAGACGTGACTTGAACAGAACCATTTTTTAACCACGTTCCACGCAACTGTGTTGTCGACGCGACAGACTTACCGATAAGACATAGCTATATTATATTTTCCATTGCATCGCATGGCTGCCGTTATTGAAATGCGAGTCAGATTTTTGTTATTTTGTTATTCTTGTATTATTAAGTGATAAATTTTTTAACTAAATGTGTTCGTGTACAGTGTTTTCCCCCCGAAATAACTTTACATTTGAATTAAACATATATCTCTGAGATATTTCAATTTTAATAAAACTTTTAAACATTTTTCTTGTAAAAACTCGGTTATTTATGTTTGCCGCTCGGGTAAAAATTGCATTTTCAAAATGACGTGATATTTTTCTGACGCATAGAGTACGTCGTGATGTTATGAAAGCATGACAGTGGTATGGGTAAACATAGAGTTTTATGGCATACGATTATGCAGAGCTATGCTTATTTTTGATAGGTTATCTAGGTTAATTGCGCTCCAAACCACTTGAGCATAGACTCGGTGTAAACATTATACATTTGAGCCATTCTGATGTTTGTGGTCGAGCCGCCTACACTCGCCACTTTATACGTAAATTCTCAGGCAACAAAGTCTCTTACAATCTTATATTTTACGTCAATTTTGTAGATACCGATATCAGATGCATGCATTTTTTTAGTTGGAAACTTCACAAACAATAATTTTATAATGAACTACGCAATAACTAAGTCTGTGATCAAGTACCTAATCCACAACGGCTTGTCACAAGGGTGTAGTGATCATCATAATCATCATCATCGTTACCATCATTACCAACTGCATCTAGCCTATGGTCGGACCAGCAAAGTAAAATGCCTCCATCTATATCTATCCCTTCACCATTCTTCATCCTTCACTTTACTCGCGAGTCTTCTTCTTTCTCCTGCACTCCTTTAACCATCTTCTCTTTCCACCTCTTCCTTGGTCTTCCTTGGAGTATTCTTTCTGTTTGCTCTAACTACATCATTTTCCTAGACAGCCTCTGTTTTCCCATTCTCTGAACACGGCCATACCATCTCATTCTTGCTTGTTCAATGATCTCATTCAAGTCGTATACTCCCGCTTTTGCTTGCAACATCTCATTCCCGATCCTGTCTCGCCTCTTAACTGCCAACATACTCCTCATAAACTTCATGCTTATTGCTCTGATATTCCCAGCATCTCTTTTATCTACAGTCCAAGTCCAAGTGTAGTTCCGACGTAAGGTAAGTATTCAAACGTCACTATTTGCATCGTTGGCATATAGTTATTCCTCAGGCGTTCGGTACTAAGCCATAAATATATCATTATTTATAGGCTAAATAAATACTACGTGAGTCTTCGATATGCTTAAAACGCGTGGGAGCATTATAGTAAAAAAAAAAATTTTTATCGGAATGACGATGGGGGAAAAAGAGATATAGTTTCTTGTACCTGAGTACCAACAACAACGTGGCCGTAATGAGACCGAATTGGTTGTAAAGACTTAATGATATGTGTAAATAAAAATTGAACTTTTTTGTCCAATTAAAAGTCAGTTTTTGATTTTCTTTTCGCAATGGGTGAATTCAAAAACACCTACAAAAATTTTATTATATATTTTTTCTTTTAAATCAAGTAAAGTGAGTGTGCAATATCCTCTACTTGATCTCGTGACTTGCTGAGGACTGAGTAGCATAGTTGATTGACTTGTCACGAGATCTTTAGGATACAACAAGGCTCATAGCTGTCGTGATGGGTTAGTGTTGCATGTCGTACTGGGTTTTGATTGTAGCTGTACGCTTTCGCAGCACCCACTGTAGGTACGGCTAAGTCTCTATAACTATTAAAACAATCGATAATAGTATACTAAAACTGAACTGTGCATTAACCTGACACGTAGCTAAAACCGATTTATCCCGAAGGAACAGTACAATTGCAGTGTTGATACCTAAATAACGTTTAAGTTGACAGTAATACCGCACTTGCATCCGATCATGACTAAAGTGCGATTTTTTCCCGATAATATCTGAGCGCAGGTCAGGTTTTAAATATTGTCGGCACGCAGGAGCAATGACTCTTCTCTTGTCGCTGGCAGCGGTCCACACGACAAGTCCTTGCCTTATTTGACCGCGCCATTACGGAAACTGTTACCACGATCCGGGATGGCAGTGATTCGCGTTCAAACTTGTTTGCGAGCCAAGAAGAAGGAAAAAAAAAAAATGTTTTATATCGATCACAAAACAACGACACTTGAGAGTTTGGAAATGTGGACGAAATATTTTCGGGTAAAAAATTAGTCTTTAATAGTGACTTGCTTGTTTCTCGACAGCGTCTACGGTGAAGACGGTGTTAAATCCTTAACACTCATGTCCAAGCAAATTTACCCCTAGCGTTACGGTCTGGAGTTTACATGGTGTATCTGCAGTGGCCTCTCAATGCCTTTCGCAGCATGGGGATGAAGAGAATACACAACACCCAGTCCTGGACCTGAGAAGGAATATTTACACCAGTAAAAAATTCCTGGGACCTTTGACTCATGAACCAGAAGCTATACAGAACGAGTCTGAATTCTACCGACAATCTCAGGCACCTATGCGAATTATGGTCTAGAGTGCTTCTCAAGAGTGGCATACGTCTTTGAAGTTGAGGCTGAACCACATTGTTATTGCAAATACATAATACAGAAAGTATTTAAGTTCGAACAGTGAACATCTGAATTATTTTTACTGGAACGAATTTCTTCAAACACTGCGAGTTTTGTTGCTGTAGCATAATTATTTAAATGAAATAATTTTACTACAGCGACAAAACTTGCGGTGGGTGTCGAACTTCATACGCTCGGTATTCTATCTTAAATACTTTCTCTAATATTTACAATAACAATCTTGCTCAGCACACATTTCAAAGACGTGTACCAGCTTTGGGAAGCATTCTAGAGAAGTCGCAAAGGAGTTTTCAACTTGGTGCAAACGGAGTACTGTTTACTGCTGACGGTAGCAGATTGATTCCTGGTTAAAGCAATAGCTATTGGATAGACACGTGCAATATTCGTGTTATCTTCTGGTACCAGAACCAACTCCAAACTCTTGTACACCGATAATTAATTAGGCGTCTGTTGTTGATGGGCTGTTGTCACATTTTAATTTATTTATTTTATAGGATTTCATCCGATTTCATGTAATAGAGTAATTTTAAATTTTTAACGCGGTTAATGGTTTCTTCACCTTCGGGGCGTGTCTCATCTTCATATGCAGTCTTCACTTTAATGGGAATTTACTCTCTTTTTCCAATGCATGATCTGCCATTAGAGCTGCCCTTGTTTCGGTGTGCTCTTGTGGCCCCAAATCCCAAATGTGTATTCAGATTTTAACTACAGAATGACAATACCACAATGACCGCCAAGTTCAAACTAAATTCAAATGCTGTAAAATCAAGAGCATCAACCCCAGTGACCGGACGGAAAATATTTTCATAACAGAGATTTTTCCCAAAATCTCAGAATTTTAAGTCGAGCCTAGGAAAAGAGCAGAGTATTGAAAACGAAGATGGTAATGCAAATAAGTTGTGTACAAAGGTTAACAAATAGCACAATTAATAATTGGCTTTATCGTGAGTTGGAACAAATGCTGAATTAGGTATATATTTACTAACTATAGCAGACACACATGCCGTCATATAAAATGTACATCAATCGTTTTCTGCCTTTAGCAAATTATCAACAAACGTATTCAGCAGCCAAATTAAAAACATGCACTATAGCTTTAATGATCAAATGCTGAATCATAATTAAATGTAAAAATGCATGTGACAAAAAAAGTACGTGATATAAGTATGTCAAACATATTTTTGAATCAGGTATCGAAGTTTATATAGAATTTTAATCTTTGGTACTTGGGAGCCTGGGAGTGTTCAAAGTTTATTACCCACATGTTACGGTATGAACAAAAATGCTGAAGTTAATTCCGTGCTTACGGCTCGTGACGTGTCTCGCGTAAGCACCAGACGTAAATAAATAAACGTAACTTGAACAGCGTAAATGTCAAACGCCAAGTCTTGCACTGCAGGCGTCGCGTCGGGCGAATACGCTTGCAACTCTCAACTGTGCTGTGGGCTGACGTGTGTCTGATCTAAATTTGAAAGCTCGTTTGATACTTTAAATTTCATAAGGACGGGTGCGCGAAACCAACTGGCTTATCTTTGATCACTGCCTGATGATTAAACTGAAACAAAAACAAAATAACTTTGCATTACAAAGTTATCAAGTACCAGTCGACGTTTCATAAACATATCCGACACAGTCATCTGGTTTTTACACTCCTACGTTTCTTCACTGGTAAAGTTCAAGGCCATGTATGAGTGCAGAGTAGCCACGCTAAATTGCAGCGTGCTGCGTGGCGGTCAAATAGCACACCGCTGTTGCTCATTAAAGTTGCTGGCCAAATTCCTGATTCTGGCCTCCAGGAAATGTAACGTGAGGTATAATACATTTTACACGTTTCACTGTGGTGACGTCTAAGGAAACGTAACCGAAAATGCACAGACTTCAGTCTCGCCTAAAAAGGGTGGTTAAGGTGGGTTTACGATTGAAAATTAAGAATTAATTCTTAAGACTTAGTAGTGTACTTGCCGTATGACTCTATGTAAACTAGTGGAATGGTTTATGATTGTCGTGTGTGAATTTTGACGGGTCGTGTGCGAACCATATGATGACTTAAGACTTAACAGAAATGGTTATATTTTATATTTTTCGTTAAGACTTAAGGGAAGCGGCCAATCACAACAAACCGGAACCTTTCAACCGGAAGTTTATGTCTTATTATTGGACCGAGCGAGGCAGTATTTTGGGTTAGAATTAGTATATTTGTCATTTGTAATCATCATCCATTTCGAAAAATAGATATTCCATTTGTCAATAACCTATTTCATACCTGCTTCTCCGTTTCGAACAATGGCCGACCATGTGTTTTGTGCTGTGATTGGTCAGAATTAACGACTTCTATGTCAATCATAAACTGGAAAATGTAGTTTTGACTTAATCGTGTGCTTGATGTTAAGTTATAATTCTTAAGGAAATCAATCGTAAACCCAGCTTTAGACCAGACGTGAATCATCAGTGGTGACGACGATGGATCCTGTGGTCCGCAGTCGTCAGATGCGCATGGCGAGCATTGCGCGTCCTCGCAGCGGCGTGCGTCCTGCGAGCTCACGCTCACGTAAACGCCCGCTCGCTCGCAGCGCCGACTCGCGGCGACCGCGCTAAACAGTGGCCCAAGACGGTGGTCCGAAGTCAACGTCACACTAAGCTATTGTGCAGTCATTCCAAAACCAAGCAAGACACAAAAATTATTAAATAATAAATCACGATAAAAAGGAAATTACTAAATAACTGAGACTTTAATGTTAGAAACGTGTGCTATAAATAAACAAGCCTAAACCACTAAATAATATAAACTAGAATACACAAAATAATATCGGCGCAATAATCATGAATGTAAAAAAAATTCAAAATATAAAAGATTAAAACAAAGTAAGTGAATATTATATTAGAAACTTGGGTAAAGAGGAGATAACAAGAGCCTCTCTCTCTTGCCAGATATATGTCACGGAGCACAAATATTTATACATAATGTATAATGTGGTAAATAAAGGTTTAATTGTATCTGATGCTTTATATTTTGTAAAAAAAAAAAAAATTAAAACGAAAATTTTGTAAATACATTCTCTTGTATTTCATAAATAGCATCGGCTGATAATATTTAAATGTTACTTCTAAGGGGACGTAATTGAAACGTTAATATTTTATATAATTTAACATCAAAAACTTGATCTCTGAAATTGGTGTTTAGCATTGAATTAAATACACCCGTAGTAATACTGTCAGTATATAATATTTTATCTTATTATAAAAATCATCTAACGTAATTTAAAAAAAAGTTACAATACGAAACGTTTGTAAACAAAATAAAATTTCTAACGTTAACAAGCCGGGTAGTCTATTCTGACCATTTACTGTACACTGCAATCGAAGCACGAGACACTATACCTATGTTCCAAATAGAACACAGTTCTAGTGAACAGAAGTGTGCATTCTTCCTGTGCCCAAATAATAACGCGAATCCTGCAGTACGCAACTCTTCGGTTTTCTCTCCGCCAGAAGCGCGGGGAGCCCGGCTATCAGTAAGGACCATTTGTTTTCTCTCGCGGTGCGGCGCTTTCCCCAGTCGCCGCGGGGCGCTGCTGTCGTCTGGCCTCGTCGGCGTCTTGTGCGCTGGCCAATCAACGAGTCCGTGTCCCGGGGGGCGGGCCCGCCCAGCGGGCTATCAGCGGCGTCTGACCCGTTTCCCGGCCGAGGCACAGAACAGTCGAGCGTGCAGAAGCGAAACTACAGCCACGTAAGACGCCAGCAACATGGCGGGCACCATGGGCGAACGTTTATCGTTCCCATTTTACAGTAACGAGAGGCTTTTTGATTCCTACACCCCCCCCCCCCCTTTTCTTTCTTCTCAACGAAATATGCGCCCATGACGGACACTGTTGTATTCTGCAAAATAATGTGACTGCTTGATAGAATTCTAACTATTGTGTTCACGTTTCAATTATTTTTATTTATTTGATATAATGGTTAGAGATTGGAAAATTTCGTGGAATTATTTCGCGAAAAGCTGAAATTAAAATGATTAGAGCTCAGTGCTGCTTCTACTATTAGTTCACAATTCATGTGGACGGCTCTGTAACAATGATAAACGCTCGACCATAGTAATACTACGTGACGTCTCACAAAACAGAAGCCAGCATATTTTGGAAAATGCCACCTGTTCGTTGGTTCCAGGATTGTGTTTATTCTCTAAACGGGTAGCTTGTTATTCTAAACTTTATCATTGAGCGTTTGTTTATATTATTGGCCCAGTGTCATCCATACCAACTGTGAGCCAATAGTAGAATTACCACAAAGGTATAGAAAGGTATTTTAATTTTACCCAATCACGAAATGAATTCGTGAATTTTTCAAGTTACAATAGATCATGATTATAGATCTGCAAAATTCGCGGATTCATTCGGTGATAGGCTAGAATACAAACACATATACCTCTTAGATAATTTTGCTTTTGGCTTACTGTTCATCTGGACGAATCTCAACCAGTTATAAACCCTCAACCAAAGAAGGATCGAATCACAGACAAACCAGCTGAGACGACTTACAAGTCGGCAGCCAATGAACTTGCGTTATTTGCCCGAGTGTACAAGGGTATGTGCAGTCTACCCTGAACGCCATCGAAACCGCTAATTTTGCAGGTCTCTAATCACGATACTTACCTCCACTAGACCACACTCGGATCAAGGCCGATGGATCTATCGGGATACTCCCGTTTCCTCTCCTTCATGTATTGCGTCAAAGCTTCATCTTGATATCATAACCTTTCGCCGCCTCTAATGAGTTCCATGTGACAAGACCTTTAAGCTAGATTTCATTTCATGTAGTCAAAATACAGTTGTTTGGGTCAAGCATTCATGGATATAATTTTATTTAATTTTTGGCGTGTAGAGACCCGACAGACAAATAGAGAACGGCAATTTCGCGAATTAATTTCAAGCAAAGATAACATTTAAATGTGTACTACCTTAAGCTGCATCCGCTATTGAAACACATCGTAAAAGTATCTTTGTCAATTAGATCCTCAACTAAAGAAAAACCGAATCGCAGGCTAGCAAAACGGGACGTCTCACCAGTCGGAATCCAAAGTACAAACGTAATTTGCCCGAGTGTGCACAAGACTGTGGAGTCTATCCTGGAGGTAACTGAAAACGTGAATTTTTTTCCCGGATCCTAAAGATAGAAAACCGTCACATTTGTGTCTATGAGAACAAGGGCCAGAGAGGGAGCTAGAGAGATGGAGTGCCAGTTATTGACCTTGTGAAATGTTACATGTATTGAGAACTGCAGGACGTCGAATACCCTTCTGTCATTTGACGGGTTCTATTATCTGTGGACTTCCAAAATTTGTGTAATTGTTTGTAGACTGGATATATGATGAATACCTCTATTAAAATTGAATGGTGTTCTTGCATCATCCGTAGTTCTGTTAGCCTTAAAGGGTAAAAAACAATAAAAAAAAACAATAAAAACGTAACAAAATACATAGGGGCCTATTACATAATCATATACTATTCGTACGAAGTGTAAAACGAAACAGCAGCCAGTGAACACTAGATCTCGACTTATTTAGGTAAGAGTGTGTGGAGTTGGGCCTGGCACCAGGAAATAACTATAGCTTAAAGGTCTCTATTTATTGGTGTTTCTTACGTAGTTATGCGCTATTGTCCTTATGAGCCATGGCAGTCTGTGCACGTTAACTATAGCAACAAAAATATTTTAATTATTGCTGAGTAATAATAGAGACTGGAAAGAAAGCCAAATTTTATTTTACAATTTACTTCACAGTCCTTTACGTACTTGGAAAACGTTTCCCACTTCTTTAGCCAAATCTTTTGTGGAATGTATTTCATTGGCTGAGCGTCCTTCTGATAAACGGTGGCCCGACTGTAGAAGTATCATAAAGTATAAATGTAAACGTGTTATAATTATAGTTTATCTGCGAATTTTTTTATCCCTACAATCACGAATACTTAAAAACACCTTAAGCCATTGTCCGAAATCCATACGGTTAAATATAAAAGTATATATTTGTAACATAAGGTTGACTTGTTCTGTAACATCTGAAATAATCAACTTTTTTTTCTCTTTCAAAATAAAATACGGAAATGGTTTCATATCTATGTATTGGCTACCCGTACTACACTCCGTGTATGCCCATGCGCAGAGTCGGAGTTAGAAAGTTCTTGCTCGGCGAGGAAAAGTATTCAATTTCCCTCGTGTCCAGTTAATGGGGTTACCGCTTTTTAAAGAATTCTAATTTAGTTCCTCCGCGCTCTGAAAGGCAGCGCCGTGCGCGATTGTTTGATAGGGGAGGGGGAAGGGGAAGGGGGGGGGGCTCTCTCGGCCTTGCCCCTGCAGCGAGCCGTGCTCTCACTCTCCCCCTCCACGCCGAACTTCCTCCCCTCTCCCGCCCGGCGAGCACGTCCCACGGCGCATGCGCAACGGGCCGCCAGTTGTCGGCGATTAGCGGGCGCTGCAACAATGCGGCGACGCGCGACGCCATTGTTGCGTGGCGAGTGGCGCGAAGTGTGCGTGCGCGTGTTGGTGCGTGTCCCGCGGTGCACCTGTCGTGGTTCTGTCGTCGTCGGTTAGTCACGCTCGAGGTGGGTTGTGTGCTCTCGCTGTAGCCTGGGTCCACGGACGGCTCCATAGCGGCGCAACTTCGCAGTAGTAGTGTCGCTGATCACGTGGCCGGCTCCAATCGACGCGATGTTTTTTTTTTTTACTGCACATTGTGCCTGACGTAGCACAAAAGTAAATTACTATCTTTTTTTTTTTTACAGATTATAAGTGTTGAATTATTTCGCTTTCCCGGACATAAATTATATATATATATATATATATATATATATATATATATTAAAATCTTAATGCTAACCAGCGTAAAGAAAAAGACTCACATACGAGAACTCCCTGCTTTCGTTAGGAGTCGAACCCATGCTCTTGCAGTGAGGTAGGCCGCCTCAGTCTTGTAGGATAACGGGCGCGGACAACACTTTATAGTGTTAATTTTTCGTTTGTTAAATGATACTTCCAAATGTTTCGTAGCATCCAATTAAAATATATATATATATATATATATGTATATATATATATATAAATAACAGTTTGCAAGTACGAATTTTAATGTAGTTTGGCATAAGACTGCATAGAAGTTATTTTAAAATCATCTGGCTTACAAAACGGTGATGGATTTTTTTGTGTAACGAAGCGTAAACGATTCGTTATGCTTCTTTTTATCGTTTAATTTGCTTAATTTATTTAGTACCCAATACATGAGTTGAATTATAGTGAACCAAATTAGTTATGAGCTTGCTTGCGTGTAAAGTATTAAAACATATTAAGTGCGAAATTATAAAAATTAATAAAACAACGTGGGAAAATGCTGGAATATCATAGATAAAATTTGCATGTAAAATTGATCATATCGTTGTTAATATACTTTCTAATATTTCGTTGTTGCAATATTGCGACTTAAAGGTCAGTTGGTTAGCTGCAACGTATTTGTTTTCTGCGCAGTTAACCAGTAATACGTATTTATTTTTCTGGTATTTATTTTTCTGCTGGCCAACAGCTTCAAGGCCACCTGTTGTCCAGCCTGTCTTGAGTGCTGGCCGGGGCGGGAGGGCTGGGCGTGACGTCACGCCTCTCTGGGGGGTGGTTCTCATCCTCGCCTTCCGTGCAGGCTGGCTTCGAACCCGCGACCACTCGAGTGCGTCCGCCTAGCTTCTCAGACTCGGTCCGCTGCCGTGTACGCGAAGAAGACACCGCGATCATCGCGTACACATCACTGCGCGTGCTTTCATGTTCATACGTTTGATCCAACTTATTTTTTACCTTTATACACTACAGCGTTAACATATTTTGTACCGGTTGGGTTGCATTGATCAGCTAGGGGAGGGTTTCAACCAATATTAAGATTACTTACGCATTTAAATTTCGCATTTAACAATGTCTGGCACGCGTCGTAATTTTTGATGTGTGAGATCTTGGCTCTCGGTATACGGCATTTGGCGAGAGCAATTTCGGGAATGCGACGAAAGTCAGGGAACGTAATTGCTTAACAACCAATGTGCTGCCGTCTGTGGCGGATGTAGCGAACCAAAGTTCACATATACAAAGGTAAACTTTATGGTGTTAACCATTTTATTAATTTTAATGAGAGGGGACTTATTTTGATAAAATTCCTTGTCGAATATCAGGTCCAAAGCTGGGGTTTAATATTTTTTCAAGCCTTTTTCGCATTCATCGGGGACGATTCATTATTAAGTTTAAAACTTCGGTCTGCAAATGGAATGATTCGTTAGTCGACGTAGCTGCTCCGGCAGCGGATTCCAATGGCGAGTGCGGAAACTACGTGTGATTCGCGTCAAGAAATATAGTTGTAAACACAATGTTTGTATATTTATCACGCTAGGCATATTTTAAATAATTCTGTGTTAAATTTTGTTTACGAGTTTTCGCATCATAAGTGTATTTGCAACCTAGAATACTTTAATTTGCTCGTTTCCGAGGTTAGATGTAACACAACACTGGCGAGTACTGAAATACTCGCAAACATTAAAAAAAAAAAAAAATTGTAGCTTTTTGGTGCGTGTCTAAAACTTCTGCAAAGTGTCCACTTTCTAAGTTTTCAAGAAAACATATTGCAGGAACTAGAATTTATTTTGAAGAAATCAACTTCCGCATGTAATGCTAACAAATAAACCCATATCTGAACGCATGATTTAAGAGTTAAATACAGATGTGCTATGTCACACCAGGCACTAAAAGACTCACAGGTAACGTGAATAGAAGTTTTTCGTTGCCCTACGTGGCCTGTTAAAAAAAATGCATAGAAGAAAACACGCGTTAAAAGGGAAATCCCAGCTGTCACAAAGGGCAGACATAACATAAGTCATCTCCTATATAAAAATCTTGTGTTTTGTCCAGTACTTCGTTATTTATTTTGTTATCAAGAGATTCGGGGCAATGTAGGACGTGCAATCAAATGCCGGCAGCAATTACGCGGCACCAGTACTGCTGAAGTTTAATTTTCGACGCACAGATTCCCGGGACCGCGCTCTGTTCTCGCGATCTTGCAGCCGGGAAACACCCGCCACACGGCTTCTCGGAAGCCCCGCCTTAATTAACCGTACAGATCCTGACCGCACCCTGTGGCCCAGGCGTCGCTCACGAGCCACGTAATCGACCGATGTATCGATTAGTCTTTCCCCGGCCTCCGGTCGTGACTCATTGCGTGGTGCAATATAAATTAACGATACTAAAAAAAAAAAAATACGTGAGCGAGTCTTTCAGTACTCGCCAGGGAAGTGTAACATCTAACCTCGGTAACGATCAAATTTATGTGTTCTCATGTTGCAAATACACTTATAATACGAAACTTAGAGACGAAATTTAACGTAGAATTCTTTAAAATAATGCCGGGCGTGATAAATACACAATAATTGTGTTTTCATTAAAAATTTGGATGCGAAACGCACGTTATTTTTGCACCTGCCGCTAGAATTTAATGCCGGAGTAGCCACGTCGACTATGAAATCATTATTTTTGCAGACCGAAATTTTTTAAACTAAATAATGAAATGCGATTAAATAAATGCGAAAAAGACTTACCAAACCCTAGTTTGGAACCTGGTTTTCGATAAGGAATTTATTAAAATATTTCCCATCTTGTTAAAATTCACTAACCAGTTAATACTATATAAAGTTTCCCTTTGGCTTTGAGAATTTCTGTTCGTACCATCTGCCACAGAAAGCAGCACCGTGGTTAGACATTTCCGTTCCATGCGACTTCCGTTCCATTCACGAAATTACTCGTACCAAATGCCGTATACCGAGCGAGAGATAAGAAGTTACACATAAAAATAACAGGCTCGGAGGGTCTACAGAAGCGGAACTGGCTGTGCGTGTCTCGCCCATGCAAGCAATTGTCACGGCAGGGTGTCATTCGATATTAAGTACTTGGGCACCTACAATATACTTTCTTTCTTAGCAATGTGTATTCTTCCGCGACAACACTGTATGCACTTAAAATAGGCCGTTGGACATAGAACTACTTTATTAGCTAAAGCTTTCAATCTTAATGAATCAACACCCTCTATCATAATTTTAATTCATTTATTTTCTTGGGGGGGAAAAAACAACCGTTTAGTAATTTTTAAAGGGTTACATTCAAGTGTCAGGTGGTTAAGCGTTATGTAATTTATATGTATGTTCCTTTTGTTATATCTCTGTTCTGGGCCGTTGTGTTTTACCGTCTGTAATGACTTTGCTGTTGACAAGACCTTAAGCTCCAGTCATATATATATATATATATATATATATAGAGAGAGAGAGAGAGAGAGAGAGAGAGAGAGAGAGAGAGAGTGAGTGTGAAGGGGGGGGGGGGGGGGGCTATAGATGGATAGTGTCTCTGAAAATGTTCACATGCTATTTTAAAAAAGAGTCCGCGGGATAGCTAGCGAAATGTTCCCAATCCTTATCCAATGACGGGCAAATGACATCACATAACTGACAGAAAAATGGGGTTGATCGACAAACGTTCTTGGGTACTAACGGCTATATATATATATATATATATATATATATATATATATATATATACATATATGTATATATATGTATATATATATATGTTTGTGTGTGTGCTTTCATATGCAGAGATTTTTTTTCCAATTTTGTTTTAAAAAAGTTTTCAATTGTCGCAGAGATACTACAACCAGACATTCCACTTCAGCATTCAGGGTACTTATACAAGCTTAAAAGAGCCAGTGCGCGAATAGGTGTACATACATCAAAGGAGCCGTCATTTCTAATACTACATACATAATTATTCGGCTGGGTTGTAATGTGCGGCTGTGAAGCGAGAGTCTAGGCAGTGAACATAAAAGCAGGTCGGTTTTTCAATCTCGTACCAATTTTACTTGTTATTGCGGTCGCACAAAAGAGCCATAAACAGATTTAATTCGCATGCTCATTAAGTACACTTCGCTTAAAATAACCATGTCATCGTGCTTTTTTTCCTCCGCTTAATTACATTTCGCATTGTGTTACCGTCGGATAGGGTAGGATGCTATTGACCTGTTATGTGGTTCTGATTATATATATATATATATATATATATATATATTTATTTATTTATTTGAATAGCAGTTGTCAAACTATCATCAAGACTGGTTTTCTTATTACAGAAACTAAATTAAATCACACTTCGTTAAAAAAAAAATTTAATGTACCTAATTTCTAGTGCTGCAGTTTATTTTCGATCTGCTGTATTTTATTTATGTAAATTAATTTTTAATATATTTGTTTCGGTAATGAATAAAAGGTTTTAATTTAAATTCTGTCGCCTTGGAAATGGTTTAATTCGACGAATGAGTGTTTTCCAACTAGATGCATCGTCACGCAGGTGTTGGGTGTTTGCAGCGCCACATGCGTGAGCATGCTGAACTGTGATCACACGTGCCGCTGTCGGTGAGGGACCTGATCTTGTCGCGATCCCCGAGGGTCTGTCCGTGTCGAACCGAGCCGCCGGCCAAGTCGCGAGGCGGGCAGCGGGACTCGAGTCATGTGTTGCGATGTGTGGCCGCCATGTCGGGGCTGAGTCACGTGCCGTAGCGCCGCCATGTTGAAGTGGGTGCAGCAGCAGAGAGCAGCGGCGGCGGCGAGAGCAGCGCAGGCACCGGACACAGGCGGCAGCGACGCACGCAAGAGGATGGGGGTGAGTTGGCGACAAGCGCTCGCCGTCTGTGACTAAACCATGTCTCTCCTAACTCAACGAAACATGCTGCATACCGTCGTACGCCAAAAATAAGCTTAAGTCGTTTGTATCTACTTAAACTTTGATTAATTTTTCGAAAAATAAAACAATTTTACCAATACAGAAATAAAATGAATCAATATTTTGGTTTGGATACGATGGTTTATCGCGAAGATGTTTGACGCCATGTAAGACTCTAAAAAAAACTTCGTAAAATCTTTAACTAATAACTGGATAAAACATGTTTATTTAAATAGCGTGGATACTTTCATGGAAATCACGTACGTTAGGTATTATTCATAACTCTCATTGGTCCAGTGAAGTGTGGAATGAGCATATTTCGCTGATCAGAGCCAGTAAGCTGATACGAGTGCCCGAATCGATTAAGGTATTTGAATTTCCCCGCTATAAATTAGAGCCTCTAACTGATTTCAGCCACTACAGTATATCCGTGTCAAAACTTGATTTAACTGTGTATTTATTAATGGTATTGCCGTTTAACTAGAAAATAATTATTGTAATTAACAACACGTTTATACTATTTTTTTCAATTAATTTTCTTGCTTTACTTACACGCTCTGACACTTTAAGAAGTGAAATAAATAGGGAGAAGCAGTGCGACTAACTTGTGCTCATGTATATGAAATAAAAAATAAAACCCTGACCTTGATATCACTCAATAAGCAGGAAAAAGTTATTTGGGTGTGCATAGGCCAGTTAAGTCTAATCTGGTGCGAAAATATTACGCTATATTTTATTGGAAAACCTTTTTGGAATCATCAAAATGTTTTTTGGTTATTCCATTTTTAAATCAGTCATTAATCAATATTTTTACAATTTTTCGAAATTGAAAAACTCAATCAAATATTAATAAGTTTTCATTGTTTAGTCAGAAAATAAATACCTGCCACTCGTAAACAGTATTTTTTGTAAATGGAAAGAAATATGAAAAATTACAGATATTTGTAATTTTGTATATTTACATGAAAACTACTGTATCAATACAAAATAGTGTTCGCATCAATACTGGGTTCGATTCTTACCCAGGTATTGATGATTTGAGTTGTACCAGTACCTCCAGTTGTCAAAGTAATTTGTAAACCGTTCCCTGAATAGCTTTACAGTATTAACTGCGCACATTAATAAACATACTAAAACAAAATAAAGTCCCGTAGTCGATTTTCCTTTTCCGTGGTTTTAAAAAATTATGCTTGAATGAAACATAAATTAAAATATAAAATTATGCTCAAATTTTCGTAGGAAATACTCAGAATTATCTCTAAAATCGTATATCATATATGAAAAAATAACCTAGCCATGTTTTATATATAGTTACGGTATCTTTATTGTAGTATTACTAACTATTTATTGGCAACTGGTTTTCAAAGGAATCTTTTGTTAAAGTAAATAATTTTTTTTTGCGTAGCCAGCCGCACAGATCTGACTGAAACGGCTGGACTGCTCTTGCTTGACTCATAGGTTGAAGTGGTGACTGGACCAGGCGGAAGTGAAATCGACCTGGAATCTAGACTAGATATGCGAAGCAGAAGATCGGGACCAACGACACTAATATAGGATATACTTGAAACTTGTGCAGACATTGATGTGGATAGTGGTTGAATGGTCCGTGGAAGTATTTATGTTATGAATATTGACCTTCAAAATTTACGTTATTTACTTTGGCACCAGGATGAAATACACACACTCTTACACAAATGAATAGTTATCTGTAATCTGCTGGCTGCTTCCGCAATTTACCTTTGCCCAGCGTGTGACTGGGTTTTTTGAACTGTGCAATACTGTTATTTGTTTATCGTCCTTAGCGACGTGTCCAACGCAATTCAAGTGTATGATGCATGAGTTACAAGCTCTTTTAAAATAGTGAAGTGAATTTCGTAGAATTCGATGAAGGAATGGTCTCAAGTGGATTCTCGTAGCGCTTAAATACAACTATAAAATATAAATTAGGTTCTTGTTATGTTTAAGGGCGCCGTCTGCCCGAGTACACATACGGTTCGCAGAGCTTCAGGAAAAACAACGTGATTTCAAAACTACTCGCGATATCCGAGTGGGGTCTGTTTACGAAAAGCATTTACGAATTCTCTGAGGTCTGAAAAGTACCTTTCATGTTGGATTAAATTTTTAAACTGTATTTTTATAAGAGTGAAAAATGGCTAAAAAGGCGTGTTTTCTGAGTAATTTTTAGGCCTTAAACAACCGGTTCAGATTCTTGAAAGCACTTAAGGGACTTGCAATATTCCTTTATCTTCATTTCTCGGCCATATAATGTTACGGTCACCACTCAAATTTCACAGTTTTTTAGTGACGACGAGAAGACTGCTTGCCATTTCGGAGCCTTGTGCTTAGAGGCTATACCGCACTAGAAATACCTTGCGAGCGTCGCGCTTATCGTCCCGCCTCACTAACACACACACATCCCGACCAGACGGTGCCCTTAAAACAAGGTACAAATCAGTGTGTGGATTCAACCCTACAAGAACTGTCCTAAGTGATCCCCGTTGACCTGGTTGCATGTCTCTACACGTCGCACAGTCCACTCGACGTACGGCATCTGGCTGTCAAGGCAAGCTATGACATGATCCTTGGCATTTTACCAGTGTGTCATACAAGGTAGACTTCTTGCAGGTAGAATCGCGGTAGCATTATAAATATACCCTAAGGATTTGTTTTGTATTTTCCTTCATTCTGTCATAAATCTTGCTAAAGTAACTGAGACCATTCATGTGCTACATGATACACTCCTATGAACACCTTTTACCACCAACCAAAATACATTTAATAAACTATTACTAGAGCCACGGAATTTTCACGCATTCATTTAGTCGAAATCTAGAATGCAAACCTCCACACTGTCGCACTGTGTTCATGATTGGACTGCAGTTATCTGGACACGCCCCTCTACGACCGTGAGCCAACGATGTCCAGCTAGGAGAGAAGTAAGCGAATCAGGTAGCATCAATTAACAAGGATAGAAATATTCTCGCTAAGAAATCAACAAATGGGAAAGTAAACATGGGTTTAGCACACCTATAACTTTGAATTCTATCCTGAGGCCAGAGGAATCCGCGAAATTTCCGGGACTCTAACTATTACCCTGAAAAAAATGTATGTAGCTGCTACATAATGTTTCGTAACTATTGATCGCATCAGTAAATTTGGCGGGGAAAACAATTTTTTTTGTGTTTATAAAGTGGATTGTTGAAAAGCCACGGTTATGTCCCGGATACCTTGGTATAGACCGGCAAAATTCGTGGGTTCATTGACCTCCAGGATAGCATCCACAATCCTCTGCTCACTAGGGCAAATGCCACCTGTTCATTGGCTGCTGAATTGTGAGTTGTCTCGACTGAGTAGCCAGAGATTCGACACTTCTATGAGTGAGGGTCTCTAATTGGCGACACAGTCCTCGAGATTTAAAGCGAACCAATAACAGAAGCAGCACAAATATATAACTATTTAAATGTTAGTATATCACGAAACGAATCCGCGAATTTTTCCGGTCTATCCGTTAGGTAGCAAACGAGACTTGAAACACATTATATATATATATATATATATACACATATACATACATCTACTTCACGTTAATGATTCAAATACGGTTTTTTTTACACTTCTTTTAAATGTTAATCTCTGCCAGTAAAACCAATGAGTAGAAGTGATGAACTATTCACGTTTAACCATCCAAATGATATGATTTAGTTATCCACGAATGAGTATCCTAAATGGCTTATGTGAGTGTATGCAAGTCGAGGCTATCCTGAACTAAAATGAATCTCTGAAATAATAATTGTGGGTCTACTTATTAGTGACAGCAAATAATTCATTTCACTAATAAATATTTTGTTGGGATTAAAAATTATCTAACGTAATAACAAAATATTTGGTAGGGTATATATAGGGTCATGTATTTTTCGCGATAAGGTGTTGAGACTGGCTGAGATTTAAAACAATGTAGTATTTATTGTCTGTGTTTCGTGATTGGGTAAGTTTCTTTCAGGTAAATGTTTACTCACAGAACACCGATCACAGTAATTCAGTGCAGATGCAAACGCATCCTGGTTGGCTCGGTGAACAAGGCAATGGTTGTCTTGCATACCATATTGAAGTCTAATGGGCGTTCAGATTATTTCGCGAAAAATGCCTGCCCATAGGTATAAACTGACAAAATACTTCAGTGTGCCACAAAATAATTTTTCTAGTAGTGGAGACCAATAATTCGTGGTTTCATTTCTTTTTAGGCCAATATTCAAGCCCTTATAGGTACTGTTGGCATGCTGCTTCTATTTGTATTTAGTTTATGTTGAAAACTTGGAACTCTAAGCCAATAATAACCTCTACATAAACTAAAGCGTTATTGGATCACTCCAGCGTAGTTAACACATCTCTCAAGTGCAGCAAATGTACAAGTGACACTTGCTGAAGTATGTAGAGTACTGTAGAGTCTATCGTAATGTACATTAACATAATTTACAGAAATATTCCAATTCCCTTCTCATTACCATAATTACTTGTGTGTATGGTATACCTAATATGGAGCCTCAAATTTAATGCAAACATGTAAATTGCTGTAACACATTAGCATTTCCAAATTTCGTTAAGTCCGTACCATGATATCAGTAAAATATCATCCATGTAAAATTACGTTCCTCAAACGAATTTCTTTCTCAGCCTTACCCTACGCTGTGGACCTGCATAGATAGCGTTATTTTCTTGTAACTGGATGAACTCCGCACAACTGTTCAGAAACAATTAGGTGACTTTTGTCAATTGGCTGTTGCCGCATTTAACTTCTGACCGGATTGCATTTTATTGGATCATTTGAATTTTGCCACATGGTTATTGTTCTTTGCGACGTGTCACCTATGGTCCTATGACCTATGGTTCAATGAGAACGCATGTTTCTGTACTTTCTCAAAATATTCCTTCGAAAAACAGTTGCCAATAAATAATTTGTAATACTACAAGAAAGTTATTAAATGTTGTACAACATATGATACTGGTTATTTTTCATACAAGAAACACGTTTTTTTCAAATAATACTGAGTATTTTTTACGAAATTAGCGTAGAATTTTATATTTTTTTATTGATGTTTCATTCAAGTATAATTTTTATACCATGGATAAATAATCGAATATTCATTACTTAGACTTTATTTTGTTATAGCATTGCTTATAAATGTGCGCAGTTAATACTGGCAGCTATTCAGGGAACGGTTTACAAACAACTTTCAACTATTGTAGGTACTGCGACAACATAAGGCATAAATATTTTGTTAGAATCTGAACCCAGTAGTATTGCGAACACAGTTTTGTAGTATTATAGTTGTTTTCATTTAAATGTACAAATTAAAAAAAAAATATGTGTAATTTTACATAAATATTTCTCTTCAATAAAAAAAATACAATGTGGTATGATTCTTGCCTCTCTCCAATTAATAATGAAAATTTGGCAGGACCCTAGCCTATGTAATACTTTTTTTAAGACATGCAGTAGCGCTCGTGGGCAGCAGTAAAAAATAAAATTCAGGCTTTATGAATTTATGTATATGTAACATAGCCAGACTTCATTGGTTTATGTGATATTCATGACGTTAATCGGCATTAGTGTGGGCACATTTACCAGTGTGTTCTAAGATAGGCCAGTAACTTTTAACTTATCCAGAATCGATGACAGCAACGAGGTGAAAGTTTTCGAAAAAGGCGAGGCAACACTAGTCATGCATGAGTCAGTGCCTCGCGGACATGGCCGAGGTTGTACGAGATGCCAGGGCCATGAGCAAGAATTGAATCTGCAGTGTGTCATTAGAGTACTTTTACAAAAGGTTACGGCATTTTGTGGGACAATGATGGGGATTAAAGTTTTCTTTCTTGAAATGTTATTAATTAATAATATTAAAGTATACTGTTAAAATTTTTAATGAATATATATATATATATATATATATATATATATATATAATGCAGCGGTCTTGACTCATATTATTCCAGAAGGATTTTATTTAAAGATTAACGAAATTTTTCTTAAGGAAGGGTCTGATCATGGCTTTATGCCTTCAATTTGTTTGGATAATTCCTCTGCCAATGTGACGTAATATGATGTGATCATGTGGTCTTGTGGTTAAAGCAAAGTGTAACACTCAAAAATGTGCTTCATTTACAATAATTAATACCTTTAATAAACCTAGCTCATTCGAGAGACATAAAGCCATTTTCACCGGACAGAGCAGATAGAATAACAACATTTTCAGACATTTAAATACATATTGAGCTTAGAAAATGTTAAATCATCCCGTGATAAATCGATATCTCTAACAATGAAATTTATTGTTTGTGGCTTAGAATAGGGCCTATATTATATCGCAATATTGTGGACTCGAAATACAATAAGGCAACAGCACAGCACAGATGCGTCATTTGAGTCCCAACTACCAAAAGTTTGCTTATCACTTCTTTCGAAGATAACCAATAAATAATTTAAGTGCTATTCACAGTGAACACAGTACTATTGACAGTGACCAGTGTGCTATTCACAGTGACCCGAGTGCTATTGACAGTGACCAGAGTGCTATTTACAGTGACCAGAGTGCTATTCACAGTGACCAGAGTGCTATTCACAGTGACCAGAGTGCTATTCACAGTGACCAGAGTGCACTTTGCACGCGCAGACGCCGCTCACGGCGACACCTCCACAAGAACTCCATAAGTTAGTTTAGGGTCCTTGAATATCTGGAAAGCTCGTAGGTAGGCATATTTATTTGATTTTACATATTTTTTGGTTTTGCCTTGAAAACGTGAAGCGAGCAAGCCCACATTCTACAACTAACGTCGATAAGTAGGTGGCCTGCATTGAATTGTGGATCAGGCACAAGTTGTTCCTGACCCGACCTTTTTTCAAGCAGGTTAATTAATAGTAAAATCACCATTTTGAAGAGGGCAGGCCTACGCACAAGGTAATTACAGCAAAGTCTTAGTTTCATCTTTTGAAACCCGGAAATTTTGCCAATCTATTAAATTGCGTTGTAGACTTTAAACATTTTAATTTAAGCGTCGCTTTGATATATTGGCTAAAAAAAGAAAAAAGAAAACTACTGGCAAAACTTTCTTAACTCTGTGCCAGTAAAACCTAGTTCACAGTATAGTTACAGAATCAAGTCAAACCCAGTGAAGAGGGAAACTATTATTGAGGCAGTCGTATGTGTTGAATGTTTCTTGAAAAATAATTGTCTCAAATTATGAAATTCCAGGTAAATAAATTCATGATTTTTTTTTATATAAATAATGGATATTACATTATACAACTTGTACTTTCAGAAATATATTTTTTTTTCTGTATCTGATTGCTATAATAACATTTAATACATAACATAGTCTGTTGGTTCAGTTTTCATACTACATAGCCTTTATTTGTGACTTATAGTAAAAATAAATACTATAAGCACAACAACCTTGAGCAAAAAGTTAACTATAATTGAACACACCTATGTTTGTAAGTAAATTAGTTTCCATATACTATGTATAGATAAACGAATTATTTATAAGTACTGTACCCCTGTTAAATGGAAAAGCGTGCTGGTTTTATTTCACTACGAATTTAAGAATCATGGGCATTACTATTACGTTGAAATGTGCTTGTTCCTTCGATTCAGTTGATAAGATATTTTTTTTTACAATTTTTCAAACTAGTTTAATAAATAAAACAATTGATCAAATTAAAAAAAATATATATGTAGCAATTTAAACTCGTAAAGTTAAATGAGGAAATTATTGCTGTGAGTTATCTCGATGAATTACATGTAATATTATAGATATGTCATAAAAACCTACATTTAATCAGACCCCATTTCCATTATATTACTTTTTACTTACCATTACTGGATTTTCACAATAGCATAGCAGGAAAATTCATTTTTTATTAAGTTAAAAATTGCTTAGAATATGCAGTATATTAAGACACCTTTTTTGCATTTTAGGCAAATGATGTATAAAAGAAGAAAAAAAACAATTATCCATTTCCCAGGTTACGTAATTTTAGATTCAACTGCTGAAATGTTTGTGTCCTTTCAGTATTTGGTCAGATTATAGCAATGTGTTTTTTCCTTCTCATATGTGGCTGCTTTGATCAGCAACAATGGCGGCTGTTTTTCTATTGGCACTTTATATATCGCGTGTGTGAAGAACCAATTTCATTATTCTCTGCTGATACATAAACGGTCATGCTTACTTTTATACCTATGTGGATGATAGACGAAATTTCAGAAATTAATCATCTTGTATGGCGGGTTTAAACGCATCCTAAAGTGCCCCTGCTGGTTGATAAGACACAATACTTATTTAAATAAAAATAATATTCTGTAAACTGTGCTTATAAAATATGGTCAGTAATTCCTTTTATAAGATTAATTTTACTTTTTAATACGTTATTATGTGTTAGTTTATTACTATGTTGTATACTTATTAACGTTTAAGAAATTGTAATAAACTATTATTTTTTGAAGTATTAACCTAGAAAAAGGCAAAGTTAAAGATAAGTGAAGTCATTATTGTAAATAAAAGCCCTAAGTTATTAAAACCACCTCGCATTCCTATCAATTGTTCGTTTAAATATAAATAATAAACTGACATTCACTTCCTTGGACATTTATTTCAGTTAAAAAGTTAATACCTATAGATATATAAATGTTAAAATTAACTATATTTTTTATATTTTAAAATCAATTTTTAAGAAATTCTGTATGCCTAACTAATATGAAATAACATAAAAATGGGCAGAAATATGTATTAAAAGTTATTAGAACAATTAGATAAATAAATTCTATTAATAATAACATTTTTGCATAAGATAAAGTATATATAATGAAATATATACACTATTAAAATTAATAATACAATTAAATGGTCAAAAACATTTATTGGCCTTCATGTTTCGTTCATTAGAGCACCGTTGTGCTACAGGCACTCACAAACTACAAACTTGAAACGTTACCTCATAATTATAATGAATCAAGTTTAATCACGAATTTTTAATAGTTGTGTTTATTTCATATTAAAATTATTTAAATTTACAAAATATATTCATTTGACACACCAATATTTTTGATACGTTTCCCGATGTCCTCCAACACAATCATATGCGGGTGCGTGCTACCACAGGCGCGAGTCCGCCATCTTGACAGCTTCGGCTCGTGGATATGTTAGGAAATATATCGCTATTTCCCAGCATTCAACACTAGTGGCACCGCCTAGTAGTCCGCAGTGCTCGGAGGCTACAAGTAGGCGGGAGTCGTGATGTCGCCTGCCCGGGATTTTGTCATTTGAGAATACCAAGGCTGGCGGAAAACGGGTTGTCGTGAGCGGGAGTCGCGACAAGGCAAGGCTAGTGCATTTCAGAATCGAGCCCCTGCTGGCTGGTGGCGTTCCAAGGAAATAATACTGAACAGCTGATGACCATTACAAGAAGTGAAAAACAGCGGGAGAAAACCATATATCCCTGGAACAAAAATAACCGTAAGCTAGAAGTAATGAACATCGTTGGAAACTTATGAACGCCAGAAGATAAGAGAACCCAAACTCTTTAATGAATTAAGCCCCGTGACAGTTGAAGAACCCCCGCCACAATTAAAATTTTTCTCACGTGAGTTTCTTGGCGGCTCTTCGCACGTTGACATAATCAGACCGATAACCAAACTTGGTAACTTGTCTCAAATTTTCTCACTTATCACTCAGTAGTATTACCAGTTGTACGTATTTCCCAACTCTGTCACTACATGATGCTTGAATACGAACTCTTGACAACCACGTGACGTTGTTTTAAAAAATCACTGCTGACATAACAGTACAGTGGCAGAACGATAGCTAGACCAGAGTTACTATACTTTCAAGAACTGTCACATTTACGAGACATTGGTAAATATTGTCTAAATATTCTGTTTCTGTGTGCCCCCCCCCCCCTCGAGACGTTGAGGCGGGGATGTGTGACCTCTACGCGGTGACCCCGATAGAGGGCGGACGACGGTCGTGACCTCGGGCCAGCTGTCGCCCGCTTTCCCGTGTAGCCTTATCAGCTCCCCTCCGCCCCCGCGTGATCACCGCTGCTCCTCCGTGGACGCCGACCCCGCCTCTACCAAGCGACTGGTTCCGTGGACACACAGGAAAAAAAAACTGTACACTTACAAAATATGCCTTTGGAAACACTACAGTAACGTACTTGTAATTCGTACACTGTTAAAAAAAAATTCACCTTCACCTTACGAAGAAAGCTGGTTACATATTATCGAGGGGGAAAATTCCCGTCTATCTACGTAACTTTACGGACACTTTCATTTTTTAATGTGAATTCAAAAGAATATTCTTGGTGTTTTAACGAAACATTCAGAAACCGGTTACGTCTGTAGAAAGGACACTCTTGTTTTGTCCACCTTTGCTAAGAACGGAAAGTGCACCTCGAATGTTGAAATACGGCGTGGATTCTACGAAGATTCGTTTATTTGAAAAATAGGAAGTCTTCGTTTATTGGTATTAAATTCTTCATTGACAAGTCTGTTAATTTACTGTGATTTCTAACAGTGTACAACACGTGGCAATGATTATTTTCGCACATGTGAAATGCGTTTTTTCAAATAATCTTGAGTATTTCTTAAGAAATTAGCGCATAATTTTATATTTTTATTGATTTTTCAATGAAGCATAATTTTTTATACAATGAAAAATAATCAAAATATCAAATAATTGGACTTTATTTTGTTGTAGTCTATCATTGCTTAATGTGCGCAGTTAATACTGGCAAGCTATTCAGGGCACGGTTTACAAACAACTTTAACTATTGGAGGTACTGGGACAACACAAGGCATAAATGCCTGGGTAAGAATCTGAACCAAGTCTTACTACAAACACGGTTTTGTAGTGATACAGTTGTTTTCAGCAAATGTACAAATTTACAATTATCTGTAATTTACATATACATTTCTGTTCCATTTAGAAGAAAAAAACATTTACAGTGCACATTTTTTTTGTTGGTGTACACTGTTTACCATAAAAAAAATTTCGAGAATGGACAACAACGATTAATGCATTAACACAATGCCAGCGAATGTCAAATGTTACATACATAGACAAGCAAAGAAAATGTCGTAAAGGAATTTAGTCAGAAAAAATTACAGCACATAGAACACAGTGGACTCACATTGATGCCGTTTCAGCAAGAACAAACAGAAAATACAAAATAAATTTCATGTAAATTTTTTTTTTAAAAGTTTTTCTTATAAAATACTAAAAAATAATAATAATCCTAGGAGTAAATGGCATCCCGAAATTTTGGGTACCTCCCCAATAACATTTATAACAATGGGTAAAATCTGACAGTATATATTTCTGTTCGCTGGGTGTGTTTCATAAGTAAAAGAAAGTAACAAAAAAAATCATATGTTCAAGTTTAGATGGGATTCAAAAAGTTTGTCTCTAGAAAGTGAAATATGTAATTTGATTTAAATATGAACTAAATATTGACCGGTTATTAAATGATCTTTTTTCACGGTGTTTTCTGCTGATTGATTGCGAAATGGGACCCAACATTTTAGAATTGTTTTAAGCCATTGTATTACCTTTTACATCTAAAACGTAAAGGCTTTTTAGAATTGCAATAATTTAATTAATTGTTAAAGTTCACAACTTTCAAAAGAATATAAATTTTTGTTAAGATAAAAACCTATCTGGACTAACATCCTTTTCAACCTACAAGAGCCAACTTTGTACTTAGTAGACACAAGATGTATTTACTATGTATTCGCTGCTGTAACAGAATGTCCAATCAGTAAAGGTATACCATTTTCAGCGAACCAATTTAGAAACTAGCTTTGTGTTAAAATATTGTATCATCGTCTGAGTTTTGTGATTGGTTGATTTTCTTTCGTGTAAATGTCTACAATCTGCACACGAATCACAACCACTTAGTGCGGAAGCAAACGCGCTCTAAATGGCTAAGCAAAGTTAGGCGCTGGCTTCTCTTGCAAACTCCTTCTAATAAAACTTTGCATATCATTAGAAAAAAATGTATTTATTTGTTGGCATTATTATTTTCATACGTCAAAAACAAAACAAAAATAGGGTGGTAGTAAGATTAATGTCTGTGGCATTTGAACAGCTTAAAGCTGGGTTTATAATTAAAAAAATACATAAGCGGATGTGCATATCATCGTTGCGAAATCGGTTCGCGATTAAATTCTTACGAGCTAGTATTTGTCAATGAAATATGACTATCATCCGCCGGTAGTGCAAGTAAAAGTGTTTTAAGTATGATTAACCATCGACAGCTGACCAGCAGCCTTTTAAAACTAGTTTTCAATTCATAAATTGTATTACTGCTACGAGGATGTTAGAGGCGAGACAACGAGGCAGGCCAAACGGCTCGGCGCGTCGAACAGCGGGGGGTCAGGGGAGGCCCCAACTCCCGGACGGGTAGTGCCCGTCTGATTACAAGCGGCGCCCTATTGCCTGTCTCTCGGGGGTTCGATACGTCCCCAGAGTCCCGCCTGCGTGCAGTGGCGTAACTAGAGCGCATTGTTCTGGGTGCTTCGAGTGTTAACTGGAGCTCGATGTGACTTCGGAGGGCTACGAGATCTTTCCAGAGCGAGGCTTCCCAGGTATATGAAGACAACGCCGACCTCCGGCGAGGGAGTGACAAGAGAATGGTGGCGATACCGGCGGATCCTTGGAGCGGTACGAAGGGTTAGATAAGTGAAGAGGGTGAGTGACCCCTTGGCGAGTGACAGCGGACGACGAGCGGGCTTTGTGTGCGTCGGGGACCGAAGCATCCGGGACAGTGTTGTACGTGTGGCGGACGAGTGAGTAGTGCGAGGCAGTGTGTTGGGTCAGAGAGCCACTGTCGAGCCGAGCTCCAGTCAGGAGAGTGAATTGTAGTATTAATAATAGAGTCATTAATTTGTGGACAGTCATTTAAATGATTGGTGTGATTCAATTAATATTGTAAATATCATCTAGTAAATAAAACTGTATTTAATTAATCGGGCTACATTAATAGTTTAAATATTAGCTAATAAATTTAACTGTGTTTAATAAATCAGGCTATAGTTTCCAGACGTGTTTTTCCCACTCGTAACATTACGTTATGATATTGTTCGCAAACATTTTTTGTGAATAATATTTAAATTACATCTGACCTATTACGTTTATAACGAATTAACATTGCTCAAATTTAAAGCAATCTAAGCAATTTGAAATCGCTCGACATATTTGTAGTTTACTGTTTGGCGGATAAAATTAAAAACTTTGCAACTCTTGCCAAAAATACCACCGTACTCAGCTCTCATTGGCTTTTGTGCCATGCATCCATTACAGAATTAAAATGCAATAATTTCTCTCCCACGGACACGTACTATGCGTGGTTGAGAATGAATAGGTTCCAAGTAACGGCAGTCACAAATCACGTGCACACAATGTACGTTGTAGGTTTCCAATATTTTTTTTAAAGACATGTTAATCCATCGTAACTAACTCTTTGAACTTAAATTTTTATTCATGTTTCCGTCTTTAAAACATTTTAATGTGTTCATCTGTGCTGTCGTCATTGTGTCGTCCACAACACCTGTTTAGGTTCATAGTTTGGCCCATCTTTTCGACATCAGCTGATTTAGGCTTGTTCTCTGTGAATCTGTGCTTTCATTTTTATTTATTATTTTTGAATTTTTTTTTCCCCTTGACAAACAGTGCAGAACTGCAGTTGCGTATGTCCAAAAAAAAATTTGTATTAAATCAAAATTCCCCACTGCATGAATCATTTGAAGAACGTATTGTTTAACGCAATGTGATTCGAGAGATTGGAGAGGCTGATTCGGCATAGGAGTTCAGAGAGAGAGAGAGAGAGAGACGAGCTCGAGACACTGGCCCCGCCTGTTCGCAGACAACCGTTACCGACAAGAAGTCCCGCAGCGCACTCGCTCCGTAGTCCGGCCGCCGCGGCGACAGACGACGTGTCGGTTGGAACGAGTTGCGCTCGCATTCCTTTGCCCTGGCCCGGCGCTGTGCGCTGTCCCGACAACCACCTGCCCCGCGCGCGCGTGTATATGTATATATAGCCTCGGCAAGCCGTCCACTTAGCCGGCCGCGGCGCCTGTGGCTCGGGGCGGCGGTAGCTCCACCAGAAGCACCGTTATCCTCGCCGGCTGCTGTGGTTTACAAACACCAGTCTCAAGGCCCGGTCTACGAGCTGGTCATTTCACCTCCCTGTCACTTCTGTCAAATGGGAGGGAGTTGTATACGACAGCGCTCCAGGACTCGTAGTTGGGCCACAGATAACTCCGCACCTGAGGTTCGCTTGACGTTATTTCTGAGCTGCAAAAAAAAAAATTCACGCAAGTGTTCATTTGCTTGAACTAAACGGTTACTAGTAGGTAATTGGTAAGTATCCGTTTGGAAAATTTCAGATGGAGCATCGGATGCGAGAGAGATATCGTGATAAATGTACAGGGAAAAAAAAACGTGAAAATAAAGTACCTAATAAAAAGACATTTAAATAACTATTATGGCGTGAGAGTCCGTGTACTCCCATACTTAAATAGCTGAACATCTTTATATCCGATATTTTGTTAAAAGTTATCGTAACTTCAAGAAGACATAACTGCAGCTTCTTATGTCATTTTATATTCAAGTAATATTTTGTGGCATACACACACACACGCCTGTTTAGATGCAAAGAACTTTAATGTTTTTTATACTTAACTCCTGGCTCGCTATAAAAACTTGGTATATTTTCCCATTATTTTCCGTTCCTATAACAAAGGAAATGACCTCTTCTTGCAAATTCCTCAAACGCAAGCACCGAGACGGCATATATTTGTTCTGAGCCTTTACAGCTATGAATATTAAAGTTTTTTAGTCTTTCCTTGCAAGTAAAACGAAGCTATGGAAAACTAATTCGACTTATATTCTTTAATAAGATACAAAATTTCAAACTTGATGTGTATATATCCAAGAATAGTCATACATAGAAAATGTATATTTGTAGGAACTAAACTCTCTTAGAATTTAAATGTAGGGTCAGCAATAAGATAGACTGGAGACACCACATATCTGGCACAACACGTAACTGTGATGAATTTTGTGTAATATTTTGTATACAGATCATTCTGTTTCTAGTACTGAAACTAGGTTACTTCTGCCGCGTGAACTTATTGGAGAACTGTTCTTTGATTTTTCTCTGTTCTTTGTTCTCATTGTAGTGTTTTTTTTTATCTCAGACTATGGCTCTGCTAGAACTTATGTCTCCGTTAACATTTGATTTCATGTGGCCATACATAAGTATCTATATTCGTACTGTCACAAAAAAATCCTTTATTTTATAACCATATATTTATGTATAACTGCGTAAAATAGTAAATAGGTTTTTAATCACAGATTAAAAACTGTTAATGAAAAATGACCTTGACATTTAACAACTAACTCTCTGCGCATCAAAAAAGAGATCATTGAATTTTCCTTGCGACCAAGATAATGTGAAAGAACACACATGCCTTATTTAGAATTGAAACTCCAAGGAACTTTTGACGCAGCATAATCCGACGCAAACCGTCTACGTAAAAGTGACTAAGCACGTTTGTAATTTTTTGTCTACCTGAATGCAGCGAGCAAGGGCATTTTTTAATTACAATCGGTCCATCCTTTGTTTGTTTATTTATTTAATCTTGAAATGAGGAATGGAAACATGAAAGCCTTTTTAATTTAGTAAGAAAATGTCGCTAATCATTGTTTACCTTCTACTAGATAAAATCAAAATAAAAGTATTTTATACCTCTAATTTTTTTAACAGTGTCTGATGACTTTACCGTATTTACTTTAATGCACACCAAGGACAATGCCAATAACCTTGATCCGAAATATCCTTGTACTTGGTTTATTTTAACTTAAAAGTTTTACCCCTGACGCCTGGAAGTGCTACCAATCAGCAGGAAGTATAACCATTTAACGGTCAAACTAGCTAAATAGCGTACTAACTTGGAATTGAAACCTAATAACTATCTTGTTCTTTTACTGAACACGACACCTTAGCGATACTTCATTGACGATGCAGAAAATCGCACTGGAAAATTTTATATCTTCATATGAATTAAACTTATCATTAAAGATTTTGTGCTTGAATTGTTTAGAACTGATTGTGTCCTGCTGCTTCGGTTGTGTGTACTATAATTATTCCTTAGCTGCTTTTTTTTTCGCGATGGTAGACTTTATTCCTATAGTAATCTAATCATCTGACTGAGGAAACATTCTATGCAGCTGAAGCAATAAACAATATTTTAGTTATGGTTCATCAGAAAATATATCAACTGGTCGTTTTTATCGTGCATAATAAATTGCATAGTCTTGATACTTGTTATACATATAAACTGTTTTAAAAACCCACATGTAAATGGATTATCGTACAAAACATTTTCTCAATTTTCACAAGCAACCGTTGCATTAAATTTCGTGGAATTTTTCTGACTATGGTGATGGCGCAATATTTCAGTGGAATATTTAAATTATAGTTTACGAAGGTTGCTAAAAGTGATTTCATGACAGAATTTTTCCGATTTGTTTTTATTTTTATTTTTAACACAAAAATAATTGGATATTATATAACTTTAATTTTTTTCCAATTTGCATAACTATTTAAAATAGTTTAAAAAAATTATTAAACACACATAAATGACAAACATTTGTCCGTAGAAAAGTATCGCAGTGATACGTTGTTGGGCTTACATTACAAAGGTTCGAGTTCGAGCATAGGTCAGTTGACCCGAATATAGGTGTTTCATATCATGCCGGAATAACTCCGTGTAAACGAAAGATTTAAAAAAAAAAAAAAAAAAATTAATCTGCAATTTGTTTGGTGTTTATCCGTCTGTATTGATTCCGCATTCCACGATATGTAGAACTCAATACACATGATGAAATATTTATCTGAAAAATTAAAACAATCAAATGTTACTTGGTTATTATGTTTATTTTCCAACGCGTGAGAATGGATGTGTTAGTTCCGAATACAGCCGTTGGTGGCAGTACTTGAGAGGACATCAACCAGTAGTTCGCCTGCCGCTTGGTGGTTATGCTTTCCGGCGTACATGCTAGCGCTGTTGGTTGTCAGTCGAGAGCGCGCAGGCGTTCACAGTCCAAAACATTGAGGTGGTAGATAACCTATCACCACCAGTATTTGTGTTGTTAATGGGAACTATAATCAAAGGCATTCTCCATTACACAACACATAACATAATTTTCTTCAGTTATTACACCATTAACGTTCCAAGACGTAACTAGTTTGTCGCCTACCATATTTCTTTTGTATTAGAATTTACAACTAATTTGGGGTGGAGTTAGTCAATTTGCATAGCTGTGACTTAGTTATACTCCAGATAAATTATCTGTAAAACAAGTCTGTAAGTCTTTGAATTATCATAGTGGGATTTTAAAATCCGCAAGTTTTGGATATCTTTACATGATACCTAACACTCAGCCTTAAATATTATTTTTAGCGTTGTAGGATTTACGTTGCGGTGAAAACTGGCATAATAAAAAATATTGAGTAAAGGTTTTACTTTTATTAATAATTATTTGAGATTGAAAGCAAGAACTTTTTACAATAATAAACTTAAAAAATATTTTATGTTTAAAATTAATAAAATAATATTTTTAAAATACACTCTCTCTTTATTTAAAATCCAAATATAGGTACTCGGAAATATTTTGACACAAATGCCTATAGTTGTGTTTCATTTCTGGATATCACAAAATGAAAATGATATTTTGATTTTAATGTTTTGCTGTCATAACCAAAATTCTTAAAACAGCATCAAAGAAACACAATCGAACAATAAATTCATATATTACCACTGTAACCATCATCACGTGACCACAGGGTTCCCATGCCATGGTTACTTATTTAAATTAAGCTGAAATAAATGCAAATAGTTCATACACCAGGCACGTGAAAGATTGGAAATTCGTTTGTGGCATTTTGTAGCATGTCTGCTACAGCTCTGGCTTGGATAAGGTTTATGTTGGCAGAAATGGTAGATTTTTTATAGTTATTTTTTGGCCTGCCTGGTAATAGAAGTTATTTTGATTTACGTTTGTTATATTTGGTTTAACGTAAAAAATATATGAAACTGTAATTTTTATTTAGTCTTCTTAATTTGTTAATTTTAATGGACTTTAGTTATTATATTGGTCTGGAAGGTTCGAGAGCATCATCGATTGTATCGCTCCGCGGCGAACGCACGTGGCGGAAGAGCTGTGTGTCTGACGTCAGCGGACATATGGAGTGGGTCTGACGTCAGGGGACGAGTGATCGGGGAGTCGGCCTGTGGGCCTAGCCGGTGGCGGACGTGTCGAAATAAAGCGGGTTGGCCGTGGTGATGCTTCCACTACGAAGCGATTATGAACGGCTTGCCCTTTAAACGGTTGGGGAAGCCGTATACGTAGGACGTGAGTGAGCGATGAAGAGGTTGGTGAATATCGCGAGCATGTTTTAAGGAGGAAATACGTGCGTCGACGACACCTCCGAACCAGCATGACGGGAACTCGTCGCAGCAGAAAATCGCAACTACGGCAACGTCTAATGGTGATGGTTCGCCATCATTTTACGCTCGTGAGTAACTGAGTGTACCAGGTGACCGGACTTCTCGACGTGGAAAGCAAGTAAGTGCCAGCCATGCCACCGCCCCATTGACCCTTTTTAGTCGCAGCAAGAAATGATAAAGCGTGGATTTTCCAAATTTAATTAACTTACTACGCAATCTGATTGTTTCAGCAGTTGGTTACTTTCCGCGCGCAAAAAACTATACTCCACAGACGTTGAAGTGAAAAGACCGTCAGCGTTAGACAATGACTTAAACTGTGAAAGGCCTTTTTGTTTTAAGCCAAAATTTTGGAACTAGATAAATTTTTAAGATATTTATTGGGATGTTAATATGTGTTAATATGTTGTTACATTACGCTTATCAGATGCAAAAGTTTATCCTTTAATATTTATAGTTGTACTATGCCTGGCGCGTCAGAGGTTGTTTTAATATGTTATATATATATATATATATATATGGTTAATATTTTTTTTGGGGTAATTATATTAATTCTTCGGAGCTCCGAAGTATAAGATCAGAGTATACCGTTGGTAGTAATTGTTGAAGTATTTTGTGTATAGTTTAATAGAAATTTCTTAATATAATACAGTATGTATTGGAAGTGGTTCGCGCCGATTTGTGAGAAATCCTTTTATGATATACTTATCTAACTATTAAATGGTGCCATATAAATTTCTCATTTTTTTATAACTTGCTGTCCCCTCTCACTGTTCATAATCTTACTAGTAGTGTTGTTGTGTCTGCTATCTGTTTGGATTCAAATATTTTTTTTTGGGGGTTTTCCTGCGCTCGCGGTACGAGTCATTAGAGCCTTTTTACGGTGTGGCGAGGCGCGGGAGTTGTACGTGTTGGCTAGGGTCAGGGCCAAAACGTTACATTACGTTACGTTGGCTAGGGTCAGGGCCAAAACGTTACGTTTAAAACACACACAACCTTTTATTTTTACAAGACCTATTGACAACACTTCACCGAGCTAGTATCTGATGCGAAAGAAAACAAATATTGAGTTGTTTGTGGCACTGGTGCCCCATGACTATATTTTCTCGTCACATTTCTCAAACAGTTCCATCCTTCGCTCTCACCTGATGTTATACACATCTCTACAGGCCAAACTCCGCACATTCCACAGGCTGCTGGTCTTAACAGTACACAAGATGGTTGTCGCTCACTCCCTGAGGCATTCCCTAGCTGCTGCTTCTTCATCTTCAGGCAACACCACTCACACTTTCACCTGCAGCCCCGGCCTTCCTAGAAATGCCGACCGGCTGGTGACATTACCGCTTTTCTAATAGTAGTGTTAAACACTTTATAAGCTCCGTTAGTTGTTTTTGTTTAATAACTTTTAAAATAATGGGAAATGTGTAGAGCTGTGGTTTCCTGAAAAATAAGTTAAATAAGAACTAACGGAAAGTTTCGTTATATTAAGTCAACCGTATTAATATTACGTAAAATCTTTTTTAAATTGTAATTTACTTAAACTATTAGATAATACTGTGGCTGACCTAACCAACCAACCTTTCACGTTAGATACTACTTTCATTATTTCTCAGAAGTTGCGACTATACAATTTTTTTCAAACTAAATCTTGCAGTGTATAAATAGTTAAATATGGTACTTTACTTAGTAGGTATATTTTATATGTAAATAACCATAGTTATATATTTGGATGGTTTAAAGTTATAAAACATGAATATTTTGGAATTACATTTTTAACTAGTTTTAAAAGGAGTTTTGATGCCAAATTTGTTTCACACAGACTTAAATCTTGCGACGTTGCGTGAAAAACTTCGGTTTAGATGTGGTTCCGTTTTAGGTTCACAGTGTGTTACGGGATAAAGTAGCTAGTGGCAACATTCTTCTAAGAGTGAATGTAGCAGGCATCACTCTGCTCCGCTCCGGCCTCTGCACATTGGGTAACATATGTAGTCCTACTGCGTGTGTTTCCAACTTGTGGCTGTGTGATGTAAGAAGCGGGCGGCCAATTCAGGCACGTATCAACGTTTAAATTTCTCTCACCTGCATCCAATCGTGCGCTCAATAAGTCACATAAACTATTAAAGACAGATTTGAAATGTGCTGTTTGTTTGTCATTGCCTATTTCTTGCTTTATTTGCCTGACTTTGTTAGTTGTGTGTGTATACGTCCGTAAACAATTTCTGGAAAAAGTGCTAAGTAGCACAGGGACGCAACCAATTTTCCCCACTAGAATTTTGTATTAGTAAAAGCTGGTTTTATTTATTTATTAAATAAATAAACGTTATCCTTACTTACATTATAAATTCGAAAGTGTGTTTGTCTTTTGCCCTTTTACGCACCAAAGGAGAAACTCAACGATTAGACATGAGTTTTTGCAGATGGATAGTTTATAGACCGGAGAGTGACAAAGACTACATATAATTATTAAAAATCATCCCTTAGGGAGTGAAATGGAGGTAAATTCAGTTTTATAATGGAAAATCTTAGAAGGTAGGCCATGGACACACAAACAGTGAGTTTTGTGTAATTTCTCTGTGTCTTCCACACGGTCATATAGTACGGTTCTATTCTTCTCCGTGGCGAATCCCATCCGCTTAGTGAAGCTCGTAGCTGCTAGCGATATAAAGGCTCTAATAACAGTTTATTTTAGATCTTCTTCAATAGACGGCGTTGCCTTTGAATTCGTAACGCGCTATCGTTTGGTGCGCCCGTCACGTCTTGCCTAGGGGTTACCTGTCTTCCCACAAGCTGGAGCTGAAGATTGGCGTCCCGGTTTTGCTAATGCGTAGCCGTGATGCACCGAGATTGTGCAATAAATTTAACTTTAAATTTGATATTTCCCGATTTTTAAAGTGTGTGTCCTACAGACTTGAAACTCGGTAGTGTTGTTCCTTTTTTATGATGTGTTTAGCCCGGGCAACGCCGGGTACTTGAGCTAGTAAAGTGTAAATATAATAACGAGATCGATCAGTGTCAAGCTGGCCACGGCCCCGACCTAGCAGGCAGGCCTGGGCTGTGGGCCCGGGGTACCTCACTTGGCGCGAATGTCGTCACGGCGTAGTGCGGCCGCCAGACGGCGGGCGAGACGAACAATGGCCGCACGGGACTTTCCTCGCCCGCGGCCGCCGTGGGGCAACACTGCCGCGGGGTTGGCACACCTGTGCTCGCCCCTCCAGGGCTCTGCACCGCTTCTCTCTCTCCCCTCCTCCCACGCCGCTTCGACTATGGCTGTCTTTTTGGGCTGGTGTCCAAAGGGGATAGTTTCCTTAATTATTTTTCTTCTGTTATTTCGTGCTGTGTTCATGATTTTAGATACATTTATAATAACACCATATTTGTCTACTGAAAGCTTGAAAACATATGGTTTACAGTTTTGGGTTATCCATTAGTATGTAGTATTTGTCTTAAAAACTTTTATTTTAAATGTTTCACTTATAAATCAATAAAAAAATAGGTTTTTCCAAAACCCTGGAAATCTAGGTTTCTGTGGTTTTGGGAAACCTAATTTTCGCGATTTATGAACCACATACTATAAATAAAATGTTTCAAGACGAAGGCTACGCACGAAAGGTTAATACAAAACTGTATTCCATGATATTTCATGCTTTTATTACATGCTAGTACTGACTTAATTTGACTTCAATTTCATAAATACTACTAAATAACTGCTTGTTTAGTAAAAAAAACTTTTTGTTAATAATTAAATACGATTGTATTATCATTGTTTTTTTTTAATAATTTGCAAAAACACGCCTCACATGCCATGCTGGTAATTTAACTTTCTTATCATTATTATTAATAAATGGAATTTCCTGTAACTTCTTTCGAAATTTCTAGTGCTTTTTTTTGTTCACGTATTTTCTCACCAGATATTTACCAAAAGCTGTCATAAAATTACGAACTTTGGCGTGAATTTTTACCGCTATTATATCATCCTTAGTTAATACTAGTTAATAACCTGCATGCGTTACTATGCCTCTTTCATTTTTTTTTAAATTTAATTAAAGTAGGTACACATAAACAAACATCTCTCTCCATATCTTTGTCACTTATCTCTCTATGTGTGTCCGTCTGTAAATATCACTATATTTCTCTTTTTGTATATAAAAACAATCTCTATCTCTCTATACATCCATATATCTCCATACCACACTCTCTGTCTCTCTATGTGTGTTTATATGTCCACCTATATCTCTATCTCGCTATCTATATCTCTCCGAAACTCTATATATCTGTATATCACTCTCTATCTCTTTACTTCTCTATACCTCTCTCTATATTTCTATGTCTATATCTTCCTACCTATATCTTTATATTTGCAAAACAGAAGACGAACACACGTTCATTATATATATATATATTTACATTACCTCTATATTTGTATGTATCTTTTACCTGTCACAGGCGTGAAATAGGTGTACAAAAACATGCGCGTATTTGAATGCAACGTTGTGTCAAAATTTCAAAGAACTTTAGGAAAACTATAAAACGAAACGTAATATATAAGATCTCTATTATGATAAACTCTCACGAAAAGCCACCCAATAATAGCAACGAATATAAAATTTTAAAAATAACCAGCAGGGCATGTGAAGGCGAGACTTAATTACTTTTCAAGAGTGATGTGGGCATCGATATGAAATAGTTTTTTTGTTAATATTTGTGTATTTAAAGGATACTGTGAGAACAAAGCTAGTAGTATCGATAAATCATTAACGCGTCGGGTCGTTTGCGGATTGCTGAACATCAAATTAGAAAAAAATCTACTGTGGAATGACGTAGCCATGTTCTTATTATGGCTGCAGACAGAATCTTAGCTTCTGCGCTCAAAACCAACATTGGCTTAACAATCTGACAACAGAACTGGTAGCCTCATCTGAAGTCAACTATTACAATAATATGTGCATTAGTTTGCAAATAACTCTACAATAGATACACTATTGTGTAATTATTATAAAATTTAAAGTAGTAATTGTATGCAGAACACATCTTAATGATATAAATATAAAGCACATACTGCATTGAAGTACGGCTGCAAAATATGCTGTAGGGATATTATAACATCTTTTACGTACCAACTACGAACTGAAAAAAAAAAATATTTTGCCGTTACAAAAGATTTTTCTCAACACACATCTTAACAAATATTAAGTATATCTATATATAAAATTTCATGTTGTTATGTATGTATGACGTCGATAAACTCTTGGCCGACCGATCGCCATGAAAGTTGGCACATCAAAGAGTTTTTTCATGGAAAAGGTTCTTATGCTATCCATTTTTGTAACTCGCCACTAGATGGCGCTGCAGCGCATCAGCGTCTAAACCGTTCAACCGATCGTCGTGGGTAAACAGAAAATCATAGGTCACAGACATACAAACAGTAATTGTGTGTCCTTTCTCTATGTCCACCACACTGTCATATAGCGCTATACATTTGGCTTTAACTGGCAGACACTATATCACCCTATGTTCAGCCCGGGCAACGCCGGGTACTACAGATAGTCTACTATAGAATAAATTTTAGTGTTATAAAGTTTTGCCGTCTTTAATAAATGGCTTTATTGGAGGAAAAAATATGTTGTCGCCAAAAAAATTTTATTTGGTTGCATACTGAACAAAAACATTTTGTGGCGGCCAAACAAAATGTAATTCCAGTGCTGTCGTCGTATCAGTTGCTCCTGACAGACCACCAATGAACGAACCTCTCAGTCAAAACTTTCAAAATGTGTCACAGCACGGATTGCGTGCGCTGCGTGCCCCTGGTGATCAGTTGTAGTGTAAACTAACTGTACATTCGTCACCACGTGGGCTAGTTTCTGAAAGCGCTTGCACACGCAATCACACCGCTGGTATAGTCTTTAACATGTAACCAGCCTCGTGTTTAAAAGTTATCAAAAGCACTACCATTGCATAAATGATGCTTGCAGAGAAACACATGCTGTTTGTTTACGTGCACTGACAAACACGTGAAATTGTTCACAACACTGTTTACAGAGAAGAAAAAAAACTCTAACAAAATGATACGTAGGCCATTGGTATTTCTTTTGAGATGTGTCCAATAAGAGACATGTTGCATAATATAGCCCATATCGGAGTCGACACCGTTGTCAAACCACGTGGCAATCTCGCGCGTGGCATCCGACGCGTTCGTATGTGACAAGCAGCAATTACAATAGTCCATCGCCTCCGTCCGTCGATCACGTGACCTGCAGCCAATAGTATGGACCGAAAAATTTCATTCATCCGTCTGTCCAAAGCTTGGAGATTTCAAACTTTGACGAATGGACATATGCAATTATAACCCGCAAAAGGGTTTCAAGGGTTTTACGTGTCAAATTTTATCATATAAAGTATTTTTAAGTTTATTCCTTTAGATGCTTACTTTTTAAAAAAAAAAATATGTTCAAACATATGTTGAAGATCGTTTTTTGGAGAAAAATAAATCTTCCGCCTCACAGAGGTGTAATTAATTACGGATGGTAACTCTAAACACATTGAAAAAATACCAGAGTGGAAAATATTGATTTTTAATGAGTTATAAGTGGATAACATAAATGTTTGACAAACTAATATAATTGTACAAGATTATTTGTCTTTAAAATTTAAGTGTCCTCAACAGTTGACAGCATGCGTAAGTGAAAATACTATGACGAAAGAACGGAGTGTTGTAGATTGCTCGGTGTCTGACGGACTAATGGACGAACGATGGACGGGCTTTTGTATTTCCGGCTTCAGTGTTGTTTACAATTGTTTAACTTAGTGGAAAGAACTCTCCTACATTTTATTCTATAGCAAAGCCATCTCCTTCGCAATGCTTAGTTAATCTACTTCGTGCAAGGTGGCCGAGTCACTCCTAAAAGCATTGCACATCTTAAGTCCTATCTCCAGATGAAATGTTTATCCATAAAGCGTTTGAAAATTGACCCCAAACGATGCTTCAATGTAGCCTTAAGCCCGGTACAAATTAATATTGGGTAATATTTTCACAGTTCTCTTAGAAGTCGATTTCTAACCCAATGTCGATCGGGACCTGTCCTATCCTGTGTGTGTGCGTGTGTGTGATCGTAGACTGAATACGGATATAGATCGTGTCTGCAAGCTGCATGTAGAAATGTTTCGAGTCAAACACTGAACGGCTTATTGGCCAAATATATCTGTCAAAAAAAAATTTCATGGCGCGCGTTTGTTGGTGTGCAGTTTAGGTTGTAACATTTCGTGTCTCGTTGTTTATCCTAGTTTCAGTGCAACAGGCGTTTTGCAAAAAAAAAATACAAGTAGACTTTGATATGTTCTACGGATAATTACTCTTTTACGTTAGCAAATTCCTGCAAAACTGCGTATCCTTTGGTACACTTTTAATAAAAACCCACGTGGCTTTCTTTTAACCAATTGTGGTCACTAATCGTATAGGCCTTAACACTTTCAAATATTTGTCTCCAACTATATTTGACATTAGACTTAGACAGGTAATCTCATTTGTGTTTTAAATCATGTCACACTATCAATGTTTATTTTTGGTTTGAACAATCTCAAACTTTTCAATTTTAATATTTTGAAATAAAAACAAAGGAATCACAGTGCTGGATGGAAAATTTGAACTTGTTATGCTTTTTGTACATTTAAAAAACTTTTAAATATGTATAAATTTAGTTCACAATACTATTTGTTACATAATAAAAATAAACGTTAAGTAAATTTTAAAATTATATTATAATTAAAATTATATTTACACATTAAATTATTTCGCATACGACATTCATGCTAACATAATTTTAGTTATTTCACTTTCATAACCTTTATTAATAGCCCATGCGTTATTCGCCATTTTAAAGATTCGTTGTGACAGAAACAGGTTTGCATTATTGGATCAAATATCCAATCTATTTTAGAACCTGTCCTGTATGAAAAAATATTTGGTTGAAACTCTAGGTCATCCAACTAACTTGTCAATTAAACATGGCTGCGTCATAATAACCATCCAGACTTTACTTGACACAACCTAACTGGGAAGAGTTGATACGGAAGGAGTTGCGTTGTGGTTGTGGGGTGGTGATGGTCGAGGAGAGGGGGGGAGGGTCGTCTAGCGGTTCGTGGGGAGGGGGGAAGGAGCGGAGGGGCTCTCTCTCCGACGGGCCGCGCCTCCCCTCCGCCGGGCAGTCGTGTGGCAGGTGCCCCAGTGAGAGGTGGTGCCGGTGGTGCTAGTGGTGCTAGTTCCTCCTCGTGCACTGCAAGGAGCGGCGATGGCGCAGGCGGCGGTGCTGCGCGCGCAGCACAGGGCCAGCCACAAGGTGCGTGCGTTGCTCCGGTAGCCTACAACCCACGTAGTTTCGGTTCCCTACCACGTTCGTGCAACTTCGTATTTCTCTCGAAAATTTGAAATTAAAAAAAAAAATTCGAAGGGTTAGGTTAGGTTAGGTCAGTCGCAACACGCTTGTTTTCATTGGAAACTTCCGATTTAGCGGCTGAAGTGGCGTTTGTACCAAAACGCAAAACTTCGGAAATCTTCGGAAATTCTCGCAGGGAACCGAAACCACGTGAGTTGTAGGCTTCCCGTGCGTGCCCCAACCCTGCCTACCCTCGCACTGGACGATCATCTCACGTTCAACCATAACCAGGACGCCTTCAATTATTTGTGCATTTTTACCGCGTGCACTCCACTTCCAGGAGTCAAGACGGAAATAATTTTGTTGACCTCAATAAATTGTTGTCCGGCTAAACAGGATGACATTTATTTTTTTAAGTGACTAAATTTAATCACAGTAAAAAAAATTAGGTTGAAAATAGTACTTATTTACATCCTGCTACAAACATGTGAATTTATGGCAATCCACTTTAGTTTCAAAACGTTAGTTTTGTAAGTACCGATCGTTAAAATCTATATTAATGCATTTTTTTAAATACCTCGTAACAATATTGTTAATTTTTTCCATTAAATGTGCTACTCCTAGTAAAACATAAATGGGATAATATTTTACAATATTTTAATTACTGAAGTGTGTCAAGATACCATGAAAATTCTTTTAAATGCACCAGCAGAATTTGGCATCGAACCCTGGAGCCCGGTTTTAGGAGTATCAGGCAGCCGATTACTGCCCACAACCTCCTTTTTTGAGATATGAACTATAGTTTAAAGTGAGTGATTACTGAAGGAGACTAAGGGCTGAGAGGCTTTATTGCAATTTATTTATCTACCCTGTGGCCATCAGTGAAATTTCAGTTTATGTTTATGTGATGTTTGGTAGTAAACTTGAAATTCGTGGGAATCTAGACTTCGAAGCAAAAAGGGGGAAAGTTTTTGACATACTATATGAACAGTTGGTCTCTGCCACGCCACTACACTGTCAGAAAAAAAAATTACGAACTGAAATATATTTGACCAACAACTTTCCGTACTGTTTACGGCGCCTTGCTTCTTAGTTTACCAAACGAATATATCCATGTTTATTATGAAAAAGGAAACTTCAGAAAAGTGGTATTTCGGGCTTGGTTTTATATTTTAAAAATACATATTTATTCCGGGCTTGATAAAATTTTGCAGACTAGATCTTTCAAGCCAGAGAAAGGTTTTTGTGTACATTAAATTTCAATCAACCATTTTTTTTACTCTTAAATCAGAGTTTTGGTACTTATTTCTGCAATTTTACATTCTTTGCGTTTAAAATATGAGGAATGTTACTGTTTAAAATTGATTCAAATAAAAAAAATTCATTGATATCCATTTTCCAACCCTGAATAGTTTGTGAGTGTCTGGGTCCATTCCATGTTTCTTCCGTGCGGCCACCAGTAGTATGAAGTTCTTAGCGCTGCGGAAAGCTTGGACAACGGCGGGAACTTGAGCTATTTGATACACAATAAAAAAAAATTACACGTGAGCGAGTCTTCCAGTACTCGCCAGAGATGTGTAACATCTAACCTCGGTAACAAACAAATTCGTGTGTACTCAAGTTGCACATACACTTATAATAAAGAACTCGAACACAAATTTAACGTAGATTTCTTTAAAAAAATAATTCAAAGCGTGATAAATATATACGCAAATTGTGTTTCCAACTACAGTTATTGGCGCGAATCACGCGTAGTTTACGCACCCGCTGCTAGAATGCGTTGCCGTATCAGCTACGTCGACTATTGAATCATTTGATTAGCAGACCGAAATTTTGAGATATATAATGAAACGGCTCCGACAAAAGCGAAAAAAGTTTTGAAAAAAAAAAAAAATCCCAGCTTTGGACCTGATTTTCGACAAGTAATTTAATTAAAATACTTTCCGTCTTATTAAAATTCTTTAAATAGTTAATACTACAAAGTTTCCCTTTGGATATATGAACATTGGTTTGTGCTATCTACTACAGATGGCTGCACCGTGGTTACACATTTCCGTTTCGTGCGATTTCCGTTCCATTCACGAAATTACGCCTACCAAAAGTCGCACACCGAGAGCTGAGATGTTGCGCACGAAAATGACGCTCCTCATTTTCCCCAAAGCTGCTGCGTGCTGGCGTGGAGGAGGTTCGAGATGTCACAACGCACTTCGGCCGTCGTGAGGGTCGGGTGCGCTCAGTATTCAGCGCGCACGGGGGATAATTACAAACCTCGGGGGCCCACGGGACGACGTCATAGTTTATGCCTGCGCCTTCCCTTTTACGTATTCAGTCGAGGTCTTCATAGGCGGGCACAGCAGATACTTTCCGCTCATCCCGAAAATGCAATCATATGTTAATGAAGGCCACCAAATTACCGCTGAAGAGCATTCGGCCATTAGGGTGCAATAAAGATCTCGTTTAGGGCAATTATAAACCACGCTCGTCCCACAACAAAAGTAGTAGGTGATTGAGGGAGGGGGGGATCAAAAATTGAGCTGATGCTTCCTGCGGAAGAAAATTCTATGATATCTATCCGTAAGTCACAGTCGCCTGTCCTTCCTAACCTGGACTATAAGTTCTATGTGGCATCAGCGACGATGGCGCTTCTTCCATGCTGTATTATTATTTGTTTAATGTGTCAAAACCCTCGTTTTGCTATCCTGGCCTTTTTTAACGATCCGTACGGACACTCACACAAAATATTTGTAAAATAGATGAAATCATGGAGCAAAAATTGTGGTACAGTAAGCCAAACATTAAAAACTTGTTTACCAATTGCAACTCTTAAAAATATTAACTATAAATGATATAGTTTGCGTATTGTCAATGTCGTAAAAGCTCGTGGTAGTTTTGTATTTTCAAATTGCTATTCAATTTTTTTTTTATGATTCGTTAGATGTACATAAAAATATATGGGCTGCGTTTAAACTTTCCTTTGCATGGATAATGGTGGATTTACATAGTTTACGCCCGTCTATTTTAATAGTTACATTTGAAAATCCTAAATTGATTAGAGGGCCATGCACAAAAGACAAAATTATTTCTATGGCATCATTACTCGATGGGCGAAACTTATCTTCATATGTCCCTGCATGAGATTCTCCAGACTGCGGATATGGAACAGCTTATAGAGACATTTACCTTTCTTTTTTTCATTCCACAGTGATGAAAAATCGTTAATTATTATTTTAAACTTTTATTAAAATTTCCTTCGTATAATGAAGATTGTGAGTTGATTAAACCCTAAATATCAGTATACATAAAGCTGTATTTCATCACTTGTCTGGCGAAATTGGTGAGAGTTTTTTTGCAGTAATATTATTTATCTTTGGCATAACGCAACACTGGACACGTTGAAGATTTGTCGCGCGTCATTCTGGAAGCGCAACGAAGGGTACGTGGATGATGTTTTTTAATTTCTTTCCTAAATTTTGGAAATATGCTGGTTACAAATTATTGTCTTACTTCAGTAATTTTATTGTTGTATTCGTAATTTTCAGGTTATAGTTTATCTTATTTTGATATAAATACATAAGACCAGGTAATTAAAATTTTTTTTGAACATACGTCATTATTGGTGTATACTGTGTGTCATACGAAAAATATAAAGGAATGGAAAAAAAAAGTCTATACATAAACACTTTGATAAATAGCCAAAGTCATCTGATGTCAAATGTTAAATGTCTAGGTAGCTAGAGAATTCCATGGAATGTATTAGGAAAATATTACCTCACAGACGAACACACTGTGCTGACAACGACAAGACCTTGCAACAAGAATAGTAAATCCAGACAAACAACAACACTGGTTGTTGTGCGGAATCATCGTCAGAATTCTGCCCAGAAATAAAAAAAAAAAAAAAAAGGAAATGGTTACCGTTTCCATCCCAACGAATCTTTAAAATAGTGAAAAACAATTTGTAAACGTAAATTGCCTAAAATAATATTAATATGTATGCCGTAAGATAATTATTTTATATAAGAAAACTTGCAGAATATTCGTTTAACGTTTAACGTGTGAGTATTGAATTTATTTAAATTTAAAGATGTTTTAAAATTTAAGAAATAGGGAAAAAATCAAAATCAGTTCAAATTTTTCCAAAAAGCACTGTGAAAATTTTCAGCTAGCTCAGTCCGGTAATAAACACGAGTATGACACAATTTAAAACACGTATAAGGTTATTTGGTGAAAATTTTTTAGATGGCAAAATTGAAAACTACATTGAATCCAATGGTCCCAGTTATAAATTTTAACAGTACCAACTGTAAGTGTTGCAAAGTTTTGGTTCAAGGTCACAATTAAAGAGTAACTCAAACTTACAGATAAACGCATGCGCGATTACTGCTTTTTTTGCTTTCTCGCTTGCAGCGCCACCTACGCAAAATGGCGACTCGTGATTTTAAATCCTTTTGTGTTCTGCAAGTTGCAATGACAATCTGTAATTTCAGTACAACGCGCATTTCGTTTAGGGTTTAGTTGTGATTCCTCATGTGGCAAAAACATCCACCGATGGTATAGGAAGTTCGAAATGACCGGATGTGTTTGTAAAGGGAAAAGCACAGGACGACCAAAGTGTCTGTACAGGATGTTGACCGTGTCAGAGCATCTTACCGGCGTAGTCCTAAGAAATCTGTTCGGAAAGCAAGTCTTGTACTTCACTTTGCCAGAGACAACTGTGTGGAAAGTTTTTAGAACACTTTTGCACATGCGTCAATTACCGGTTACAACTGCTACATGTTTTAAAGCCAAATGACTGTGGTGAACGTTGTAACTTTGCACTTCAAGTGTTTGAGTGGGAAGATGACTTTCTTGATCGTATGGTGTTTTAAGCGATGAGTCAACTTTTCAACTAAGTGGGGAGGTAAATACCCATGATGTTCGAATCTGAGGGTCAGATCATCCTCACGAACGCGTAGAACACCAAAGAGATTCACCGAAATTGGCCAGAGTTGAGACACAGACATTCCGGACGTGTTAACCAAAGTGTGGGAACAATTGGACTTCAGGTTTGTATGTGTGCCGTATAACTAAATGTGTGCACATATTGAACATAAGTAAGAAAAACTAGGTTATTTCCCTTCTGTTTGGTATATGTTTTAAATAATTTAAATTAAACTGTTATAGTATACCATTGAATCTGGGACACTCTTCTAAGGACACTCTGTAGTTGTGGACCAGTATTTGACATTGTGACGGCGCTTTACGTTGTCTTGCATCTGGTGGCTGTAACCCGTGGTTAGCGGGATGCGTCAGCCCAGCGCTGCCGCGCCGATGAATGCCGCGCCGTCTCCTCGACCATCGGCAAAAACCCTCCTGCGGTCTGCGGACGAGATCCAGTCAGTAGCGCCTCTCCACGTCGCTTCTCTTTGAAGCTGTTTGTTTTTCTTCCGTTGGCAACCTTTTTATTATTATATTTTGTTTTGCAATTCACGCCGTTGGTTTTACTGACCTCAAAAAAAAACATTTGCCTACAGTATCCAGCTAATAATATTATTTTAAAAAATGTCCGTAACCTTGGATGTATCACATTTTCACTATAATTTATTTTTCGGATTTTCTTACACCGAATTCACTGTGATGGCAAGGCAACGGTTCGCTGACAGTTCGCCAACTACGATTACAACCGGTGGCTCACCTCGTGTGTACGGCCCGTAGCTAATCAATGGTCAATTTTTCAACGAAAATGTTGTGGAGGGGGGAGGGGGTTCGGCCCAACGTAAACAACACATCTTTTCCTTGAAAATAATATTTTCATCTAATAAAGAATACTAAGGAAAGTGTATTAAAGTTTCGCGAATAAATTCTTATTACTAGCGAAGAAACCTAAAAATGATGTTTAAAAAAATCGAGGAATTTCTCTGCTGAAAAATACATTTTTTTTGGTCGCATGGCGTTCTTTACCTCCGAGGGTTCTGACATAAAAATCTAGTAGTGTGCACATATAGTATATAAAGGTAAATGTTCTACCAAAACAAAACAAAAAAAAGTGGGCGATTTTTCTAGTACTCGCCAGTGATGTGTAACATATTCTAACCTCGGTAACGAACAAAATCCCGGTTACGATGATTAGTTACACACAACTTTTTTTTTTGCCCGTCTCCTCCACTTAACAATTTTTTCCTCACATTTACGCTTCTTGGATTAACCCATTCCTGTAAATTGAAAAATGAACATACTATGATCGATTCAGGAAAATACTATTAAGGAAATTATTTGTTTATAATTCATATGTTGATTTCTAATGTACCAATTTTAAAAGGATTAACTAACACTCCTTTAAAAGAGATGAACTTCAAATTAAAAATGATACATCAAATACAGAACTTAAAATTATTAATACTCTTTTTATATACAATTTTCAGTGTACAGTACAGTTTTTGTTGGATAGCAATACTGTGTTTTTCAATCCCTTGCACTAATGGTTCGTCTTATCAAAAATTGTTTCAGACAAAAGTATTAAATTAAAAAAATATATATCAGATTTACAAACAGTTTGAATGGAGTCGAATGTGTGTCTACTAAGGGAGTTAGAATTGTTTTATCATCCAAACCTTCTTTTCCCACCCCTAGCAGTTATGGTTGGTCGTATTAAAAATTATTCATACAAAAGTTTTTGGTATTACTCCTACGAGTTATTTAACGTTCAAACAGATTAGTTTTTGCTCATACTATGGGAGTTACAGCGATTTTTCAGTTTTTTTTATTCAAGCGGATTTTGCCCATTAAGGGGCCTCCCTAGTAGCATCAGAAGTTAGCGGAACACTATGTTTTTAAAATAATGATGGGACTTTATTAATCGACACTACGAATCTGAAAATTTTTCACCCACGAGAAGATAATACAAGAATTGTCTGTATACTTTTACATTTTTGTTTTTTTCTATCAAAATATGAAATAAAAAATCACCAACTTGTCCAACTTTGGGGCCATTTTATACTGCTTAGGAGAATGACAGAAAAAAAGTACAAGTCTAGAAAAAAAGATAATTTTTTTCTGAAGAAATTCATGTATTTAAAACATATAGTCATCGCTTTGAATTCCGAGATATCTTTTCCACAATTTCTGCAAATCCTGAAAGTTTTCCACCCTCTCGTGCTGCCGCTCGGCGAAGCCAGCTCGCAGGCCACACAGCTCAGGTAGCCGGGTGGAGGAACACGTGGCCGGAGGGGAGGCAGGCTACCTGTGTGTGCGTGCGTGCGTGAGAGGGAGACAACCCACAACCGGCACCGGTAAAAGATAATCCCGTGACCGAAAGAAATTCTCAGAATTGCTTTTAGTGTGCCTCGCCACAGTACCATGTGCTCGACTTACTCTGTGACTATATTCGTGTATCTCTAAAACATTGCTTTTGTTTAAACTACAAATATCCTAAAGCTTACCATACTAGATCATGTATTACGAAATAAAGTATTGAAACTAATCAATCAACACATTGAAAGTTGTCCTACAAACTATTTATTGGTGGCTTTACAGTCTCGCTAGCTAATTCGACAAAATTTATATATAATTTTTAACATGAAAATACACTTCATTGTTTTTCCTTTTATTTTTAATAAAAATTCAAGAAACAATTATTATACTACCCAATATTTTTTTAAATTATTTTAGTTTTCCAAAATGATTTTACACATCTTACAACGCCAAGGAAAAATTTTATACTGGTATTAACCAAATGGTTAACTATTTACAAAAGTTTTGATACTTAAAAATGTAGGTTTTATATAAAATGTATCTTAAATTAAAAGAAAAATCGTATTTTGAAAACTAAATGTCATTTTGCTATGCTTTTTGGTTAGATAGATATCTGATTGTCTGCACTGTTTTAAAAATGTTCATGGAATGATGAATAAAAAATAAAAACTAGGGAAGTTCTATATTAAATAAGCTAGTCAGAATTATGTAAATGTTCCTCCTGGCGCAGGAATCACGAGGAGGGTTGAAGATGAGGTCAGTGACCGATCGCTCACATATGTAGTTATGGATGGTACGTTATTAATTACAAAATTCAAAAACCATTTTGAAGTTAAAAAGTATAATTAGTGGCAATGTTTAATAAAGATGACGTAAATTTTCAGATAAACTTATTTCTACAGCTCAATTAATTAATAAGGGCAGGAAATAAATTTTTTACAGCAATTATACAAAAAAAATTTTAAACCACAATTAATTTATCCAAAAACCAAAATTAAGTAAATATTGCCCACACATTACAACATCCACGAAAGAACCTTGCAAATTATTTTTGTTAGATGCATTATTTTGCATACAAGTTCTTTATTTTTTTATACTTCACCTACTTATAATTGTTACATATTTGGCACATGGTCCGTCACGCCCAATTAAAGGGCCTGAATAAGTAGAACGCGTTTCTGATCAAATTGCACGCCTGTTACTTTACCTGCAACCCGGAGCGGTGTGAAATAAATTATTGTACATTCGTGACGTTGGCAATCAACTTAAATATTTATGAGTTAAAACCAAACATAACTATAACGGATAATCAAAGAAATTTTGAAATTTTGAAAGTTTGTTCTGTTTTTATATAGTACACAAAGCAGTTAAACCATAAATTATTTGTTGTTGAAAAAAATTAATCCTTAACCTTTCATGCTTTTTTTCATTTATTTTTATTAACAGATATTTCCGTTTAAGTAATACTTATATATATATATATATATATATATATATATATATATATATATAACAATATAGCAATCTAGAAAAAAAATAAGGTAGCCTTATTCCAAATATGTTATGATAGACGTTAGTAAACAAAGAATATAAATTCGCTTTACAAACACAGCTTGTACACAAGTAAAAAAAACATGGTTCTACTTACAGGCCGTATTGAACGTAGGGTAGGTTTATGACAAATACAACAGCAATAAACATATGGCTGAGTCTGCTTTCATGTACTTTTTTTTTAAGTTATCACTTTTAAAGCGGGTAAAGGGTACCTATCAAGTAGCTTAGCATTACCCAAAGTGAATGTCGTGCTCCAGAAAATGTTCGAACTATGTAATATTTGTATCACTGTTGCGTTACAGACCTGCAACTTTTTTCAGTGCGCGATGTCACTCTCATGTAAAAATATGTCGTGTTTAGCGCAAACGTGTTCGAATGAATCCACATCGAGCTGCCAAAGAATACCTATCGATGTCGGCAACATACAGAACACACAATATACAAGCCAACGTTTACAAGTGTATTCATACGTAAGTATAAAACTGGCGGCGGGCCATGATGCAGTTGGTTCTTCGCGTACAGTCCACTGACGGGATTAGAAGCGTCAAAGATCTTATATGGCTATTCTGTAAACTTGTATGTCATTTCACTGCCTGCTTTAGACAAACAACATCCATTACTATTAGCTTTGGCTTGAAAAGAATTACTCCGGACGGCTTTCTTATATGACTTATTTCAGCTCCTCGTGCGACCAGCGTGTATACCTAATTTGTCCGCGGCCTTATCTTTGGGTGAAAGTTATTTGTAAGGGAAGTTGTATCGGTAATGTTTATCATGTATTACATATCAATTCGACTTAGATACGCACATGTGTTTTTAAAATATATGTTTAATAACTTGCAATACAAAGTATGTGTTGAATTTCATGTATTGAATTTTTTTTTACATTATGTACGAACATAATAATCACAATATTTCATGAGAAATTTTTAAAACATTTTACAAAGTAATCTCTAATTTCTTCCACACCTCATGGTTAACCTTACTATTTTATTTCATGTTTCAGTTGATTTAAACTGTTTGGAATCATAATATGACGGACAATGAAGAATATTAGTTTCAGTAAATTTTATGAGAGGATTTACTTATTACATTAAATATACCTCAATTTTTACCTCAAAGGAAAATAGTTGCATATCATTAAATGATAAATATTTGTTTCCCATTAATAAAGTTTATGAACATAACTTATTGTTATAATACCTACATTAGTTAAATTGTGTTTTTGTAATGCTCTCTAATTTCAGTAAAATTTTTGGGCAAATTGAATAGCATATAGTCGATCTTTAACATAAGCTTTTGGAATACATAAATATAATAAATTATGTTCTCGTGATTATAACAATTAAATACTTCTTCGCATGAAAAAATTAACTAACAAAAAAATATTTCAGTAATTTATACTTAAGGACTAAAAAATTTTATTTTTATAATATAATAATATTGTATGTATGTATACTTTTCTGAAAAAAGTAGATTCAAGAAAACAAATTTTCTTTTTTTTAATTTTGTTCTTGAACTTACTTGACAAGCGATATTGAACTTCAACTTTATACTTTCGGTATAGCACTTTTCGATTTATTTTCTCCAAACGGGAATTAAAAGTAAAGAATAAATAACATTTTCCTCTATAATTATTGCAGCCGTATACTGAAAAGTTTAACTTTCCTTTATTTGCATGACGCGGAGCTCCTAACTACACAAAATTTTTGTTATTTATTTTGAACGTTGTATTTATGTTTCCTTACAAACTTAAATGAACCTCTTAACATTTAATTTCATCAAAAGTTATACAATGTAAGTATCAAGTTAAAATATTTTTAAGTGTAGTTGTGGCTATTTTGTTGTTGAAAATGACACTCTTAAGTTTGAATGAAAGTGAGATATGATAAAATTATATTTGTAGTTAAAAACAGATAATTCATTTCAAATTCAATCTGTTGTTACATGCATATTTCCAAATAAATTTGACAATATATTGAATTCTATGCATTTGAATCTATTCGTATATTCTGCAACATTAATTCCTATAAGCAAATACTTATTACGTACAATGTACTTTTAGTCCTGTCATATAGTTATGCAAAAAATTGTATCAAAAGTATTGTTTCTTCTATGCGGTTATGGTTTAAAAAGAAAAAAAAAGTAATTTAATCTATTTTTAAATTCGGTTGTCAGTAAGAACACGTATTTAGTGTAATACGACATTTATTATTCTGTTTATTAAAACATTACTATCGATAACTCCATTTTAGATTTATCTGTCTATGTTATATTTCAAATTGATTCTTTTTCTTCGGCTTATGACAGCAGCAAATTTTGTTTTATCGCATATGTAATGTTTTTATGTTTTGCATATTATAATTAATGAGTTAGTATTGTTGGCGGGTGAGGCTTTTTCACAAATGGACGCGTTCTTGGCGGCTAGCAGGTAGGACGCGTGTATTACGCAGGCTGGATAGGGAAGTACGACTGCGGGCGAGCTCCATGATAGAAGCAACGGGAGTAGTAGCACTCGGCTATTTGTATAGGTTGGGATAGCTGTGCGAATGGTAGAACAGACCACGGGTCTATGGTGAGGAAAAAGGTCCCAAGCTCGACATCCCGACGATGAGACCGTTTACGAACTGTCGATGGATCATCAGGAAAGTTAACAACTTCTTCAGAAACTTGAGTCCCTCTTTCAAAATTCAGTTTAATACCTGGAGATGACTATATTCGGTGTTCTACCAAGCGAAGCATACTCTTAATTCATTACTAGTTGATGTTTAATATTTTGACGCAAAATAAAATTGTGAATCAGCTTACTTTGCTCATGCCAGGTTTTACAAGTTTTGTCAAAGTTAATTAAATGAATAAAAATTGTGTCCCTTTGTTGCTGGCTACCCGCAAGAAATTATCATGGTGAATAATAATAATTTTAAGTCGACATGTAATATTATGATTTTTATGGGATTGTGTTTTGGTAATGGTGTGTGTAACTGTCTTGTGTATTTTATTACATTCACTTCACGTAACGAATTGTCTGAACGTAATGTTATTGTTTGTTTGTTTTAATATTTCGTTTTATTGAACAAAGATACATAGTTTGCCACTTCGAGCGACTACAGAAGTGACAATACAATTAGTTTACAGTGTTCCAAACATTTTAGTTTCCTCTACTGTACATGGGGCGAATATTTTTTATGTTATGTTTACTGAAACCATTTTACGCGCTAAGTGAGATGTTGCGATTGAGTAGAAGGGAAAATATGTCTTAAAACCCTGCGTAATGTTATGAATTCCATTCATTCGTTTACTCTGTGATCCGGAGGGTCAATGTTAAGACTGAATACATGTGCACTTCCTCTATGTAGAGTGGCTTCATTGAGATGAAAGCAAAGCTCACGTTGATGAAATACTTATTAATTAAAAAATTTAAATGTTGTTTTATGCTTCAATTTCTGTTTAGTGTCGTACACAGATTAAAAATGTAATGCAGAGTTCCTCAGTTTTATGTATATTGAAATTTGCTCATGTGTAGAGTAGTTATTAAAAGCATAAAAAACATATATGACGAATTGTTGTGTATTATTTCCATTAGGCGTGACCATGAAAATAGATAAGATTTTATCATTATGTGAAATCTACATTTTAAATGTTGGCGTTTAAATATTTATGAAAGCGTGTGATCTTAAAGCACTATTTATCTATTTAGGAAGTAGGTAGTTTCTTTGATTTTAGAAGGGTTTTTTAAACAAACAACTAAATTAATTCAATAATTTGAACTACTGCAAGCAAAAAATACTTTATTCCATTTTTATTTTAAAATTAGCCATTGTATTCTACCTTGCTTACACTTTATTATCGAAAAATATTTTTTTTTTGACAGAGATGAATACCGTAAATTAATACACAAAACATACATGTTTTCGTATGATACAATAATAGCTAGTGACGGTGACGAAACCAAAATTATTTTGATAGTTTGTATAGAAAATTCCCAACAGTAGTGGTGGTATATTTAGGGATTTCTTTGTAGATGGGTACTATTCCACAATAAAAAGGAGTTATCGTCAATTATCAAAGCAGCCATATTTCGTATCTTCTTTGACAGCCTAAATACAGCACCAAATGACGTACTTGGCTAAAAATTAATTCCAGCTGCATGCGTAGATTCCGGGAGGAGGGGAGAATCTCAGGGTGGCCCGAACCTCCCTGAAATAAAAAAGTCCGTCTGAGGGGGCCCGCTTGCATTTGCAAAATCTTCACGTTATCCCGTGGGCCTCATGGGAATCCTACAAATTTTCGCCCGTGATTCCAGCTATACATTTCACTGACACCTTGAGCACAACAGTCAGTGCACACTGAGTTCTTCCATACCACCCGCACTTGTCTTCGATAAAATCTGAACTCAGGTGGATTCAGCGTGACTGACTAAGCCTGCAGTCTGAATCCACCTGTAGGCCGCTGTTGCAACAGCTAAGAAATGTACACTGCTCGTAGTGAACAGTCTGTATGTAACTCGAAACGGGATTCCAGTTCATTCGTGTATACTTATTCATCATATTATGCAACGTTAAAGTCATTAAAAAATATGCAAAAATAAAATAAAATGCTAAACATGTAATAAGAGCCAGAAAATAATAATATGCAGTAATATTTAGTGTAACTAAATATGACGTGAACCCTAGAATACAAAGTTGACGATGTGTCGTTGGTGGGAACACTTGTTTGTTCCTGACATTTTTTTTCTTTACAGAATTTAAAAGTAAGTTTGACATGCACTTTTTATTCAGGAAGTAAGTAAAAAATTTATTTGTCTTTATTTCGATTTAAAAAGTTGATTTGTGTCTAAGAGTAAAAATAATTAATATTATTTTCATCATTTTATTCCCAGTTTTATTACTCAATTATTAGTAGGACGTGATTTCTCGTCGCGGTGCGGAATACTTTTATGAATGAAAGCATAACTGTTCGTGCAAAACCATTCATCACACAAATGTCAGTTCGAAAGTATAATGTTGGAAATTTTTTTAATGATATAATTTTTGCATTTTTTTCCCCCTGAAAACACAAGCTAACACATCGATTGTTGGTGACGGCATTTTTTGTAATGTATGTAAATCTCTTAATTATGTAGAACGTTGGTTAAAAAATAAAAATACATGTTTTAAACAGAATTGACGATTGTTTGCATTTCATGGATATGGACTGGATCGCAACACTAATTTAATGTTTCAAGTTAATAAACACTGTCAGGAAGCAAGCAAGGCAATGCGAGAACATTATCCTTTTCGTTGAATGTAGCGAAAGGGAAAAACAGTCACCTTTCTTGCCACGATCTTGTTCGCAGATAACGCAGGTATAAGTAGTAAATGGACTCCACACAATGACAACCCTCCCATTTTTCCGCCCCCCTCGCTAAAACGCCCTCTCCCCCCTCCAACCCGGCGCAGGCGACAGGCTCAGGTATATCGCCCCGCCCAACCACTGGCCGTAGCACGTGGCCAGTGGCCCACCGCGCTTAACATTTTTACTAGGGAGGCCCCTTAACGATCTCGATCGTATTTTCCATACAGTTGGGTAGTTATGTGTGCTCAGTTACAGCAGTTAACATGTCCGTAAAAAAAATTATATATAAACTTTTGAGTTTACGATGGTTTTGGGGTCTATGGACCCTGAAACGAAAAAAATATATAAAAAAGGTAACGGCCACAATAGGTAGTCTTTCTTCGAAATGTACCTAAAATTTAGAAGCGCATACCAATGGTAAATTTTCTTACATTTTCTCTTACAGTTATGTTATTCTTTTTTTGGTGTGCACAGTACAGTTTTTGTTGGAAAGCGATATTGTGTTGCCAGACCTCTTAACATTTCAATTGACAAAAAAGTCGTTCAGCGTTGGGCCTAAAAACCCCCGAGGAAGAGTGGATGTTCGTGCTTTGTTTTATTGCGCCCATGTGTCGCTTTCTAGTTGTTTCCTCTCCCGCTAACCTTGGCCAGCAACGTTGCATTCCGTTGTCGTGTTAACGATCTGTTTGCGGAAATGGTTTCGTAACCTCCTCTAGGGCCATCAGTACCCCGCCTCAGTCATTTCACTTGGAGATAATCTGGTGCCTGATTTTGCGCACAAACGCTGGTGTCTAAGGCCATCATGAATTATTTTGATATTTTAGGCAAAGTATAGTATTGTATCTACTAACTCAGGTGCACTGTTAGAAAGTACAATAAAAGCGTGGACGTGCCTGCAATAAACAAAAAGGTCTTCGTAGTTACAGCTGTTTCTTCGTAGGAACTTTCTCGGGATTCTGACTTCAGAATTTTATGTCCAGTTTTAAACAGTGTAAACACGAACTTAGAAGGAACAAGATGATTTCTTCTCTGGACGTAACTAGTTTTTCCAAGGTTTTGTTAAAATGGTCAAATAACTCCACTGCGTTCATCTTTAATCTAAGGAAACTTAGTACCCACAAAATAAAGAATGTATACGTTAATTTACAAATATCCTAATATAACTTTTAACCAGTATTGTATACTTCAAGATGAAATTTTAAACAGTGAAACTTGCGGAGTGTGAGAAGACGTTTTGTAGTGAATTTCACTGATTAAGCGCGCGGTGTAATATTTTGAATCACGTGTGTTAACTTTGTTCACAGCAGTTGGATGCCAGTGCTAGGTGCGATGGCTGCGCGATACATGGTTATAAAACACTCATACAAAATAAGGACGTTATTTTTGAGTCTTTGTACAACTACAAAAAAGTACAAGTAGTTTCGAAATCTTCCCTACCATATCCTTGAAATGTGATCAGTGATTTACTCGAGATCCAATATTTATAAAAAAGATAAGTGAAAAAAAAAAAAAGAAACTATTTGAGTTATTAAGAATCGGATTCGTCATGCGCGAAAGCCAAGTACGACAGGTAGGAGCCGTCCAACTGTGTACGTCATTGCCTATTAGTCTCACAACGTACTTGCAAATAAGGATTATTGATATAAATAAACGATTGTAATACTTAAATGCATTTTGTGACATGGTATACAGCCCCGTGCTGCGATTGGTACAGGTCTGTCCATTAAAAATGAATGGAATGAAAACTTTTTGGTTTGAGTTATCCTGTGGTGTGCGTCACTTCTCATGCACGTACCTCCGTGCGCATAAAACGACCAGTCCGAACTGTCAGTCCAAATAATAAGTCCATCGGCCGAGTGTCATGGTAGACATATTTGTTTATACTTTTTGGTTTTTTGTTATTCTTTATTCCTTTTACTGAATAAAAGTGCAACTGCAATTGCAACATCTAAATTTTATTTATATACTACGATGAAACGATACATCCAGCAGCAACTGCAGCCACAAATACTGATCGTGTGTGGGTAAGGCTTTAGTTCAGTTCAAACTGTCAAGTCAGAATGTTCGTTCCGAACTGATCATCTGGACTGATCGTGTGTGCAGAGGGCCTCAACTCAGTCCAAACTGCCAGTTCGGGCAGAGCAGTCCGATCCGGACTGGGAGCTGGGCTGATCGTGTGTGGGGAGCTTTAACGGAACACGCGGCACAGAGAACGGAGCGGGTTGGAGCCGCAGGTTGATGACCGTCCTTGTGGCGCCTCCTAGGTCTTCCTGTTCTCAGCCCCCCCCCCCCTTCTCCCCTATCTCTCTCTCCTGTCTGGTCCTCGGAGTAAGACGAGACGCGAGTCATCTCAGCTGCGTGTCTGATTCTGAAAAAACTTTTTGCACGGTATTTCCTTTTTTACAAAAAAAAAAATATTCAAGCTACCAAAAGGTTTCAAGCGATATTTTAACCTACAGTCAATTTCACTGCAAATTGCTTTGGTAGCAAGGGGAAAAAAAAAGTGTTTAAACAAGCAACAGTTTTTTAAAATTAAAAAAAAAAAAACCAACCGGACTCATGAAAAACCATGTAAGACGGCAGCATTTCATTTTCGCACTTACTTTTCGCCACGGTGGTTGGATTACTCGTTACAGAGGTTGCAGTGGAGTCCAGCTTGGAATTTTTTTAATTAGGAAACTTGATGGACTTTGCTTTACTGCACGATGACTAGCTTGTATTCTATCTTAGTTTAATTTCCTTCCAGGTTTATTTACTAAATTTTATCTAAATGCTTTAAAAACTCTCGCAAGGGTCATAAATATTATAATTTTGTGGCAAATTTACGACTTTAAAATAACACTTGGTAAATAACTAGCAGAGAAATTTACGACCGAAAAACAATTAAAAGAGAGCTAACGTAATGAAATAACAAGGATCCCTCTCAGTTAATAGAAAAAAATAGTTTTGACGAGAACATAAAATAACTTGGCATGGGAACTGAGAATAAACCGGTGGGTTTCATGGGGTGCTGCTGCCTCTTCCATCCCTGATTCACCGTCTGGGCTCCATTCTTGTCTCATTACTCCTCATCGTTTCTAATGATCGGTGATGCGTTAAGCCGCAGTTCATTCATTCGTGTCGCCTTTTGTGTTTCAGTTCCGTATGTTTTCAGTTCACTCGGTGCACACAGAAACACAGTTGCAAGGAAAACATCTGTATGCGTTTTGACGTTGACACGGCGCCGCGTGTAGTACTCTGAGAGCAGAGAGGTCGCTTTCCCCGGAGCACAGCAGGGAACCACGCGATTGCCCAGGCACGGGCGTGTGAAAGGTGCTGCAGACGGTCTGGTGCGACACGCAGCTCAGCCTTGGAGCGAGCGGTATCGCTGTTGCAAGCTGGCGGATATTGCGACAAGCCTGCTTCTAGAGGTTTTGTCCGGATCAGAGAGTTCGAGCCTGGTGAACGTGCGAGCTTGATGCAAGCCGAGCCGGACTCGTGTGGTTATTTTTTTCCGCTGTCTCTCGAACTCTGATTAAGGAATGTCCGGACAAGTTTAATTAAAATTTCCTGATTTGTAATTTAATGAAAGTTCTCGTGCCGTTTGTAACAGAGTTTTGGGATATTAATGCTGTCCAAGCAGCTCAGATGTTTAAGTAAGTCAAGGTCAAAAAGCCCCCTCTAGATGCTTACTGGGGGCTTGTAGATGGGAAATTTGGGGACAATTCAAGCTATCGACATTTCTGTAAATTAAAAAGGGAAATTCTCTCTCGAAATAGTGAATTTTGTGGTAATGATAAGGATTTTATTTAGTTATTTTTGAGGAATTTTGTAGAATTTTTGACACCAAGATGGCCACCGTGACGTCACGATCCAATATGGCGGTCGGTCATCGACCCCAGTTCACAAAACACAATCTTGAGTTTACCGCGTGATCGTCATTCATCTAGGCTTTTTTATGCAATTTTAAAAACGTATGTTCACGTTTACACAATATATAATTATATATCGTTACTTGCTGAAGTAAATGTTTTTCGTTGAAGGATATATCTAACTAACTGTTCTTCTTGGAGGGGTGGTTTGCGTACTAACAGAACAGATCACGGTCTTCAATTAATAGCGAAGCCAAATTAACTTTCACCCTCCTAGGAAAAATCGAAAAACGATTAACGTGCAGACGATACCTGCAGCGAGATGAGAAGAACAGATCTGGGCACACATCGTGCGGCGAAACCTTGCCAAAGCACTTAGACCTTTAAGCGATAATTCACTGCTGCTTGATATTATCCGAAGATACGGCTGATACACTTCTGAATGCGAACACTCCAAACAAGGGCCTGGGAGCTGCGAACTGGAGAACGCTTGTGGCTGATCGATTGGAAGATAAAACATTAATTGGATGCAGTTAATGGTTCCCTCCCCAGCCTCTTCAGTCGACCCTTTCGCCGCCCGTCGCCAGGTAAAGACATCGTGGGCACGCGGCGATCCGTCCGCCCCGCCCCTGTCGCGTGGTGTTTCCGCAGTGCGTCAGTTCATCAGGCGTTTCAGCCAGCGCCAGTGGAACAGCGCGTAGTGACCCATCGCTACTGCTTCGGGATAGATTTCATTGGTCAAAGTTATCGTGTCTTTTTTTATTTGTGGATCATAGCTACAAACTGGAAAACGCTTCCTAGGTATATTTCTCACTTCTTGCTATCCCAAATAATTTGTAATCATTTGTGGTTCCAGTCGGTGGCGAATACAGAGGAAAAACTCAAGGATTGACGGAGGGGGTGAGCTAAAAGACATGTTGAGCTATGGGTGGAATAACAAAAATCATCAAGTCACATGCAGGGCTTAGGCCGGTATTCCACTGTAAAATATTTTATAAAACATCTTTTATAAAATATATATTTCCATCTTTTAATAAAATATTTGATGAGTGCTTATTTTATAAAAGTTCTTGGCTGTCAAGTACACTACATAAAAGATTGTTGTCAAAGAAGTAGTCAGTAATTGCATAGCATTTGATTGTTTGCAGTGTATTAAGTGTTCATTAAACAGTTAAACTTATTAACCACATTGAATTGTTTAAAGAAAACATTACTATGGATGACAGGCCCCCCACATCATTCTGTGGGCCCCGTTGCTAGAGGTCATGATGATCCCCCCCCCCAACCCATTTTTTATACTAAAAATATTTAAAAGATTTTTTGGCTTCTATGTATATTAATTCTTAACCTTAATCACAATAATTTTTGTAATCTTCATGCTTTGCACTGTATAGCATTTCATTACATTCATACTCAGCAATCAACATTTTTGTTGTTTCCAGACTCCAAATGTACTTATTTGAGGGCTTAGTGGACATTTTTAAAATTTACTACCATGAATCGATGTAAACAATCAAATTCTTTTATAAAATGTAATGCCAACCTATTACATTTTATAAAATAAATTTTATAAAAGATATAATTGATAAAATATGACCTATTACACTATAAAAGAATCTTGGTCAAAGAAGTTTTATAAAAGATGTTTTATAAAATATTTTACAGTGGAATACCGGCCTTAAGAAAACTTTATTTAAACTATTTCCAAGACAAGATGAAAACACACATGCAAGACAGAATAACAATTTGCGTTCTCTTCTTTAAAGCGATCTATTCTTCCTGGCGCGCCTTCCTCTTGCCGGGAACCGCTATTGTTGCTGGTCCGTCCTTGTTTGGGGGGGGGGGGGGGATGTGTTCCCGCGCCTCCGCGCCCCCGCGCCCCCATATGTATCCGCCACTGGTTCCATTGTAACTAATCCGTGATACAATTTCATCCCGCGGTTACACACTGGATCCAGACTGTAATTAAAAGTTTTTAAAAAGTTTGGAAATATAAAATGGATCTGGTTATATAAACAAAAAAACATGTAGGCGAGTCTTTTAGTACTCGCCAGAGATGTGTAGCGTAAAATCTCGGCAACGAGAAAAATCATGTGTTCTTGTGTTTCAAATACACTTACAATAAGTACGAAATTCTGACACGAAAATTATTTTATAAGTCTTTAATATAATGTCAAGCGTGATGCATATAAACGTTAATAGTGTTTTAAACTACAATTCTAGACGCGAATCACACGTAGTTTCCGCACTCGCAGCTAGAATCCGCTGCTGGATCAGCTACGTAGTTTATTTAATATTTTGATTAGCAGACAGAAATTTTAAACTATATAATAAAACAGCTCCGACAAAAGCGAAAAAAAGGAAAACTTGAAAATTCTCTACACCCCGGTTTTGGACTTGGTTTTCGACTAATATTTTTATTAAAATACTATCCATCTTGTTAAAATTCATTAAACAGTTACTATAATGTTTCTCTTTGTGTTCGTGAACTTTGGTTTGCGCCATCCGCTACAGATGTTAGCACCGTGGTTACTCCTTTCCGTTCCACGCCACTTCCGTGCCATTCACGAAATTACTCCGATCAAATGCCGTATATACTGAGAGCTAAGATGTCACACATCAGTGAAAGATGTGGCCTATCAGTAGGGACCGGAAAAATTCGCGGGTTCAATGACCTCCAGGATGAACTCCATAGTTCTACGTACACTCGGTCAAATGCCACCCACTCATTGGCTGCTGTCTTGTGAAACGTCCCAACGTAGCAGCCTGTGATTCGATAAAGCTTTGGTTGGGTGTTTCTCATTGGCCCATAGTCATCCATGTGAATTGTGAGCCAATAACAGAGGCAGCACTGAGGTATAACTATTTGTATTTTAGCCTATCGCGAAATGATTTCGCGAATTTTTCCGGTCTCTACCTATCAAGAGTTCGTCGAGGGACAGCCTGCCTCCACTCGTCCAGGGATCGCTTGAGGCCGTCGAACTGGCCGGCCAGGGTCCCGTGTTCCGTTCCGCACTCCGCCAATGAGTGCAGGAGGGAGGGGGAAGTGAGCGGAAGGCAGCATGTTCTCTCTAAGTGGGCAAGCAGTGCGTGACGCGATGTACTTAACCAGCAGGTCTGCAGCGTCGCCGGGCGATGCGGTCGACTCCCGCCGGCGTTACTCGCACAGACTCGACCTTACGACTTCCTTGACAATCAAAATGTAAACAAAACTTCGTTAATAAAAATTATCTTTACATTTTCAACTAGGTTTCTGTTTCCACTGAATGAAGCGACTTTTTTTTTTTAAGCCAATCAGAATATATATATATTAGATTTCGATTCGTACCCAATAAATAAAAGTTTTTCGATAACTAAATATACAGAAATGTTAGCTATAAAAATAAAATAAAACACAATAAAATTCAAGTAAAAAGATAATATTTAGTGAATTGTGATTGGGTTTGTACTGTTTAAGTACTACTTAACTTGAGGGTCCGGGTTAATAAGTTAAATTTGTATTCCCAGACCTAGAGGTCGTTTGCAGCAGTGGGTACAGTATTTTTTTCAATCCTGTTCGCTGATTCGGCATCACGCCGGAACCACGTGCGACATGAGGAATGTGACGAGGGAAATGCACAATTTTGAAGTTTTATCAAAATTTAATAAAAAAAATGTTAACACTTATATTGAGTGTGGCTTGCAGATGTAAACATTGAAAAGTCCTTCAATTTAAATTTCATAATTCATGTTAATTATTTAATAACATCATGAGCATATTACCATGTAATCTTACCAGCACGAGATATCAACTAAAGTATTCGAGTAAATTTAAATACAGAAAATATATTCTTACACTGAGTAAAAACAGGAATAAATAAAGGATTTATACATTTCATAGTAGTAAATGTATTATACAAATAGAAATGTAATCCGTTTAGGAACTCTGTCCGTCCAAATACTGCAAATATTATAGCAAGTCGTATCAATCATAACACTTCCAGAAAATATAACATTTAATGTAAGATTAAATTCATTTTGCACTATCTAAGCCCGGCATTCATTGCAATGCCTCAATCAATTATTTTTTCTAATTTAATTTGTTTCAAGTAGGTACAAATATACAAAGTATCTCTCTCTGTCTCCCTGATTCTCTATGTATGCCTCTCAATCTTTCTATATCTATATATCTACATATCTACCTCTCTGTGTGTATTTATATCTATATCGCCATCTATATTTCCATCTATCTCCTTTATATACCTATATATATTCATCTCAATGTCTATATATGTCACACTATAGCAATGAAAACATTAAAAATCTATTTTTACCTATGTATATTTTTAGTTACCTTTTAACTGTCACAGCTGTGACGTAGGTATATCGAAAAATACGCGTGTATTCGAATGCAACGTTGTGTCAAAATTTCAAAGCAATCGGTGAAAAACGTTCGGAGATTTAAGATTTTGAACGAACAAACATTTATTTGAATTATATTACTAACAATTTATACGACGGAAGCAATTATTCTTGGATACTGAGGCGGAAATAATGTAGTTTTTAAATCAATATGACATGAGTTTTAGATGCGCACTTGCGCGTAGAGGCAGTGAGGTGGTTGGGTGGAAACGCTGCTGTCGGCAGATGCGATCTCGGCAGGACTCCACTGCCTGCCGGCACTTCGCGGAAGGGACATTCCTCGTCCAGCTCGACCGGAATGGTCTGGTTTGCGAGCCACTGACATACTTGCAGCGCGCCCATTAACACACCGCGTTTTTCCTTCCTCCTTCCTAAAAAAGGAAGAAAAAAAGAGGCAGTCTGGCTTTCCTTTCCTTTCATTTACTTCATCCTGCTTCTGTATTGATTGTTTCTGTCGGACACGCGTCAGGGGACATTCTTATCTTCACTCGTGTTGAAGTTTTCCCTGCGCCTTTCATTTACTTTCATGTAAGAGATTAAGCACTTGTGTGTGTGTTTGTGTGTCTTTAGAACTGGTATATGTACTGTTATTTTTTTTTACCGTAACTTTAAGAATTCTCACGGATCTTCTTTCAGTGTAAGAATCTTTTTCGTAAACTTACGGTTGCTCATTTTAATTATTTTGAACAATAATTCACAAGAATATTATTAGAGAGTTAACAAAATATTTTTAAAAAAGGCTGATTTTTTTTATCAAGCCTACAAAGTAACACGAACGACAAAATCGGAATCAGACTTGTTTCTGTTAATTTAAGATCACCATCTGGAACTACAAAAACTTACTTTTCTTTGAAGCGTATTATTCTTTTAGAAGTACTTAAATTAATTGTAATTTATAAAAAAATAAGTTACCATAACTTCCTTGAAAAATGTTTTGGGTGCTGTAATAAATACAATAATTAATTTAATTATTTCACGAACTAAGCACAGTTATAAATGCCTTAAAATACCATACTAAATTTTCTACTTTCGTGACCTTATTTTCATTTAAATGTTAATTTGCGTGTTTTTTTCAGGAGAAAGAGAAAATTGGAACACGAGTATGGAAATAAATATTGAGAAAGAGAGAGGCAGTCGAGATTGTTGGACTGAGACTGGAAATGCAAGTTCTTGTTCTGAACAGTTGGACTGTAACTATCGCGCAGAAAGTGAACGTTTCTGGCGCGAAGACTTTTCCAGCTGATTCGCAGAAGAGCCCTGGTATTTTGTCTGTTTGGAACGAGAAAAAATTATGAAAATTCAGAATTTGAACTACGGTCCCGCACAGTAATGATGTTGCCAAAAAAATTAATCAAAAAGATTTCAGCCATTTTTGTAGATTTTTCCGAATAATTTCAAAAATACTTGCATAGTGGCAGATGCATTATTTCATTAAGTGAGTCATTTGTGTCCTTCCATGCATCCTTGTGGTTTTTGTGTGTTAATACACTATCTTTCTAAAAATGTGATTAAATTGCTTATCCAGCCAAATGCTGTCTAAATCATTTCAGTTTATATTTTGCAGTAAAATAATTGATATGATGTTGAAATGCAAAATTGTCTATAAAATAATGTGAAGTATTTGTAAACGCAAATAAAGGACAGCCGAAATGTAACTTTTTTTATATATCTTCGAAAGTATCTGGATATCCTTTCACCTCTAGTCTCTCACTGAATGCTGCCTTGAAACTAAGCAGTCCTTTCGGTTAAGGCTTCATCAAAGGACACATCCTTACTGTTCGGAAACAGCAAAGCTGTAAAGTGACTGTAAATATCACAGTTTGGTTCAGTGCTTGTAGATTGATGCGAGTTACACATGGCATTGGGAGAAAATAATTTATCCTTGGTTTCGTCACATTATGCGAGTCGTCTTTCGACCACAACCACAGAGGACTTGGACTTTGCTGACATGAAAATTAAAAATAAAAAAAATATGTGTTCTTAAATGTGGTATGCTAGTATTACGAGAAAAAAAACCATATGACATTGCAAATGATTTATTTATTTGGTTATATCAAAAGGATTATTTTACTGTTGAAAAAAAAAGAAGCTCCTTGACCTCATTTTAAGACAGCCATGCGTATGAGATCAGTCATTCCCTAGTTGACCCCGAGAAGTCCCGGTAACAGTGTGACCGGAAAGCTGGGGAATTCATCAGAGTTTCCCGAAGTTGGTGGTCATTGCCAAATGTGGCTCCTGGCCTCTTGCTGCAAGCTCGACACAGCGCAGCGGGCTGGACTCCGCTTATCCTTGCTCCTTCATCTCAGACAGTTACTAGGGAAAACCATCTTTAGCATTGGTTCAGTCGTGCACTCCCGTGTTCTTCGTCTAGCGAGGAAACTCGTTACGCACCGCGCGCAGGTGGCGAGAGTTAGTGGAGGGTCTATGGCACGACTCAAGTTTGATCAGCAAACCCATGTTATGTTTCCTCGTGTTTGTGCTTGCTTGTTAACATAAAACATAAGTCTTAGATTTATTTATTTTCCTAAACCATGCCAAATATATTCTTTGTATGTCTGTAATGTTTACGATCTTGAGAACATTTGTAATTATGAGTTTTAATTTTTTTTTTTTTTAATTTTTCAGAATGTGATCATTTACCATCAGATATTCCGAACTTGGAAATTCCAAATCAGTAACATTAATTAAGTGAAAATCAGAAGCTGTGCTCAAGGTAAAGAAATTCACTGCAAAATTATTATTGGCGATACTGATAAACAAGTGAACATATAATGCTGAAAAATAAAACCGTAAAAATCTTTACAATAAAAATCTTTACAATAAAAATCAATTTTTTCTACGGTTATATAAAAAAGTTCATTCCTTCTACATAAAGAAGAGTGAAGATGGACTGAGAGGCGTAATTAAACACGATCAGCTGACAATCGCAGCCGCGCAGTGCTGACTACACTACACTCTCACTCGTCAAAGTTTCACTTTTTTACTTTTCAGCGCGTCAGGTCTGTGCTCCGGTGATGCGTGTTTAAGAATATGATTCATCGCAAAAAAGTATTTCGAATCAAGAAAGTCAACATATATATATATATAAATTTTAATTTTTCCAACATTTTTTCGGAATAAATATTTGTTTACATGGCGTAGATATTTTCAGCTGCGTTGTCGTCGGCCCATTTAAGAGCCTTACGAGCTACCTCCACCGTACACAGACAGTATGATAATGCATTTGTTTGCAATAAACACGGAGTGTCAGTGATTTCTTCCATGAGACTGATGGCCGTCTGCGAGAGAAATTGTTGCCTTATTTGACCGAAGATAAGTTTACTTCAGCACTGAAACACTGTGATTAGTGTTGTAACAGCAAAAGTGTACCTGAAAGAAACTCACGCACTCTCGTAACACAGACGATGCTACAGGTTTTTTTTTGACGTGAATACGTCTTTAAAATTGCTTCCATAGTGGGAGGAAAACGAATGATAACAAATTCGGGGGATACAATTTGGTGTTGCAGCTACATATCTATCATCTCCATCCAAAATTTAATTACCCCACTGGATAGCTAAAGGATCAAAGATTTCGTTACGCCAAGTGAGGACTGTGACGCATCGTGCGCGGTGGAGGGGGAAGCGCCGCCATTTTCAGATCATTTGCTGTGTTTCAAGATTTTCATTTAGTATAACTTTTGACTCGGAGAAGCTACGAAGTTTTTTTGAGTTTCAATCGTCAGCTCTCGTCAGAATCTATCGATTGCATGTATAAAACATTATTGTAAATTAGTTACAGTGAATATATATGGTGTTGAAACAAAAAATAGCGTATTTTATATTTTGTATAGAAAATATTACCTGTTACGTACAAGTATTCACGTACAACACACGGCCGTGTCCATGACACAGCCACCCCCCCCCCTTTTTTTTTTTAAATTTTCAGCGAGTCTCGGGATATTTCCGCGAAATGTGCCATGCCTAAGAGACCGGAAAAATTCGTAAGATTCATTTCGTGATAAGCTGAAATTCAAAAAAATATACCTTTGTACTGCTTCTGGCGTTGGTTCAATGTTAACCTGGAGGACTGTGGGGCCAATTGGAGACCCTCAGTCATGGAAGTATCGAATCACAGGCCACCCAGTCGAGACGACTCAGCAAGTCAGCAGCCAATAATGAACAGGTGGTATGCCCGAGTGTGCATGCGATTGTGAGGTCAATCCGGAAGGTCATCGAACCCGCGGTTTTTTTTTCTTTCCGGTCAGTAGCCACCGTGCCCCTGCCAACCCGTACGTCAGTGCAACGTGCGACATGCAACTGGTGGGAGCGCATGAGTGCACTCGTCGCTCGATCCAACCCCGCGCGGCGCGTAGAAGGCGCGAGGCCCGCTGCCGGCACCACGCGGCGCCCCTCCCCGCTTCCCTGACACGACCAGTCCGGCCGCCATAACTGTAGTGCCGGCTCCTCGCCCCAGACGCTGATAAATAAAAGGAAGGAAACTAAACAGAGAATGAGGCAGTGGCGTAGCCAGGATTTGTGTATGGGGGGTGTTAAGAAGCATGTGCCCCCCCCTCCCCCGAATTAAAGCGGGGGGTCCGGGGGTCCTCCCCCGGGAAAATTTGGATTTTAAGGTGTAAAATAGTGCTATTTTAGCAGTTTTCGGTACTTAAATTTAAATATTGTAATGGTAAAAGTTTTATTAATTTTAATATGAAATTTGTTTGAGTGACGAATAAGAAATTAATTAAAGATTTGGTGCTACGGAGGGGGTTTTAACCCCTAAACCCCCCCCCCCCCCTGGCTACGCCCCTGGAATGAGGCAGTTGTGAGAATGGCACAGGCTGAGAGAGCATCTTTGTTTTTTTTACGTTTGTTGAAGTTAAATGTTGGTCAGGGAAGTGGAAATTTTTTTCCCCACGGAACGGAGTCTTATTTTGTCACGGCGCATTCGGTACGTTCGTGATTCTGGGATTCACCCAACACCACAACATTACCAATTAAACACAAAACTACGAATTTTTCAGTGTTTTTTTATAACCTTGTAAATATAACCTGTAAGCTTATTTTAAACTTATGTATTTGTCGTGGTGACCAATATGCATACCGGATGGCCCAGAACTCAACGCAAAGTCGAGCACAGTCGATAGGCCAGTTAATGACGGTTCCGAATTTTAAAAAAAAATTGTTCAGTTTTAGAGTTATTGACAATAGTAGTATATAATAGGGCATACTAGATCTGGGTTCTGGGTGTGGATTGAAGATTGTCGTCCGCCATCTTGGATTTGTGACGTCACGGCGGCAAAAATTCCTCAAAAGTCCTCAAAAATGACTCAAAATGACTCAAAATTTCCCGTTTTAAGAAAAAATTTCCCGTTTTCGAGGGAAAAATTCGCGTTTCGAGGGAAAATTTCCCGTTTTAGTCCTTAAAAATCCCAGCGGCTAGAAATGTCCTGATAGAGGCTTAAGCATCCTTAACTCAAGCCTCAGTTAAGCCTCTATCAGGATGTGACCTTGACCTTTGACCTTGATCCCGACGGCCATCTTAGATCCACCATCTTGGATGACATCATTTCGTTTTCTCGAACATTCCGGCATTGTGTTATCCGCCATTTTGAATTATGACGTCACCGTTGCAATTTCCGTTACGGCCGCCATCTTTAAATTTATTATCCGATTTTAATGAAAAAAATTTAAAATTTATAAAAAAAATTAAATAAAAAATTTTTAGTAAATTATTAATAAAAATCATACATTTACGACACGGAGCTCGGAGTCCTCGGTTCGAACCCGACGAGTGCAAAAAAAAAATAAAAATGACGACCGATCCTTCCCCCGCGGTGGCTGCAGGCATACTGACTCCCTCCACTTTTTTTTCAAAGCATATATATATATCGTCAGGTAGTATGACGTCATGTCCGCCATCTTATTTTCATCTGCTGGATGCCACCATTTTAGTTTCGTCGGCGAGAGTGCGCTACCGTCATGTTAGTTTAATTCTTATCCGCTAGAGTGCAGTAGTCATTTATTATTGCTGTGACACCCGACATATTGTCATTTGGCCGCCATCTTGAAAATCCATAATTATTTAGCTAGAAATACGGGAAAAATTCCAAAATTCATTAAATATATTTGTAATCTATATACTGATCGATTAGGTCGACTAAGGTCCTTGGTACGATCTAGGACGATGCAAAAAAAATTAAATATAACATCAATTTAACATAATAGTAACAGGTTCGAGGAATTAAACACCACAAGTTCTTTTACAAACATAATATTTATTACATAATTTCTATTCTACTACAGGATCATTTGCGAAAGCCAGCAATCTTATAATCATTTAGTTCCGCAGCGGTGTGAAATGACTAATTCTTAGCTCGAATCGGTTTATACTAGACAGAGTCCAGCCAGAACCTTTACAGACATAGTCCACCTCTTCTTGACAGAGTTTCTGGATACCGTTTTTAACAGTTTGCTTCACATCGTTAGAACTGTAAATTACTGCAGCCGATGTCTTGAATGCACACTTCTTCACTTTGTCATCGAACGGATATGGCTTTCCATATATACAATCCAACCACAAGTTATATTTCAAAGGTCCGTTTGTTGCTACATCATCAGTAAGCTGATTGATTATGTACTCTCTGATATCATCAAGAAAATTACAAATGTCTTTCGACTCACCTAACGTATTTAAATAATAGTAGTCCTTCAATGTTCCACGAAATGCAGACTGCGCCAAGTAGAAGCCATTATCGTTCACTTGTAATGCGCCGAACACAGTCTTAGGTTTATTTTCCTGTTCAGACGTCATATCAATCGGTTGCTGCACATCGGTTTTCTTGCTTGATATTATGCTTATACGATATTACTCAACAATAATAAAAAACTGTAATAAACTATTCAGAAAAATAAACAAATGACTTATTATGACTTTGGCTACAATAAGTTAAATAAAAAGCAGGTGATATGTCGGACACATGCAGAGAACAATAGTCTTTATAGAGTTCGTATTTTTAATAATAATTCCGGATGGCACAACAATTTATAAAGAATTTCTCAATATTGTAAAATATGGGTTTCACTGCGACTAGCTTTAAAACAGTGGCAAGCAATGCGACGAATACAAACGGACCACTGAGTCTGAGAGTCTCTTAACTTCAAGAATTTCAATATACTGTGATTATATTTAGCTTGGTGACCCGGGTTACGGGTCAATTGATTCTGGTTCCGGGACCGGGTCCCGGTGTGTGCTTTAGTAACGAAGAGGGAGTCACGTGTTTGGGATGACCCGGTTCACGGGTCACGGATCACGATTCAATGAACCGTGTCTCTTTCAGTCGATTCGACTCGGCTCTCGCCCTGACCGACTGGGTCAAGGGTCACGGGTCTTCGTTTTCGGGACAAGGGTCACTTCCAGTAATTGAAACAGAAAACACGTTTTACACATAATCAAACAACAAACGTTACCGTGTGTCATGTCACCGGTAACACCCATATTACCAAGTTTTGTCGCATGAGTCACGCAAATAATATTTTTCAATTATAGTATATTAGTTTTTATTTAGATTTTTTAAATAATGTTATACAATATTGGGTAACAAAAATTAAATAAACATATTGTGAAACTATGAATTTGTGCTGGCTAAGGAATATAACATATAAAAAAATGGAAATAATTTAAACTACAACACTTTGTTTTTCATGCAGAGCTATCATAGTTTGGCATATCAATTATTTTCGGATTGTCGTTGAGTTCTGGGACACTATAAGTTACTCACTATAAGTAGGCTACTTGTCTTAAATAATGTTTACGATTAATTTACGTATAAAAAATGCCATGAAATTGCATAAGTTACTTCTGGGGAAATATAAAAATGGAATTTTAGATAAATATTAGGGGTTTTGTTTTTAAAACTTTGAATATACTTTTTTTTATAAATTCTTAATACTAACCTAATCGTAGATTTTTTAAAAATTAAAACTGAAAGATACTAAGTCACAAATTACAAATTTACGAAATGACAATTTTGAAAGTATCCTAAATTGAGGGGCTTATCCCGCATTAATGCCTTTTTCTTCATATTTAGCTGCAAACAAAGCTATGAGGTGCAATAGTAAAACGCAGGACTTGCATTCGGAAGGACCTCGACTTCTATCCCGGGTCATCAAAAATTCGATTTTCAATAAATTCCCTTCATACAAATGCTGGTGTAGTTGCGTCAAACAGGCTATGACAAATTCCTTCCGCCGATCTTCTGCAATTTTGTTGTTGAATTTGTATGTCTTTAATGATCTCGGTGTAGAAAGGACATATTAAAGTACAACTATTAGTAGTTTGAAATGAAATTTAATGTTATATTTCCTGGCTCGAACAAGGCGTAAGATCTACAAAAAAAAGTTATGGGGTGTTACGTAGAATTTTACCGATATTAATGCTGCCAACATATTTGCTGTGATAACGAAATAATTTTGTTACCACAAAACTGTAATATTTAGATTTTTTTAGTTTTGTAACAGTTTATAATCAGGATTTTGTCTTATAAACATTTATTTGTTGCCAGCAAAAAGTATTAGGGATATTGAATAATTACAAATTCTGTAAACCGTGGCCACAATACTGTGTTCTCGGTGTGCCTTTATCTTTGTCACATGACATTAAGTGACGTGTTAGTACTTGTATTCTGCGTTGAGAACACGTTCGTGAATTTTTTGATGTGGCCGTTGTTTTGACGTGCCTTGTTGAGCCATCTTCTAGCAAAGGGATCCAGAATATCGGTCAGGGGAGGGACAAAAATTAATTTTCTAATACAATCTAAGTACATTTAATTTTTTGTTCATAAGTCCTTTTATAAATAGCACACCAGTAAAATAATACTCTTCAGTAAGTTTGGTAAACTACGATAAGGAATTAGGAGAAAATCTGATAATTATTCAGAGTTCAGGGCGGAGAGTTGCCGCTACGCGTCCCCCTTCCTCCACCAATGGTCCGCCAGTGTCCTAAAGTGCGATCGAAAAGGGACACTCCAAAAGCTCGGTGACATCAAAATGTTTACCAGACGAGGCCTCAGCCCAGAGACGGTCGCTGCGCGGCTGGGGTCGCGGCGCCCGGGAACACCAGCTGTCTGCGACAGGACAGTGATTCGTCTCGCCGAGACGCCCAGCGTGAAGGAATTTCCTCGGGCGGCCACGGTACAATTACCCCCTCCCAACCTTTTCCCCCCCCCTTCTTGACTCTTCGTCGGCTCGTCTCCCCTCTTTTCGAGGGGGACGCACCACAACGCCGAAATACCACAACGCCGAAATGCCAAATTGACCACAACGCCGAAATACCACAACGCCGAAATGCCAAATTGACCACAACTCCGACAGCTAGAAAACTGCTGTGTACCAATCGCCGAATTACCACAACGCCGAAAAATGTAATTGCAGGACTGCCACAAAGGTTAAGTTAGACTAGGTTAGGTTAGACTAGGTTAGGTTAGACTAGGTTAGGTTAGACTAGGTTAGACTAGGTTAGGATAGACTAGGTTAGGATAGGCTAGGTTATATTACGCTAGGTTAGGTTAGGTAATATTAGGTTTGATTGTGGTATTTCGGCGTTAAGGTACATTTAAGAAACACAAATTCAATCAGTTGTTATTTCGGCGTTGTGGTACACAGCAGTTTTCTAGCTGTCGGCGTTGTGGTCAATTTTGACATTCGGCGTTATGGTATTTCTGTGTTGTGGTAACGACCCTTTTCGAGCGTTCCACTGGGTGTATAGTGGTATGTATGTCCAGCTGATGGCTGGGCAATATGCTCCGGGTTAGGAAATTCAGGATTTTTATGATCAGTTAATACACAGAAAACCTGAAACTAATAGATATTTTAGATTTTTTTTAACGAGGAAATATATAAATGTATTATGTCAAGCAATTTGTCTTTTTCTATATTTCCCTATAATTATAATTTTTATATATTCATCCAAATTTCTGGAATGTCAAGGCATGCATCATAGCTTCCAGACCTTCTACATCTGGTTGCAACCACTTATTGACTAAAAGCGCAGCGAGGAAATAACGTATTATTTCACGCGGGCGACTACAAGATAATCACACCAGCTCACAAGTGCTGACTTCAACAAGTAGCCAAAGCTAAGTCCTATGCCATGTCGACCTAAAACATTTAGCACAGAAGCTTTATATTGCATATAGTATCAAATTATCCTGTATCGTTAACCCATTAAAGTCCAGAATATTGAATTTGGTCTCAAACTTTTCTGTAGTGCTGGTTTGCCAAGAAATTGTCAAGCAGATCTTATATGATGAAATATGTGAGGTTGAATTGCGTATGTTATGATGCCTCGCCGAACAATGTAAGAAACACCACATTGTGCATAGTTTCCAGATTTTTGTTAATGCGTTAATATTTTTGTCAGGAACATTGAAGAATTTGTAAGTAGACTAAGACAATTATAGCAGTGTTATAAAATACCTGCAGAAGTCAGGGATTTCTGTTTGTGGGTTTGGTGAGAATACTAAACTTGGTTGTCTGAACTTCATTTATTTGGGAAAATTGAATTTCATTCGAGGATTAATCGTTGGGTGATGAGTTGTCCCGTTGCCTCTGTAAAGGTTGGTCCACACGCAACGTTTTGAGCAACGATTTACCTGAGCAGTTTTAAGTTGCTGCAGGCAGTGCGTGGCGTGTGGACAGGGAAAGTGCACAGTCCTGTGAAAAGACGAAACACGGAGTCGAAAGCCTGAGTGAAATAGCTCAAAACCATAGATAACTACGCAGACGAAATACGTTGGTACGTGTGGATAGTTCCGTTCCGTTTAGACAGAAGTTTTCGTTTGGTGGTGGTCCAAAAAGTGAACGTAGGGATCATGGTTCTGATGAGTTTTTGACACTTTATTTAACTATACAAAAAGTACCATTGTTTATGCCGAGTTAAAAGTAACGAGTATAGGGCTATGGATAAGAAAGGGCAGGCGTACGAAGCATTGGTACAGAAATACAAGGAAGTAGAGTTCGGTTTACCGGAAGTAGTTGACTAAAGTAAATAAGGCAAACTATTTGCTGAGTTAAAACTGTGTGTGTGGACGCTCCGCACAGTTTCAACTGCGCGGGTAAGATTGTTGCTTAAGACGTTGCGTGTGGACGGGCCTTTCCAATCTGGCTGCACATCTCCCCGCGCCGTCGACATCTTGCGCTGCTGGATGCGCGGGGTCCAGCTGGCACACTGACCGCTCCGGCATTCCCAGCGCGCATGCGCAGGTCGCTAGCCGCCGCCGGGTCGCAGGTCGAGCAGCGGCTGCGCCCAGGTCAGCCTCGCTGGACCGCTCCGACGGCCTCCCTCCTGGGACCGTGAGCAGCACGGAGTAGAACTGGCCACCTGGTACCTTCAACCATGGGTTCAGATCCCTGGGGCCCCTCATAAGGGGGGCCCGCTGATAAATTCAAACGTCCAAACTATGAGTTATGTAAAAGTTCTGTATATATTTAAATTTTAATGCCTATTGCATGCACACAGGCCCAAAATATGGACAGTATACAACAGGGGCGCAGATATGCTGATTCAGGCGGTTTCCGAATTTTAGCGTGTGGGTTTAAACTGACAACACATCATCTCTGGATAGGATGCTTGCATGTTGTATACTGCCCATATGTTGGTTCTGTAAGCATGCAATGAGCAGAACACTTAAAAATATTACAGAAAGTTTTCCGAAAAACACAGTTTTGAGGTTCAAGTTTTATCAGTCCCGTTTCACGTTACCGATTTTGCAAGCACAGGTGAGCCCCCTGACATCCTTGGATCTATGCCCATGAATAGAGACCCGAAAAATTTGCGGGTTTATTTCGTGTTATGCTAAAATTCAAATAATTATACCTAAATGCTGCTTCTGTCATTGGTTCACTGGAGGACTGAGGGCCAATTAGAGACCCTCACTCATAGAAGTGTCGAATCATAGGCCACCCATCAGTCGAGACGTCTCACAAGTCAGCAGCCAATGAACAGTTGGCATTTGCCCGAGTATGTAGAGGATATTGGAGTCTATTCTGGAGGTCATTGAACCCGCGAATTTTCCGGGTCTCTACCCATGATGTACAACATACGAGCACCCTATCCAGTGATCACTTGTGTCGGATAACCCCACACGTAAAACTCTCGACCAAGATGTCGGCTCGAGGAAGGCACTCACCCTGCTGCAAGACGAGGTGGGTCTCGACGACAGAGCCGCGGTGTTATCGACAGAAACACGATTCCTTGCAGTGCGTGATGTAGGAGTGGGATAGGGCCCGCTCTGGTATCCTGCTTTGATTGAACACAACTGGAGTGTTGAGGAGAGGTTAATCAGCGATCAGAAGGAGCTAAATGATTCACAGGGCTTATTGTTAAGTCATTAGGACATTGTTTACCAAAGGGACTGCCCAAACATGTTTCATACAGGCCGCCCAAGCCATCAGAGACAGCCGTGCGACACTCACGGTACATGAGCGTTCGTCCAAGTGTACGGAACTACATTCAGTCTTTTTTTTTAAGTTCTTTTGTAAGCTTGTTACAAGCAGTTGTGGTGTGCTCAAATGTAAAGAACACGATCTGATAAAAATAATTATACATACGTACCTCTGAATGGGATACTATTGTATTCGTTATTTTTATAATACGAGTTACTCTTTCTGCAAATGTTGGGAATAGGAACCACACTCGTGGGCGTAGATCAAGGAAGGGGGGAGGGGGTCCCCCACTGTGGGACACTGTGTGACACTGTGTGTCGTAACTTTGAAACGGGGTTGACAAACTTAAACGTCAAAACTATGTTTTATGGAAAAAAAAATTCTGTATAAATTTATATTTTCTGTTTATTGCATCCATATAGGGCAAAATATTACTTACTCTCGGGCCTCGCGGACTCCAGCGGACTCCAGTGCACACGTATATTATATGCTGTAAGCATTAAGGCCCCCGCCTACCCGGGAACACACACACGGTGCTCAGAGCTTCAAGAAACAACAACGCGATTTAAAAAAATACTCCAGATATCCGAGTGGGGTCTGTTTACGAAAATCTTTTAAGAATTGGCTTAGAGGGCCGCAAAGTACTTTTGATTTCGGATCAAATTTTTAAACTGTGTTCGTAGAAGAGTGAAAATGGCTAAAATGCGTGTTTTCGGAGTATTTTTTAGGCGTAAAACAACCGTTGAAGATTTTTGAAATCACTTAAGGGCCTTGCAGTTACACATTTATCTTCATTTCTCTGCCAGATAATGTTACGGTCACCGCTCAAATTCCACAGTTATCCTTTAGACGACGAGAAGACTGCGCGCCAGTTCAGAGCCTTGCGCTTAGAAGCGATACCGCGCTAGAAGCACCAGCGAGCGTTGTGCCTATCATCCAGCCTCACTAACACACACACACACACACACACACACACAAACACACACCGACCATACGACGTCCTCAAGTCCTGGGATTAGCGGCAGCTTCTCGTGAGTCAGTGAAGGCTCTCGACAGGCCGCCAGGGGCGCTGCCAGCGCCGGGCGCCCCACTTCCGGCCAGTTCCTCGAGGTGCTTGCCCTTCCCCTTCCCCCTCCCCACCCTTCCCCAGTCACGTGCTTGATGCCCCCGGGCGGCCGGCACAGTTACCCAAATATCGCCGATACGCGCTGCTTTCACATCAGTCGTCCGCAGCGGCGCGATTGCCTAAGGACCTGTCCCTCGCGCCTTGTTCAATATTTCACTTTTGGTTTTTTTTTTTTGTCAATCCATCATGGTAACGCTCCCGCATTTTACGTTTCTTCTCGCAATTTTCTCAACAGATAATCATTAAATTTCATCTCACAGCGGTAAAAGAAAATTTGTGACCCAACATCAAATTAAGGAGAGCTATCGAAATAAATAAACAGGAAAAGTCGCTTACTGAAAAGCTAGAAGTGTCGAGATAATGAAGGGGATTAAAAAAACCAACGTATCTTCAAACAGCGAGCCTTATAGCCCTTTCTCACTGTCGTATATTGGCCAAGATTGTTAAGAGGCAAAATTAGACGAAATATGAATTTTAATTTCTCTTTCAGATAAATTTAGACACAAAACCTCAAAAAGTTTTAAATTTTGTCGCACTATCGGAGTTTACTATTGAACTGAGCTTGGTTAAAAAATATCCATTTTAATCTTATTTTAAAATAAAATAATGTAAACCAGTGAGAATGGAAAAGTTTAACTTTTTATGTTTTTATGTGATACTTCTTTTAAATTTCAAAGAACATGAATACTCAGAGCATTATACAATTAGTTTTCTGCTATTCATAAGAGCTATAGTTACATAATTTGTGTTTTTACCACATATTTTTTTAAAATTTATTTGCTTTATGTTTACATTAAAACTTTTTATTTTTTTTGTACTTTTATAACATTTTTAATTGTCCATATGGGTTGAACCATTTGAAAAATCTGTTTAAATGAAAATGCAAGCCACTTGTTGGATTCGATTTTGATCGATTAAGTCCATCAAACGTGTAACATATTTTATAACCGGTCATATAGGCCTATACAAATTATCCGCGCTAGGGACGTTCTCGGTGCCGTCATAATCCTTCAACATTATTTAACCAACTTTTTTTGAAGAGCTTTGGAAGCGGTTGTTTGAAGTGGGGGAGAGCTTTAAGCCTGTGTCAAGCATATGTCAACCGTACGAGACAGTTGTCTGCGAGTCTAGTGATGACGCGGAGGTTAAGCAACGTAGATTATTTCTGTTTGGTAAGTGTGAGTTTATAATTTTTCAAAAAAAAAAAAAAGTTTTCGAAAAAAATTAATGATTATCTTAGAATGACAATGAAAATCGTCATTTTTGCCTTTTTTAAAAAAATATCTTAAACATAATTGATAATGCATGCTAATTACTATTCTCTCCTAAAGTATTGTTACGGTGACTGGAGATGTGTGCTGGCGGAGCTTATCTCTGGGGAAACCTTGTTGCGACCAGCTAATGCCCGTCCTTCCCCCTGTCCGTATTCCAGCGCCTTTCCAAATAGTCTTGGTGCCTTAGACCCCTTTCATACGTGGTGGTTTGCGTCAACTAGTTCACTGTCGCGTGAAGACTATTTTTTAGTCTGGTTTCACACCAGGCAACTTGTGGAATCAACTTCTCTTCCCAACGGGAGAGCAGTACGATTTCAGAACCCGAGCAAGCAAGAACACTTCTTGTGCTTGCTCTCCTGTTAGAAGAGACGCAAAAAAAAAAAAGAAAAAAAAAAAAGGTCGCCATAGCAAAATCGGCACAGCATTTTCGTGCCACTTTCCTCCCTCATATCCCATATCGCGGGACTACTACGAACTTCTTGTATAAACCGCTCCATATTGAAACCGACAGGTGAAACGCCCTCCATCACGACTGCCGTGAAGGACGAATGACGAGTAGTGTATCTTGTGTTGTGTCTACCAGTGGGGATGAGAACGTGAGCGACACAGGCGCCTATTGGCCACCCGCCAAGGCAAACAAGGTGACTTCTTGTGAAGGGTTCAACTAGTGCAATCAACTAGTCGCCTTGCTGAAAGGGGTCTTACTGTTTCGCCTTGGAGTTTGTTCTAAGATACTCGGAAAGGCGTTCCCGATCGTAAAATGACGATTATCGGAATATTTCACGTGTTTGGTATTCTAAGTTACGCGTGGCTTCTCAATTCTCGGTGATCGAGGATCGGGAGAGCCCTACTGCTACTGGGCTGTCAGATCCTGACTTCGCGATCGGGCACTATCTTTCAAAAATGGCAGCTTCAAAGCGTGGAGACAACAGTTACGTACCTATCCCTTAAGCTTGGATACTTGCTCATTCACTGTTTATGCACTACTTACATAATTGTTAAATTAATTTTAAATACATTAACGCATCTCGACGTGCCTCTACACTTGGCATTTAAATAAACATAGTTTTTAAAAGTTTTTTAATACACAAGATTATTTGACGTGAAAACGTATATTCTTAAGTTACATTAATAGTCTGCCAAACTTTATTGTGTGACAAAATACCTTCAGATTTGAATCGCTAATAACTTCGAAACTAACAATGCGTAAACAATGCTTGAGCCCACTACGGAGAGATCATGTCTGTACGTCTTCGTCGCGTAGTATTTGTTTTGCCTGTGATGTCATAGTATAAGTGTAGGTGCATGCACGTTATTTTTACGACGTATAGCTATGTGTAAATTTATAAAGCGTTGTAGCGTGGAAACGCGTTTAGCTAGGACACTGATTCGGGCGTCATTTTGATCAGCTTGCGGGGCATTGCTAGGACCTAAAGCGAGACAAAAATATTTCCTGGAATATAAGTGAAAAATCGGTATTAAATCGAAAAATACAAAAATAATTAAAGATATCGTCTCATGACTTTTGAATGTACTCAGAATTATAAAAAAAATTCAAGTCAGAGGAAAGTTCGCGTCAAAAAGAAACCAAAAAGCATAAAAGGTCCAGAGCCGAGCAAAGTAAATAATAAAAAAAAACTGCGCTAAGCGATTACGTCGCTGGGCCATCGGGTATTCAGCGGCCAGATATAGACCAAACGTCCACGGTTCATGTTACCATTTTACTAAAGAGATTGATAATTATTAGGGGCAAGCATTTTTCGCGAAAAGATATGAAAAATTATTAGACTGCAACAAGGTAAACCAGCATCTGTGGTTTCTTCCTTGTGATTGGCGGCCGTCTGCGAGAGAAGTCGTTGCCTTGTTTGACCGAGCCACAAAGGACGTGTTTACTTCCGCGCTGAATCACTGGGATTGGTGTTGTTACAATCGATGTGTACCTGGAAGAAACTCATCCAATCACGAAACACAAACGATGCTAAAGTGTTTTAACTTTCATCTAGTCTTGAAATCTTTTCGCGAAATCTGCATGCCCCTAATAATTATATTTCATATGAGTACGTAACACTTATGATTTTATTCTGACGTTGCGGACCTGAACTGCGCCGTTCTATGTTTTTTTTTATTAAGAAGGTTTTACCTCTGCGTATACAGTTTCTCGTCAAGTGCAGACGACTGTGGTGGGTGTGACGTCAGGAGTGCAGCTGCTCCGGTCGCGCCGCCGCGCCGCACCAGAAGGAATTTAGCGCCGGTGCACATCTCTTCGGGACGACTTTCTCCTGGCTGGCCCGTCACGGCGAGCAAACCAGAGCGCGAACCAGTGGTTTAATGTGCCGTGCGTGTCTGCCTGTGACCGACGACACACTAAAGCCGGGTGTTTCTTTTCTCCAGTGACTGCTTCACCAGTGCTTCACTCGCGTCGCTGCAGGCGGTAGCCGAGGTCGCTCATGCGTACCGCTCAAAAGGACATCGTTACACTTTTTCGGCTTCGGCGATATTTATCATCCTTCTTTTAATGTATCTGATTGGTAACCAGTGTGTTTTGCCAAGAGGAAGGCATTTATTTAGCGAAATTATTGTTTTTTTTTTTTTTAATCTGACGACCAAGCAGCCAAATACTTTCAGCTCAAATTTTAATACATATTTAATCGTTCCTTGTTTACAAAACAAAACTGGTTTTATTGTCAGACATTATCTGGTCACGTTTATGATACTACATCTGGCTATTTCAGCGGTTGCTTTGCAAACATACAAGCGAGAATTTTATTGAATTCAAACAATTTTTTTTTTCAAATGTAACATATTAGCTCTCTCTAGCATTTGGTAGGAGTTATTTCCTGAATGCAACGGAAGTCAAAGAACGTAAATGTGTAATAACCATGTTGCTGCCATCTGGGACGGATGGCGGGAATCAAAGATTGTAAATACTAAGGGAATATTTATGGTATTAACTTTTTAATGAATTTTAACATGACGGCCAGTATTTTAATTAAATATATTCTCGAAAATGTTTAGTATTTTAGATTCCTTTTCGTTTTTATCGGAGCCGTTTCGTTATATAATTTTTAATTTCTGTCTGCAAATAGAATGATTCTATAGTCGACGTAGCTGCTGCGGCAGTGAATTATAGCAGTGGGTGCGGAAACTACGTATGATTCGCATCCAGAAATGTAGTTGAAAACCCAATTTCAGCATATTTATCTCTCTCAGCATTACTTTAAAGAATTATACGTTAAACTTAATGTTCCAGTTTCGATTATAAGTGCATTTGCAGCATGAGAACACATGAATTTGCTCGTTACCGATGTCAGATGTAACACAGGGCCGGAACTAGGAGATTCGTTAGGGGGGGGCAAAGCTTAATTTTCCGCCCCCTCCTTACCAACATTATATAATACACTTTTTCGTTAGAAGCGGTGGTTGAAATGATACCATTCACTTATACATAATTGAGAACTTTTATTTATCAAGTACACAAATTGGAATACTAATACAATTACATTTTTTTATTATAATGAAATAGACTCTTATTTAACTATTGTTTATTGTTTACACAACAGTGAAAATTAATGTCTTACCAATAAGTTTATTAAGTACTAAAATTACATAAGGAACATGTGATTCTGAATTAAGTATAATATTGTATTGATAATCATACAAATAAATTCAATTCAAAATTTAATTTTTCGAGCATGATTAGCTGCAAAAGTGTTAATAATATCATCAAAATTGATAAAAACAGCTCGTTTGTGTTCAATAGATATAATACTTTGATTTGTTAATCTCTGCTGGCCCATCGTGCTTCTCAAATAGCTTTTAATAAGTTTAAGTTTACTAAAACTTCTTTCACCTGACGCAATTGTAACTGGAAGGGTGAGAAACATTCTCAGAGCAGTATTAATGTTAAGATGTGCCTCCTCCAGTTTATTTTTGTAGATAAGGCTCTACATTGTTGATGCTGTAGCATCTTTTAATTCATGGTCTACTGTTAATGCATGGTGCTTAAAACTTTCAATTTAAAATACGAATTCTTCTTTGTTAAGATCGCCACTGTGTTTCTTAATTCTGCTACTTGACTTTTAAATCTTCTACTTCCATTTTATGAATTTTAATACCACTTAAAAATCCAAACTTATTGTTAATGTTCTCCAAAGCCTTAAACCTGTTTCTCAGTTCCATAATTAATCTGTCAATGACTTCCATCATTACTTGATGTAAGTTTTTTGGACATACGCCATTGCTAAGCACTTTTTCTGTAGAAGAAAACTAAAAAGTAAAATAAATAAATAAGTAAAAATAACCAAAATACAAAAAGCACAAATTAAGCAAAAAATTGCTGTTGTCAACAGGATATAAATAAACACCACAAAATATTCCGTAACAGGAATATGGTCAACAAACAAAGAAAAACAAAGAAAAATGTACTACAAAAAGAAAAAAACCCACAAATGATGACGACACAAAAATATTGAACCCAAAAAAATTCAGCACAATGGTTGAAACGAGACAAAAACACGACAAAACAAAAAGACGAAACAAACACAATAGTTTTCCAAAACAGAGTAGAACGATAAAAACCCACAAATGATGGTAGCACAAAAATATTAAACCCAAAAAAATTCAGCACAACAGTTGAAACGAGACAATAACACGACAAAACGAAAATACGAAACAAACACCATAGTTTTTCCAAAAAAGGAAACAAGCGACGTTTCGGGAACTGCTATCTGCTCCCTTCCTCAGTCAGGGACGCACATGGTACGAAAACACAGGTGCGTCTGAGTACGGGCTGGAAAAATGAGGGTATTTATCAGAGAAAGGGCTACTTCTTGCTCAGCCAAGTGATCACCCGCGCAACGGGTCCTTGAGATGCCAGCTCTCATCGCAGGGGTTTTACTCACTCCAGACCACGAATTATGGTAATACTTGTTTCTTAGAGTGAAGTAACACATTTGAAGTACGAATATATTTACAAATTATGCATAATAAAGTTAAATAGAATTTCTTAATTTCTTGGCTAACTTATTGGTTACGATATGTACACCTTCAAAACATTTTTTAATGACTAGTTTCAACTTGTTTTATTGAACCACTTTTCATATTTTGCCGCCCCCTGATATTTGCCGCCCGGGGCACATGCCCCCCATGCCCCCCCCTTAGTTCCGGCCCTGTAAACACATCATTGGCGAGTACTGAAAGAAACTCGCTTTTTTTTTTGTGTTCCCACTGATATCGTATAAGGCATGCATGCTTAATCTTGATACTTAATATCCTAACATTACTTTAAACTTATTTTTCAGTCATTTTTCAGTTTAAAGTCTATGTCATGCTCTAGTCTGGGAATCTGAAGTGAACTAGGCCCATGAGGTGTTTTACGCCTTTCACTGTCGGAAAAGCATTTTCAGTCCATTGAAATTTCTGTTAAAAAAGATTATACAGTATTTTAATCTTTTTTTATTCATTATTCCCTTACATTAATTTTGCAAAACAAGATCTAAGAGCCTTTTTGTATTGCTTTTATTAAGGTCTGTTTTTTAATATTTTAACTTTAGAGTTCTCCTGTATTTGTTGTTCGGCTCCAACAATACGTAAGTATGGGTATGAATTGACACGCAAGTGATGATAATTAAGAAAACTTGACCACCTTCATTCAGTACGTAGTGTTAACTAAGTATGTGTCTCCTATTGATTGGTTGTAAGAAGTGACACTATTGGTTTACGCCTCACGGAGGAAATAACAAGCTCCTTCAATGTCTGGGATTATGTAGTGGCTGCTTTCCTAGATGTAGAAAAAGCCTTCGATATGGTTTTCCACGCGGACCTTATATATAAACTTCAACAAACAGGATTTCCCGACTGTTGTATGAAACTATTGCCACATACTTAGCTGACATAAAATTTAGAGTCTCCACAGAATGCTCCAAATCTGACATAAAATCAATAAGTGCAGGGCTACGACAAGGCAGCATACTTTTCCCTGTATTATTTAATATTTATGTAACCGACATGCCTAAACCAACGAACCACCTTGTAAAACTAGGCTGCTATGCAGACGACACAGTCCTGCATAGTAGGTCACACAACCTACATACAATTAGCAAATAACCGACTTCAAACTTCATTAACTGAAATGCAGCAGTGGTGCACTACTTGGGTGTTTACTCGTAAAAACCTCCCACCAGCCGAGCACAGGCCGTAATTCCCATAAAGACTTCGCGAAATACCTCGGCGTTTTAATGGACAGAAAACTACTGTGGCATACGCACAGACTCGAAGCGAGGACAGAGTTTGTGCACTCTAACCAGTGCGCGTCGACAGTACAGTTAAAAACGGACTGCTGTTCTACGAAGCCCTCATCTGACCAATAATCACTTACGCTGCTCCTGTATGAAACACACCTTATTAATCTGCAGCGAATTCAAAATATATGTATTAGAATCGCTACAGATGCCCGCAGAAACTGTACAGTAGAGGCACTGCATCGCGAAACGAACACAGAAACTTCACGCACGATTTCTGCGTTCGAACCACGACAAAATTTTATGAGAAATGCTAAACTCATACAAAATCCATGAATTTCGTCTCTCGGTCATTATGATCCCGACGAGATACAAAAATACAGACGCCCCAAAATGGTCCTCGCGCTCCGAACGCCCTAGCGCATCGCGGTTGGCCGAACCTTCGGCCAATCACAGCGCTGCAGCTCCCCACGAGCCGAGCCCAGCCCTGGCGTTTCGGACTCTGGGCAGTGCGTGCTCATGATTGACAGTAATTATCCAGGCACACTTAATACAAGTGTGTTGGCTGTTCATAAACATAGATTAAGCTCGTAAAACATCGTAGCTTACAAACGCGTAGACGTTGAGGCTAGGGCCTCACGATGAAGGACTGGAACTGCCTACTGAAAACGGGTCAACGTGCAGCTCTATCCCTTTCTGAGTGTGACCCGTCACAACATTTCGTGGTTAGGCTTTTTTAAAACTTCATTAACTCTTAGCACCTGAAGATTCGACACTGGTTCTAGGGTTTTGCAATGACAGATTTGATAATTTCGCTGACGACAGCCTTTTACTGGCGACAGGCAACCTGTCGATCTATCTCTTCTGGAGTGACGTAATTGACGTAATTTAACTTAAAATAAGTTTAATTTATATGCGCTCATCACCGTCTTCCTTTACATAGGTTTTAGAACACGTGCTGACCGTTGGGCGACGAATGAAGTCTCACACCGACAGGGACGCATGCGCCGATGATACCAACCCTGACGCGCACAAACACCAAAGCGGACCGCAAGGCCCAAGCTCCCGACCCCAGCATGGTTCCCACTTTTCTGCCCTGACCAACTCTTCTTCTGAACAATCCTGCTTAATGCTTACAATAATTTAACCCCGCATGAATGAGCCCAGGGTTTTTACTGTGTCTACACAGATTTTACCTGGACCAAACTTAACTAATTATAGTCTAGAGTTTACGTTAGGGGAGCTAGTCATGGAATCAATCGCTGCCATGGCTGGCCAATCCCCGAACAAAGCACACGATGCACGGCTGAAACCCAGCATGATTAGGCGTATAGGCTCCGGCCTGGGACGCACCTAAAGACTTCCCTAACCCAGAACCCTCCCTTAGTTGTGTTGGTAAAAGAGAAACGATGGCGGCAGGGAGCTGACGCGGCGCTGTGCTTGTGTTGCAGGGCTCCGACCCGCGGGTGGCCACGTGTCGCGGCAAGCTGCAGAACAAGCGCTCCAAGCTCAACCAGGAGATCAACAAGGAGCTGAGGCTGCGCGCTGGGGCGGAGAACCTCTTCAAGTGAGTGTCCCTCTCGCGCCTTCTCTGCGACACTTCACCCGGCTTTTCCTCCCAAGCCTGCTTGCAACTGTTACAGTGGCCTCCACTCGCACCTTCTTAAGGCAGTGCTAGCTTGTTTGTTTCGCTTTTAATGTTTCGTGTTTTTGAACATGTTTCTTTAAAAAAAAACTTTTTCCCTACTAAACAGGTACCTACTTAATGTTTTTTCATGAACTTAAATGCAAAATTTTATGTAGTTTGTAACATTTACTGAATGCTTGAAACCTTGTGGTATACGTTTTTGGTCTAACCGTTTGTATGCAGCCTTCGTCTTGAAACTATTTGAAGTATATTATTAATAACAAAAACTAAAGTTTTTTCCCAAAACCATAGAAACCTAGGATTTGGAGGGTTTTGGGGAAGCCTATTTTTCATTTATTTATGAAAGCTATTCTAAAATTAAAAACTTTCATCCTTTCAGTACATGTTATATTTGCATAAAAATCTGCATATCTAGAGGTGAGTATAACAACTAGGTAACTCGAAATAAACGAAATGTGGTTAAATGCACAGAAAAGTCCCAATAGGCTGATTCCACATTAAAAATTTACTCAATTTCTCACATTCTCTAAAAATCATGTTCCTTGAAACAGCATATTTGTAGTCACCTATTTGTTGTGCTCAACCCACGATTCATTTTCTTAAAAAAAAAATTCATAAGGACTTGTTTAGTAGAGAAATCATATATAAACAATTAGATATGATGACATAATGAAAAAATGCAAAATCGTGTATAAACGGAAGCAAAATAATTGATGATGATATCTCCTTAAGGGCTCGCCTACCTGGGCACACCTGCAGTGTGCGGAGCTGCAGGAGAAGCCACGCGATTTGAAAACTGCTCAAGATATCCCAGCGGTGTCTATGTACGAATGGCATTTTAAAATGCGCTGGGGACAGATGGGTGATTCTGGTTCCTTTTTTCGTTTTCAAACTGTTATTTTCATGAGAGAGAAAATGGCTAAAACGCGTGTTTTCAGGCATGAAATTCTCGGTATAAATTCTTGAAAGCACCGAAGGGACTTGCGCTGCACCTTTTTCTTCACTTCTCCGCCATTTAATGTTATGGTTACCCCTGAGATCTCATAGTTTCCCTTTGCACGTGGAGAAGACCGCGCGCCAGGCTAGAGGAGATATCGCCCTAGAAGCACCAGCGACCGTCGCACCTATCGTCCCGCCTCACAATCACAACTACACCCCGGGCTAGGCGCACCCCACAGGCGCTCTCAGCCGTTCTCAGACAACACAGCGACAGTCTGCATTGCCACCACAGCAGCTTTTAGTAACGTAGGGGAGTTGGCGTGGTCCCAATTGGTTTCAAATCATGCAAGATAAACAACACACGATGTTTGGGAGAAATGGCACGTACTGTTGTCGCTAAGTGGCTTGAAGGGTCATCTCCCTAGTGCCTCCATTCCCGCACGCCGTAGCGACGCACACCGCTGGTCAAACCACGCAACACAAGAACATCCCAGCAGGATATCAGCTGTCCTGTAGACTTTCTGCTGCTAACTACCAACTTAAAATTATTTTTGTCTCTTCAATGTTAAGTTTCTGTTACCATTATAATAACTGCTCTATTTTTACTGTGAATAACTTAACTTTACTCTGCATCATTGAAAACCTTGTTCGGTGAAACAAAACTAAATAATTTTTAAAACGGAATGAAGCATTAACAGCTCATACAAGATTCACTGATCGTGGCGAAAGAAGGACAAAGTTTTAACCATTGCTACTAGACTTAATTTTTTTTCTCTGAACTAATCAGGAATAAAAAAAAATAGTTGCTGATTTGTATTTTGCTACAAAGTCCTGTATTGGATCAGGAAATCCAGTTTATTACCAGATTAGCACATGATTCATGGTGTAAATTTTTTGTTCGCATACATCTTGTAGGTATTTTACTCGCTACAGGAATAGATCGACTCTAGTTTTTTTCCTTTCTTTATGAACAAAAGTTTATAAATTGGCTTACAATCTCCTTTGCTTAACAACAACGATCTGCCATGATCTCGGACCTTGCACGATATCAGGTAATGCCCAGCAGATCTGGTGAAAACTTGCAAAGGAGCTCAACTTGCCAACATGCCGAGATTTATTGCAATACCATACTGCACCAAGTGGTTCAAAGTTCGTTAAGAAGGACTCAAAATGATCCGTTGCGTCCGTCCGTCACCTGTCCGTCCGCTATCCGTTCGTCCGTCAACAGGCCGAGCGATTCACAATGATCCGCACGTCCATCAAATACTTTTCCATTTTGATGCTGCTAACAGACTAGTGGTGAAAATTTATCTTCTATAGGTATATTTGATTTACGATCATGGAAGTTAAGTACCTAATAAATTATAAATTGAATTTATTTTCGCTCTGATATTTATTAAAATGTGTTCAGTTGTTAAAAACATTTAATGGAAGCAGCTAAACAAATAAACGTACAAAATCTTTTGAGATAGTAAAGACGGCCGGCAATAGGTATCTTGCTTACATTTTTGAGGTTATTGCATCCGTCCATCTAGAGTTATAGCTTGGTTAGGTTTTAACGGACGGATGGATGGAATTTTCCGGGCCATCTGATTGGCTACTGGTCACGTGATTGACGGACAGTCGGGTGATGGACGAATAAGACGGATGAGTCCAGTTACATTCCATGTGGTTTCGTGCGGCCTATGTCACGCAGTAAGGGCGTGCTTGTTGAAGTTCTCTAATGTTTGTTGTGATGGTACTTTTGGCGCTGGTATTGAAGTTTGCTCACTTTCTTTGAAAAACCTGTTACCAACTTCAGTCCTTTATATGATCATTTTGCTTACTGTAATGGGAAACAATATTCACAGTTAAAAACTTGCATGTCTTGCACACGTTTGGTTACGGGCGGAATCAGGCAGTATTTTTTAAAATCAAATAATGGCACTGCCGTGAATTGTGTAACAAAGGGTTGCTGCGTGTACGTTTACACTACAAAACTAGTTATGTGGGCTTATCTTAAGTATTTTCGTAAGTATTTTCTCCAGTAAAATGGTTTTATTGACCAAGAAATTTTCGACAGGGAGGTTAAATCATTGTGTAGTAGCTGCAATTGTTTTTTTAATTAAAGATAATAATTCATGATTGTATTTAAATATGCAATTCAAGATTTTGACAGTACAGATGGTAAATAGTAGGTAAACAGTTTTTGGTTTATATAAGTCCAGAAACAAGACGCAAAAAAATAATTTATGACGTTTCCAAACATCCGTTTATGCATTAACACAAGAGAAAAGAAAAAAACGCAAAGAGAGGATTGACAACATTTAATTTCTTGCGTTTCCTTCTCTTAAACTTAAAGAAAAGTGTTCCGAAAACTTTCAAGGCTGCAGACATAATATGTATAATAGGCTACTATGTTTTTTAATATTACACTCACTATTTTACTTACTAAACTATCGCAAAGTTCAAGCAAATATAGCGATTTTTCATAAAAAAAAAATTAATATCACACTTTTAGGTGAATAATAATACATTTGTTTTAAGTTTGACGTTGTAGGGTGGCCGATGTGTTGCGAATCGCGTGTTTTATGAACCGCTGTACGGCTGTAGTTTTGTTCCGTGTGTTGTGTGTGAGGTGTTGCGTCCGCGTGAAGTCGATGAATCCAGCTGACGTGCCCGGTTACGAAGCCAGGTCGACAACAAGGCCGGCCGTGGCTGAGGCAACCCCTTGGCGGGAGGAGCGCCGCGGGAACAAAAGAGCCGCGCCAATTAGCGGCCGGGAACAAAGGGCGCTGGAGCTGGACGCACGGACGGCGTCTCGCATATGCATGACGCCCGGCGGCGGCCATTGTTCGCCGGCCGCTGGGCAGACTTCCGCGCGGAGAGATATGTCTCAAGCCCGCGGACTTGACCACGCCGCGCTGAGCACCAGGTCACGTTGGCTACCCTGCTTCAGACACCGGGAAGCCCACGACTCACAAAGCCTTTTCAACACTCTCGCCTTTCCGTAACGTAGGGAATTTTTTTTCAAGTTGAAAAATTCGCATGGGTTAAAAAAGAAAGGGAGATGGAAGATTGTGACTTGTGAAGCATCTAGCTGACGAAGAAAGACTGCATATGGAAGATTAAGCTTAAAATCTTTGGAAAACTAAAGGTGATATAAGAAGAAATAATAACTTTGGCTGATGTTGTTAAGATACGAAGAGGAACAAGGAAGAGCTTACAAAGCTTGCTACAGAACTACAAGGATGTTGTGGTTGAAACATAGATATTAAGATAAATATACGGAAGAAACTGATGAGGACATTGTATGAGATAAAGTTAGACATATACATCTTTAACAGATGTATGAAGAAAACATATTGTTACGAACGCGAGAGACCAGACAGCGATGCCAGGTTCGGAGCTGGCTGGCGGTCACGCCCTGTGCCACGTGCTGTCCACTGACGTAAGGCATGCCACGCGCGCCTGGCCGGATTACAAGGGCCGATGCTACCCCCATTCCCCCACCACTCCCCGCACGACGTCCTGCCTCGGCGCCGCTATCTGTCGCTGAGCGGCCTTGGGAATTCCGCAGGCCGCCGCGAGGAGGGGAGTTAATGGACGTAACCCTTCTCGACTGTTCGGGCGTCGGGTTGGGCCGGGATGACGTGACTCGACACGGCTGCTCTCGTCGATTCGAGAAGGGTGCCACAGACTACTTAAGCAGTGACGCCGGCCTCTGCAGTAGGAGTTCCGCGACGGGTGCCGCGTGAGTTCGGCGATGGAGTTTTGGCGACAGAGTTCCGCGACGGAGTTCCGCGGTAAGTTCGGCGATGGAGTGCGGTGAGAGTTCAGCGACGGGTGCCGCGCTAGCCCGCGACGAGTCCCGCGACGGAGTGTGCTGCGTGGGTGCGGCCAAGAATGCGGCCCAGTGAGGAAGGAGTGCGGACTGTGGAATTTGACAGACATTGGTTTTTAAGTGCGAGTAATTGGTGATTAGTAGAGACCCGTAAAATTCGCGGGTTCAATGACCTCCAGGATAGACTCCAATATCCTCTACACACTCGGGCAAATGCCAACTGTTCATTGGCTGCTGACTTGTGAGTCGTCTCGACTGGGTGGCCTGTGACTCGACACTTCTATGAGTGAGGGTCTCTAATTGGCCCTCAGTCCTCCAGATTAACAGTGAACCAATGACATTAGCAAAACTAAGGTATAATTATTTTAATTTTAGCATAACACGAAATGAACTCGCGAAATTTACGGGTCTCTAGTGATTAGTAGAGTCCTGCAAAATTCGCGGATTCATTTCGTGATACGCTGCAATTCAAATAATTATACCTTAGCGCTGCTTCTGCAATTGGTTCACTGTTAATCTGGAGTAATGAGGGCCAATTAGAGACCCTCGCTCAAATAAGTGTCGAATCACAGACACTCGGTCGAGACGACTCACAAGTCAGCAGCCAATGAACAGGTGGCATTTGCCCGAGTGTGTAGAGTGTAGTAGAGTCTATCCTGGAGGTCATTGAACCCGCGAATTTTTCCGGTCTCTAGTGATTAGGCATTTTTAAGTACAATTTTTTATTATTAATGTAAATATTAGTAATCAATAAAACTTAATTGGGCTATCCCACGAACGTAGTTCTTCCCCACATTATTATAGCGCTGGCAATCCAGTATGTGCTTATGTTTAGCTCATATAATTTACAATACAATAAGATAATATGATACGGCTATAGGACACCTCGTACCCCCAATAGCTATAATAGGTTGCCAGCATTATTACTAAGAAGAATCAAATGGCAGCATGGGAAATAATAATAATTATGTACAAAACTTCTAGTATGTCCACACCAAGGAAAAAGTTCTAGGAGATAAAAGAGAGAAGCCGATTTGTAAACGGAAATATCTGTTGCGTCACTAGATACCTGATGTGACTAAGGTCCTTGTAATAACTGAGACGAGCTGTTTGCGAGCACAGCAGGGACCTGCGCTCGGCTGCGCCCGCTTCACTGCGCAGGCAAGCGTTAAAACGGTTAATTACATGATGTGAAGTGCAAAAAATACCGAGATTACACGAAGGAAAGTACTCGGGTGTGTTGAAAAGGTTTTGCGAAATTTGGGTTTCCACTCACATGTCAGTAGACGTGCGGTTAAGTCGTACAATGCCGTTTTACGCCATTGGCATAGCCGTGTTTGATAACAGACACAAAGCCAATAAGTATACATTCATCTCAATAATAAGCTCCTTAAAGCGACTTGGTCTCGATAAGAACAATAAGCGTGTTCTTAGTGGCATGCATTTTCCAAACGACGTGTTAACGCTTGGAATTATTCACGTCGATCGGCTTGCCTGCTGACCAAGGTCACGACGTCTACTCCTACAGCCGTCATTCAAAATAGACGCTGCAAGTGTATGAAATAGATGATCTTATAAATTAGATACAGATATAACAAACGATTAATTTCTATTATGAACTCAGGCTCTTGTGGCCGTAGTTGCTGTAGTCTTGCCTCCGCAGAAGTTTCGGTGCACCTTGGCGTTAGGATCTTCAATTTCACAACTTAAGCACTGTAGAGCCTGAGGAACGCTGGTGAACTCAAAATCATAAGTTTTTAACATGAAAGCACAGAATGCTCTATTGTTTTTAATGAAACCATTGACATGGGCTAGGTTGTTGATTACAAATGACCAAGGAACTTTCTGCAAGGAAGAATTTTGAGTATAATATGAAGGTTTACATAATTTAATTCATAATATTTCAGTTTTCAGTGAACACACTGTCAGGGCCTGCAGGTAACGCGTGAAAGCACTCACTCTGAAACCACAGGATGGATATGCAGAGGCTTTGTAAACTATAATAATAACTGTATCCCCACCGCTGGAGCAAAGGTTCGGACAAGTTATTTATTAATTGAAACCTGAAATATTTTTTAACAGAAATATACTTTTTACCCTCCAGTTCACTCTTGTTCCCTTAGCTTAATTCACTGATTATATATTTGAGGAATTTCTTAATCTTTACTACACTGAGTTGTATACAGTTTGTTACTGGTCGTGCCAATGGCTTCCAAACGCCAAGGCTGTGTTATAATAGCCGTGGTCAAGCTATAGAAAGTATGAGAGAGCGTGTCGTGTTTTGAGTTCATCCTGTGACTGACTAGTCGCATTACTGGGATCACCATGACTCAAATGATATATCAATGGGTGAATGCCTCCTCATTAGACGAGTATGACTACTTACCGCCGTGGGCACTATATCATACCAGCTGTTCGCCCAGCTTTTACTCGTCGCAACTCCTTTCCTTGCCTCTCGACTTGAAACCTGATTCCTTTTTTATGTACATCTGTACCTTCTTAGGCCGCGTCATTAGTTTACTCGGTACTCTCGCCGGCTTCGTAAAGTCAGTACAATAAAGTACAGGTAAAAGTATCTGTCTCGTATATTCAACCGTAATGCATCAGAAACTAAGAAAGTTAGTGATGAGTGAGCGAAAGTAATGTACAAGTTATCTGACAGTCCCTTTCATCTATATAAAGTTGGGATATCTGTGGAAACTTTCACACCTCGGAGCTTGTGGTATTAACATCTCCTTGCTGGAATGTGGTGATAAAACATTTCCTATCCTTTCTCACCAAGCTTGTATAGATTTCCAAACATACGTACGGTTACCACAATCAGGCATCCTTTCCAACTGACCTATTCTCAAGTAACTATTTGTAGAATACATTAAATTATATAACTACGTAATTTTACCGCATTAGCCACACCTATTTAAAAATGCCTTGTTCGTCGAGCGCTGGGTGATATAACTACAGTAACAGTTGCATATTATCATTATTTTCATTACAAAGACTATTTCTTTATTTATATCTGCTAACATGAATATTTAAAAATTAAAAATACATTTTCGACACAAAGATATTGTGTCTCAAATTAGCAAATGCGATCCAAACATGACCTTTAACAATAACCGAACGTACCTAACTCTAAACTCTAAACGTACAAAACTGTTTTTAATTATTTTTAAATATTTTCCATCCTATTAGTATACAAAATGATACAAATGTAGCTTCCGAAATTCAACTGTAATAAACTTTTAAAACAATGAATTTATGGATGTATGTATATATTTTTAAATTTTGATCAAATATTTCACGCGAACAACTAAATTTAACACTTTTATTTGGTTTTTTAAAATTTAATCTTGTGACCATGGTTTTAAATATTTTTCTGCCTATCGTATTTTGTATGTGCAGCACCGTATTTTCAGCTGCTTAGGCATGGTTCACGCCGATGACCCGTCCTCTGTTGTTAATCGTTTAACAATTTATCAAAGGAAATACGTGTGCGCTCGTTCTCTTTATGCAAACAGGAAACGGATTAAGCATTAAATAAGCTATTTTTTTTACTTGAAACTTCGTTATAGATTTTGCACTTCCTCGTCTGGAATTTCTTGCATGCATGTGATAATTATTCTGAAGACTTGCGTGCCTTCTTACGCCCACTGATATTACACTAAGCGAACATCGCTTGAAAATATTTGTGTTAGTACAACAAATGCAAGGTAGGAATCAAGTTTGACGAGTAGTCGAAAAACTCAACATGGCATGCGAGAACGTACGTTATGAATAAGTGCATTTTGTAACAGCTTCGAACAAAAAAAAAGAGCGAATGGTGACATGCATGTGAGAATTTTTCGCTGATGTCCGTTCGCACGTGTTCGCTTCTGTGTAAACAATGCTTCAACTTTTCCCTCTCGTGGTGCGCTTGGAAACGTTACGTAACATGTCGATCGTGTTGCATTGGCATGCGCGAGTGACGCACAGTGCAGATACCGCTCATTTCCGAAGCTACCCACGCGGCTTCCTTGCGCATGCGCACCCGGCCTCTTTGTTGGGAAGCCTAAGGTTCACACCAGTCCATTCCGTGGCTCGAACAGTCCCGAAGTTCACCTAAGTTCGCTCCGCGCTCGTGCAACGTCGGCACCGTCTATTATAGGATAAAAAACGCGCGGGAAAGTTTTCCAGGTCAAGTTACATTAAAAATACATGAAAATAGTGTGAACGTTTGATTTGGTTAGGTACATTACAGTGCTATAAAATAAAAAAAGCAATTGGTTAAGTTAAATTAGCTACATCTTAAATTGGTAAATTCTAACCAACCAATACAATTTTTTACAGAATTTTTTTATGTAGCTAACCTAACCAACCGACCACTCTTTTAAATTATTTATAATGAAGCTAACCTAATCTAACCAACCATTCACTATTTTAAAAGTATTTTCAATGTGACTAACCTAACCTAAACGACCATTCTCATCATAACACAAAATTTTAATATTTACACCTAACCTAATAACTCGTTATAATGGCAAAATACTAAAAAATTTGAATTTTTTTTCTTCAGAAAACAAAAAAAAACTTTTATTCAGAACTATCGCTGTTTTTAATAATCAACATATAACACTTCAAAAAAAGCATCACATAGCTATGAGTAGAATTTAAATGTCAAATCCTCGACGAGTTACTTTTAGGTTCACAGAGGAAGCCCGAGGAGGAGAAAACGAACCGAACAGGCACGAACGCGGCCTCGGAATGGACTGGAGTGCACGGTGGGTTTCCCGCGCGGGCCGCCGGGACTGCAGTCACGTGACTCGGGCGCGCGCCTGCGCAGTGGCGCGTGGCCCGCGGGGCGACGCGGGGACGTGCAGGGCTTGTGAACGCTCATGCGTGCGTCCGCACACCGCACCGCGCATCCAAGCTGGACTGAGCCGGCACTTCCGTGAACCACTCCAGCCATTCATCTGAGTCCATGCCAGACAACTGCATTGCGTGACACTTAATGATCCCGCTTACCTTGGCACACATACGGTGTGCAGTAGTTTTTTTTGCCGTCTTTAGTTTTTCAACTGTATTTTTATGAGAGTGAAAATAGCTAAATTGCGTGTTTACAGAATAATTATTAGGTGTGAAACTCCTGCTTAACATACTTCAAAGCACTGAAGGGTTTGTAAAATACCTTTATCTTAATGTAAAAACCATAAAATGTTATGGTTACTCAACATATTTCATAGTTTATCCATGCACGACGAGAAGACTGCACATCAGTCCACAGCCTTGCGTTTAGGAGCAATACCGCGCTAGAATCACCAGCGAGCGTGGCAAGTAGTATCCCTCCTCACTAACACAAATACACGCCTTCTTGACTAAAATAGATCTCTTATCAAAAGCCTTAAAACAGCAGCTCATACCTCTGTATGCGCGCCAATTTGCATTGTGTTATTGTGTAGGTTACGTCAATGTACTTGTTTCGTTTTCTCCTCTGTTGATTTATGCATCAGAAACTGTCGTGTTTGTAGTTTTCGGGTTGCATTTAGATTGTGTTTCAAAGCGTTCTCAGGCGCTTAGAATTTGCAGTCTGCTTGTCGATCATCCCGGAACGCAAGCAGCGCCACGAGCGAGGAATGCGGGTCACGCGCACGGTTCACAGGCCTGCAGCTAGGCGCACATCCTGTGCTTTGTGTCGCGACAGCCCCGCGGCCACGCTTGGACGGATAACCGCCCCCTCGCGATGACGTCACCTGCCTCCCCACACTGGTCTTTGCCAGCTGCTGGTCTCGGCCAGTTGCGCCCTTCCTGCGCTTCAATCCGCGATCCAGTGAATATGATCCTTGTTTCATTCCTCTCAACGTCTCGCCAACACATTCTGGAACCAAACGATCTTCGTTCGCGCGAACTATTATAATTCATACATTTCCAATCTGCGAGAACAGGCAGCAGGTGTATTTGTATTGGTGGGCTGGAGCGATATGTGACGCTACAATCGATTATATAGTCGCTGCCTCGTCGTTTGAATTTTAATAACGAATGAAAACACATACTGGTACTTAAAAGTTATTACCATACATGGCAGTCTGAAATATGAATAAATTTGGTTTAAAAAAAAAGCCTTTATTTGATAGGGAAAGTAATTTCGATGAAATTAAGTGAAATTGAACTAAAATAACGAGCTTTTCAAACATTGTAGGTGAGGGATGTGAGCGTACTTAAGAACCGTAGCATGATCCGCCTTTCTTATGCCCTCGCACGTCACGATTCTTGATTAGCATGCCTGCGAGTAAAGCCATGGCGAAGTCAACTTGGCCCTCTCTCTACTGCATCACCAGTACACAGGCGAAAAATACGCGCGCCACCTCGTGAATAGCCGATGCGCTAGCACTATAAACTCTCGTGCAATCGTAAAGTCCTAAACCACCGTGCAGCTCCGAAACAGTTTAACACATTTCTTTTGGACGAACGAAGAGGCACGCACAGTGAACCGTTTCTTCTCACGCGAACAAGTAAGTTCCGCGCGCGGGGACCGATGTGTACAGTCCGGCCGGCGCGACTCGACTCCCAGTTCCAGTCTCTCTCTTTCTCTTTCTTTCTCTCTCTCTATCTTTCTCTCTCTTTCTCTCTCCTGCAATCGCTGCATACGGGCGCTGGTGTTGCACGTTGAAGACTCGTATCAAAGGTCCCACACGTAGAATATCAATTGAACTGTGATCTGCGCCCTACACAGATAATTATAAAAATATTAAATTTATTGCAAAGGTTACAAACTTGCACACTGGTTAAAATTAGGCAAAATATTAATATTTTAGCACCTTCCAGTACTATAGCTAACCTAGGTAAACAAAAGCGCAAGGAAGGTCGTAAAATAAAATACTGAAGATAAAATAAATTAAATTAAAATCGCTAACCAATATATATTTTATAAAAACAAGGGAAATTAAAATACGTTATTAAATTAACACAACAGCATTAAACAACAAGAAAAATATGTCAGTGGTACAACGATGCTAATACGTGATAAGAAAATATAAATAGCATTCTTTTTCATATTTAAAAATAAGCAGTAAATATTTTTTAAAGATAAATTGAAAATATCTGAAGTAAAGTCCTAACGTTTAAGTATAAGTAATATACAGTGGCTTGTGAAGTTTTATTTATTTTCCTAAGTTCGATTTAGCGTATGGCACCTGAAATATCTGGCTCACTTCGCCCTATAGTGCGGCGTGCACCGCCTGGTCGGAAACGACCCAGGCTTGTTGCTTGGCCGGGCGACACCGCCGCCGGGTAGGCTGCAACTGTGCTGTCGCCATAGCCACTGTGGGCCTCGTGGTCCGACTGCCAGAACCAGGCATGGAACCACGGGCACGTGGGGAGTTACAGACCGCGCAGTGCCAGACACAACCTTTATTTGTGCCAAGTAGTTGCCAAGTAATACCTAGTTTGTAACCATACAAGAAAGATATCACAACTTAGTACAATACATGGCCATGGTTATTTTTGCTAGTGAAAGATACGTTATTCGAGATAATACTTTTTTTTTATAACACTTGACGCGTAACGTCATATTTTAATTGATGTTTCATTCGAGCATAATTTTTTTTAAACCACGGAAAAGATAATCGAATATTTAATAATTAGACTTTATTTCGTTTTATTATGCTCGTTAATATGCGATGGTGATACTGGAAACATAATCGGGGAATGGTGTACAAATAACTTTGACTATTGGAGGTACTTGGAAATCACAAAGCATAAATACCCGGGTAAGAATCCGTGCCCAGTATTTATGCGAACACTATATTATAGTGATAAGAATTGTTTCCGTGTAAATGTACGAATTTAAAAAAATGTATTTATTTATAATTGTACATGAATATTTCGGTTCCCTTTGCATAATAAAATTGCAGTACGTTGGTGTTCAATGAATACGTGGGTTTCCTTCGCGCTGTTCTAAGGAGGAATTCTATAAACAAAGGGGAATGTTGGGTTGGGGAGGGGGGGAGTTTGTGGTATGAACAGCTATCGTCTCTCCTGGAAGGTGAGGAAGCGAGGAAGCGAGGAAGCGGGGTTAGGGGGAGGGAGGCCTCGTCTGCGGCCGTGACTAGCGCGGAAGACGCGCGGACAGAAAGCCCGGGATGACTCGCCGCTGGTAAGTGGACCGGCCGCGGTAACAGGCAGGAAGACTTTCTAGCGGCCGGACCGGTCGAGAGAGCACGCCCCTGGCCGCTCCCACCCCCGCGCCCTTTGCCCGCGCGCCGTCTCGGCGGATCAGCCGTGTCGCGCGCCGGGGCATCAGCGGTGGTCGGGTTAGATTGTATTTAAACCATGGCTTATGCTGTACCCCATCAACTGTTACACTCATGCTGTAGTTTGGTTCAGTCTTTGCTACTTTAATAGCTGGTGTTCCAAGTATTTAATTTGTCACGTGAACCTTGAATCCGTCTGCAATGGCGCCTCTGAGTATTATTATAAGCAATCACTCTGTGCATTTTTCAAAGTTTTTTTTTTGCTGTGAAAAAAATAAGTATCACTATATTAAAAAAAAACTACATTGGCAAATTGGTTATAATCGGCGAGGATTCGAGTTTATCCTTGGAAGTCTTCCGTTTTATTGTATATTTTCACTTTGGTTGAATGTTTCACGCTAATAAATGTTGAAAAAATGTTCAATTCAATTACGTCTATAACGGCGACATTCATATATGATGTTTCTTTACGTGGCGAAAGTTCACTCAAAATAGAAAATAATTATCTGTGTGTTGAACATTTCAAGTTCCTGTTTTTTTGTGTTTAGATATTTCTCAACGTCTTTATGTAAGTAATATGCAGAGAATAAAATTGACGGGTTCAGTGGCTTGGAGGATCGTCTGAACACGTTCTTTGTATAAATTATAGTTGTCCATTAGAATTAATACAAAGTGTTGCAAGTGATTTCGCATCCTGTGTGACTCGGATGGATTTATGAGTGACTGAGTGTATGTTCTTGAACCATTTTTAATCCCAATATTTCGACATCTTAAACATGCGACTTATTTGACCTCCCATTGGAAGAAGTAGGAAAACATAAAAACTTTTTTTTTATCTAAACTTACCACACAACCATTGCGTTAAATTATCATGGTTACAGTAATTATATGGAAGCTTTTGAGAGTACACTGTGCATATTAGTCTGTTAAGTGTAACAGTCATAAAAGTGACAAGTTCTCAAATTTAGTACCAATGACTTACTTATCATTCTGCCACGGTTGTTCTTTCAACAGTGTTTGTAAACCATCTCATGTGATTGTCAGTTGTTCGTGAGCAGACAACATGTGATGCTTGCAAGGCACATTTGGGAAGTGGGTCCCACGGGCACTACATATGAGAGCTGTCCCATTTCAAACACGATCCACGTCTCCGGAACTCGCAAGGCGCGGCCAGCAGCAGAGCCCATCCCTCGAGCCCGCCGTGGTGGGCGGTCCCAGGAGGTGTGGCGGCAGGCAGACGAAGCCGCGCCTCATGCAGGAATGCATATTTGTATGCTGATTGCGTGGAGACATTTCCACGCTGCCTTCTGTGCTTCCGATTGAGCAATGTGCTCATTGTGTCTCTCTTGGGGTCTCTGCTGTGCTAAACACCTTGGAAATAATCTCTATACTCTTAAATATATTCACCTCAAACATAAGGGGAAAAAATGTTGAGTAGGCAAAACAAAAAAAAAACTACAAACAAACTAACCAATATTCTAACATATTAAGAACCTTTAAGTAGGGTATGGAAAAATTAAACAAAGAAAGACGGGATTTGGAGGTTGAAAAAATCGTCTGTCATATATTAATGTACGTAGAATTTCTAGTTTAAGTCGTAGTGAAAAGATTAAAAAAATTTTTGGGTACACATATCGGTACCGTATTTGCTTGCTTTGAATATAAACTCATTGGAATTATATGTGAGAAACACTTTTCCTTTAAAAACTTGTTAAGCTTACTGCTAAAACATTCTTCTACCCTCAACATGCGTAGTTATTTATGTTAATAAGGAAACGCATAACCAATAAGTTGGAGTATGTGTTTACGATGATCAGTTTATCTGTAAATACGAAGAAAAAAAACTTTTTGTTTTTTTAAGGTGGCTTCTCCGTTTAAAATTCCATATTTACCGCAATTTATAATAGTGTTACTTTAATTTCAAGAACGTTGAAAAATCTACGACAGATAAATACTTACATATCATGTGAGCAAAATTTATTTTTTATTCGCTTTTGTTTTAATTTAATTATTTTACAGACGACGCTCCCACTTAGTGAGGAGGAGATTTAACTAATTGTAAGTTCACACAAGTCTGAAATGGGACTCAAACGCATGATCTCAGGGTTTAGAGTGATGTACTCGGGCCTCTACGCCACTAAAGTGGACTTAAGATAATTAAAACTAAAATATATCCACGTGTAAATGTAAACATGAGACAGAATATGCAGTAAAAAAAATTACGATAGCTAATTGCTCGCCACCGATAGGATAAATTTTCATTCAAAGTGTAGCGTCAGCACATTTGTTGTGTAAAAGAATTTTATCTGTTCTGAGCCTAGTAAGGTGTTATTTAATCTTACCAAAATAATGCATGATTTTGACAGAATTAAAACAAAATATTTTAATGGTACTAGATGATTTTGTTTTCATACATACGATATCAATACCTACACACAATTTTTGTCGATTGATAAACCCATGTAAGGTTTTTTATTTGGCACGATTCAGAATTTTGAGATTTGTAGGTACGGGATAAATTTAGGTGGTGGTGCATTTGTAGTTCCTGGTTATTAATTGTGATATTCTGGTCCCCTGAACACGAATATGTAAGTAGTTTGCGTTTACAACTTATTTCCTAAAGGAAAATTTGCGAAATGTATAAAAGATTTGAAGCTAACGGTATAAAATCTAGTTCATTTGATCTGAAAATATTCTGAAAGGAAATGTTTGGCTTTCTTTAAAGTTATCGTGTTTTTTTTTATTATTATTATCTGATTTAAGTGTATGATTTCCATTTTCTATCTAAATACTTTTGTTTTTATTAAAAATAAATACATCTTTTATCGACATTCAATGAAATCACTTAAAATTTGCCATAACGCCATAAGAGATGTCAAGTATTAAATGTGATCTTTTTTTTAATCCCTTAAACATTCTCTAAATGCTATTGGTTTTAAAATTAATATAGTATATATGTATATAGCCTATATTTTTTCCACCGAATACGTATGTTTTCTTTTGATCATTTTTACTTTCATAAATTATAAAACCTGCTTGTTGTTGCCAACATTTATTTTTAAATACTCTGGATTTACTTGTTCTGCCTTTTATACTTAAATCATTTCTCATTTAACCAATTTTGGTGAAATATCGCAGATATATTAACCTGGCGAAAAATCCTCAATCAAACGCGGTAAAATAAAATAAAAATACCGACCTAAACTCACGGTTAAGTTACATGTTTTCATGTCAGTAGATATATATAGTTCATCCTGGGACAGGGGAGGAGGGAGGGGGATTTCGGGGATTATGTCACTTCCTTCGACCATGCACACACGAAAAAGTGTCACGTTACGTTCATCAGCCATGTACACACGAAAAAATGTCCCGTTACAGTAGTAGGATATAGCTTTTTCTGGGACAGGCGCAGGATCCAGGATCCGGCGGGAATCTTGGATGACGTCATCGGCGACCATCTTGGAAACAAAAATTCCCTAATATTCCTTAAAAATGACTCAAAATGACTTAAAAATTCCCGTTTTAAGAAAAAAAATTCCCGTTTTCGAGGGAAAAATTCCCGTTTCGAGGGAAAATTTCCCGTTTTATTCCTTAAAAATACCAGCAGCTAGAAATGTCCATATGTAGGCTTAAGCATCCATGTCTACAGCCTCAGATAAGCCTCTGACGTCATCATGGATGATGACGTCACCGTTGCAATTTCCGTTACGGTCTCCATCTTTAAATTTATTATCCGATTTTAATAAAAAAAATTTAAAATTCAATTAATAAAATTTTAATAAAAAATATTTAAAAAAAACATACATTTACGACACGGAGCTCGGAGTCCTCGGTTCGAACCCGGTGAGGGCAAAAAAAAAATTGGCGACCGATCCTTCCTCCACGGAAGTCACCTACAGACTAACCTACCACCACCAATAACAAGGTCAACTAGTATGATGTCATGTCCGCCATCTTGTCTTCGTCTGCTGGAAGCCATCATCTTGTTATCGTCTGCTAGAGTGCGCTGACGCCATGTTAGTTGAATTCTCACCCGCTAGAGTGCAGTAATCATTTATTATTGATGTGTCACCCGCCATCTTGTCATTTGGCCGCCATCTTGGAATTGTGTAATTATTTAGCTAGAAATTCGGGAAAAATTCCAAAATTCATTAAATAAACCACTCATCAATTTACATATTGATTCGGTCAGTTGCTGTCCCTGGTTCGATACTTGATCGATTCAATATAGTTTAATTTTATGTAAAAAAATAATAATTTCAATAAACCATGTTCAACATTCTTAAAGAGACTTTAAATCCTATAAACCATCATGTCCGCCGTCTTGGAAATTCGTAATTATTTAGCTATAACTCGTGAAAAAGTTCAAAATTAAGTAAATAAAATACAATCAATATACTGATTAATTAGATCGACTAAGGTCCTTGGTACGATTTAGGATGATTAAAAAAAAAATTAAATATAACAACAATTCAACATAATAGTGGCAGGTTCGAGGAATTAAACACCGCAAGTTCTTTTACAAACATAATATTTATTACATAATTTCTATTCTACTACAGGATCGATCACTTACGAAAGCTAGCAAATTTATAATCAATCATTTAGTTCCGCATCGGTGTGAAATGACTAATTCTCAGCTCCAATCGGTTTATACTAGATAGAGTCCAACCAGAACCTTTACAGACATAGTCCTCCTCTTCTTGACAGAGTTTCTGGATACCGTTTTTAACAGTTTGCTTCACATCGTCAGAATTGTAAATTACTGCAGCAGATGTCTTGAATGCACACTTCCTCACTTCGTCTTCGAATGGATATGGCTTTCCATATATACAGTCCAACCACAAGTTATATTTTGATGGACCGTTTGTTGCTACATCATCAGTAAGCTGATTGATTATGTCCTCTCTGATATCATCAAGAAAAGTACAAATGTCCTTAAACTCACCGAACGTATTTAGATAATAGTAGTCTTTCAACGTTCCACGAAATGCAGACTGCGCCAAGTAGAACCCATTATCATTCACTTGTAATGCACCGAGCACAGTATTAGGTTTATTTTCATGTCCAGACGTTATAACAATCGGTTGCTGCACATTGGTTTTCTTGCTTGTACGCTTACGAGTCTCCAATCTAAAGCGAGGAGTCGAAATTTCTACAGGTAGTTCTTCAGTAGACACACGGACTTTACCGTTGCATTTTTTCACATGCCGTCGCAAACTATCAATACGTGTAACCATTCATGACACTCATCACAGCGGAACTTTATGCGAGATGGATTCTTCTTGCATTTACTCCTCTCATGTCTTCGTGCTACATGAGAAAAAGTGAACGACATATCGCAGTAGCTGCAAGAATACCTTGCTGATGAAGACAAGCTTTTCAGACCCGATCCAGATACTGACGTTGCCGCAGTTGCGCCATCTCCAGGCATACTCTTATGAACATCAATGCATCGTTGTTGAATAGAAACCTTTACTTTCTGCCGAACAGCAGGACCTTTGCATGACTTCATGTGCGTTTTCATATTATCTTTTCTGGCAAACTGCTTATGGCATTTCTCACAAACAATCATTTTACGATAAAGGTTCTTGACACATTCTCTCTTTTCGTGTCGTCGAGCATTGCTGTTGTTTGTGAAAATCTTGTCACAGTAACAACACCGATGTCCGTTAGTTGTTGAATCACCAGCCATTGAAGTCTCCATCGAGGCTGAAACGAAGTTCGTCGTGTTTTCCTGTGAAGCCAGCACCACCGGCATTAAATTCTCTTCTGCTGGTGGTACCACGACTGTTGAAGTCTCCTCCAGTGTTGTCAGAGGCGTTGCCGTCGGGATCTGCTCCAACATCGTCGGCGCTGACGTTAGAGTTCCTATAGACGATGGTACATCCTCCATCAAGTTCGACGTTAAAGTCGGTAAAGATGCCATCGAGTTCACAAGAACAGGTAATCACGCGACTTATGCACCAGAAGAAACAAACTAGGTGATCCTTACACCGATAACGTCAGTAACGAACTGAGCATCCTGCTGTCTAGGACTCGCTTATATACATGCACAGGATGGAATAATACGCTAGTCAAATCAAGAACCATCAACAATAATACTCGAGTCAAAACTACTTTAAAAATAGAAGCCCACTCAACGAAAAAGGCAGCACATTTGGAAGCAAATTCGACATATGAAATTGACACGCAATGCACGCACCTGCAGATTTCATCACAAAGTTAACATTTAAATTTCATTCAAGCGAAATAGCAAGCCAATGTCACATAATCATATTAACATCCTATTGGTCATACTATCCTCAAAATTTCACAGTATTATAAATCACACCAGTTATAGACGGACTTGTGGTTTCTAACACACAACAAATCAGTCATTTTTCTTTAATAAATTCATATTTTAAAATGCAAAATATACATGGTAAACGAAGAACCAGGTACGTAAATATTTTATATACTTTATGCACACTGTAGACGCCAAGAGCTTGAAAGTACATATGTAAGAAAGATATTTAATAAAACTCATATTAAATTGTATATTTATTCCCATTAATACACATCAGATCAAAAAAAGTAGGTTTTATTATATAAACCTCGCATTTCTTAGTTCGTGTTTCTTTGAGGACGTATAAATTTTCAGCATTTCGCGAACCAAGTAGAAGTTTTAACCTATTCTTCAATCATTTAGATTGTCTCTCGATGAACAATTGGTCTCATGTGCTACGGCTTCCATCTTCTTTACATATTTGTTATTATTAGTCTTAAAATCCACGCATCCGTGTCACTATCACAGACGCAAAGTTATCATCATCATCATCATCGTAGCTGTCATCAATATTATCATGAGCTGCATCAATATCACTCATTTTATGATGTCGTTTCCGCATTTCAGTTGTCAGAGATTTACCACAATCTATGATCTTGTGAGCTTCACATTATTCTCTATTGTTTTGTAGACATGGTTAGTTACATTCTCGTTTTCTTTAAAAGCCTGTGTGTCCAGTTTTATTATTTAATCCTTCATCCCATCATCCCAAACACAATTAAATCATCGTAGTATACAGAAAAAAAAATCAACAAAGTTCCTTTCATTTAATCTTAGGAACCACATCATCCTTTCCACCTATAGTATAGTTTCTTGAGCCCAAGAGTCTTTCAATATATACCATGCAGTGTTCTTCAAGAGATGTGGTATACTTCTAGTTCTACATACAAATCCATCCTATCATTGATTTGTTGACACATTAGAAAAAAACCTTAAAGTTAACTTTTATGTGTTTTATTAAATTATCACTTCGGCTAAAAATAATTACCACACATAGTGTGTTATTACATTTCCTTCTTCATCTGCAATGCTAAGTTCCTTGATAATAAATCCATACTGACTAGAGAAGCCTTGGAGGTTTACACATTTCGTCATGGAGGTCGAGACGAGACTAAGCCGGTAATGTACTGTCAGGTCTTAGATAGTGGACGACACAATCTACCTTGTGGCAGGATGTCTCGATTATGTCCGGAGCCTCCTCGTCACAATCACTGGTCCAGTGATGACCGAATTTGCAGACCTCTAGTTGAAGTAACCATCCTCGGTGACGTAGTGCACACGGCGGAATCTTGGCATTACTTCCGCGTACTTTGCAGTTGGATCGAACAGCATTTGCTTGAATTTGTAGCAGCAGCACTATACCCACACGACTATGTGTTGACTGCTGTGTCTAGGGTGTTGACCACAATTTATACCGCTAGGACCACCCTCCAGTCCAGTCACATGTACCGTTGCTTCCGTTGTTGTCCCCCGCCTTGCTGGCGGCCTCCAACATTCGTACGAGGTGATCAACCATCCAAGCCCTAAGCATGCTCGCATTGTGTCTTGAGATCGGACCTGGACATCCAAGTTACATAGAGTATAATAGACTCTGAAATACCTAATAAAGAGAAAATTGATATAAATAACATTATAAGTAGTAGGAAAATACCGGTTCTGGGACAGGCGCAGGATCCAGGATCCGGCGGCCATCTTGGATGACGTCATCTAATCCGTATGCTAATCCATGCTAATCCGTATGCTAATCTATGCTAATCTATGCTAATCCTTGCCAATCTATGCTAATCCATGCCAATCTATGCCAATCCGTATGCCAATCTATGCTAATCCGTATGCCAATCTATGCCAATTCGTATGCCAATCTATGCTAATCCGTATGCCCATCTATGCTAATCCATATGCCAATCTATGCTAATCCATATGTTAATCCATGCTAATCCATGCTAATCCATCCGCCATTTTGTATTTCTAGAAATTTCCACCAACTTCGAATCGTGACGTCACCGTTGCAATTTCGTCACGGCCGCCATCTTGGATTCGAATTTTTTTTTTCTTTCGAACTTCAACTTTTCGAAATTCGATGTAATCATCAGCCGCCATCTTGTTTCGTCTGCTGGTGGCCGCCATCTTGTTTTCGTCTGCTGGTGGCCGCCATCTTGTTTTCGTCTGCTGGAGGCAGCCATCTTGTGACGTCATATAGTTCTGTTGGTCGCCACCAGATAGCAGCAGGGATTATTTTATTTTTTTCTTTAACTAAAATATTTTCAGTGCCGAGGCTGGGATTCGATCCATGGGACGTGAAAACGTCCAGGATGTCGTGGTTACGAGGCGGACGCCTTGACCACTAGACCACGAGACCAATTGGGATATGGTGGAATAAATAATCTATATATGCTACGTACTGACGGCAAGTTTATGATAAATGGGGGGAGGGTGTTTTTGCCTTCCTTAATGCATACCTAAGGCGCCACATTTGAAATTAAAATTATTATACAGCCGCCATCTTTAATTCCAGCACAGACTACCAGATGGCGCTAAATTCAAAAAATTAGTTGCCAGAGGCGCCGCCATCTTGGTTCTCAAGTTGGCTGGTAGATGTCGCTAGTATTGCGCGCCAAATTCAAAAATTAGTTGCCAGAGGCGCCGCCATCTTGGTTCTCAAGTTGGCTGGTAGATGTCGCTAGTATCGCGCGCCAAATTCAAAAATTAGTTGCCAGAGACGCCGCCATCTTGGTTCTCAAGTTGGCTGGTAGATGTCGCTAGTATCGCGCGCCAAATTCAAAAATTAGTTGCCAGAGGCACCGCCATCTTGGTTCTCAAGTTGACTGGTAGATGGCGCCACCGTCGCCATATTTTAGTTCATACAATCGATACCAGATGACGCCACCATCGCCATCTTTAGTTCCTAGTGTTGCTACCAGAGTGTGCCACCATCGCCATCTTTAATTCTTAAAGTTACCGCCGGAGCGCGCCACCGTCGCCATCTTTAATTCTTAAAGTTACTGCCGGATGGCGCCAAGTGTTATGTAGACAGTCGAGACAAGTCGGGGGACAAGACGAGACAAGTCGGTAGCCTGTATTCACCAAGTTCTCCGTTGCCGCCATCTTTAATTCATAAAGTCGCTACCAGATGGCGCCACTGTCGGCCATATTTAATTCAAGGCATTGTCACCGGATGACGCCAAGTTTGAATTAAAAAACCTACAAGTGTTATGCAATGTGTAACCAGTCGAGGCAAGTCGAGATAAGTTTGGAACATGAAGCCATATTCTAAACTACGTTTATTATATATGTATGCCTTTATATGTTTAGGTTTGATGATAGAGTATTTATAAAATATTGGTGTTTTGAATAGTGTTGTGTTTAGCAATTGGAGCCAGTTTTCAACCGCTATACTACATCTCGACACTACTTAGAAATAATTCCTCCACAATTTTACCCGGACTTGGCACCGGGCAAGCATGGTACCAGAAGAGTAATGCAAGGGAATGGCCTTTCATTTATATTTGCGACAAACAAACCATCCATCCGATTACATTATTCCAAGTGCCATGCCTGGCTGTGTTACCCCCCCCCCCCCCCAAAGCAGAAAATTAAGACAATTCCCATAAGAACACACAAGGGGAGGAGGGTAAATATGTGAAAACATTGAGGGAAAAATAACCATCGCTGAAACATACTTCCCAGCATTAATTACAAAAAAAACAACAACAAAAAGATGACAGCAAAGAGGTCGGGAATATAAGACCTTACATATTATGTCCAAAAAAGTACATTAATACAATCGTAGCATCGCTTTTCAGCCTTTATAGCCATAGGGCAGCGTGTGGATGCCATCGTTCGTGATGATACGTTTGACATCGTTCCATGTCAGTGCCAGCTTGTTCGTACACTCTGAAAACACTTCATGTTGTCGTGAACGGATGGTGCGGACCTGGACACGCGGCCTCGCTTCCTGCCGAAGAGCCCTCAGATAGTCGTCAAAGGTGATGGTCTTCTTGACAACACACTTCTGGATTCCCTTCGCTCTCTTAGTAACTACCCCCGCACACCGTAAAGCGTACAGCTTGGCACGTAGCCCAACAAACTAGTTCTACAGGTATGACTGCAAGGCTGCAGTGCTGATGTTGTCTCTAGGATGCTGAATGTCAGACTGGTTGTAACAACCTTTGGTGTCGTAGTACACACAAATTTACAATTCGTCTTCATCACTATCCCCCAAGCCACTATCCGTTCCTTCATCCACATCTTCGTTCACCTCTTGCGCTTCCTTTGCGGCCTCGATGCAGGTCATAACAGCCTGATATAAATAGGTAATAAATTCCTCTTCCTCAGGGAACTCAGCGAGAATGTTGAGGGTGGAGGATGTAAGGTGGTAATGTATATCATTAAAGTCCATACCTATGTAGCGACGTACTACCTCCATTACAAATTCCCGAACATCGTCCATCGTAACACTGTTTAAATTACAATCGCAAACACTCTCTGCGTAAACACTGGTGGAAGCCATGTTGACTGGAGCTTGGTCAAAAGCAGAATGAATTCTATACCTACCACGTTAGCATGGAGATGCCGTCAGAGCCCCTCCCCACACCACTGGGCGGCAGTTACGGTGACCCCAGAACTCGCTCGAAATATCCTGCACAACACATTCCAAAAACATGACGTAGCCTATGGTTGACGGCACAAACACCCTGAGTGGCTCTGTGTGTTTCCTCCTGCCCGAACACGCGCTGCTGTGAAAGCCTCTTCCCAAGCACAGACGTCACTCCCGCAGCAGACAAAACAGGCGTATGCTACAGGAGCTAGAACGATTGAATAACCAAATATACTTAGACTACCCAACTACATAAATGACATGATATAATTCCTGTGCGATAATCGTACTTTAAATAATGCAATGTATGTATAAACAATAATCAAGACTAAGTACTTGAAAAAAAAATGTAAATGAGGTGTTATTCACCTTTAGCGCTTCTCGATTTCTGTATCTGCTACCCACGAATTAAATTGAGACGGGAAACCCCACCATTTCACAAAAGACCGGCCATTTCTTCGGTTGAGAACTTTTTCCACCAAATATGTGTCCGGATACATCGTAGGCTGGATCTCTTCAGCATAGAAGCCACCACGAATAGGCTTGTGGTCCAAGTATTCGAGGTAGTAGGTCCTAGGTTCCGATTCACGAACATGTGTCACACGGAAAAGTTCAGAACTCCAATTCATCGTGAAACCTTTCTCAAAGACACCTTTCTGCTTGGAGATTCTCACAATGTCACCAACATTAGCTTTATGCTTGCGTGTATCTTTCTTCTTCGTGTTGGTGAATACAGTCCCAAGCAGACGATCATCCTTTACATCTGTCGATGGTACATCCTCCATCGAGTACGACGTTAAAGTCGGTAAAGATGCCATCGAAGTCTCAAGAACAGGCAGTTACGCGACTTATGCACCAGAAGAAACAAACTAGGTGATCCGTACACCGTCGACGGCAAAACAAATGAGCGTCCTGCTGTCTAGGACTCGTTTTTATACATTAACCGGTTTGAATAATACGCTAGTCAAATCAAGAACAATTTACTAAAATACTAGAGTCAAAACAACATTAAAAAAATAGAAGTACCATCAACAAAAAAAAAACAGCAAATTTGGAAGCACCGACTACGAAAAGGCAGCACATTTGGAAGCACAGACTACGAAAAGGCAGCACATTTGGAAGCACCGACTACGAAAATGCAGCACATTTGGAAGCACCGACTACGAAAAGGCGGCACATTTGGAAGCACCGACTAAGAAAAGGCAGCACATTTGGCAGCACCGACAACGAAAAGGCAGCACATTTGTAAACACCATCAACAAAAAGGAAGCACAATCGGAAGCACATTCATAGAAAAGGAAGCACAATCGGAAGCACAATCACAAAAAGGAAGCACATTTGGAAGCACAATCACAAAAAGGAAGCACATTTGGAAGCACAATCCACAAAAAGGAAGCACATTTGGAAGCACATTCAACGAAAAAGGAAGCACAATCATAGAAACAACGCACAATCGGAAGCACAATCAACAAAACGGAAGCACATTTTGGAAGCACATTCATAGAAAAGGAAGCACAATCGGAAGCACAATCACAAAAAGGAAGCACATTTGGAAGCACAATCACAAAAAGGAAGCACATTTGGAAGCACAATCCACAAAAAGGAAGCTCATTTGGAAGCACATTCAACGAAAAAGGAAGCACAATCATAGAAACAACGCACAATCGGAAGCACAATCAACAAAAAGGAAGCACATTTTGGAAGCACCATCAACAAAAAGGAAGCACATTTTGGAATCACCATCAAAAAGGCAGCACATTTTGGAAGCACAATCAAAAAAGGCAGCACATTTGGAAGCACATATACGACAAAAAGAAGGAAGCACATTTTGGAAGCACCATCAAAAAGGCAGCACATTTGGTAACACAAGTTACGAGAACTAAGTCTTAGTTAGAAATCAGAATGCAAGAAATAAAAACATTTAATTTTTACTTTTAATATTTAATTTTTTTCTTAAGATTATACAAATAGAAGTAAAATAAGTCATTATTGTATGTAGCCAGCTTTCCTCAGTTCTTCGAGTATGAAGGATATTTCTTTTATGCACGAATAGTTTCCTGCACAAAGCGAGCCATGTAGAAGTCTTAGCCGGTCAACCAATAAGTTTGGATCTTTCCACGATGTGTAATCAATCTCTTCTACTACCATCTCACTTGCTTGTTTATTATAAATACTTTTAATATCACAATCGTCCCAGTGATCATAATAAGCGTTATCAGATTTATTTATTATAACACGTCGTTTCCATCGTTTCGGTCTCAGGACATCGTTACATTCTTCTATCTTGTCAGCTTTAGGTGCTTCATCACAGTCTATGCTTTTGTTAACAGCCTCAGAGTCACTGTAACAATCACTGTAGAAGGCATCCTCTTCACCCAGATTACCATATGAATTCGATATCGATGATGTCGAAGTGCCATTATCGTCTTCATGCTTCCTTTTTAGGAGTCCATCATCATTTTTACAAAGTAAGAAAGATCTACTTGAATTCGGCTGGAATGTATTCTCACTTTTCACGTTAAGGGTTCTTCCATTGTCTTCATTCTTCCATAAATCATCATCGTCCTTCAATTTAAGTTCTTCGTCGAGATCGGAAGAGCCACGAACAAAATCTCTCTCAAGACAAGGAAAATTATTGTCGTAATGCACATCACTATTCCTTAGTCTAGTAGATCCATCGTTGTACTCTGGCTTGTAAGCAGGCTTAACGTTACAAGTTCTGTCATGTCTTTTTAAGCTCTCTCTCCGCGTAAACGACTTGCTACATCGAACGCAACTTATCATATTGCGTAGTGGATTTTTAACACAGTCATTCTTCTGGTGTTGTCTTCCATTCTTACTCAAGATAAATTCTTTGCTGCAAAACTTACACCTGTATCCTTTCGATACAGCGACAGACACCGAATCAGGATTCATATTAGTTACTGTGACTAATGTTAGATACAAACAGACAGTTTTCCAATTGGAACCATTACTTAAATATAATTTTTCAAATATTTCTTAAGTGAGAGTTATCTCATGCAAAGGTACTTGTTGTAAGTAGTTCTGCTTTTCAACAACAGATGACACCACGTATTGCTTGCAGGTAAATATTATTTCTTTCTTTCATGCGGGATGCAGGATTCTCACTAACGATCGCAATACAGGGATGGCATCGCTAGACTCCAAGGAGAAGGTAGTTTGTTCATCCAGTTAGTGTTTCTCAAATTTCTCAGGGTATATATTATTATTTGACTTAATAATGATTTTTTTTTAATTCCACCTAATAAAAATAAAATAGAAGCACTCATAGAAAACCATCAGGGATGATGTCGTTTATAAACATCATAAATTAACATTTTTTTTAAAAAAAAGTCCAAATTTAATTATGCTTAAGCAAAGAGTTCACAAGCCCGCTTGTGCTAGAACTCTCATGTTGCTTAAGCAAAGAGTTCACAAGCCCGCTTGTGCTAGAACTCTCATGTTGCTTAAGCAAAGAGTTCACAAGCCCGCTTGTGCTAGAACTCTCATGTTGCTTAAGCAAAGAGTTCACAAGCCCGCTTGAGCTAGAACTCTCATGTTGCTTAAGCAAAGAGTTCACAAGCCCGCTTGTGCTAGAACTCTCATGTTGCTTAAGCAAAGAGTTCACAAGCCCGCTTGTGCTAGAACTCTTTGCTTAAGCATAATTAAATTTGGACTTTTTTTTTAAAAAAAATGTTAATTTATGATGTTTATAAACGACATCATCCCTGATGGTTTTCTATGAGTGCTTCTATTTTATTTTTATTAGGTGGAATTAAAAAAAAATCATTATTAAGTCAAATAATAATATATACCCTGAGAAATTTGAGAAACACTAACTGGATGAACAAACTACCTTCTCCTTGGAGTCTAGCGATGCCATCCATGTATTGCGATCGTTAGTGAGAATCCTGCATCCCGCATGAAAGAAATAAATAATATTTACCTGCAAGCAATACGTGGTGTCATCTGTTGTTGAAAAGCAGAACTACTTACAACAAGTACCTTTGCATGAGATAACTCTCGCTTAAGAAATATTTAAAAAATTATATTTAAGTAATGGTTCCAATTGGAAAACTGTCTGTTTGTATCTAACATTAGTCACAGTAACTAATATGAATCCTGATTCGGTGTCTGTCGCTGTATCGAAAGGATACAGGTGTAAGTTTTGCAGCAAAGAATTTATCTTGAGTAAGAATGGAAGACAACACCAGAAGAATGACTGTGTTAAAAATCCACTACGCAATATGATAAGTTGCGTTCGATGTAGCAAGTCGTTTACGCGGAGAGAGAGCTTAAAAAGACATGACAGAACTTGTAACGTTAAGCCTGCTTACAAGCCAGAGTACAACGATGGATCTACTAGACTAAGGAATAGTGATGTGCATTACGACAATAATTTTCCTTGTCTTGAGAGAGATTTTGTTCGTGGCTCTTCCGATCTCGACGAAGAACTTAAATTGAAGGACGATGATGATTTATGGAAGAATGAAGACAATGGAAGAACCCTTAACGTGAAAAGTGAGAATACATTCCAGCCGAATTCAAGTAGATCTTTCTTACTTTGTAAAAATGATGATGGACTCCTAAAAAGGAAGCATGAAGACGATAATGGCACTTCGACATCATCGATATCGAATTCATATGGTAATCTGGGTGAAGAGGATGCCTTCTACAGTGATTGTTACAGTGACTCTGAGGCTGTTAACAAAAGCATAGACTGTGATGAAGCACCTAAAGCTGACAAGATAGAAGAATGTAACGATGTCCTGAGACCGAAACGATGGAAACGACGTGTTATAATAAATAAATCTGATAACGCTTATTATGATCACTGGGACGATTGTGATATTAAAAGTATTTATAATAAACAAGCAAGTGAGATGGTAGTAGAAGAGATTGATTACACATCGTGGAAAGATCCAAACTTATTGGTTGACCGGCTAAGACTTCTACATGGCTCGCTTTGTGCAGGAAACTATTCGTGCATAAAAGAAATATCCTTCATACTCGAAGAACTGAGGAAAGCTGGCTACATACAATAATGACTTATTTTACTTCTATTTGTATAATCTTAAGAAATAAATTAAATATTAAAAGTAAAAATTAAATGTTTTTATTTCTTGCATTCTGATTTCTAACTAAGACTTAGTTCTCGTAACTTGTGTTACCAAATGTGCTGCCTTTTTTGATTGTGCTTCCAAAATGTGCTGCCTTTTTGATGGTGATTCCAAAATGTGCTTCCTTTTTGTTGATGGTGCTTCCAAAATGTGCTTCCTTTTTGTTGATTGTGCTTCCGATTGTGCGTTGTTTCTATGATTGTGCTTCCTTTTTCGTTGAATGTGCTTCCAAATGTGCTTCCTTTTTGTGGATTGTGCTTCCAAATGTGCTTCCTTTTTGTGATTGTGCTTCCAAATGTGCTTCCTTTTTGTGATTGTGCTTCCGATTGTGCTTCCTTTTCTATGAATGTGCTTCCAAAATGTGCTTCCGTTTTGTTGATTGTGCTTCCGATTGTGCGTTGTTTCTATGATTGTGCTTCCTTTTTCGTTGAATGTGCTTCCAAATGTGCTTCCTTTTTGTGGATTGTGCTTCCAAATGTGCTTCCTTTTTGTGATTGTGCTTCCAAATGTGCTTCCTTTTTGTGATTGTGCTTCCGATTGTGCTTCCTTTTCTATGAATGTGCTTCCGATTGTGCTTCCTTTTTGTTGATGGTGTTTACAAATGTGCTGCCTTTTCGTTGTCGGTGCTGCCAAATGTGCTGCCTTTTCTTAGTCGGTGCTTCCAAATGTGCCGCCTTTTCGTAGTCGGTGCTTCCAAATGTGCTGCATTTTCGTAGTCGGTGCTTCCAAATGTGCTGCCTTTTCGTAGTCTGTGCTTCCAAATGTGCTGCCTTTTCGTAGTCGGTGCTTCCAAATTTGCTGTTTTTTTTTTGTTGATGGTACTTCTATTTTTTTAATGTTGTTTTGACTCTAGTATTTTAGTAAATTGTTCTTGATTTGACTAGCGTATTATTCAAACCGGTTAATGTATAAAAACGAGTCCTAGACAGCAGGACGCTCAATTTGTTTTGCCGTCGACGGTGTACGGATCACCTAGTTTGTTTCTTCTGGTGCATAAGTCGCGTAACTGCCTGTTCTTGAGACTTCGATGGCATCTTTACCGACTTTAACGTCGTACTCGATGGAGGATGTACCATCGACAGATGTAAAGGATGATCGTCTGCTTGGGACTGTATTCACCAACACGAAGAAGAAAGATACACGCAAGCATAAAGCTAATGTTGGTGACATTGTGAGAATCTCCAAGCAGAAAGGTGTCTTTGAGAAAGGTTTCACGATGAATTGGAGTTCTGAACTTTTCCGTGTGACACATGTTCGTGAATCGGAACCTAGGACCTACTACCTCGAAGACTTGGACCACAAGCCTATTCGTGGTGGCTTCTATGCTGAAGAGATCCAGCCTACGATGTATCCGGACACATATTTGGTGGAAAAAGTTCTCAACCGAAGAAATGGCCGGTCTTTTGTGAAATGGTGGGGTTTCCCGTCTCAATTTAATTCGTGGGTAGCAGATACAGAAATCGAGAAGCGCTAAAGGTGAATAACACCTCATTTACATTTTTTTTTTCAAGTACTTAGTCATGATTATTGTTTATACATACATTGCATTATTTAAAGTACGATTATCGCACAGGAATTATATCATGTCATTTATGTAGTTGGGTAGTCTAAGTATATTTGGTTATTCAATCGTTCTAGCTCCTGTAGCATACGCCTGTTTTGTCTGCTGCGGGAGTGACGTCTGTGCTTGGGAAGAGGCTTTCACAGCAGCGCGTGTTCGGGCAGGAGGAAACACACAGAGCCACTCAGGGTGTTTGTGCCGTCAACCATAGGCTACGTCATGTTTTTGGAATGTGTTGTGCAGGATATTTCGAGCGAGTTCTGGGGTCACCGTAACTGCCGCCCAGTGGTGTGGGGAGGGGCTCTGACGGCATCTCCATGCTAACGTGGTAGGTATAGAATTCATTCTGCTTTTGACCAAGCTCCAGTCAACATGGCTTCCACCAGTGTTTACGCAGAGAGTGTTTGCGATTGTAATTTAAACAGTGTTACGATGGACGATGTTCGGGAATTTGTAATGGAGGTAGTACGTCGCTACATAGGTATGGACTTTAATGATATACATTACCACCTTACATCCTCCACCCTCAACATTCTCGCTGAGTTCCCTGAGGAAGAGGAATTTATTACCTATTTATATCAGGCTGTTATGACCTGCATCGAGGCCGCAAAGGAAGCGCAAGAGGTGAACGAAGATGTGGATGAAGGAACGGATAGTGGCTTGGGGGATAGTGATGAAGACGAATTGTAAATTTGTGTGTACTACGACACCAAAGGTTGTTACAACCAGTCTGACATTCAGCATCCTAGAGACAACATCAGCACTGCAGCCTTGCAGTCATACCTGTAGAACTAGTTTGTTGGGCTACGTGCCAAGCTGTACGCTTTACGGTGTGCGGGGGTAGTTACTAAGAGAGCGAAGGGAATCCAGAAGTGTGTTGTCAAGAAGACCATCACCTTTGACGACTATCTGAGGGCTCTTCGGCAGGAAGCGAGGCCGCGTGTCCAGGTCCGCACCATCCGTTCACGACAACATGAAGTGTTTTCAGAGTGTACGAACAAGCTGGCACTGACATGGAACGATGTCAAACGTATCATCACGAACGATGGCATCCACACGCTGCCCTATGGCTATAAAGGCTGAAAAGCGATGCTACGATTGTATTAATGTACTTTTTTGGACATAATATGTAAGGTCTTATATTCCCGACCTCTTTGCTGTCATCTTTTTGTTGTTGTTTTTTTTGTAATTAATGCTGGGAAGTATGTTTCAGCGATGGTTATTTTTCCCTCAATGTTTTCACATATTTACCCTCCTCCCCTTGTGTGTTCTTATGGGAATTGTCTTAATTTTCTGCTTTGGGGGGGGGTAACACAGCCAGGCATGGCACTTGGAATAATGTAATCGGATGGATGGTTTGTTTGTCGCAAATATAAATGAAAGGCCATTCCCTTGCATTACTCTTCTGGTACCATGCTTGCCCGGTGCCAAGTCCGGGTAAAATTGTGGAGGCATTATTTCTAAGTAGTGTCGAGATGTAGTATAGCGGTTGAAAACTGGCTCCAATTGCTAAACACAACACTATTCAAAACATCAATATTTTATAAATACTCTATCATCAAACCTAAACATATAAAGGCATACATATATAATAAACGTAGTTTAGAATATGGCTTCATGTTCCAAACTTATCTCGACTTGCCTCGACTGGTTACACATTGCATAACACTTGTAGGTTTTTTAATTCAAACTTGGCGTCATCCGGTGACAATGCCTTGAATTAAATATGGCCGACAGTGGCGCCATCTGGTAGCGACTTTATGAATTAAAGATGGCGGCAACGGAGAACTTGGTGAATACAGGCTACCGACTTGTCTCGTCTTGTCCCCCGACTTGTCTCGACTGTCTACATAACACTTGGCGCCATCCGGCAGTAACTTTAAGAATTAAAGATGGCGACGGTGGCGCGCTCCGGCGGTAACTTTAAGAATTAAAGATGGCGATGGTGGCACACTCTGGTAGCAACACTAGGAACTAAAGATGGCGATAGTGGCGTCATCTGGTATCGATTGTATGAACTAAAATATGGCGACGGTGGCGCCATCTACCAGTCAACTTGAGAACCAAGATGGCGGTGCCTCTGGCAACTAATTTTTGAATTTGGCGCGCGATACTAGCGACATCTACCAGCCAACTTGAGAACCAAGATGGCGGCGTCTCTGGCAACTAATTTTTGAATTTGGCGCGCGATACTAGCGACATCTACCAGCCAACTTGAGAACCAAGATGGCGGCGCCTCTGGCAACTAATTTTTGAATTTGGCGCGCGATTCTAGCGACATCTACCAGCCAACTTGAGAACCAAGATGGCGGCGCCTCTGGCAACTAATTTTTTGAATTTAGCGCCATCTGGTAGTCTGTGCTGGAATTAAAGATGGTGGCTGTATAATAATTTTAATTTCAAATGTGGCGCCTTAGGTATGCATTAAGGAAGGCAAAAACACCCTCCCCCCATTTATCATAAACTTGCCGTCAGTACGTAGCATATATAGATTATTTATTCCACCATATCCCAATTGGTCTCGTGGTCTCGTGGTCAAGGCGTCCGCCTCGTAACCACGACATCCTGGACGTTTTCACGTCCCATGGATCGAATCCCAGCCTCGGCACTGAAAATATTTTAGTTAAAGAAAAAAATAAAATAATCCCTGCTGCTATCTGGTGGCGACCAACAGAACTATATGACGTCACAAGATGGCTGCCTCCAGCAGACGAAAACAAGATGGCGGCCACCAGCAGACGAAAACAAGATGGCGGCCACCAGCAGACGAAACAAGATGGCGGCTGATGATTACATCGAATTTCGAAAAGTTGAAGTTCGAAAAAAAAAAAAATTCGAATCCAAGATGGCGGCCGTGACGAAAAGTGCAACGGTGACGTCACGATTCGAAGTTGGTGGAAATTTCTAGAAATACAAAATTGCGGATGGATTAGCATGGATTAACATATGGATTAGCATAGATTGGCATATGGATTAGCATAGATGGGCATACGGATTAGCATAGATTGGCATACGAATTGGCATAGATTGGCATACGGATTAGCATAGATTGGCATACGGATTGGCATAGATTGGCATAGATTGGCAAGGATTAGCATAGATTAGCATAGATTAGCATACGGATTAGCATGGATTAGCATACGGATTAGATGACGTCATCCAAGATGGCCGCCGGATCCTGGATCCTGCGCCTGTCCCAGAACCGGTATTTTCCTACTACTATTATACCTTGCTTAATAGTTGCAGAAGTAATGAACGCACTGCTTGACCAGTGACAGGTGTAACTAAATATTAAATAAATTTTATATTTTATTTTCCATTACCTTTCGTGGAATTTATTAATCATTCACTCTACGAAAAACAACTCAAGACAATATACCTGACCAACGAATTAAATACAGTACCGCTATGCCTTACATGAAAGTCTAATTATTCGATAATCTGAATAACCTATAAATCGTTCATGTACAAAGCCACATATACAGGCCAATTGTCTATGGACCATGAGACCGAGTCATGACAATATCAGACGTATAGGCTAGTCATTTCAGGACCGCAGGACCTTCTTCGTCTTTAGATAATTGCAGTCATTTAGACCATCATGAAATTTTTATACATACTAAAGGACCAAGCGACCTTGAAAAAAATTTTAGTAACACCAAGAGGTTTTGAACTAGTAAATATTCAGTCACTACATATTTTACTACGCGCAATCAACAAAAAGAAAGCACCATCAACGAAAAGGCAGCACAATCAAAAAAGGCAGCACATTTGTAAACACCATCAACAAAAAGGAAGCACATTTTGGAAGCACCATCAACGTAAAGGCAGCACATTTTGGAAGCACAATCAATAAAGAGAGCACATTTGGAAGCACCATCAACCAAAAGGAAGCACATTTTGGAAGCACCATCATAAAGGCAGCACATTTTGGAAGCACAATCAATAAAGGCAGCACATTTGGAAGCACCATCAACAAAAAGGAAGCACATTTTGGAAGCACCATCAAAAAGGCAGCACATTTTGTAAGCACAATCAAAAAAGGCAGCACATTTGGAAGCACCATCAACAAAAGAAGGAAGCACATTTTGGAAGCACCATCAAAAAGGCAGCACATTTGGTAACACAAGTTACGAGAACTAAGTCTTAGTTAGAAATCAGAATGCAAGAAATAAAAACATTAAATTTTTACTTTTAATAGTTAATTTATTTCTTAACATTGTACAAATAGAAGTAAAATAAGCCATTATTGTATGTAGCCAGCTTTCCTCAGTTCTTCGAGTATGAAGGATATTTCTTTTATGCACAGTAGTATAGGAATGGGGCCCCGAGCGCACGGCGCAGGCGCGTGGTTTGTGGCCGGTGGTGTTTTCCGCCATCTTGGATTACGACGTCACGGCGGCCATCTTGGATGGGTGTGACCTTGACCTTTGACCTTGACATTTGACCTTCAAAATGTGTCAAAATCCGCCAAAATTGGGCAAAAATTGCCCAAAATTCCTCAAAAATCGCCAAAATTTACATTTCTTAGGAAAAAAATTCCACCAAAAAATCTCAAAAAATTCCTCAATTCAAAAATTAGAATTTCGAAAATCTTCAAAAGTCGTTTTGTCCTAGAAAGAACCCAAATTCCTAAAAGAGGCTTAAGCATCCTTGTCTACAGCCTCCGATAAGCCTCTGACGTCATCTAGGATTATGACCGCCATCTTGGAGGAGTGTAACGGGACATAGCGTAACGGGACATAACGTAACGGGACATAACGTAACGGGACAAGTAGATCACGGCGGCCATCTTGGATCCGCCATTTTGGATGACGTAATTGTGTTCTCGAAAATTCCGGCATTGTGTTTTCCGCCATTTTGGATGATGACGTCACCGTTACAATTTTCGTTACGGCCACCATCTTTAACTTTTTTTATTTATTATCCGATTTTAACGAATTTTTTTTTAAATTTATAAAAAATTCAAATAATAAAATTTTAATAAAAAATATTAAAAAATAAACTTTTACGACACGGAGTTCGGAGTCCTCGGTTCGAACCCGGTGAGGGCAAAAAAATTAAAAAATGGCGACCGATCCTTCCCTCACAGTGACTGCTGGCATACTGACTCCCACCACTTTTTTCATAGCATATATATCATCCGGCAGTATGACGTCATGTACGCCATCTTGAAATTTGGACGCCATCTTGAAAATCTTTATTTATTATCCGATTTTAATGAAAAAAATTCCAAAATTCATCAAAAAATTAACGTATTTGAATTCTGTTTGATTATATCGATGTACGTCCTTGGTTCGATTCCCGGCGAGAGTAAACGGTCGATCCTTCCTCCATGAAAGCTACCTAGACTTTTCTACCACCAACAATACCAAGGTATATATCGTCAACTGGTATGACATCATGTCCGCCATCTTGTCTTCATCCGCTGGAGACCACCATCTTGTTTTCGTCCGCTAGAGTGTGCCGATACCATGTAGTATAATTATCTGGTCACCATACTTGTGTCCTCAACTGTTGACATTGAACATTGACCTTTACCTTGAACCTTGACCTTGAAAATTGACCCTGACCTTGAAATTTGACCTTGACCTTGAAATTTGACCTTGACCTTGAAATTTGACCTTGACCTTGAAATTTGGCCTTGACCTTGAAATTTGACTTTGTCCTGGAAATTTGACTTTGCCTTGTCGACCATCATGGATCCGACATTTTATGTTCAGTACATGCTACCAGAGGATACCACCTGCTGGAGTACGCCATCTTGTGTGTGTACTTGTATTATAGAGTACATTTCCATCTGGATAATTTTATTCTAACCCGCTACAGTGCAGTAATCATTTATTACCGAGGTGCCCCCGCCATCATGAAATTCGACCGCCATCTTGAAATCATGTAATAATGTAGCTAGAAAAGCGGGAAAAAATCCAAAATTCATTAAATAAATCACTCATTAACTTACATATCGATTCGATCCGCTCCAGTCCTTGGCTCTATCCTCGATCGATGCAAAACATTTAATTTTATGAAAAAAATAATAATTCCAATAAACCATGTTCAACATTCGTAAAGAGACTTTAAATCCTCTACTACCATCATCATATCAGACGACAAGACTACCATATTGGAAATTCGTAATTGTAATGCTAGAGATTCGGGAAAAAGTTCAAAACTCATTAAATAAATTTGTAATCTATATACTGATTGATTAGATCGACTAAGGTCCTTGGTTCGATCCCTTGTCGATACAAAACAACTTTAATTTTAAAAAAGTACCAGAAAAGTGTAAGGTTCGAGGAATAAAACACCTAAAAGTCTTTTACAAACATAATATTTATTACACAATTTCTATCCTACTACAGAATCACTTGCGAAAGCCAGCAATCTTATAAAAATTTAGCCCTGCAAAGACGTACAACGACTACTTCTTAGCTCCAAATGGCTCCAAATGCTCCAAACGGCCTCCAAATGGCTCCAAAAGCTCCAACAGCCTCCAAATGCTTAACACAGTTCCAAATGGCTCCAAATGCTCCAAACGGCCTCCAAATGCTTGACAGCTCCAAATGTTTCCAGCAGCTCCAAATGCTCCAAATGCTTGACAGCTCCAACAGCTCCAACAGCCTCCAAATGCTTGACAGCTCCAAATGTTTCCAGCAGCTCCAAATGCTCCAAATTCTTGACAGCTCCAAATGCTTCAAAAGGCTCCAAATGCTCCAAATGACTCCAAAAGGCTCCAAATGCTCCAACAGCCTCCAATGCATAACACAGCTCCAAATGGCTCCAAATGTTCCAAACGGCCTCCAAATGGCTCCAACAGCCTCCAAATGCTTAACACAGCTCTAAATGGCTCCAAATGCTCCAAATGGCCTCCAAATGCTTGACAGCTCCAAATGTCTCCAGCAGCTCCAAATGCTCCAACAGCTCCAAAAAAAGGCTCCAAATGCTCCAACAGCCTCCAAATGCTTAACACAGCTCCAAATGGCTCCAAATTCTTGACAGCTCCAAATGCATAACACAGCTCCAAATGCATAACACAGCTCCAAATGGCTCCAAATGTTCCAAACGGCCTCCAAATGCTTGACAGCTCCAAATGTCTCCAGCAGCTCCAAATGCTCCAACAGCTCCAAAAAAAGGCTCCAAATGCTCCAACAGCCTCCAAATGCTTAACACAGCTCCAAATGGCTCCAAATTCTTGACAGCTCCAAATGCATAACACAGCTCCAAATGCATAACACAGCTCCAAATGGCTCCAAATGTTCCAAACGGCCTCCAAATGCTTGACAGCTCCAAATGTCTCCAGCAGCTCCAAATGCTCCAACAGCTCCAAAAAAAAAGGCTCCAAATGCTCCAACAGCCTCCAAATGCTTAACACAGCTCCAAATGGCTCCAAATGCTTGGCAGCTCCAAATGCTTCAAAAGGCTCCAAATGCTCCAAATGGCTCCAACAGCTCCAAAAGACTCCAAATGCTTCAAAAGGCTCCAATTGCTCCAAGAGCTCCATCTTCAATTGGTTCCAACTGATTCCTATTACTTTTATCGAACTTGGCATGATTACTAACATGTCTTTATCAGTATACATTTTGACTGGCAGTGGTAACGTTTTTTACACCTTTAAGTTATAAGTTTTATTTAGAAATCAGATTTCGATAAATGATAGCTTCCATCTGGAAAGAAAATATATTAATTTATCTTCAAGTTTATACACATACATTTAATTTAATCCATTATTGTATGTAGCCAGCTTCCCTCAGTTCTTTGAGTATGAAGGATATTTCTTTAATGTTCGAATAGTTTCCTGCACAAAGCGATCCATGTAGTAGTCGTAGCCTGTTAACCAATATGTTAGGATCTTCCCATGAGGTATAATCAATCTCTTCTGCTTCCTTCATCATCCTTGCATGTTTATAATAAATATTATCTCTGGTGTCTATCGTTTTAACACCAACCACAAGGCCACTTTCGTCATCTTGCCAGTGATTATCACAAGCTTGATCAGGATAATTTATTTTATTACGTCGTTTCCATCGTTTTGGTCTCAAACCACCATCACAGTCTTCGCTCTTGCATGCTTTTGGTGCTTCAGTACAGTACTCAATCATGTCAGCCTCAGATGTGTCACCACAATCTTCAATCATGCCAGCTTCTGATGTGTCACCACAGTCTTCAATCATGTCAGCACCACAAACTTGATCAGGATAATTTGTTTTATTACGTCGTTTCCATCGTTTTGGTCTCAGACTGCCATCACAGTCTTCGATCTTGCCTGCTTTAGGTGTTTCAGTACAGTACTCAATCATGTCAGGCTCAGATGTGTCACCACAATCTTCAATCATGCCAGCCTCAGATGATTCATCAAAGTCTTCGACCTTGTAAGCTTCAGGTGGTTCTCCATCTTTCACATTTTCATGGAGACGACTAGATATTGAAGTAAATATATTTTCATTTCTAATGTGGTTACAACTTCCTTCGTTTGTTTTAAATTTTAAATTATTATCTTGATCTAGATCAGTAATTTTAGCATTAGCTTTTTCGCCTTCGTTCCTCTTCCGCGATGTTGTAGCCCAGTCTTCGTTATCTTTATTCATCTTAATTGTACAGGTCTTGTAATGTCTATCCAAGTAATATCTTCTACCAAAGGATTTCTGACACTGACTGCAATGAAATGGTTTTTGACAAGGACCCAAATTACACTCGCTTCTCTCATGTCGTTTAGCATTCTTTCTCAAGGTAAACACCTTGCTACAGTATCTACAGTGATGACGTTTTGATACAGCAACAAATCCCGTTTCAGGATTCATATTAGTTATTGAGACTAATGCCAGATGCAAACTAAGAGTTTTAAATTAGATATATTACTTAAATAGAATTTTTTAATTATTTCATCAGCGAGAATTAATTTATCTCATTCAAAGGTACTTGTTGCAAGTAGTTCTGCTTTTCAACAACAGATGTCGCCACATGTTACTTGCAGGTAAATAATATTAAGTTCTTTTATGCGAGATGCGGGATGCTCACTAACGATCGCAAAAGAAGGATGGCTTCGCTAGACTCCAAGGAGAAGGAAGTTCGTCCATCCTGTTAGTGCTTCTTAGATTTCTCAGAGATTATTTGACTGAGTAATGATATTTTTTTTTTTTAAATTTCCACCTGATAAAAATATTACAAGTGCTGATTTATTGGCAGAATTTCAATAATTAAATGCAACCTTGAATAAAAAAAATGACATGACTCATTAAGTAAAAAATTCTTCATGCAGAGATCAATTCCTCATCAGTAACCAGAAGCACTCGGAGAAAACCATCAGATGTCTAGTCAGGAATAATCAGAAGCACCCAGAGAAAACCATCATAATATTGTCAAGAATAAACGGGAGCACACGGAGAAATCCACCATAATATTGACAAGAATAATTAGGAGCACACGGAGAAAACCACCGCAAGTTTTCTTTGATATCATAAAATTTCAGGGAAAAAAAATAATAAAAAATAAAAAAAAATTAATAAAAAATAAAAAAAATAAAATAAAAAATACATAAATATATTCTGGCTTGTACTAGAACTCTATCTTTGTTCAACAATGAGAAGTTCACAAGCTAGCAGGATTAAATTTGGACTTTTTAAAAAAAAATTGGTAATTTATGATGTTTATAAACGACATCCACCCTGATGGTTTTCTCTGAGTTCTTTTATTTTATTTTTATTAGGTGGAATTTAAAAAAAATCATTATTTAGTCAAATAATAAAATACCCTGAGAAATCTGAGAAACACTAACTGGAAGAACAAACTACCTTCTCCTTGGAGTCTAGCGATGTCATCCCTCTATTGCGATCGTTAGTGAGAATCCTGCATCCCGCATCAAAGAAAGAAATAATATTTACCTGCAAGCAATACGTGGTGTCATCTGTTGTTGAAAAGCAGAACTACTTACAACAAGTACCTTTGCATGAGATAACTTAACTCTCGCTTAAGAAATATTAAAAAAAATATATATATATTTAAGTAATGGTTCCAATTGGAAAACTGTCTGTTTGTATCTAACATTAGTCACAGTAACTAATATGAATACTGATTCGGCGTCTGTCGCTGTATCGAAAGGACACAGGTGTAAGTTTTGCAGCAAAGAATTTATCTTGAGAAAGAATGGAAGACAACACCAGAAGAATGACTGTGTTAAATATCCACTACGCAATATGATAAGTTGCGTTCGATGTAGCAAGTCGTTTACACGGAGAGAGAGCTTAAAAATACATGACAGAACTTGTAACGTTAAGCCTGCGTACAAGCCAGAGGACAACGATGGATCTACTAGACTAAGGAATAGTGATCTGCATTACGACAATAATTTTCCTTGTCTTGAGAGAGATTATGTTCGTGGCTCTTCCGATCTCGACGAAGAACTTAAATTGAAGGACGATGATGATTTATGGAAGAATAAAGACAATGGAAGAATCCTTAACGTGAAAAGTGAGAATACATTCCAGCCGAATTCAAGTAGATCTTTCTTACTTTGTAAAAATGATGGACTCCTAAAAAGGAAGCATGAAGACGATAATGGCACTTCGACATCATCGATATCGAATTCATATGGTAATCTGGGTGAAGAGGATGTCTTCTACAGTGATTGTTACAGTGACTCTGAGGCTGTTGACTAAAGCATAGACTGTAATGAAGCACCTAAAGCTGACAAGATCGAAGAATGTAACGGTGTCCTGAGACCGAAACGATGGAAACGACGTGTTATAATAAATAAATCTGATAACGCTTATTATGATCACTGGGACGATTGTGATATTAAAAGTATTTATAATAAACAAGCAAGTGAGATGGTGGTAGAAGAGATTGATTACACATCGTGGAAAGATCCAAACTTATTGGTTGACCGGCTAAGACTTCTACATGGCTCGCTTTGTGCAGGAAACTATTCGTGCATAAAAGAAATATCCTTCATACTCGAAGAACTGAGGAAAGCTGGCTACATACAATAATGGCTTATTTTACTTCTATTTGTATAATGTTAAGAAATAAATTAACTATTAAAAATAAAAATTTAATGTTTTTATTTCTTGCATTATGATTTCTAACTAAGACTTAGTTCTCGTAACTTGTGTTACCAAATGTGCTGCCTTTTTGATGATGCTTCCAAAATGTGCTTCCTTCTTTTGTTGATGGTGCTTCCAAATGTGCTGCCTTTTTTGATTGTGCTTACAAAATGTGCTGCCTTTTTGATGGTGCTTCCAAAATGTGCTTCATTTTTGTTGATGGTGCTTCCAAATGTGCTGCCTTTATTGATTGTGCTTCCAAAATGTGCTGCCTTTTTGATGGTGCTTCCAAAATGTGCTTCCTTTTTGTTGATGGTGCTTCCAAATGTGCTCTCTTTATTGATTGTGCTTCCAAAATGTGCTGCCTTTACGTTGATGGTGCTTCCAAAATGTGCTTCCTTTTTGTTGATGGTGTTTACAAATGTGCTGCCTTTTTTGATTGTGCTGCCTTTTCGTTGATGGTGCTTTCTTTTTGTTGATTGTGCGTAGTAAAATATGTAGTGACTGAATATTTACTAGTTCAAAACCTCTTGGTGTTACTAAAATATTTTTCAAGGTCGCTTGGTCCTTTAGTATGTATAAAAATTTCATGATGGTCTAAATGACTGTAATTATCTAAAGACGAAGAAGGTCCTGCGGTCCTGAAATGACTAGCCTATACGTCTTATATTGTCATGACTCGGTCTCATGGTCCATAGACAATTGGCCTGTATGTGTGGCTTTGTACATGAACGATTTATAGGTTATTCAGATTATTGAATAATTAGACTTTCATGTAAGGCATAGCGGTACTGTATTTAATTCGTTGGTCAGGTATATTGTCTTGAGTTGTTTTTCGTAGAGTGAATGATTAATAAATTCCACGAAAGGTAATGGAAAATAAAATATAAAATTTATTTAATATTTAGTTACACCTGTCACTGGTCAAGCAGTGCGTTCATTACTTCTGGAACTATTAAGCAAAGTATTATGTTATTTATATCAATTTTCTCTTTATTAGGTATTTCAGAGTCTATTATACTCTATGTAACTTGGATGTCCAGGTCCGATCTCAAGACACAATGCGAGCATGCTTAGGGCTTGGATGGTTGATCACCTCGTACGAATGTTGGAGGCCGCCAGCAAGGCGGGGGACAACAACGGAAGCAACGGTACATGTGACTGGACTGGAGGGTGGTCCTAGCGGTATAAATTGTGGTCAACACCCTAGACACAGCAGTCAACACATAGTCGTGTGGGTATAGTGCTGCTGCTACAAATTCAAGCAAATGCTGTTCGATCCAACTGCAAAGTACGCGGAAGTAATGCCAAGATTCCGCCGTGTGCACTACGTCACCGAGGATGGTTACTTCAACTAGAGGTCTGCAAATTCGGTCATCACTGGACCAGTGATTGTGACGAGGAGGCTCCGGACATAATCGAGACATCCTGCCACAAGGTAGATTGTGTCGTCCACTATCTAAGACCTGACAGTACATTACCGGCTTAGTCTCGTCTCGACCTCCATGACGAAATGTGTAAACCTCCAAGGCTTCTCTAGTCAGTATGGATTTATTATCAAGGAACTTAGCATTGCAGATGAAGAAGGAAATGTAATAACACACTATGTGTGGTAATTATTTTTAGCCGAAGTGATAATTTAATAAAACACGTAAAAATTAACTTTAAGGTTTTTTTCTAATGTGTCAACAAATCAATGATAGGATGGATTTGTATGTAGAACTAGAAGTATACCACATCTCTTGAAGAACACTGCATGGTATATATTGAAAGACTCTTGGGCTCAAGAAACTATACTATAGGTGGAAAGGATGATGTGGTTCCTAAGATTAAATAAAAGGAACTTTGTTGATTTTTTTTTCTGTATACTACGATGATTTAATTGTGTTTAGGATGATGGGATGAAGGATTAAATAATAAAACTGGACACACAGGCTTTTAAAGAAAACGAGAATGTAACTAACCATGTCTACAAAACAATAGAGAATAATGTGAAGCTCACAAGATCATAGATTGTGGTAAATCTCTGACAACTGAAATGCGGAAACGACATCATAAAATGAGTGATATTGATGCAGCTCATGATAATATTGATGACAGCTACGATGATGATGATGATGATAACTTTGCGTCTGTGATAGTGACACAGATGCGTGGATTTTAAGACTAATAATAACAAATATGTAAAGAAGATGGAAGCCGTAGCACATGAGACCAATTGTTCATCGAGAGACAATCCAAATGATTGAAGAATAGGTTAAAACTTCTACTTGGTTCGCGAAATGCTGAAAATTTATACGTCCTCAAAGAAACATGAACTAAGAAATGCGAGGTTTATATAATAAAACCTACTTTTTTTGATCTGATGTGTATTAATGGGAATAAATATACAATTTAATATGAGTTTTATTAAATATCTTTCTTACATATGTACTTTCAAGCTCTTGGCGTCTACAGTGTGCATAAAGTATATAAAATATTTACGTACCTGGTTCTTCGTTTACCATGTATATTTTGCATTTTAAAATATGAATTTATTAAAGAAAAATGACTGATTTGTTGTGTGTTAGAAACCACAAGTCCGTCTATAACTGGTGTGATTTATAATACTGTGAAATTTTGAGGATAGTATGACCAATAGGATGTTAATATGATTATGTGACATTGGCTTGCTATTTCGCTTGAATGAAATTTAAATGTTAACTTTGTGATGAAATCTGCAGGTGCGTGCATTGCGTGTCCATTTCATATGTCGAATTTGCTTCCAAATGTGCTGCCTTTTTCGTTGAGTGGGCTTCTATTTTTAAAGTAGTTTTGACTCGAGTATTATTGTTGATGGTTCTTGATTTGACTAGCGTATTATTCCATCCTGTGCATGTATATAAGCGAGTCCTAGACAGCAGGATGCTCAGTTCGTTACTGACGTTATCGGTGTAAGGATCACCTAGTTTGTTTCTTCTGGTGCATAAGTCGCGTGATTACCTGTTCTTGTGAACTCGATGGCATCTTTACCGACTTTAACGTCGAACTTGATGGAGGATGTACCATCGTCTATAGGAACTCTAACGTCAGCGCCGACGATGTTGGAGCAGATCCCGACGGCAACGCCTCTGACAACACTGGAGGAGACTTCAACAGTCGTGGTACCACCAGCAGAAGAGAATTTAATGCCGGTGGTGCTGGCTTCACAGGAAAACACGACGAACTTCGTTTCAGCCTCGATGGAGACTTCAATGGCTGGTGATTCAACAACTAACGGACATCGGTGTTGTTACTGTGACAAGATTTTCACAAACAACAGCAATGCTCGACGACACGAAAAGAGAGAATGTGTCAAGAACCTTTATCGTAAAATGATTGTTTGTGAGAAATGCCATAAGCAGTTTGCCAGAAAAGATAATATGAAAACGCACATGAAGTCATGCAAAGGTCCTGCTGTTCGGCAGAAAGTAAAGGTTTCTATTCAACAACGATGCATTGATGTTCATAAGAGTATGCCTGGAGATGGCGCAACTGCGGCAACGTCAGTATCTGGATCGGGTCTGAAAGGCTTGTCTTCATCAGCAAGGTATCCTTGCAGCTACTGCGATATGTCGTTCACTTTTTCTCATGTAGCACGAAGACATGAGAGGAGTAAATGCAAGAAGAATCCATCTCGCATAAAGTTCCGCTGTGATGAGTGTCATGAATGGTTTACACGTATTGATAGTTTGCGACGGCATGTGAAAAAATGCAACGGTAAAGTCCGTGTGTCTACTGAAGAACTACCTGTAGAAATTTCGACTCCTCGCTTTAGATTGGAGACTCGTAAGCGTACAAGCAAGAAAACCAATGTACAGCAACCGATTTCTATAACGTCTGGACATGAAAATAAACCTAATACTGTGCTCGGTGCATTACAAGTGAATGATAATGGGTTCTACTTGGCGCAGTCTGCATTTCGTGGAACGTTGAAAGACTACTATTATCTAAATACGTTCGGTGAGTTTAAGGACATTTGTACTTTTCTTGATGATATCAGAGAGGACATAATCAATCAGCTTACTGATGATGTAGCAACAAACGGTCCATCAAAATATAACTTGTGGTTGGACTGTATATATGGAAAGCCATATCCATTCGAAGACGAAGTGAGGAAGTGTGCATTCAAGACATCTGCTGCAGTAATTTACAATTCTGACGATGTGAAGCAAACTGTTAAAAACGGTATCCAGAAACTCTGTCAAGAAGAGGAGGACTATGTCTGTAAAGGTTCTGGTTGGACTCTATCTAGTATAAACCGATTGGAGCTGAGAATTAGTCATTTCACACCGATGCGGAACTAAATGATTGATTATAAATTTGCTAGCTTTCGTAAGTGATCGATCCTGTAGTAGAATAGAAATTATGTAATAAATATTATGTTTGTAAAAGAACTTGCGGTGTTTAATTCCTTGAACCTGCCACTATTATGTTGAATTGTTGTTATATTTAATTTTTTTTTTGCATCATCCTAAATCGTACCAAGGACCTTAGTCGATCTAATTAATCAGTATATTGATTGTATTTTATTTACTTAATTTTGAACTTTTTCACGAGTTATAGCTAAATAATTACGAATTTCCAAGACGGCGGACATGATGGTTTATAGGATTTAAAGTCTCTTTAAGAATGTTTAACATGGTTTATTGAAATTATTATTTTTTTACATAAAATTAAACTATATTGAATCCATCAAGTATCGAACCAGGGACAGCAACTGACCGAATCAATATGTAAATTGATGAGTGGTTTATTTAATGAATTTTGGAATTTTTCCCGAATTTCTAGCTAAATAATTACACAATTCCAAGATGGCGGCCAAATGACAAGATGGCGGGTGACACATCAATAATAAATGATTACTGCACTCTAGCGGGTGAGAATTCAACTAACATGGCGTCAGCGCACTCTAGCAGACGATAACAAGATGATGGCTTCCAGCAGACGAAGACAAGATGGCGGACATGACATCATACTAGTTGACCTTGTTATTGGTGGTGGTAGGTTAGTCTGTAGGTGACTTCCGTGGAGGAAGGATCGGTCGCCAATTTTTTTTTTTTGCCCTCACCGGGTTCGAACCGAGGACTCCGAGCTCCGTGTCGTAAATGTATGTTTTTTTTTAAATATATTTTTTAGAATTTTATTAATTGAATTTTAATTTTTTTTATTAAAATCGGATAATACATTTAAAGATGGCGACCGTAACGGAAATTGCAACGGTGACGTCATCATCCATGATGACGTCAGAGGCTTATCTGAGGCTGTAGACATGGATGCTTAAGCCTACATATGGACATTTCTAACTGCTGGTATTTTTAAGAAATAAAACGGGAAATTTTCCCTCGAAACGGGAATTTTTCCCTCGAAAACGGGAATTTTTTTTCTTAAAACGGGAATTTTTAAGTCATTTTGAGTCATTTTTAAGGAATATTAGGGAATTTTTGTTTCCAAGATGGTCGCCGATGACGTCATCCAAGATTCCCGCCGGATCCTGGATCCTGCGCCTGTCCCAGAAAAAGCTATATCCTACTACTGTAACGGGACATTTTTTCGTGTGTACATGGCTGATGAACGTAACGTGACACTTTTTCGTGTGTGCATGGTCGAAGGAAGTGACATAATCCCCGAAATCCCCCTCCCTCCTCCCCTGTCACAGGATGAACTATATATATCTACTCATGTCCTGTTTATTTTAAAGATATGTTTGTTTACCTACACATATTATGCTTCGGTAGATTATGCTTCTTGCTATTCTCTGTCTCATATGTGAAGTAAGTTATTTTTAATTTTTTTGTTTAGAAATTGTTTACAGATATTTAATAAATGTTATCAAATGAAAGTAAATAGCCACGTAATTATTTTCAATTACATTCACTTGCGTGACTTTATACAGCTATAAATGAACGTTTATTGAACTTTTAGTAAGTAACTTAGTGACTCGACAACGAACGCAAGAGAGCTATAGGAATAAATTTACAACTAAATTGGTCCATGATACCGAGCCAATCACAATCTCTGCCACATGTATCTGAATATGTGTACTTGACAAGTGGTCACGGCTGAAGGCACGACAGCTTAGATTCATAGTCTACAAGTGAGACTCGTTAAAACAGCAAATGTATCATTTACTGGTCGCTTCGATTATAGCCGCGGCGTCATTAAAGACACTTGTCAGTGGGCACACACACTCACTTCAGGCCTGCCTATCTGGTTTGTTACAGAGCCATTTCTCCGTAACAGCCTCTTTTTTTCTACAGAAATCGAATTTTACGTTCCACGCGTCTTTGTCGGTTTTAGAGTTTCACTAATAAATTTTACATTTACGTCACGGTGAAGTTATATCGGCGAAGAGTGCTGTCTCTTAACAAGTGAATTTAGACTGAATAACTGAACACGTAGTTCTACAGGAAAGATTTAAAGCTTATTGACCAATCCAATTAGTAAAAGTATTCGCAATTACCTCCAAAAAGATCGTGGTTCAAATCATGGCAGATAAAACCTGTTGCGAGTACCTGCCACGGTAAATAAACGTGCAGTGTACCTGATTTGTTTCCTCAGGACCTTGGGTTTCAGTAGTGTTTAAGTAGCTATTAGTTCGTAAGCCATCCCCTACTTAAGACTCCCTGCTTAAGGCCTTAAGGGGCAAGGTTAGAACCCGAATTATGCCATATTGGTTACATCAGTTTATTTTTTGGCCATAACCATTTTTTTTATTTTTTAACGTAAATATTTTCCTCCGTTAAATTATTGGAGACAGTCTACCCACAAATAATTTTCTCTGTGAAGTTATTGGAATTTTTTATTGAATTCCTATTAGTGAATGAGAAATAAATAAATAAAAATACTGTCAAAATTCCGTATGTTATGTTCTTTAAAAGTACATTAACGTATATGTACTTTGTACCTTAACAAAAACATATTTTCAACATTTAAAACAATTGTTATGAGATAAATACGTGTGTCAGGTTATCCGGGACAAGTGTGCCCCTCTGGCAGGGTATTCAGTTCCGTTGACAGTCCACCTCGTCCAATCCATGTCGACACTGCCTCGGGTGGCAGACGATATCATCTCCGAGAATAGTAGTTACCCAATTCTTTCCAACGATTGCTGGCGAATCCCGCTCATAGTAGCTGACAAAATAATCTACCCATAATTTAAAATATTTTGAAAATATTTTCAGGGATTTAACTCCTAAACGAGATCGAAATAAAAATTTCAAAATAGAGAGAAAAAAAAATTTTTAAAAAATGTTTAATGAATTTACAGACACACAGTATGCTAATGATGGCAGATTTTTTTGCTGGGTTTGTTAAAAAAATACAATATTTCTAGCAATTTAGGATAGACGATCAGATTTTTGAAGGAAAATGGTTGGGTAATAACTGTGTAAGTATAAAAAAAAGAATATGTGAACCAGATAATTGCTGGTGTAACCTGTGCTGAAGTCACAAGGAACTGCAAAGGTCAGGTGGATATAGAAGTGGTGTCGGGCCGGTGTAAAGACTGAGACTCGAAGTACCGAAGTAGTTCGTTAAACTTGTTGAGACTTGTCGTGGAAATTATGAAGTATATTTTTGTGATACAACAGGATTTGAAACACTGGAATCAGCCAGTCTCATCACACGAGCGTGACGCCGTGACGATCGCGTGACTCGTCGATCTGCAAGTCTTCCCTCGTCGACAGGCAGGTCCTTTTTCGTCGACAGACAGGTCCTTTTTCGTCGACAGACAGGTCCTTTTTCGTCGACAGACAGGTCCTTTTTCGTCGACAGGCAGGTCATTTTTCGTCGACATGCAGGTCCTGTTTCGTCGGCAGACAGGTCCTTTTTCGTCGACAGACAGGTCCTTTTTCAGGGTGGCCACTCAACCGGGAAATCGGGAAATCCGTGAAATAGCCGTGAATTTTCGTGAGCACCGGGAATACCTTGAAAAAGCCAGGAATTTTCGTAGAGAGTCGGGAACGTGTATGTGCGGGATTTTTCATCATGAAATGTATACGCATCAGCAGTAAATAACCTTAGCTTTCCAATACATTTGTTGTATAAACTCTTCAAATAATAATTATCTTATTAAATGTAAGTTAAAATAACGCATTATGATGGCGAGTAACCAGTTTTCGATGTCTATTAAAAAAAATGTGACGAGTCTGCTTGCGTAGGTACGCACGCGCACAGCGATCGATCGATATTTCTCCCAGCATGCATTCTAGCATTCTAGCAGTCAACAGTCAAGTCACATGACTTGTTTGCTTCCTCGTTCGCACGCGCGCTTCGCCATCTTTGTTGTACAGTTTTAGTGCTCGGACAAGGTTATACGATTTTCTACGCAAGTGAAGTGTGTGAGATGTTGGAATATTACGTTTAGAAGTCCATACGCGCAGCATTTGAGGATTTATCAATTGAAGTATTTTTGTGCGTGGCTCAAGTCCGTCTTATGTTTACAGTAATCGTTTAATATAAATCGCCGCATTTGAGTTTGATTTTGCATATATTTGTTTTATGATGAATATATCATATTTACGTGAACAACAGAAAGAGTTTGATGTAACAACTATTTGTTTTATGATGTAAATATAACTATTTTCTGTACAGTAAGGTTATGTGATCTGCAACAGTGTGTAATTAATATGCCGAAGTGTTCCGTTACCACGTACAGTGATAAGTACAAAGATGAATTTGAGTGGGTGGAAAGGGACCCCAAGTGTAGTACAAATGCATTGTGCAAATTGTGTAATGGAAAAATCAATATTAGTAGTATGGGTAGAACCGCCCTTGTTAGTCATGCTAAAGGTGCAAAGCACACATTTGCGGCAGCAAATAAGGCAAGATCTTTACCTATGGATGTGTTCGTTAAGAAAAAAAATGATTTAAAGCCTACATCTTCGGTTGTAACACTTACACCATCTTTAGATTTGCCTTGCTCAAGCAGTGTAGTTCCGGCATTAAAAACTTTTCTTGTTAACGAAGAAACGTCCAAGGCAGAGATTTTATGGTGTTTAGCAAGTGTTATGTTTCATTTGTCATTTAGGAGTGCTGCTGGTTTGGCATCTTTGCTACCCATCATGTTTGCTGACAGTACCATAGCTAGTAAATTGCAGATACAGAGAACAAAGTTAGCTTACACAGTAGTACATGGAATAGCTCCTTATTTCACTGAAAAACTAAAAAATAAGTTAAATAGTTGTCCTCATGTTGTTTTGGCATTTGATGAAAGCTTTAATAAAATCTCCCAACGTCAGCAAATGGACATTCATGTCAAATTTTGGGACTATGATAACAATGAGGTAACTAGTAGATACTTCACTTCTGCTTTCCTTAATAAGGCCTGTGCCAGTGACCTTCTGGGAGCTATTCAAGAATTAGTCCCTCCTCAGCTTCTTGAGAAAACCATTCAAATTTCTATGGATGGGCCAAATGTAAATCTTAAAGTAGTTAAAGACCTTGAATATGTTTTACATGAAGGGAATGTTGATGCTCCTTACTTTCTTCAATTAGGAACATGTGGTCTGCACACTGTGCATAATGCTTTTAAGACAGGTGTTACATGTACAGGCTGGAAGTTGGTTCAGTTTTTAAGGCCATTGTACAATTTGTTCAAAAATTCACCTTCTAGGAGAGGAGATTTTATAAGTTACACAAACTCATCCAGATTCCCCCACAAGTTCTGTTCAGTTAGATGGGTGGAAAATGCTAAAGTGGCATCCAGGGCTCAGGCTATGCTACCTGACTTACTTTTGTACACTAGCAATGTTACCAAACAAAAGAAAGTTCCAGATTGTGAAAGCTACAGAATTGTTTCTGAATTTTTAAATGACAAACTTCTTGGGCCTAAATTAGCTTTTTTTAGTGCCATGGCAGCAGAAGTGGAGCCTTTCCTTAAGGAATTTCAGAATGAAGCTCCAATGGCTCCTTTTCTGTATAGTGCTCTTCATTTGATGGTCAAATCTGTAATGGAAAGGTTTGTGAAAGGAGATATAATTGAGAACAAAGATATCACGAAGATAGATCTAACACTCAGTGACAATCTTATATTTGCAAAGAATGTTGACTTGGGATTTTCCACAAAAGATGCATTAAAGAACTCTAAATTACATGTGAAAGAAGTAGATATTCTTCATTTCAAACATGATTGTGTCAAATTCTACAAATCATTTGTACAAAATATTCTTTCTAAGTCGCCTCTCTCATTTAGGTTATCAAAGAATGTATCCTGCTTGGATCCAGCAGTAATTTGTGCTAGTCCCACATTAGCTCAACACAGGATGCAAAAACTTTTAGAAGCACTTGTTGAGAAGAGGTGGATGGCTGGTTTGTTAGCAGACAAAATAAAAAGTGAATTTAGGGAGCTATGCAAGTTACCATATCTGCTGGAATCTGTAAAATCGTACAGAAGAAATGAAGTAAGGTTGGATAAATTTTGGATGCAAGTGGTTGATGTTGATAAGCTTTCACCAAATCTTACATTGTTGGTTAAAATGATGCTGATTATGTCCCATGGAAATGCATCGGTGGAAAGGGGCTTTTCAGTAAATGCAGAATGCCTTGTTGAAAATCAACATGAAGAGAGCCTGATAGCATTAAGACAGGTGTATGATTCTGTATCAATTTTAGGGGGCATAGGAAAAGTTCTAATTGATAAAAGTCTTATCCATTCGTGCCGGAATGCTCATGCGAAATATGTGGGACTCTCAGAAATCAAGCGAAAACAAAAGCATGAAGAGTCAGTTGCTATCCAAGAAAAGAAAAGGAAAGCCTTAGAAATTAAGGAATTGGAAGCCAAGAAGGCTAAACTGCTAGCAGATGCAGCAAAAGCAGCTGCATTAATTGAAGATGAGATTTCAATGAAAAGAAAGTAACAAGTAAGTTGTCCATTTCCTGTTATCTTCTAAGTGTATATGCCTAATTGTAATAATTCCTATGTAGTTCAATAATTTTACGGCGTTAAAAATATTTTACAGCCATTGTTTGTTGTGATTTATAATTTTCAAGTTTGTTGCCATGCAATTTCAGTGAGTTGAGAAAACCTGGAAAAAACCAGGAATTTCAAAATGTCAAATGGGTGGCCACCCTGTTTTTCGTCGACAGGCAGGTCATTTTTCGTCGACAGGCAGGTCCTGTTTCGTCGACAGACAGGTCCTTTTTCGTCGACAGGCAGGTCATTTTTCGTCGACAGGCAGGTCCTTTTTTCGTCGACATCCAGGTCCTTCTTCTTGGCTGTGCTCGCTGAGGCAGCACGCTCCTGTGGCAGGGCTGCTGTTACTTATGCTTTCAGAATTGTGTCCCGGGCCTATACGCTATCTATAAATCAATCTTTTTTTTTTATTTCGCACATTTAATGAGACCGATTTGTATCCACTAAATCTGTGATAGTGAAAGTTGAAGGAGTATTAAAATCTTCAAATATTGTTTTCTGGTACTTAAAATGCATGCCTATATATAATTGCTATAACAAGAGAAGGTGCTTTAATCATTAGTTCATAGCTTGAATACTATCTTCTAAAACTTCAGAAGTTGAATTCGTTAGATGCCTGTCATTCTTGAATGTAACGTGTCAAATACTATGCGATGTATTAGTTTTGTTTCTTTGGGTTTTCACGTCACGCGATTATGTACCTCCAAGATTATATCGGGTTACGAACCACTTGGACAGCAACTCGGCGAGTCATACCGGAATATTGTGCTGGACACTTCGGCCCTCGCGACTTGGGGTGTGACTCGTCAGCGACCAAGACCGACGAGGGAATAGCGACCGAATGTGGAGAGCAGGGGCGAAGCCAAGATGTGTGACACCGAGATGTACCCCCCTACCCGCGACATTATGTGGAATGTACGTGTTTTTTCGTAGTAGTGTTTCTAACACCGGGCTCTGAAAAATGAAGTACGGACCAAAATTTTCTCAAATTGTCTTTGGCATAGAGCATAATCTGTATCGCAGAGGTAGTCATAATTTACAGATAATAAACAGGCATTCAAAGAGGCCATATCAAAATTTAACACCCAAACACCATCAATAGAGAATATGCCAATAAGCTGTCTAAAAAATGTGGATACCCCGTGTGGGGTGAAAAAAAAACAACGAAAACAAAAAAAAAAAAGAAAGCAAGAAGAGAGAAGTCACATAGGGTATAACCCCGTTTGACCAACAACAGCTGGTGATGAGACGAGACCATACATGATTGGTCGATACAGTTGTCGGTGGAAGGAGAGTCCTCCTCTGATTACCGGGCATCAGAAACAACAGGAGGAGTCATGTCGTGATTGGCTACTTAAAGGAGAACCTAGTAGACTTTCGACCCTGAAGATGCCTGCTGTAATAAAGAACGTAACCTCAAGATGCACTCTACCACTGATACGCAGTTTGACTTCTAAAGCCAAGTTAAGTTGGACTCACCCATCCGTCCTTCAATCACGTGAAATAATGCCAATCAGGTGGCCCGAAAAATTTCATCCGTCCGGAAAACCTTGCCAAGTAATAACTTTCGACGGACGAACGGATGAAATTATAATCTCAAAAATGTTTGAAAGGCATTGTCTTTATTTCAAAAGGTTTTTAGTTAGTTTATTTGCTAATTAACTTCCGTATTATGCTTTTAACTTGCTTATGAACACTTTTTAAGTTTTATATCTTTAAGAAAACCGTCTGAGACACAATAGTACCTAATTAATGGTAGCTGTAAAATATATTGAAATAAATATTTCAGAGCTTTTTTTATCGTTTATAAGTGCTCAGCGTGCATGATCTTAAAACTGGTAAACTTTTACAAGATAAATTTTCTCAAAAATATAAGCCTTAATGGTTGTTGGCAGCACCCAAGTAGAAAAATATGATGATGGCCGTACGGATCGTTGTGAATCGCTTGGTTTGTTGACAGACGGGCGGATGGCGGACGGACGATTGACGGATGATTGTGAGTCCATCTTTAGGTTATCAGACAATAGTTGGGAATCCCTAGTATCGTCCCTCGAAAAATATAAATTCGTCTGCTAGGTCCCTGTAGGGTGCTATGAGAGCACGCTGAGAAAACCCTCAGGCAAAGTTGAACCCCGAATGGCGTCGAGGACGCCGACGGAAATTGATGCGAATGACGGCCACACCGCACGAACTGTGAGTGCCACGTGTCTTCGGCCGAGGCAAGTGGGCCAAGTGCGAGTGATGCGGATACTTGTTATTAGAGAGAGAGAGAGACTGCCTCGCGGGTGGTGCAGAGCGAGACGGCGACAGCACTGCACGGCCTGGCCCGAGCTAGGCAGTCGATGACCGCCGAGGTGCGCATTGCAGTGTCTCGAGATGCACTATACTGCCGGCATCAACGCACCACCTGCGGACTATGCCGTCAAGGGACGAGTACGGTGCGTTCCCTTGTAGAGCTTCAACCACGATAGCCAAACGTACATAACTTATATAAAAAAAATATCAATTCCCATTTCAGAGTGTTTAAAAACGAATTTTTTGTACAGCCCATAACTTGTACAACTTAATGGCACTTCGAAATTTCATAACAAAGTTACGTATTATCTACGTAATGGGGGTTTATTACTAAGTAGAACATATATTTATATAGAAATATCAATAGTATTTTAATAGTTACAGAGTGATTTAGACTCCCATTTACAAGAAATATTTTTGCATAAAATTAATTCTTGTACTATAAAAATTATTGTTTCAAAAACGAATCATTTTAAGAATACGCCCACAATTTTTTTTTTAAATTACTCATCAGTGTATTAATTATTGTCAAAGTTGTACAATTATCTTACTGGTGACAAACCAAACGAATTTGTTTCAGCTATACAGATCAAAATATTGAACCGTATTTCAAAACATCCACTGCTACTCTAAAAATAAACAGCAGTCGCAGAATTATATGTAGATGATTGGTACGACTACTTTGGAGGGTCGTCGTCAATGCACGCGCTTACTTGGCGTTACATGAAACCAAATATAGTTTCGCATGCAGATAATTAATAAATATAAAATAATAAATTGACTGGAGAGATATTATAAATGCGGGTGGTGAAGTATAAATTCAAACAAATTAATGTGTTTTAATAAATACTCAGTACGTGTATAAATTATTTAATTTAGAAAAATATCGAGATAAATTTTAACTAAGTAGAAAAATCAATAAACATGCTGAATGTTTATTCTTATTTTTTTAATTTTAACTATCCATTATTATAATGTAATAATTTATAATGAAAATAAATTATACGATCTGATTATAGAAATAGACTTGAAAAAGTTAATAAACACAATTTATATCACTAATATTCACAATAAATAAATGTTTTTAGTGAATCGCTTTAAATCACTAATGTATGAGATTCAAAAGCACACACATAATTATTTTTATTTGCGTGTAAAATTTTTTCATCTTATGTATGATGGGCGTGCATCGTAAAAATTCACTCATTATTTTTTTATAACGTGCCTAAAGAAATATAACTTCAAAAATGTGTGCGTACGCGCGTTGAAGTAACACTCTTTTTTTAAATCTTATACATTGAACTATTTTTGAAATTAATACTTGCAAAAATTATGAAAATTATGATACCTAAATTTGTAACAAAAAAAATCTTTAACACACAATGGATATAGAGTTCATTATATGTATGTACACATATAAGCTGAAGTACCCGGCATTTCCCAGGCTTTATGCGCCGTAAAGATACTTCTTTATTTGAGAGAGAGAGAGAGAGAGAGAGAGAGAGAGAGAGAGTAATTCGAATAAAAATATTTAATGTTTTATTTAAGAAATTAAAACTGCTGGTGGATAAGGATAAAAAAGTTTTAATTTTTTCGAAATTAGGTGTACACAGTTATTTTCGTCGTATTTTGAATGTCAAACGTGCAAAATTTTATTAAGAAATACCAACAATTCCTTTTTAATACATGTTAATATAATATTAGGTGGTATTTCGAAATCTTAATGCTTTTTCTTTCAAAATTAGAAATATACAGTAATTTTTGTCAAGTGTGCAAAATTTCATTACATGGTACTAAATTTCCGAATTAGGCGTGGTAAGGAAAATGGGGCTGTTTTTAGAAAGTGATAGTCAGTGGACAGTGATATTCCTTTTGTTTTGTAGGTCATGTGTGCAAAATTTCAACAAGCTAGAAATAAAAATGCAGAATTGTATTAAAAAAAGCAAGCAGTCAAACATTTATATATAAATGTATGGTTATAGGCTACATTCATATATTTCCAATAAACCGCTTTGATGTGTTGGTGGGATTATTTTATATTATAAGTAAATAATATATGTTATATTCCTACGTAGTGTAAAATAACCAGATTAAAAGACTGAGCTATGTATTAACTGTTATAACAATTAGTTAAACCAGAAGCAAGTAATAATTAAATGTTCTTAAAATATACCCAGTGGTAAAAATGGAATAATAAGTTATTATAAGAAATTTAAAAAAGTGTTATCCAGTAACGACTCGTACCTGAAAATTCTAAGTCTGGAACCACGCACTTAACCACTGAGCTAAATAGTTTATATGATATTGAGCAGAAAATATTGTCATTCCAGGATTAAAACGTATTTTAAACACGGGCTGGTACCTGAAAAACAAATCATCTGATTAATTTAAATAGAACACGTTTAATTTTTAAACATGTTTTTGTTATAATGTCTCCTCAATACGAAAAGTGCCCAAGAAACTTTCAATTAAGTTCTTGTTTTGTGTTTCCGTTTGGTATATTTTGTTATATTTAATATTTAGATACTAGTTTTCAGGCATGAAAACTTTGCTGTAGAGTGCTAAACATTTCACACCGATACTCAGAATGCCTTTTCCTTCATTATGCATCACGTCATAAATGTTACCACCATCCCTTACCGTCCCACGGAGGCGAGTTGCCGACAAGAAAAACGCACGCATGATCGTAGAGGCGATGAGGCATATGAAGGCACATGCCAGTGTCGCTCTAAACGCACTTGAACCTATATATATATATATAGACATCAAACATACGAAATAACAATCTGGCTGGCGACCATCTCATTGTGTTCCTCGTTGGGCGTCTACGGGTATCCAATATGAAGAAATGCACATTAATGAAATTGTTTTTAATAAATTTTGAATATATACATACAAATGAAAATAAATACCTTAAAAAATTACTTCCATAATTGATAAGCGTATACGCTAAATTTTTCTTTTTTAATATAAGTATATTAAAGAATCAAGAGTTACTGGTAGTCTCGCTTAGCCTCACTCAGCCCAGGATGACTACAAGGTCGATCTGGATGCTTCCACTGAGCTCGTCTTCGCCTCTATAGCTGGCGTGCAGAGGCCTAGAGATCTCGAGCGATCACTTTATTAACCGCTATGTGTTTGTGCGGTTTTTAAATGACAATTTTCTTTCCACCAGTTGACGTAAGGTCCGCGATTTTGAAAATTCCATAGTTTACACTCTGAAAACGTTTAGAAACACATATTTTACGATTTAAAAAAAATTAAACCATATAAAAAAATATGTAGAACCCCATATGGCTGGCGAAAATTCGAAAAACTCAAGCATCTTAGTTAATTCATGGGCTATCGCTTTTAAATTTATTTGCATAATAGATTTTTTTTCATATTTAAGAATAACGATTTAGTTTCTGTTCAGTTAGTTTACAAACTCTCCCGTATGTACTGAATTTAATGTGTCGTGTAACTTGGCTTAAATTTGTCAGTTTTTGAAAGCAGTACCTATAAATAGTCTGTGTGCCCTTTCTGCCACTGTTGTTTTTCCAACAGTGGCTGTCAATAACTTATTGTGGTTGTCGGATTTTTGTAAACAGACATCAAGTGATGCTTTGCTCTTGAGAAATAGTTCTGAAATGGGTATTCCTGGCACTATTTTGGGCGTTGGCAGTCCTATGGAAGTGGCTATAACCACCCACTAAAAAAAAAAAAAAAGTCATATCTTAGATAATTAATTTCAAATATGTGAGAAATGGGTTTCAAAAGCAATTTTATTAGGAGATTACTTATAAAAATATCGGACTTCCCGCTAACTGGAACGTATTCCACACCACCCAATATTCACCGCTCCAAAGATACAAAATCTAGTTCCGCCTTTAGTTTTTGGGAACTGTTGAATTGGAGACAAGCCACATGACCAGGCATGACAATCCGAGCCAAGCTCAGAAAAATTGCGTAATGAAGCAGCCCCGCACAGCCATTGCTGGCCAACGCAAGGGTCGAATACCTTAACTTGTCATGGAACTCTGTAGCCCGTTTTTAGTAGCGCCACGCAGCGGAATGCTGCCCACAAAGTCCCTGTTTCATCTATAGCGATTAGTTTTTTTTTTTTTTTGAGGGGGCGTTATTATTAAAGAAGACTAATAGCTGAGAGGCTTTATTGCAATTAAATAATTTTCAATGTGGCCATGAGTGAACTTTAAGTTTGTGAGACGTCTTGGTAGTTGCTTTAAATTCGTAGGAATCTAGACTTGGAAGCCAAGAGGGACATGGTATCTGAACAGATGGACTCAACGGTTCAGTTCTGTAGGTACTTGTTCAAACTGAAGTTACGGTTATTTTCTGTATTTAATTTTTTACCGTGTTGTGTGTGTGTGCTGGGAGTGTTGCGCATGCATCCAGGCCAAGCGGGGGAACGTTAACAAGAGGCCGCGTCTCGCGCGACGGTGCCGAGGCGCCGAGGTTTCCCGAGCGCGCCCGAAGTGCGACCCGGTGGCTTTTTGTTCGCCTCGCGGGCAGACGCTGTACATGCGTAACCGTGTAACTGTACAGCCGCGCTCCGCAGCGGGTTGAACAACCGTGAACTGCTCCAGGGTTGGCGGGGAGGGGGGAGCTTTCTCCTCCTGGGGCGAGTTCTGCCCATCGCTCACCCCATCGACCACGAGGTTATCCAAGGCCCTCTCGCATTTCACCCTTTCTTTACTTTAAATCGCATTAAAAATTTAAGGGGGGCCGTCTGTTCGGGGCGTATGTGTGTTAGTGAGGCGGGATGATAAGCGCGTCGCTCGCTGGTATTTTCTAGCGCGGTATCGCCTCTAAGCGCAAGTCTCCGAACTGGCACGCAGTCTTCTCGTCGTCACAGGATCACTGTGAAATTTTTAACGGTGACCGTAACATTATATGGCCGAGAAATAAAGATAAATGTGTAATGCAAGTCCCTTAAGTGCTTTCAAGAATCTGAACCGGTTGTTTTACGCCTAAAAATTACTATAAAAACACGCTTTCTAGCCATTTTAACTCTTCTAAAAATACAGTTTAAAAACTTAATCCGAAAACAAAAGTATGCTACTCTTCGGCCCTCAGCGAACTCTTAAATGCGTTCCATAAGTAGACCCCACTCGGATATCTTGAGTAGTTTTTAAATCACGTTGTTTTTCCTTAACCTCTGCAACTCATAAGTGTGCCCGGATAGGCGGAGCCCTTTTAAGAACGTACACTTTTTTCGCCAAATCGTTTTACTCCAGCTTAGGCGCAACTCGCCGGTTTATAATTAAGCCTTTTAGAGTGTTCACTTTGTCGGGTTATATGTGATTCGTTAGCTACTACTTCTCCTTGTTTATAACCAGGGATTGAAAAAAAAATAGCCGGTTTATTGACCTCCAGGATACACTCCACGATCCTTTACACACTCGGGCAAACGTCGCCTGTTAATTGGCTGTTGAATCGTGAGGTATCTCAACTGAGTAATTTATTTGATTGAGTGTTTCTGATAATCCCAGATTCCTTCATATTAGCTTTGAACCAATAGCAAAAGCAGTACAGAGGTATAATTATTTGCACATCACAAAATTAATCTACGAATTTTTCCGGTAACTATTTATAACTGTCTCAGGCGTGGCAAGAAGAATCATCGTGTACTTACTTCAAGTCTTCTTTGCTACCCAATAAGTACGCGAAAAAATCGCGGCTCCAACAATTTTTTTATTGGCATCAATCCCTTGAACGACACTTGTTGCTAAAACACCATACACCGCAACCACTGCCATATTGTCGTTAAAATAATTTAATAATCCAATTACTTCACAAACGGTCTTTTCTGATACATTCTAAATGTCTGAACTAATTTTTTTCGTCTTTTTTAAAGCTTGAGTTTTATTTCTCCATATTTTATATTATTTGTCCATAATCACTACAAATTATTTTTAAGAAACTATTCTAACAAATTTTGTAAATTAAAACGAAAAAAAAAATACTACCACACATTATTTCAATTGTTTTATATTGTGTTATTAATGGCATGAAAGCTGTTTGAATATAGTTTCATTTTCTGAAAATAAAAATTTAGAAATAAAAATGGCTGAGAAACATAAATATTTTTTTTATAAAAGATGAAATTAGCTGCTTTTCAAGACCAGAAAACGTAACTAGTTCAAGGTCAAATATTAGGCTGGATCCAAATAAAGGGATAAATATGTGCCTTTATGTGTTTTAAAACTCAAAAACAACAAAAAGTATTAGGATCATATAAATATCAGTATCAAGTTAATTCAATGTTATTTTATTTCATTATGTTTCTTTCAAATTCTTTCTTTACATTTTCTGTAAAGCACTAGAACCATTTCTTTAAGGTACAAAGCGTTACAAGAAAACGCGAAATAAATATGTTGTTACAGAAGTAAATTTACAGGCAACAGCCAAATGCAACACACCATAAAAAACCTTCCATTACATCAGTATTAATCAACTCTAAAGTAAGACAATTACACGTTACTCCGCGCATTCCTAGGGTTACAATAAAGCATACTAAAACAATAAAATTCCAGTAATAAATTAATTAGCTCTTGCCATTGCTATATACAATTTAATGTACACAGTTGCAAGGTTAATAAAAACGTATTACGGCAAACCAAGACTAGAGTGAAATTTTTTCCCACGTAAATCTACACATTTAAAATTCGGTCCTGCGTACACTCGCACGCTTTTGCAACGAACTGTAACATGGGGTGTACTGCCCAGCTTAGGCCATCCAATTGAAAACATCAGTCATCAAAAGAGTAATAACAAATCCAAAAAAAAAGGTCACACAATTACAAAGGCAATTACGTAGAGATACGGAAATTTCGCCATGATTGGACAGCAGTTATTTGGACACGCCCCTCTACGACCGTGAGCCAACGAGGCCCAGCTAGGAGAGAAGTAAGCGAATCAGCTAGTGCCAATTAACAAGGATAAAACTGTTCTCACTAAGAAATCAACCAATGGATAAGCAAACATCGGTTTTACACATCTATGACTTTGAATTCTACCCTGAGGCCAGACGAATTCGCGAAATTTCCGGATCTCTAGCAATTAGTTAGTCAAAACTGCAACTAAAAAGCCTCGCGAAAACGGTATACAAACTGGTGAGTGTACACTGCTACTTCGCCTGCCCTCGTTAAAACTTCGCTTATCCTCGTTAAGACAATTAGCCTGCTAGATGTTACATCAAGTAGCCTGCACACTACCGGCCCTTGCACTGACTCTTGTTTTGAAAAAAATCAATCAATTACCTGTCCAGAATTCCAAACTAGAGTTATCAAACGTCGTTGACACACGTAAGTCTGAAATACGTTGCAGACAACTAATATATTACGAGACCAGATTGTATGTTAAAATAATCAAATTAAAGTCGCTGGTAGACTGGACGAGTCCCCATTAGACCTCTATCTCTGGTAAAAAAAAACAGCACAATGTCAAAATAACTCCAATAGAAAAAGAGGTTCGACGACATTATTCCATACAGAAATTTTGACGTGCGATCAGAAACAGAGTTTTGAATAAGGAGAGCACGTACTTGCAGCCTACGAACCCAGGAACACTCAAGGTTCAAAACAATGTTGAAAACCATAAACACGTGCTATCTCGTCGGGTGCTACCAGAATCAGAAGCTAACAAAACTGGTGACAACCAAATGTACAACTCCGTACCATTTCGGTGGCGATCAAAGTGGGGGAAAAGAATTGTCCTGCGCCGGCAGTGTAACGGCAAGGACCGGAAGTAGATTCAAATGTCAGATGAGCAACATTTACTGCCAGCTTAAACTTATTAATTGAAATAGTTCAAGTGCTTCATGCGTGTGAAGTGCATTTCAATAAACATTGTTTACATTTTTATTTAATCACATGTTTGAATTCAATAATTTTTTTTTGTGTGAGAAGGTTCTCAAGACTTAAGCACAGTATAAATAGATAAATTTTAACTCGATACCTCCTTTGCATTTATTGTTCTGCCACAAATATATTCAACAAATATATACTAAGTGTTATATCACGAGTTTAAAATGTTGCTCAATTGATGGCTATAACGAAGGCTTGCATGCACTTTTACCCCTTTGATATTACACTAAGTTAATATCTGTTGGAAATATTTGTAGCATAAAAATAAGGGAAACGAGTATTGAGTAAAATTTTATAAATAGTTCTTAAATAAAAGTAATGATGAAAAACGAATAAAAAAAATCATGATGAAAATGCAGTAAATTTACGTACTTTTCAATGAAGACTTGACCTGAAATAAACGAAGAGATGTTCGTATTTTTCAGGTAACTGTAAGGTCTTGTGTGCATCCAGTGGGTCGTCCGTGTAGTCCCACCCAGTAGCTGCCTGCACGCCATTGGCTAGTGGTCGCCGCGCGACGCAAAACTGTGGTGTCGGCGAGGTGCCGGGGGAGTCGGGAGGAGGCGGCCACTGGGAGAGGACGGACTTATGCTCATGACGCCTCGCTCGCGGGTGGACCCACAGTCGCGCGACACGCGGTGTTTATGTTTAGGAGCAATCCTAATAAATGGGTTCAAAAGTACGTAATGCGCGTTATTATTAACTCGCCTTCGGTTCCCGATAAATGGCACACCCCCCCTCCCCTTGTCTGTTGGGGGCGGGCGGTACACCAGGGGCGGTAGGACCCGTCAACGGCAGCGAAGATCAGCCGTTACATAACTAAATTTTCGTTGAAACTACGCCGTATTCTGACTTCCCATTTCCGTGTTTCGTTGTAAACAAGGTAAACAGGCTAACATAAGTAAGAAGTCTGTTCATGCTGTTGACTAAACGATTTTTTGGCTGTTTTTGTTGGCATAATAAGAATACTCTTGTGGATTCTTGCCAAATGTAAGTGAAATCAGTACCGATGAATTTACTAAGCGAAACGCGAATTTAAGAAGATCCTTGGATAATTTGTAACCAGTGTTTTTTCCCCGTAAATTTGAGGTAATTTATTTAACAGTATGTGAGACCGATATTGTCTACTTCGGAAAACGGACTGTGATCAACAGTGAGCATTCCGATTGTCCTGCCGTGTTTATGCAAAAAAGAAAAAAAAACCGTATCTGGGCGTTTTTATGCAAACAAGTTATCGTATTTCTCCGCCAGTAAAAAAAAAAGAAAGAATGGTTCTTGCGTTGGAGGAGAAGCGACTAATGGCGAGTAGTTCGAGAGCCATTGTTCGGATTTAACGCGCGCCAACTTAACGCTTCACGAATGCAACAAAAAGCACTTACGTCACCAAGCTCCGGCTCGCATGGGCTCTCGCAGTGACGCGTGTCGCTGAAGTCTGTGTGTCTGCAGACTTCAGCCACATGAAGTAAGTTAAGTTGAAGCAAGCAACATTATATGTGCACGTAAAACTACGGCCGCGATGGACGGAGCATGAATAAAAAAAAGATACGTACACATGAATAAATGAAGGTAAGGACGACAAATATGATCTTGGTGTTTCCGAGTCTGGCAAACGAGCCAACGAAACCATGTGCGAACATTACTAGTGATTGTGTGTTATCGCAAGGAAATATAATTTGTTTTATATGCCTCAACACGTTTGCTTATGTCTATAAAATATATTACCTAAGTAGCTCCGTTTGTAAAAACTAGCTCGTAAGGCTCTTGAATGAGCTAATGAGGACGCAAACGTTGCGTCAAATAAAGTCAGTGATTTTTCTGAAAATATCTCAGTCATGTCAGAAATATTTGTTCCAATCACAACAGTAAAAGTTACAATGTTTAGTTTGCCAAAAACATTTTCGCTGTAAATGATCATTTGTACCTTCTCTCAGCCAGTCTTTTTTGCCACGTGGTCAGTGCAGAACTGAAAAGTCATAATTTGTAAGAAGCTAAGGTGAATCATACTCAGACATATTGGTTCAGTTTTTTTGTTATAATTTTAGTCTTGAAGTTTATATCCCTATGAATTGCAAACAAAATTGCAGGAATAATAACGTTCCACACTTTTCCTCGCAATTGTAGTCACCAGGCTCCGGCATATAACACGTGATCGGCTGTAGTTTATGTAATTGCCAGACTCGCCACGAATGTTGATTTCTATGAGGGTTCAAAGCTAAGGCCCGTGGATTGCGGTCCGTAAAATAAATAATAGCTCCAGTACTGCATGCTAGGGAATTTTTTTTTTTTAAATAAGATAGCAGGGTATGATCCCCTTTTTAAAATAACTTTTTTTTTGGTTCAGGTAGTAGAAACATCAAGCGCACAGTCATCCCCGGAATGTTGGTCGCTCTTGTGTTAGGTAACGTCTTCAGGTCGCTTTCCACCGGGGAACGGAGGTGTTTGTGCCGGAGTGGCCTTTCTCCCGCGCTTGAGGAGGGGTGGGTCCCGCCGGTTTCTACGCACACAGAAAGTCCTCGGCACCGTCGCCGGAGCGTGCCGTGGTGTGCGGGCCTCGCCCGCCGGCGGAGTCTCCGAGCTCCTGGAGCGCAGCAGCTAGCTGCAGTCTGCGTCACGCAGCTGCTCAGCGGGCAGGCAGGGGCTGCGGGATCCGTCCCGCGGAATGAGTGGCCTATGGATCGCCTAGCGCCGGATCGCACCTCTCGGCAGTTTCTTTCCTAGTGGTTGTTTGCGGTTTTACTCGAAAACCAGGGCGCTCCAGAAAAAAATTCAGGTCCAACTCGGTGGTGGTTCTGCATGGTATCCTTTGTAGTTAGGCCTCTTCGACGTTCTTCACAAACACTGTTGCGCTTTTCCTGGGTAGGCGTGGCACCACGTGGCCGGGTGGGCGTTGCCGGGAGCCACGTGGAGGGAATCCGCAGGTGGTTGTTGACGTCACGTGGAGGCTGTGTGGATGGTTCTAATTTAGGACTCTAGAGAGCGTTAGTGTCGCGCGCGCAGGAATTATTTTTACAAGTACAAAAATGGGATGGCGGGCGGCGGGGATTCGATCCGTCATCTCTGGATTGGTAGTCCGCGATGCTAAACACACGACCACGAGACCATCTTGGAAAAATAATTTCAGATGTTCTATATATGCTTAAAAAAATTTGTGTTGTGTAATTTTTTAAAAAAGGGATGTAGTCCGCAATGTTTATATTCTTTATAGTGGTTTCGACGTTCTTCACAAACACTGTTGACAGGACAACAGTGGCAGAAGGATATTTAGACCATTGATATTACTTTTAAGGACTGTCAAATTCGAAAAAAAAAATCATGACTGGTAAATTTCGCGGGTTCAGTGACCATCAGGATGGACTCCACAGTTCTACGTAGTCTCGGGCAAATGTCACCCACTCATTGTCTGCTGTCTTTGTGAGACGTCCCAACATAGTAGATTTGATATATCTTTGTTTAAGTGTTTCGCATTTTTCCTGAGTCCTCGAGATGATTTGTCAGCCAACAGCAGAAGCAACACTAAGGTTTATCTATTTTAATTCTAGCCCGTCGCGAAATGAAACCGCGTAATTTTCAGGTCTCTGTTCATGACACACGCCATAGGTGGTCCTGATGGTCTGCGGTTGTTAGGGTCCTGGGAGGCCGACTCACCCCAGGTTGCGCGCAAAAGTTCTAAAAGTGCGGGGACGCTAAGGTCTACAATGTCTTGCGTATTGCACGCAACTTCGTCTCGATGCGCCAGGCCAGAACTGGCGTGCAATCTTCGCGTCGAACGCACTTCAATGGGACTTTATCATTTAAATTTATTGGTTGTATTTCCACTCAATCCTATTAATTTTCCTTGTAAAAGTTTATTTTGGAGTGGTGACTACTATTTTATGCTGCAATCGCCTATACCACTTACAATACCGTGTTCAGAATTTTTATACCTAAAAATGCCCGTCCAAAAAATACACGCTAATGATGAAACTGTGAAACGAAAATTGTATAGACATGTGCAGTGGCTCTTAAATTCAATTCGTAATCAGACATAAGAAATCTGGAATGGTTAGTAAATGGTGCGTTAACACCTGGAGTTCCGCACGCTGTTGGTGACCCAGCCAGGCGGTCATCTAAACAAACCATACGTCAACTCTTACCATGCATACCCCCGACACGTTGTATCAGTGGATATAGCTTCTGGCTGCTGAGCCAGAAGTAATACAATTTATTGGACATACACCATTGCAGTTTTGTACAGTTAGTCATGAAAAAAATCAAATATCTCAAATTACGAATCAAGAATGAAAAAAAAAAAAGAAAACCCACAAGAAACAAGCCTAAATCTGCTGATGTCAAACAGATAAACCCATCGATGAACCTAAACAGGTATTATGGACAGCACAACAACGGCAGCACAGACGAACACATTCAAAATTAAATATCAGACAGCACAAGCATTCCGTGGAAGGAATTTAGTCATGAAAAAAAAAAAGCACAGACTAATACAGTGGTCTAACAATGATGAGACAGTTTCAACAATAACATTAAATTCAGGTACCTATACAAAAAAAATTTGACAACGCAAAAAAAAATAAACGAAAACAACGATGAAGATAAACATATATTATACACAACACAGCGACGATAAAACTAACGAACACAGTAGGTATCATACGACAAAACAGTTGAGACGTTTCGGGAACTGGCATCAGTTCCCATCATCAGGCACAAACAGTGGTGTATGTCCAAGAAATTGTATTAAATTAAAATTCCCCATTGCATGAATTATTTAAAGAACGAGCCATAATTACTGGTGGAACATTTTCCTTCCCGGATCCAGGACTGGGTGTTGTGTTGTCGGCTTCGCTGCCACTCTGCTGAAGACAGTGGCGAACCGGTGCAGTATCATCTACGCTAGTTCACCCCAGGCACGCCGTGGTCACCCCGCGGCGATGAGCGAGGAACACAACCAGCCTTCGGTCGATCTACCCAACGTCATCACGCACAGATCATTTCTACACGCGCTCTCAACACGACTAAAAACAACGCGCGAGATATGTTTATATTGATCCCATTGAGTTTAGATTGGCATTAGTATGTATATATTTTATTTCTATATGCTTTCTTAAACTGTCCAAAAAATTGTCACTTTAGTGCAGTTTAATGTCAGTTATTAACTTAAAATTTTACTGCGTTACAAATTGGGAACACTAAATCTATTGCTCTTTTACTATGCGCAGGAGCCTTTGTCAATGCGCAGAAGAAGCCTTTGCGTGATAATTTTGAATCCCACACGACCTCATCATTCAGTTAACTGCACGGTCTGGCTCTGTGCACGAGATCTGGAACATAAGGGCGACACTGACTTGCACTTTGCATTTCCTTGTGCCTCTACGCACAAGGAATTGAACTTGCGTGCAGTCTTTCTGTTGTGCAGTGAGCATTTATAGGTAGGGACTGAAAAAAATTTGGTGAGTTCATTTCGCGATAGGTTAAAATCCAAATCCATATACCTTTGTGCTGCTTCTATTGATGGCTTACAGTTGGTATGGAGGACTCAGGACCAATGAGAAACTCTCACCCAAAGAAGTGTGGAATCACATTATTATTTGATTATGAACACTGCCCAATCTTACTAGATTTATTTACTCTGGAAATATTTTCAAGTTATTCAAATTGGCAGTTAAATCAGTTCCATTGCAATTTTTGCAGCCTTCCCTGCTGAGACGAGTCAGCAGCCAATGAACAGGCGATGTTTGCTCGAATATGTAGGAGACTGTGGAGTCTATTCTAGAGGTCACTGAAACCTTGAAAATTTACAGTCCCTAACTATACCACATTTGAGCGCCGACTATCACTTTAAATAGCGTAAACATAAAGTGAAAATTTCCAGTCTATAACTATAGCACTTTTGAGCGGTGACCATAACTTTAAATAGCGTAAACATGAAAAAGTATGTAATTCGAGTCATTACATTATGATTTTACTTATACTATAGCAACGGTTATTTCGCGGGCTGAGAATAGTTGTTGCTGCTTAGTACTAGTTTAATTTGAGTGAGATTATCCTAAAGTCGCTTTTTCATTTTTCAGCGTTCAGACCTGCGCTGTTAAATTTCGCCCTGAAGGACAATTTTGAAACCTGAGTAGGAGTTACAAACAAAAATAATTGTTCACTGGAGTGACTGGCGTTTCAGCAGGTTTTCGAGATGCGTGCGTGCAACATAAAGCTGTGTTACTTTATAAATAATTACTTAACTAATTGCCACAATGACCCGCTAACAGTGCATAATGTTTCCTACCACTCAATACAAAATTAATCCTTTATATTGAAAAATCACGTATTGCAGTCTCCGTATTGTTGAAAACTATTATAACAAACAACAAAAATTTGGTATGTTCTGCCGAAGTGCTGTAATATTTACATTTGAAATAAAATATAATAAAAATGGTGTTTGGCCTTGGTGGCTAGCATCACACCTGGACTACAACAGCAGTTCTGTTCTCTAGCAGTACCTCAGAGCGCAGTATCACTCTTTGCATCAGGGGTTATGTGGCTTTAACGGACGTTTCACCAGCGATTTATGAGGCGATTGTTATCACCGTATAGCGTATGGCTGCCTTTATAGCCTTTGAAGACATCAGCGCGTCGTTGAAAACACTTCTTTTTTCCTTCTATGTTACTGCCACAAAAATCCGACGAGATGTCGTCGAGGAATTATTACTTTATTTATTTATGTTTTTTTTATTTTTGTTTTTGAATTTTAAATAAGAGAGAAGCCTCACCGTTCATGCTGGCGGTCTTCTAAATTTTCACACGCTGTTTCTCCTATGGAAAAAAAAAAACACAATATCACCAAATAACAGTTGGACATTTTATTTCGCGGAACTAGAAAAAAATACGTAATTTCACTTCAAAACAATCGCAAGGCAGTTATTTTGTCTTGGTCGCAACCCGATACAAGTCCATCCACGTTGGAGCCATCGCTTCCTCAGGCTGTCGCAGGGGTCTTTGTGAAGGGAGGGGTCCATTCTATTATCTACTTTTTAGTTTACGTGGCTAACTTTACAGTGAAATTCCGAAGAAAGATGATTGTTACACCAAAATATTAAAGTAGACCTTCAGAATTTAATCTTGTACTTGGGGAAAAAAATTGACCATTTTGTTTTTAATAATGTTTTAATAATATGTTTTTGCATCAAGTTTTGGATGATTTCATAAAAAGGTCATATATAAGACAAGATTATCTTATCAAAACCATGAAAAACATGTCAAGTTTACATTTAAAAAAAGTACTCCTTTTTCCGTTTCCTTGCACATTGTCTAATTCCGAACGTATAGTGTTTTGTGTGTAGACATAAATGATAAGCCGGTTAATCTTTCTTTCTTAGGCTCGTCCCTTAAATGAACCATATTATAGAGAGTCGATGGTCTTGCTTGGTCCGGAAAGTGATGAGTTGAGATGACATCCATGTCATTTATTAGATGTATTTATTAATCAGTTCTCTTCCGTAGTTAACTTGCTGTAGTTTCATTGTTCTGTTATTTTGTTTCACTTTATTCTAAAAAAAAAGAAAACGGGGAGGGGGTGGTCCCCACGGACCACGTCACTGCTACACGTCTAGTTTATATTGTTTTACCTACGTTAATGTACTTGTATTGTGTACTATTCACTACAGATAATTTTAAACCACAAAATTTTAAATACTTGCTTTTACGAGATACAATTATTTTATTTATTAAATTATTTAATTTTCTTCTGTAGATAGCACGCGTATGAAAGCAGACATTCCTCTGAAAAGTGTCATAGGGACAAAACATATTACTAGCAGTCGACTAGCTCGAAAATCAGACGACTGTATGATTGAGTCGTAAAGTACCCCGAAATTGAAGTAGAAAGGTGTTGATATTAGAGAAAGTAAACGGAGGAAAGTTTATGTCAAACAAGGGTTTTATAGAGATGAGTGTTTTACTGCCAATTAGCAGCTATTTGTTTCTTGCATGCCTTTCGGCAATAGTTGGATGAAACCAACAAAAAAAATTATATTATAAAATAATGTTACCAGGCTTAACATAAATTAATGTTAAGTTATAACATCACAGGACCACTTTGTATGAAGGCTGCGTCTTAAGTCAGCTCGTCCACAGGGGGCATTTTTTGTTCACATAGAATTGATTTCTAACTGGTAATGTTTAAACTATTTTTTCGGCTTAAATGTTTTGTCAGAAGCAAAGTCATCAGAAACAGCGAAGTCATTGGAGACGGGTGGCGCACAATAGATCATACCAGAAATATTGAGGATGAAATAGTTCTTGACCTATATTAAGGAAGTGAATTTTGAGATCCTTGTGTGCAAAAATCATTTTTTACCCTTAAAAATATTAATTTGCTAATTAATTGCCAAAATGATCCTCTTATCCTTGATGTCGGTCCAACTGTTCCCCTGCGAATGAACTATCGATTGTATGTGCCCGGAGCGCCAACCAGAGGGATCCCGTGCGCTAGTACACGCATATCTTAGGAAAGAGAGAGAGAGAGAGAGAGAGAAAGAGAGAGAGAGAAAACACACACCACATGGCTGGGGACAGCGGATTAACTTCTCAGCGAGGACTCCCCGAGTTGTAGACCGCTCAGGACGCCGTTGTTAAAGGAATGATAAGGAGGTAGTGCAGTTCTGATTTAATTACACATAGCCTAAGCACGTCGTCAACTAGACCGTTTCTACGAGAGCCAAAGACTCATTCAATGCGCATCGTTTCTTAACGCGGTAACGGAGAATCGTATTGAGCGACTGATGCGCCGTCGGACGTAAGTGTGGGGCTACGTGAGCACGTAGAACAATCTACGTAAACAGTAGATACTAGACAGCGTCGCGTAGGGTGATAGTAACAGCAAATGTCTGTATATGTGAACACAGTAGGACGTTGGAACGTTGGTTGCAGCTTAGATGATTGACGTTCACAAGATTGCACAGTTACAAAAAAATGCGCTTCCCAGCGGATTTCCTGGTCGTTAAACCAAAAGGAAAAGATCACAGGCGTCGACGTGGGTCCAGGCCGCAGGCTGAAAGTCTCGCTAACAAGTCACACTTACAATTTAAACACGAACTACACGGCAATACTGAGCGTCAACGGTGTGATCTGTAGTTGCTATAGAGGGGTAACTGCTTCCGCTCTGAGGCCCGGGTGGAGCCGGTGATGACAGACTGTACACGGCCCGCCGCAAAGTCCCAGGTCGATGACTCGTGCAACTGAAGTTTGTTTGCACTTGCAGTCCGAAGGCATCCCCCCGCGCGGGCTTAACCAGAAGGCCTTGCGACTAGTCCACACTATGCGAGGTTGGGTCCACTCCTCGTGGCCCGAAATAGGACAACAATTTACGTAATAAGCAAAACGCGTCCCGGATGGACAAAATTGAAATTAATTACGTGGCCGGTTGTTTCGGTCCAGGCCGATGGAGGCCGACCACGTGATTAAAACGGATTAAGACACACTCTATTGCTGTTGTCGGTGATGGCGAGATGAAGGCTTCGTGGTGCGAAAGCTTCCGGCCTCGTCGTCGGGTGAGAGTCGCGCCACCAGGGGTTGCGTTCCCCGCCTGAAGTGGGTACACAGGGAGACGAACCAGACTACGATTTCAAACTTATTCTCACATTGAACAATTATTTGTTATTGAAAGATATATGACAATGGTTCAAAAATATTGTTTCATCATTAGTTTGTGATTAATTAACTCTGAAGTGGTTGGCGAAATGATACATAGACACTCAGGTCGATAGCCGCGCGGGTGGCTATCGATACGTTGGTGGTGGGTACCGTTCGCGGAACTTTGATGCACTGCGCGCGTTCCGGTCGCAAGCTACGACGCGCACACGCCCCTGTGAGGCAACGAAAGGGCATAACGGCCTGTGTGAGCAGAGGGAGTACTAAACTGATTTCGTCTTACTAAGCAATACCGTACTGTATTAAACACAAGTAATTTGTTATGTTCTGCATAATAGTTGCAAAATTTAAATTCCGTATTCATTAAAGTAAAATGAAGTTTCGGCCTTGGTTGCGGTGATTTGGGGGGAAACGTGGGAAACCTAAACCAGAATGGCCGGACCTAGATTCGAACCAGCGTCGTCAGGAATGCGAGTCTAATGCCGTACCACTGCATTGCTTTGTTCCGTCTCTGACTTGTGATGACTTAACTCGGAATATGTGTTGGTGAGGTGGAACACAAGTGCCCTAGCTGGAGAGCGCTCTTAAAAATGAGGGATATAAATTAAAAGACATCTTGCATTCAATGTTGTAGAGCAACACAATTTTTAAATTGTTTATTGTTGATAATTTGTCTTTGCGTCGGTAGACAGCAAACATTAAAAGATTTTTCTAAACTGTATAATGATATCGACGGGTATTGGCAGTCGTATTATATTTGTAATGAAGTCAATAATATTAAATGCCAATGACTTCTCAAGATAAACTATTGGTAGCAGCCAGTCACTGCTGAATTCAGCTTTCCTTTATCATCTGTCTCACTGACGTCACTCAACAGGTTACACCTGACTGCGGCTCTTTTTCTTGAACAAATGTTTTCACAGTATGTCAAAGGAGAACATATTTTTATAAACAACCAGTGGAATATATAAAAACCAAAGTGTAAAATTAAATATATAAATATATTTTGTTACATACTGGAAATTTATATACCTACTATGGTTTACTCTTAAGGTTTTAAAATTTTTATTTGTAAAATGTTTTTAAAACTATTTCTATTGTTTTGTTTTCAAATTATTGTGAAAATATACTACTTCTACTTTTTAAGTTCTTATCTTTACATAATTGTTTTGAGAAAAACTGTTGTGGGAAAGGAGCTCTTTATTTTAATTATTTAATTAAATTAAAATATGAGAAATATTTTTCTAGGACTGACGTGTCTTGGAAAATAATATATGTAGAAGGAAAGTATATGTCAGGTTCTGCCACAGAGGCAAAGTACAAAAAATTCCACATGTTTTTGTACTCTAACGAGCGTAAATAATTGCATTACAACTGCAGAGTAAAAAATGTTTGCACACGGAAGCCATCTTAATTGAAAACGCAGCATTTTTTAATACCACTTCACACCAATTAAGACTTGTGTGAAATATTACCTTATACTCGAGGAAATAAAAGAATATTCTTTCCTGTATCTGATGCTGCAGAACAAACAACTTTTTTTTATGGTAGCGTGTTCAAAAGAATGCGTTACTGCTGGAGGAATGAAAATAGTTGTAAGTATATTTCTTCATCTCACGGTTGGTAAAAAATTATTCTCGTGGTAGTTTTTATAGTCAAGTCATGCATAACTTCCGGGTTGTTGGGGGAGGGGTGGGGGGTGAGCGAGTGTTTCAGTATTCGCCATAGATGTGTAACATATAACTTTGGTAACGAGCAAATTCATGTGTTCTCATGTTGCAAATACACTTATAAAACGAAACTCGGATACGAAATTCAACGTAGCATTCTATAAAATAATGCCGAGCGTGATAAATATACGCAGATTGTGTTTCCAACTACATTTATGAACGCGATTCACACGTAGTTTCAGCATCCGCCGCTATAACTCGCTGCCGGATCAGCTACGTACACTAGCGAATCATTTTATTAGCAGACCTAAATATTAAACTATGTATATAAAATGAATCCGATAACAGTGAAAAAAAAAACTTTTAAATATAGTAAACTCTAGCTTTGCACCTAATTTTTGACAAGGAATTTTATAATGAAATATTGCCTAACTTGTTTAATTTCACTTAACAGTTAATATTATAAAGTTTCCCTTTGGCTTTGTGATCTTTGATTCGTGCCATCCACCACAGTCACGATATTACTCCTGCCAAATACCATTCACCGAGAGTTAAGATGGTACACATAAAAATATTACTCGATGCCAAAATCCGTCTAAACAGTCAATTTGATTCCAAAAAATAAATCTGCCTTAGAAGGGTCGGCACGTGAACAAAGGCAGCTTATGGGTAGCTCCTGACTCGCCAATCAGTCGCGGCATCTGTGGATCCCCACGTCTCAGTGGCGCCACACGAGCGGCGCAGAGCCGTCTACACGGGCCACTTTCGGTACTGCTGCTCCGACGCTTTCAGATACTTGGCACGCGCGGATTGTTTTCTAGCGGCTTCTTTGGTTCAACAACTTGGGATTCAAGTTCTGAACAGTGGCGTAGCCAGGATTTGTGTATGGGGGTTGTTAGAAGCATGACCCCCCCCCCCCCCCGGGTATTAAAGCGGGGGGTCCGGGTATCCTCCCCCGGAAAAATTTGGATTTTAAGGTGTAAAATAGTGCTATTTTAGCAGTTTTCGGTTCTTAAATTCAAACCAATATTGTGATGGTAAAAATTTTATTAATTTTAATATGAAATTTGTTTGAGTGATGAACAAGAAATTAATTAAAGATTTGGTGCTAAGGGGGGGTTTCAACCCCTAACCCCCCCCCCCCCCTGGCTACGCCCCTCGTTCTGAAGCCTACATCAAATCATATTCTACGAGTGGAAGATATGATAAATTCTCGTCCCATTTATTGTTGACATGGATGCCGCTAGAAAGAGAAAAACAGGTAGCCTATATGAAAATTTATGTATGTGTATTTTAAAGCATAACGTTAAAATATATAAATATATTCATGAAGAAATTCTCAACTATTTGTATGAATAGAAATTGTTAGATGATTATTACAAAGTATGTTAAAACATACATTTTTACAATAATTCGCACCACCGTGTTTTGCCTTACACGTTGACTATTTAGTCACTATTAAAGAACACCGTGTAGGTCTAACTGCTACTAAAGTTAGTACTCAGCAGCTTCTTGTGCTGTCTGATATTTAGAGGTTGAACATTTTTTGTCCGTGCTATCGTCTTTGTGTTGTCCATAATACTTGTTTAGTTTCATCGTTGGTTCCGTTTGTCCGGCATCAGCTAATTCAGTCTTGTTTTCTGTGAATTTTTATCTTAATATTTTTTTTCGGAACTTTAGCTATGACAAACAGTGCAAAACTGCAATGGCGTATGTCCGAAAAAAAACTGCATTAAATAAAAATTCTTCATTGCACGAATCATTGAAAAAATCAAACATGCTATACTTTTGGGGGAAAACATTTTATTTGCATGACTTGTGCGGCAAACATTTTTAATCGGGTAACTAACTATAACTATTCACATTGTAAAAAAAAATTGCTATCTTAGCAAGTTATTAACCATCTTTTAAAGTTATTTGTTAAGTTAACAGATTAACTTTTTTTTAACTGTATGAATAGTAATATTTACCTGATTAAAAAGGTTTTGCCGCGTAAGACTTCCAAACATTTTACCCCCCATAATCAGAGAATTTTGAGTTAATTTTTAAGTGTTATTAATAATACGGTTATTAATGATTGCATAGTAAACATTTTTGGTTGCAATACCTAATAATTTGGTGTAGGATAGGGATTTAAAAAAATTTGAAAAAAAAAAAAAAAAGCTTTTAACTCGAATATGTGCGATACTTTGATTTTTCTATTATAACCGTAATATACTGCCCTATAAACTGTTCTCGGCTTGACGTCGAGTTATGGGACAGCCTGTATATACACAATCATGCCTGACAAATAAAATTTTGTGTTAACGATGGTTTTAGTGTCCACGCACCGTAAAACGAATAATTAGGTAGATATTTCCCGGAATTCGCTACACGGTAACGACTGCAATTGGTATTATTCCAACTAAATCTAGCTGGAAGTGAAACACGTTAGGACAAGATGCTCACACACACACACACGCGCGCGCTGTGCTGACCTCTTGCGCAACGACGGAACACGCTCAGCTTATTCGGGTCGCTTTCTCTGCGGCCTGGACGCATAGACAGGCCCGCGGGTTCGTCAGCCGCCGCGACGACGCTTTGCCATTGGATAATTGTTACGTCGGCGGTCCAACCTTGGCCACCTGTTGGGACACACCTGCGAACCAACACTAATCACGCGCCTCTCCCGTCCTCATTCCAGCAACTTATCGTCGTTTCTCAATACCTGCAGCATCCATCTTCCCATCAGTGCGGCGTTCATTCTGGTTTTAAATCATCGTGCAATTACTTTTATAATTACATCACAGATTGCGAGCAGGTTTATCCTTGTAAGGCAACACTTTGGGCTAGTGACTAGTGCGGTTGTTTAGGTGACCTACAAAACAAAGCCGCGAAACAAAATTTGATAATAAGCAGAAATGATTTCCATAATGGTTTCGGCCTTATTAAAAAAAAAGTATAGAAAGTTATTTTTTCCCCAATTTCAACATATTTGTTTGGAAATTTGCTAGATAACTGACTTGTATTCCGGAGATGATAGGCCGAATGCTCTGGACGTGTGCTGCTTTGTGCTTCAGTATTTGTTTCTTGTTTTCCCTGTCCCATAGATAAACTCTCTTACTCATACCTACGTGTATAAAAAAAGAGGGGGGAAATTTAATTGTATTGTTTATCTAATATAAAGCTTTCTCGCCCATTCTTGTGCGTAAAAAGGCATCGTAATCATTTCCACGATGTATATTATTTGTAAATAACATTTCGATTATATTTAGGACAGTATAAAAGGGCATGTAAAAAGGTTTTCTTGTTAGAGAACACTATTTATGGACAACTAGTGCAAGTAATGTATAGATAGTCCGTCCACTTGGTCTAGTAGCTAGTGTGTCTGTTTGGTAGGCAGAGGGGCCCGGGTTCGATTCCCAGCCGGGTAGGGCATTTTTCAAACTAGGCTATGAGAGCACAGCTTGCACTTGTTTTGAATGGCCGATTTTACTACTACATCGAGCTACTGGTATGTGACTCACTCTTGCTAACCGCCCTGTGTACTCGCTCGCCCCAACTCGCTATCACTTACACGCCTTGTCACCTTCACCAGAGAGTCATTTAACATATCCTCAGCTGTTTTCTGAAGTACTTACGACAACAGATACCGCAGTGCGAGTTTTCAGGTTTTACTCGCTCGGCGAGTAGACTTACAACGAGTACATTGATGCTCTCATCCGACGAGTTACCTTTTCTTGAAGACTGTCTCTGTCTGGTTCACTTCGTCCGGTGCTAAGTCCGCCTGAACTTGGTGTGTAAATGGCACATACCGCTTTTCAAGCTAAGTCCTTGTCATCGGCTGGATGTAGACTCGTACAGCACGACGTAGTCCAAGCGACCGGCTGTCGGGGCGGCGTAGTCCAGGGATGTTAGACAGTGGCTCAACGAACCTGGTACAGATGTCACTAAAAGCTGGTATCTGAAGAAAAAAAACTGGTACACTCCAAGATCTTACACTGACAAAGATCCTGTAGGTTTTGTTTCATAGATTATATATATATATATATATATATATAATGATATTTATATAAACTGCTTTAATACGATACATACTATGGAAACATAAAAGGTTACACAATTGTCAACAAATAAAGTATGATAAGGTTGGTAACCTATTTTTTATTCAATCCGCACGCCATGACGGCAATACGGCATGGCGCTGTGATCAATTTCTACAGAACTAGCTTCTGAAATTATAAGATGGCCATAAAAACTTTAGCACCTAGTATGCATGGTTTCAATTAAATTAGCACTTAAAAATTTCTCTTAAAATGCAGTTTTATTAAACGTATACAGATGGAATTATTAAAACGCAACTATTCGAATTATTCGTCCACGCCTAATGTTAATTGTTAATGCATGGCGCATCGCGTATGGTCGATGTTCAAAGTTGGTATTTCTGCATACCAGCACAATTTATACTTGGTACATGGTACAAGACCCTGAAAAATGGTATGTGTACCAACAAGTTGGTACGTCTAACATCCCTGGCGTAGTCACGCGGTGGGCCGTAGCTTCTGGGTGGCTTCTCTGTAGGTGGCTAGTCGTCAACTGCTGGTAGGTGACTGCCTTCCCCCCCCCCCTTCCCAAGCTGCCCCAACGAACTTCGCCATCGAGAACTGGCGAGAACAATCTTCCGAAGTCTCGCTCGGAAGAGATCGGGAGTCACGTGGTCGTCGGTTTCCGGCCACGAGGTCTGACGTGGAACAATGCTGGGAAGCCTAACCACTCAGTAATGAACTGAACAACGTGTTCGGCGGGTAAGTTTGCTTACGGGCGACAAGACACGATCTCGTCCGGGAGGAAAATAAAGGGTGTTGCAGGACACAAATAACCACCTGTGTAACAATTTACTCAAATGTTTGTTTACGAGATGGAAATTTTTCACGCAAGCGACCGCAACAAAGAACACTCGCGTGACCTGTAATCGCTTTAAGACAGAATTTTTGAGGAAACAGAGCTATCCTGGCGAGTTTACAGGAATATCTCTTAAGCTGACGGTGACGTCGAGAGGGAGACGTGCGGGGACGAGTCCCGAGTCCGGGCGGTCGTCGCTCAGAGGCGCGCCTCGACGGGACACTTCCCTGACCTCCCGCCGCGCCGCCCGGAAGCGGCGGCCGGGTTCCGGGCGCGACTCTTGCGCAACCGCTCCGGAGCCCGGTCTGGTGCGACCGCTTCCTCCACCTGGGAAAAAAAAACATTCGTCCAATGGCCGTATCTGTTACATAAGGAAGCTGGGAATTATTGATGATTATTTCTATTCCGGAAGTATTTCCGTGTTAGTTATGAAACTATCTGATGTTATTAAATCCCGGGGGGGGGGGGGGGAGGGGGGGGGAGGCTTTCGACTTCAAACACGGATGCCTTTGAAGCTTGATTTTTGAGTCATAATTGATTCATTGTTTTTTTTTTTTTTTTTTTTTTTAAGCTTACGATCGTTTTACCATCGAACTTGCGGTGTTGTTTCCGCCAATACAGGAGCTGCGCATGTGAAAAAGACACCGTCGCACTGTGTATCGCTGAATTCCCGCGGGGTTAGCGTACTGTGGTCGAGCAGGTTGGCAGGCCTGCAAGACGCGCCAAGCTCACGTTCTTTTCAGTGGTCGGAAAAGGGCTGGAGTGACAGCTGGTCCATTAAATGTTCTGAACTTGGTTACAGGCTAGATACGTTAAAACATGTGTCAAATCTTTTCTTAATTAAGCTCGGTGACTAAAAATACTAAAGATTTAGGGTTAAATATAAATGAAACTTTCACATTCTTTTAAAATACTATTTTTATTTTTCCTTGGTAAATTAACATGACGATAAAATCCAAAACACTTTTTTTTTGTTTTAATTTTTTATGTGGCCTGTCAATCTAATCATCTTAACTGTTATTAGAAAATGTAACTATTAAGCTTACGGAGGAAATAGTAACTATTTCGTGTGTGTGTGTGTGTTTGAGGGGAGAGAGGGGATTAGTCAAAGCTTTATGGATATATTATTTGAAATCGCATTTTGGAGTGTTTGGGCTCTAATCTTGGTCCGGCATTCCGATTTATGTTTCCCATGATTTCTTGAAATCACTCCAAGCAACCTTAAGCCATGGCCGAGTCCTTTCCTTATGTAACTAAATTATTTACTGTTTATCAGAGTATGATGTTATCTTTGTCGACTAATATCACTCATTTGTTGTGTGTGCCACTTCCTCGGGCACTCATTGGTGAACTATGCTTTCTCGCACTGCTGGCTGGTCGCACCACTTTGCTGGCGCATTCCATGACTGTGGCAGTTCGACGAACGTGACGGACGTTGCCGTGAGTTCGTGTCTTGAAGTACCGCGCTTTCTTCACCCATTCATTCCGTCAGTGGTCCAATACGATCTCCTTAATACTCATCGTCTGAAATGACCCAGTGTTGACGAGTTGTTGAGCCCTAATCCATTGATTTATACATTTATTGATTCATTTAACAACACCAGTCAATGATTTAAAGTTTGAGACTAGCATGTTCGAATGAAGATATTTGAACAATCTAGCATTGTCATCTATCTTCCCGAAGAGGAGAGGTGGTCACTATTTCAAATGCAATGTGTCGGTATTGTGCGTCTCCACGCCGTGTGTGCTGACGGGGATCCCTACTTGACGTGCAGAGTCGCAACTCGTAACTTATAAAATCATAGCTTAGAACTTTCTCAACTTAGAACCATACAACTTATGACTGCAATAGCTTCAAAACTTACGACTTATAACAATCACACAGGTAGAATTATCACAAGTAAGAACACCATAACCTAGAACTGGCATTATTTAGAATATTCATTACTTTGTGTTTCAAAGCTAAGGCTCGGTCTTACGCGTCATATGATTTTTTTTTTTCGTTATTACTTTTGAGGGTTATTTTTTTAAATTTTTAACTCTATGCCTCCCTTGTATTTGTTAACGTCACCAATATTTTAAACATATATGAACTCAGTGTAAACAATGGGTGTAAAATGGCACAGAACTGATACTAATTACGAATACTTACCGGACGTTTTACATCCACTATATTACACGAAGTGAATATAGATTGAAAATATTTGTGACAGAACAATGAATACAAGGGAGGCATTGATCTGAAATTAAAAATAGTAGCCCTCAAATAAAAGTATTAAAAAAAAGGGTGTGTGTGGAGTCCTCGCTCGTCAGAAGTGAAACTTCTTGCTTATCATATTATTATGTATAGGAAACATAATTATTATTTTTGGCAAATGTGACAGATAAAAAAATACACGAAAGTGTGCTATTGCGCAAGTATGCAAGTATGGAAGTGCAAAGAATGCAAGTGTGCAATTATGCTGCGTCACTTCTATCTCTTCCCTCCCGTCTCCTCTTTACCGTACCCAACTTACTCCCCTCCTCTCCTGATTCCCCCACCACGTACCTAACCATTCCCCTCACGCGATCGTAATGGTCGTAACGCTCGACAAAGATCTTTGAATATATATACTGTATAGAAGTCGCCAGCCCAGGTTAAAATTTCTAATACGGTTTGAGGTAGTTGGTTAATTCACCGCCGCAATCGCCACCATCTCTAGGGCATCGACTTGTGGTGGTCTCTAGCGGACGAGTGTCGAACTATTCAAACACCCCTTCCCCACTCCCACCTTCCCACAAACATGCGTTGTCCTCCACCCACCCTCTACCCCACCTCTCATCCCTACAGTTTTGTAACGCACAAACTCCCGTTGAACGACCATGAGCTGCAGTGAATGTTGGGTGGGGTAGTGCATGGGAATGACAGCGGGCGACAGTGCTGCGCTCTAACGTGCAAATAACAACCTAAGACGATACAGGGCGTTACGGCAGCGCACTGCAGCGGTGAAGTTCCCAAGCTGCTCATCATAAGCTCCTGAAAAACGTAGAGAGTAAATCCTATCCACTCGCGACTTCTATACAGTATATATATTCAAAGACAAAGATGAAGCTCGGCGTGTGAGAGCGAGCCTCTAGGAATGTTGTCGATGTTGTCGCGTGTTGCAGGGCCACCACCAACCGCAAGCTGAAGGAGACCGTGGCCCTCGAGCTGAGCTTCGTCAACTCGAACCTGCAGCTGCTGAAGGAGCAGCTGGCCGAGCTCAACAGCTCCGTGGAGCTCTACCAGAACGACAGGTGAGCTGCGAGCGAGCACCCTCCCTCGGTCCGTGCGCAGGACTTGCGGTGCAGGGGGATTGGTCCGTTCGCTCAGTAATCTATATTAATAAATGTGCAAATGTCTGTTCGTTCAAAATCTTGAATCTACGAAAGTTCTTCACCGATTGCTTTGAAATTTTTTCACAACGTTGCATTCTAATAGACTTGTATATTATATACCTATGTCACACCTGTGAAAGGTAAAAATATAGCTAAAATATAGATATGTAAAAACATAGATTTTAAAAAATATATATATATAAATTGAGGAGTGAGATAAAAAGATATAAAGGGATATATAGCGAGATAAAGAAGGATAGAGAGTGATAGAGAATGAGACAGAGAGATGTTTTGTGTATGTGTACCTACTTTAAACAAATTACAAAAATAATTCATTGAATCGTTCCAACGCATTTGGGACATTAGCTAGTAATAACGATATAAAGGCAAATTTTCTAAACACTTCTCAGGACTACAAAAAAATCTGCTGTGAAATGCAAGAAAATAGTGATTATGGAGTGTACAATAGAATTCCAGTAATAATAATACTTCTTAGTTTAACTAACCTCAGCAAAAATTAATTTATATTAGTAGATGACAAAGCAAAATTTCACTCTTAATATGATGCTGAAGTATGGACGTAATCCTCATAAACTACCAACAAGTCATTGGATATGCAATGCAATTCATTTGAAGTTAAATTACACGCTGAATTGATGTTACATATAAAAAAAATTCTGGAAATGTTCAGCCAAAGTGTAAACATTAGGACATGTTTTAAATGTTTAATCTTATTATTGTTTCAGCTCCATAGGTGTGTTTTATCTGTAACTATGTTAAACTATCATTTTCATGTGTTTGAGTATTGTGTTTGCATATGTGGGACGACCTAAGGTTAATTCACAGCAGTTAATATGGTACGTATATTCGGATACATATTCGTCTTTACTGTATATCCTATTAAAGATTTGATATTCCGTTTCCTGCTGTGTTTAGCATCAGTGCACATTATAAAACAGTCTTCCAGTATTTTATCTGCCCGCCAAGTAGGAAGCCGAGGTTCTTCCGTCGTTCCTCCGGGCGTATTTGCTCGTTGTCCGGCGGAAGTAAGGGAATGGCATGAGGCGAGGAGGGGAGAATGGAAGGTTCTAAGCTTGGGTTCTACACGTTCAAGACGTCTCCCGTGTGAGGGTCGGTCCCTCTGATTCAGAGACCCCCGCACTGGGGACATGAACCTGCTTGGCGACCGCAAGTCTATGTAGCTTTGCTAGCAGATTATTCCGACCTTACGGCCGGCGTTCTCACGTTCCCCTCCAACATATGCGCCCTAATAGGGTAGGGTGGGAGTGACATTCCAGTTCGTTTTTATAAACATTCCAGAGCTTTTAAGAAGACAGAACTGTGAGGGATCGCTCCCTATTGTTGATCGGGAGGGTATTAGAGCTTCGGCACCGACCAGCGGCTGGGGCAGATTTGCTAGCAGTGCGAGTTGAGGAAGTCTGTTTTCTTCACACAGACCTAGGTAGTCGTAGTCGCTTCCATAGCACATCCGCGTCGTTCGATGTACGCCATCGCGTGTTTCAAGATGCCCGTCCCAGCAGAGCAGTTTTTACATATGTCGCCATGGGTGAGACCAACCCTTTATAGAAATTTTGCAGCCCAACCTGAAGGAGAGCATCGTTCCAGTCGTCTGTTCTACAGAGTCGTAGTTGTAGATATTGTTTTCTACGTAGCGAGTTGACGTCTATCCTGATCCGGTAAAGAACATCACCAGGGGTTCTGTAACACCAGAGCTTCGTCCACCCTATCCCTGAGTTACGCCGAGTATATTTATCCCCGTAAACCGTGTGCATATTTGAGGCTGATGCCTATTCTCAAGATGAACACAAACTTTATATTTGTTTCTCAATGGGTCGTCCTGCATGTAAGTAATAACTGTTCAAAGTTTACAGAGTATATAAGTAAGTAATATAACATTTTATTGCAATGTGTGTGTTTACTAACTTTATTCCTAGGCCAACATCCTAGGATATTTGAATACCTAAAAATCTATCGTAATTATTTTGCAGTATTGAAATGCAGAACACAAGTTTTAAAACTTAACTTGATTTATTTCAGTTAATTATTATTGTATATACTATCTCAAACCCATAACCGCATACATATGTGTATATGTATGTATATATGTACGTATATGTGAGAGAAAAGCGTTGATTATGAGTAGCTATTGTTAACAGCTTTATGAAATCGTGCAAATGTAGATACACACGTAATATTGGGATAAGTAAAACACAATATTTTGTATTTAAGGGTGTGAAGATTTTTTTTATTTTATTTCTCCTTATCTTCACGAGTGTGACAATAATAACTACGCAACGCTTACATAAGTATAAAAAACAGCTTTTATACAATTTTGTACAACTGAAAATGACATACATTTAATATGAAAGGCAAATCTTGAAGTACCTAAAATCACTTGTAAGTCTGTTTCAAACGTAGTTCAGTTTTACACTACTAAAGTTATATCTTAATGATCAGAAATATATTTAAAAAAAATTGTACACACTGTTCTTTGAAATCTTGTCAGATGTGAGCGCAAACTGCAGACACTGTTAATCATTCATTGTGTGTTCACACAACCGTTACCAGTGAGATGCAGTACACCATTGGTATGTGAAACTTCCATTTCAGTTAGGTACACGTACGATGTGATAAGTCTCAAATTTGACTGTTCTAAAATAAAGTACTAGTGGTCTACTTATTATTCTGCCCCTGCTGTTGTGTCAATAGGGCTTGTAAACAACTCCTTGTGATTGAGTGCTCGTAATCAAACATTACATGCTGCTTTGCAAGGGGAAGTTTTTAAATGGATACCACTTTTGAGAACTGTCGTTTTTGAGAAAAGTTGCATGACACATAAACTTTAACGAGAATTTAACCATATACGTATGGTGTGCTGTGTTACGTGCAAAATGGCGTTCCGTGTAACAGGGATACATTGTATGTGATGTACACTACCGGCTCTAGCAATAACCAAATGCATTACCGGACATATGTTGATTGACATTTCTGCCTTCTCTGCGTGTTTTGCGTTTGTACTCACAGTTTTAACGTGTATTTCAAACATGTCCTATAATATGTCTCAGGGAACTACAACTTTTAGACCCGTTTATTTCTCTGTAGGTATATTTAACCAGCTGGCTAGCATACACGTAGTACTTTGCTTATTTAAAAACTGTCACTCACCCACTAGCCGCCTCATTTTGTCAGAAGTCTCTTCCTTGTTGAAGGAACTCTAGCTTTATTTTAAGTCCACCCTGCTAGTCTATTATAACGTGAAATGGCAGAGTATCATAAAAGTTATGCGCACACAATTTTTAATCACTGAATATGACATTAAGATTTTATCAGGTTTTAGATCATACAAATTTTATATCCCTTTACTTTATTAATTTTAAAGGAATAAAGTTAAAAATGACTGCTGTAAAGTCATTGGCGTTTGGTATTTGATTCTTTTTTTTTTGGGAATGACTGCTATTTTAATTATACTGTAAATATACACCATGATACGGACTTTGTAGATCTCTTAATATTTCATTATGCTTAACGAGAGGAATTTTTTTGAAAATATGCGGAAAAAACTTTTTATGGCATAAAAATGCGTGAAACCAACATGTTTCAGTTCCTGTCTCTCCCTCTTAATGTGAGAACATGAATCTTATTTCAGCTGAATAGTAGTAATTTCACATTAAAGCATAAAAACATCGGTTTTCAGGTGGTAGTAAAGTTTGTTTTGTTCCCAATAGATCTCTTTTTTTTAAAGCGATATTTACTTCTTCTAACCGGTCACCGTTGACACCCCGTTAGGAATCTGGGCCTAAGATTTAGACCACACGTTTCAGAAACAAGCCCAATATTTCATTTCAGAAACATTTTAAATCACGATGTTCGTGACTCCCCTCCCTTGAATATTTCACATCGGGCGGCTTCCAGTACTTGTTGGACGTTCGGAACGTGCCCGGGATCCTCGTGCCCCCAGAACGCTACTCAGCTATTCGCCGCGTGTCGCGCGACGGGAAGCTGGGAGTGGGCGACGACACCGCTGCACCAACTGTACAAACATACATAGTAGACCTGGCTTTGGCGGCACACGCTTCCTTGTCATCCTGGCACTACCTTGTAGTAATATCCCCTCAGCGCTGCCTAATGGACACAAACAAAATCTGGTCTTTTCAGTGTGCAGTACTGTATCCTGCAGCCTTCTCTACTCGTTCTAAGTTTCGGCTATTTGCTACCACTCAGAATTGTCTTTGTAATAATTAGAGAACGGAAAAATTCGCGAATTCATTTCGCGATAGGCTAAAACACAAATAGTTACACCTCAGTGCTGCCTCTGCTATTGGCTCACAACTCACCTGGATTACTCTGGGCCAATGAGAAACACCCAACCAAAGCTTTATCGAATCACAGGCTGCTACGTTGGGACGTCTCACAAGACATCAGCCAATGAGTGGGTGGCATTTGATCGAGTGTAGGTAGAACTATGAAGTTCATCCTACAGGTCATTGAACCCGCGAATTTTTCCGGTCCTCAGTAATAATTAATTTTTATTCTTTAACTGAATATCGGAATTTCTAGTCTTTAATTTCAACAAACAGGGGCTATGAATTTTGGAAAACTTGTGATCTATTAGCTTAGAAAACCGTACATTACTTACATAAATTTCAAAGGGAAAAAATCTTAAATGTTTATAATATGAGAAACATTTCTCCAGATAGATTGTCAACTCGTTCGCTCACTCGGCCTGGTGGATTACCGACCGGTCCACGGCACAAACGCGAACAGATGTGAGGACAGTAACCAGAGAACCCGTTCTCGCGCACTCGACTCTTGTCAGAGCGCGCTCTGACGTCACATTCGTGTGTGTGTGACTATCTCGGGCCGTTTAGAACACGTTTCGGAGTATGCGAGCATAGGCCGGATCATGGAAGCGAAATTGCGAGCGTAGCACTTTAAGAGTAAGCGCTACTTACGCGCTCGCAAGCGATTTGAAGGTGCCGCGTAAAATCTCTTCAAGTAGTTACACAAAATTATTCACAGAGTGCAGTGTCCCGTTAAAGATTATCTCTCGCCGCTGAGCCTGAGACAGCCAGCCATCAGCTTGTGTGAACCGCAATAGGTAAAAATTGTGCGCACATCGTTTTAACTCCCACTCCCAGCCATAATCTCGACTTATTTTATTTGGCTAACTGTAATTTTATTTTAACAAAAAAAGCGGGTCTTGCGAATATTTTTCAGTGGTCCTTTTGCGGGTAGTTCAACCTTTTTCAAAATATTTTATGATTTATTGTCAATGAAATTAAAGAAAACTATAAATTAATGGACAAGTGATTTTCCACCTGAACCTACCATTTTAAAAATTTCTCATTAGAAGTGGACGTAAACAACCATAAACTGATGTCCTACACGGTTAAACTCACCCCGAAAAGACTGTCATTCGCAACAGTAAACCTGCCTCCAGCCCGCCACAGGAAAATAGCGTAAAACCTAACTCTAACTCGTTGAAAAAGAAAAAAAATCAGAAAATATAACGACTTATTATTTTTTAAGCTTCTCTCTGGCGTGAATTTAATATTTAAGCAGTTAATATAATTGTATGTGATATGCAGTACAATATCCCAGGGTTTAAACATTTTTTCCTCTGATCGTAGAGATGGGAACCACCCGTCTCCCGACTCGCCTAACCTTTTCCAGATGATGTGCGTGGGCCTGCCTACCGCAGCGTATCAGCGCGACACTGTCCTCTTGCTGATGTCCGAGCGTCCTAAACTTCCAGTACATAATACACTAAATGTCGCCTGCTGTAACATGACGATCTGTGCGCTGCACCGTGCCGTCAGTCTCCGAGCTCTGGTCCAACTACCGTGTCGCCATATCTCCTTCCTGGAACCACAGCTGTCCAAGTGCGAGCGACAAATGTGGTAATGTTCCCAAACTAAGGAGTAAATGTTAAGTTAAAGTTTATGAACGTAAAATAACTGAATGTATTCATACAGCAATAAATTAATTTGTTTCTTTAAATGATAATTTTCGCTTACGTAACGAATAAGAAAGATTGGTTCGGAATCCAGGGGATGGTTTACTAATTCATTGAACACTGTTACAGTTAGTCATCTAATGTTTGACTTGACCACCATGTTAGTGAATTTTACATAAAGTAATTGTGTAAAGGTGTGTGTTTTCTTAATATTTTTCAAGAAATTTACTACTTTATAAATTGAAAACAAATAGAAAAAAATGATTTACCTACACAGTAATATGGCACAATTTTTTTTTTTTTTTTCACTACCTCGCAGTATTCATTAAATCTATAATATTCTTTAAGAATTTTTTTAGAGAAATATTGATTCGTTGTTTCCATAACTCAACGTCAAGCCGAGTAAATTACGGTTCTGAATTAAGAAAACCAAAATTTAAAAAGTGACGTATAGTTTTCGAGATTTAAGCATTTTTTCGAAAGTTCTTAAAACCCCACCCTGCTTTGATTTTTTTTTTTTTTTTTTTTTAGATTCTCTGACTAAAATATTTTTCTGCGCAGTTATAAATAACCCTACTATTGACAAAAATTTAAAATAAAACGATCATGTTATACTTGGGGGGGGGGGGGGGGGATGGAGGGAAGATATACTGCTTTGCAGGACTTATGTAGGAAAAATTTTTAATCGCATAATTTTGACTACTCACACTGTAAAAATAAATTTTTTAGCTTAGCAAGTTTTTTGCTTTCTTTAGTCATCTTTTCAAATAACTTTTTCTTTACAGCATGGGTAGTCAAATCTACCCGATAAAATTTTTTTTTGTCGCCTGACTTCTCAGGGTGGAGATTTAAGTAGTTTTGAAGAAAAAAATACTACACTTTTTGAATCTTGATTTCTGTTGTTGTTTTTTTTACTGGCATATTAACTCTGTACTCGGCTTAACATAGATAAATGGCAAAATCTGTATATTATTTCGAAATCCTAAAAGGAACATGCAGTTTCAATTCATCACCGGTTTCTCGCTCATGCGCAGATTATTGTTTTTTTTTTTTTTTTTTTTTTTAGGGAGGAGGGGGGCAGTGGAAGCAGAAGCGGAAGCTTTTTCCGAGCTTTGACCGAGTTCTTAACTTCAACTCGTAAAAAATTTCTAAGTCTCACCATTTGAAAATTTTTAAGTCCCGAAGGAAAATTCCTAAACGGAAAACATTTTGACCAATAATTTTACATAATTATTTGGTATATCATTGGAATTGCCTTTTCATTACTAGTATTATATTAGACGTCTACATTTGCTTAAAAAAAGTTTAAAATGTTAATTTGTTGCTAAGTGGCAGTTGTTTTTATTATAAGCACTCGGGGCTGAAGACTCATTGACATGCTTTTTACGCCTTAATAATTAATATCCTGGTGACTTCCACAACACAGATGTGTAATTTTTTCTTTCGAAACGGACAACTTAAAGGTAACTTAAGCAGTACTGACAGTGCTAGCAGCAATGACAGATCAATCTCTTCGGCAAAGGAAATGGAGATCATGACATAATTCACCGAGCACGAGTAAAAATCATTGTGAGACAAACAACGCTGTCAATCTCCGAGCGAGACCCTTCTCCCTGGGACAGACTGCATACATTCCAGCAACAGGCATGTCAGGGCCCCCCCCCCCCCCCCCACCTGTTCCCTCTTGACGTAGCTCAGACTATGAGATATTGGGCGCGTTAATATATGAACTTAAAAAAAATGGTTTCTAAATGCAGGTTATGTAAAGTGTGGTTTTGCTATGCGATGCAGAATGTTGATGCAGACATCGTCGTTATGCAGTTAAGTCTTGTTAGTGCAGTTTTAATTTCATCGCTTCAGTTGTATTATATGGTAAGATTGGTTACCTAAACCACAGAGAGCATAAACATCCTCGTTATAATTTTTAAATTCTCATTCACAATCACTTTTAAATAAATCATAATAAGCTTTAAACAATTATGGCTGGAGAGAAAGAAACATATTAAAAATTCTTACCCGGAAATTCACACATTTGTGTTGTCTGAGTACCTCCAATAGTTAGAGCAATTTGTAAACCTTTCCCTGAATAGCTTTCCAGTATTAACTGCGCACATAATAAGCATGATACAACAAAATAAAGTCAAATTGTTGAATATCAGATTATCTTTTCCACGGTTTGAAAAATTGAGCTTGAATGAAACATCAATTGAAATATTAAAATATAAAAAAAATCATGCGACAGTTTTTGTAAGAAATACTTGGTATCATCTTGGGAAAAAAAACGTATTTCATTTATGCAAATTAATTTTTTTGTAAAAGTACAGAAAATTTTCGCTCTGTGTGTCTATCTGGGATAATATTGCTGTACAACAGCGGAGGGGGGGGGGGGAGGGGGGGGGATCAGTCCAGTAGTTTTCGTGTTTACTTCTGCGAAACAAACACACACACTCACACACTCTCTCTTTGAAGTATTAGTGTAGATAATTAATGAGTGCCACGTCGCTTCTCGAGCGACGCGGAATCCAGTATAATCTCGGAGGTTCGGAAGTGCCTGAACTCGAGACCTCACCCCCCCCCCCCCCCGACCCCCACGCTCCTTCAACTCAGAGGCCCAGAGCGTCGAGGCGGTAACTCCTCCCTTCCCCGCCAGGTCGCGGGCGAGGGCGCCGTGACCTTGCCTGACCTTGTCCCGGGGAGCTCAGCGGCCGGCTGCTCCGCGGGGAGATCTGCCCCGAGACGTGGCGCGGCCATACCTCCCACCTGTCGCGGGGTAGCGTATACGAAGCGGGAAGCTTAAGATGTACATCAAGTTCTGTCCCTGCCCGAACACGCCCGAATATTCACCTTCGGCCAACCTTGGGTTTATTTATATATATTTATATATATATATATATATTTCTCTGTTTATTTTAATGTAGCTATACTAACCTAACTAACCGTCCATAGTGTTTTAAAGTTTTTTAATGTAGCTAACTTAAACGACCACTTTTAATATTTGAATTCATTTTTCTGCGCAAAAATAAAACAAATCCTGAGGTTGACCGAAGGTGAATATTCGGGCGTGTTCGGGCAGGGACAGAACTTGATGTACATCTTAGGCTTCTCCTACGAGGCTTTCACCTCCGAGTTAGCCACCTCACTAAAACCAAACTGGGAATAAGCATCAACTCGTATGGTAAAGGGGTCAGTCTAGTCAGGGGTGAGGCGCGGTGTCGTTCAGTAGCAAGACTGTGTGTGGACTGGCACGCAGTCTTCTCTTCGTGCAACTATGAAATTTTGAGCGGTTCCCATAACATTACATGGCGTATCAATGAAGGAATAGTTGAAATGCAAGTCCCTTGGTTGCTGCTTTCAACAATCTGTGCCAGTCTGAACATTATCCTGAAAACGCGTTTAAACCATTTTTACTCTCCCAAAAAAAAAAAACAGTTTTGAAACGAAATAGGGAAACAACTCTAATCATCCAGTGTATTCTTAAAGTGCTTTTCGTAAACAGACACACCTCTTGTAAATCGGACTAGTTTTCATAACACGTGGTGTCTCCTGAAGTTGTGCACGCCGTATGTGAGCCCATGTAGGCGGGCCCCTTCGAGGGGAAATCATTTTTTTTTTCGACACACAAATCCTATTGTTATTTTGTATTTACACGAATTTTATGGCAGTGAAGCTATTTAATTGTTTGTATTTCATTATCACCTATGTTGTCGGCATATATAAAACTATTCAAAATAACGTCACGCTGTTAAACATGCTTGTTTGTTTTTTTTGTGGTAGAAGTATAAATTTCGCCGCATTTTGTTGCCTTATTACTAGACAGTTTTAATTGAACTCTTTTCGAAAATCTAAAATGGTCTGAAAAAATATTGCTATCTTGTTATAAACAAAAAATAATCTCCAAAAACAAATAACTGTTGACGATGTTACATCAAAAAAATAAAAAGTTGTGCCCTGCATGGCAAAAAATACTTTGGTTTTTTGAGCATAAAGAACTATAATTTATTTTAACAGGACACAACATATTTAACCTTGGCATTCGTAAGCAGCATATAGACATCATTACATATTACAAATGACTATTAATAACATATAATTATTTGTTTTGTTCCCCCGTCCTCAGCGACTGAGCTTGGTACGTATACGGAGACTGCTATCCACCCACCAGCCCCCAAAAGAGACGTCGCTATCTGTTCACTTACTTTGTGCCCTCGGTAGTCACGAGCATCGACACACATCGCAGACACAGCATGGCACAACAAACTTGTTTCCCACTTGTTTAACACATATACCCACTGAGATATGTAGATATATACAGTACAATAGGTGAATCGTGTGTCTGGGAAAATGACTTTGATGTGTGTTTAATAGAATTTATTTTACATTATACACTAAATCACAGTGAACGCTATTACAAAAAACCTATTTCAAACATATGTCCAATGTTCATATTACTTGGACATGCAGAAATAATTGTAAAATATTATTAAATTATTTTACTTGCGCATATAAATATTATGTTCATTTTACTGTTCAACCTTTTTAAGCCACGCGCAACACAATATTGAACTATATTTGAGAAAAATTTACTGCAAAAGCTTGTGATATATTTATGACTACAAACCACTTTCAGCTGTTCCATCTTATCCTCAAACTGCAATGTTGGCAGCATCGGGAAAAAAGCTGTGTCGATATATTACTACTGGATTGTCTGCTTTGCATCTAAAATTTCATTTCAATGGTATCTATTATTCACGATTGGTTTTCTTATTTCATGGTGCTGAAAGTAACGATTCAGAATTGGACACTTTTCGAAGTGTTGTCCGCAAAGATCTTGAAAATATCCACTTCCTGAGTGGTAAACCATTCCGACTTTTGCACCTTATAAAGGAGCTCCTAAAACTCTGAAAAGTATTCACAAAGTGTGTGGTTACCATTCAGAATGGAATTTAAATTCAGAATTACAGTGCTCATACCTTAAAAATCGAAACCGTATTTACCGTGAGTGCAGCCGCTATTTTCCTCATAGCCAAGGGTTCAGAACGAAAGACTCAGCAGCGGTGTGGACATGGAAAAAAAAAAACAGCATTTGCATAGCTAACTATTTTACACGATAGATGTCCCCTTTTGTTTCTCGGAATGTTTTTTTTTTTTTTTTTTTTTTTAGAAATATTAAACATTTTTGCATATTAAGTTAATAAACTATTAGTGCAAATGAATTAAGTTAAATTATTACATATACATCCGTTCACTCATATTTAAAATAAGTATTCTAATGATATAATAAATCTTGATAGTGCAGATGTTATTGTCTAAGCAATTAATAATAGTAAGGAATTCAATACAGAGAAACACTTAGTTTATTACAATAAAAATAAAATTTTTTTTCGTAAATTCCTCAGAAAATAACAACAAACAAAAACATATTTACAATACGTAAAAAAAAGTTTTTTCCGCATAATTTTTGAATACTGACATGCCGACATGGTGACAAATAAACTTTTTTTTTTCCTTTTAGTGTAGTGTATGTTAGCCGTTTCGTTCCTGTACGATCATGACTAACTCGGAAGTTTCGGATCGACTTTCGCGAGTTTCCGTTTAAGTGTCCACTTGTAAGTAACGAACGGCACACGCATCTTGTCAGGAGCCTCGGTGTGACGTCATGTTCGGGGTTGTTGACATCGCCGGCCTCGAACCCGGGCAACCGAGCTAGGGTCGCGCCTGACTGCGACATTCCCCTTCCATGTCACCCGCACGTGCTTCGAGTTATCGCTTTCCTTGTCGAATCATTACGTCACATGTCGTTTCTTTCAGATCCCCCCCCCCCCCCTTTTTTTTCACACATTGCTTGCACTTGTGACCCCGGATTCTTTTAGAAGTAGTTGCACCACATTATTAACTTTTTTTCCCGCTCCACACGGCATCATTTTATACTTTACCTTTCCCTCCCGTTTCTACATGCAATTTATACTCCCCCCCCTCCCCCCCCCCCCCCCCCGGTAACATCATCTTGTCATGTTTTTTGCTTGGAGTGGAAATTGAATCTCGTCACTGAAACATTCTAAATCGCTCTCGGTCGTTCGAGTTGCACGTTCCTGTGCGCGGTGGAGTTTGACGAGCACCTCCCCCCCTCGTGACGTCACAGCATGGCTGCTGACCTTGACTTCGTGGTAGTGAAATAACCACCTTTCCCCCCCCCCCCCCCAATCCCTTTTCCTTGTGTTCAAAAGACACATCACATAAGGAATGAATAGATGGTCGTAATGTCTCGACTTCTAGGCTATTTAAACGAGATGAGTGTTGATGGGATGCTAGTGGGGCACTGACGGAATGAATAAGCTCTCCAGGTTACGGAAACGCCCGCCACGTTTTCTCAATATTTTTTTTTTTTAACGAGTTTCCTAGAATTTAGTGTAAATAGTTTTAGAGTAAATACTCGCGTGTGTTTATGTATAGCATCATGTTCTATGTCTATACAATTTTTAGAACCCTTTTAAACGAGGCGAATAGTTGATTCCATCAGTTGGGCGTACGGGTGTGCAGGAGTGTAGCGATGTAGGACATGTTTGGCGGGTGGCCAATATGTACCTGTGTCTCACGTTCTCTTCCCCACTGGTAGACTCAACACAAGAGACACTACTAAGCATTCGTCCTTCACGGTAGTGGTGATGGATGTCGTTACACCTGACGGTTTCAATGTGGAGCAGTTTATACAAGATGTTCGTGGTAGTCCCGCGATATGGGATATGAGGGAGGAAAGTGGCACGAAAATGCTTTGCCGATTGTACTATGCCGATCCTTTTTTTTTTTTTTTGCGTCTCTTCTTACAGGAGAGCAACACAAGAAGTGTTCTTGCTTGCTCGGGTTCTCGCCTCGTACTGACCTCCCGTTGAGAAGAGAAGTTGATTCTACAAGTTGCCTGGTGTGAAACCAGACCAAAAAGAGTGTTCACACGACAGTCAACTAGTTGAGAGTCATCCAGGCAACTTAGATTAATCAACCAAACCACCTCGTCTGGAAGGGGTTATTTGTTTGTCATCACTAGGCACTCGAGAAGGTTAAATCGGACTGGCTATGGAATGAGTTGGTGTCCATGTGGCACCACGCCTCCGAAAATGAGAACGTATTTGACGAGGATGCGTGTGTGTGTTGTGTATTGAGACAGTGGGAGGAGAAAAGGAGTATTAAGTGATTTCACAATCGTGCCTCGTGAAATGTCACAACAAGCTGTAAACATCAGGGCTATTATAAGCGTTCAAAGGCTGGCGCGAGGTATTTGGTATTTTCGGTGTGAAAGTTTCACGCTGGAAGGTGCCATTACCCGTGTCGACACGGCTGATCGTGTGTCGTGGCGCAACGCCGCCCAAACTGCTGGAAACCCTGCGGCTCACAGACCCCGGGACAGTCCCGAACATGTCCGGAGTTCGCCGAAATAAAATTAACCATTTTACAATATTTCATGCATTCTCACGATGCCACTCATCTAACCTTACCGAACTTTCATTTGAGTTACAATTACCTGGGCGCGTGGAATCTCGCCCTTTCGGGGAAAAAAAATTAAAGAATAATAATTTTGGCGAGAATTTCAATACCTAAACAACCCTTTTGTTTATTATTTATGTAACAAGCCTTATCTAAAAAGTTCTTATTATAGTTACAATCACCTAGACTTACGTCATACTATCCTCCCGGGAAAAAAAACATCTAAACTAAATTGAATTTTTTGCGACAGTTTAATTTATGTAACACACCCTAACATTTTATAAAAGCAAAATAAAATTTAAAAAAAATCCCAAGGTGCTTGCGTGTGGATTATTCTTGCGTTCGACCCGGTTTCAGTGGTCAGTATGTTTCTTGTGTGATTCTGCGTCTGTCGCGGTGGACGTGACGTGACTTGACGTGACGTGACGTGACGTGTTGTGTCTGTGTGTTGCAGCACGCAGCCTGTGATGCCGATGATCCCTCTGGGGCTGAAGGAGACCAAGGAGATTGACTTCCGGGAACCTTTCAAGGTCAGTCATTACACTGCCTTCTCTTCGTGTCTCGGCTTTCAAGGTCGTCTGAGATCCTCAGTTTGGTTTTGTTTTTTTTTTTCTTACCCTAGGCAATTAACCTAGGCGGGACAGGTACAGATAGGCTGCTATCTTAAAGGTTTTTATTTCACACAACACAAATCAAATATTAGATAAGTACTATATATATATATATATAGTTTATATATAATAAACAGTTCTGAATGGCATACAGGAGTATTAAAAAAACTACGTTATAAATTTTATAGCTAAATATAAAAAACTATAGAATATTGCCTTTAATTATTTCTAGTCAATTCTTAAAATATAAAATTTATCACTTATTTTTCTTAGTCCATTTTACGTGTAGTTACATACTAAATGTTGTAAAATAGTGTTAATACAGAATATTAAAAAAAACCATTGGCTTTGTTAATAACAATATTTTTTTACACTGTTGGACATTTGTCAACATTTCCTAATATGTACTGAATTTGAGTTATTTATTGTGAATATATTGTATTATTTTTACCACTAAGCACTTACGCTAGTGCGTAAATGTTTAATGGGATAGTGTATCAAACACGAAACCGTTCCGTGATTTTTGACTGGATCGTTTAGCTTAATCAAGCTAGGGGCTCACATTTTTGTATTATTGAAGGCGTTACTGATACGTATTCTTTGAATCAAACAGTACTAGCCAACTCTTATCACTAACTCTTATAATCTGGAATACTGTCTCAAATTATGGCTTTACCGTTATCTACTTGAAAGAAGCGTCAGTTTCAACCAAGTTTTAGAAGGGTAAACTATGTCAGTATCAGCTATCTTGAAATTCATTACATTCCCACATTTTTTTTACCGGGTTTGATTCATATATTGCGTGCTACCAGTGGCTTAACTCAACCTGTTATTCATTTAAGACTCAAAGGAAAAAAACTTTTTTTCTTCCAGACTATATACAGTTTAGTACCAAAAATAATAAGTTAATAAATTAGAAGGAAAAAACATAGTAAATCAGTCATACACGAGGTAGGCTAGCCATCGTTCAGTTCTTACTGCACGAATAGCGCTAGAAGTGGGCGCAACGATATCGGGAGAAGGGTGGTCGACAGACCACTACTCGATCTGGGCTCGATTCCCGGCGAGGTTACAACAGGATTTTCCACAAGTGGGAAACTTTGCATCAATTGATTACATACCTAAATTAAGTACATTCCACGAGACAAAGGTTTATGTTACTCACATGGGCACCTCACACTTACTGCAAGGCATCTGAATCTTCCAATTTTTCCCTTCCATGTGGTTGGAATGTCATGCACCGAATGTCAAATGTTTTTTTTCCTCTCCAAACCCCGTCAGGAAATGACTTAACATTGATAGCTGTACTTGCGTTAGCACTTTAGTTCTCTAAGTTTGAAGTATTAGCAGCAACATAACTAGACTGGTTCTTCGGAAGACCTGTACTCAGCTTTCTGTCATTAGACACGCAAAGATTTGCATTCAGTGTGGCCACCATTATACCAACTATGTGTGTCCAAATTACATCCGGAGGTTTAAAAGCCTGTTTTAGATGATATTTGGACTGCGCAGTACGTAATAGAAGAATGAGTAACTTCTACTATATTGAGGCTTGTTCACTTTTTTGTGTTGGATCTCTCGTAAATGTCAGAAAGTGAGGGCATAAGCGTACGCGTTTACGACAGATTGCGTAACACTAAGCTGTACAAGCATGGAAAGACTGGCGTTGCTGCAGGAATACGACTACCTATATTCTATTTCTTTCTGCCCGTAGGCATTTTCCCAAAGACGGAACAATAGTTTACACAGTAGGAGCAGTCACACAAACATAGAACGCAGAACACAAACATAAACACAGAAATTGAACGTAACATCTTTATCAGGAAATAAATTGGAATTTGGAAATACTGGCGTGACAGAGCTCGGAAATAAAACCACAATCAAAATATTTATTTTAAATAAGAAAAGCTTATAATGTAAAAATGACCCAGATCTTATCTCCTGGGGCAGCCAGCCAGCCAGCCGCGCTTCGCCTGCTAGTGAAGCAGAACAAACTGCTCTTGAGCTGCGGCGAGTCCACGACCAGGACATAGACTTTGTACCCATGTTAATATGTGTATTTTGTCGTTTGTTTGTCGTGTATGCTATGGTATCACTTTATATTGTATTACTTAGTGTCATGAACTGCAGGAAGAGACAATGGCCGTCTGGTGTTGCAGCTAGTGCGTGTAAATAGTTTATTGTATGTTAATATTATTGTATTTCTTGGCTTCACCGCCATATGTAATCTCTTTCAGCAATAAAATAATTTACGAAAACGAAAACATGGACGTTGTTCGCTCGGGCAGCGCACTGGAGTGACCGTCGGTTACTGATCATGTCAATGTCAGCATGCGGTGTTCAGCGGCTTCAGTGCCCGTTCAGCGATGACACGGAGACGCACAAAATGGACACGGAGCACGGACGCACAAAGATATTTACGTTTTTTTATCATCCGTTCTGCTGACTCCACAGCGCAAGGAAACCCAACGGCAAACAATACGACTGTTTGGAAATTTTGCGACCAGCACAATCATAACAAAGATACCAGCATGTTGTAAAATGGAAGTTTGTTTGCTGAATTAGTAATGCAGCATGAAATGCGCGGACATTTATAGTTTGAATGCCAAGTTTGATTTCAGAAGCTATTAGAATTTATCAAATATCATGGTTACGAAACCTTGATTTAACTGAAACATTTTTGAGGGACCAGATCAGGGTTGAAATAAAATATAAAAAATGAACTACAAAATAAATATAAATCACTGTTCGTGTACATACAGATATTTGTGTACTCAGAACGTAAACGAACATGGTTACCACCTCGGCCAAATACTCGGTTTCTATTGGTCGCTCTAATTGACGTAAATGTAGGAATTTGAGCTGCCCACCTTATCCGTTCGCTACTGTCTTCAAATGCGTGTCATTTACCGTGATTACGTGTTGCCGTTGAGTCATCCGTGGCCGCTTCCGTGGCGTTGTAGGACGGGCCTAACAGGTGTAATGACACGTACAGCGTTTCGCTGCTTGAAAAAAAAAATAGTCTGTGACGAGTCGCCTGCCACGTGTATCGACTTACCTCCGTGTTGTAACTAGAAAATACGTGTGCATGGAAGACACACAGATATGTCTCAACTTTCGCCGTTCAGTGCAGACAGTCTAAAACTTACAGACGGTTGCTTTGGCATCTAAGCCTATTCTAAGATACTGCTGAAAAATTTAGGCGCCGCTTTAGTTTTGGATAGAGATGGGCAAATAATCCAAATACTATTTAAATTATATCTATTCTTGCTTATTAAGAGTATACTGCTCTTCCTTACAACTCAATGACCCGAACGTCCGGAAAAATGATTCGCTTGGAATTAGAAGCGACAACTAATGTGTGTTATACTGAAAAATGTACATTAGTATTGTAATATATATACACACACTTTGTGAACTTAAATTTTTTGAATTGAAACTTTTCTATAGGCAGTAAGTTAGCTCGAAGCGATGATTCATTGGAGCGTTACAAAAAACGGAAAAGTAAAGGCTGAGTCGTGGAGCGCCTGGGGGAGGAGGGGGGAGGGGGAGTGGAAGGGTGAATAATGAATAATGAATAATGACCACCCAACTCCTCACTCAAAGGCAGTAGTTGGTGAAGAGCTTCATTTTTCGTTACGCTGGAAACTATAAAATGTTTTCCCCTGTAAAACTTTTTATTGATGTGTAAACATCTTAGCTCACGGAATACGGCATTTGGTGGGAGTAATTTCGTGAATGCGACGGAAGTCAAGGAACACAACGATGCTGCCATCTGTGTCTGATGGTGCAAACCAAAGTTCGCAAAGCCAGAAGGAAACAAGATGAGCAGTATTTCAATTAAAATCAGTGTCGACATTCAGGTTCAAAGTCGGGTTTTAGTATTTTTTAAAAAAAATATTTTTCGCTTTTCTCAGAGACGTTGCACCATATAGTTTTAAAATTTTGATCTTCAAGTGGAATGATTCGATAGTTGACGTAGCTGATCCGGCAGCGAATTTTAGCGGCGGGTGCGGAATCTACGTGTGATTCGCGTCCAGAAAGTTGGTTGAAAACACAAATTTACGTATATTTGGAATTATTTTAAAGAATTCTACGTTAAATTTCGAGTCCTAGTTTCGTGTATATGCAACATGAGAACAACGGTTACCGAGGTTAGATGTTACACATCTCTGGCGTGTATTAAAATATTCGATTACTATTATTATTATATATTACATTCTACTAATCATGGAAAATAGGAATAAGTAGCTATCTTTAACGCATAATTAAATTTGTTTCAAGTACTTGTGCATCCTACAAATGTTCTATCATTCTGTATATGACGTTTCACTTCTAACGCGCGTGGCGGTCACGCCCATTATTTTCTTTTGCACTGTACAAATTTTTGCTAGCCGTTCGAAGTAAATGTGGTTTGTTACCCAACACCCGTGCAGTGACTCGCCAGACGAGGAATCGAAGCCGCACACTAGGAAGAAGATGCGCGCGCACTCCGCCGCTCCGTGACCTTTGACCCGGTGCGGGTCTCCAGCCAGGGCGCCGAGGCGTGGCAGAGGTCAGCGAGCCGTCGGCGTGTCGGGGTGTGTGTCGGTTAGTGAGGCGGCTCGCTGGTGCTTCTAGCGCGGTGTCTCCTCTGGACTGGCGCGCAGCCTTCTAGTCGTCTCTAGGACAACTATGAAATTTCAGAAGTGACCGTAACAATATACGGCGGAGAAACGAAGGTAAAGGTGTAATTGCAAGTCCCTTAAGAATCTTAAGAATCAAGTCTCTTTCAAGAATCTGTACCGGTTGTTTTACTCCTAAAAAATTACTCTCACGCCTTTTAGCCATTTTAACTCTTCTGAAAATCCAGTTATAAAACTTAATCCGAAATCAAAAGGAGGCTACTTTTCGGCACATCAGCGAATTCTTTAAGTGCTTTTGCGTAAACAGACCCCGCCCGCATATCTTGAGCAGTTTTCAAATCGCACCGACTCTGGTTCGCTCATCGCACGCCTTACATTCTCTGCGCCCCAGGCACCGAGCTGGCGTGCAGTCTTCGCGTGGCTAACGCGCCTCTACAGGTCTTTATACGAAAACCCTAGAATTTTAAGGTCTAGTATTTAAGTTAAGGGCTCCTTGCACTTCCCCACACCGTTTACAATTTCGTGTGTAGAATTTATCATACCTTAAAAGTCTGTGAAAAACCCGTTTTAGCCTTTTTTGACTGTTCAAAAAGTACACGTTGTATACAAAACCGTGGAATTAAATATGCATAACAAGCGCGTTGCCTCTTACATGCTATTCGTAATCAGACAAGTTCAATACATCTTGAGCGGTTTGTTAATGGCGTGCCGTTTGGGGACCACCTTAAGGGCTCGCCTACCTGGGCTTTAGAAACCACAAGATGTGAAAACTGCTTAAGATAACTGAGTGGGGTCCTTTTACGATAAGCATTTAAGAATATGCTGAGAGCGGATGAGTAGTTCTGTTTCAGTATTTCGTTTTTAAACTGTGTTTATACAAGCGTGAAAATGGCTAAAAAGCATGTCTTCAGAATAATCTCCAGCTAAAGATTTTTGAAAGCACGGAAGAGACATTCCTTACACCTTTACCTTCGTTTATCTGTCATAACAATGTTATGGTTACCGCTCAAATCTCATAGTTGTCCAACGCACGAAGCGAGAGTCGCGCTTACCATCCCGCCTTATTTACACACATACACCTTTACTTAGGGGGCTTCTTAATTGGCGTTATTCCCCTAAATGTCTTATTCTTAAAACGTCAAGTCACAGTTTTGCAGCACGGCGCTCAAAATAGCTACACATCGCGGTTAGTATGTACGAGTGGATTTATTTCTTCCTGTTCGTATCAGATTTCAAAAACGTATAAAACCTTGGGTGAAAACCTAAAACTTTAATTTTTTTTAAATTTCATTTTTAGGTACTTAAACTGATGATGTTTCTCTAATATTTAAGTAGGAGTTTATTTCCACCTGTAGCTTATGTAGTTTTATTATTCTTTTAATCGCAATTCTAAAGTGTACTTAATTTTAACTATAGAACTTTAATGTTTGCAAACAATTAAAATATTACATTAAACTTGTCGTTATTTTTTAATAGTAAAAATTTTGTACGTATAAACAGAGTAGGTTTGTTAACACACACAAACTGGCATTGTTAGTGCTAAATTTACTTTCAAACATAGTGAAAAAATAAGAAGAAAAAATATTTCCCTTGCATGCAACTGCGCGATTGTTTCGTCAGAGGGCAGTCGAAATATCCCGTCGGCCCGCCTGGCCATGATTGGCGGTTCCGCCCGGCGAGGACGTGCCGGCATCTCCCGCGCGACCAATCATGTGTGTTTACACGCACAGGCGCGTGGTGCGCGCCGCGCGGGGCTGCAATTACTCGAGGGCCGATTGGAGGCCGATACAGGCGGGCATTGCCGGCGATCGCACGGCGATTTGCGTTGCAGATGGCCGGCCGCACACAGCGAGCAGCCCGGGGCAGCAGGGGTCAACACGACACGTCAGCGCCCCAGCACGGCAGGATGGCAATACCACCGCAGCATCTACACGAGAAACTCTTATTTTAGCTGTCGGGCAAATCTTGCACAGCCAAATGTGTTCATAAAATGCAGTACAGAACTCGCTAAAAGCCGCGTATTAGAGAAAAAGAAAATGCGATCTCAGCCTATGCTTTCTTTTTTTGGCTGACTTCTGTAGTTCTTTAACCCAATGTCATACAAAATACCATTAGCATGAACTGCATTAACTAAAAGTTCTTCGCTGGACTCGTCCATTCTTAAATTAAATCATGACCTCTGTCCAAATATAACAACACAAATATATCCGTTTATATAAACAGACGAAGGCACACTACAACTGTGAAAGTTTACCCACGCGTAAAACGAAATTTCGTTTTTCATCATAAAGATTTACCAAATAGGTAAATATTTTAGTTTAGTTTTGTAAGGTTGCCGTTTGTCTTTCCGTCGTACGGCATGACTCAACAAAATTATAAATGGAATCTATACTTTTTGCAGGCCGTCGGGGCGCCTATTTTATCGGGTTGACGTCACAGTGACCTTGTATTTCATTGGTCACTGAGAGTGTCGACCGTGTCGTGCCCGTCGTGACATTGTGACTCCATCTTGAGGGCGGATGTATAAGCCACGCCACAAACGTTAGAACTCAACAAACGCAATGCGCAAAAAAAATTAAAAATTTTGTTTTCAAATCCTACATGTTTGTAAATTACGCAAAACACAAAAACCCAACGCAAGCATCAGTCAGCTTTCAACGTCTTCCGTTTCGGGTTGCGTTCTTCCACTTTCTATATTTGCAGTGAAGTGTTCTGAAATCGATGGAAACGTTATGAGTTCAGAAGGTTCTGATTTTCATCACACGCATAGAGTTTTTACTTAATAAATTATTGAGGAGTGAAAACATTATATTTTAAAATATAATTAATAAGATTTTCACGTGTCTTCCTGATAAACATTATTTTATGTAAAGATGCCCGCTGAGGCAAATGTTTTCAATAGTAGTACACTTTCAATATTCAGAGTTGGTGATTTTTTTTTTGCGACTTGAATGTATTATAAACCACTGTAGTTTTCTTGTTGCGTGTTGTGTCCTTGCGCTCTTACGTTCCTTGCTAGCTTTAAAAACCCAGCCTCAAAGCGTTTCTCACCTCACATCCCCCTCTGTTCGCGAGGCTGCGGGTAGTTGAAGTTGCGATCAACTCAAACCGCACTCGTGATTGGATCTGAAAACACTGCCTTTATACACTCTCTTGTGCCACTGAGAGATGATATTGTTTCGTGAGCGTTACAACACTGCTTCACAAGTGAAGTGAAGTGAAGAGTAAAATTGCAAGGCAGAAATATCAACCTTTGTAGTCAAGTATAAAAACTGCAGTGTTATTTAACCTCGTCCATCATATGTCTCGAATGGTTTGCTATCTACGTAGTTATATATATAATTCTTGGAATCTCAAGATCTGTGTAACTTTAAATTAATAGAATCCCTGCCGCCGCGCCGTGCCGAGAAAAATGACTTGTCGTTAGTTCAAATACTTTGAAAAAGTGATTTTATCTTTACATTTGTTTGATCACGCGTGTACAGATAAAATCATTATTTCCTTTTTATTTATATGCGGCTTCACATAAATTAATTTTTTTCCCACGAATTCTCATAATTTATGATGTAATTATATGTAGGTTTTTGTTTCATATATGGAAGTTTTCTGTTAATATATGCTGATTTAACTTTGAAAAAAAAAAAGGTTGTTGGTTTAACAGACGTCAGGTTGCCGTTTTACTAAAACTAACGATCTGCTAAAGTAAAGTTATAATTTTGTTATACTATGTAGGCGTGTATATAAAAAGAACATAAGTGTCAACATCTAAAGCCTTTAACAGATTGCAGAGATAGAATAAGATGTAAAGAAATGTGCACATGTTATATTATATAGGTATAACTTACAAGTAGGGTATGAATACATATGGTGAGCAGGGTCTGGACAAAATAGCCGAATACTTGTTGACAAACTAAACTGTTAACATTTGAGGTTATGCTTGTTTCAAGGTGGGCCACAAATATTTGACTCACTAAGAATCGTTATAATTCCGTAATATATTATTTTTATGCCTTTAACAATTATTTTATTAAATTAATTACGAGAAAGCCTAAGCACTACTGCAATGTAGTGTATTAGTTGGTGTTTGCCTGTTTTAACTTAGAGGACGGTGCCTTATTAAAGTAGAAATGATGTGAGGTAAGCTGCTTGTGGGTCCACCATCCCTAGCTAACCTCTATAAATTGTCATGAGCGTTTCAGAAACTTACATTATGCTGATATTGTGCCTTCTCTTAATTCTTTCTTCGTAATGAAACTATCTATTGTTAGCCTTTTTATACAGATTTAATTTTTTTTAAATTCATTCATTGCGATATTTTTTCTGATGGCTGGCCTACTAATATTTTTTATTTCTTTTTAACAATGAAACAGTGTAATCGATTTCTTGTACCAATAATTACATATTTTATTTGTAAGATTATTTTGTCTAAATTATAACTCTACAGTAGACTTCTTTCTTTCTTGGATCTTTTACTTTTTTAACATAACAATGGCAACAAGTTCGTAAAAGTGTCCACATGATTTATGTCTTTATAAGTTAGTTTTAGTAATGTGTGAAAGGTTAGTCGATAATCAGTTTCATTACAACACATCCCCGAGCTAATTTCAAAGTTCAATGTAATTAAAAGGCACCAGCAGTTAGGAAAATACAAAATTCTACCTATAATTTTCAGACACAAACGTACTGTATGTGGTAAGGACAATGTCAACTAGGTTACAGGATCTAGTGTTCGTATGCATATATGATAGTTTCTATAAATAATTCATGGGCGTCGCAACCGGGGGGGGGGGGACATGTCCCCCCCAATAATAAGTATTCAATTTCGTCACCTCCAATAATATATTTAGTTTCGTAGTTATATTAAAAATATGATTTCTGTGATATAAATATAACCCATATGTTGCGCATGGTGCATTTAGTCCAATCGTGGTAATGTGAGCACTTTTTAATTCGATATTCGTGTAAAATAAAAATGCCTAAAAACCACCTTTTTGCACCTTCATACACCAAATTTTCCCGGGGGAGAACCCCCGAACCCCCCCCCCCCCTTTTTTTCCAGGTGATGGATAATCCTCAACACTAAATCAGTTGAAGTCCCCCCCAAAAAATATGTCTTTGCGACGCCCATGAATAATTAGTTGTTAATTCGACATATGTATTTTGGTAAAGTTAGCCTACATGTTACAGAAATAAACTGAAACTCGGGAGAGAACCAAATTGAACCTGGCATATTTCTGGGTCGGCAGTTCGGATCGGAACGCGAGGCATGCGAGTTGAATTGGCACGTCTTTATGACGTGCACAAACGTGAGACAAGAGAACTGCTACCTCTCGTCCGGGCGTTGCTAACTGGAATGGAGGAGGGGGGGGGGACTTGCAAACAGAGTAGCGTCGTTTGTTTTGGAACGCGGCATTGTAATTTCTGAACCCCTCCCCCCTTTTCCCCCGCGACTCGTGGGAGGGCCCGCCCCGCTTGTTAGAGCCCGACCCAGCAGTTCGCCGGCAATCTCGGCGGCCAGCCCCCCGCGGGGCCCAAAGGCCCGTGTGCACAGCCAGCCGCGGCCGTGTCATTACTCCTGCCTGTAGCTGCCTGTAGCTGCCTGTAGCTGCCTGTAGCTGCTCGTTCCCCAGTCCTCAGGGTCTGCCTCGTTCTCACAGAAGTATAGCAGATTCATATTCTATCATGTTTGACATTATTCGCTGCGAAAGTTAAATTTCAAACGTTTTGAAACCGTAAAAAAAAAAAAGAGCATTAAATAGACTTTAGAACTTAAACTTATTATTTTAAAGGCAATGATGAATACTCATGTTTTATTTCACCTTGTCATTTAAAAATATTAAATTAGTTGAATTTTGTAAATAAAAAAAAATGAAAGCCAGTCGAAAATATTGTTAAAGTTCAAAAAAGGGTTCAGCATAAACATTAATTTATGACCTGAAACGGTTCTAACCGCCTTTCCTGTTGCAAATTGCAGCCTCTTTAGGAGTACGATGGGCACACCCACACCCCTGCTTCGGAATTTCTCCCATCTCACCCTTTAAATGAATGAATTAATGTTAATATTTTATCTCCCGTCTTTATAGAGATCATTAGGAGAAGGGCGATGGGTGAAATGATGAGATTGAGCAGTGACATAGTGCATTGGCGGAGAAAAATGTGTGGTGCCACGAGAAAATTCACCGACTCACGGCAGTCTCTACCAATAAAATTGTGAATTTATATCAGAGTTGTTGTTCAATCCAAACGATTAACCTGTGCGAAGCACATGAAAGTAACATGTTGCTAACTAAAACGTTTATTTTTTTTTTAATTTTCAAGGCAATAGAACGAGAAGCTTTTAAGTTAAATTATTCTAGTAAGAAAGACAAAAAAAAACTTTTTTTTTTTTCGCTTAGATATCTAATTTGTTAGCTGGGGAATATTTGAATTGTAACAGCTACTTCGTCAACCACCTAACCGACACCTCTGTTTCATTTATCTGTATGTCCCGATGCGAAGCCCTGCCCGGGGACCGCAGTGCCGAGGCCCGCGAGGTGGAAGCTGCGGCTCCAGACGCTGCAGCGGTCGCCAGTCGCGCTGCACGGACGGCGACTCGCTCGGTCGCGTCCGGCGGCCGGCGGACCGCGGACAGACTCGCTTTCGCCGCCTCCGTCGCGCGCGAATGTCGCTCCGTTCTCCCTGTCGCTGTCGCGGCGAGCGTGTTTGACGGGGCGGAGGATTCTCCGCGGGAATTTCTCCCTTTGAGGGGGGGGGGGGGATTCGAGAGTTTTGCACTTGGGGGTTAATCGACGCGTTATCTGTGGATACGGTACTCGTATGATGTATGCTGCCCATATTTTGGCCTACATGCGTTCAATAATCAGAAAACTTTTAAAATGTACGGAAAGTTTTTTATAGTTTTGATATTAACCCCGTTTCAGGGTCACGCTTTTGCAAGCGCAAGCGGAACCCCCCCCCCCCTCCCCCTCAGTGAATGGCTTCTTATTTCCAGTGGAGCGGTGGCCCCCCCCTTTCCCACAGGGATCTACGCCGTGCCGAGAGCTATCAGGGAAATTTGAATTCCTGTAAAAATTGTTGAAAATCTAAAAAGAAGGAACGAAACTTAAAGAACATAGCAATTATTTCAAGACCAGCAGGACGTGTATTAAAATTTATCACACAGTTTGGTCGGATCATTGAAATATGTTTTCAAAACAAAAAAAAAATTATTGACACATCTATCTATGCAAAAATTGAGAATTTTGGTTTAAGCAAGTGTTTCTGCGAGTGTAGTTTTTTTCTGAAGGTTGGGCAGAATGAACAGCTGAAGCTCGCATAGCGACACGTCTCCTACACAACCCGGCGAAGTGCCGAGTGCCGGCGCTTGTAGGAGGATCAGAATTTCAGCAAGCTGCTTCCCGGGAATGACTGAAGTCAACAACATTATCAGTGACCTGCAGAACTAACGTTATTTTCTGGGCCCAGGCAAGGTTCCAAAAATTTGTACACAAACAGATAACTGTCAAGGGGAACCAATACCAGAAACAAAATTCTGTAAAAAACCTAGAAATAATATTTGATAAACATTTTTTTTTTGGGACAAGCAAATATCATCAGCTATACACACTGCCTACTATCGTTTGCAACACCTTTACAGATTGAAAAAAATATTTAACCACTGAAATGAAGATTCACTTTTGCGATGTCTTAGTTTTATCCGTATTTAACGGATTTGTTTGTTAATATAAGCTCAACTCAGCAAACTCGCATACAAAATATTCAGAAAACGTGTCTGAGATATTGTTTCAATTAAAAGAAGTAGGACTATTTAACTAATGGCCTGGGAATAACATGAAATAGAAATAGACAAAATACTCTACAATATCCAACATATATGCTTGTCGGCTTCCATTCTGTTCATAATGACAATATGAGGATTAAGAACTCCTGTCATGTACCCGAAATTCGTATATCAGTTTACAAACACTCTTTCACCCACATAGCATGTAAAATATGGAAATATCTATCGGGAACACAAAAACATATTTCATTTTTCTCGTTGATGGAAAATCATACGTACTGAAAGAATCAGTTTAATTAAAAACAATATTAAATTTATCTACTGTACTGCTTTTTAAATATGTTTTGTTTTAATTGTATTGTATTAGTATTTATCTAAACTAATATTTAATTATGCATATTCATAGTGGATTATGTTTATCACGTACCAATTGTAAAACAGCAAAGAAATGAATTTGGCCGTGACTAAATAAATAAAATGTTAGTATGTCATTGGTTGTTGCAAGGTTTTACCTTTTATCAGGATTGCATGTGATTGTATCATATGAATTTTTATATTTTATAAAAAACAATTTTCTTTTGGGATGTGTCAAACCATTTCTGACCCAATGAAGATGCTATTCAGACAAATAAATAAACAAAAATTTGCATTTCCCCAAATAATATGACGAATTTTGCAGGTCTCTCTAATCATTATACGCTTGGTTGATAGTTTCACTTTCACGTGACTTTTTCAGTGTGATAACTTTGAAAGTGAACGATCTTTAAAATACTACAGGTACTTGCAGTACACCAACACACACTTTTTACTACGCCATGCATGTTTTGGGCGACCGCTTCCCAGGGAAGCAAGTCTGCTCTGTGTCGAGGTCGTCAGGGACGGTGTCATTCATCGCAACTCGAACAGGTGAACGGTGAAATGCATCTGCCGTGCGCTTTAATTATTCCCGAAGCATCCCACAATTTTCCTTGGGTTATTTTGGAGGACTCAGAGAAAAATCAAAATCGGAATGGCTGGAGCGTAAGCCGAACCCAGGTATTCCTCAAAGGCCTAGAAGAAAAGAATGAACAGCAGTTGCCGTGCGAGCAGAGGCGATGAGTTCAGTGTTGCCCTTGAACTTAAAATACTCCCAGTTCCAGGTCACCTTGTAATTGGTACCTTATATGGTGCTTGTAACAGCTAGTTTACTTCTAGTAACTCACGAATCATGACTCGTGCTGGTGTGTGGGTTTTGAAGCATGCAGTGAGGTACGCATGTCAGGACCACAGCATTGTTTACAACTGCCCGAGGCATACGAGTGAGGAAGAATGGTAAACCATAAAGTACGCCAACCCAAACAACCGTGGGATGAAAGTTGCTTATTCCATCCTGATCGCAGCAGGGTGTTTTCAATCCGTGTCGCACCGGAGGTCGTGCCCACGCGGTCTCGTGAGCGCTAGTGACTTAAGCCCCCCCACACACGATCAGCCCAGGTCCAGTTTAGATTGCTCAGTCCAAACTACCAGCTCAGTCCGAACTGGTAGTTTGGACTGAATTGAGGCCCTTGTGCACACACACAATCAGTCCAGGTTATCAGTTCAGACCAAACAGTCAGAACTGACTGTTTGGACTGAACTGGAGCCTTCCCCACACACGACCAGTCTTGCGGTTGCTGTTGCTGTTGGATGTCTCGTTTCATCGTAGAATATGGAAGAAACTTTGGATGTTGCAACTGCAGTGCACTTTTAGGTTGAAAAAGGAAAACAAAACAGCAAAACAAACAAAGAGCATAAACAAAGATGTTTGCCATGACACTCAACTGATGGACTGTTTGTTTGGACTGACAGTTTGGACTGTTCCCACACACGGCAGTTCGAACTGAGTGCTCTCGTGCCCACAGTCCGATTTGATGTGGAACCATCAGTTCGTCAGTCTATCACTTCCAACTGATCAGTCCACAGTCCGTGCACACACGCGACAGTTCCGACTGTTAAGTTCGGACTGATCGCGTGTGGGAGCCTTTAGGGTAGGCTCTCACGAACTACTTAGCTCTCGGTGTACGTCATTAGATGGGAGTAATTTCGTGAATGCGACAGAAGTCGCATGGGACATAAATGTGCAACAATCACGTTGCTGCCATCTGTAGCGGATGGCGAAAACCAAAAATCACAAATATAATGGGGAAACTTACAGTATTAAGTTTTTAATGAAATTTACGACATGGACAGTATTTTAATGAAATCCCTCGTAAAACAGGTCGAAACCCAAGGTTTAGTAATTTTTTTTCAAGTCTTTTTTCTCTTTTCTTGGAGCAGTTTCATTATATAGTTTAAAATTTCGCTGCGCAAATTAAATGATACGATAGTTGCCGTAGCAGCTCCGACAGCGAATTCTAGCGGCGGGGGCGGAACCTACGTGGGATTCCCGTCTAGAAATGTACGCAGTTGAAAACGCAGTTTGCGTATATTTATCACGCTCGGCATTATTTTTTAATAATTCTACGTTAAATTTTGTGTCCGAGTTTCGTATTATAAATGTATTTGTAACATGATACAGGTTTTTGTTTGTTACCGCTGTGTTTTATTGCTTCACTTGTTCCTCATATTATATATTTTAATAATATTAAATATTCCTATGACTGGAATACTCTAGAGAGGGCAAGACAGTGTATCTTCGAATACAAGCCTGTCTTGTTTTCTGACGTAGGTAGTTGTGCGAAACACATCACGTTTTTATTAGTTTGCAGCTAATTCGGGCCAAACATTGATAGGTATATGAATTATTCTCTACTTATTGGGCAAATAATTCCGAACGTAAACTCAACAAAATACTCGTGCTCGAGAAAGTAGATAACTAAAGAAGTTTAGTTCATGTCTAATGTTTATATTAGTAAACGGCAGTTTTTTTAATTTTTTTATTTTAATTTTTTTTTACATAAAGTAAAGACTTCGTCTACAACTACAACGAATGGCATACGAACTTCAACCTCGTCTTTTGGATGTTTTTAAGGGTTTGGGTATGGTTTTTGAAAATCTCTTAAGATATGATCTCTACCTTAACAAAATAAATAAATTTTCAAAATTAAAAGTTAAATTGTTATTGCGTCATACCTGTCGGAAATATGTAATCTAAGATAGCGGTACTGATACTCATAAAAAACTGTATGGCAAACCTAAAGATTTTTTTAATTTTTTCCCCTTGATTTAAAAATTTTGAAGTTAACCCCAGATTACAGGTAAGATAAATGTCGCATTTCAAATATAATATTTTCATATCTTGTTTAAAAACAGTTTTAGCTGGATCCGTGATCATATATCCTGGCATTATTGACACGATAATTAATATTAGAATTTTACAAGAACGCTAAGGAAAGAAATTTCCGAACACTGGACAGTGATGTTTTTGAATGACATAATTATTTTATGATCGAATTGAATGTAATTGCTATACCTGTTTTTTTTTTGTTTTTTGCAAAAGCTATTACATCTACGTGTGACTAATTCTTATTGTTACTAAAAGTTAAGTTCATATTAAATAAAAAAATCTTCTTTTATTCGCAGTTTAGACACTTCCTCAGACGATTATAATAATACAATTATTAAGTATTATTTAATTAAATTTTTCATAATAACGGCAATATAAAATGTCTCAATCATTTATTTAAAACATTAAAAACTAAAATTTAAAAAGAAGATAGTTAATATGTTATTTAAAACCACATTAATACATAATGTTGCCCTTATCTTACGCCATTTGAGCCAGATACGAATCGTAGCTCTTTGTATACAATAAATTAAAAATATAATTTTTTTTCATTCATTTTCTTCCTTGTAGATTTATCCTTGTATGCTGTAAAGGCATAGTCTTACCAATAAAATACTATTACTTCAGAGCAAATGGCACACTTTTCACTTAAACTATTTATAAATGATTTTATTTATTATAACTGCCTTAGTCATTAAAATCTGTTGATTCCGAGGAAAACTTTTTTTTTTGACACGCTTCGCGACTTTCTTGTGATTAATTATTTATCATTTGCAAAAGCTAAATTTTTTATAACCAAAAAATATTTTTTTCTAGCTACGTTTAGATGTAAAAAGAATTTCTCCTTAGAAACATTCGTGTGGATTTTTTTCAATTACCTACTTATTTTTGAAAAAGAAATAATTATGATGAATTTACGAATTTCGAAGACTCATATAATACCTGTTTTGTAGATGTAAGATTTTTACAATATACTAATCTGTGACTGGCTTGGTGGAGGTGCCTCTTCCCGCTTAGGAAACTTGTCTCTGGATGGCACTCGCATCCGAGGCAATTAAAGCGACGTGATATTGGCTGACGGCGTGGTTGAGGGAGCGTTTATCGAGGACCGATAATTATTGCCCCATGTTCTGGATCAACTACGTGGAGTCGTCGCGCGTCCCCACTTGTGTCTAGCCGCTGACAACTGTGCCGCATCTTCGGCTAGCCTCGGGTATGCTCGGCACACCCGACACTCCTGACGAAAAAAGATGGAAAAAATAGACGGTGCGGAAGGATGGACAACTCATGATAACCAATGGTCAATTAGGTTAGGTTAGCTACATTATAAATACTTTAAAACATCGTGGACTGTTGATTTGGTTAGGATAGCTACATTAAAGATACTGTGAAATCATGTAAACGGTTTCCTAGCGCTGGATAGCTACATATTAAAAAGTTATTTGCTAAGCAACCATAAAATGATTTTACAGTATTTTTAATGTAGCTATACTTACCTAATATAACCAACCATCCACAATGTTTTAAAGTATTTATAATGTAGCTAACCTACTGAATAATTATTTAAGTTACTTCTTGCTATTTTTAAGAATGACATCTTATAAGTTAAAGGCCGTTTATTTGGACACGGTAACTGAAAGTGTGAGCGCACAAAAAATTGTTGTGGTTGTTGAGTCGTTCATGCACTGTCACACTCACGAGCAGCGGCGTGAATTTTCGAATGAAGCCGAAGATGCGGCACAGTTGTCAGCGGCTAGACAAGTTGCGTCCCCTGCGTGCTCGTGGTACGTCGTTACGTCACAGGGGCACGCAACCTGCTTTACGCCTAGCGTTGAGGTCGAGCGGACTGGTGCTGGGATCACAGTAGCGTGACACACGCCATCAGCCATCAGTGTTTATATAAGTTTTGTTCGAGAAATACTGTTTAAATGAGGATTTTAAATCTGCTTATAAAATATATATTTTTTACGTGAACGTTTCAAAAATATTTCACGTACAAATTAAATAATAATTTAAAAAAAAAATTGTGAGCTAGTCTTTAAGTACACTTAAACTCAGTAACGATCAAATTCATGTGTTCTCTTATTTTGAATAAACTTATAATACGAAACTCGGGACACGAAGTTTAACGTAGAATTCATTAAAAAAATAATAATGCCGAGCGTGATAAATACACGCAAACTGTGTTTTCAACTGCGTGCATTTCTAGACGCCAATCACACGCAGTTTCCGCACCCACCGCTAGAATTCGCTGCCTGAGCAGCATGTCGACTATCGAATCATTCGATTTGCAAAGCGAAATTTTATAATATGTAAAATATATAATGAAACGGCTCCGATGAAAGCGAACAAGACTTGAAAAAGATACTAAAACCCGGCTTTGGACTTTATTTTCGACAACCCATCTTGTTAAAATTCATTAAGCAGTTAATACTATAAAGTTTCCCTTTGGCTATGTGGACTTTGGTTTATGCCATCCGCCACAGATGGCAGCGCCGTGGTTACACATTGCCGTTCCATGCGACTTTCGTTCCATTCACGAAACTACTCTCACCAAAAGCCGTTTACCGAGAGATAAAATGTGTTCAATAAAAAAAATACGAATAATAAATGCATTAGATACTCGTGCACCAGTTGGACAGTAATTGGGAAACCAAATTTCGACGCTCATTTCAGTTACTTTGCAACCGCGGCGCGATGGGTGATAATTTTTTTTTTCCAATCGGAAGGTCGGACGCTTCCACGAAGTTTGTCGTGCTGACGTCACAGATGTGTGGAACGCGATGGTTATCTGTCGCGTCCATTGTGTCGTGCCTGTCCCGCTATTGGTGCTCGCTAGGCGTGGGCGCGTGTTCGACTCCCCGCGCGAGCAGGCCATTTGCATAACCTGTTTCCTCATTGGTTAGGCTGAGCTCCGTGAGCAAGTTAGTGTAAGCTATATCCCTCCAGGCCTGTTGGCACGAAGTCGAGGGAAATTGAAAAACCTTTTTATAAATATCGGCTTCTTGAAGTTACACAAGAAACTGTAGGTCAAATAAAAACTTTATGACTCCAGTCCAGCATTAAATAGACCTCGAATTTTATTTTACACATGCGCCCAACGCAGAACACATTTTTTGTAAAAATCATGTATTTGAAAAATTTGGATTCTGACTAGGACCTACGTATTGTCAAATTACAGATGTGAAAAAGAAATGTTCTGCCAAACACATTTAAATAAAAAAAGGCGAGTTCTTTGAAGCAAACGTTGTTGGTTTTGGTTTCATAACAACCATAAAAGCTAATAATTGCCGGAAAAAATTAGCAAAAAAATACAAATTTACTTACATTTTTTATTGGTGATTAGTATTTCTCTTTCTCTAAATGCGCACGCAAAAGTAGTAACGTTTTTTTGTGATTGTTAGTGCAACCTTATTATTGGCTTAATGTAACATATTTTCTTACTTAAATACCGTAAGTAACGTCAAAGTATATCCCCCAAAATAGTAAAATCATTGATTTATTTTATTATTAAATTATTAACAAATCGTTAAAATAAAAATAATAATGCACATAGTCTTATGCACTGTTGGAAATTTACCCACTTTAAAATAATGGCAGTATGCATTAAATTAATAAATAACCATGGTCATATCTAATGTCTGCAGATAAACAATACTTCAAAAGTATAGCTTCTGTCCGAAGCACGAAAACATGCTAGAGAAAATATAAACTTATGTAAGCAAGGGCCAGTTGTTTCACTGTGTTTATTAGAGTTTAAAATATGTTAAATAGTGGAATTATGATGTCACATAATTTAGGCTATACAGCGGGTAATTATAAGGTATTTCAGCATAATACGAGGTCTGCCACAACGATTATACCTTTTTTAACGTAAGGTTACCTTATCCGGAATTGAACGAAATTTTTTTTCTGTACTGTAATCTGTTATTTACCATTATTAGGATACACAAGGAGGTACAAAGTAAGAAAGTGTGCGTACAAAAATTGGGTGGATTTTTCTAAGCCTATTAGGAAAGTTAATTTACTGAAAATATTTTATACTTAATTGCGTGATAAAATTACTGAAGAATTCTTAATGCGTTATGAAACGAAGCGGCTAGTAAAACACTTAATTAGTGAATAAAATTTAAAAGAAAATTAAAGTAGAGAGATTTAAGTATTCAGAAAATTATTAAAATTCACAAACTTTTAAAGTGTTTTAGAATAGATAATATTATAAAAAAAATTGCGTTATGTATTTCTAAATGCAATAAAATGCATGACAAAAAAAGTTCAGCACGACATTTTCGAGAGCAACACGTCAAGAATTAAGTCTACTTCTATGAAACCGTCACTTATGTCAATACCAACAATTCTATTTGTTTTAGACTTATGAACTACATCGACTATATATGCAGTCAGTAGTATATAATAGCCAGTCCGGAAACTGATGCCTGTGCATGGTGTTGGTGGTGGTGTCCACAATATTGGATGACCTTGGCCTTGACCCAGGCCGCCACATTTGATGACCTTGACCTTTTTAATGAAGTTAAGATTATTCTCCGAATTTTTAGTTAAATAATTACAGATTTTAGCTATAGTGGCCAAGATGCCTGACGAGATGGCGGATGCTACGATGTTAAAGTGATTGATTCTACTGCACGCTTGGGTGTAAATTTAACCAATATGGCGTCAGCTCACTGTAGCAGATGTGTGCAATATGTGACTCAGGCGCTCCTAGTAGCAGGTATTCAAAACTAAGATGGTGGCAGTGCATTTTGGCAGACAACGTATACAATACGCGACACTAGCGCTTCTAGTAATAATGATTCAAAACAATGATGTCAGCTCGGCCTCCAACATGTGCTGCTATTATTCCTTCATATTAAAAAAAAATACAAGTCCGAAAATGTGGTTATTTTTATATATGTATACCTTATTTCATTCTTAGTCTGGCATATGTCTCGAATGCGTGAGATCAAAGGCGTGTGTTTTCCATACCAGAGACCCAAACTGTTGTGGTTCGAATCACCTCGCTGCCAATATATTATTTATAAAAATTAAATTTAATATGCCTATAAGGTTCATATCACTGGTAGGTAATGGAACATTGACTTTACGCGTATGAGACAGAACGAAGCTGGTGCACTTAGGATCAAATGGAAACAAATATGGCGAACATTATATCATCCAAGATGGTGACCTCCATGCGACAAAAACAATGTGGCGTACATAACATAATATATGGCAAACTTCGGCAGAAAAATCAATATGTTAGAATTACATAATCGAAGATGGCGGTCTCCAAAGACGAAAAAAAAATTGTGGCTTAATGTCAGAATCAAAGATGGCAGCTGTGATGTTAGGATCAAACATGGCGGAATCCAGCAGACGCAAACAAGATTATGGCTGTGACATCGTAATTAAATGTAGCGGAAATTTCTTGAATATAAGGTAGAAGATGTGTTGTCATAGTTCAAAAATGGTGAAAAACAAAATGGTGGAAAGTTCTAGTATTCAAGATGTTGGAAAATTCTCTAAAAAAGGGCGGCTGGGATGTCACAATTCAAGATAATATAATCTACGATTGCGGCCGGGGTCGCCTTTCAAGATGGCTGCCGGGTCATAGTCAGGTTCATCCAACATGCCAGCCGCGGTCAAGGTTAATGTCCTTCAAGATGACTGACACCGATACCAGCACCACACACCAGTACCATATTCCGGACCGGCTAGAATGTACCACTGCAGTCCACCCGAAGTTCGTCTGCAGGCAAAAATATTTTTTTCCTTATCTAACTTATTCTAAGTGAATTGGGTTGGGTGAGCTCTCGGTTAGGGAAGACTCTTAAGTGCGTCTCAGACAGCAGCCTACAGGCCTTATCTTGCGGGGTTTCAACCATCCAGGAAGGGTAGCATGCATCTTGAACTTTAATCAGGGATTTGCCAGCGGTGGTAGCGATTGATGTCATAACTAACTCCCCTAATTTAAGGCTGGGGACACACTATCCTATTTCCCGGGACCCGCATGTCCGCATCCCGTTTGCCGGGATGACCTGCGCCCGACTACACTTTCCCGCTCGCCAGGACCAGTTGAAACTCAGAATAATTCAAACAGTGCATTCGACATGTTTACAAAGCTCGCAGTTGTTTAAGGTGCTCAACAAAAACAATCGTTCTTTTACATTTTAACAAAAATTATTTAACTTTACATGTTACATTCATTGCAATGTTCGCAAGTAATTTTATTTTATAATCCATAGTTTTCCTATATTCGTAGGTCAATGTAGGGGTTAAACTATAGAAATGAAGATGTTAAGATTGAAAGTGTACTAGGATACTGAATGATAACTTTGTTACGGTTTGTTTTAAATAAAACTGAGCTAATAACATAATGTTTGCCTAATTGAGTTGCACCTGTATCTGTATTTCGACGCGCAATTATATAAAAACTATGGAACGTATGTTTTAATTCCAGGAATATCATTGTAGTTTAATGCATGAAAATGTTGACCATGTTTGGTAAAAAATATAACATTATGAAATATTTTTGGTTCAAAGCACACTTAAATGTAATATTTAATAATTTTGTTTGGTATTTTTACCTGAATTTGCAAGCAGATTGTATAGTTATGATTTACTTTTGTCATGTAAGAACAACATAAACACAGTTTTATTATGTATGTTTATAATTTACCATGAATAAATTTTTCCACATATTGTCATAATTTAATAAACAAACAAGAAATATTGAAACACAACATGTAAGTTAATGCTGTAAATATAGTTGTAAATAAATATGCAAATGAGACTTAACTTCATCCATTTTATTTATCTAATAGCTCGAACAATGTTCTAATAGAGTCGGTGTTAGTGAAAAGCAGTATCTATAATAAGAAATTAATGCATATCTACACTTTTAAAAAATTCTAATGCTCAATGAATAGATGTATGATTTGAAACATTTGTTTATATTCGGCCTATCTGAAACATCGTCTTTTACAATTTATTAAGTAAAGTAATTGAACTTAAATGGGGAAACATAATTAACTAAAACAATTTATAGCATACTTAGCGGGCTTCACGTCTCGATACATCGAGGTAATTCTCAAAATGATGTGGCGTGATCTCTAAAAAGTAATGAAAACGAAAATGATAATTCACAAAATGGGATTCGAACCAGCATCCTCGATAATGCAAAGAAAAATTTTACAGTTGTGTCATCTCGTTCTGTCAAACGAATATTTCATTAACAAATAATAAATATATGCACGTGCCTTGTTGTTGCTTTTCTTGTGGTCCCAATTCATCCCACGTTGCACACATTCCTTTTCCGATCTCTTTCCAACTTTTTTCTCGCTCATTTCGGTCCATATAATTTTTGTATGCCATGTCCCAGACACCGGTATGGTCTTCGATTAGCTGTATAAAACGATCAGTATCAAACATGGTCTCCTCGAGCTACGGACTACAAGCGAAACGGGACCCGCGCGACTGGACAGTGTAGCCTCACCCATTGGAATGCGTGTGTTGTTATCTCCCGTCCCTTCATCCCGGCGACGGGACGACCGACAGCATGTTCCCGGCGCTTCCCGGTACTACCTGTTTGCAAGGACAGTGTGGCCTCCCCCATTAAAAGCAACAGTACATGAGCTTCCCGCTAGAAGGACCCGGAAAACGGGTCCCGGGAAAACGGATAGTGTGTCCCCAGCCTAACTCTTGACTATTACTATGGTTAAATAGGATCCAGGTTAAACAGAGAAAGGTTAGAGACAGGGAAAACCCTGGGTTCAGTCATGCGGGGTGCAATATGGCATCCATTAAGCATGCAGGAGGATTGTCCATAAGAAGAGTTGGACTGTGCAGAAACAAGATGATGCCTCGCTCCACGGGGAGGAACCCAAGATTCATTGAGCCCCGATCAGTGACATATTCGAAGTTCCCCACTCGCTCTTGCAAATAAACGGTTATATTTTCAAAAGTATTTAATGTATTGGTGGTTTGGTAATTTTCTTAGTCATTGCAAGTGTTTCGGCTTTTTTAACGCGTGTTTATTTATTTTTATTGCAGGACTTCATCTTGGAACATTACAGTGAAGATGGCAGTCACTACGAGGACGCGATAGCCGACTTCATGGATCTGAGACAGGTGAGTGGTTATTATCTCTTTAAGGCCATATTTCACAGATTTTTTGATTTTTCCATGTCAAAGAGTTGTGCATGGATGTTTTCTGTAATCATTTGTGGAGCTTGAATTAGACTTTATTATTTTGATAAAAACCACCATTAATTTCTCAATGGAAAAATTTCAGATTTTGCTAATTGCTAGTTTGAAACTTAATCTGTAAAATAAAATAAATTTTGATGTTTTAAGTAATTTGCAACACTCATAAAATATTCACTTTTCAACTGTTTTTGTTATATGTCAGTTGCCTACAACACTCTTCTCTTGGACTATACAGTAGTTGTGCCTGTGTTGCACGCATCCCACTTGCACCCCCTGCCGTTAGACCGCGCTAAATTGTTCCCCCTCCCCCCTGGAGCAGAAGTTGGTTGCTGTCTGACCTTGAAGATTAGTCACACAAAATAACACTTGTCAAAGTTCAAGGAACAGAGTGATTATTACTAGAAATAAATAAGGTGATGTGAAGTTTGTGGAAATAAATGCAATTTTTATTTTATGTATTTCATTTTCTCTTCGAGTTTATTTTTTAACATCAAAGTATTAATGGCTAAACGAATTCCGCGCAACTTTCGGGCTTTTTGTCCACGATCTAACTAAAATAACTTCAATTTTCGTGAAACAATACAGTTTAATATTTTAGTAATACATTTCTATTTTATGTGTTTGAATTGCGTCGAAGTAAGAATTTGAAATAGGTATGTTAAAGTTAATATCTTCCCGAATGTGAATTGAATTTGAAAATGTAAAATTAAACTTTTTTTTTTTAAATTTGAGTATTGCAATGTATTGCTACAAACTTAGAGGTGAGAGCTTATTTTCACACACGGATTTAACAAAATGTTGCATTCTAATTTTCAGTCAGTATTTTACTTTGTTGTTTGTTGTAGTTATGTACGTTCAGCTTTACTTTTAATAAAGCAATTTTATCAGCGCGTTGGATCCGGCTATTACGGTATACTCGGTAAAACGTCAGCTTATGGTGCAAAAGGTTGCGGGTTCGAATACCGGCCACGTTAAATTATTTTTTGCGCTCATGGGTTTTAGTTAATGTGAAAGCCGTTTCCATAAGCAATGCAACTTATAAACTCAATAGAGATAGATAACTTAATGGTCTGCTGAAACTTGATTTATCTCCTGCGTAAACAACATGGCTATAAATGGTAGTACGTATCTCGGGAAATTTTCTTGAATTTTTCGTGGATTCTAACGTTGAATCAACAAATTTCCAATTTATTCTTTCATTATTTGCTGTTTACTGTGTACGACGCTTTTTCCCATTTGTATTGACAAAAATAATTCTGAGACATTTGAAATCAAGCGAGTAGTAGGCAGAAAGGAAAATTATAGTCGAGTATTTTAAAACATAAATGTATTTAGCAAACCTGCGTGTGTTGAATCTCGAGATCACAAATGTTGCTGAGGCATGTCAACGAAATTCGCTAGGCAGGTGGGTGTCGGACCCCACATATATATGTCTTTCCTCCTTTTTCAGTTTTTTTTTTCATGTGTCATGTTCCTAAACATGTTTTGCCAGCTTTTCTAACACTTACGTTAGCTACGTTCATGCTTAAAGTGGGTGTATGTGATTAATCTTCAACCATCCAATCTATGTCATACGTATCTAAGTGCCCAATCCAATCGAAAAAAGCAGCAGATCGTTACAGTGTTTTGAAAACGTGTTGATACAAATGATATTAGTGCTATACAACCATCTCTAATTGTAGCTGTTATTCTGATGACGATGTCGCCTCGAACTCAGTAAGCTGTACGCACCGATTATCTCGAAATTCGTTTTCTTGCTGAGAGATGCATGGAAGCATTTATCAGTATTTTTTTTTAATTTTTCTAATTAATTTTTACATTTAATCATAGCGTGCATATAATTATTAATTACAAAACTGACACTGTATTTAGAAGTATAAAAATACTATAGCATCATGTTCCTGCTGTGAATACATTCTTCGGGTAAAGCTTCTCCAAAAAAAACTGCAACACACATTTTAACAACGTAATAAATACTGTTATGAAAAGTAACACATATTAAACAGTCTTTGTTTAAAAAAAAATAACACAAAGCCAGCCTTTAACAACACTAAAACAGTTCATATTGTGTTTTATAAACTACAATTTTTTATACTTATATTATTATTAAAGACTGTAATTATTGGCATGAGTATTAAAATATATTTTACATTGAGCACAGTTTCTATTACTAAATTTAGGGACAACTTAACATTTAAAACAAGCAATATTGCAATTTCTTTGCGTACAGAAGTAATGAAGTTTTTTTGAAAACATTTTTAAAGATGAACAGTTTTGGCTGAACACGATGCTACGAAAGCTGACACTTTCTTCTTAAAATGCGTTATGCCTTAAATAATAGATAGCTGCATGAAAAAAAAGTCAGGTAGAGACCAAAAATATATTTTAGAAGCAAAAGAAAATAATTGCAAGTAAAATAACATTAAAAAGGATTTGTATGTAAATAAGTGAGTGTAAGGCAATGCTACAAAACGTTTATCCTATATTAGGCCTAGGACTTAACAAAGAAAAATAATAATAATTACAGGCAACTGTTTATCCTGAGATTTTTATAAATTATTAGAGCAAAGAACGGTTTTGTTAAAAGTGCTGAGAGCAATGGAAAAAATTGTGTGTATATTTTCATTTACTGCCATGAACATTCCAGTTATATATTTTTGGCAAATAGTAAATTTTCCTTAATACAATTTTTGTTTGTTTGTATATTTACATTGTCTTTAATGAATTACGTTGTTTACAGAAAGGGTTTTTACTAACGAAATTGTTCGAACTTACGTTTTATTTTTCATTAATTTATCTTGTACATTTACTTCCTGTTATAACATTTATGTGATGATTATTACAGGAAAGACTGGATAAAGTGTGCTTGATATGTCTCAGTATAACTATGATGATACATGTCTCGTTTTGGGATTTATGTTTTGCAGGCAGTCAACATTTAAATTAATTAAAAAATTATGCTGAATTTGCAGAAAACATTTTTGTGTCTTAGCAAATCTGAGACGACATTTATTTTCTGTTGGGATCTTCACTGTTTAGGCACTTATTATTTAAATTTCTTACAAATATATGCGAAATTGGTAAGGAAACTTTACTGTTTGCTTACGAGGATATACAAATTAAGCTGGAAAGCATTCCGAATGTTTGTACTGTGTATGCGCATACAAAATATTCGCGTTTTTTTTTTACAAAAAAAATGGTTTGATATCTAGTTCTTAAAGATCGTTAAACATTTAATATTATAGAACACACTTTGTTAGAATATATAAAATTCATGTTGCGATCTGTAAATCTGGAAATCTCATAAATAAGTTTAAAATGAACATAATTATGCTTGTCTACTACAAACTAATATTTTTGGCATCTAGTTCCCAAAAAAAAAGTATACTGTGTGTAGCTGTATACAATACTTTGAGTTTGTGCATTCTCTTAATTTGAAATTTTGCACCTCCTGAAATATTTCAAAAGCATAAGAATCCTTGCATGTACTGAAACATGTACTTTATACTGTGTACCACACACACACGAACACGCGCGCACACACGCACACACACGCACACACACCTACACACACACACACGCGCGCGCGCGCGCACACACACACACACACACACACACACACATATATATAGGTATGAACGCAATTTAACAAGTTTTTGTATTTTTTTGGGTTGCATTAATATAAACAAACACATTTTACACTATTTAGGTAAAGATATTGGAGACATGATTTATTTTATATCTATATCTCTTTCTTCTTCATCGCTCTTTCTTGCGGTCAAGCTTTTTATGATGAAATGTTTTTTCCTAATGCTTTTCCAAAAACGTAGTACAAAATTTTTCAGATAAATATTTTATTTCTCAAAAGCAGCACATCTAAGGCAGATTAGATTGCACACTAACATCCTTAGTATTTTTTTAAATATAAATTTCTTTTTATGTGGTCATATTTGCTGTAACACATTATCAAGGGTCACATATTTTTATGGTAATAATTTACTTTGTCTTTTTTTTTTGCTTAGGCACCTGCTCATTTCTTGCATACTGAACGAGATTTAGTGAAAATTTGCCGTGAGTTCGTGAGTGAAAAGTGATAAAGTATAGGCCTACTTACTTGTGGGACTGCCGAACTCAAAGTATCATATGTTTGTTGTATCTCTTTTTCTTGTGACCACGATCCTTTTCGGTATAAATGAGTACTATTTAACCTTTATAATTAATTATCGTTTAGGATTAGAAAAAAAATATGTATTTTTATTGTTGTTCATTTGAAATTCGTTCAATAGTGATTTGATGGCCGACATATAAGGTGACTGGCCTGCGAGGTGCTGTGATTCAGCTGGAATTTGCAGTGGAATCGTGAATGCGAGGCTAAGGCCTCCTTGTCAAGCAAGTTATGGTATGCCCTTAGTTCCTGGAAATTTGGCAGGTAGTCCTGGGCGAGAGTGCGTTTTCGGGGGGAAGAGGGAAGGCATTACGGACAGTACAGTCGCGCCTAGAACATTGTAGCCGCCCATATAGCAGACTTGCCCATCTACAAGTAAATGCTAATGGAACGAAAATGTTGGCGACAGTTAACTATGATTTGAAGTGGACCCAAAATTTTGGTGAGAAATTTCAATTTCATGTTACATTTTGACCATGGTGTCTTCTTGTGTTTGATTAATATGTATTGTTCTTAGTGAAAGAGACCAAGGGTGAAAGTTATATTATTGTTTAGGTTCTCACGGAGACGAACTAATGTAAACTTACGTTTGTTAGTCATACATTCTGTGCTACCCTCTGTATGTACTCCCGACAGATGCTGCTATACAGGATCTCGACCACAAAAGTGGTACCAATCATGTTATCTTCGACTCATCATTTGTGGTTAACAGCAGTCCAAAATTTTAGCGTTACAAGGCATACATTAGATTCTCAAGATTTTTGAAGTAATTGTGGCACGACATGAACGAACAAATTCTAATCTAATGTCAACAAAAGGAAATTAATTATTTTGACTTTTGCCGATTCAAAGTATGCAATTTTTTACAGTAATCTGCCTAATTTTATTGGAATATGTGCGCGGTGAAATTTTGTTAGATATTTGAAATCTCCGTGGTTTTGGGGCGCCATTTTCTAAGAGATGGTTTTTTGTAGTGTCCCCAGTAATGGGCAAATTGAGAAACTGCCTGTACAAGTTAGAAATTAAGTAATGTAATCCTATAAATGGTTAAATGAATTAAATAGGGCTCTACAACTAAAACAAGTAAAATCTTGTTAGTTGCTTACTAACGAAATGTGCCGTTATGATAAAGTATTGCGATGTCAGTATGTGAATATGTGCAATGTATATATATGAGGTACCGAATTTACCGATTTATGGTAATACTGCACTCGGACGTGACTGGCACGTGTCGCAGAGGTGTTAGCGTGAGGTCTTCCCGCAGGCTATGCGCACGCCACTGCGAGACACTGCGGGCGTGGCGCTGCTGTTCCAGTACTACAACCAGCTGTACTTCGTGGAGAGGCGCTTCTTCCCGCCGGACCGCTCGCTCGGCATCTACTTCGAGTGGTGAGTGCCTTTTCCCCTCCCTCTCTCTTTCTTCTACTACGAGTGGTGAGTGCCTTTTCCCCTCCCTCTCTCTTTCTTCTACTGCGAGTGGTGAGTGCCTTTCTCTCTCCCTCTTTCTTCTACTGCGAGTGGCGAGTGCCTTTTCCTCTCTCTCTTTCTTGTACTGCGAGTGGCGAGTGCCTTTTCCCCTCTCTCTTTATTCTACTGCGAGTGGTGAGTGCCTTTCTCTCTTCCTCTTTCTTCTACTGTGAGTGGCGAGTGCCTTTCTCTCTCTCTCTTTCTTTTACTGCGAGTGGCGAGTGCCTTTTCTCCCTCCCTCTTTTTTCTACTGCGAGTGGTGAGTGCCTTTCTCTCTTCCTCTTTCTTCTACTGCGAGTCGCGAGTGCCTTTTCCCCCTCCCACTTTTTTCTACTGCGAGTGGTGAGTGCCATTCTCTCTTCCTCTTTCTTCTGCTGCGAGTGGCGAGTGCCTTTTCCTCCTCCCTCTTTTTTCTACTGCGAGTGGTGAGTACCTTTCTCTCTCTCCCTCTTTCTTCTACTGCGAGTGGTGAGTGCCCTTTCTCCTCCCTCTTTCTTCTGCGAGTGGTGAGTACCTTTCTCTCTCTCTCTCCCTCTTTCTTCTACTGCGAGTGGTGAGTGCCTTTTCCCATCCCTCTTTTTTCTTCTGCGAATGGTGAGTACCTTTCTCTCTCCCTCTTTCTTCTACTTTGAGAGTGGCGAGTGTCTCCCAAATTCCGCGCATGCACAGGGCTCACGTTTTCGTTGATTTCGTCCCGATGACTGACCCGCGTGTGGCGGCAGTAACTGTTGTATATTATTGCTATTTATAGTGTGGGGAGGACTGGGTTCGTAAGGGATAGCCCAATTAAGTTTTATTGCAGTTTTATTTATTACTAATATTTACATTAATAATAAATAATTGTACTTGAAAAATGCCCGATTTCAAATCACAGGCATTAAAAAAAATGTTTATCAAGTCACTCAGTGTCTCTCAAATTCCGCAGTTCGCACTCCTCACTGGAGCTAGGCTCAGCGGTGGTTCGCCCCTTACCTTGTGCTGTCCACACACACAGTCTCACGCCACTCAGTCGCCGCACTTTCACGATCCAGTCGAACTCCGCGTCTCGCCACTCTAAGGGAGGTCTCGCACCCTCTTCGCCGATGTCGCACTTCCCTTCGCTCAGAATCCGCTCGGAACTGCTTCGGAGGCCGCGTCGTGGCTTAAGTAGTCGTGGGTCGTCTTTCCAGAACCGACAAGCGCAGTTGTTACGGATCGCGTCATCCTAGGCTGACCCGACACCCGAACAGTCCAGAACAGCATCGTCAATTCACCGCGGCGGCCTGCGGAATTCCCCAGGCCACTCAGCGATAGATAACAGGCGTTTGAATTAGTTTTTAGCCTCGCTCAGGGAACCATTTATTAAAACGGTTGCCTTTCTGTTATCTTACTGGGATTCGGTTTGGACACGTTCTGGATTAAGGCTCGCTAGTTATGTTACGGTTGTATCCCAACAAGGCCGTGCTTGTTCGCTACCTTACCCGAAAGTCTTGGAATACCGCCCTAAATGGTTACCAGGGACACTGATAACACAGTGGAGCAAGGGGCGCAGTGGTGAGACACTTGACTCTCACTCCAGTGGACCCGGTTTCGAACCCTTGTCCGACCAACCCGGTACAAGCCCTCTGCGGTTGCGCAAACTACTCCAGGATAAAGCTGGGATGGTTTCTTATAAATGGCTATCACTGATTCCTTTAACCAATATTCCTGTTCTGTGTTGTCTGTAACCGTGTCTCAGTGATCTCGTGTTGACGGGATGTTAAGCAAAAAAAAAAAAAAAGGTTTTGGGTCTCGGCTAAATGCAGTAAACAAACATTATTATTTTTTTTACATTCATCATGATACGTGCAACTACGAGACTTAAAGCAGTGACTTCCTAATTTAGTGTTAAGTTGGAAACTGTGTAAAAAGGTTAATTAATGCACACACCTTGGAGTTTTAAGAAGAAAATACGAAACAGTAAATACAGCCGTGGGAAAAGTCCCATCTTGTCCATGTGGAAGGGTATTGAATAAGTATTTGCTGAACACTAAATGCCTTGAAAGTAGGCCCGAGATGCAATGGAAACAGAAAAACTTCCGAATCGGAAAGTCTTCCGCGCCAGACATGTTATTCTCGCGATGACGTCACCGATGTGTCGAGCGTTATATATTTCCGCGTACATTTATCGTCCGCGTCGCGTCCACCGCATCGCGCCCGTCGCGCACGACGCTCCAGGGAGACTTGCCGCCAGGTGGCGCCGTGTGGCGTCGGCACGCGACCACGTGCGGGCAGCGCCGCACAGACCGGCCGGAAGCGGAAGGACTTCCGCCGCAGACAGGGTGTAGGGGAAAGAGGTCGCTAAGGCGAGGCGAGGGTCGTGCTTCCATCCCTACGGCACGGACTCGTGTTGCTGCCAGACACAGACTTACGGTACGTTCGTGTACCGGAACTACGGGATTTCTGTCAGTTGGCTGCACAGCCACCAGTGATCTTGGAGGTCGCTCTTCTGCACCTTCCCCTCCCGTGTTTGGTTGTAGTTCGAGATTCATGCATACATGCAGGGCCGGTGCAAGGTAAATTGGCGCCCTAGGCGAAAAACCTTAATGCCCCCCCTCCCCCCCCCGGCCGGACACCACAAAAATATTTTCCTTGCCTCAAAATACATCACATAATCCTAAAAATTTGTCAACAATCAAATGAAAGCGGGCTTGTGTTTTTTCTTTACTTTTTTACTTATTACTAATCGTAAACAGGTCGCCGTGGACTTTAAATAATTACTTATATCAATATAAACATTCCAAATTGTTACAAAAATCCATTTTCATCTAGTTTCAATAATCGTTAAACATATTGTATCAGCTATGTGTCGTGCTGCGCCGCCCCCAGCTACTTGGCGCCCTAGGCGGTTGCCTAGTTCGCCTATATGGACGCGCCGGCCCTGCATACATGTACAGTTTGAGACGTTGTAAAACAACGAAACCCGTGCTTCTCGTAGAATGACGACTGTTGCGTCCCATAAACATTTTTGTTCCACTACTCCGTCTATATTCAGGGTGAAAGACACAGGACTATGGTTGCCCGATGACAGATACAAACCGGCTACTGCCCGCAGGTACGACTCGCTGACGGGCGTGCCCAGCTGCCAGCGCACCGTGGCCTTCGAGAAGGCCTGCGTGCTGTTCAACATGGGCGCGCTGTACACGCAGCTCGGCGCCAAGCAGGACCGCCTGCTGCCCAAGGGCCTGGACTCGGCGGTGGACAGCTTCCTGCGCGCCTCGGGCACCTTCCGCTACATCCTCGACAACTTCACCAACGCGCCCAGCATGGACCTGGGCCCGGAGATGCTGGACATGCTGGTGCAGCTCATGCTGGTGCGTCGTGCCTCCGGGCTGGCGGCTCTCGCGGCGTCCATGCCAGGAGCAGTTGGCGCGGGGGGGATAATAGTGTAGTCAGGCGTTTTTCTTTCAAAAATAATGATTTAATAGTTGTTATTACGTAGAATTGGTTCATCAATAAAATATTTTACATGGCTTTTTTTTACATATATACTTGCAAGTCGCCATTAGTCTCACAAAGTATTAAAAATAGGTACCTACTCATACCACCAGGTCAAACCCCCATCTCCCCCTTTCCAAACTGTCATATGAGTTCCCTCGGTAAGATAGCCTACTGTTCACAGGGACGAAAGCTTCCAACCAAAAACCCGAACAATTCCGAAGTTTACCGAAGTAAAAAGGTCAGGTTCGGTCAGTGTAATGAATAATAGTTCTTTTATTTTTGGTTTTTGGGTGGGTATGTTAGATAAGGTTATCGTAACTAAACTGAAAGGTTGAATAGGTTTAGGTTGGCGTTATTTAAAATACTCTATGACTTCCAAATATATGAATCCTTGCAATATGGTGTTTTTTCACTAGTGATCGGCAAATTTCATAGACCTTCGCAAATTGTTGGGTGGGGTTCTCATCCCTGTGAACTAGTAATTATGCAGAGTAGCGGCTTTTAGGCAATAACGCTAACGACTAAAGCAGAATTATGGTATGTTGGGCTAACTACATTAAAAATCAATATTTCATTTTTAATATTTTCAAATGTAGCTTACCTAACTTAAACAATTTATTAGTCGCATTATTTCCCAGAAGCAGCTAGTCTGCAGAGTCACGTGTACAACTGTGCTACTGTTCTGTCAACAGAGTTTGTAAAAAAACTTCCATGCGGTTGTAAGCATTCGTAAACAATAATCATGTCTTGCTTTGCAAGTGATGTTAGCACTTATAATAATTTTTGGAACTGTCAAATTCTAGATAAATTACACGACACAGCCATTGCTATCGTCACTAAGACTGTTTTTCCAAAATTCATAGATAGTCAACTTGATAAAAAAGGGGGGGGGGGGGGGATTTGCGAAGGAGTGTTGTTTCAAATTGTAGCCATAAGGGCAGTATTCCAAGACGCTCGGGTAAGGTAGAAAATAAGCGCCTTTTTTTTTTTTTTTTTTTTTTTTTTTTTTTTTTTTAGATACAACCGTAACCACCTAACTTGTGGGCCGTATTCCAGAACTTATAGAACCAAAATTCCATTAAGGAATCAAATCAGCAACAGTTTTAATAAATTGTGTCTTGCGCGAGGCTAGAAACTGGTTTTAATGTATAATAGTTGAATTTTGGCAACCATCGTTATGCAGTTACACCGGAATTTTATCGTAAGCATTTATAAAACTGTCCCGAGGATAATTTGTCACTAACAAATTACAAAAAATCTTAAGCTAAATTAGCAAAACCAGCATCGAATTTTAAGTTCCAGGTTGGCTTAAAAGTTTGTTTCAAAGAGTTATTTTGTTTTCAAAAATTCCAGGGGAGGGCCTGCATAGAAGTAAAAAGCTCGGCGGCCTCGTAAAGTCTAGGACCGCCACTGCGCTCTGTCACCATATACAATACCTACATGTGGTATTCTTTAACCTGGTGTGGTGGAGCATTGATGGCTGGCTGCACCATTACTCCATCAAACCAACCACTTGCAGTCGATGAATCGATGCCTCGAGGCATCCAGGTTGGCAGTATCTCACGTGCTTATGTTGTTTGACTGACACTAAGCAAAGTAAACAGGTTCAAACAAGACGCAAGTTACAAAAAAAATATTTAAATCAACCTGAAACAATTGTCTCACATTCCAGAGGACTCGTGTTCGACTTCCTTTCCTTGCATCCCAACAATTTAAATTTAACAGATTTTCCTAAACGCTAAACGCTAAACGCTATAATTGCTCCTCACTACAGTCAATGGCCAGTTCTCTTTTCAACTTCCCTGACTGGGTGCACATAATTCATTCAGCAACAAAAAACACATTTAAAAAACGTTTGCTCCATAACTCACCAAACCCCTTTGAAAGTATGATGTTAAAAATTTTAAAATCCTACTAGTTAAGTGTTTAGACTTCCTAAAATATAACTTAAATTTTTTTTTTCGTTCTACTGTTATACCCCTCTTAAATTTTTAGTGCTTAAGAGAAACTTAAATACTTATATAAAAATTTCCAATATACAGAAATTACTGTGTTTTTTTTTGTAGATTTTGTACCATCCATAATTTTTTTTTTTTTTTAGTCATTCGAAAAGCTGTACTTTTATGAAATGGCCTCTACTAAATTTTGGTTTAACTTAAAACATTTGAGTATATATTGTTTGAAAACCCACCCTTCTGGTAGTGATGTAACACATATGGGATTGTTTTTCTTAAAGGCTCAGGCGAGGGAGTGTTTGTTTGAGAAGTTGGATCTGCAGTCGAGGGATCGCAGAGACATTGACGTCTGCCTGGACTTGGCTCAAGAAGCTGCACAGGTAAGTCAACGACTTAAGAGTGCATGGTATATTTCACTAAAGATAAACATAGTTACAATCCAAAAAATTTCGTAAAGGTTAGAATGGCCATGTACCTTTAAAAAATGTTTTCTTGATTACTAATAAAGTCTATGTCCATCACAGAAAGCATAAATAGACAATTTGTTCAGTAAGTTTGCTGTAGGCACCCCCACTTTATTCTCATTAACGAGGATGGTTTGATTTATAATTTGGTTCGCATACTGATAGGTAGCACTATCGTCATCTTTATACGTTTTCATTAAGTTTTCATCTTATGAATAAATTATTTTTGTTTCAAGTCATTCTTTTCAATGATTCATTGTTAATCAGTTGTTTACACATTATATATTGCTAGTAAAAGTGAAAAATTAATACATTTGGAATTCATGGTATGATATATTTTTTTCTTGAAGATAAACTTGCAGAGAAAATGTATTAAAAGTATTTTACCTACAATGGTGGGCTTATGTACTTATAAATATTTATACTTTGGGTAAATGAATTTAAGTGTGGCAAAACGAGTATAGTGGATGCCTCGAAATCAGCTGTGATGCCAAAAATCATCTGGGTTTTAGCCTACAGACGAGTGAAAGTGTGTGGGTTAGCAGAAGCTACACATCTCAACTGAAAGGGTTCACTTCATTTTGCCTAATGAATTGCACAGAGCGAAAGAGAATCGCACGCGAACATCTGCTGACGAATTGCAAGTGTTTGAGAAGAATCCAGTGCAGTTTTCGTGCCATTTTGGGACAACGGACGAGACTTGGACACACCAACACCACTGTATCCCAGAAACGAAACAGCAGTGAATACAATGGATTGTACATGGCCAACCAGCCCGACAATGTGACGTGTGTTCCTTCCCCTGGAAAGGTGATGTCAGTTTTTGGGACGCAAAAAGAATTTTCCTCATAAACTTAATCGAAAAGGGGAAAAATATCACCGGAGAAATACTATTCATCACTTTTGGACCAATTAAATGCTGCAACAGAAAAGAAACATCCGGGAATGGCAATTAACGGTGCATTCAAGCTGTGTCGCTGAGCAAAAATTGGTCGACCTGCGAATTAATTGCTTCAGCATCCTGACTTTCAACCAGTTTTAGCTCCCTTGGATTACCTTATTATCTCTGAAACTTTGAACTTTCCTGGCAGGACAAAAATTTCAGTCAAATGAAGTGGTCATACAGGAAGTAAAAGAGTATTCTGCAAGCCTTGAAGAAACTCATTTCTGAGAAGGATCGTGAAACTACAGAAACATTGGGGTAGGTGCGTAGAACTTCGTGGAGACTGCAGAAATAGAAAGCACCTTAAGAAACTCAAATTGTTTCCCTTAATTTCAAAACAAAATTTTAAAACTTTACTCTACAGTAAAGTAAGTACTGTAAAGTAAGTCCAGTGAATTCTTATATGGAGTGCAACACATGTAAATACTTCCATCCTACTCTTATCGTGCAGTCTTATCGAGTTACTAAAAATGTAACTTTAATAGTATTACAGAAACCGAATATCGGCCACGAATGTTGATGAAACTCGATACAATAACAGCGTGGGAAAATGATAAAAGGAAGATCTGTCCCAACGAATATTCAGATTAGTAATGTGAATATTCCAAACAGAATACTTTAACCAAACGTTAAATATAATAAAAACCACTTACGAAAGGCATGCGTTTCAAGGTACATTTTGTAAAAAGCATCGTTTCGACCACTGACAATCACGTTGGTTTACAAGGTGTGAGCACGGGGTAAGTCGATGCCTACCGAGTACGGACACTTTAAACTGGATACACCGAGGTGCCTGCATTCCTATTAACTAACATGGAGCAAGGCCCCACAGTACGGTGTGGGAACTGGAAGCAAGCTTACAAAATCTTCCAGCTACTGGTGACGCCCACCATAAGTGATCACAGAGGCGTGGCAGCAGTAATTCGAACCCAGATCTGATAGTCTCAATGTACAGCCTGGTGGTTTTGGGGCCTTCCCACAAGGGACTCAGCCAGGGAGAAGGTCCTGTGCGATCCTGACCCCTCCCTACCATGATATAAAAGGAACAAGCTAAGACACAATAAGAAAATGACGGCAACTTAGCTACATGAAGGTGACAGAGAGAACATTTTGGAAGGATCATTTAAACACTCAGTTGGCTACAATACTGCAGTTCCTCCCCATCATACCCCGACATGCCTCACACACACACACACACACACACATGCGACAGGAATTGTCTTTCCAACTAGTCTGTATTTAATACCGGCTCTCAACACGTGTTAACCTACTCTAGGTAGCTATGTATTTCATACACACTGTACATGGTGTGTTTTCGTGTATTTAATAACGTTTCTAAATATAATAAAAAAAATTGCTTTAAGAACAAAGTTTCGAAAGAAAAAAAAATTCAATGAAAATAAAATGTATATAAAATGTTCAGTTTTCTTTTCTCAAGCAAAATCATCACTTAAATTTATATGTGTAGTAGTTGGAGTTCTATGTGAAATGTTATTATAGATGAAGATTACTCATAAAAATCCTGAAAGGTTTACGCTGGGTCCCGCGGACTGCTGGCGCCGGTGAGGTCCTGGGTGCTACAAGTGTTGGGTGTGTGCTCATGCGCAGGTGGCCGAGGTGTACAGCAAGGTGCACGCGCTGATCTCGGCGGCGGCGGTGCGCGACTACGTGCCCTACTCGTGGGCGGCGCTGGTGCAGGTGAAGCTCCTGGGTGCTACAAGTGTCGGGGGTGTGTGCGCGTGCGCAGGTGGCCGAGGTGTACAGCAAGGTGCACGCGCTGATCTCGGTGGCGGCGGTGCGCGACTACGTGCCCTACTCGTGGGCGGCGCTGGTGCAGGTGAAGCTCCTGGGTGCTACAAGTGTCGGGGGTGTGTGCTCATGCGCAGGTGGCCGAGGTGTACAGCAAGGTGCACGCGCTGATCTCGGCGGCGGCGGTGCGCGACTACGTGCCCTACTCGTGGGCGGCGCTGGTGCAGGTGAAGCTCCTGGGTGCTACAAGTGTCGGGGGTGTGTGCGCGTGCGCAGGTGGCCGAGGTGTACAGCAAGGTGCACGCGCTGATCTCGGTGGCGGCGGTGCGCGACTACGTGCCCTACTCGTGGGCGGCGCTGGTGCAGGTGAAGCTCCTGGGTGCTACAAGTGTCGGGGGTGTGTGCGCGTGCGCAGGTGGCCGAGGTGTACAGCAAGGTGCACGCGCTGATCTCGGTGGCGGCGGTGCGCGACTACGTGCCCTACTCGTGGGCGGCGCTGGTGCAGGTGAAGCGCGAGCACTACGCCGCGCTGTCGCACTTCCACGTGGCGGCCGGGGTGCTGGGCGCGCGCCTCGCCGACCTGTCGCCGCGCACCCGCGACACGCTGCAGTTCCTGCACGAGGAGGGGGACGCCCGCACCCAGCTGGAGGTCCGGCTGCCCCAGGACGACGCCGAGAGGAAGCTGCTGGGTGGGTACCCTCCTCCAGTTCCCTATCGTAGCCGGTACCTTCGTGCGACTGCCGGAGAATTTTTATATAATTTTTCGTTTCATGGTCCATAGACCCTAAAACCATCATCAACTAATATATATATAGATAGAGATAGAGAGAGATAGAGAGAGATAAAGAGAGAGATAAAGAGAGAGATAGAGAGAGCTAGATAGATATAGAGATAGATAGATATAGAGATAGATAGATAGAGATAGATATAGAGAGATAGATATACAGAGAGATAGATAGAGATAGATATAGAGAGATAGATATACAGAGAGATAGATATAGAGAGAGATATAGATATAGAGAGAGATATAGATATAGAGAGAGATATAGATATAGAGAGAGATATATATAGATCTTATAGAGATATATATAGATATATATAGAGAGATATAGATATAGAGAGAGATATAGATATATAGAGAGAGTTAATGGGGGTAGAAATGAGGAGGGTTTTTTTGAGAAACGGGAAAAATTGCTTCACATCCATTTTAACGTTTTATAGCTTGTAGGGTTAATACCAAAAACCTTTGTCCAAATACATTTTTGATACGACTAAACATAACTGCAAGGGGTGGAAAAAACAAGGGTTGGACGACAAAAAAATTCATAACTCCGTTAGTAAGCACACTATAAAATCCGTTCGAATTGTTTGTAAATCTTATATTCATTATCTATAACTTTTGTCTGAAACAATTTTTGATAGTACAAACAATTATTGCAATGGGTTAAAGAAACCTGGGATTGGAATAAGAAAATAAATAAAACTTCACTACCATGTACACAATCAAATCCATTCTAATTTTGTTTCTTTTTTACTATTGTCTAAAACTTTTGTTAGAATAAATTTTTATCTAACTAACCATTACTGCAAGGGGTGGAAATATCAAGGTTTGAAAGTATGCTATCAAATCCGTAATAATATATTGTATAATTCGTAAAATTTATCTAAAACTTTGGCTGAAACAATTTTTGATGAAATAAATTATTACAGTATAAACAGGGGTTGAAATTAAAAAATAATTCAAAACATTTTTAGTATCAAATACATTTCAATCCATTTTAAACCATCTTAATATTACCTTAAACCTTGGTGCAAAGCAAATTTTTTTATGAACACTTTATTAGAGATGAAAAACCGTTTTTGAAGATCAAAAATTTGGTTCTAAGCTAATAAAAGATGGATGCATTGAATTTAAAAAAAACATAATATTTTTGCAAGATGGCAAATGAAAAAAATGTTTAATCAATCATTTTGTAATACTGGAGAACATAAATATGTTATGTACATCAAGTTCTTAAAATGTTTCAGAATTTTATTGAAGTTTTCAAAATATTTCCAGAAGAAATAGGTACTTCAAAATCTACCTACGCCTGTAGGCTATGCCTGAAGGAAATTTTTTCAAATTGTGCTGTGAATCCTTGATAACACAAAGAATTGGAACGTAACAATTTTAATAAATCTTAAAAATATTTCTTTTACCACCATTTCTGAACAGCACAAAAGATTTCATTCTAATTGTTACAAAAAATTAAGCAATTTTTGTTTTAATTACTTTCTAGTTAAAATTAATTTTGGAAAGCTTTCATTCTATGCCATTTTATTCATATTATAAATTTAATATAATTTTTAATGCAAACATTCTTATAATATACAGTAAAGAAGTAATTAATGTAGTGATCCAAACTTTAAAAAAATTAAAACATTTCCCAAAAATACATTTCTCACGTAAGTCTTAAAGGTATGAGATTACTATATTTTTTATGTGCCAAATGACATTTAATAATAAGAAATCTGAAATATATATTGGATAGTTGTTTAGTGTTATATTTCTGCTGTGTATTGTTTGTAATTTTTACTTATTTTTTAATGCAAAATTTATTATTAAGTTTGATCAATTTTTAACATTATTTTAGACTGGGAATACACAGATACTTTATTATTGGGAGCTTTGTATTTATAACAAGTGTATTATAATAGAGGTTTACTGTCGAAAAGGAGCAGCATTTCTTAATGTTTGGCAAACTATGAAACCGCCTTCGTAAACACTTGTTATTTCTAAAATATGTTATTTTTAAAATGCTTGAAGTTATATCATTGTTACGTAGAAAATACTAACCTACTGATGTCACTAGTGTGGTTAGATATAGTTTCGACCCGTATTCGCAGACAGTCTGTTACAAGGATGTCACAGAACAGAGACTGAACTGTATGTAATACTGATACCGGGCCGTGGTCCCGGAGGGAAGGAGCGGTTAGGTGCAGTTTCAACAGGTATTCATAGACAGTTTGTTACAAGGTCACTGTACAGTATGCAGTACTGATACCGGACTGTGGTCCCGGAGGGAGGGAGCGGTCAGGTACAGTTTCAACAGGTATTCGCAGACAGTTTGTTACAAGGAGGTCACTATAAAGTATGCAGTACTGATACCGAGCCGTGGTCCCGCAGGGAGGGAGCGGTCAGGTACAGTTTCAACAGGTATTCGCAGACAGTTTGTTACAAGGAGGTAACTATACAGTATGCAGTACTGATACCGGGCCGTGGTCCCGCAGGGAGGGCACACCTCCGGGAAGCGCTGCTGCTGCACGAGGAGAGCCAGCGCCTGCACCGCATGTGCCGCGAGCTGCGAGGCAAGGCAGCGCTGAGCGCCGTCCTCAAGAAGTGCCACTCCCGAGCCATGGACGCCTACACCTACGCCGAGGAGGAGGACGACTTCAGAGAAGTTCTGGACCCGCCCAGGGTGCTGTGTGAGTTCACCTGTCGGAGCTGTGTCCATCCTTCTATCAACGTATATTTTCATGATATTGCTAAGGCTTTAAAACATGTTACTAGACGTTCTTTTAACTAATTTAAATTTACTAATTTTAGTTTTATTTAAATAACATTGTTTCAAATATAATTTATAATTTTACTATAAGTCAAGTTTAAAACTAAGGGAACATCACGGACAAAAGAACTCTTAGATAGTGTTTTGTTAAAAAAAAATTACTTTTTTTTAACAATTTTATCAACTTGCAGCTATGCCAAGTTTTATTTTGCAAAACATTGCATTGAATTTATGCTGCAAAAAATGAAATGCATCAGCTAGAGTGCACCCAGTAGATACCGTTTAAAATAAAACTGCTGGTACAGAAATTAGTTTCATTCTATCAGACTTTTGTCTCATTTACTTTAATTTGGTTTTGAGATTATGAAAATAAATGTTTTTGTAACTAATATACCTATGTTAGTTTTTGTATATAGAATTCAATTTATCATTAAAGTTTAGCAAAAATGTGTAATTTACAAACCAAACATAACTTAGTATGTACACTATTTCTACGCACATCCAAAAATGGTATAACGTTGCGTCACTAAGATGACGTGAATAGTTTGTCATTACTTCAGCAGCCATTTAGGCAGCCACTTACATGTTTTGAAATCCATTAAGTACTGTTGTGATACAAATAACTGTTGGAGAGGTAGGTACTCATTGCACAGATACTGCAGAAGAGAAAAAAGTTACAAATGAGAATACAAGCAGAAATTATATTACAGACCTTGTAAATGCAAATGTACCTGTATTTAGTGAAATGTCAGTACTCTTAAGTGTGATTCAGGTAATCCACTGACCTTGGAATTTAAATTCTGGGATTAGTCTTGTCTGGCGAGAACAAAATGCACCAAGTATGCCGCTGGAATCATAGATATGATAAAAATATAAATAAAGCAATAAATGCTTTTAAAAAATTGTTCTGGATGGGTTAAAGGTGCACAAAAGTGTGTGAACAGGCATACGTGGTGGTTGCAGCGTCCACCAAGTTCCAGTTGTCGCTGACGCCCCCCGACTTCTCCCACTATCGCGTGGAGGACTTGTTCCGGGGGCTGGGACCCGTCGCCATCTTCTCGGCCAAGCACCACTGGACCGCGCCCCGCTCCGTGCAGTTGCAGCGGCTAGGAGGGGAGGGCTTCGGCTTCAGCGTGCGAGGAGATGCGCCCGTCATTGTCGCGGGCGTCGACCAAGGCAGCCTCGCTGACGTAAGGCAGTCTCTGCGCGCTTTCGGTAGATGTCGTTAATGGGTCCCGTTTCTGTATCACATCAGCATAAATATGTATATGTATAAATTATATATAGAATTTCACATATTCCATTACCTCGTATATTTTATGAATTTACATTTTCTTGACTAAACAATGAAATACCTAAAAAAAATTTCATAATATGCATCAAAATTAAAAGCAAAAAACTAACTTTATAAAAACTACAAAATAAGTAAGTTTTCCATCGAAACTCTTTTTAAGTTTTGCTCGCCATCCTGCCATTGGTAGGCTAACGTTTGGTAAACTGTCCCACTTATGGTGTTTTTACAATTGTCTGTCAATTTGGTTCCGTGCTATTCTTTGCCCTGCCCATCTTTTTTTTTTGTTCTTCATCTTGGGCTTGATTAATAACAATAATGAAATAACATTCTCATGAACTGCAGAACTTTTATATTATTAGTAGGAGGAGCACAACAGTTTCGGCTCATACTTGTGCAAAACTAGCATAAGAATCATCTTGTCCGGTGTTCAATATTGTTAGTAGGATTTTTACATGTAAGTACTTTTATCTTTACTATTTCACCATAAAATTATAGAGTCGCTGTTAAAAATTACATAGGGGCATGATACGACATGTACCTTGCTCGTAGAGATGAAGAGGCATGTGTTGTATGAGCCAGTGTCATCCTTAGCAATCTATTGCTTTTTAGGTCTCAATGCACCCAGGCATTTTAATGTTTATGTTGAGGGTCAAAATGAGTCATATTTTGCTCCTAGATGACTTGCAGAATAAATTTATTTTCGAAATTTCCCAAACTCTTATTTTGTTTGTTTTATTATACTTAATAAACCATTGCAGGAAACAATGCAAAACAATTTGTGATGGAACTAAAGGTGAGGTTTAACTTTAAAAAAAAATTACTTTCCTCGAGGTTACTTTGTATAGATTTCATTATTTTTCTGATAGTAGGCTCGTATGTCCCATGTAGATAATATTTTAAGTATTCTTTTCAATTATTTCTGCACCACAGATAGTTCTATTGTATTGAATATTTAGTATTTATACCATAATTTTGGAAATAAAAGATAACAGAAACTGTGTATGATGTATTAAAAAGAAAATATGAACTGCAGTAGATTAAAGTCAGCAAACAGTAAAATTTGTATGGTTTCCTTTTGTCTAGTTTGGTGGTATGAAAGAAGGAGACTTCATCGTTGCCATAAGTGATCGAGATGTGAAGTGGTCGGCCCATGAAGAAGTCGTGAAACTCATCAAGCTTGCAGGAGACACACTCAGTTTGAAGTTGGTCACACCTATGGATAAAAGTTATCTTAAGGTTTGTAAAATACAGTAGAATCTCGTTATAAAGTACATCAATAAAGCCCCAACTTTTATACTTAGTAATGAAAGTACTTTATTCTGAAAGTCTATATATTTACCTTTAAAACGTAGTATTTTTGAATTTTTTAAAATAATGTAGTAGGGGATCAAATGTTACATTGGCTTGGAAGCAAATATTTGTAAAACAACCTGCATAATTTAACATTGAATTTTCTATTACGTATATAAGTTAAAATATAATTTTTATTTAACGTTTGTATCTGCGTTATAAAAACTTTTAAAACGTGCTCTACAAATAACCAAAAGCTGGCGCAACTAATAACAATTGCCTTGAAGAGGGGCGAGACAACAATCGATTGTTTAGATCGTCTCGTGCACTAAAGTGTGTGTTCCATGGAGGAGGAAGAATGGCACGTTATACTGTACTATGATTCTATGAATCGTTGAGACATTGTTTGTTTACGTTTTATAGTTGTTAACGATTCTTGAAAGCGATAAAAATTAATCATTACGTGCATTTATATTAAAGAACTCCTGCGCAAAAAACAATTATGTAAAATTTTCCTCATAACTGGACAAGAATGGTCGTTGTATTGAAAGGTAGGAGACGTTTTTAATGTTAAAGTGAAATATTTTTACATTGTTTACATTGGTGTTTTGAGCGGGAATTTAAAATCATACGTTGAACTGAAAGATACGTTATTCTGAAGTACGTTGTAACAGAATTTCACTGTATTTGGAACGGAAATCATTCTGGCAGACCACATTTCCATCAGAAATTTCAAATTAAAAAATTTGTGAGATATAAACTCCCACTGAAGTGTAATAATTACTTATGATTTTATCTGTAACATAAGTCTTGTTCCCCATTCAACTGGAAATAGATTATAAGTGATTATGCATTTGTAAATTCCTGTCAGAATTTCCAAATGTTATATCATAGTATAATTTTATTTTGAATTTTTTTGTAAACCCTCTTGCAACCAGTGATTCAGTGCATAGGTATTATGGTTTTTTCCCCCTTGAATTACTAAACTCCACATAGTAAGAAGTGTCCATTCAATTTAATAAATATGATATAAAAAAATGGAGTTTGTACTTATGTATGAGCATTAGAAGTTATACTTACTTAGAGTTATAAAAAATAAACTTAAAATTTTAATGAAAATAATCAATAGAAATAAACTAATAAAACAACTGGAGTGGTATTACAAATGTAGTTGGTAAAGTTTAAATTCAGTCATATTAAAACATTAAAATAAATATTAGTATTAATATAAGGTAAATATGTACAGTCGCGGTAGATGCCAAAAAAAATGCTAAAAATCCGAAAACACTTTTATTCTGTGCTCTTTCACTTCCTCTTTTCAAATCAACCGGCGGAGATAAAAAATTCCAACTACTTTCGGAGATATCAAATTTTTTAATTTTCATCACAATACCTGCGTATTCATGCGGAAAAAAATGCTAACAATCCGAAAATACTTTTATTCTATGCTCTTTCACTTCCTCTTTTCAAATCAACTGGCGGAGATAAGAAATTCCAAATACTTTATGAGATATCGAATTTTTTAATTTAGCAATACAACACCCGTTTAACCCTTCGAACGTCGCCATTTTTTATTTTGATGTGTGTTAGTGAATGCGTAATAAATAAAATGGTCGATTAGGTCAGGTCAGTTACATTATAAATACTTTCAAACTAAGCGGACATTAAAAATAATGTGAATTTAATTTAATGGTTCTTTAGTTTTAAATTATTTATAATGTAACTGACCTGACCTAACAAAACCCGGACAAATGATGAACATTAACAACTCACGTAATTTTTTTTTTTACTTATTACTTGCGCAACAATATCCAAATAAAAAAATAATACTTTAAAATTAGAAACGTTAAAAACTCACCTAAGTTGGAGGCGGGTACATTTCCTTTGCCACTATAAGGAAATGATGTAGTCGTTCATGGCAGAAGTTGACAGATTAATTAAACATCATATTGAACAATAAATGAATAAATAATCACGTATTGGTTCATTTGAATACTGAGCAATCACGGAATAAATAATCACCTATTGGTTCATTTGAATACTGGCCAATCACGGAACAGTCACGTGACAAAATTGTCCAATAAGAAACCTGATACTCGTAAACAAGAAATCTTATTATCTATGACAAGAAACAATGGTAATCGCCGCATACTACGCAGGTATTGTGATGAAAATTAAAAAATTTGATATCTCCTAAAGTATTTGAAATTTCTTACCTCCGCCGGTTGATTTGAAAAGAGGAAGTGAAAGAGCACAGAATAAAAGTATTTTTAGATTTTTAGCATTTTTTTTTGGCATCTACCGCAACTCTACATATGATGAAATTTAAAAATTCGATATCTCCTAAAGTATTTGGAATTTCTTACCTCTGCCGGTTGATTTGAAAAGAGGAAGTGAAAGGGCACAGAATAAAAGTATTTTCAGATTTTTAGCATTTTTTTTGGCATCTACCGCGACTGTACATATTTACCTAATATAAACAAGTGTAGAAAACTAATTATTTAATTTAGTAAGATAATCTAAATAAATTATAATTAATAATAAAATTAAATATGCTAAATGTTTATTCTAATTAATTTGTTTTAATTATTTATAAAAAATAATTAAATCGTTTATAATGCAGATAAATATTACAACAGGAACATAACCTCACAAACACTCCTATGATAAAACAGCCCGGAGACTTCTAAACTGTCCACAGGACAATGGACAATGGAAGCTTAAAAGCGACTTGACATTGTTATATATAGGGGAAAATAACCTCACTTACATAAATAGACATATAAAAAAAAATAAAATTTTTTAAAAAACCCATAACTTATGTAAACGTTGTAGAGGAACTTCGGGTATTGTGGACCCCCCTTTTGTTTTTTTGTTGTATTTCAGTATCTGTATAAGATAATTACATCTGTCTATTCAATATGACAGCGTGGTATGTAAGGGTAACGAAAATATGGAACCTACTAATTTCACTCAGGATGTTGGCTTTATATAGTCATATATAAAAAAGTATGCAAAGGTCCACTTTACCCGAACAGTGTGGGTAAAGTGGAACCATGGGTCCACTTTACCCATCCGAAATTATTAAAACTTTTAAACAAAGATTACTTTTTAATTTTTATAAGTATACAGTGGGTACATGTTTCAGAGACAAAGAAGTTATTAATAGTGAAGTTTAGCAGAATAATAGTGCACATATTTACTAAAATATTCTAAATGTCTTATTTGGACACTGGAAACAGTCTAGACTACATGATTGTAATAAGGATGCACTAACCACATACGTGTAGCCCTATGTCAGTAGATATATGTCCTAAAGTGGTGGATTAGGTTTTGCAAATATCACATACGAAATGCACAGTTTAATTGTCAGCACATTCTTCGTGACTCCAGTCCAAACACTCCAAACACTGAACCCACTTTTCCCCAGCTCTGTCATCAGAAAACTTTCCAGAGCAATAGATACAAGTAGCATCAGTTTCGTCAAATGTATTACGCTCAACTGATTGCTTTGTATCCATAGTCTTCCCAGATAGCTGTTTATTTAGGCTATTCTTTTTTTTTTCCATTTGGCTGAAATGGCCGGATTTTTTTGGCAGCTCGTTTACGACTTTCTTGAAGGCTGATTTTGAAAGGAGATGATGTAATAACACATGCCGCTCCTCTTGGCCTACCTCTTGTTGTTGCTGCTTTAGTGATTACTGGAGATGGTGAAATGTCACTAGGGTCTACTGAAAATGCAGTTCCTCCCGGTGGTGATTTGGGACGCGGACTCTGAAGAAGTGTTGAAGGCTCTTCAATGACTGAAGAATTGTTAGGGCTGACATTTCGAAGTAGTGGAAAAGCTTCATCGGCAGCAGAAGATGTGTTTGGTTGTATATTCTGAGCTTCAGATGAAGATGTGTCTGCTACATCTTGTAAAGGTGACTGATTACCCCCTGATATTTCTGGGCTTGCTGTAACTGTACCTTCCTGAACCGCCCTGTAACCCCAATATTCCGAAGAAGCAAAATCAGCATCTGAAAATATGTTCCTGTTAATTGGGTATATTCCTGTCTTGCGGAAACCGACAGCATTTTCACCGGTTTGTGCTTTCAGATAAGCTTTCCCAAAGAGTTCAGTTATGTCAAAATGTGTCACAGCTCTGCCTGTTATCCTCAAGAACATACGCACTTCTTCACTATAATAATGTTTCAGAACACCCATGAATGTTTTATCAAGGGGTTGAAGTTTATGTGTGCTGTGTGGTGGCAAGCAAATCGTGGTGACTTTTTTCGTTCTGGCTTTGTCTATAACTTCTAGATTCCTGGTATGGCTGAAATGTCCGTCCAAAATGAGGAGAACAGGATCAGAGCATGTAGGTTTGGTACTATACACAAAGTGATCAAACCATTCACTGAAAATGTCACTGTTGATCCATCCAGAAGGGTGGCAGGTAAATACACAACCTGGAGGAGCACCTTTTGTAAGATGTTGACTGAAGTTTTTTCTTGGGAACACTAGCATAGGTGGTACATAACTCCCACCAGCACTCATGCATACTATCACAGTGATAAGTGAACCTCGTTCGGCTGATGAAATTGATCCAATCTGGCGTTTACCTTTTAAAGAAATCACTTTAGGTATTTTGCTGGCTAGAACAGACAATCCACTTTCATCTACATTGTAGATTCTAGTTGGAGGGAAGTTCGTTTTGTCACATTCTCTTTCCAAAATATCAAAAAAGTTTCCAACACTAGTTTTATTGAACCCCTTGGCTCTGGCTATTGATGTTCCTAAAGGAGTTCGCAATGTGATAATATTTTTATGTCGCCTTAGAAAGCCATATAACCAGTCCTTTCCAGCAGCCCCCCTGAGTTCAGAAAACCTGTGTTCAATATTATTTTTTTCCGCTAACTGGTAGGCAAGCCTCCTTACATCTTGCATAGTTAAACCAAATAATTTAGCTTCCATAAACAACAAATACTCAACTAGCTGTTGTTCCATTCTGGGACTAAATATTGGTTTCCTACCTGATGTTGTAAGAATGGATTCTGTTGTGTATGTAGGGTAATTGTGGACTGGTGACAAATGTGGTGTGTTGGCACCACTGTTTAGGAGGCGGAGTTGGTGTGCTTGTTGTGTGGAAGACAGTTGAGTGAGGATGCATGATGGCGTTCGTTATGTATCGTGTTGTGTTGTAAACTGGCAAATAAATACCTACAATAAGGAATAAAATGTGTAACAGTAAACTCAACATCTGGCGACGAGGATGGGATTGAAGTGCCCCAGTGCTTAATGCATGCGTCGGTTCGCCCTAGTATTTAATTAACGAGTCGTTATATCGGCATCTCCGCAATGGCTTCTTTGTTAGGCAACATAGAAGAATTTGATGTGGCAAATCCGCAAGGTTGGGATGCCTATGCAGAGCGTCTTGAGTTTTACATGCAAGCAAACGAGGTTATAGGCGAAGAGAAGAAACGTGCAGTGCTTCTTAGTGTGTGCGGTCCGAAAACGTATGCGGTAGTAAGATCGCTTAATTCTCCAGCTTCTGTGGCCTCCACATCATATGCAGATATTATGAAAATTTTGAAAAATCATTTCTCCCCTAGGCCGTCGGAGATTTACCAACGGTTCAAATTTCATCGTCGCGATCAAAAGGACGATGAAAGTGTAGCAGAGTACATTGCAGAATTGCGTAGGCTAGCAGAACACTGCAACTTCGGCGCTAATTTGGACCTAACTCTCAGAGATCGATTTGTGTGCGGGATGAAGGACGAGACAGTGCAACGTCGGCTATTAGCAGAAACGGCATTGACATTCGCACAGGCACAGGAGAAAGCCCTTGTTGCGGAGGCAGCAAACCAAAATACCAGAGACATCCGGGGGGCTGTGTCCAAGCCGGTGTACACTGACTACGTAGGGCAAGAAGCACCACAGGGTAATGGGGTGCAACAAGCAGCGGGGGTCGACAGGGTGAGCAAGGTTAAGCAACCTCCCAGATACAATCAAGGGGTAAGATGTACTGGATGTGGTGGACAACATTTACGAGCTGCTTGTCGGTTCAGGAACGTGGAATGCTATTTTTGCAAACGGCCTGGCCATCTGGAAAAGGTATGTAGACAGAAGGTACGTGAGATGAACTCTAAGGGTAATGTTCACACAGTGGAGGAAGTCCCGGAGGTGCAGTTGGGCACAGTGACAGGTAGTACTGAACCAGATATTTACAACTTATGGAAGATAACAGCAGCAGGATGTGAGGAATTGTGCACAACTGTATTAATAGATGGTCAGGCTGTTGAAATGGAATTAGACACAGGGGCTGCGGTGTCAATTATAGATGAATTGACTTTCCAGGCAATTTATGCAAACAGAAAACCTGCACTGTCTAGAACCACTTGTGTGCTGTATGACTATAGCAAAAATTCTATTGAGACATTAGGCTCGTGCAGGGTTCAGGTGACATATGGTGGGCGGAGGTGCATGCTTCCATTGATAGTTTCCAAGGGGCGTCATCGCTCTCTGTTGGGCCGAAACTGGATGCAACCGTTAGGGATTGAAGTGAAGGGGGTGTTAAAAGTAACGGGGGTGCTATCAGAGTTAGTCTCAGAATTTCCCGAGGTATTTAGTGAAGAATTGGGCGAATTTAAGGGACAACCTATAAGATTCCAACTAGACTCTAGTGTGGCTCCGGTGAGGTTAAAACCTCGTGCAGTACCATACGCCCTGCTACCGAAAATTGAAAAAGAACTGGAAAGATTAGTAACACAAGGGGTATATACGCCGGTCACGTACTCAGACTGGGCCACACCCATTGTTCCAGTCTTGAAGCCAAATGGTGATGTGCGAATATGCGCTGATTATAAAAGCACATTGAATAAGGCATTGAAGGAGGATCTATATCCTGTTCCACCAATCAGCCAACTGCTTGCAAAACTATGTGGAGGCAAAGTATTTGCAAAAATTGATTTGGCACAAGCATTCCAACAGTTACGAGTGGATGAGAGTGCGGCAGCAGCGCAAACTATCATCACACATAAGGGGGCATTCAAAGTAAATCGTCTGCAATTTGGGGTGCGAGTAGCACCAGGGAAGTTTCAACGATTCATGGAAGACCTACTGGCGGGGCTAGAGAACGTCGTGCCGTACTTTGATGATGTACTAGTGAAGGGCACATCCATGGAAGAGTTGCTCATCAATGTGCGACAGGTACTACAGCGTTTCAGAGATGCTGGTATACATGTCAAGGCAGAGAAATGTGTGCTGGGGGCTTCAGAAGTTACATTTCTAGGCTATGTGGTGGATCAACATGGGTTACGGCCCACCCCCGACAAGGTGCAGTCCATTCACGATGCACCAACACCAGCAAACAGAGATGAATTACAGGCATATCTAGGTCTTCTTAATTTTTACCATGCATTTCTGTTGGATAAGGCTAGTGTAGCAGAACCTTTGCATCAGCTTTTGAAGAAAGACGCTCGCTGGGAATGGACCACGGTGCAGGATGCAGCTTTTGCGGCTACAAAGGCTCTGTTAACCTCAAACTCTTTACTAGCTCACTACGACCCACAAAAGCCACTTATATTAACGTGTGATGCATCTCAGTATGGAATTGGAGCTGTTCTTAGCCAACCGAATAATCAGGGGGAAGAAGTGCCAATTTGCTATTATTCACGAACCATGACGTCAACAGAGCGGAAGTATGCCCAAATTGACAAGGAGGCTTTAAGCATTATAGCGGGGGTCAAGAAGTTCCATAATTATGTTTATGGTCGGCAGTTTGAAATACGCACTGATCACAAACCATTATTAGGACTGTTCACGACCGATAAAGTCACACCAAACATAATCTCGCCCCGAATGCTTCGCTGGAGTGTAATACTAAGTGGGTACGATTTTGTGTTGGTGTACAAGCCAGGATCTAGTATTGCGAATGCGGATGGCCTCAGTCGGCTACCAAGAGCAACCCCAGAGATGGAGGTACCAGCACCCATGGAAGTGCTGCTTCTGGAAGTGTTAGACACTCCCCCCCTCAGGGCACATCACATTGCAGGTATGACTAGGAAAGATCCCATTCTATCTAGAGTTTGTTCGTGGGTGGGAACTCGTTGGCCAAGTGACAAGTTAGGGGAAGAATTCCAGCCATATGTGAGGCGGCAGCATGAGCTATCACTGCACCGTGGATGTTTGCTGTGGGGATCGAGGGTAGTCATCCCAAGTGAGGGCCGAAATCCCCTTCTGCGAACTTTACATGCTTGTCACCAGGGAGTAGTAAGAACAAAGGCATTGGCTCGCAGTTATGTGTGGTGGCCAGGACTGGACAAGGAAATCGAAGAAATGGTACAGCAATGCGAGGTTTGTCAGTCCACGCGCCATGCGCCACCAAGGGCCCCAAACCACCCCTGGGAATGGACCAGGCAACCATGGTCACGCCTACATGTAGATTTTGCTGGCCCTGTTCAGGGGCAGGTGTTTCTGGTCGTCGTTGACTCGTATTCTAAATGGCTAGAGGTGCTTCCAGTGCCATCCACAGATGCTAGAAGCGTTATCACAGCAATGAGGTCTTTGATGGCTACCCATGGAATTCCAGACACGATTGTGAGTGACAATGGAACAGCATTCAGTTCGGCGGCATTCACTACCTTTGCAGATAACAATGGGATCAGGCTTATTAAAGTTGCCCCGTACCATCCATCATCCAACGGACAAGCAGAAAGGATGGTACAGTCGGCAAAAGAGATGTTGAAGCGGATGAGCGGCAGTGACCTTTCACAGCGTTTAGCTCGGATGCTGATAACACAACATGTAACACCTACAGCAGTTACAGGGACAAGTCCAGCGGAACTGCTGATGGGGCGTCGGCTAAGAACATGCTTGGATAAAGTGCACCCAGATCTGGCAGAGGACATGAAGCAAAGACAAGAAGACAGCATGACTACATCTCCACCAAGGAAGTTCAGGCCACAGGACCTGGTGTACGTCAGAAACATGGGGCGTGGGCAGAAATGGTTGCCTGCTAGAATCATTGAAGTAACCGGTCCATTATCATACAAGGTAATCACCAATGATGGGGTGTTGATGAGGCGGCACATTGACCAGTTACGGTCCAGACATGCCCACCCTCCGGAAGAAGCCATAGAAATGACCCCATATGCAGGCAGTGAAGTAAGGTCACCAATGGCAGTAGAGGAAGAAAAGGACCAGGCCGTACAAGGCCAGGGAGCGGAGGAGAGAGCAAGTCAGGACCTACCACCACCGTCTCCAGGTGAAGAAGCAGACTTCAAAGGGTTTTCGCCAAGAGTACCCATGGCTGCAGAACAACAAAGCACCTTCCAGTCTCCACTAGCTGCAAGGGAAACAAGCGAAGCTCGTACACCAAAACGGACCAGACCGGCCAGAGAATCTGTTAAGCCAGGCTGGATGAAGGACTGTGTCATGTAAAAGGGGAGGGGTGTTGTGTATGTAGGGTAATTGTGGACTGGTGACAAATGTGGTGTGTTGGCACCACTGTTTAGGAGGCGGAGTTGGTGTGCTTGTTGTGTGGAAGACAGTTGAGTGAGGATGCATGATGGCGTTCGTTATGTATCGTGTTGTGTTGTAAACTGGCAAATAAATACCTACAATAAGGAATAAAATGTGTAACAGTAAACTCAACAGATTCATCAGGAGATTTGTCAATCATATTGACATATCTTCTTAGAGATGTTTTAGGCACATTGAACATTTTTTGCGCTTTATTCAAGCCCATATCTTTTTTACGAACAGCATGAACAGCAGCAATCATGGACTGTTGACTCCATGTTTTCAATCTCTTTCTTGACACACCCACTTTTTCTGTCTGTGTTGACATCTGCAACAAACCAAAAAACTTTTCTATATACATTATAAAAAAATGAGTAAAGTGGTATTCACGATACAGCGAATTTTCACAGCGTTGCGTTGAAATTTAAATTAACCAATCAGCGAGTAGCATTTAAATAAAAGCTTCTCACTGATTGGCTTTTACTAACTTCCGTCGCTACTCTAAGCAAAATTTGATGTATCGTGAATCCTACCTAAAGTAAAAATTAACTTTAAAAAAACCTGTATGTTACGTAAAGTATGGCGGGTAAAGTGGACCGGTACCACTTTACCCGCACCTCGTAGGTCCACTTTAGCCGACCTACGCCATTGTTATTCGAATGGAATTGTTATCGAAACTACTTACGTGCTGACCATTTCCAACACCTACCATTAACACGGACTCCTTTATCGTTACTTTCAAATATTATACATAATTTATTTACCTTAATTATTTCAACACGTTACACAGACATACATACCTGCAAAAACTTTTATATCTTGGTTTTTCGTCACCGTAACGTAACCTGCGGAGATCGATATGCACGCACGCTTTCAACAGTCTAAGTAACTGAGCTTCTGTGGCAGATTAGTTCTTGTGATTCTTCCTAGGTTGCAGCACATACACTAAGTTTGACAGCGTGGGTCCACTTTAACCGATGGGTCCACAATACCCGAAGTTCCTCTAATGGAAAAAGAATTAAATAATTTTTTGGAAAAACGCCGACTAAAAGTAAGTAACGGAAGATATATATAAAAAGCCTTTTAAAACGGGTTAATTTGTCGCAGAGTCTGTCATATAAACAACTAATTATTACTTTTCTTAGTGCTTCCTCTCTTTATTTACCTATTGGTTTTTCATAGAGAAAGACACGTTAATAATATGAAATATAGGTACTGCACATATTCACATATGTATTAATATTATGAACAAACCCAAGGAAATCTGTTGGGGCTATCATATTTTTTGTTATAAATGTTTTGCAGCGGCAAAAATCGGCACATCCAGCCAAAATATTATCAGTATTTTAACTAATCATCTAATAAGCAGAAAAGTATAGCACAGCTATAGTTTGTACATGCATATATGCACACACATACACCCATTTATGTACAACACACTCATACAAACTTGTATTACAGATTAACTATAATCTCATTAAACATTTACACGAAGATACGGAACATACTGTAACTGACTTGTACATAATGAAGCCTACTTGCTGGATATATATGTGACAGCCTGCATTTCGTAAGATTTTCCTTGTGAATATCAGACAGTTTCTCATGCCTGAAAACAATATTGCTATATTTATAAAAATATTACCATTCTGATTTTACTACACTCTGCACATTACCATCAAATTATGCAGCTGTATATTGTTAGTATTGCTTTCTATAACTGTAACAACTTGTATAATAGGTTCATTGATCAGGCTCAAAATTGACGTTGACAAAATAATATCACTGCGGGGAGAGATGCCTGCCGTCAACGATTATGGCAGCCCTGACGGATTTTCTTGGGTTTGTCATTATTCTAATAGGTAGGTGAATATGTGCAGTACCTATATTTAATATTATTAATATGTCCATCCCTACTAAAAACAAATAGGTGCATAAAGGGAGGAAGCACTAAGAAAAGTCATAATTAGTTGTTTATATGACAGACTTTGCCAAAAATTAAACTGTTTTAAATTGCTTTTTAATTTATCTTCTGTTACTTACTTCCTTTTAGTCTGGGTTTTTTCAAAATTTTGTTTAATTCTTTTTCCATTAAAACGTTTACATTCTTCATGGGTGTTTTTCAAAATTTTTAATTATGTTTTTTATTTTAAACATTTTATCGTATTCATAGGTTAGTGTCTAAATATCTCTCTATTTATCTGTCCTTCTGTAACCCCCGTGAGGCTGACACCATTTTGTTGAGAGTGATGTTTAAAATTGTGATATCATTTTAGATATCGCAAACTGCAACTGTTTTATATTTTTTTGTAAGAATAAATAATTGTTGGAAGTACGTAATAACAATTAATAATAGAGCTGTACCGATTCACAAAATTTTGCCAATATGCTGATATGTCGATACAACTGTTACCGATTCACCAATTCCGAACCAATACAGGAGAAAACACATTTTGTTAAAAAATTATCATTGTATTACTACATTACTCAAATAACTCATTCTTAAAAACAATCCAAATTGAAAGAGAATTAATTTTTAAATTTTCGAAACTTTTTGGCTTAGAACCCCCCCACCACCCTCCTCCTTTGCAATAGATAGGGGCAGTTGACTTCGGTCAAATTTCCCACCATGGCCCTGACTCATGAATATACAACAAATTTCCCACTATGCCCCTGACTCATGGATATATAAAAAGCAAGGTTATTGCCCATAGCAGGAAAGTAGTGGTTTTTCACACCTATGCCCCTTCCCTCTTCTCTTTTCGGGTTATAGTAATAAAATTGTTGTATAGTCTTCCGGATTACACATACTTGCAAAGTTTCAAATATATATTAACATAATTTAATCATCCCAACTTTCAAAACATCGGGAGCAAATAACCTCTCCCCTAGGGGGAGGGGGGGGGGGTCGGGTCTGATGACCACGAATGGCTTGGAAACACATCAAATTGAAAGAGAATCAATTTTTAAAATTTTCAAAATTTTTGGGCTTTTCCCCCTTCCCCCCAAATTGATGGGGGCAGTCAACCTCTGGCAAATTTCCCACTGTGCCCTGGATTCATGGATATACAAAAAGCATTGTTATTGCTCATAGCATGAAAGTAGTGGTTTTTTGTTCATATGCCTTTAACCCCACCCCTCTTCAATCCTCTGTTCATAGTCATTGAATGATTGTATTGTCAACTGGATTACATATACTTGCTAAGTTTCAAATAAATATGAAAATTAGAAGTAGGTTGAAATCGACTTTCAAGATTTGATTACTTAGTTAAGTTTAAAAAATATTTATTAAAGCGCCCTTTGGCGAGTTAACCCCGTAAAACCTATCAAGAACAATCGTCGATGAATCACTTACCTTTTACAGAAAACTGTATCTATTTCGGTCAAACCGTTTTGGAGATAAATGGGAACATATGTTTTTTGCACACACACACAAACAAACAAACAAACAAACAAACAACCTCTCACCCTAAACGCATATAACTTCTCCGTTCCATTGTGGGTAAAAAATAAGAGTTGAAAAAGTTTGTAAATACAATTGATATCACTAATATTCACAATAAATTAATTGTTTTTTAATGAAATGGACCTGTATTCAATATTAGTCACTAAAGTATATTATTCGAAAGCACATATATGTATATAATATTTAATTGTATGTAGCTTTTTTTCACCCTATCAATTTTTGTTGCATGCTGCATGCGCATTGTAAAAATTTATTCTCATCATATTTTCGTAATGCGCCTAAAGAAGTATAACTTCAAAATGTTTTTACTGAAATTAAGACGTGAACAAGAAAACTAAATGTGTTTGATTTTGGCATAGATAGTTTGCTTCACCATCTCCAGGAACTGCATTTTTGTATAAAAACATAAAAGAATTTTTTTTTTCATGATGTCACTAGACAAGGGATGCAGGTTTGTAGTCGGCGGAAGGTGCTGAAGGAGCGTGTGTTGCTTCCCCTGCAGCAGCCGAAGGGCGGGCCAAAGGGGTCGGTGTCCACGAGCAGCTCCAGCTCAGGGGTGTCCAGCGGCCAGCCCAGCCCGGCCGGCAGCCTCACCGGCAACAGCCACAAGAAGCTGACGTGGAACCCCTTCAGGAAGTCCGCCCACCACAAGGAGCACGGGCCGGACCACAGCGTCATCCTCCGGTGATGGGCGGAGCGTGCAGACAACGCTCCCCCCTCCCCTCACTTGCCGGTCAAGTTAGTCATCACGTTTGTGTGCTGGTCCGTGGCATCCCTACCTCCTTGGTTCCGTACTTGTCTTCGTAAAACATGCGATCGCATCTAGAACACCGAACACAGTTCATCGTGGTGTTTACTGTATTTATGAAGTCATTACCGACTGTCGCAAAGGAACATAAAACATGACGTATAGTGCCACCCTCATTTAGCATAGTACTCAAGAGGGGCTGTTTCCAGTTGTGACGAACCTGCTTGCCCCACACCCTTTCTTTCATTGGCCCTGTTTTAGCCACCTGGAGCAGTTGTGCAACGTGTAATGAACTACATTTTCTGCAAGTTCAAAAAAAAAGTTTTCAAACATAAAAGAGGCTATGTGGACTTGTGAATGTTGCAATGTATTTTTCTGGGGACATGTCAAGACTGTGGTACACCATGTGCTGTTTAAAGTTACCCGTAAATTAGTTTGTGAGCCCTTAATGATAGAAAAGTAATTGTGTTATATGTATATATATTATATAATTGTAGTTCTTAACAACTGTAAATTTTAAGAGCAATTTATGCAAGACAATTCACGGTAAATATTACGAGAGTTTATTTCTGTAACACACACACAGTGCTGTTTCTATATATTCTTTTTGTAAGAAAAAATTTATTTGATGAATTCTGAATTATTAATTTATTATTACTGCATTTTATAAATTTGAAAATAACTCAATTAATATTCAATGCAGCAAAATATTACTTTTGTTATTATTTTTAAAAGTTTTTTTTTTAAATAGGAAAATAGTATTGTTATTTAAAATCTATGACAATAGTTCATTTACTTTTTTTCCTTTCTGTTATTTGTTTCAATTAAGAAAACTATCTTCGAGATACCAAAGACTGATACAAATAAAAACACATAGTTTATGTATATATTTTTACAAAGTGCAACAATTTAATTGAATAAAACAGGGAATAAATGTGCTAATAAAGTGAACATTTTGATTAGGACTTTATACTATCTGAACTAGGAATAAGATTGATCTTTAGTCTTGAAATAAGTAAATTGGAAATTAACAATTATGTAGTACGAAAGCCAATAAGCAATAATTTTTTTTTAAAGTTACATTATAGAATAAATCTAGATTTGTAATTCTCGTGTAACAGAGAGTGTAATAATTATTTGTTCTTTATGTTTACATAAACAGTTTATAAATATGTAAGTATTATTTTTGAGAAAAGTGTAAATACATTGCATTGTAAAAACTTCTGCAGGGGCAGTTTGAAACAATAAACATGGAAAGACTCTAAAAATTTTTTGATATTCACATTCTCTAGATTCCATTGTATTTGCTAATTTTTTAAATTCCTTGATAAAAAAGGGTTTGAAAATTTCCTGTAATTTTTAAGGTATATATTACTTCTGGTGTAATACAGACAATATGAACAATTTTTAATTGGCTTCTGCCAGTATTTACTGCCAGAAAACCTATAAAACTTAAATTATTAATATCCTGTCTTACAACTGCAACAGTTTAGGACACAATTTTTTCAGATAACTATTTTAAAACGTTATATTTGACCAACTTTCATAAATATAATGAAATATCAAAAGGAAAGTCAGCGAAATTTATCAAGTGTCCAGACTAACTAAATACAAGATAATTTTATATAATAACATTAATTTTCCCATCTTAATTGTTTGAATTATAAGAAAAATGCTTTTTATTTATTAATTGACAAAGTTTTCATTGACTCAATGCATTAGATCCTTTTAAAAAAAATTCAAAAATAGATATATAAATTGGTATAAAAAATAGATACAAAAATTCAAACCAAACTTTTTTTAAATCTTATGTAATAAGTTGATACTCAAAGTTATTCATCATGGCATTGCTAGTTTATTTCTGAAAAAAAAAATTCTTTTTATGTCATCATGAGACTCATTCTACACCCAAGCAAAACTATCCACTGGTTTTGTTGAAAGTATCAACTACAAATTTATTGTTACTTCATGCAATGAGCCTTCCACTATAAATAATAATTTTAAATTATAAAGATAAAATATATTAAATATGCACTACAAAAAGTATTACATAAATTTCCCATTATGCTTGTTATTTCATTGACCTTATATTATTTATGAGAAAATATTAATTACATAAAGTTTCAAGAAAAATATTCTATAGGTTAATGCATTTTAAACTTATAATGGGACAGTATACTGACGTAAAGTACCCTCTTTAGTTTAAAATATTAAAATTAAATGTGTCCGTTTTGGTGATGACATTCAGCTTCCGGTAGTCCACACAAAATTTCATTTGGCCATCCTTCGCCACTAAAACAACTAGGAAAACCCAAGGACTCGCTGATGGTTCTATTACACCAACCTCAATCATACCCACGATCAACTTCTCTGCTTCTTCCTGGTTTGCTAGAGGCAGCCACCATGGTGCTTGTCAGATTGGCTCTACATCACCTTTGTTGATGCGATGGTAGACCAGGCTTGTTCTCCCAAGGTCAGTACCTCCTAAGTAAAAGACATCCTGGTTGCTTACAGGAAAAGCCGTTACTTCTTCTGTCTCTCCATCTTTTAGATTATTTCGGCATTGCCTTAGTAGATGTTCTAGATTTGGGTTCAGTGATGCACGTCATGGCTAATAGGTGAGGAAGACTCACACTGGCCTACCCAAGAGACTGGTTCGCAGCTAGCTATTGGGTCTCCCTGTTTAAGAACACATTGTTCAAGAATCAATGTTGGCCACCCTGACTGATAAAACCTCGCGGAACCTTACAATTCTTCGAGCGACCAGGAGTCTCTTCAATCCTAACTTCATATCTGGCTCTATCAGGTAATTCATGTTGCTCCTAAGGTCTCCCATAATCCTAGCTGCTATCATCTGCTCATTGCTGGAATTGAAACAGATTCACTAACTACAACTTATATTACAGGAACTTCTAATTAGTCGGGGGTAAACAAGGCCACCTCTTCATCTTTAATATGCAATTATTGTCCTTCCATGTCAATAACGAATCCGTATCTATTCATGATGTCCACTCCTAAAATTACCTCATCAGTGATATCAGCAACTAGAAAGGTCTGTGATAATGTCCAAGATCCAGTACTTACCTCCAAATCCAGCTGTCCATGCACAGGTGAAGTGTCTCCGGTGGCTGTGCGAACTATAGATGCAGATTCCCCTGTGTCAACAGTAAGTAAACACTGTCTGCCATTGATCCATCCATTAAGCAACAAACTGACATGGCCTCTACAAAACACAGATACAGGAAAAATCCTAGGGGCTACCATTTCCTGTAGAGCTGGCATGCACCCCCTCACATCAGCTACTGCTTATTTCCCTGTTTATCTTTCTGTTTCTCTTCCTGCTGTGATGTCTTCCTATAGATCAGTAGTCCCACTGGATATGTCCTAGTTCTTTGCAGAAGTAGCACTGCGGGCATCCTTCTACTCTTCTGATCTGGTTACTTGCTATACCTTCAGCAGCTTCTTCAATTCCCTGAGAAAGTCTACTTCATTAGTGGTGTTTCTGGCATGTGCTCCATTGTAGGATTCCAGTCCAGCTCTCCTTGTCCTGATGTTAGTGCTTCGTGAGGATCTGCATGCTGCCTCAATTTCCAGGGCATGGACCAAGGCTTCGCAGTTCTTCTTGTGTCGGGCCAAACAAAGAGTTTACTGAACCACTGCAAATCTGAGCCCATCTATAAAAGCACTAGTGGCTAGCTGCTGGTGAAACTCTGTTGGTGCTTCTGGGTAGGCGAGGTGCACGAGTCGCTCAACATCGGCTTCGAATTCTTGGAGTGTTTCTGAAGATTGTTGTTGAAGTGTCTTTAGGGCTGTTCTATACACCTTACCCATGTCTGTCTTCGTGGCATTCTTCATCTATTCGTGGCAGTTATCTATTTTGCTCTTCATTTTATTCTTTATATTTTATTGGAAATTATTCATTTTGCTCTTCATCTCTTCTTGGTTATTATCAAATTTATTTATCAACTCTTTTTGACATTTCTTCATTTCATTCTTCTTTTCCTCTTGGTTACTTTCATCTTATTATTCATATCCTCTTGACCTATCTTCATTTCCTCCTGATCCTTTTTCATTTCCTCTATTTTATGATTCATTTCGGCCAAGAAAGCCATTATGTTTTTAAGTTCGTCGGCCACCATCTTTCGCGTCAACTACTGTCTTATGACTCCACTGTAATTTCCCCTATGAGCCTACCTAAACCTCTACAAAACTAATGCTAACTTTACTACCACACTCAAAACTAACTACAGTTCTTTAACTCAATTCACAAATAACTAAATTTGAAATTTTTTTAAAATGTTAGTTAAAAATACTGTACACTAATTTTGTTAATTAGGGCTATCCCACTTATGATTCCAAAATTGTAACGACTTATGTGGGGAGAACTGGGTTCGTAAGGGATAGCCCAATTAAGTTTTATTACAGTTTTATTAATTACCAACTAATAATTTATATTACTAATAAATAATTATACTTAAAAATGTTTGATCACCAATCACTAGCACTTAAAAATGTTTATTCGCAAGTCACTCAATGTCTGTCAAGTTACACAGTTTGCACTCCTCACTGGAGCTAGGATCAACAGTGGTTCGCCCCTTACCTCGCGCCTGTCCACACACAGTCTCGCGCCACTCGGTCAGGGCCTGTGCAAGGTAAATTGGCGCCCTAGGCGAAAAACCTTAAACCCCCCCCTCTCCCGCACTCGCCGCCGGACACCCAAAAAAAATTGTCCTTGCCTCAAAATACATCACGTAAGCCTAAGATTTTGTCAACAATCAAATGTAAGCAGGCTTGTGTTTTTTTTTTACTTTTTTACTTATTACAAATCATAAACAGGTCACCGTGGACTTTAAATAATTACTTATATCAATATAAACATTCCAAACTGTTACAAAAATCCATTTTCATCTAGTTTCAATAATCGTTAAACATATTATATCAGCTGTTATGTATCGTACTGCGCCGCCCCCAGCTACTTGGCGCCCTAGGCGGTTGCCTAGTTCGCCTATATGGACGCGCCGGCCCTGCACTCGGTCGCACTCTTTCGATCTCATCCCTTCGCGTTGCACCACTCCGCGTCGCACCACTCTCGAAGTGGTCTCTCACCCTCTTCGCCAATGTCGCACTTCCCTTCACTCTCGAAAGTCGCCTGGAACTCGCCGGAAACAAGTCTAGCGGCAGCACCGCTACTTCCTGCAACTGGCTGCAAGTGCCGCACCGCTCACGCTCGTTCCAGGGCTGGCGGCGCTATCCTGCAACTGGCTGCAAATGCCGACGCTTGTTCCGGGGCCGGCGGCGTGTCGGACGTTCAGCGAGCGCAATTATGTTAATGCAGGATCTGACGCTATACTGAAGTATTTTCAGTTTAGTTTACTAAGCTTCGTCAAACACCGACCAGTGTGGTGAAAAAACTTTATAAAGCATATTGTTTTCTAAAGTTTTATTTTAATAAATTGAATAATGTTTAAAACATTACTTTAAAAGAAAGTTGAAACTTTAAATAATACTGAGAACAATTTGCATATGAAATGTTATTATCGTAGTCTTTTCAATTTAGTTTACTTAGGTTCGTCAAACACTGACCAGTGTAGTGAAAAAACTTTATAAAGTATATTGTTTTCTAAAGTTGTTTTTTTAAAAAAAAATGTTATTTACATCACTTTAATGTTCAAACTTTACTGAGAATGACTTGCATAATTATGTAATGTTATTTGCACCAATTAACACAGAGTTTACACCCTAACAAAAGACATATTAGGTATTTACAAAAACCTTTAAACCTATTTTGTCACTTATAAACACGAAATAAATAAAAAATAATTGTAAAGGTAATGAATAATAAAAATAAAAATTTGAAGTATTATACAGAATGTATCAACATTCATGTCACAACGCTAGAGGGTAGAAAGCTCTTATTATTTGCAACCATTTTTGCCAATAAACATGTTGCCGGAAACGCGTAGTTAAGCCCCTGTAGCCCCAGAAAGAGTCCGCGTAGGCAACCCGTTGTAGAGTGTTATGTTGTGGATGTGCGGGCGTTCGAGTAGAGAAATAACCTTTTAAATCGTGGCACAGATTTTAATTTCACTCTGAAATCAATCACAGCTTCGGCTTTGTTTCACAACATTGAAATTGTTGCATACGTTTTAACAACGTGACAGCCTAAAGCAACGGCTCAAAAACACGCCCACCTTGAGCGACACAGAGGTGGCAACGGCGAATCATGTTTTCACGGATACGCATGTGTGGAGTCGACCTTATGATTTCGAACGCTTCAATGATTCGCTGTATAAGCTCTTCTACCGTTTCTACTGGCGTAGCGTAGATAAGCCCTTTTACGTAACCCCACAGAAAGAAATCTAACGGGGTTAGGTCCGGTGACCTTGGCGGCCATGCGACAGGGCCCGCTCGTCCAATCCATCGGTTTGGAAATGTTTGGTTTAAATACTCTCGCACTTGCAGGGAAATATGAGGTGGTGCCCCGTCATGTTGGTACCACATCACACGTCGTACATGCAATGGAACCTCTTCAAGAAGACCTGGTAGTTCGTTTTGAAGGAAGTGGAGGTATCCGGCGCCGGTAAGTCGTGGCGGAAGAAAAAAAGGCCCGATGAGTACGCCGTCAACAATACCGGCCCACAAATTAACTGAAAAACGTTCCTGGCGAGCTGTGACACACGTTGCATGCGGAATGACATCATTCCAAACATGACTGTTGTGCGAATTGAGAATAGCGTCTTGAGTGGACTTGGCTTTATCGCTGAATAAAACCCAGGGCCGGCGCGTCCATATAGGCGAACTAGGCAACCGCCTAGGGCACCAAGTAGCTGGGGGCGGCGCAGCACGACACATAACAGCTGATATAATATGTTTAACGATTATTGAAACTAGATGAAAATGGATTTTTGTAACATTTTGGAATGTTTATATTGATATAAGTAATTATTTAAAGTCCACGGTGACCTGTTTATAATTTGTAATAAGTAAAAAAGTAAAAAAAAACACAAGCCTGCTTACATTTGATTGTTGACAAAATCTTAGGCTTACGTGATGTATTTTGAGGCAAGGAAAATTTTTTTGGGTTGTCCGGCCCGGGGGGGAAGGGGGTATTAAGGTTTTTCGCTTAGGGCGCCAATTTACCTTGCACCGGCCCTGATAAAACCGCTAACTCGGGGTTCCTCAATACTCTTCGAATGTACCAACGAGAAAAGGTCATGCGAAGAGGATAGTCCGCCAGACCCATGTGTTGCACTTTTTGAAGGTGGTACGGGTACAAGAGTTGCTCATGAAGAACTCGCCAAACAGCCATTTTGTCAGCGTCCATATCGGAACCTTCTGCCCTTGTGCCTGTATCCGGACTCTCCTCAAATCTCTGAAGTACATCTTCAAAACTGGGAGTACGAACCCTGCGTGGAGCACCAGCATTTGGTCTTGTAACGGCACATGTACCAATATCACGCATTCGCTGAGTAAGTCTTGCAAACATGGTGTGAGCTGGAATCCTACGACCCGGATATCGTTCTTCGTACAGACGACGGGCGGCTCGTCCATTTTGTCTAGCTTCCCCGTAAACAAGGAGCATGTCCGTGTACTCACTAAACGTGTACTCCATTGAGCTCCACTAAAACGTCGCCCTTTTCAGAACCACAGTGAAAGAAATTACACCACGAGTTTGCTTGTACGACAGAACAGTCAACGACAGACCACCAGTGATATCAAAACACAGTGCGACACTGCGATGTCACGCTGCGCAGTGCTATGGCACGGCACGAACGGAAGAAAAGAGGTAAGGGCGTCACCAACGGAAGTAAAAAGGGGCGGGGGTCAGCATTCGACATCGTACAGTCCTCTCGAGCACTGCCCGGCGTCGTAAACACGTAATTCACCACAGCATCGTCTGTCTCGCACAAAGCCCAACGGGTTGCCTACGCTGACTCTTTCTGGGGCTACAGGGGCTTAACTACGCCTTTCCGGAAAAATGTTTATTGGCAAAAATGGTTGCAAATAATAAGAGCTCTCTACCCTCAAGCGTTGTAACATGAATTTTGTTACACCCTGTATATATTATTAGTTATACATGTAAATGCCACCCACTAAACACGTGGCTTCAATCATAAACAAAATATTATTCAACTATGTGCACCAAAATGAAGCTTACTGGTTATCCTAAACAAATGGATAGTTATAATTTGAGATATTTCGTCCTTCAAATAATAAGAATAATACTGAATAATATTAATTCACTGTAAATGCTTTACAAAGTGAATACATAATATGAGAAATACTAACATAGCACTGAACATATTACAATTATTTAACTGATATAAGTTAAGTTTGACACTTCAAATGAAATATAAATGTTAGTTGTTGTGCAGTAATGATATTGCGAAGTCTTGAATTTCTGTTTCATTTGGTTTCACGATTCCAGCGCGATAACTCACTTGTCTTCGTTTTGTAGAAAACAGTCTTCTCTGTGGCACTATATTTCGTTTGAGTTGTTCTCTTCCCGGAACGGCCTGCTGACAGTTTGAAAGTCATCCATTCTGGGAACTAACGGCAGCTAAAGTTTCTTTAATGGCTGCAGTGTACCGTGTGATTACCTCAACCTCGCTTTAAGTGGAGATGCCTTTAATTATCTCGTGCATATCTTCTTCAAGTTTGACTTGTTCACCACTTATATTAAAGAAAGTACTACATTTTGTTTTGTTGAGATCAGCAACTATATCTTCCTTTTCAGTAAATTCTAGTTCATTTTCTAAATGAATACATAAATTGCCATCGCTAGTGGAAGCACTGGCTTGAACCTTTTCGGATGCAGTTGTTTCATGTTTTTTTTCTGTTGACAAATCAGGTGGATATGCTTGCACATGTTCCATTTGATAGTGGAATCCACACACGTGCAAGTATATTTATGGATGCATGTGGCACATTCGGTGCATACTAGTTTGCAAGGGCAGTCCAATCTGTTTTCTTTTACGTGATACAATTCTTTTACCTCAGATGTGGATGAAACTTTCCAGCCATTGTCGTCTTCGATAATCAAGTCCATGTTAAGAAGTAGACTCGCTCTATACCTACTTCTTATATTAACAAGTTTACTGGTCACTTTGCCTTTAGTTAGAACAATTAGTCTGTCAAATAGCTTGTCCCTAAGAAAGTTCATAATAGCAAAAATCGCTTTATCCAAACGTTGTCCAGTCTTTCCTTGCAAATATATGTATTTTAAAGTTCTATGTATACGTTCTATATGCATGTTTGTATTGATGCCACTATTCAGCCTGAAACAATATGCCCATGGCTGAACATTTTTTACGTAGTTCTCACTGAAACACAGCTGTGCCTGAATCTCTATTCAGTTGGTTTATTACAGCAGGGATCATCATTTCAAATGCAGCAGGGTCCCGTTCTTCCAACAATGTTCGCAAGAGTTTTTAGACTTCGGCCTGTTTCTCTCTACCGTTAACTTTTGACAGATGTTTCCGCCAGGCTCTGTCCACGTGCCAAGAGTAGTAAAGTCTCACAGTCGGTGGCTCCATGGTTAAAACCCATGCATTGAAGAATGAGTCAGCCATGTCAGACATAAAAACTTTGGGGCATATTATTCCAGCTTCTTTTTTTATGTACTCAAAAAATTGATAGTACATGTTGATCAGTTCTATTCGATATTAGAAATGCGCAAGGAAAACCCTGCCTCATGTCATCTAAAACGAGTAATGTAATCAGTTTGAACCCGTAATTGTTAAGACCATGGGTACCATCGATACAAATGCAGTCACTGCCATTTTTTTCAATAAGTCACACTGAGCATTGTTCATAATAATTAAGACAAAATCATCATTTTTTAAATCGGGATGCAGTTCAGTGACTGTATTTTGAGGCTTGTAAAACAAAACACACGACTTATCACTTGCCCTTACCTCGTTAACCCACGCCTCCACGCTATTCCCAACATCTCTGTGTCTCACAGAATCTGCACATAGGTTATAACACTGCTCGATATTATATAGGTCTTTTCTGGTTAGGAGGTGAATTCTTTCTAGTTTTGAATCAGAAACTGAATCGCGTATCTTGTCTAGAATGGCATGGAATGGAATCTTATTGGCAAGGTCTGTTGCTAAATCACGTCTTTCCGAATCAGAGAGATTGAGATGGCCTATATAATTTTGATGACCTACATGTGTTGAAATGTAACTAATTTTACACATTCCACCCTCAGATTATATTACTCGTATGCTTGCAGGACATGTCCCATTGATTTTATTACTGCCCTGAGTTTTAAGGTGCCTCTGCTTTGACACATGTAATAGCCTGAACGATGGCTTACAAAATAATGCCTAGTAGAATTGTCAGCACATCGTTTTGAACCACGTTCTTTCACATACCTGGAAAATGCTTCTTTTTCAACATTTTGCTTCCATTTCACAAAATCTTCGAAAGAGGAAAACTCGAGATCTTGGGACTTGACACCAGCACTGTGTTCTGACTCCAGATGATCCAGAAATGACGTTTTCGTATTATGTCTGAACTCACATAATGAGCACTTGAAACTGTTTGTGGAAACAATTTCCGCACTGTGAAATTTCCGTTCATGGTATCTGAATTACAAATTTTTTTTTCCGGTTAGAAGCTACGTCATCAATTTTACCGGGATTTTTCGTCAGTTCGTGTGACTGAATACTTGTGTGATATTTCCGTTCATGGAAGCTTAGATTTCGGAAATGACTTAATTTTTTAACGCAACTGTTGCACTAAAATTCACAATTTTTTTTCTTGTTCATTGAAAAAGATACGTCGTCAACTTTCCCGGGATGTTTCGTCCGCACGTGTTGGCGAAGATTTTTCTTATAATCATACCCTTGTCCACATTCATCACATACAAATTGCTTACAGTTACTGATAACTTAACACTCACTGTAACAACTGAAAACAAACATACTATGCCCGGCAGATATCTTGGCGTCTGAGCTCCCTAGTCCTGTCTGGAGGGGAGGGGAGGGCGAAGAGAAAGCGATACCCTATTGTCAAGGTCAGCGGCCAGGTTTGTACTAGCAGAACAGAAAACATTCGGCGCGTGACTTCCTACACTATGTAAGTCTGTATCCACGTCCGTGGGGCCCCCAGGGCGGTAAGGCCTTTTGGCTAAGAGCGCTGGGTTACTAAACCAAAAGTGAGAAATCCTATTAATTGTACTTGTATTACATAAGTGTAACATTTTGTAAATTGCAGTAGTTGTGCTCGAATATTTGTACTCATCTGTCAGAAAAAGTAACAAACTATTATCTAAACCTGTAACGTTTTACTTTGTCCCATTAAATATTCTTACGGTGTCTGCTAAACATTATGCTAACCAAAATTAATTGAAATGTTAACTCAGTAACTAGCGAAAACCAGACACGATTTATTTTGGAAAACTAGGTCACTTAGTATTTAAAATAAATTAAAACTATGCTTCTCAATTCATTGTGTTATCAAAGTTAATTAAAACAAAAGTCTTACAAGAAAAAGCAAACAACCAAAACATTACGCAATTGCAGCTCTCCGCGCGAAAGCTATCTCACAGTTGATGACGCAGGAGCCAGTCTAGCCCTTATCGTTCTCCGGTTTCTGTACCTAAAACGTTCCATTTAGCGCTGGATGTACATTTAAGTAAACATGGAGCTTGTTATGTTATATTTGCTGCTTTAACTTAATGTCAGTCGTTTAGGAAACACCTGACTACCAACGTTAATGGCATTTAAAAAATGCTTGTGTATGTGTGGCTTTATAATTTAATGCACCTATAATCGATTATTTATTATAAATGTAAATACAATTTGCATTGTACTTCCACTTTAGAATGCATATCATAACCTTAAAAACCTCATATATATTATATGATTTGTTTAATGTAAGTGTGAAGTTCTCTTTCCATGATAATTGATTGTATTAGGTGACGAAAAACAAAATTAAGTTAAAATTAATTACTAATATTACTATTCTTATTACTTTCTCTAGGTACTCCCGTTTTCCCCCGTTCTGTCATTTCGTCAACGCTTCATACTCATCATTTCTCCACAATAGGCTATCAAGACCTTACTTGTTAATAGCCGCCCTACTCACACACACCCTAACTGCCCAAATATTTTACTCCACTATACTCTACGTAACAGTAACATAGTAAAGGTATATTTCCATTGTTTATTAAATACTTAATTTTTTTTTCTGGCGTAGTCTGTGGATTATGTGGTCGTTCTTTGCTGACTTTACGAATCCTGACTATGGACCGTTCACTCACACCCGTGTACTTCGCTGCTCTTGCCGTCTGTCTCTGTAAAGGCTCGAGCAGACATTTATTTTTCGCTTCTTCATCACAAAACAACATCACGGTTTTTATTATTTCCCGCTCTCCGCTATGTATCACTTTACCGCGCCTCTGCGTGCTGCCACCTTCGCCTTCCATTTTTGGGTATACACTGAAGGGCGATATTTTACTAACAGCCACTACACGGCTCTCGGCTACATATCGCCTGCTTACCCCCTCTTCTTTCTCCGGTCCCGCTGCTAAGATAACTGCCGGTCACAGTAGGTACATGGTGAAACATTTAGTAAAAAGCACGCACACTAAACAGTCTGTGTGGCTTTTTTTATACTGGAGAGAAAAAACGCGCGCGTAAAAATAAAAAACATCCAGGGGGTAGGCGCTCCCGATCGGCCAACTTCGGAAAGGCTCGGCATTTGCAGCCAGTTGCAGGAAGTAGCGGTGCTGCCGCTAGACTTTTGTGTCCGAAGACCGGCGTCGTCCTTTTATACTAGGTGGGTTGTTACAGAAATTTTCGGTATCTGTTCCAACCAGTTACTGATACAGTAATGTACTGGTTACAAGTAGCTGATACTTTTGTATCAGCTACAGCAGTAGCGGTCCCAGGAAGCATCAAGGTATCAGCATTCTCGTTACAGGTTACACATCCTCCGTGCCGTCATTACCAGCGTATAAAGGTATCAGTTTTCTCATTCTACATTCTTCGTAGTCGTAAAAAGGTATCAATTTTTTTTCATTCTACATTCTTCGTAGTTGAAAAAAAGTATCGGTGTTCTCTTTCCACGCCTTTCGTAATCGGAGTCTTCAACCTTTGCAAGGAGCACGCACTGCGCACTGAGCGTACTTAGATGAGAAGCCTAAGATGTACATCAAGCTCTGTCCCTGCCCGAACACGCCCGAATATTCTCCTTCGGCCAACCTCGGGATTTGTTTTATTTTTGTGCAGGAAAAATTTATTCAAATATTAAAAGTGGTCGGTTAGGTTAGCTAAATTAAAACACTTTAGAACACTATGGACGGTTAGTTAGGTTAGTATAGCTACATTAAAATAAACAGAGAAATATAAATATATATAAATAAATAAAAGGTTGGCCAAAGGTGAATATTCGGGCGTGTTCGGGCAGGGACAGAACTTGATGTACATCTTAGGCTTCCCCCTCCCCTACATTCTTTCCCTTCTTTATCCCTTATTCGTCTTGCCGCTCCCTCCCCTTTCACAAGCTCTGCCCAAGTGACCGTCATCTGCGATCGGGTTCTGCGCACATTGGCCGTGGTGTTGTTCCAAGTGAATTCTAAACTGATACTAAAGTACTTGATTCTTGAATAGTGTACTCGTTTGCAGTACTTAATACAGGCGTGTATCAGTTACAAATTAGCAGATTGATACTCTGCAACCCACCTCTATTTTATACTAGTGGGTCGTCTTTCCAGAACCGAAGAGAGTGGGTGTGAAGAGTATCGTCATTCTGGGCCAACCCAACGCCCGAAAAAAGCAGAAAGACGGATCACATTCTCGCCACTCCGCGTGGCGGCCCACAATATTCCCTAGGCTGCTGAGCGATAGATAACAGGGCCGAGGGAGGATGATACGTGTGGAGTGGAGAGGGAAGGGGGGAGGGGGTAGCGACAACCCTTGTAATCCGACCAGGCATGCGTGGCATGCCATACGTCAGTGTACGGCACGTGACACGGCGCGTAACGCCAGTGGCCGTGCAGGGCTGCCAGCCAGCTCCTATCCTGGCGCGTGTCGCGGTCCTGTCTGCATTCATAACAATATTTACTGGGACGTGGTCTTCTCAAGGTAGCCTCTCTTGTATCCATGCACAGGTTGTATTCTCAATTCTTATTTCACACGCTGAGAGCTTGTAAGAGGAACGAGGCGAGAATGTTTTTCCTGGGAATCTTTGTCAGATGGACTACTACAACTGGTGAAAAAGAAATACCCCTACACGTACAAGCGTATTTTCAAAACGTCACTATTGAATATTTACAGCTAGTTAAAAAGTTAAAAAGTTCATTACATATATATTTTGGCTTGTTTCTTGTTCAGATATTATTATGATTATAAGTTGTTTTTTTAATTTTTCTATGTCCCATTTATTTCTCTCTGCATTTTCAGAAAACACACCCACCTTTTTCTTAACATTTTAAAAACAAAGTAAGAATGGATATTTGCATGTGTAAAATCAATTAAGTATTATTCTTCTTTCTACTTAACTTTGAGTTTAAAATTATCTTTTCTTTGCATAAATCCATGGATTAGAGGAATAAATAAACTGGGAAAGCTAAAGGTTTACACTTGTCCCATGGGCGTCGCAACCGTGGGGGACGGGGGGGACACGTCCCCCCCAATAATTAAAGTCTTCAATTTCGTCCCCTCCAATAATATATTTAACTTCATAATTATTTTAAAAATTATGATTTCTGTGATATAACACATATGTTGCGCATGGTGCATTTAGTCCAATCGTGGTATATGAGCAATTTTAATTCGATCTTCGTGTTAAATCAAAATCAGGTCCGATACCGAGGAGAGATACTATAATAATAGTGAATATAATCACTTTATTACTTATGTTTGTGTACATGTGCGAAATATTCTTAATACTGCTGCGGCATTTAAGTGTAACATTCAGGTTTCTCCTGATGTTTAAATTAATGATTTTGTGTGGATATAGCACCAGCAGATATGTTAACTGTGTTTCTACAAATTTGTTCTCTGAAAATATTTTTATAAAAAATAAATTATATAATGCAACCAACTATAATTAGAATATTTAGGAAAGAAGAAAGCCTAAAAACCACCTTTTTGCACCTTCAAACCCCAAATTTTCCCGGGGGAGGACCGCTTTATTTCCCAGGAGATGGATTATTCCTCAACAACTAAATCAATTCAAGTCTCCCCCCCCCCCCCCCCCAAAAAAAATATATCCTTGCGACGCCCATGCTTGTCCATTATGAAACCCTAAGAGTTCAAAGTCCACTGAAGTTCTCAATTCACTTGTGCAACTTAGGTAGTAATTTTATAGGGTAATAATATACGTGGGAAAGATGTCTTGTGTAAAAAAAATAGAGAATTGTCAAGCTGAATTAAAAATACTATAAAATAACATGAAGGTTTTGTTATGTTAGGTTTAATAAGATACATTTTATATATACTATCAAAAATATGGGCAATAGTTGAATTAGTGACATTTTAAATTGGATCATAAGCCAAAATTAAAAATATTTTACAATATTTCAATTATTAACCAAAATGTCACACTTTTAAAGTTTTTACAATGCAGTTAACCCAACTGAAGCTTCTGCCCATAATATATAAAATTATTAATAATGGTCCTCAACTAACCTAAAGAAACATCACGATATAACATTTTCAAATCCCGAAGTGTTCATTTTAGGTATCCATGGAGAGAGAAAAAAAGTAGAAAAAAAGCAGAACTTGAGCCTACATTGCCTCAGAATTAACGGATTTGATTCTTAAGCTTTCCGATAGTAAACTTTGAATTTAAAAAACTTTAAAAAACAGATTTTATCGTTGAATGAACTAAAAATAAAAATAAAAAAATTTAAAATTAAGTTTTTGTCCAACACCTGAATAATGCATTGCAACTCTGTACAACTAAAATTATGGGGTGCTCTCTTCTTTCATTTTCGTAATGACTATATCCTAAAAATTTTGTAATGGCTATATCCTAAAATTAGTAATAGAAAATCTATTACAAACATTTTACTATTGATAAAAAATTTAAGACACATGATATCTAGCACCCCATTACTATTTAAGTTCATATTGTAATTAATTTCAAATATTCATTTTCGTAATGACTACATCCTAAAATTAGTGATAGAAAAATTAAGACAAATGATATCAAGCACCCTATGCTTTTAGTTAGACAGAGTTGTGGTGCATTATTCAGATGTTGGACAAAAAACTTCATTTTAAAGTTTATTTTTTAATTTTTAGTTCATTCAAGGATAAAAATATTTTTTTGACGTGATAACGTCTTATAAATCGATGAACGCCGGCTGCACGCACGAAAAAGCATGACTCATTGTCACGTTCCACCTGAGCCTAGCGTGCAAGAACCGGCCAACCACAGTGCGAGAAAATCTTCTATAATATCAAACAGGTTAAGGCGGGCTTTTTAAAAGAAGCAATTTAAAACATTTTATTTATTTGTCCAATTTCGTTATTTCAAATTAACAATTTATTGATATTGATTTGGATTCAGTTTATTTCTGTAACTAATTGTTCGCAATTATATTTAAACAAATTATTTAAATTAAAATTGCAAAAACTGTAAATAATATTTGAAAATTAAAAAGTATGCAATTTTTCATCAATGTTTTCTTATGACGTTATCACGTAAAATTATCGTCCGTAAACCGACTTTACAGACAAACCCCCTTTTTTAAGTTTTTCAAACTTTAAGTTTATTTTATTATTTTTATGCTCAAAATAAAATGTCGCCATTTTTTAAACAGTTTTCATTACCCATTTTGTACTTCATTGTTTACCACAGCGCATTAGCACTACAGCACTACCACAAAACTGCAGACATTACCTAATTAATAAAAATTAAGACATCAATGGTTTTAGTTTTCTAGTTAAAAATTATTACCTATGAAATTGAATAACAAACGTTTATGGTTTTGAAAAAACTAATTTAAAGGAAGACTGAACTAAATTTGTGAGTTCTTGGTAAAAGCTCTTGACCGTCTTTCAAGTAAGTACATGTCTACAGGCTTGAAACACGGCAGGGATATTCTTTATATTACATACACATTAACTGAGCACTGGGTTTTCCTAAAATCAGCCTCCAAGGCAGTTTACGGGAGCGTTGAAGATTTTAGGGCTTTAACACCTCCCAAGGAAAATTTTGCACCATAACCCGACCTATTTGGTCGGAAACATAACAAACCAAAAAAGAATAAATTTTTTAAATTTTTGAAATTTAGCGTCATTAACCCCTCCCCCCTCCGAGGGGAAGAAAGTCTAACCCCAGGCACATTTCCCACCATAAACACTCTAAATTGTAAAGAATATACTTATAAAATTTTCGAAATTCAAGGTCCTTACTTCCCCCTTCCTCATCGGGCAAATTCCCACCATGCCCTGACCTAATGGATACATAAAAAGCCTGGTTATTACCCATAGCTCGCAATTAGGTTTTTTTTACCCTCTGTCCTCACTCACCCTTTATCCGTAAGGTCCTAAGTTATCAAAATATTGTATTGTTAAGAGGTTTTTTATGTGTGTGTGTGCAAAATTACAACACATTCGGACGTTGAAAATGGGTAAAAATGTTGAATGGAAAGATTTTATTACATCGTCCATTCATTTATACATACAGATAAAGCTAATAAAAGTGTGTTAAAAGCGTAAAATTTGATTGTATTTGTTAATCAGTCATAACTGGAAAAGTAACCTTAGGGGTAAAATCATTAAAATTTCTGATGTTTTGAAAATTGCCATCTGTTACTTTTTGTGCTGTGGCTGGATTTTGAAGAATTTTTTTTGTTGATGTAGCCAATAGGTATATCCTATCAAGTGACATAAGATTACCCTGAGCTAAATGCCTTCTTTTCACAGAAGAGAGAGTCAAACCTCCGATCGTGCATCTTCGGTTGTTTTTTTTTGGTTCATTGTAACTCATAATAACTAATGGTCAATTAGGTTAGGTTAGCTACATTATAAATACTTTAAAACATTGTGGACGGTTGATTTGGTTAGGATAGCTACATTAAAGATACTGGATAGCCCTGGATAGCTACATATTAAAAATTTATTTGCTAAGCAACCATAAAATGATTTTACAGTATTTTTAATGTAGCTATAATTACCTAATATAACCAACCATCCACAATGTTTTAAAGTATTTATAATGTAGCTAACCTATCCCAATTGAACGCAAAATTTAATGCCACGCCGGTTTATATAATGAGATAGAACGGAAAAAAAAAATCGAGCATGAACTTCGGGGAACTTCGGGTGTGGCTCTCTCGTCTGTGAAATGAAGGCTTCCCGCTATATAGCAGTGGTGTTCAACAAACGCGACAGATTCATTGGTTTAAGTTTTCAAGGTGGATGTTTACGATTTTTAAATTGAAATATTAAATATACGCTAAAACTTATAATATGTTTAGTTTTTGAATTAAAATAACCTAATATTTGTCATTTAGCTGTTTTAAATTTTGTTTTCAAATATGCTTAATTTTGTTTTATGTCCGTATGCTAAAGTCGGTGTAGTAGAAAGTACGATGCTAACATTAGAATATGAACTGCTTCCTCATACAGAAAAAAAAAATATTTAACGAAATGATCCCGAAGATGAATAAAGATAAAGCATACCTGCATACATATATGTATATACACACATGCAGATACACACACACACACATATATATATATATATATATATATATATATATATATATATATATATATATATGTGAAATAAACTTCGAAGTTCATGAAAAACTAAATAAATTGTACACGTTAACCTTAAATCCCCCCCTCTTTTTCACTCTTCATTTCAATACCCGGTAATAGGTAAAATAAAAACAACATCAATAATTTAAAGCAAATGGAATTATAATGTACAAGAAAACAGTTTAAGTAAATGTAGATCCTGTATCCAAACAAACAATCCTTTATAAAGACTCAAAAAATAAATACCATTTTACCCATTCATACCTTACCATAATATTCTGTAAACCTCACTACCATAATATTCATATATTCTTTCAGTTTTCTGCAAATTATAATCCTTAGCTATTCAGTTTTTTTCTCGTTCACCCCCTTAAACATAACAGTAAGTTCCGCCGTTGCTGCCCAACGCATGTGGCGGCAGGCTTTTCCCCTGTGCTAAACTAGCCTATAAGAAAACCCGTTTTCTTCCTAGCCTGTAGTAGAAGTAACATTAAGGCTGTTCAAAAGGTCCAAAAATCGTCCCTACTTCAGAATGACTTCAAACTGATACATCACTCACAACAGCTTGAAAACTGATGGCCGAACACCCTGACAGCGCTTTATAAGACTCAAGGTCGCGCCGCTGGGCATTCAGTGCCACCCGAAAGGTCCCATGCAGTGTGGCAACTGCCAGCGTTTTGGGCATCCCACGAAAGGCTGCAGAGCATCCCCTGTGTGCCGCTGGTGCAGCAAGGGCCATAAAACAGAGAATTGCCCCGAGGGAGGGGACAGGAACAAGGCAAAGTGCGCGAGCTGCAAGGGCCCGCACTGCGCCAACTACAGAAAGTGCCAGGCTTACAAGCGTGAAAACTGGCGCTATCTTCCGCAGGAGGAACGCAAGGAAAGGGAGCTGCAGTCAAAGCGTGCAATTCACGAAAACAAGCGAGCTGCAGCTGCGGCGCAAACACACTTCCAAACACAAGCTGGCTCGTCCAGCTACCAGCCCCAGCCCCCCAGGAAGGTATGGCGCGGCCCCATCTGCCCTGCTCCTCAACAGTGGCAGAGCCCCAACCAGTACTTGGTGCTGGACGACAGGTACGAGTTGGAATACCCTGTTGTGGCCAACTCTTGGAGGCCCAGAGAGCAGCCACAGCCCCAGAGAGCCCCGAAAAAACACCATTCGGGACATAAAAATGGAAAGGGGAAGAGGGCCCCGAAGGGCTGGCTGGCAGCCTGGCGGGAAACGACGAAAGTCGCCCCCTAAAAACCAGTCATGCCCAAACCCCCAAATGCGGACAAAAATGTCCAAGTGCCCGCCCTTGCTTAGTAGATATTTTCTACTCTTCCAACTCTTCTTCCTGAGCCATCCTTCTTTCTCCCGTATTTAACCTGCCTGAAATTAATGCATCAAATTTTGCATCCCGCATGTAAGTGCCCAGGGTTTTCCCTGTGTCTATGCAGGTTTTACCTGGGCCCAACTTATCTAGTTTTAGTCTAGAATAGTCAGTGAGGGGAGTTAGTCATGGCGCCAATCGCTGCCATGGCTGGCCAATCCCCCTCCTAGCACACGATGCATGAACCCTCTCCCGCATGGCTAACCCCTGCATGATTAGAGCGTATAGGCTTCGGCCTGAGACGCACTTAGGTCCCTCCCTAACCTGGACCCCTCCCAAATACACTTAGTTTTGGTTAGGTTAGGAAAAAAAATCGCATTCAGTGGCGAGACAGCCTCCAAAGGGAGAGGGTGTATCGCTCCGCCTCCGAACAATGGAAAGGCGACGCGCGTAAGAAAATGGACAGTGTCACTCCTAGTGGAGAGAAACCTAACTGCTTGAAGGCCGGAGCAGGTAGTCGCGCTGGCTTGTGGGAGCGTCCTTTGGACTAGGGGAAGGGGGAGGATGTGACAGCTCGGACGGTCCTCGGTGTTGCCAGGCTAGCACACAAAATTCGGGTACACTTACCTCAAAATTCGAGTACTTACGGGTACGAGAATGTCTTATTTCGGGTATCATTCTGGTACACACAAAAAAAAATTATTAAAACATAAATGGCTATCTTCTTAAACAAAAAAATGCCATATGACATAATCTCATAGCAAAAACTTTTATAGTTTCAAGGCCCGTGTGTAGAATATTAAAATGTGTTGTTTTGGCAGAACGAGGTGGAAGGGGTAGATCAGGTCTCAAATAAAAAAACAGTATAATTTAGAGGTCAGGAACAAATAACTTCGCTAATATTATAGTTTTTAGTTAACAGCTCAATTATATTATATGATTAAAAGCAAATTAATATGAATATAAGATCTTCAAAAGCATTATAACTAACTTTTCCTGGTACAGTGAAGAGTGTTTCACACCCAACTACCCTTCTTTAAAATAAAAAAAATACCAGACCCCCTTAACGCATGGCTATGCTACTGCTTCTTTTTATGAGTATTACTTGTGAACAAATGGGCATATTATAATTTTTTAAGATTGGTTTGTAATTTCAGTTGATACTATTTTTGAGAATAGGCCTACTGTATGTATCAAGCTTTACGAATGATTGAATGCTTTGTGAGAGAATAGTAGGCCTAAAGTCCATTTTTGTAGTATTAAGACTGCTCTCTCTCACTTACCTTACCACTGTGTAGTTCTTGACCGTGTGTCTGCACTCCGTAATTTTGTTGCACTCACAGGATAAAATTTTGTTTTTAAAGTGTGTGTGTTTTCAAGTAGTTGACGTCGCTTTTAACGCCATTTTTTTTCGGGGTTAAATTGTAATTACGTACATAACTGTTTCTATATACTGATATTTTTTCTTGCTAGTGTGTTACACTCGTGAATCGTAGTTTTAGAATTAAGTGCAACAGATTTTCGAAAAAAAAAAAAATTACACAAATTTTTATATGACACGTGTGTTTAACAATTTATAGAAAGTTCAGGGAATATTTGTGGGACGTTCAATCATCAAAAGAGAAATCGTCTTCAGCAGTGACATGTAGTTGGTTTGATGTCTGTGGTTGCAGGTCTGCATAAACATTTGCATTTGTCATTCGATTAACCATGTCGGGTGTTGGCCTAAAATTATGGCAACACGATTCGGATTTTTTGACACACTCGCTAGCTAGCAGTACACCATTTAAAGTTGTAGTGATTAATTTGTTTCTTTGTTTCGTTCTAATCAAATTCACTTTGCTGAATATACGTTCACAGTCAGCATTAGAGTGGGGGATCGAGACTGCATTCAGCACAAATATCGGAAGTACTTTGAAAACATTTTCCCCTGCGCTGTTTTTATGTTTTCGCACCTGAAAATAGAACAAAAGTGTTTTTTACAAACTGTGCACAAAATGCAAACAGAATGATTACCACCATTATGGATTGATCGATATTTGGCTATGAATTAAATTTCGGAGTATGCTCCAAGTTTTCTACATAACAAAGCATAAATAATATATTTCGGAACTTACCGACAGTTGACCTAAGTGTATACATTTTTATTTATAACAGTAGGAAGAAATTGTTTGTTGATGCAATCACAGATCTGATGTTGGTAACTGCAAAAAATACTGCAACATGTTATAAATACTGACATGTTATAAAATGAATAAGCAATGCCTTCTCATCTGTCAAGCTCCGAAATGATGAACAAAAATTGCTTCTATTATTACTAAAAAAAACTCCAAAATGGTGATGATCAATCTATCTAAAGTAAATATAATTTACAAGAATGTGACAATATTATACATTGTTCCAAAACTCGTCCACATCTGAGCATGATGAAATATCGTCGGGCAGTGAATGCACAGGAAGGAGATGCCACTCATAATCCAGGTCTGGAAGTTTATCTGGTGCGATTCTTGGTAGTTTTAATGCCAGTGGTAGTAGGGAAGAGGTGTTCTCTCTAGATTTTTGTGACAAAGAATTTTTTGGATTGAAAACCGATAATAATTCCATTATTTCACTTGAAAAATCATATATCTTCTTTATTTATGTGCAGAGAGTTGCTAGGAAAGTCCTAAATTTGACCATCAGGTCTTCTACAAGCTCTGGATTACATATGACTTCTTTCTTCTGTAACTGACTCATTACTCCAACTCCCAGGTACAATTCATGCAAGGGTACAAAATTTCTGGAGTCATCTAGGTTTAATGTCTTGCAGTGACTGTTTCATTACATATTCTCTTTTCATATATGTTATTAGAAGGTCTTAATATGGTATAGTCATCTGGTCGTGCAAAGATGTGATTAAAACTCTCTGTGACTGAAAGTACTTATTCAAATTGACAATTTTTGGAAGTACCCAGCCAAGGAAGAGATAGAACGATTTTATAAATGGGTTATTCAAACATTGGTTGATTTGTTCAGCACTCACAAGGTGTTCTCCTAACCACCTGTCGATGAAGAAAAGGCAAAGTGGTTCCCAGTTTTCTAAAAGTCTTTCTACAACTATTAACAATGATAACCAACGAGTTTGAGATGGGTGAAGCATTTTATGTACATCCATGTTAAGAAATGTTTGAAATGTTGCCAATTGGCACTGTCGTTTACTGCTATTCTTTAAAAAAAACCATGTATGTTTCTTGCCAAATCTTCATATCTCCTGAGAAGAGCCTTGCATGCTGTACTAGCACACAAGTGCATTTCATTATGACAATCCCAGGGCAAGCTTCTCTGAAACGACTAGCAACAGAGTTTTTTTTCGCCGATCATTGTGTTGCAGCCATCCGGCCCGAACACAATGACATTAACTAGTGGAATGTTTGCCTTCTGAAAGCTTTCTACCATTTTTGCATACAGATGCTGCGTAGTTGCTCCTTTTTCTACACTTTCAGCATCACTGGGCTCGAACACTTGAATTAGTTCCCAAAATATGCTGACGACTCTTCCTTCAATATCATCGAATAAGCGTACAATGATGCAAGACGTCTTCACACAGCTGATGTCCGTATATTCATCTGTCAAAATTGAGAACTATGAATCACGAAGTTGATCTGCCAAAATGTTTTTGTGACTGTCTCCAATAACATTTTTGACGTGACAACGTCTAATAAATCGATGAACGCCGGCTGCACACACGAAAAAGCATGACTCATTGTCCCGTTACGCACATTGTTCCGTTTCGCTTTGTCCTGTTACGCTCATTGTACGCTTGCGCCGCATCTATTTCTTTTCCACTAGATTGGAACAATCATCGATTTGACTTTTTCGAGGCACAATAAACTTGAAACACTCCCATTCGTGTCCTACTTTTCCTATCATCGTTCTATCCTTACAGAATAACACAGATTGGAAGAAGGTAAATAGCAAACATGTACAAAATTTATAGTTAAAATAATCTGTTCGTTAAAGTAATAAACATATTTGAATTAATGAGTGCAAATAAAAGTAAATTTATCAATTAATTTGTAGATTTCATTTTACTCCTTTGTATCCATACAAAATAGTGATAATTCAATAAAAAAATTATTCAAGTTTGTAATCATTTCATCAATGTTTTGTTATGACGTTGTCACGTTAAACTATCGTCCGTAAACTGACTTTACAGACAACCAACTTTTTTATAACAGCAGTGGTTTTAGTGCGTTTCATTTGTATGGACTGTGCTATCGTGGAGTCGGGAAAACATCCCTTTAGTACTTCTTGTAGGTGATCCATTGCAGTAAAAGGCAAGTTGTGAGCTGCAAATACAGCAGCGAGTTTTATTTCAGCTTCTTTTACCTGCACATCGATTGTGGCGTTACTTTCTTTCTGGAGATAAAAATGAAGGCTTTGTTTACTTTTTTCTGTGGAGGCACTTGAGAGTTTTATATGTCGTGAACTTTTCCCGTGGCACTTTATATTTGTAATGTCAGCTTTTATTTTACAATTGCAAACTTTGCACATTGCCTTGTAACAGTCTTTTAAATCAGGTGCTAGCCATGTACCTACTAACTTCTTTATCTGATTCCCACTCTTTTCTGTACTTTTGTAATCTCACTTACCTTTAATTTTCGTGAATATTGTTTTAGGATTTTTCTTTGGGGTGGATGGTCCACATTCTGTATCGTCCTCACACGTGTCTGCCATTTTGTCTGCAGAAAAAATATGATTTTAATTTATAAGCGCACAATTAGTTATTTTTAGCATAATAATTTTATAAAAAATGCTTAGATCTGTCACATAGTCATGCACAGAAAGGCTTAAGATAACCTACAAGATTATGGTAGGCCAAATATACTCTATTTAACTATTTTCACTTCCATACAGCACCTTGAAAAAACTTGCTGTTGGGATTAGTCAGCTGCAGCATTTAGGTAAATTATAAATCATATCATGAACTCAGAAAAATCAATGTTTTAGGCTTCTTGAAGTGTCAAGAATTTCGCATTATATAATAAAGCAACGAAAAGCTTATTTGGTGCTCCTAAATGCAATAAATAAAATTAAAATACATATATAGTAATTTTTCAGCTAGGATAAGAACATTTTTGTCATGAACGCATAGGATATCCCATTTGCATAATGAAGAACTAATTACTCCCTATTCTTAACTTTGGCATGAACATCTGGTTATATATAAATATGTTCTTAATATTTTAATTTTAACGTATTTTGGTTTATAACTTATTTTTTGGTATAATTGCACTAAATTACAAAAAGGAAGGGGGGAGTTTGACTATTGATCGTAAAATAACAATGCATAAATTAAAAATGCTTTAAGTAGTATAGGAATGGGCATACTGGCACAGGCTTCAGGCTGAGGTGCCGAGGTGCCGACCGCCTTATTGGATTGTGACGTCACGGCTGCCATCTTGGATGGTTGTGACCTTGACCTTTGACCTTGACCTTGACCCCGGCGGCCATTTTGGATCCGCCATCTTGGATCCGCCATCTTGGATCCGCCATTTTGGATGACGTCATTGTGTTCTCGAAAATTCCGGCATTGTGTTTTCCGCCATATTGGATGATGACGTCACCGTTGCAATTTCCGTTACGGCCGCCATCTTTAACTTTTTTATTTATTATCCGATTTTAATGAATTTTTTTTTAAAAATTATAAAAAAAATTAAATAATAAAATTTTAATAAATTATTTATAAAAAACAAACATTTACGACACGGAGTTCGGAGTCCTCGGTTCGAACCCGACGAGTGCAAAAAAAAATTAAAAATGGCGACCGATCCTTCCCTCGTGGTGGGTGCTGGTAGACTGACTCCCACCACTTTTTTTCAAAGCATATATAACATCATCTAGTATGACGTCATGACCGCCATCTTGTCTGCGATGCTGGAAGCCATCATCATTGTATCGTCGGCTAGAGTGCACCGACGCCATGTTAGTTTAATTCTTACCCGCTAGAGTGCAGTAATCATTTATTATTGCTGTGACACCCGCCATCTTGTCATTTGGCCGCCATCTTGTCATTTGGCCGCCATCTTGAAAATCCGCAATTATTTAGCTAGAAATTCGGGAAAAGTTCCAAAATTCATTAAATAAATCACTCATTAATTTACATATTTATTAGATCGAATAAGGTCCTTGGTTCGATCCCTGGCCGATACAAAACAACTTTAATTTTAAAAAAGTATCACTTAAGTGTTAGGTTTGAGTAAATAAAAACACCGCAAGTTCTTTTAAAAAAAACTTTTATTACATACATACTACACTACTACAAGTACAAAAAAAAATACACAGACAAATTACTAAAGTCTTGTGGATTTCTCGACGTCTGCATCTGCCACCCACGAATTAAAGCGAGGTGGAAAGCCCCACCACTTGACGTAGGACAGTCCATTTCTTCGTTTTATAATCTTCTCCACCAAGTACGTATCGGGATACAACGTAGGCTGAATCTCTTCGGCATAGAAGCCGCCATGGATAGGTTTGTGGTCCAAATCTTCGAGGTAGTAGGTCCTAGGCTCTGATTCACGAACATGTGTCACACGGAAAAGTTCGGGACTCCAGTTCGCAGTGAAACCTTTCTCGAAGATACCTTTCTGCTTGGAGATTCGCACAATGTCGCCGACGTTAGCTTTACGCTTTCGTGGATCTTTCTTCTTCGTGTTGGAAAACACTGTTTGAAGCAGGCGATTGTCCTTTACGTCCTTTGGCTTCATTTTCGTGGTAGAATGCACAGTGGAATTATACTCGCTTAGTAGTTTCGGCAAGATGTCAAGCCACTTGTAATTTCCGTTAGCCGTGAACTGTCGCCACATCTTGGAACGCAAAGTTCTATTAAACCTTTCGACAACGGAGGCTTTGACGTTACTAAATGTAGAGTAGTGTTTGATGCCATACTTCTTCATCAAAGCCTTGAAGGTCGCATTGTAGAATTCTTTCCCGAGGTCCGTTTGCAGGTGCGACGGTACACGTCCATCACGCAAAATATTGTTCATGGCCTTGACTACGTCAGTTGCAGTCTTTGATTTGACAGGTATAGCCCAAGCGAACTTGCTATAAACATCGATGACTGTCAACATGTACTTGAAATCTTTATTCAATCGGGAATACGGTATCATCTCAACAAGGTCCGCCTGGAATAAATCATCAATTCCACGAACTATGACTTTGCGACGAAGGTATTTCCGTCTAGCAGGAGCATGAAGTTCGCGAGCGATTCCGGTTCGACTCATTGTATGTATCCGGCTTCCTTCAGTTCTTCAAGTATGGAGACTATTTCGTTGATGTGCGAATAGTTTCCTACACTAAGCGATGCATGTAGAATTCTAAGGCGATCAACTAATTCATTAGGGTCGTCCCAATATACATAGTCAAATGTCTGACCACTTTCTAGCTTTTTTAAACCTTCGCCATGTATTGTTAGTTCACTGAAGAGATTAGCGAGAATGTCGATTTTTTCATGATCTACGTCTTTATATACACCACTATCTGGATCGTTATCGCGAAAATGTGCATTGGTTAGCTCTAGCAGTTTTTTGTACTCTTGTAAGTCGTTGTGAGAATATCCTTTAGGCTCCCTGCGAAACAGCAATTCGTACAGACATGGAGTCCCGCGCGTTTTGAACTCTGCTACGCGCACGATATTTCCTGGTAGAAAGTCTATTTCTTTAGCACCGAGGAACCATTTATTATGTTTTCTGTACACTCCGTAGGTCGTGTCATTATTCCGGCTCGTAAACGATATCAGGTATGGTCGGACCATTGCATTAACTTGATGTCCCTTTTTCGGTATTTTTTTCTTGTGCATGGACTCTGTACTTGTATAAGTCCTCTTCTTCTCGATCTGGTTCATACTTTCTCTTCTTTACAGTCGGCATTTCATCTTCAACTTCTGTCTTCACAATGAAGGCTGGTTCTTCCTTGTTTTTAAGTTCGTCGAGGCGACTAGTGATTGGTTTAAATATCTCCTCATTTTCCATCTCACGTGCAAGTCTGGTTCGTCTAGCAAGTAAATATTTTTCGCGAACAGACTGTATAGCTCGATGAAGGTCACTGGCCAGGTCCGACATTGTACTGGCTGAAAACTTATTGCAAGACCTCCTTTTATACTTTTTTATTCGTTCGCAGAAACTTCTTTCTTGTGTTTGGCTGAATCTGAATTTGTTGACAAGTGAGATAGTGATGCTTTCAGACTACTTTGAAAAGTCCTCAGATCGTCACGTCTTTGTGCATTCGATACTTCGATCATGTCGCGAATGCGAGAATCCGAAGCTTCCACGCGCTGGTCTATGGCTACGAGGTACTCAAGTAATTCCTTTTTCACCCCGTCTATTTTTTGAGCCAGTAGCGAAATGTATTTGCGGATAACGTCGTCATGAGACTTGAGAGCAGTACGTAAGTCTCGACTGCTACAACCGAATTTCGAAATGCTATGACTCATGTTTGGCGATAAACTGATCGAAACCTCGTCTGTACCTGCCCTTATATAGAGGCCAGTCTTTGACTATAACTAGGAATCCGTGTTCTTTTTTCCAACACAAGGAGCACATGTCTTTGAATTCCTGGAATGTCATGTCGGTGTTTACGTGATCATCATAAGCGTGGCGTAAATTAAGTTCGTCCATGCGAAACAAAACTATGACATTTGCGTTGTCTCGTAGGAGATGTTTTGGAATACGACTGTACGTCTGACACAGGTAAACGCAGTCTACCTTAGCGTGTCTGCCCATGGAAAAGTACTCTTGTATTATGCCTTGTTTCTCGCACATTACATCGTCGAACACAAACACGGAATTAGGCTTTGCCTCGTCGGTAGACACCACATCGGTATTATCGCTAAACGGAAAATACTCCAGACCATCCACAGATCGTAGAACAGTTGCTAGGCGCTGGTACTTTGGCTGTTGCAACGACTTGGAATACAAGTAGACGTTCTCGAACCGAAGACCATTTGGTTCCTCCAGTAAACTCAGTAAAACACACGTCTTGCCACAGTTTGACGGGCCCGCCATTATGCATCGTACGGCAGAAGGCAACAGTAAGCCATGTCGTGATTCACGTGCACTAAATACATCGTCTTGCGTAATGCGCACGGGCAAACACACGTCTTGCTTGACGACCTGCATTGTACTAAAGTATTTGTATAAAAGAAGCGTATTTATACTTTCTGGTCAGTTGTGCGTAATGACTCGAAGAGGTAAGAACAAAAAACACATCGGCGCGGGACTCGTAAACTCGCTGATAAACAATCTGCCATTCGAGCTACACATTCCCGGCTACAGATTCTGCGGCCCCGGCACGAAACTAGCGAAAAGGTTAGCTCGCGGTGACGTGGGCATTAATTCTCTCGACGAAAAGTGCAAGCAGCACGATATCGCATATTCATTAAGCAAGGATCTGGAATCCAGGCACCGGGCCGACGAGATATTGGCACAGGAAGCCGAAGATATAATCAAATCGTCGAACGCGGGACTAGGAGAGAAAATCGCAGCGTGGGGCGTATCTAAGATCATGAAGGCAAAGACTAAATTAGGACTGGGTGCTCGTCGAACCAGCTACATCAAGTCAAAAACTAACTCACGCAAGAACAAGAAACGCAAGATCGGTGCAGGCGTGCAGAAAGCCAAGCAAAAATTACAGACTCTCGACAAGAAGATTATAGGAGGATTTCTTCCTTTGCTTTTGCCTGCATTGGGTGCTCTCGGTGGCCTCATCGGTGCAACGAGCGGTATAGTGCGGGCAGTCAACACTTCGAAGAATGAGAGCAAGCAGTTAAAAGAAGCACAGCGACACAATGCCAGCATGGAAGCCATTGCCATCGGTAAAAAAAACGGCGCAGGACTCTACTTGCGACCTCACAAGACAGGCCGAGGCATGAGAAAGAAACGAATGAAAAAATCCTAAGTTCCCTACCGAAACGACCGCTCACCAACGTAAATTTAATAAAGTACGCACGCAAACTGAAAATACCAAATTTCCGCGGTGTGTTTATGCGAGACACTTTGCCCAGCAAGCCAAAGACACGTGAGCGCGCCATAATTAATTTAGACACGTCGTCGGGTCGAGGCACGCACTGGGTGGCGTATGTAAAGTCTGGAAAAAAAGCCACTTACTACGACAGTTTCGGTAATTTACGGCCTCCGCCAGAACTGCGACAGTACCTGGGCCAGACCACTACGTTGTTTTACAATTACGAAACGGAACAGAAGCCTAATCAAACAAACTGCGGACACTTGTGTCTTCGCTTTTTAACAAACAAAAATTAGCTGACAAACATAAATTGCTACTTAAAGGTTGTGCAGTGATGATAATTTATTAGTCATGTCGATAACACTTACCTTGACAGGTCACGCATCTGAGCTGCGGGCTGTTCATTTCCCGCCTCTGGATTTAGACGGAGAATGGTGTATCGGACTCGTAGATTTTCAAACGTATAATGCCATACCGAACATTGACGAGGAAAACTGCAAGATCTGCTTCCTGAAAAGCGATGGGACCGCTCATGAAATACAGTTACCTGTTGGCTCTTACGAAATTGACGACATTGCAAATTACATCAGGGATATGTTACCACAGGATGTAGACTTTCAACTGCGTGGAAATCCAAACACTCAAAAAAGCATTCTAACATGCAGTGAAAATGTCGACTTTACGAAACCTGGCACCATAGGTACGATGCTCGGATTCGAATCAAAGGTTTATGATGAGGCCTTACTTAAGGCGCTCGAGTTTAAAGTCGGGAGCCGCAGAAGGGTGTACCAACTAAAAGCAGTGAGAAGTACGGTCCCTAGGCAAAAAAGAATGATCTGGATAATAATTGAAAACATCACTGCCTGTTTACTATTTAATATTCCTGCTTGGCATCGGCTTGGTACATTAAAATACAGAACCAATTATACAAATCTACAGAAGATCTAGATCTCGCATTAAAGAAAAGGACATCTAATGTAATCACATATTATAAACACTATATTACGGGTAATTTTACAAACATTTAGAAAGGTTAAGTTTTTCCCTAACAGGTCCGTTGATTACACTGCTGGATGACGTAATTGTCTATAAATGTTATTTAGGCACAATTCCGAATATTCTGGTCTAACCGGACTCTCGTTTCGACGTAATTATGCGAGTCTCACATCCCGCACCACAGCAACGTGATAAGTCTGGCTTGCAGTTTACGTAAATTCTCACGTAGCGTAAAAAGGAGAAGTAGAGTTTATTTCGCCACATTACGATTCAAGAAACTAGCAAGATAATGAATTTGAGTTTATGATCAGTCAAGTCTCTCTGCTCATAGTTTTTCCTTAAAAAACCAACCCGGTGCCCGGTTGTTAATAGCGGTTGCGTCGAGGCTTACTTGTAGTTGCGCAGCGTGGTGGACGATAACCCGGGCTGGGCTCTGGTCGATGCGTAGGTGAATGGAACAGCCTTTTCCATTTTAGCAGCGGCGCAACACGCCTGCACCCGTGAGCCGAAGTCGACTCCACCAGCCGCCAGCACCGTCTCCCCGCTCGCCAGCCGCAGACCGTCGCAGGTTAACGCGTCACCATGACGTCATAAGGCTCAGCGCGCCGCGCGGTGTTGGCTCGCGGAAACACACACAAGCGCAGCGCCGCGAATGTCCGTAATGCTTTTGTTTTAATCGATCTTCAAGACGAAAATGAACCAAGTGCCAAACAATCTATCATAACATATGATATAATTAATTACCAAATTAAAAGGAGGCGTGGCAAACGCCTCAATGATACGGGAAGAACGTACGAATCTACGCGCGCAGTAAACATTTTACCTGTGAATGTCATAAGAATAAACTGTAATTTGGCAAGTGGAACGTATCTCAACGGAAGACTAAGCAACATGCTGCACGAGTTTTCGCCGATGGTCCCGCCAGGATATAAACTGGTAGAAGTACCGCAAAGTATCATTTACGTTCCAGTCGTCGTGAAGTGCGCACACGAAGTCGTCGTCCGAATCGTTGACCAGCGAGGACGATTGGTGAATTTTCAAGACGAAGAAATTACATTACGTCTGCACTTGAAGCGATGGGCATAAAGTTCGTAACACCGAACAATTATAAAAGAAATCGTATTGCCGTGAATAAGAACAGTTCTCTACCAGACATCGGTGCATTAACACCTGACAACATAAAGTATCTTCTCAGTATTGGACAAGTGCCGAATAAATATGGAAGACGAAATCCTCAACGTGGAAGATCCGGTCATTTTTGATGACAGCATTACGAAAATGGAATTGCACGAGTACCAGCCTTTCCTGCTCGGACCGTACGCACTACCATCAGAAGTACGCATTGCAGTACAGCACCAAGATATTTGTACTTTACCTTCGCAGTCATTTCTACGTATAAGAGGCACACTTACAAAAGCGGATGGTACGCATCCGACAACGACGTCAATATCCTGCAATGGTATTCTACACCTAATCGAGCGCATTACGTATGTACTCAATGGCGTCGAGGTAGACCAGACGAGAGATGTAGGCATAACATCTGCTATGAAAAATTACCTTTCGCTCACTCCAAATGAACTGTCTGCTGCAAAGATGGCCGGTTGGGCTCTCGTGGATGAATATAAGCTTCCGGTTTATGCCGAAGGGAAGTTCGAAGTTTGTGTTCCTCTGTCCATGCTTCTCGGATTCGCGGAGGACTACAAGCATATAATCATTAATTCGAAACAAGAGCTCGTACTACTTCTAGCCAACACGCACATTAATGCAATTGTCGCCGCTGCAGAAAACCCTCAAGATGTCTCGCTAACACTACAGTCTATCGAGTGGATGCTGCCCCACATCCAAGTGAGCACCGTTGAACGAGTCAAGATGTTGAAGAACATAGAAAATGGCAAGAACTTCGATGTGCCATTCCGATCCTGGAGCCTGGAAACTTATCCCGGCTTGCCTCATAGTCAGCGTATCAATTGGATAGTAAAGTCCAGCTTCGCTACGGAAAAACCAAGATACATCATCGTCGTGCTTCAGACCGGAATACAGCTCAATGCAGGAGTAAGTCGCTCCGTATTCGATAACTGTCAAATACGTAATGTAAAAATATTTTTAAACAGCGAAAGTTATCCGTACGTTGACATGAACATGGACTTTGAAAGTGGAAGATTTCTTCTCGCATATCAAATGTATGCCAAGTTTCAGCAAGCTTACTATGGGCGGAGACAGTCACCGATACTGAGTCCCGACAGTTTCAAGAACAAGGCTCCGTTAATGGTGTTTGACGTTTCCAAACAGGATGATCGAATAAATTCAAACATCATCGACTGTAGGATCGAGATAACGACTAGCGGAAATATTCCCCCAAACACCTACGCTTTTTGTCTGATACTTCACGATCGGCTTGCTTCGTACAATTGTCGAGACAAACTTGTGAAAATTCTGACATAAATACTGTTTCGTTTCCGATAGTAATTTAGTTACGACCGAGCATTGCTAGCGACAAGATGTACTGCAACCTGCAAGGATTCCAGAGCCAAAATGGGTTCGTGCTCAAGGAAATTAGCGTCACCTCCGGAGACAAGACTCGAACCCGCAGCTTCCGACCTCCGTATCCGTGGAAACTACTAGACGAAAAAAGTAAACGGTCGAACGAATGGCTATGTAAATACTACCATGGGCTGGAGTGGGACGAAGGAAAAATTCCGTACCACCAAGTGAAAAACACACTTCAAGATTTACTACTGCAAAACGAAATAATCTACGTTGCCGGACCTGAACAGAAGAAATGGCTGAGCAAGTTGTGTGACGACGGAGCAGCTGAAATCGTAGATATACAGACCGACTACGGCTGTCCTTCCCTGCGCAATCTTAGTGCAATATATGACATGCAGCCACGTGACAAGTTTGAACGTGTCTGTGCCTGTACAAACTCGCAGTTAATGCAGAAATGGCACACACAGTGTTAGTAGGAGCCTGCATATATAAATGGCGTACCTACGTACGTGCCTTCAGTTGAAGTTCGACCTGCAAGAAGATGTTCACGTTTCATCCTGCTAACGTGTACGTGAGCGCAAGACCTAGCTTCAGCAGTGTCGAGTACAGCTACTGGGATTCCGGGTATCTACGTACATATACAGAAACCTGTGATGGAGGCGCTCAGCATTGGCGGTTTGCGCACTTTCCTGTGTCCTACGAACCGACCCAGCAGCTGGTAGATTGTTGCGAACCCGGAAACTGTGTCGTCTATCACATGAGACCACACACAATCCTTCCTGCTAGCATCGCTGAGGTAGTCGCCTCGTCTTCACGTGCAACACCAAACATGGACGTGTTGCAACCTGTTGCGACCTGTGATGCTTCTACGCAGACGTCCAAACGGTGTGTGTCTCGTCGTCGCAGTTCAGGCAGTGAATCTGTCCCAATTAGCACTGAGCCAAAGCCCAGGCGTAGACGTGGTCACAGACGTCACCGACCATGTCTTGTCGGAGTTGTCGACGTTGCAGAAGATGACCAGCTGGAAACCTGTGTTCCTGATACCATGACCGGCGAACCAGTTGGAACCGGAGTCAACGAACCAGTTGGAACCGGAGTCGACGAGTCAGTTTGTGCGGCATTAAAAACTTTGCTTGTGAAAATGCTTGATTCCTTAACCTAATATGTATTTGTGTACTTTTTATAAATAAATGTGTAAAACTTGAACACGTGTGTTTTTTATTTCTACAATTTTTAGGTACCTAATAAAAAATTTTTTAATACAGACAATATTTTGACTCATGTAGTATACCAGTAGACCACAGGTATATAAGCGAGGTTCAGACGACTGGACCCGCAGTTCACCTCTGGCCGCGGTGCAGTACGGACGTGCTCTCTCCATTAATTGTCGTGAGATTTAGTTATGTCGACCGGAATAGAATGTTTACCGACAGCAGCGGGGACCTCGATGGTAGCAACGATGATGGAGACGGAGATCCCGATACCATTTGCAGAGGAGACCACGGCAGCGGAGAGCTCAATGGCTGAGGTGTCGACAGCTGTGGAGATCCCGATACCTGCTGCAGAGGAGACAACGATACGTGCTGTTCCACCATCAGCTGACGTTTCATCATCTGCATTCCAGACATCAATTAATGAAGAGTGTACATCGCATCAATGCAAATATTGTGGTGCATCAATAACCTGCAGTAGGTCTCTGACAATCTCTCGAGAGACATATAAGTGCGACAAATGCGATAAGGTTTTTTCGCATTGTAACAGTCTGGACAGTCACAAGATTATGTGCATAGGAAACGAATCAAGTGATAGTATGCTTCCATACCATCAGACATCATCATTTATTGCCTTACCTGAGGCAATAGTCAACAAAAGAGCAGTAGTCAATTGCCAAAACTTGAAGGACCAGTTTTGTTTTAAATGGAGTATTTTGGCAAGATTTGTCGAGGGAAGTCATCAAAACCGTGTTGATAAGAGGTATTATGCTTTGGAGAATAAGTACAACTTCGATGGACTATGCTATCCGCCACCATTAAATCAGATAAAAGTTTTTGAGAAAAATAACCCTGAAGTCTCAGTTAATGTGTATGCGCTAAATGACGATAATAAAGTGTGTCCGATTCGTGTAACCAAACAAGAAAGAAAAAATCATTTCGATTTGTTGCTTGTGACAAATGAAAGCGGTGCTGCACACTACTGCTACATCAAAAACTTCTCCCGACTTGTGAGACCCCAGGTTACAAAACATCAACATAAGATTTATATGTGTAAGATGTGCTTTAAGTATTTTGCTAATCGACCTCGAAAATCAGGACTCACAGCTATACAGTGTCTTGAACAGCACAAGATTAAATGCAGAAATAAATATTAACCAAAACTTTAGTAATTTGTCTGTGTATTTTTTTGTACTTGTAGTAGTGTAGGTACTGAATTTGTGTAATAAAAGTTTTTAAAAGAACTTGCGGTGTTTTTATTTTCTCAAACCTGTCGCTTTTGTGGTATTTTTTAAAATTAAAGTTGTTTTGTATCGGCCAGGGATCGAACCAAGGACCTTATTCGATCTAATCAATCAGTATATAGATTACAAATTTATTTAATTAATTTTGGAACTTTTCCCGAATTTCTAGCTAAATAATTACGGATTTTCAAGATGGCGGCCAAATGACAAGATGGCGGCCAAATGACAAGATGGCGGGTGTCACAGCAATAATAAATGATTACTGCACTCTAGCGGGTAAGAATTAAACTAACATGGCGTCGGTGCACTCTAGCCGACGATACAATGATGATGGCTTCCAGCATCGCAGACAAGATGGCGGTCATGACGTCATACTAGATGATGTTATATATGCTTTGAAAAAAAGTGGTGGGAGTCAGTCTACCAGCACCCACCACGAGGGAAGGATCGGTCGCCATTTTTAATTTTTTTTTGCACTCGTCGGGTTAGAACCGAGGACTCCGAACTCCGTGTCGTAAATGTTTGTTTTTTATAAATAATTTATTAAAATTTTATTATTTAATTTTTTTATAATTTTTAAAAAAAAATTCATTAAAATCGGATAATAAATAAAAAAGTTAAAGATGGCGGCCGTAACGGAAATTGCAACGGTGACGTCATCATCCAATATGGCGGAAAACACAATGCCGGAATTTTCGAGAACACAATGACGTCATCCAAAATGGCGGATCCAAGATGGCGGATCCAAGATGGCGGATCCAAGATGGCGGATCCAAAATGGCCGCCGGGGTCAAGGTCAAGGTCAAAGGTCAAGGTCACTACCATCCAATATGGCCGTCGGCACCTCGGCACCTCAGCCTGAAGCCTGTGCCAGTATGCCCATTCCTATACTACTGCTTTAAGTCTTCAACAAAAAATTCTCAAGAAAAATGTCAGCGAAAGATACAGTTGCAAGAGTTCGATGTAAACACACCACACATTTCATATTTGAGTAATCTCTTATTGGTGATACATAGCAATACGTTTTATTTGTGAGTAAAGTGATACAATTATTTTATTGCGAAAAAAAAATAATGCAGAGAATTTTATGGCAATTAAAATGTCTTTCATGAGAACATGGTTTCATGAATTGTAAACTACTCAAAGAAACAATAGAATTGACTTTTATATTGCATAATTATCCACAAACCAGAAAGAATTGTAGCGACAGCAAAGACTGATTATAGTGCGCTCTAAGTTGGCCGACTCTGAGCTATCAAATTAAAACTTGCCACCTTAGTGCCATGAATATTAAGATATTTTAAGTGAAATAAATATAAATAGCAAAATAACTCGGACGTTACATACGTTTACCAAGCAATTTCAATTGAAAAAAGACTCATTGAATAATTTCATTCATGTAAACCATGCACAATTAAATACGCAGGAGTAGTAATACATAACAACAGGTAACTCAAGCAAGTGGTTCTACACAAGAAAATATTTCATATTTATTATTAGTTTACCTGTAAATCCCCAATATATTCCAAGTATGTTGGGTCAAACTTATCTCTAGAGTTATCTCACTACTTATATTCTGCCACTTAAGGGGATTGGTGCAGGACAAAAAACAGTCATTCGTCAGAATTTGTTGGAAATGAGCTTAAGTGTTTCATAAATGCTTGTTTATTACTACTGTATGGCCAGCCAGCACGTATATAAGCTAGCGGGTGAGATTTGGCAAGTTAGTGGCGAGAGAGCTTCTGTGAGGGGAGGTTGTCGAATGTTGCAGCTCTGAGGCCTGCCATCTAGCGGGAATCTTTCGAAGGTCTTCCACAATATCGCCTCTCTCTCTCTCTCGCTATCTCTCTCTCTCCAACACGGACACCCAACCAGCTCTTATCGCTTCCCATCTCGCCCTATCCTTCATTCTCGGATCAGGTAGCCGCCCTTGGCTTCCCCGCGTAGACTTTCGTGTTACTCCAGGAAACCAAGACAACCTGTGAACAATTTGTCCAAAGCTGAATTTTTTTACTGTGGTAGAGACTATGCTTAATAACATACCGAAAGTTTACCGCTGTAGACCTTGTGCGTTATCACCGAAAATTTGCATTTAAGTCCTAGGTGACAGCAACTTACGTCAGTCCATTAAAATGCTACCCATTTATACAGTTTTTAATTTAGACTGTCCATAAACTTACCAAAATAATCTAGAAACTGTAATACACCCATTAATGTTAGAAAAAATTTAAATTTTTAATATATATGATATAAAGCGATTAATTCACGACATATTTTTTTTTATCTTTGCCACCCAGATAAAAATACGATTTACACCGATTTGAAGAGCCCAATGCGAAAAAATGTCTAAATAAATGTTTTTTAATATACTTTTAGCTTTAAGATAGTATATTTATAAAGAGTCTAGCATAATTAGTTGCCTCATTAAAGCTGCCCGAGCGTTGCAGTGTACTGCGGCCGTACTGATCTTTCACGGCCGGCGGGCTTTGAAACACGCTGCGTACTGCGACACTCAATAAACTTGGTCTTATTTATGGATTACTTAAAATATATTTAATGCATATGATAGGGTGTATTCAGGTTACATCTATTGAGATATACATATATTTTTTTTTTATATATGAATGATTTTTGATACAATAAAATTAACAACAAACAATTTCTGCTTGGAACTTGTAAATCAAAATTCTAGAGGACCTCTGGTTTTATATATGTGTGTTCGTATTTTGTTACAAAAAATTTATTATTAAAAATTATTTTAATACCAAAAATATAATTACTTTTTATTTCTAATACATTATATTATTTTAGATCAGAACTGTGCAAAATTTTAATGTAGCCTATATTATAAAATATATATATTTAATTGTATGAAATTAGTTTACTATATAACAATTGAAGAAAACGATACACCGTTAATGTGCTTATTGAGTTTTGTCACTCTTAAACATAATTCGTATGATAATATTATTTTTTTCCAGAAAATAAATAATACATAAGTTGTGTTGTAAAATGTATTGATATAGAATTACATATTTAGTATTTTTTTTTCTAAGTTAATTCATTGGAGTGCTGCGCCTAGCTTACTTCGTTGAATTGCTAGTGGCAAAGAGCGGTGGTGGATGTTTTTGCAAGAGTTTGACCGTATTTTATGACCCCAGCTGTGAGAGGGTGTTCGTCCCAGAAATCCTAACGGTCAAGGAAAATAGCCTTTCTCTGTAGTCACGTACGGGTCTGCTACTCGCACAATATCGTCAGTTTATCACAACTTTCCGGGAAGTTCTATTGTTGTTATTTATTTATAATTTAGAAATTAAAGAGTCGATCATACTAACATTTTTACCTAAGCAAATTGCATCCTGGAAGATTTTTATCTACGTTTGCAGCAAAAATCACTTGCAGTTAGGAAACTTTTATTCTTTCAGAATAAAATTCAGTCTGGAATTACCATACATTAAAAACCTTAGTTTTCTGGAGCAAAAAAGTCCCAGCACGAGCGACTTTAACACTGCTGCACTACACACTACGCAGCTTGAAATACATCAGTGGTCAGACTATTGTACCAGACACTCAAAATATACACATTTAAACCTTAAAAAAAAAAAAAAAACAGACAATATTTATGAAGTGATTTTGACGTTACGCTCAACATATTTATGTAACATGTAGTCAAATTTCTATAAAAAATATATTTTTTCTTACCTTTTATGATTAAAATTACCAATTTAATAATAGGACGTTTAAACTTTGAGGTGTTTATCACAGTTACCATGTAGGACATTCTTTTATATTACTTTGGCGCCATAATGAGAACCGACTTAAAAAAGTATTAAAGTTATTAAATTTACGAAACATTTTTGTGGATCATTGTAGAAATTATCATTAAGGACTCAGCTGCTCATTTATTGATGTGATCACAAGGTTTCATCGGTAAACTTTTGACGTGTTACTAAGAAATGTTCATTCTACTACTGTACAAATTTTTTCCTGTGGGATAATTTTCCATGTATTAAAAATTTTTGTTTCTTAACAGCGAAATTCGTCTCGACCCGAACCTACTTCGACAACCTCGCAGTAGTATACACTACGCGGCTCGGATCGCTTTAGTGGTCAGACTAATTGTATGAGACACTTAAAAAATATACCAATTTAAAGATGAATAAATATGCAACAACGATTACTTTAAGCGATTTCCACGTTGGGCTCTTTAAGTTTATGTAAGATGTATTTATATTTCCTTAAAATTAAATGAAAGTGAATTCGTTAACTTTAATGATTTAAAAGGTCTATTTTATAGAAACATGTTTAAACTTTGTGCTTTTTATCACTATCCTCAGATAGGGCAATGTTTCTAGATTATTTTGGGTTCCATACTGACGGTCTACTCCATAAACTGCATTTGCAATATCCATTATTGTGGATCTTAACAAAAAAAAAATAACTGCTCGTTTTCGGTGTGACACACAAGGTTTGCGGCAGTACTTAAACTTTTGACGTGTTACTAAGAAATGTTCATTCTACTACTGTACAAATTTCGGCTTTGGGATAATTTTCTATGTATTAAAAACCTTTGTTTCTTCACAGCGAAATTCGTCCCGACCCGAGCCTACTTCGGCAACCTCGCAGTAGTATACACTACGCGGCTCGGATCGCTTTAGTGGTCAGATACATTGTACCAGGCTCTCAACAAATAAACTAATTTAAAATTTAAGAACTAAATCGTGATCGTAAAATGGCCGCCATGGTGATTTGCGAATTTATGGAGAAATAAAAGCAGTTAAAATCTTATGTAGTTTCCAAGAGACATTATTACATCACCAATCATCTTAAGTAACAGGTTTACAAAATTTCAACATATTCATTAACTAGTCAGTTTTTTTTTCAAATGTGTTAGTATTAACAATCTGGACCATATCTAGTCGGTGAGGTCTGTATTGTTACAGACTATCTGTATTCCGGTATTTGGATTTTGAAGCTACTTAATGATTCGCTTTCAATGTCTATTAAAATATACCTAATGCTAATTGCAGGAATATTTCTACTCGATTTCAAAATTATAATTCCTGAACATTTGTAGCGGACACATTTCAATGTAACACTCACTGATTTTCGAGTTGTGTTGAGGTTTCGCATGCCACTTCGTGTACACGAGATGGCCCCTGCTCTGGTAACAATGAGTCATCACAACCGGTGCCGTCTGTACGAGCGTCTTCACAAGTTATCCTGAAATATGTTCTTAAATATTAATTCAAGTGAATTCTTAAAATCCTACACACCTTATCTTAAGTGTCGTAAATGAATCGTTATATTTTGTAAATCCATATAATATAGGAGCCAACATGGCGCGAAGCGATGGACGCGATACGAATAATATTTTTTTTTTTACCAACCACTACATCAGTAAATATTTGTGGTTTCCATTCGCTATGAATTCAAGCATGTAACATGTGTACTGCTTCTTCAATTCGGCCACAGTTAAATGGGAGGCTCTGAATCACTGAAAACTCCTCAACAAAATCAACGATGAATCACAGGCATTACAACAAACAGTTGTCACAAGTCAAGTAGCCAATGAGCAGGTGACATTTTTCGAGTCCGTAGAGGATTGTTGAGACTATCCTACAGGTCAATGGCAACGCGCCCTTACGCGCATGGTTAATGCATGAGTAGAGTGTAAAGGCATAAGCCTGAGACATATCTAGGTCCTCATCTAACCGCGCACACTTAGATTTAACTCAGGATAGGGTGAAAAATGTTTACTAATTTTGCAGTCCCAACAGTCACCAACGAAACGCCAGCAAAATAAATAATTAAGCTCACGAATATTGTTCGTGAATGAAGGCGAAGCTGATACTTTGGAAACGTTACCAGCAGATATTAAATAATGTTTAACTATTATTTACGTAGCTTACTTCTTAAAACTGCATTCATGTAAACTGATTTTGTGTGATACTATGTTGAGTGTTTTCTGCTACACTTATTTTTCTGAAAAAAGTCTGTGGCTTAATAAACTTGTTAACATTGATGCCTGTCATAAAAAAAATTCAAACGTAATTATACGGATACATGTTGAGTATAGTTTATGAATGGTTCACGCATTGCTGGGGAAAAAAAAAAAAAAACATGTTTACAATTGTACACATCTTTCTGTTGTCGCATCGCGTCCATCGCGTTGTACATACGCAACTCTGAAAAATAAATGTATGATAAAAAAAAAGCTATAATAAAATAATCTCTTATCTTTCTTTATTCTTTTTTCTAAGTGCTATAATGGCTTTCGATAGTTTTGTTCTTTTGTGTACTCTGCTTGGTGGAGGTTTCTTCGGCATTTTATTCCTGAATAAATCTCACGCTTACAACAAAAAACATCTAACTAAATCACTGTGCTAAATAATAACAGAGAATAACCATTCAATTATACGCCGAGCTAGACCAAACACGTTCTCTTATCTACTGAAAATGAGTACGTTGATCTTCATATCAGTTTCCCGCGAAATCCCATCTCCCCTTCGTAAACAGCAGACAGCTGTGGCATGCTGCAAAAAGTTAGAGAAACTGTCGCAAGGTGTCACTACTGTCCAGCGCGCTCCATAATTCTTCGTATCCGAGCTTGCACGCTGCTCAAATTTCTACAGCTACGTTTTTACTTTAGGTCCGACTGCAATAAGCTTAAGACTAAAATAAAGTCAATCATTCAGCCGACATATATGTAGGCGTTTGAATTACAAATGAAAACGCGAATTTATTAAATTCGCAAATGAATATCATGCAATTTCGTAGCAGCTCATTTATTAAAATTCAAATTGTAAATACGTTAAATTAATAATGATTACAGATAAAATAATGGTCACAGTCATATCTCCCGTGTCTGAAAATTTATCTGCGAAAGTTTTACCACTGAATTCTTTATAGTTTTTTAATAAAGCTTGAATTTAAAAAATTCCCGAAAATCAGCAATAACTTAATTAAAATAAAAAAATAAATAAATAAATTTTACACCAGAATGGTTCAAATCTTCTCTAGCAGCTGAATAATTACCAAATATATTGTTTTTTTTTAATACGATGCTGGTGCACCAATCCCCTTAACACACTACAACCACACACTGCGCACAGATATAGAATCAGTACTTTACCCTTTGCCTCACTGATCTGCTTCAGATTTACGCGGGGGAATCACAGTTTTTTAAGTGGACAAAGAACAGGGGGAATCCCCTATTACTAAAAGGTGAAAAAGAAAACAGGATTCCTGGGTGAATTTATCTTGTAAAAATGTATGTTTTAGTAATGCCTAAAACAATGCCATATATTAAAATATTAGTTAATAAAGTTACTGTTATAAAAACTAAATATTTTATTAAAATAAAAAAGTTGAGAATTTTTTACTATTGATTTTTTCGTTTTCTAAAATTCGGGTACATTTGCGTACCCGAGCATGTCTTCTCGGGTACCAGATACAGACACAGTAATTCGGGTATGCGTACCCGAATTCGGGTACGTCTGGCAACACTGCTACTGCCCCTGGTGCGGATTCGTCTAAGTCGGCAGCGTCGTGGTGTTGAGAAGATCCGGGCTTTGTGGGCGATGGCGGCAGCGTGAAGATCTGTTGTCTTCTTCGGAGCGGTGGTAAGCCGAAGCCTCTGGCTGGCAGCCAGGCACCTTCTGCCTGCTGCGTTTTTTTTTTCCTAACCTAACTAATTACTAAGTGTATTTGGGAGGGGTCTGGGTAGGGAAGACTCTAAGTGCGTCTCAGGCCGAAGCCTATACGCTCTAAGCATGCAGGTTATGAACCATGCAGGAGAGGAAGCATGCATCATGTGCTAGGAGGGGATTGGCCAGCCATGGCAACGTTTTAGCCATGACTAACTCCCCTCACTGACTATTCTAAGTTAAAACTAGATAAGTTGGGCCCAGGTAAAACCTGCATAGACACAGGGAAAACCCTGGGCACTGACATGCGGGATGCAAAATTTCATGCATTAATTACAAGCAGGTTGGTTACAGGAAACAGAAGGATGGTTCTGGAAGAAGAGTTGGACAGAGTAGAAAGACTACTAAGCAAATGGGCGGGAGCTTGGACATTTTGTCCACATTTAGTTTGGTGGCACAAGTTGTTTCGGGGGCGACTTTAGTCGTTTCCCACCAGGCTGCCAGCCAGCCTAGACTAAGTTAAGAAGGGGAAAAAAATTCGTGTGCGCTGTTGAATTTAAACTAATGTAAAGTAACATTAAATTAACATGCCTGCTGCTTGCTAACAAACCCGTATTTATACCCGGCGAACCCAGCATGACATCATCAAGTGCCAATCAGCACAGACTTGAAGTGACATCATCTTGAGCCAATCAGCGCTCACTGCCTTGTTGCTAGGGGCTCGGTCGACTGTGAGTCTCGGGTTTCCTGGGGTCTAGGAGTTATGCAACCTCTTAGACTCCCGTGTATTGCAGTTGTCCTGCCTTTTGGGGAATTCTCGTTAGGTAGGGTTTTCCTACCATAACAGTTGCTTAATTTCATTATATATATATATAAAAGTATGCTTAAACATATTATGTGATGTGCATCACACGTTTGTTTACATTATTTGGGAATTATATTTTAGTAATACCTAACAAATGACTAAAATATATTAAGTTCATTCTGGAAAAATAAATTTCGCTGCAACATTTGCTTTGTTACCATGTATGGTACATAATTGTTTTGACAACAAACTGTTTTCACACTTTCAGTTTTCAATATTAATTTTTACCTTGGTAAAATTATTTATCACTCATAATGGGAAAACTATCGTAACTCTACAATAGTAAAGGATATTCAAAAATATTAATAATGTAAATTGTTTATAATCGAATGACCATACGTAAAACGGGTTATTCCGCTTTAAACAGCCACGCCACTGTGACGTCAGGTGGGCTCAAGTGACACGGTGGTTGGTAGTCGCGCATGCGCAAGGTGATGGCAGCGCCACTAGCGGTGGTGAGGAGAGACGGAGTGGACAGGCGGTAGACGTTACGCGACGTGCTGGAAGTCTCGGCGAGCATGCAGTGACGTGCTAAGAGACTTGGAGGGGACAGCAATCGAGGGTCCCTCGGGCAGCAGAAACGTAACCGGTCGACAAGGGAGCCTGCAAAGGGGTGATCGGCTCTTCAGTGACCCGGCTATGCATATTGTAGCAGAACGAGTTGCTGCCGATTGGGCTGCGCTGACGCCGTCCATCCACGGAGGTGGTCAGATTGGGGTGACCAAGAGGATGACGTCTCCATCAGCTGCAACGGCCGCAACGTTCCGCAACGCTTCGCAGGAAAACTAAACGGACGCGTCGGACAATCAGGTGGGAGAAAACTATGTAATAAACATTTAGGACGGATCATATCCCAGAGGCTTTTAAAAAGGGCAAAATATTGTTAACTTGTTGTACCAGTGTAATCGCGTACTATCAGTTCCATCAACCTAACTATAATAAAATTCTGAAGGATAAAAAAAAAATTTTTTTATTAAGTCGTTACGTTCACCTAGGGGTATAAACTATCTGGCAATTTATCCGCCATTAAGCATAACTTAACATAGTGTACCATGAACACATAAAACCTTTATTGCATCGCTCAATATGAATAATAACAATTCAATAACAATATTACTTACTTATTTTCATACAGTTAGATATTTTAAAACATTAAATTTTAACTAATAAATACTTAGTTCTTGTTATTATCGATAAATCGTTTCTTTTTTCCGAATACAACATAATAGAATTGATAAACGAATTCAACTTTCTTAATTTTTAATTTTGAGTTTATTTTATTATTCCAGATCTAACAAATAGTTACAAAGTCATTTTTTTTCTCTTAACAGATTTACTTTAATATATGCTTCAAGACATCACCCAAGCAGCCCTGTAAAGAACATTAATTTATACCAATCAGTTTGAACTGAAAATTATTGTAATAATGAAATTGAAGTAATTGTTTTTTTGAAATCAGAGTTTACTCTCAGTGTTTATTTCTTTTTTATCAGCGACAGTTCTTCGGCATCCACATCCACAAGAACAAACAAATAAAATTAAAAAAAATAAAAACAATATCCTACAACGAATATGCGTCTGTATTGTCAAACCACCAACGCAAACTTAAAAGAGTAACTTGATCTTTCGCACTTAAGTCGTCCATAATAGTCAACAATAAAAAAAGGGCCTAGAATGATTTGTTATCACTCCCGCCGACGCGGTTCGCACTCTCGTCAGTTCCGCTGAGTGCCGTCAGATCGGGCAACGCCAGCGCGACGGAGCTTCTTCGGGAGTGACAGCTCGATCTCCCTGACGCTGCTGGCTGCCGGAAGAGCCCGCGGCGCTCCCGTCGCGTGACGTTGACACGTCAAACGCCCGTCAGTATTCTCGCCCCTAGTGGCTGTGCTCGCGCTCATGTCCAACTGAAAAAAAAACAACTGGTTATTAAACAGTATACAACTTAATAACATGTCACCTGTGCCAATTAAGCACGTAGTCAATTCGGCTTCAGGCAGGAATTATGTACACGTGGTATTTTTCACGTTTCAGAAAAAAAACATTTTTTTTTGTAAACGAGTTGCTGAAAGTTATTTAACGGTCAAGTATCATTAGTCAAAACACATCAACACACACGGAAGTTTGAGAAATAGTGCTTATTATGACCATGGGAAACTATAGAAATTAATCGTTCAATATGCTATAAATGCTATATACGCACACACATTTATATATACATTATAAATCCTAAATTAAAAACACATACTTATTTACTTAACCTAGCCGGTTCGGAGGTAAATTGTAAAAATATGCGCCTCTAGCAGGAAATAAAACACATGTCAATTCTAGCATAGAAAGGGCTTGAGCACTTGTTACGATGCCTAAAACAGCTTGACCAACCGGATGACCAGAAATGCATTTGAAAATTAAGTCTATGTATCCATTATTAACAGGTTAGTATTCAGTGCCTTTAAAAGGAATTATAATTCACATAATCTTCACAGTTTCGGATGGGAAGGATATGATTTATATTGTTTCAGTGGAGGGAGGAAGTCTCAAAGTGTAGCTAAGAATGTACTCCCAGGAATATGTTCTGATATAGTCTCACCAGCAAGCAATTTCCTGCCGTATATATTGGTAATTAACAAATGTATGTCTTGCTACTAATATTGAAATAGTTGTTTACTTAATCTATTATTTTATTGATGATATATTGGAATTTAATATAATATAAACCTGTTTGTCCTTTTATTAATACGGAAAGGACTTAACATCCTCGTTCTCTACGCCCTCCCCCCCACCCCTTCAAAAAACCTTTCACGAGCAGAGAGAAGGTATCCTTGAAGATTCTGCCACCTTAAGCCTCCGTGCATAACTGTGCAATATAATATTTCATTAAATACATTCTTTTACATTTGATTAAATTAGTGGGCAGATTTATTTGCAATTTATAAAAAACCATAAAACTAAACTATATATCAAAGTAGTAGTATGTAAATGTATTTCCTAGATCAGGATGCAGGATGTGGATTGTGATTGTCGGTCCGCCATCTTGGATTTGTGACGTCACGGCGGCAAAAATTCCTCAAAATTCCTCAAAAATGACTCAAAATGACTCAAAATTTCCCGTTTTAAGAAAAAAATTCCCGTTTTCGAGGGAAAAATTCCCGTTTCGAGGGAAAATTTCCCGTTTTAGTCCTTAAAAATCCCAGCGGCTAGAAATGTCCTGATAGAGGCATAAGCATCCTTAACTCAAGCCTCAGTTAAGCCTCTATCAGGATGTGACCTTGACCTTTGACCTTGACCCCGACGGCCATCTTGGATCCACCATCTTGGATGACGTCATTTCGTTTTCTCGAACATTCCGGCATTGTGTTATCCGACATTTTGAATTATGACGTCACCGTTGCAATTTCCGTTACGGCCGCCATCTTTAAATTTATTATCCGATTTTAATGAAAAAAATTTAAAAATTATAAAAAAAATTAAATAATAAAATTTTTAATAAAATATTTAAAAAACAAACATTTACGACACGGAGCTCGGAGTCCTCGGTTCAAACCCGACGAGTGCAAAAAAATAAAAATGGCGACCGATCCTTCCCCCGCGGTGGCTGCGGGCATACTGACTCCCTCCACTTTTTTTTTCAAAGCATATATATATATATCGTCAGGTAGTATGACGTCATGGCCGCCATCTTGTCCTCGTCTGCTGGAAGCCATCATCAGTGTATCGTCGGCGAGAGTGCGCTGACGCCATGTTAGTTTGATTCTTATCCGCTAGAGTGCAGTAATCATTTATTATTGCTGTGACACCCGACATCTTGTCATTTGGCCGCCATCTTGAAAATCCATAATTATTTAGCTAGAAATTCGGGAAAAATTCCAAAATTCATTAAATAAATTTGTTATCTATATACTGATCGATTAGGTCGACTAAGGTCCTTGGTACGATCTAGGACGATGCAAAAAAATTAAATATAACATCAATTTAACATAATAGTAACAGGTTCGAGGAATTAAACACCACAAGTTCTTTTACAAACATAATATTTATTACATAATTTCTATTCTACTACAGGATCATTTGCGAAAGCCAGCGATCTTATAATCATTTAGTTCCGCAGCGGTGTGAAATGACTAATTCTTAGCTCCAATCGGTTTGTACTAGACAGAGTCCAGCCAGAACCTTTACAGACATAGTCCACCTCTTCTTGACAGAGTTTCTGGATACCCTTTTTAACAGTTTGCTTCACATCGTTAGAACTGTAAATTACTGCAGCCGATGTCTTGAATGCACACTTCTTCACTTTGTCATCGAACGGATATGGCTTTCCATATATACAGTCCAACCACAAGTTATATTTCAAAGGTCCGTTTGTTGCTACATCATCAGTAAGCTGATTGATTATGTCCTCTCTGATATCGTCAAGAAAATTACAAATGTCCTTCGACTCACCTAACGTATTTAAATAATAGTAGTTTTTCAATGTTCCACGAAATGCAGACTGCGCCAAGTAGAAGCCATTATCGTTCACTTGTAATGCTCCGAACACAGTCTTAGGTTTAGTTCCATGTTCAGACGTCATACCAATCGGTTGCTGCACATCGGTTTTTTTGGTTGTACGCTTTCGTGTCTCCAATCTAAAGCGAGGAGTCGAAATTTCTGCAGGTAGTTCAGCAGTAGGAGCACAGACTCCACCTTTACATTTTTTCGCATGATATCGCAAACTGTCAATTCGAGTAAACCATTTAAGGCACTCATCACATCGAAACTTCATGCGAGAAGGATTCTTCGTGCATTTGCTCCGCTCATGTCTTCGTGCATCATGGGAAAATGCGAACGACATATCACAGTAGCTGCAAGGATACCGTGGTGATGAAGACGATCCTTTCAGACCCGATCCAGATACTGACGTTGCCGCAGTTGCACCATCTCCAGGCATACTCTTATGAACATCAATGCATCGTTGTTGCGCCGAAACCTTTACTTTCTGCCGAACAGCAGGACCTTTGCATGCCTTCATGTGCGTTTTCATATTATCTTTTCTGGCAAACTGCTTATGACATTTCTCACAAACAAACATTTTACGATATAGGTTCTTGGCACATTCGCTCCTCTCGTGTCGCCGAGCATTGCTGTTGTTTGAGAAAATCTTGTCGCAGTTACAGCACCGATGTTCGCTAGTTGTCAAATCAGCATCCATTGAAGTCTCCATTGATGGCGAACCAGCGTTCGCCGAGTTTCCCTGTGCAGCCAGCACTAGAGGCATTAAAGTCTCTTCTGCTGGCGGTACCACGTCTGTTGAAGTCTCCTCCAGTGTTGACATCGACGTTGCCAACGGGATCTGCTCCACCATCGTCGACGCTGACGTCAAGGTTCCCGCAGTCGATGGTACAACCTCCATCGAGTTCGTCGTTAAAGTCGATAAAGATGCCAACGAGTTCGCAAGAACAGGTAATTACGTGATTAATGCACCAGAAGAAACAAACTAGGTGATCATTACACCGACGACGTCAGTAACAAACTAAGCATCCTGTTGTCTAGAGCTCGCTTATATATACATGCACCGTATGGAATAATACGCTAGTCAAATCAAGAACCATTTACAATAATACTAGAGTCAAAACAACATTAAAAATAGAAGCACCGACAACGAAAAGGCAGCACATTTGGAAGCACCGACAACGAAAAGGCAGCACATTTGGAAGCACCGACAACGAAAAGGCAGCACATTTGGAAGCACCGACAACGAAAAGGCAGCACATCTGGAAGCACCGACAACGAAAAGGCAGCACATTTGGAAGCACCGACAACGAAATGGCAGCATATTTGGAAGCACCGACTACGAAAAGGCAGCACATTTGGAAGCACCGTCACGAAAAGGCAGCACATTTGGAAGCACCGACAACGTAAAGGCAGCACATTTGGAAGCACCGACAACGTAAAGGCAGCACATTTGGAAGCACCGACAACGAAAAGGCAGCACATTTGGAAGCACCGACAACGAAAAGGCAGCACATTTGGAAGCACCGACAACGAAAAGGCAGCACATTTGGAAGCACCGACAACGAAAAGGCAGCACATTTGGAAGCACCGACAACGGAAAGGCAGCACATTTGGAAGCACCGACAACGGAAAGGCAGCACATTTGGAAGCACCGACAACGAAAAGGCAGCACATTTGGAAGCACCGACAACGAAAAGGCAGCACATTTGGAAGCACCGACTACGAAAAGGCAGCACATTTGGAAGCACCGACTACGAAAAGGCAGCACATTTGGAAGCACCGACAACGAAAAGGCAGCACATTTGGAAGCACCGACAATGTAAAGGCAGCACATTTGGAAGCACCGACAACGAAAAGGCAGCACATTTGGAAGCACCGACAAAGTAAAGGCAGCACATTTGGAAGCACCGACAACGAAAAGGCAGCACATTTGGAAGCACCGCCAACGAAAAGGCAGCACATTTTGGATGCATCATCGAATAAGGAAGCACATTTGGAAGCTCTATCAACTAAAAAAGGCAAAAAGGAAGCACAAGTTACGAGATCTAAGTCTTAGTAAGAAATCATAATACAAGAAATAAAAACATTACATTCTTATAATTTAAATTATTTATTTTATTGCTTTACATTATACAAATGCAAGTAAAACAAGTCAATATTGTATGTAGCCAGCATTCCTCAGTTCCTTGAGTATGAAGGATATTTCTTTGATGCACGAATAGTTTCCTGCACAAAGCGAACCATGTAGAAGTCTTAGCCGGTCAACCAATATGTTTGGATCTTTCCATGATGTGTAATCATTCTCTTGTACCACCATCTTCCTTGCACCTTTATAATAAATATTATGATCTCTGGTGTCTTCCGTTTTACCACCAACCTCAGGGTAACTTTCATGTTGGAGACGGTGATCATCACAAGCTTGATCAGATTTATTTAATATATCACGTCGTTTCCATCGTTTCGGTCTCAGGACACCGCCACATTCTTCGATCTTGACAGCTTTAGGTGCTTCATCATAGTCTATGTCTTTGTCAACAGCCTCAGAGTCACTGTAACAATCACCGTAGAAGGAATCGTCTTCACCCAATTTACCGTAATAATTCGATGTTGATGATGTTGAAGTGTCTTCATCGTCTTCATGCTTCCTTTTTAGGAGTCCATCATTTTTACAAAGTAGGAAAGATCTACTTGAATTCGGCTGGAATATATTCTCACTTTTCACGTTAAGGATTCTTCCACTGTCTTCATTCTTCCGTAAATCATCAACCTTCTTCAATTTAAGTTCTTTGTCGAGATCGGAAGAGCCAAGAAAATTATTGTCGTAATGCAGATCACTCTTCCTTAGGCTAGTAGATTCATCGTTGTCCTCTAGCTTGTACGCAGGCTTGGCGCTACAAGTTCTGCCATGTCTTTTTAGGCTCCCTCTCCGCGTAAACGACTTGCTACATCGAACACAACTTATCATATTGCGCAGTAGTTTTTTAACACAGTCATTCTTCTCGTGTTGTCTTTTATTCTTTCTCAAGATAAACTCTTTACTGCAAAACTTACAACTATGTTCTTTCGATACAGCGTCAGATCTCAAATCAGAATTCATATTAGTTACTGAGACTAATGCCAGATACCAATTGAGTGTTTTAAATTAGATTCAATACTTAAATAGAAATTTTTTCATATTTCATCAGCGAGAATTAATATATCTCATGCAAAAGTACTTTATGCATGTAGTTCTGCTTTTCAACAACAGATGTCGCCACATGTTGCTTGCAGGTAAATAATATTTAGTTATTTTATGCGGGATGCGGGATGCTCACTATCGATCGCAAAAGAAGGATGGCTTCGTTAGACTCCAAGGAAAAGGAAGTTCGTCTTGCATGTTGGTGCTCCACAGATGTCTCATGGCGTAATATTAATTTGACTGAGTAATGATATTTGTTAATTCCACCTGATAAAAATATTGCAAGTTTTGATTTAGTAGCAGAAATTATCGAATTAAATGTAACTCCAAATAAAATGACATGTCTCATTAGAACAAAAAAAATCCATGCAGAGAGCGGTTTCTCAGAATAGTCAGAAACACTTGAAGAAACCACAGGAATGATTGCAAGAACACGGGAAAAACCATCAAAATATTGTCAAGAATAATCAGGAGCACACTGAGAAAACCACCATAATATTAACAATAATAATCGGAAGCACACGGAGAAAACCATCATAATATTGACCAGATTAATCGGAAGCACACAGAGAAAACCACCACATGTTTTCTTTGATATCATAAAATTACAAGAAAAAATATTTAAAAATAAAAATAAATTAATAAAAAATAAAAAAAAAATAAAAAAAAATGCATAAACAGTTTCTGCTAGCTTGTAAACTTATCATTGTTGAGCAAAGATAGAGTTCTTGTACAAGCCAGAAATTTATGCATTTTTTTTATTTTTTTTAATTTTTTATTAATTTATTTTTATTTTTAAATATTTTTTCTTGTAATTTTATGATATCAAAGAAAACATGTGGTGGTTTTCTCTGTGTGCTTCCGATTAATCTGGTCAATATTATGATGGTTTTCTCCGTGTGCTTCCGATTATTATTGTTAATATTATGGTGGTTTTCTCAGTGTGCTCCTGATTATTCTTGACAATATTTTGATGTTTTTTCCCGTGTTCTTGCAATCATTCCTGTGGTTTCTTCAAGTGTTTCTGACTATTCTGAGAAACCGCTCTCTGCATGGATTTTTTTTGTTCTAATGAGACATGTCATTTTATTTGGAGTTACATTTAATTCGATAATTTCTGCTACTAAATCAAAACTTGCAATATTTTTATCAGGTGGAATTAACAAATATCATTACTCAGTCAAATTAATATTACGCCATGAGACATCTGTGGAGCACCAACATGCAAGACGAACTTCCTTTTCCTTGGAGTCTAACGAAGCCATCCTTCTTTTGCGACCGATAGTGAGCATCCCGCATCCCGCATAAAATAACTAAATATTATTTACCTGCAAGCAACATGTGGCGACATCTGTTGTTGAAAAGCAGAACTACATGCATAAAGTACTTTTGCATGAGATATATTAATTCTCGCTGATGAAATATGAAAAAATTTCTATTTAAGTATTGAATCTAATTTAAAACACTCAATTGGTATCTGGCATTAGTCTCAGTAACTAATATGAATTCTGATTTGGGATCTGACGCTGTATCGAAAGAACATAGGTGTAAGTTTTGCAGTGAAGAGTTATCTTGAGAAAGAATAAAAGACAACACGAGAAGAATGACTGTGTTAAAAATCCACTGCGCAATATGATAAGTTGTGTTCGATGTAGCAAGTCGTTTACGCGGAGAGAGAGCCTAAAAAGACATGGCAGAACTTGTAGCGCCAAGCCTGCGTACAAGCTAGAGGACAACGATGAATCTACTAGCCTAAGGAAGAGTGATCTGCATTACGACAATAATTTTCTTGGCTCTTCCGATCTCGACAAAGAACTTAAATTGAAGAAGGTTGATGATTTACGGAAGAATGAAGACAGTGGAAGAATCCTTAACGTGAAAAGTGAGAATATATTCCAGCCGAATTCAAGTAGATCTTTCCTACTTTGTAAAAATGATGGACTCCTAAAAAGGAAGCATGAAGACGATGAAGACACTTCAACATCATCAACATCGAATTATTACGGTAAATTGGGTGAAGACGATTCCTTCTACGGTGATTGTTACAGTGACTCTGAGGCTGTTGACAAAGACATAGACTATGATGAAGCACCTAAAGCTGTCAAGATCGAAGAATGTGGCGGTGTCCTGAGACCGAAACGATGGAAACGACGTGATATATTAAATAAATCTGATCAAGCTTGTGATGATCACCGTCTCCAACATGAAAGTTACCCTGAGGTTGGTGGTAAAACGGAAGACACCAGAGATCATAATATTTATTATAAAGGTGCAAGGAAGATGGTGGTACAAGAGAATGATTACACATCATGGAAAGATCCAAACATATTGGTTGACCGGCTAAGACTTCTACATGGTTCGCTTTGTGCAGGAAACTATTCGTGCATCAAAGAAATATCCTTCATACTCAAGGAACTGAGGAATGCTGGCTACATACAATATTGACTTGTTTTACTTGCATTTGTATAATGTAAAGCAATAAAATAAATAATTTAAATTATAAGAATGTAATGTTTTTATTTCTTGTATTATGATTTCTTACTAAGACTTAGATCTCGTAACTTGTGCTTCCTTTTTGCCTTTTTTAGTTGATGGAGCTTCCAAATGTGCTTCCTTATTCGATGATGCATCCAAAATGTGCTGCCTTTTCGTTGGCGGTGCTTCCAAATGTGCTGCCTTTTCGTTGTCGGTGCTTCCAAATGTGCTGCCTTTTCGTTGTCGGTGCTTCCAAATGTGCTGCCTTTTCGTTGTCGGTGCTTCCAAATGTGCTGCCTTTACATTGTCGGTGCTTCCAAATGTGCTGCCTTTTCGTTGTCGGTGCTTCAAATGTGCTGCCTTTTCGTAGTCGGTGCTTCCAAATGTGCTGCCTTTTCGTAGTCGGTGCTTCCAAATGTGCTGCCTTTTCGTAGTCGGTGCTTCCAAATGTGCTGCCTTTTCGTTGTCGGTGCTTCCAAATGTGCTGCCTTTTCGTTGTCGGTGCTTCCAAATGTGCTGCCTTTCCGTTGTCGGTGCTTCCAAATATGCTGCCTTTCCGTTGTCGGTGCTTCCAAATGTGCTGCCTTTTCGTTGTCGGTGCTTCCAAATGTGCTGCCTTTTCGTTGTCGGTGCTTCCAAATGTGCTGCCTTTTCGTTGTCGGTGCTTTCAAATGTGCTGCCTTTTCGTTGTCGGTGCTTTCAAATGTGCTGCCTTTTCGTTGTCGGTGCTTCCAAATGTGCTGCCTTTTCGTTGTCGGTGCTTCCAAATGTGCTGCCTTTTCGTTGTCGGTGCTTCCAAATGTGCTGCCTTTTCGTTGTCGGTGCTTTCAAATGTGCTGCCTTTTCGTTGTCGGTGCTTCCAAATGTGCTGCCTTTTCGTTGTCGGTGCTTCCAAATGTGCTGCCTTTACGTTGTCGGTGCTTCCAAATGTGCTGCCTTTACGTTGTCGGTGCTTCCAAATGTGCTGCCTTTTCGTGACGGTGCTTCCAAATGTGCTGCCTTTTCGTAGTCGGTGCTTCCAAATGTGCTGCCATTTCGTTGTCGGTGCTTCCAAATGTGCTGCCTTTTCGTTGTCGGTGCTTCCAAATGTGCTGCCTTTTCGTTGTCGGTGCTTCCAAATGTGCTGCCTTTTCGTTGTCGGTGCTTCCAAATGTGCTGCCTTTTCGTTGTCGGTGCTTCCAAATGTGCTGCCTTTTCGTTGTCGGTGCTTCTATTTTTAATGTTGTTTTGACTCTAGTATTATTGTAAATGGTTCTTGATTTGACAAGCGTATTATTCCATACGGTGCATGTATATATAAGCGAGCTCTAGACAACAGGATGCTTAGTTTGTTACTGACGTCGTCGGTGTAAGAATCACCTAGTTTGTTTCTTCTGGTGCATTAATCACGTAATTACCTGTTCTTGCGAACTCGATGGCATCTTTATCGACTTTAACGACGAACTCGATGGAGGTTGTACCAACGACTGCGGGAACCTTGACGTCAGCGTCGACGATGGTGGAGCAGATCCCGTTGGCAACGTCGATGTCAACACTGGAGGAGACTTCAACAGACGTGGTACCGCCAGCAGAAGAGACTTTAATGCCTCTAGTGCTGGCTGCACAGGGAAACTCGGCGAACGCTGGTTCGCCATCAATGGAGACTTCAATGGATGCTGATTTGACAACTAGCGAACATCGGTGCTGTAACTGCGACAAGATTTTCTCAAACAACAGCAATGCTCGGCGACACGAGAGGAGCGAATGTGCCAAGAACCTATATCGTAAAATGTTTGTTTGTGAGAAATGTCATAAGCAGTTCGCCAGAAAAGATAATATGAAAACGCACATGAAGGCATGCAAAGGTCCTGCTGTTCGGCAGAAAGTAAAGGTTTCGGCGCAACAACGATGCATTGATGTTCATAAGAGTATGCCTGGAGATGGTGCAACTGCGGCAACGTCAGTATCTGGATCGGGTCTGAAAGGATCGTCTTCATCACCACGGTATCCTTGCAGCTACTGTGATATGTCGTTCGCATTTTCCCATGATGCACGACGACATGAGCGGAGCAAATGCACGAAGAATCCTTCTCGCATGAAGTTTCGATGTGATGAGTGCCTTAAATGGTTTACTCGAATTGACAGTTTGCGATATCATGCGAAAAAATGTAAAGGTGGAGTCTGTGCTCCTACTGCTGAACTACCTGCAGAAATTTCGACTCCTCGCTTTAGATTGGAGACACGAAAGCGTACAACCAAAAAAACCGATGTGCAGCAACCGATTGGTATGACGTCTGAACATGGAACTAAACCTAAGACTGTGTTCGGAGCATTACAAGTGAACGATAATGGCTTCTACTTGGCGCAGTCTGCATTTCGTGGAACATTGAAAAACTACTATTATTTAAATACGTTAGGTGAGTCGAAGGACATTTGTAATTTTCTTGACGATATCAGAGAGGACATAATCAATCAGCTTACTGATGATGTAGCAACAAACGGACCTTTGAAATATAACTTGTGGTTGGACTGTATATATGGAAAGCCATATCCGTTCGATGACAAAGTGAAGAAGTGTGCATTCAAGACATCGGCTGCAGTAATTTACAGTTCTAACGATGTGAAGCAAACTGTTAAAAACGGTATCCAGAAACTCTGTCAAGAAGAGGTGGACTATGTCTGTAAAGGTTCTGGCTGGACTCTGTCTAGTATAAACCGATTGGAGCTAAGAATTAGTCATTTCACACCGCTGCGGAACTAAATGATTATAAGATTGCTGGCTTTCGCAAATGATCCTGTAGTAGAATAGAAATTATGTAATAAATATTATGTTTGTAAAAGAACTTGTGATGTTTAATTCCTCGAACCTGTTACTATTATGTTAAATTGATGTTATATTTAATTTTTTTGCATCGTCCTAGATCGTACCAAGGACCTTAGTCGACCTAATCGATCAGTATATAGATTACAAATTTATTTAATGAATTTTGGAATTTTTCCCGAATTTCTAGCTAAATAATTATGGATTTTCAAGATGGCGGCCAAATGACAAGATGTCGGGTGTCACAGCAATAATAAATGATTACTGCACTCTAGCGGATAAGAATTAAACTAACATGGCGTCAGCGCACTCTCGCCGACGATACACTGATGATGGCTTCCAGCAGACGAGGACAAGATGGCGGCCATGACGTCATACTACCTGACGATATATATATGCTTTGAAAAAAAAAGTGGAGGGAGTCAGTATGCCCGCAGCCACCGCGGGGGAAGGATCGGTCGCCATTTTTATTTTTTTGCACTCGTCGGGTTTGAACCGAGGACTCCGAGCTCCGTGTCGTAAATGTTTGTTTTTTAAATATTTTATTAAAAATTTTATTATTTAATTTTTTTTTATAATTTTTAAATTTTTTGCATTAAAATCGGATAATAAATTTAAAGATGGCGGCCGTAACGGAAATTGCAACGGTGACGTCATAATTCAAAATGTCGGATAACACAATGCCGGAATGTTCGAGAAAACGAAATGACGTCATCCAAGATGGTGGATCCAAGATGGCCGTCGGGGTCTAGGTCAAAGGTCAAGGTCACATCCTGATAGAGGCTTAACTGAGGCTTGAGTTAAGGATGCTTAAGCCTCTATCAGGACATTTCTAGCCGCTGGGATTTTTAAGGACTAAAACGGGAAATTTTCCCTCGAAACGGGAATTTTTCCCTCGAAAACGGGAAATTTTTTCTTAAAACGGGAATTTTTGAGTCATTTTGAGTCAGTTTTGAGGAATTTTGAGGAATTTTTGCCGCCGTGACGTCACAAATCCAAGATGGCGGACCGACAATCACAATCCACATCCTGCATCCTGATCTAGGAAATACATTTACATACTACTTAAAGTAGTAAAACATTGGCCTCGCATTTGGTTTTAGAAACCGTTTCCACTATACAGCCTTGCAGATTTCGGTTTTCCACATATAGTTAGACTACAACAAAATTCCTTCATCGTAGTAGTTCCAGAACTGGATCTTCGTTGAAACTATGCCGGACTCCAACATCCAAGTTCTGTCGTCCATTGTATACATGATAGACCTGCATATAGATATGAGACTTTTCCTCCGTTGAACTTTAACGAGTTTTTTTTACGTGCTTGCCGATGTAGGCCATACCAAGATGATTCCAGCGAGTTCGTGTTCGAAATACGTAAATTTACGAAGATATCCATAAGTTAACATTGATCTTTGGCTGAAGACCTGAAAAATCACGTTATTCTCGGGTACTACGCAAAATCAAACACACCCTTGCACATAAATAAGTCAAGATCTACTGTGCATTATCTGATGCTACATGTTTCATTCCGTATGAATAGTACATGACTGAAGTATAAGTTTTTTCCAAGTCGTTATTGATTTGTTATCGATGATCCAATTAATACACCATTAAGTTGAGCGATGGTATGCCTATCTTTAATTAATCACCCGAATTTTACAGGACGATATTTATGGATTATTTTTAACGACATAATTTTTATTGGAAATTGATGGTGAATATGTTTTACAGTGCGCGGTCTCCTGTAATTACTTCTAGAGGTGTCGAATGGTTCCTGACCATAGGCCATTGCTGATCCGCCCGCCCCCCGCCCCCCCTGGTGCTTCCCTGTAATGTTGATATCTATGATTTAAGTGACTTCTAGACACAACAGTGGTGTAAGTCAGGAATTTTGTTCATTTGAGTTTGCCATACCAAATAAGAATTGAATGTTTAAGAGGTGAATGTGTAGTTAACTGAAAGTTAAAACCAATTTTGAGTTCCTGAACTACGTTACGGAACCCTCACTTAATTGTCGCTAAGAATTCAAGTCTCTATCTGGAATTCTCCAGAAATAGGTTCACTCATTCAGTGACGGGTGCAAGAATTTTTTTTGAAAGGAAATTTTAAAAAATAAAAAATAAAAAATAAATAATTATTTGTTTATTCTTTGGGAAGCCCTCGTCTGTGCTGTGATATTGTTCTAATTTCTTCCACGGAATTCTCTGTGATTTACAATTTAAATCAGCTTATTTTTGTTTTAGTTTTCTGTGAGTTTGTGTAACATCTTTCTCCATCGGTTTCTATGGTTTTCTCTATGACATATAGTGTAAACTAACAATGGAATAAGTCCAAAAAAATAATTATTTAAATCAATCTTTCCTATTGCAAGAATCATTCAAAGAACCAGAAACTTACGTCGATAAGGGGTTCGGACGGTTAAATTATCATTCTCAAAATGCATCAATTCCTGTGTGGTTTCATGTTCCAGGTGTTTTAACAGACACCTCGCATCACTCAGAATAACATATGCTTTCACCGAGAAATCGCATACAATTTCATAACTTCGGGTAGATGTATCTATTTTATCCCCCACTCGTCCGCCTCTCTGGACCATCAGGAGGCACGAAGGGCCCCGGTGCAAATAATTTTGTCGGGTGCCCTTATTTAATGTTCCTACAAATTTCATACCCATAATATAAAAAACATCTTAAAACTGTGAAAGGTTTTTTGTTATAGATGGTTTTTGTAGCCTGTAACAAACTTCCTTCCCTCCCATACTTGTAAGTGAATGCAGCCTGTAAGCAGACTACCCGTCGAACACGGCATCATCTGTCCTTGTTTTTTTCCCTCTCTCTCTCCTGAGTGTTTAGGCTTCACTGCTACGCTCCACGTCAGCCCGCGAGGCCGGAAAGCGCTGACTACGTGACACCCAAGCTCTTCCGAACGAGGCTTCGGAAGATTGTTCTTCCCTATTCCGGAAATCCGAAGTTCGTTGGGCTCAGGCGAGTATATATAGCTACACCACTAGAAGCTAGTGGGGGTGCGCAGTCGTCTACCAACATTCCAGCAGTCTACTACCAGTCTTCCGCCTGCAAGTAGGTCGTAGTTATGCCCGTGTGCAACTCCAGACGATGCAAGGACTTAGCCCCTACAGCGGTAAGCTAAACTAACATACCAAAGCTCAGCAGGACTTAGCACCCGACCAGGAGAAGCAGCCAGAGATAGTCGTCAAGACAAAGGTAACTCGTCGAGGGAGAAGAAGTCCGCATTCGCTATCATAGTCGACTCGCTGAGCGAGTAAAAACCTGGAAACTCGCTCAGTGGAATCTGAAGGGTTCAGTATATAGGTCAGCTGAAGGTATGTCAAAATCCTCGCCGGTGAAGGTCACATACTTCACTCGCTGGGCGAGTAAGTGACAAGCGAGTAGAGGGCGAGCGAGTTCACGGCGCGGCGAGCAAAAGCGACCCATGTACCCGTGTGCCAGTAATTAGTAAACTCGGGCTGCTAAGACAAGTGTTGTCTTAACCGAGTAAGAAACAAAGGAACTAAACTTTTGCGACACGGCAGGTCGTGTCGAAGTGAACGCCTGGTCGCTGGAGGGTGAAGGAGGCGAAACCGTAAGTGAAAGTCTGTGGCTGAAATGAACTTTGGTAGTGTTCGGAGGAAGGTGTTGGTCAACTTTACGCAAGTCTCGAGTGGAGATCATCACCTAGGGCTTCGTGGTGTGTCCCGAGTCATCTCGTCGGGAGTTCTCGTCATCGAAGTCCAGACGTCCGTCGAGAAAGGAAGGAGGGCGGACGCTGGCCGCCGAGTTATTCAGTGACGACGTGTTGGTGCACTTCACCATGTGAGACGTCGGTTCATGATTTCAGGCAAATGTGACAACTTTAAAAACCCAAGTTCAGTGGGGGTTATCTGCTGTGATACTTTTCCGTCGCCATTTAAAAGAAACACTGTGCAAAATGCCTAGTTTGCCAATTAGAATTTTCAAGTTTTAAATAATTAACTGTGAAAAAAGTTGTTTAAGAGTGAGTTTCCGAGACATTTAAATATTTTCGAAACTACTGGTTTTAATAATTGTAATCATTTTTCGTGGAGTGAAATATTTTTGTATTTTATTGAAACACTTCACTACTTGAGGATAGGTACCAGGCACAAAGTCGTTTAGGCACTAGCGAAAGGCACTGGACCGAACAGGCACCAGACCGAAAGTCTTTTCTCCGAAATCTCGGTGCAATGAGTCTAGGTGTGGTGCCTGGCAGCTGGGTGACTCACCGGTGGAGAGCAGCAGCATCATGACCGCGAAGCCCGCGGCGACGGCCAGCAGCTGCCTGAGGCCCGAAAAGCGGCCCTCGGCGCCGCCCAGCCGTCGCTGGCGCTGCAGGATCTCGAAGAAGACGACGTAGAGCAAGGTGCCCGTGGCGAGCCCCTGCAGCACCGCGTTGGGCGCGCCTCCGTCCGCCGAGCCGGCGCCGCCCCGCGTCAGCGCCAGCCCCGCACCCACGCCTGCGGCCACGCCCCCGTCACACCTCCGTCACACCTCCGTCACACCTCCGTCACGTCCCCGACAGACAACCAATTTTTTTTTTTTTTCCATTCTGTGAAAATTTCCTTGCATCGTGTGCACTCATTGTAAAAATTACTCTCATAATTTTTTGTCAGAACGCACCTAAAGAAATATAACTAAAAAAATAAAAAATAAACGAGTGCATAGCAGGCTATGCATACTACAGTGCACACACCACATATGCGAAATCGGTTGGAAATTGAAATCTTGCTGTTAATTTCAGCCAATTAAATTTCAATACATATTCGTCGTCTCTTGGAAGAATTATTAAGTAACTATATTGTCTATAAATGATAATCCAATGACATCTGACCATTATTCATGAACACAGTTTTTCAACTTAAATAATTTGTATGACGTCAAATCTTTAATTAACCATTCTTAGCACGAAAAATTGTATTTACATTAATAAGTAAAGACTTATTATAAGCAATATTATTAATTAATATTTTAAGTAGTAATTACAACTGATCATTGCAATATCTGAACATATATAAACAGTTCTCTAGTCGCGTCATTGGTTGTTGCGCCATGAGTCCGTATCAGAAATAAAAAAATATTTATTTCACTTCTGTGCGCATGACCACTCTCCCATGCACAAACCGTCATGTTCTCAAAACATGGCAGTCAAATCTTTTGAACATGACTTACTGTTACTAATACTGTAATTTTTTCAACTGTGCACCCAGCTTTACTCTCTCTTTGCAATGCCCGATTATCGTCATAAACGCTGTCCTTGTTTTGGTGTTCTCTGTTGCCATAAATACATCAAAGAGCAACCAAGGTTTCAAACACAATTTACCTATCTAAAACACTGTAGCTTTTTAAGTAAATTATTTGAATGAGATTCTAGCAAATACACATATCTGTGTATTTCATCAAGAACATCGTCTGATAATATCCATTTTTTTTTTATCTCTAAGGAAGACAACATATATGTTTCAGCTGTTTTTGACAACAGTTTTGAATACTCTTTAATATTAATGTTTTCTGCTTGTTTAAACATGGCACATAATTTTAAGGAATGACGTATTAGGTAAATTTGAAAGAAATACTACATATTGTAGCCTTTGCCATGGTGCGAATTTCGGAAAAAATTTATATAATGTTTCGTTTCATGGTCCATAGACCTCAAAAAAATCGTCAACTCAAAAGTTTTATGTCACAATATTGTGGACACGATAACTGTTGCAATTTTTCACTAGGCCTAATCACTTCCAAACTGATACATAAAATCTAGAGGTGGGAAATCTCGAGATCTTTACTAGGCAATATCCGACAAAATGGGGTAGGAATTGGAAAGTTTTTTTTAAAACAGAAAAATCGCTGTAACTCCCATAATATGGAAAATATCTCATCCGTTTGTAGGTATTATAACTCGTAGGGGCAATACCAAAATATTTTGTCTGAAGATGTTTATGGTGCGACAAACTCAACTGCAAGGGGTTGAAAAAACCAGAGTTGGAGGACAAAATAAATCATAACTCCCTTCGTAAGCATAACATCGAATTCGTACAAATTATATATTAATCTTATAATTTGTATATGAAAAAATTTGTGAAACAATTTTTGATTAGACGAAACATTGCTGCAAGGGTTTGAAAAAATATGGCATGGAATTAAAAAAAAAATACATAACTCTCTTAGCAGGTACACAATTAAATCCACTGAAATTTTTTGTAAATCTTATAATTTTTTATTTAAAACTCTTGTATGAAACCATTTTTTGATTAGACGAACCATTGCTGCACGGGGTTGAAAAAACGAAGGGTTATAATTTTAAAAAATCGTAACTCCCTTAGTAGGTGCACTTTCAAATCCGTTCAAATTTTTCGTAAATTTTTATCGAAATCTTTGGCTAAAACAATTTTTTAATTATACAAACCATTACTGCAAGGGGTTGAAAAAACCCGGGCTTGAAATAATATAATAAATAAATGTACCCTATTGAATTAATATTGATTTTTGTTTAACTTTTTAATATTGTTTAAAACTTTTATCTTAAGTGCCTAAATTTTATGTAACAAATAATTTCTGCAAGGGGTAGAAATAACAAGGGTAGAAAGAAAAAAAAGTTAATATCTTTTAAAATAGATATACTATCAATTCCATTATAAATTATTGTAAAACTCCTAAACTTTATCTGATTCTTTTAGCTCAAACAATGTTTGATAAAACCAACTATTACAGTAAAAAAGGGGTTGTAATAAATAAAACTCTTCCTTAGTATCAAATTTATCAGAATTTCATAATAACCATCTTAATATTACCTTAAACCTTTGTCCAAAAAACATTTTATACGACCATGTATTGGTGAAAGGGATGAAAATTTCCCGAGTACCCGAGCACCAACGCCTGAGTTCACCCTGGTAGTAGGACAAAAATTTAAATTATGTTGCTAATAAAGTACTTTCGAAAACTTACAATTTATGCAATGTTTCCTTATAGTTATAACCATGGTAACATTAAGTCGTTTGATACATTTTTTTTAACTGTGGAGGTTTTAAAACTTTTACACAGAGGGATGTGGAGGGGACACCTCAAGATTATTTGCCTCCGGGCTCTTAGTTTCTCTCGACGGCCCCTGGGCAGAAGTATGCGTACACCGTTATATGACACAGACTATATGGCAGGGTTACACATCGCTCGGCATTGCGCACATGTTTGAGGATCAGTTTCACACGTCATGTTGGCTACATAATTTTCATGACATTTCATTTTTTTTAGGTCTATTCATACAGATATATCTCCACAGTTAATTTTCCTTTGTTGTTTGATCGCCAATTTTTTTTAACTGCAATTGAACACTTTTGTGAACACTTGTATCACATTTAATATTGCTATTAGTTAACAATGAGTACATAGCTGGTGAAAATGATCATGTATTTGGGCCCAGCCATGGTGTTGGGATCGAACCCACGTGCGACGCATCACATTCACCGAGGTAATGTTACATCGTAGAGTTTAACATATTACCAGGAATGTATTTAGCAGCATATATTATTTCAGTTAAAGAGAGAGAGTGTGTGTTGTGTTCAGATATTGGGCTCGAATTCTACAGAACCTGGGCTTCATATTCATTTCAAATGTCTAAGGTTTCTAGAAAAAAAAATTTATCAAATGTTGGGAAGATTTCTCATTACATACGTAATTGCCAAATTCTTTCCTCAGGTACTAATAATTTGAGTGATTAAGGTGGTCACCTGCTGCCCTAACTCTAAACCATATCTTTCGCTGCATAAGTGTAAAAACTCGGTAATTACGGCCACCTATAGCCCATTAAAATGTCCAAAGAACCTGAAACCTAAATTTTGAAGAGACGATAAAACAAAGCGACGTAAAATAGCTTATCATAATTTGTGCATGCCTGAACGAATCACCACCCACCTCCTCTGACAGTGCATGTGATAATAGATGTTTTAGGTGCCATCATGTTTTCCGAGGAAAGTGTGGAGGGTACTTTGGCGCACCTGCTTCGTTTTCTCCTAATTTTATTTTTAAAATTATATCTACATACTGGACAGGAATGAGTGGTAATCAGTGCTTATTTATGACTTACATCATCTGCCAACACTTTCCAATCCTATGTTAAGTTGTAATCGAGGTTCACTACCGGGATATGAAACAAAGCAGGTAAGCGGGTGTGCACTCCGAGGTTCACGCACGAGCTGGTAGCAGGGGCGTAGCCAGGGGGGGGGGGGGGGAGATAGGGGTTCAACCCCCCCCCCCCCCCCAGCACCAAATCTTTAATTAATTTCTTATTCATCACTCAAACAAATTTCATATTAAAATTAATAAAATTTTTACCATTAGAGTATTTAAATTTAAGTACCGAAAACAGCTAAAATAGCACTATTTTACACCTTAAAATCCTAATTTTCCCGCACCCCCCCGCTTTAATACGGGGGGGAGCATGCATCCTGGCTACGCCACTGGCTGGTAGGAACATACCTATGGGAGTGACGAGCGAGAAGGTGGCGGAGTAGAGCAGCGCCAGCCAGGTGTCGACTCGCGTGCTCACCAGCTCGGCGGACACGCAGAAGGCGATGACGAGCTTGTGGGCGGCGACGGCGCCCAGCATGTACCACGTGTCGCCGGCCGTCCGCTCCAGCCCCACGGCGAGGCCCTCGAACAGCTCGTGGATGGACAGCGCCAGCACGATCAGGAACCCTGCATCAGCCACGGTGCGTAGTGCAGTCGCTTGCTGGCCACTAGTGCGATGCAGTCCGTTATAACTGAGCACATTAAAAACCTCAAGATATGATGTTTCATCTATATGACGTAAGTAAACATAAACACATGGCCATGCTGCATATAAAAAGCTTTAATTTACCATATTTGTAGCTCTGAAGACATCCAAATATACTTAAAAGTATAAACAAGTATACTTAAAACATACGTGTGTACTTAAAACAAATGGCAGTGAACATTGAAATAATAAATTTGGATGATGAAATAAGTCTATGTTGTACTTTCTTTAAATCTCAACCACTTTCAAGTACCAACACAAAAGCTGCTAAAATGCAAGCATTTGAAATTCATATGGAGCCATAAAAAATGAATTTTGGTTTTCTGACCACATGTAAGATGACTTAGGCTCGCCCAAATCAGCCCTAACGAGTGGCCTATAGGTACATGCGTTTTCCCAACTGGACGAGCCATGATGGATATTTGAAAATCATGGCCCTGGCAAGGTACAACGGAATTCCTTCTGGCCACACGCATTTTGAGTACACTCTACCATGAAGTCATACTGCTAGGGGTAGTCGTCAAGTTTCTGCTCTAGAGCTATCTTCAAGGAAGTTATTCAGCATCCACCTTGGCTTGGTTTTGGAAATATTTTCTTTGTGATCGGGGCACTAAGTTCATCCGCATTGTGTGGAGCGGGGCTCACCTCGCACAGAGTTGACCAGCTTCTGGCTCGGGTCACCATGCACGACGAGGTGGCTGTGGCTCGTGTGCTTGCTGCTCTCCGAGTGTTCCATGTGCTCCTTGACCATGTCCACCTCAGCGCAGGCCGTGGGCGACGGGTGGTCGTGTTGCTTGTGCACGTACAGGTGCACCAGCTCCTCCACCAGGTAGATGGTGAAGAACCCGCAGCACATTATGAACTGCACACAAGGTTACTGCAGCTCATCAACCAGATCTCCACCAGGTAGATGGTGAAGAACCCGCAGCACAGCATGATCTGCTCACAAGGTTACAGCAGCTTATCAACCAGATCTCCCACAGTTATATGGTGAAGAACCTGCAGCACATTATGAACTGCACACAAGGTTACAGCAGCTCATCAACAGATATCCACCAGGTAGATGGTGAAGAACCCGCAGCGCTTTATGAACTGCACACAAGGTTACAGAAGCTCATCAACCAGATATCCAACAGGTAGATGGTGAAGAACCCGCAGGACATTATGAACTGCACACAAGGTAACAGCAGCTCATCAACCAGATCTCCACCAGGTAGATGGTGAAGAACCCGCAGCACAGCATGATCTGCTCACAAGGTTACAGCAGCTCATCAACCAGATCTCCACCAGGTAGATGGTGAAGAACCCGCAGCACAGCATGATCTGCTCACAAGGTTACAGCAGCTCATCAACCAGATCTCCACCAGGTAGATGGTGAAGAACCCGCAACACAGCATGATCTGCTCACAAGGTTACAGCAGCTCATCAACCAGATCTCCACCAGGTAGATGGTGAAGAACCCGCAGCACAGCATGATCTGCTCACAAGGTTACAGCAGCTCATCAACCAGATCTCCCACAGTTATATGGTGAAGAACCTGCAGCACATTATGAACTGCACACAAGGTTACAGCAGCTCATCAACAGATATCCACCAGGTAGATGGTGAAGAACCCGCAGCGCTTTATGAACTGCACACAAGGTTACAGAAGCTCATCAACCAGATATCCAATAGGTAGATGGTGAAGAACCCGCAGCACATTATGAACTGCACACAAGGTTACTGCAGCTCATCAACCAGATCTCCACCAGGTAGATGGTGAAGAACCCGCAGCACAGCATGATCTGCTCACAAGGTTACAGCAGCTCATCAACCAGATCTCCACCAGGTAGATGGTGAAGAACCCGCAGCACAGCATGATCTGCTCACAAGGTTACAGCAGCTCATCAACCAGATCTCCACCAGGTAGATGGTGAAGAACCCGCAACACAGCATGATCTGCTCACAAGGTTACAGCAGCTCATCAACCAGATCTCCACCAGGTAGATGGTGAAGAACCCGCAGCACAGCATGATCTGCTCACAAGGTTACAGCAGCTCATCAACCAGATCTCCACCAGGTAGATGGTGAAGAACCCGCAGCACAGCATGATCTGCTCACAAGGTTACAGCAGCTCATCAACCAGATCTCCCACAGTTATATGGTGAAGAACCTGCAGCACATTATGAACTGCACACAAGGTTACAGCAGCTCATCAACAGATATCCACCAGGTAGATGGTGAAGAACCCGCAGCGCTTTATGAACTGCACACAAGGTTACAGAAGCTCATCAACCAGATATCCAATAGGTAGATGGTGAAGAACCCGCAGCACATTATGAACTGCACACAAGGTTACTGCAGCTCATCAACCAGATCTCCACCAGGTAGATGGTGAAGAACCCGCAGCACAGCATGATCTGCTCACAAGGTTACAGCAGCTCATCAACCAGATCTCCACCAGGTAGATGGTGAAGAACCCGCAGCACAGCATGATCTGCTCACAAGGTTACAGCAGCTCATCAACCAGATCTCCACCAGGTAGATGGTGAAGAACCCGCAGCACAGCATGATCTGCTCACAAGGTTACAGCAGCTCATCAACCAGATCTCCACCAGGTAGATGGTGAAGAACCCGCAGCACAGCATGATCTGCTCACAAGGTTACAGCAGCTCATCAACCAGATCTCCACCAGGTAGATGGTGAAGAACCCGCAGCACAGCATGATCTGCTCATAAGGTTACAACAGCTCATCAACCAGATCTCCAACAGGTAGATGGTGAAGAACCCGCAGCACATTATTAACTGTACATGAGATTACAGCAGCTTGTCAACTATATTTACCGAAGTTTATTTGAAAGATTCTGGTGTCGGTAGCATGAAAGCATACTGGGGCTGTGGGTTCAAGTCTTACCTTGGGTACTGCTGGTATGAATAAGTTTGTTTTCTGGCTCCCACTATGCCTCGTAGCAGTAGGTGAGGAGAATATTATCCTCCAAAATAATACACAGAAAACAATAACAAAAACTAATTAATTTGGCTGTAACATAATGTTGCATAGACCACATTACTTATGCATAAACTAAAATATAAAATTGACTTATTACATACATATTAAAATCATTTTTACTCAATAATGCATATTAATGGAAGTGTTGGCATTTTAATTCATAAGTATTCATAAACATTCTTACTAATGCAAAACTACTGACGAATGAATCAATGTGATGTTAACACCCCTAACAATCACATGGTTGCAATTTAATGGTAAATGATTTTATTGTAACGTCGATAGGTATTTGAGATGCAACATAGCACCATATTGTAGTTTCATTATCTGTAAAAGGAGTTGTTAGCCAGCAGTTAACTGCATTGAAGTTTTTTGTAACACAGCATCCATAGAAGCAGTGCCGTTTTGGGAACTATGATTGCATACAAAATAGCCCTTTACGTGGATGCAGATGGGAAATTTAATTTTTCATAGGTGAAGGCACAGAGCTTTTTTCTTTCCACGAGAATAACAAAGTAACTCATCTTGTTAAGAATGTACCTTAACCATAATCCCACAAATGGTATATGTTCTTTTATTTTCTGTTTCAAGTAGCCATAATTTAAAGAGAGCTACTTTAAATGTGAATCTAATTATAATACCTACAGCATCAAGAAACTATCTGCCATAATGGATCGACTAAAATGTATGTGCCCTACATCTAACTATGGGGAAGCGAGTTTGACTATGAATATTTCTATAATTGTAAATACAAAATCAAGGATTACATTGAAAGATTAATAGTGGCATTGATATTGGGCAAAATAATGTTTACTCAGCAACAATTATTAATATTTAATTAAACCAAGAAGTGAAAATGCTGCGCAGTTCATTATTTTTTATTCATGGCAGTGTTGGTTAAATATTAGCTTACTCGAGTGAACTTTTATAGAGTTTTAAAACAAATCACTTTTCTGAAACATTCTCCTTCAGGGTATTGTAACACGGCTCCTATTCTTTCGTGTAGAGATAGGAGTGATGATATTATTCTAGCAGAAGTTCGAAAAAAATGTTCATAAGTATAAAATTTACCATAGTAATAATCTGTCCCAGTCTCTTTTTCCTGTGAGTCATATTTTGCATCCATTCAATAGACAGAAAACTAAGATACAAGAAGGTTCTGCCATAAATTAAAAAAAAGTAATTTTTAATGGGAAAAACTACAACTTTATCAGAAGTTTGCACTTCAGTATATGTGAAATGGTTTGCCTAGCATGCATGTTCTTAGACATTTAATTCCCAGCCCTCCAATTGGCTATAATAACCTAAATTTATTGATCAAATAGTGTAGCAGCTACTCAAAGTTTACAATAATATGGCAAATTTTGGTAATGAGATTATTGGGAAAATAGACGAAAAGTTTTATTTCTGTAAACCTTAAGAATGTAGTAATTTTAATGGTTTTACATTAATTCTAACACTATAAAACAAAAGGCAACAAAAAAGAATTTGAAGCAAGCCGATTTTGGAAATCTGCAAAGAACACATTAAATCAGTCTACTAAATATCCAAAGTCATGTTTCTTGGTTCAGGCCATTAATCAGAATTGAGGTGGAGCTGGTCTGTAAGGTACAGACTTCCCCCAAATATTTTTAAAATACCAAATGGTTATTTTATAAAGGCAAAAACACACAATGGCTGATTAGATAATATAATTTTAATATTGTCAGTATATTATAGCTAAAATTGTTCTATACAAATGATATTAAAGTAATTTTACCATGGGCAAAAGAGGGAGTAGCACTTACTGCAAAACAGAAACCAAAGTTAAAACAACACCGAAAACGAAACCTCGGCTACATATCTGAGGGTGGAGAACAGCGCACCTGTGGCAGAGGGAAGGGCGTGCTCGGCAGGTCACCCATCGCCTGCAGATTCTCCACAGCCTCAGAAACCTCGTGCATGAGGTGCAGGAAGGTGGTGCTGAGCAGCGCGCCGCCGCCGAAGGAGAGCAGCAAGTTGAGTGCGGAGCGCGCCCGGCCCGACATGGCCATCGTGCCGTCCACGCCAGCCCAGCCGCAGCAGCGCGCCAGCAATATGGGCGTAGCGCCCACTACCAGCGAGGTGGAGCCCAGCGTCACCATGGCCACCACCTTGGCCGTCACCAGCTCTCCGTCCGCGGTGCCGTTGCTGGAGCTCATCCTTGGTGCTAGCACGTTACCTACCAACAGACTGTGGCACGCCACCATGTAATTGCCTGAAGCTACAGTGGTCTTGCACCAGGTGGAGCCCAGCGTCACCATGGCCACCACCTTGGCCGTCACCAGCTCTCCGTCCGCGGTGCCGTTGCTGGCGCTCATCCTTGGTGCGAGCACGTTACCTACCAACAGACTGTGGCATGCCACCATGTCATTGCCTGCATCTACCGTGGTCTTGCATCAGAAGGAACCTAGTATCACCATGGTAACCACCTTGGCCGTCACAAGCTCTCCGTCCGCGGTGCCGTTGCTGGAGCTCATCCTTGGTGCGAGCACATTGCCAGTCAACAGACTTTGGCACGCCACCATGTCATTGCCAGTTTCTATAGTGGTATCTCACAATAGTAGGAGCCAAGCACCACCATGGCCACCAGCTAGCCGCCACCCACTTGCTGTCGTTGGTGCTTTAGCTGGCATTTATTATTGACGTTCGAGAAGCTATCAATTGGCACTAGAAATAAAACCTCAGCTTGTTACTTTTAGGCGCTTCCATCACCACCCATTTATTCTGAAAACTTCATATGTTGGTTTTTTTTCGTAGCGATCTCCGCAACGTACGCCTTTATTTTCAAAATATGTCTTAAGCAATCCTTTACTGATTAGCTGATTATTCTATGATAAACGAAAATCTTCAGGACATTCTATAACGTATGTTATTTTAACTGTATCAGAGAACTTCTGGTTAAACCAGAGAACCTTCAATGGTGTTATTCCAGATCTATGGTTCCTGCCATAAAGAGACTACCATAAAGATAAAACCACAACTCACTGTGCCCCAACCAGAAATAATAAAAAAACGTCTGTTTGCCTCTCTAATGGCTTCATTAGAGTAGTGGTTCGTTATACTAGGTTGATCATAACCCACCAGATATTGTTTGCACTAACATTAGCAGTTACATGCTAGTATGAAAGGTAGGATTGGATTGCAAAGATGCGAAACATTGGGTCCAACTCTAATTTGTAACCATTTTCAGTGGAGGTAAAATAGTGCCAGATGGGAAAGTGAAACTTATATTTAATGGCTATAAGTTCTCGAACCCAGGAAGTGCATCTAAACTCCATAAAGTGAGAGGGATCATCCACTTACTTTTATTGGTTAATATGCAGATGTGGAGTTCATCCATAATTAGGACAGCAATAACTACTAGTGGTAACGAATTTCGGAGTTATCGTATGTTAATATATAATAAAAATGGCTGTGGTTTATTCTAATTTATTTGATAAGAATGTAGTAGAACTTGTGATACAGCGGATTAAGTTAAACTGAAGCCATCCTGATAAATACTTTTCTATCCAAACGATGGGCAGGTGTAGCAATAAAATCTTTATCAGAGACTAAATGGGCGACAACACTAATCCTTTCTGGACTTTAGTTATGATCTGAATAGTATAATTGTGTTGTGAAGGGACATTTAAATTCTGTCATTGTATCAAATTAGTGCATTGCCTGGTCAACCATGTTACTCGCTTGAATTGCTATTGACTAATTGGATCAGCCTTTGTCATTGCTCGTGAGATACATATAAGACCAAACTTATGTGTAAAAGTACTGCAAAGATATAATTCGAAGGATAACTTGTAATTAGACACTACAATGGATAATTGATGTTGTGCTTTGGTGAAAGAAACAGGAAATCTCCGAGAAACTCCGCCCGATCAGCAGCAAAGTCAAACACACATTCAACAAATCAAAAATCTAAGTTAGCGCCCACAGAATATCAAATACGGAATACATGCATGCAGAAGAGGTATTGAACAAATACACCAAAATAGCCCCATATTTTGCAATATTATAGAATAATTAAAGAATAATCCCCGAAACAACATTAGAAGTATATTTGTATATTAGATTTCGTTATAAAGTTTACAAATTCAACATCCACCTAGCAAATAACTTATTTCACATTAGTAAAACCAATATCGTATATAACACTCAAATATTTTCCTAACAGTAATTTAAAAGTATCGCTTTCTTGATAGGTACCTACGAAGAAAGATTATCCTTTACTTAAAGAGATTAGTAATTCCGTTAATACGTTCAGAATCAGGTTACTTTTCATTTGCATTGCTGCTCTAGTTACATAAAATACCAGGTTATGATTACACGGCAGCATTTTACAATAAAGGAACAATTAGGCCGTTTCAAATATTTTCCAAGAGTGAAAAGTACCAAAAAACTTTTAGATCATTAACTGACGAAGCTGATATCTTTATTGATGACAAAATGGATATTGTTCCAGAGTTTACAGCCAACATTAATGGCGTCAATCACTGCACCAGATTGAATGACGCTAGACATCGAATTTTTATGAAAAATTATGCTGCAAAAGAAGACAGTGAAAAATTCTTAAAAAAAATTTAAAGTTTCGACTCGAATACTATACCACCATTATTTTAATGAATATTTGAAACCAACGGGATTTATTGGGAACCAAGCGCCAATGAAAATACAAGACATTGTCGAAATTACTGAAAATGAAGACGATTGTACCGAGTTCGAGGATCAACATTTCACTTCTGATGAATCAGATACGGAATAATAATTATGGATTGTAACTTTTTTCAATAATACATTTTTTTGTATTAATTTTTCACAATATTTTAGGTTATATTTTAGGTTACTAACTACTCCAAAATAATGCTCAGTATTTACTTATGTATCGTTATCCTTCTCTGTTGCACGAATAAATAGCATACGCGCTCTCATTCAGCGGTCTCGTCGCACGCAGCTGTAATTAGTGTCCTCTTCTATCGCATGGGTTAGTTAGCTCGGACCTCTTTGTCGCAACTTTCAGCTGGCGGTCACGTCACTCTCAGCTATAACGCTGCGTCCTCTTCTATCGCATGGGGTGGCTCTGACCTCTTTGTCACAAGTTTCCACACGCAAAAATTTTCACCTTTCAAAACTCGACAAGCGTTAATCAGGCCAGACTTTTTACAGACAACCCTATATCATTGTATTCGCAATTAAATAGCGCTCATTTTGATATAAGATTTATTTATTAAACAGATTGGTGAAAATAACTATTATCGATTTACCTGTTTATACCTGCCAACCCAGTAGTTACGCCAGGAAAAAAATAGACAACCCAACGTTTGTATATTCTATAGGCTTCATACTTTCGGTTGGTATTAAATTTATTCGTTAAACTCATCAGTGGAATATTTAATAAAAGGTCATTTTAAATTTTTAAATTAATCATGGTCTGGCCAGGAATTTTTTAGACAACCCATTTGAGATATATTTTCTAATATATTAAATTTGATATAAAATACTTTTCATCCATTAAACAGATGGGTGAAGGTCGTTTCTAGTGCAGATCCTCTACTATAAGTGTTTTATTCTTAGAGTAAATAACTGAATTCTATATTTATAATTAACGTAACGTGAACAAACTGCAACATTTCAGAAATCCCAAACGTAAACGGCAACATTCGGATAACAGGGAAGGACAAAGGAATCAAGGGAAAAGCCAAATAAATCATTGAAATATTAAAGGTGCAGTGCGGTAAAAACCTAAACTTTTGAATATTTTTTACTGTAAATACTTATTATTATATCTTAAATTAGTTTCCATTGATCGTTGGTTACTAGAGATTAACTTTACTGCAGGAAGCCCACAACTGTATCATTTATGGATTATACTGGAATTTGCTGTGCTTTTAAAGGGAAAAGGGAAAAAAGGGGTTTTAAGTCACCTGTTTATGCACAGAGAGTAAGGCGGCGAGAGAGGTTCCGAAATACGCCATATTTATTTCAACAGTTTTTGGTCATATCGAATTTTAATCTTTTCATATTAAATATTTTTTCGTGGAGGCGGAGATAACGCACTAAGAGAATTTCAATAGTCAAACCTAGTGTCTACTACAACAGCAATCACAGGGAAAACTATTTGTAGCAGCCAGCCACGGCTGTCTTTAGGAATTCCATTAAATTATTTACGATGATTTAAGAACCCAAATTTGGGCATTCAACAATACAAATTTGCTATGACCTAAAATTTGTTTGACACCAAAATGGCATCTTTAGGTTACTCTCTCCCTATCTCACGGTTTGACTCGAACTCATGTCCCTCGGAAAACGAGTGCGACACCTCCAGATCACAACAACCAAGGTGACTTTATGAAGCCTGCAAGCCTGATTGTGTTAAGAGTAATTAATATGTAGTATCTATCAATATAGTGTACGTAGGCACATCCTTTCAGTAATATGTCTTTAAGTCAACTAGACAAGTATCTGCAAAACTTATGACTTCTTATTCCCCTGATCAGATACATTTTTAACCCTGTTATCGCCAATATTAAGAATCAGTGTTTTGCTGCTGTTATTATGTACAATTAAGTTTGAACGGCTTTTGTGATAACGAAGAGATAACATCTTCTGCATTCCTGCTTTCAAGTTGTGCTATACAATGTATGTATATTTAGTCATCAGTCGTTCGAATCAGGTTGGGGAGAAATACGACTATTTAGTTAAAATCGGCGCATGAATGATATCTAATCTTAGATGTGTATTTTGACATAAGCTTCAAATAAACTCTATTAAACAGGGCATCCCTCCTCCCATCATGGCATATAGTTTTTATGCGCACTGTCATTCAACACATGGACAACATGACAACTACACACCTTCAACCGATTCAACCTCCTGCCTTCTCTCAGTCGTCTACACTCTCCAGCTCTCTCCTCTTTAACAGTCGATCGTGTCTCTCCTTGCAACCGGTATAAAATTAAAGCACAGCCATCTGGGTCTGAGATATATACATGTGTGTTTTGTCTGATAAGACAGAACACTTAGATTATGATGTTGTCATCCAGACATTGGCCTCTGGTATCTGTGGAGCTGATCTTAGATATGAAGGCACTGAAGGATTTATGGTGAGATGTCAGTTACCATGCACAATCTGTTTTTACTTGCTCTGCCGATCGCAAGACGGGACCTGGCGGGGTGTGATATAGGTGAGGTAAAGACGGTTGTAAATTGTAGAGGTCTTTGATAGCGGCAATTAAATTTTACAAAGGCCAGGTTAAAAAGAAAAAGAAAATGTTAGCATTGAAGGCTATGGCACTTTCAAATTCAGATCGTGGATTTAAATAGGAGAGAACGTTTTAGAAAACTTTTTAACTTGTAAATGAAATCTTACAATCAAACTGTAGGTCACAATGAATTAAGGTTTTCAAGATACAAAGATACGTAAACTGAACTGTATTATAACTAATGTTTTTCGTACTTCCAACTAGGATTTATTGTGGAATAAACAGCAGTCTCCCATAAATTTGTGATGGAAATGTGATAAGTCATGATGGCTGTGATCACTAACTCGTCAGGCTTATGTAGCGAGGGTCGTGGGTTCAGTTCCCATAAATGCCATTACTTTATTGTATGAGAACAAGTTGGTAACCAAGACGTTTGTAGCTGACATTAATCTAGGTGGTTCTGTTAACTTTACCATATGTGCGTAAACATAAGACCCAATAATCTAGCGTTACAATAGACTTTGCACCATTATTTATGTACTGATATTATTAGCCTGTATGCCTTCAAATGAGTCATATAATTAAGTCGATATATTAAAAAGCTTCCGAAAACGTTTTTAATGTCCTTAAACACCACCCACCAAGATGTTGGAATGACATTTAAAATTTGAGTTTTACGTCTCGTTTACGACTAGGTTATTAGAGGGTTAAACCTAAACGGCCCTTAAGGCCCCCGCCCACCCAGGCACATATACGATGTGCAGAGCTTCAGAAGAAACCATTCGATTTGAAAACTGCTCAAGATATCCGACTGGCGTCTGTTTAAGAAAAGCATTTTAAGAATACGCTGAGGACAAATGAGTAGTTAGGTTCTCCGGATTTTGTTTTTAAAATGTATTTTTACAAGAGTGAAAATGACTAAAACGTATGTTAATAAGTAATTTTCAGACATGAAAGACCCAGTACATATTTTTGAAAGCACTCAAGGGTGTCGTATTACGTCTTTATCTTCATTTCCCCGCCATATAATGTTATGGTTACCGCCCTAGTCCCATAGTATGTTTATGCACAACTAGAAGACTGCGCACTAAATCAGAGCCGTGCACTTTAAGGCTGGTATTTATAGTCGCATCTTGAGCAATGTCTTGAGACCGTCTTGACGAAGACGGTCTTGTTTCTCAAGGCAGCGATTTCAATCTCCACGTTTCATAGTCCACGAAAAAGACGAGCTTCAGGAAGACTGCATGCTCAAGCAAGAGCTTGTTTGCCGTTCTTACGGCTTGACGAAGCACTTACTTGAGACAGCCGAAAAGACACGAGCATACACGAACTTTGCCGATTGAACTGTTTTCGTTAAATATTCTGGTACTATTCACACCAAGCACTGAAACCCCAGAATTTGAGACTATTTAGAGTAACAAGATTTAGTGAGTATATATCACTACATTCGAAGTGCGTTTGTACGTTGATGTGAGGAATTAGTTTATTGTTTTAATACTCCAGAATCACACATGGAAAAATTGATGTTTTGCGAACCACAAATATGCACACCTTCTAGTACATCTCAACTTGTGTCACTTGAGATGAATTAAATTAAGAACTTTATAGACTTTTGTCATTCCTGTGTAAGTTTAACATTAAGAAATTATGTATCTAACGATTTAATAATACCCTTTTAAAAAATAATAAAATTAAGTTAACATCTTCAGAACTGTTAATACTGAATTAACACTTGTTTAAAAGCTACTTGTCTTGACAGAATTATCAAAAAATATTTCAGGTAATGAAAAAGGTGTTTTTTTTTTGTTTTGAGAAAATGTCACTCCGCTCCAGCTTCAGGATAAGGTACAGTAAATGTTAGTTTAATAAAAATATCAGATTTAACTACACAGTAAAAGAAAATTTTTAATTTAAGTAAGAAAAATGTATGTTTAGAATTATAACAATAAGTTTGAACGAATCTGATAAGGGTACATAGTAAGGAACTTAAAATTTTGTAAAACCCTTTATAAAGTGTTGATTTGTTCATCAATAATATAAGACATTAATTTCCTCATATAATAGGTTAATTTTTCTTGTTCAAATTACTTGTGATTCTATAATTTAATCGTATTATAAGTAAAAGATATAGACTACAGTATGTCTCAAAGTCTACTGCGTATGAAATAACCAAATCAATAAACTGAGCTATGTATTTAAATATATTATAACAATTAGATTTTAAAAAGTTAATCTAATAAAATTCAAAGATACATTTGCATTTTTCGTTAACTATAAAAAAAAGTATTTTCAGTGCCAGGATTTGACCCACATTCGAATTGTTTCCTCTTTTTGTTGATGCCCAACTCCCTAACCATTACACTACCAAACCTCTAACAAAATTGTGTGGAAAATTATTTTTATCAACAGTGTAATGCCACTTTTTTAAAAATATTTTTAATGTATTCTGGGTGTCACGAATGTAGAATTAAATTTTCTGATTGTGATATGTACCATCAACCATTATTAAACGCATCGTTTTCCACATCCATTGTACTCGTTCTGTGATCGATATGTAAATAAACGTGCCTGTTTAGCACTTGAAAATGTAACCACTGGTCACAAACAAACACTAAACTCGTTTAAAATACATATATAATTGCTTCAGCACTTCATACAGGATTTATTTAAGTTTAAAAATACGAGCTTCACGAGAATCCGCCATTTTATACATTGCGATCAGAACAAGCAATTGCTTGAGACATGCCTGCAGTGGTATTGGCAAAGACGATCTTATTCGTGTTCTTAAGCATGGTCTCAGCGACTATGAAACATACTTCTACGATGGTGTTCTCAAGCAACGACTATGAGACAGGAGAATGCCCTCTTGTAAATAAGAAATATGGGACTATCATAAGATGGTCTTCATCAAGATTGTCTTGTTTGCGATCACTTGAGATCATCTCAAGCAACCTCTATGGCACACAAATGTTAAATAAGAATGCATATAAGAATTTCTTGACGAAGGAATTGCTCAAGACGTGAATATAAATACCACCCTCAGTGCACTACCGGGCTACAAGCACCAACGAGCGTCGTACTTTATCATCCCGCTTCACTAACACAGATACACCTCTGATTAGGCGGACTCAGCAGGGATATAGAGAATGATTCGGAATCATCCAAGCATTTTCCTAGAGGGATTTGTGGAAACCACGAGAAGCTGAGATCAAGATGAGGATGAACTATGGAACCGAAACTCAAACTCATGTCCTCTTGCTGCAAATTTTGAGCTGCACTTTATCTAATTAGAAAGTCAATCAAGTGTTCATTATTAGAATTCTTAATGTTAAACATTATTATGGACATACGCCAGTGATGGTTGTCACTGTATACCACAGAGAAACCACAAGACTTGTCACGAAAGATGAAAATACAAACACACAGAGAAACAAGTCGAAAGTCAGCTGATGTCAAAGTAAAGGCTTATGTCCATGTAGGTGTTTTAAATCAATTTTACCCATTGCAGGAATCATTCAAATAACATATTAAAAGTATTGGTTTTAATAACTGTGCAAAGGTCACGCGCTGTTTTTTTTTTCTGTTTTCAGGTGGGTTATGCACACGGTTTAACTACTTTACTACCATTCTCGCACATTTTGGTTGAAACAGAGCCTTAATCGACCAAGGGCGAGCGAGGTATCACACGCCCTCGGCAGACTTAACTTGACACGTGATCGCAGAGACTCGTGCAGGTGGAAGCACCAGGAGGAAACTCAGCGACCAAAGGTCAAGTGCCAGGCTCTCCCCACGGCCAGAAGTCCGGGGGTGGCGCAGAATGGACTCAAAACGCGAAGCTGTAAAAGAGTACGGGCAACAAAATCTATGTTGGCAAGACTACGCGCAAAACCTTGTGAGTTTGATGACACGTTGCCGTGGAACTGATAAAGTTCAATATGTACTTCAGCGTTTGCCGTGAGCACGTGCACTTAACAGACTCCTTGTTCATGTACAGAATCAATGTTTAAAATATTTTTTTAATCTACGTTTTCCTTGTAGTGTTACATTTAAAAATTTTGCTTACACTCTTCCCAAGATTTTTCTAGTACGGAATAAATGCCTTTTCACAAAATCAAACACATTATTTAATTAAATTATGTAATTCTTAAGGGAATTTCATAACCACAGCTATACAAAATTTAGAATTCTTACGTTAAAAAATTTCTCGCACTTTTCAATAACTTCAACGTTTTTATCAAGCATAAATAATACTAAAGAAAAAATGTATTTTTTTTATTTTAAAAGTTAAATAATTTTTGAAGTATTTATTTGTTGAGAAAACTGTATTTACACTATTATTGCCATTATCTTTTATTTATATGTAGTGCATCATAATTTAAGCATTAAGTCTCCTTTCTTTGTAATAAATGTAGTCAAAAATCATACGCCATTGCTAAGAACTTTTTCTGTTGAAGAAAAACTAATAAATAAAATAAATAAATAAAAATAAAAATAAAAATACTCAAAAAAAGATACAAAAAACACACAAAATTAAGCAAACAATTGCTGTTGTCAACAAGGATATGAACACCACAAAATATTCCGAAACAGGAATATGGTCAGCAAACAAAGAAAAAACAAAGAAAAATGTACTGAGAGAACGAAAAAATCCCCACAAATGATGACAACACAAAAATATTGAAACCCAAAATAATTCAGCACAACAGTTGAAGCGAGACAAAAAACATGACAAAACGAAAAAACAAACAAATACAATAGTTTTACCTTAAACAGAAACAAGCGACGTTTCGGGAACTGCTATCTGCTCCCGTCCTCAGGCAGAGACGCACATGGTACGGAAACACAGGTGCGACTGAGAAGGGGCTGGAAAATGAGGGTATTTATCAGAGAAAGGGCTACATCTTGCTCAGCCAATGACAGACGAGCTGTCTCCCCATTGGCTGTGCACCATGAGGTTAAAGCGGATTGGTTATGGTGGGTTGAGTATTGGCTATTGTTTTGTGCTGCAGGGATGTTTCTCTCTTTATCAAAGGGATGCACATATTTTTTAATTCAATGCTCTGCTGGCTGAAAATATTTTTATTGCTAATAATGAAGGCTGATTCTTTGATTTTCCTTTTTATTTTATCGGATTCCTGTATGAGTGGTGTGGAGTCTTCCCAGAGAATTTTGTGGCTATTTTCCCATGTATGTTCAGCAAGTCTGGATTTTAGGGTTTCACCCTTCTTGCAGTTGTTTTTGTGTTCTTTGATTCGGGTGGATAGAGCTCTGCCAGTTTCACCTATGTACATGTGGCCACATTCACAGGGGATTTGATACACACAGTTGTGAGTTTGTAATTTTTTTGTGGCTGGTTTCACCTTGGTAACAATACTTTTAATAGTAGATTTAGAACGGAATGCTGTTTGAAGTCCATATTTATTTCCTAGGCGTCTTATTTTTTCTGAAAGCCCTTGAACATATGGAATAACTAGGGTTCCTGCAGGTTTCTCAGTTTCTGTGGATTTGAGTGTTTTGTTGGATTTGAAATGCTGTTTGATGGTGTTGACAGGGTAACCATTGGCTATGAGTTCTTTTTTTATATGATTGTGTTCAACCGCAATAGATTTCTCATCAGAACAAATAATCTCAGCTCGGTTGGTTAGTGTGTGAATTATGCCAGTTTTTGTTGTTTTGGGATGGTTGGATGCAAAATTAAGGTATTGGCCTGTGTGCGTAGGTTTCCTGTATACTTTTGTTTCCAGGCTGTTGTTTTTTCTGCTGACTAGTACATCCAGGAAAGGAATGCTACCTTTGGTTTCTTTTTCATATGTGAATTTTATTGATGGCCTCAGAGAGTTGAGGTGGTTCACAAATTCCTCCAAAGTTTCAGGTCCATGTTGCCAGACAGTGAAGGTATCATCCACATAACGGAGCCAGATTTTTGGAGGGCTATTACTTTTGCTAAGTGCTTCTTGCTCAAAGTTTTACATAAATATATTGGCCATAAATGGTGAAAGAGAAGAGCCCATTGCCATGCCATCGGTCTGTTTGTAGAAAATATCCTTGAACTGGAAATATGTTGTGGTGACACAGAGGGTAATCATTTCCATGATGGATGGGATTGGTATTATAGTTCTGTCCTTTAGGGTTGGATCAGCTTCCAATTTCGCCTTGACAATGCTGAGTGTTTCGGCTACTGGCACATTAGTGAAGAGGCTTTGGACATCAAAACTCACCAGGGTATCATTGTTTTCTATTTTCAACAAAACAACAACAAAAACTGGCATAATTCACACACTAACCAACCGAGCTGAGATTATTTGTTCTGATGAGAAATCTATTGCGGTTGAACACAATCATATAAAAAAAGAACTCATAGCCAATGGTTACCCTGTCAACACCATCAAACAGCATTTCAAATCCAACAAAACACTCAAATCCACAGAAACTGAGAAACCTGCAGGAACCCTAGTTATTCCATATGTTCAAGGGCTTTCAGAAAAAATAAGACGCCTAGGAAATAAATATGGACTTCAAACAGCATTCCGTTCTAAATCTACTATTAAAAGTATTGTTACCAAGGTGAAACCAGCCACAGAAAAATTACAAACTCACAACTGTGTGTATCAAATCCCCTGTGAATGTGGCCACATGTACATAGGTGAAACTGGCAGAGCTCTATCCACCCGAATCAAAGAACACAAAAACAACTGCAAGAAGGGTGAAACCCTAAAATCCAGACTTGCTGAACATACATGGGAAAATAGCCACAAAATTCTCTGGGAAGACTCCACACCACTCATACAGGAATCCGATAAAATAAAAAGCAAAATCAAAGAATCAGCATTCATTATTAGCAATAAAAATATTTTCAGCCAGCAGAGCATTGAATTAAAAAATATGTGGATCCCTTTGATAAAGAGAGAAACATCCCTGCAGCACAAAACAATAGCCAATACTCAACCCACCATAACCAATCCGCTTTAACTACATGGTGCACAGCCAATGGGGAGACAGCTCGTCTGTCATTGGCTGAGCAAGATGTAGCCCTTTCTCTGATAAATACCCTCATTTTCCAGCCCCTTCTCAGTCGCACCTGTGTTTCCGTACCATGTGCGTCTCTGCCTGAGGACGGGAGCAGATAGCAGTTCCCGAAACGTCGCTTGTTTCTGTTTAAGGTAAAACTATTGTATTTGTTTGTTTTTTCGTTTTGTCATGTTTTTTGTCTCGCTTCAACTGTTGTGCTGAATTATTTTGGGTTTCAATATTTTTGTGTTGTCATCATTTGTGGGGATTTTTTCGTTCTCTCAGTACATTTTTCTTTGTTTTTTCTTTGTTTGCTGACCATATTCCTGTTTCGGAATATTTTGTGGTGTTCATATCCTTGTTGACAACAGCAATTGTTTGCTTAATTTTGTGTGTTTTTTGTATCTTTTTTTGAGTATTTTTATTTTTATTTTTATTTATTTATTTTATTTATTAGTTTTTCTTCAACAGAAAAAGTTCTTAGCAATGGCGTATGTCCAAAAACTTACATCAAGTCATGCACTCCCATTGCACAAATCTTTTAAAGATAACAGTCAAAAATCAATTATACTAGAAGTAAGGTTTTTAGTATTTCTGTAATGATTTTACCTTTGTTCGAAATGTATAATTATTAGGGATGGTGATTTTTAGTTTTTGCTAAATAGATGCTAAAATATGCTAAATTATATTTTTTCCGCTATAAAATGCTAAATCTAGACTATTCCAAGATAAATGCGAAATCAAGGTAAAAAATGTAGATTCGTCTTCACTCTACACCATTTATTTACCGATTGTATTTTGTTTCAGTTCAGTATCAAAAGAAACCATTATTTTATGGCGTATTCAGCACAAGTATCTTATTGTCACGTCATTCACAACTACTATTGTTCGTAAATATTGAATGTAGAATGGCCATCCGTGCCTCGCTATTGTAAACGAAGCAAAGAACAACTAGCTGGAAGATTGTCCGTCATCTTGCAGAGTACAAGTTTTTAGGCCACCATATTGCGACATCTCTGCTTCGTTGCGCTAACAATAGTAAGTCCCATTTTCTGGCTGTGTTTCACGTGAAAGTCGCGTTCTTGTGTAGTCTGTGGAATGTTGCGTGTTTAAAAATACGTGCATACTCATGAATGTGTTGTATACTGTTATTTCTCCAGGGGCGGCTCCAGGAAGGCTTTTCGGTGGGGGCTATCGTAGCAATACAAATGAAGTTGTAAAAAATTATTTTTAACATACCACCAGTTGGCCATTAAATATTTACAAATTTATAGTCTCAAATATTGAACTTAACATACTTTTATACACATTTTCAAACAAGTAAATGTAACACAGGGCACATGAATGTAAATGTTGGTGATATGACATACTCTAAAATAAAGAATATAAAAAGGACACAAACAAATAAATATTTACAAATATCTACCTATGTGATAACATTGAAACAACAAGGAAACTGAATAAGTAATTCATTTACATTAGACGACAAAATCTAATCTTCTTTTACCTTTCTTGGCAAATCTTTCAATAATATTATCAATATTTATCGAAATGTCTCTGTGTATATGAAGAAGGCATAGTCCATTAAGTCTTTCTTCTAGAATTCTTGATCTCAGCCATGTTTTTGACCTTCGAAGTGTTGAGAACGACCTTTCTGCAGTAGCTACACTAATTGGCAATGTCACTAAAAATTTTAGTAGCTTAAATATTGTAGGAAACATTTCCTCTTCACACTTCAAAATAGCTTCCATTGCAGTTTTCGGTACTTCTACTTCGTCTGATGCCTTAAGCTCACGAAACCACTTGGCCTCCCATACACAGACTTCACCTTCAAGCTTCGCAAACAAAACACTTTCTTGATTATCCTGAATAAAAGAAAAACGAGAAGCAATAGCTTTTAGTCGCTCTCTGAAATCAACATCTTTACTTCTATTGAGAAGAATATGTGGTACCAGCAAACGAATGTCAAATGATTTCAAACAGTCTTCTGAAAAACGGGACTTCATATCGATGAGTATAAAATCCAACATGGAATTATAAATGGCTCTGTAGTAACATTCTGCATCATCAGTATCATAGTTCTCTCTATGTATCTGTTTTGCAGTTGTCCGAGGTTTTCTTATTTCTACATCGAGTTTTGAAGCCAAGGTTTTTGCTTCAGAAAACACTACATGAAAAGTATTGTCACTGTTTTCTCTCCTAGTCTTGAGAACAGATAAAGTATCCCTAACAGCATTTGAAGCTTCGTGCATATCAAGTGATTCTGCTTGAAGGAGGGTACTCAATGGAAGTGTAATCTTCAAAACATCCAGGAGAGAGAGCATTGCTAGGACAAATTCACTGGTTAGTAAGGAATTAAGTAGAGTTAATGCTTTTGAGGCCGATTTCGAGTCTTGCCATGATGTTATAGCAGAGAGTGCCTTCACAATACTAGGTAAATACTCGCGAAACTGGAGTAACGAAGTGTGTCTTTCAACCCACCTGGTCTCACATAAGCTGGCAATATTTGAGGACGAAAATTTCCTTAAAACCTTGTGTCTTTTGGCAGATTGGTTGAAGAAAGAAATGCATGTTTTTATTATGGAAACAGTATTGCGAATTGATGACACTTTGGATGATTGGGAAATTGAGTTGTTTAGACAATGGTTTTGACACGAACATCTGGTGGCATTTTTCGTAACTCCCATTATTTCTGTAACTGCACCTGAACTTTCAGAAACCATTACACTGCAACTGTCTGTAGAAATACCAACACAAAGACGTGGATCTAGATCGCTATCTGATAGCATCTGTACGACAAGTTTTCCTATAGATTTGCCTGTTAGACGTGGTTCAAGTATAACCTCACTTTCACAATCAGAACCAATTTCTTTGTTTTCTCCTATGTGTTGACAATTTCCATCTATTGCTTTATAGGCATCAATAAACATTATAAAGTCTTCAATGATAGTCATTTCATAAAAATACCTGACACTAAGACTTAGTTGCTCAATGTGTGCTAAATCTGTAGTTTCATCAAATATAATTGCATAGAACCCAGCTTTTTTTATTCTGCCTAAAATAATTGATTGAATTTCATCACCACAACATTCTATCAGCTCATTCTGAGTATTTTTCCCAATGTAAGTTGCTCTAGATGATGCACAAGAGAGATGGTTCTCCAACTCTTTGTCACCTGATGCTACTTTGAATCTTAATAATTCCCTGAAATTACCCTCATTGTTTGCTGGTGTACAATCATCCAGTAGGACACCATCATCTCTGTGCCCTCGTAGGGGTATATTCTGGCGACCACAAAAGATTATGGTTTCAATAATAGGTCGCAATCTAGCTCGATTTTCATTTACTTGTTGAAGACGTTGAGAATTAATCAGGTTAATGACTTCAAACTCAGGATTATGGTAGGATTGTAGGAATCGTTTACCCGCAATGACATTCTGGTTATGATATTCAGTTTTATCATGAACTTCCAAATCACCATCTTTTCCAGTCAGCTTTGAAAATTTGGTAAGTGGCTCCGTCACCAACTTCCCTAGTTTCATACCGTTATTGTGACCAGCAGCATGGGCAGAGAATAGAGAACAGTACACACAAAATAGTCCTTTCTTTGCATGTGAGAAAACCACCCAATGAAACATATCAATATGTTTTTTTGGACAAATACCTCTTATATTCTCTACATTTCTCTTTTTTAACAGAAAAAGGAAATGAGTAGTCGCAAGGTGGAGTCCAATGATTTTCCAGCAACTGGCATTTTGTGTAGTCACTTATAAGGGTTCCTACCCCTATGTGTAGCCCTACATCATTTTGGTGGGAAGGATGATTAACTGAATTATAATTTACTGAACCTGATTCACTCGCACCTACATTGCAGTCAACAGCTTCAGCACAATCCACTGAAGACCCATTGAATCGTGCAATGGCTCCTTGTTGCTCTTGAGCATCCATGGCATCTCTTTGCTCACTTCCTGAATTAGCTGCTGCTTGTGTTGATAATTCTTGTGGTTGTTGACTCGTTGAATATGAGGCTCTTGAAAAATATGACTCAATATTTTTGGTAAAGCCCAATGAGCCAAGCTTAGGCCTTTTTGGTACTTTTGCCTGTGAAAAAATGTATAAATTAATTTAAATATTTTATGCTTTCAAAAGAAAGTTAAAACATGTTAAATACAGAACATTTGCTAATTATTGCGGGACAGAAATTTAATGGGTAGCAGGGAATGGAAATACAAGTAAATTTTCAAAGAAGAATAAAAAAGGAAATGCAACTTTACAATTTTTTAAGCGCGAATAGTAGAATGCAAACTTGATTTTCATACGAATATGGGCACTACATCTACATCATTGGCTGAGAGGGAGCGCAGACGCAGCGCAGTGACGTCACACGCTCTGCGGGAAGCACACGACAAGCGGAGTGCAGACGTTTAGAGTTAGTTAGACATGTGTACTAGCAATCAGCGGTCACTCTTCGTGGTGTGGACAGTCGCTAATGAAGCCGTATTCCTATTCGGAATACTTCTTTTGTGAAAACGCTCTTTGTAAATGCGCTGCAATATTTTTTTTTCGCCTCTACATACCTCTAGCCCATTAGCATTATCAGCCACCTCTGTGAATGAAAGTTCGCCATGTTATTACTGTTACCCGAATATGTAAGCGCAACACCGTATTCACTAACAGTCAAAACTGCGCTCTTCGCCCAAAGCCGAATGTTTAAACCTACTACGTTACTTAACAAAAACTGCTTGTTTTGGCATACCCTAACGTACATTAAATTTGTGCCCTGCATAAACCGAACACGCTATATAAGTTTTCAAAAAATATATAAATTTTCTAAAATTGAGGTTTTATGGCAGTTGTGAACTCGAAATAGATACACCAATTTTTGTAGTTTCTTAATTAATATATTACTCTTATTTTTCTCTAAGGGGAGCTTTGAGGGATGACAATCTGGCTATTTTCACGTGTTTTATCGTCCAAGGGGTCCTATTGTTACTACTCTAAGAGCGGCGCTAAGTTTTACGTTTGTGCCTTGTGCCCGACCATGCATAACATAATGCCTTTGACGATTCGATTTATTCTGTAAGTTGATGTTCGTGCTGTGCGTTAAAATGTTCTCGAGCAGACAGTCTTCGCGCCACAGTCGCAACTCGGCAGTTGGCCGGACTGTCACTAAAAGTATTTATAAACAAACGATGTAATCAGTTATTTTGGTTTATTAAGGGGTATCCACCTACTTCATTTTTGTGGTTTAATTTACGATCTGTCATTAAATATTTGCTACCTTTTATAAGTAAATTATATAATTAATTCTTAAGAAAAGAAATAACAATAGTGTTTTCCTAAAAGTGATGATGGATATAAGTATGACCAATTTTTAAGAGCAATAAATAACAAATGTCTGAGTCGGAAAATATAATTTTCAAATATATAAAAATGCAATTGCTCAGAGAGGGAAGGGGCTAATTAATGTCACGATCCTTCCAGTTTCAAGAGGAATAAAACAACTCATTTATAATAAAATTTGAAAGACGACTTTCATGGTCGATACAGTTTGGACGTTATTATTTTCTTATCACTATTTATAGTTCTAAAGACCTGGTAATCATTGGTCATTTAGGTTTGGCTTTGAAAAAAATTACGATAAATTACAGCTACTAAAACTAGGACTTATTTACATTAAGTAGACCACAGTTATTAATGCTTGAGAAATTAAAATGGCAAAAAACACAATCTCTTTCCTGATCTTCTCGTATGTGCCGGCTTTATAACCACACACAATAAAAGTAGTCTAAATTGTTACTTTCATCTAATATTTTATTGATTATATATTTCACTAAAGAAAAGCTTTACAATTCAAGTAATTTGGTAGCTACTAATAAATAGAATTTTTCCTTTTCCAAAATTTATCAAGTCAGATATTAAAACAACATTTTCACACCACGGTGGGAAAACTTATCTTAAATTAGGAAAATATTTGTGAGTCCCTCAGCATACATACAAATGACACAAATGTCAGGAAACTGTGAATCGTCTTACATTTGATTATTTGAGTTTTTAATTTTTTTTACCAAATATTTAAAATCCATATCATGCCATTAAATTATTTTCTCGAAATTATCTTTGTCGTCTTGCTTGTTTTGGTTGTACATTTTCGTCAGACTTGCATGTAAAAAGAAGGAAAAAAGGCAGCTTCTGAGCTTATCTCAAACATTTCTCAGTCTTTATAGAATATATTTAGCAAAATTTGAATTTAATATGTGGGGGGAAAAAAGCAAAAAAATCATTCAGTGTTTCAAAAACTCTTTTTTAAACCTATATTTTTATTTATTATTTATGACCTTGTTTTGCGCTTTATATTCACCTCATAATAATTGCAAATATAAATTTTGTTTTCAACGGTATTACAAACTGGAAAAAGAGTTTCCGTTTGAAACAGTGAATTCTACGAAAATATAACAGTAAACTTTAATAGATAACACGATTTTAGGTAGATTTCGAAGACAGACTACCTCTTGTAGCCGTTACCATGGTGCGAATAATAATAATAAAATAATTTTTTTTACTTGTGTTCATGTGTAATTCGCTTACAATAAAATACACTAACCACCTCATGTTGACTTTGGATTATAATACTTACAACTGTATAGCGTTACTTCGCAGTAAAGGACAAAGTTGTCTTATGAGAGTCAATTTAAAAGTACTTGTCAAATTGTCAAAACACGAAGCAAGAATGAGGTGTGAAGCGATGAGAATGAAGAGACTTACGTCGCACAGCTATGCAGAGAGTCTTCACGACTTGGCTGCCAAAATTTTACTCATAAATTGACACATTTCGGGGGTTGGAATCGATCCCATGACCATCACCACATAAGTGTGAACTTTAACGATTACGGCAACCAAGTACGATTGGATGGAGAAGTGATAAAATAGGAGTAACTCGAGAAAACTCGTTGGCTTACGGCAATGTGAACCTTTCAAACTTGAGAAAATACGTGTTTAACCTTGTGGCAACCAAATTTAAATATTTAGGGTAAGAGGCATGTCATTTGATCACACTCAAAATCCTTGAACTCTTAACACTGAAGCCAAATGCTGTTGCTGGCAATATTTGATTTTTAACATTTACAAGATGCCACCAAACATAGTCCTGAAATTTAACACAGCAATGTTTTATAGCAGATATATAAATAAGTACTCACCATTTCGTAGAAAATATCAAATGATTAAGTGAGAGAAATTCATTGTTGTTAGTTCTTGATCGACCACAAGCACACCAGTTCTGTAAAAAAACTAGATAGTTTGTCACGGTCCGCAGCACAGCAAGGCACAGCTTGGACAATACTGAGTACTGAGAAGTTCTGGCAACAACTGAACAAAGTGTGCCACTGTAGCGAGTGCCCCTACTTCCCCTTCACGAAGGTTTGGCCCTTCCCGTGCGGGTGCAATAAAACTGTCAGCTTCAGGCCATTTATGGACCCCCCCCCCCCCCCTCCATTGTAGTAAATGCCTTCCCACTCCAGACCAAAATTCCACTGCATTTTCAGCTTTCTGTCACATTTCAGGGGCTCTTTGTGCCCTCTGCGACCGCGTGGGTTGAGACTTCCTGCTACCTGCTACCTACTAGGCTTGCTAGCCTACACGCTGACAGTGAAGTGGTACCCTATATTTACTAGGGTAATTCAAATTTCCAAGACCAACTTCTAGATTGGTTTGTTTTAATATATTGAGAAAGTTATAATGAAAGGGAATAAAAGTAAACACTCTTAAACAAAAATAATGTCTCGGGTCTCGGGGGGGGGGGGGGGGCTATCGCCCCCTGAGCCCCCCTCTGGAGCCGCGCCTGTATTTCTCGTGGTAAAAATGGGACGAAACGTCATTTCCATTCGCAATCGCATAAATGAATACAAAAGTGAACAGTTATAGGAAAGTGATACGAATATTTTAATGCGCAATTTTAATTTATGTAATCGCCATCTGGAATGGAAAAAAAAAAGATTTACTTGAAAAGCACATTAAATCTGAGGGACATCAGACTGCAAAAAAAAAAAAAAAAAAAAAAAGATTCACCGAGAAGTCGGTTGAAGGAAAAAAGTCGGTAAAACAGCAAGCAACGGTTACTTTTTTAAAAAATATACTTTTATTCAGTAATGTAAAATGAGAGAATTGGCTAAATTGTGTTTTTTAAATGCTACAAAATGCTAAATTTCAAATTCAAAATGCTAAATGTCATTATTTTAAATGCTATAAATCACCATCTCTAATAATTATACGATGTTAAACAAAATAATGTATTATTACATAACGAAAGTTCTTTACTATCTAACTAAATTCAAGTTAAAGTTGAAACACAGTACTTAAGATTCAGTCTAAACAAGTACTTCATTCTGAGTGATAGTTTAATTCGTGTTCGAAGGCGAATTTTTCTGCATCGGAAACAACTACAGGCATCTACATAACCATGGAACCAAGATTAATTTATCTGCACTTTTTTTACAATGTTCATTTCATAGAATCAATAGTAAGGAAGCTTCTCATTTTACAAAATGACAATTGTTTTCTCTGTTATATTATTTCTCTTGACCATGTGTTCGGTTGTTTCTCAGTCAAACGTCAAATTGGAATTGTGTAAGTGCGTAACCCTTAGATAGTGTCGTCCTAAGCTGGCTACTTCACAACGCTTGAGATGATATTCAAAAAATGTTCACTTACCAATCCTTTATAAAGTCTAGTAAATATATTGCTCCACTGGTTTTTTTCCCCAGCAACCTAATCAACTTATCCTTCCTGTCATATATTTGCCTTCATCTATCTTTTTCTACATTTTTTATAGATTTTTACCCAAAAAAAATCACTTTTCTGTAAATATCTATTATTTCTAAACTGGATGCTGGCTAGCAGCATTGACAGTCACTGCTAAGAAACTTAGAGAGTTGATCTTAACCCCTGCGTTTTTTTTTCGTCTGTATCCTAACCTCTTACACAAATTATTCCCGAGTGTGACTATACGTGCTGATATGTAGGAGACTAGCCTCCACAAAGCTTTTACCGGTCTTACTCTCTGGCTTCCGAAATCAGTTTTCTGCGGACTCATCGCAAATGTTTAGGATCGCGTGGACTTTGAATGCAAGCACAACCTAACGGTCAGCAGTACGTCTGACTAACGGAGAACGGCTGGTGTTGTTTCAGGCATGTTGGGGCCATGAGCGTACATTTTTGTGCCGGTCCTTACCCTTACCATCATCCACTCTCTTTGGGGCAAAATATTTTTAAAAGGAATAAAAAACAATTATGTCTTGAATTTCTAAATTTGATAATTTTTTTCTTGTTAGAACCAATCGCTAATATGTTCATGTTCTGGGCAGGAGTACGCCGGTAAAAGTGAAAATCCGTCGTTCATAAAATCAAATCAACTTAAGTCTCAGTCTGACGCGCCTTATTGTAACTGTAATTTTGTATAGCACTAAATGTTCTATGTAAACTTAAATGTCTCAAAAGTTATCGTTATTACCTATAAATTCTTGCATAACATTTTCCATGATTAGAATATAATACCTAGAAAGTATTTGGTGATAATATTTCTAACGAAACACAAACTTTAAAAGATATAGGCCTATCGTGACAAATTTACGAGGATAACATTCAAACGTTAGTAAAAGCATGAAAATGGAATAATTAACATGGGGTCTGAGCTCGAGTCTGAAAAGTAAATACATTTTCACAAATTTTCGCGCTGCAAACATTTAGAATTTTTATATCTTAAACAGAATTTAAGAAGATATTCCTATTCCGTTAATTTTATTGAGATATTATGTGTTTAAATTGTTTTATTTAAGTAACAACAAATCGTGGGTTTCCAACTGTTTTCAAACGTGCTATAGAAAATGTAAATAACTGTGAAATGTGATAGTATGCGACCTTTTTTGTAGTCTTACAATACAAATGCACGCTTGAAACCTCGTGGTCTCATGACTAATTCCAAACGTATCGTGTAGTAGCGGAGGGTCTACTACAATCACAAGCAAATAAGGCGGACGTTGTTTAGCTCAGTGAAAATGTGACTGTTGTCGTCATCTGCGTCGATAAAGTCAGGCTAAGCTCCAACAAAGCCTAACTGATTCTAGGGTTACATTATGGGCTGGTTAAAATTTAAAATTTACTACTTTGATCAATATAAAATTGTAATTTAAATTTCGTGTAGGGTGAGCTACTATGCGCATAATTGTCTGCTCGGAGACTAGAAGGATTTAGGTACGGTACCCCGCATTGAGCAGGAAATTTCCATAACCACACATTAAAGGCCCGTTAATCCGGCAATTTTGGGACCATAGCTGTGCCGTGCTAGCGAATTTTTTCCGGATATGTGAACATCAATATAGTTTTAACCTGGCTAAAAAATAAAATTGTGATATCCTGTACAGTACAATTTATATTTAAAACTCGTTAATCAGCTGTTCTATAGTTTAAAAAATACAAATTAGCATTTACTGTTTAAAATATGTGATATCGGATTGCGTTCTTGATTCGGATTTCTCATTTGATAAAACCGTTACGCATTTTACACAAATAATGGGTTCTGCAGTATTATGTAACTCCCGTATTCACTGTAACTAAATGCGATCTTGAGTGGCTAGACCGGTGCCGGGTGACATAATATGCCTAACAAGAATTCCGGGTTAAAGACCACCGACATCCACCAAGCCATCAATCATGTATGTAAAACAACAACAACAACAACAAAATATTTAATGAAAAGCTTTACGTAGACAGCGAGTTCACTCACTTGGTATCTTATATGAAACGCTCTAGAAATCAACACCGAACAGCTGTAGTCCAACACAGACGAGCGTTTGACAGCTAACCAATGACGTCAAATACATTCATTTATAATATTAAGTAGTAAATTAATATCTGGTAGCCAATTAGGAAATTTGTTGCACTGAAAGTTAATTTTTTTTACAATGAATTTGTTTAGTCAAAAAAATTCTAAGGGAAGATAAAATTTTTTTTATCATTATAATGTTGGCAGCAAGAAGTATCGTAAAACAATCAAAAACAATGTTAATGCTGCTCGGGAAGACTAAGCTTCACACCAGTACATTCCGAGGTCCGAACAGTTCCGAAGTTCACCGCTCGCTTGTGCAACTTCGGTAGCACATACTATAGGATAGAAACGCGCGGGGGAAGATGTATAGATCGTCTCTTATAGACTTTAGGGGCGGAGAAATTAGAGAATTGTCAAGGTACATTAAATGAACTTTAAAATAGTGTGGACGATTTCATTAGGTTAGGTTATCTTCAATAATAATACTGTGAAATCATGTGAACGGTTGGTTAGGTAAGCTACATTAACAAATACTATAAAATAATAAGGGTAATTGGTTACTATGTATTAGCTACACATTAAGTTGATAATTACTAACTATTAAAAATATTTTAAAGTTTTTTAATGCAGCTAACCTAATCTAGTTAACTATACACTCTGTTCAAGTAATTTTAACTAAGCTATCCTTACCTGACCAACCCTTCATTATTTTAAACTAATTTTAATGTAGCTATCCCAACCTAACCAATAGTTCACACTATTAAAAATATTTTTAATGTAACTTACCTAACCTAACCGACCATTCTCACGATATTATAGATCTTTAGTATTTACACCAAAACGTAAATTGGTAAACTACTAACATTTTGTAATCTTTAAATTTTCAGAAATGTGGATTTCCTGCAGAATTACCAATGTTTTAACCAATCAGCATACAACTTCTGATCAATTACCCTATAAATTGTATTTAAAATTCCAATCCTTGAAGTGTTGGTTTTAGATAAACAGAGAGAGAAACAAAAACTGAGAAGAAAATAAAGAGAACATGCACGAGCGCGGCCTCGGAGTGGATTGGTGCGAATCCTAGGTTTCCCATGCTGCTCACACTGGGCTGGTGTGACATTAAACGCAGATTTGTCGCACAGAAGTTATGAATATTAACTGCGTTGGTTTTTAATATATTTTCTTTCACTGATCACTCTTACCTCCTCCGCGACCAGGAGAAAGCTCTCCACTCGCTGGGGCAGGGGGGCGGCGGTTACAGTTACTTAGTTCGTTCTTACACAGACATGGTCTCGGTCTTCGACCTTAGCAAACGTAGCCGCAGGGTCTGTGTCAGCTTGCGCTGGTCGCAGACGCACTAATGTCTGTGCCCACCCCACGGAGACTGGCTGAGCCCTGTGGCGGTGTGTGCGCGGATGATAATCTCGACTCGCTAATTCTCTCAAGCGACACTCAACCCACACTCTGTTTGCGCGTGATGTGTCTCGTGGCTCTCCAGTCACCTGCTCGGAAGCACATGCATCCCAGGAACACTCGTCTTGTGCAAACATTCAAGAACCAGCGTCACCAACTACTTCACGGCTTCTGGGTTGAGATGACGTCTGAAAAAAAAAGACGGTGTGCCCGAGGTTCCGGCACAATTTGTTGCAGCCATCTTCAAGAGCGACGGACAACGTTTTGACATGCCAGTCGTCAAACTCATTTGAAGATTGCTACAACAAGGCATGCCTGAACGTCGGGAACCCCTCAATTATAAAAGCGTATCTCCAACCCAGACGCCAGGAAGTGCACTGTCAGAAATATTAACCTTAAATTTACGGATAATGTTGGTCGTAAATTCACGACAAATGTTTTCATTTACTTTGAGAATGAATCAACAAGAACAATCTTGTTTTAGTGACGAAACAATCAAAAAACACCCATGTTTTTCCCACGTGTGTGTTTACCTTGTTTACAACGAAACACGTAACTTGTGAGTCGGAATACGGCGTAGTTTCTACGAAGATTCAGCTACCTGAAATTACGAAGAATTCTTCGTCTTTTTGATTTACTGTGATTTCTAACAGTGCAGTTTGTGTAAACACATAGTTAAAATGTACCGGTTCTTGGTCTTGGTCGTTTAAAGGTAAGACGCGGGATGGTACAGCATTAAACAGCTCTTTATTTTATTCGAACGTCTCGTCACAGCGAGGTCAGTAGGAATTTAGAGACTGAAACACTCAGCTACACAGATCAGGTATTGGTGAAGAAGCATCCCAACATTCCCATGTACAGATCCTGGGAAACCTAAATCGGAAAGACTGCACCGGTACTTGAACCCGGCCATAAAGCAAATTCTTACAACGTTTTAAAACTCATTGAACTGTAAAGGGTGTCATAATTGTTATTTGGCATTCCCGTTAAAACTATATTGACGTTCGCAAATCCCGGGAAAAACCCAGTATTACACGGTTATGGTCCCAATGTTGCCGGATGAAAGGGCCTTTTCTATGTGGTTGTGGGAATTCCCTGCTCAATGCTGGGTACCGAACCCATGTCCTCCTGGCCAACGAGCAGACAAACACATGCATGGTACGATACCCCACCCCACCCCACACGACTACCGGGTAGTTAACACTCCGACGTTATATGACATACTTATATTGACCAAAACAGTATATTTAATTTCAAACTGGTGTGTACTGTAACACTAGGATCAGATTAAGGGCCTGGAGCCTAGCGTGACTTTATCGGCGTGGGTGACTACGAAATCGACAATCACACTTTCACTGAGCGCAACGTCCGCCTTATTGGCTGGTGATCGTAGACACAGGAGAAGCAAAGGATAACTATTCGAACGTGGATTTTTTTTCGCAAGTGTGAAACGTGCTGGAAGCTGCCGGAAGTCCAATATTTCAATTAGGCCGCAAGTTGCAACCCGATAACGGTTACTTCACGAAATCGCCAGTCGCGGCCAAACTTTGTCCGTTTTCGACGTGCCACAACCACGGACCTGTTGCGCGCATCGTGACGAAGTGTCTGCCTATGAGAACCAGCCAAAACTAAAATTAGGTCCAAAGTTGCAAGGCAAAAAGTTTTTTCTAGTCGAAGCGCTTGTTTGGTCAAACTAACCCAAGTGTGACATTCTGATGGACACAGGACCGTGCGTTACGTTCCGGCGGACAATTTATGCCAATCATAATTGCGATAAGTTGGCGTGAGTCAGTGGGTTTCTGTCAGGATACATCCGTTTACTCCATAAATACTTTGGTTTGCTCCATTTCACCGTTCGACCCTTCTCTTGTCTTCAATGGCCACGGGATCGCCTGGCGTTCAACCATAATTTATTCTTTTAAAGGAGAAATATAAAGAATTAACTGTTTTTTCTTCTCCCTTTAAAAAATGAGTTAACGTGAAGCCATCGCTGAGTGTGTTTTCATACATTTTATTATAAGCTATGATATAGTAGGAGACGATAAATTTCAAGTTACTTTAAGTTAGCCATGCCTTGATCATTTCGATGAATTGTAAAACTGTTATAGGATTCTATTGAATTACGAATATGAGAAAACACTGATCCTATTTTCTTCATTCTAGCTTAAGCGGGTATATCGCAACGGATTTTATTTCGGAAGCTGCCTTAACCAGTGGGGAGAATGTTTTGTAAAAGGTTAACTACGAGGGGAAAATTTTAGCCAATCAAACGACTTTTTTTTTGTAGTTCTCCCAGTGGCGAAAGCTGTCGTTCAAAGTATGTTTCAAATATAAAAAAAATCATCTGAATATAAACAGACGTGTACGAAAAGTATTATAAATATTAATGTTTTGTGTAGATAAAATTCCAAATGCCACAATGAATTAATCCAAAGCGCATAAAAAAAAAAATTGCAGAAACTGCGTTTGAAGTACCATGCGATGTGTTTACCCACAGAAACGTCCAGGGATGCTTGTGTACAGGCATGGGTATACGTTTTATTGAAAGCTTTTTTATCGGAGCCAGTACGAATACTTCCACACCTGACGCACAGGCCTCAGTATTGTTCACGTGCGCTATCAGACTGGATGGCTCACATAAAATTGCTCAGCATATGTACAGTACATTTAAGACAGCTACTGGAGGGGAATCAAGGAAGATCATGAGGATTGAATCTTAAGAGCCATCGGTCAAGTGTTAAAAGGTATAGAACGACACCTTCATCAGCTACATCTCCTTGGGAGCCTGTTGACACCGTTTAAAAAAAAAACGCTTTACGGTCTACAATGGCGCGCGCGACAAACAACTCATCTTTTTTTTTTTAATGAAATAATATGTTTATTCGTGACGAAGTTAAATAATTGAAGCAGCTGATAACTGATGTTCAAACACACTTCTGTCAGCGGTAGTGCACTGCGCCGCACGCATGAATACTGCGCTCGTTGCGTTACTCACCCTCGTGTGCATTGCGGTGACTACCATCGGTCAATGCTGCTAGAGCGTATGTATACATATATATGCATGCTTGTATATAAATCTGAGATTGATAAACTCCAACACCGTTTGACCGATCATCATGAAAGTTGGCAGATCGATGAGTTTTTTTTCACGAATATGGTTTTTATGCCATCCATTTTTAAATGGCGCTGCAGCGCATTAACTTCTATATCGTTCGAATAATCGGCTTAGGTAAATTCATTTTTATAACAGAAACCAATAGGTCATAGACATACAAACAGTGAGTGTGTGTCATTTCTCTATGTCCGCTACACGGTCATATAGTAAGGTTTCGCAACTCCCTGTCTTCTTTGGCGAGACCCGTCCTCTTAGTGGAGCTCGCGGTGGCTAGCAAAAAATGTAGTTTTAAACTTCGTTAATAGATGCCATTGCCTTGAATTTTAAACGCGCTATCGTTTGGTGCGTCCGACTCGTATTGCATAGGATTTCGTATAATGTATACTCTACCTCCGTATAAACAATTTACCGAGCGAGTGAATTCAAGGGCATATATTTGAATTTACACTCGGGATGATGTGAGTTAGAATACGAGTACAACATCCTGAGTACTGGTTTTAATTGTTTACTGTACGGACTCCAGTGACGTGCTAGAACTAATTTTTACAGCAGGGAGATTCCTTTCTTAATTTCCCTACTATCTGTTGGTTGCGCATATTCTTCTCGATTGCCTTTGCGCTTGGCCAGTCATAAAGCCCAAACAAAATATATATAAAAAAAATAAAAAAAACATACTAAAATTGTTTCGTCTAAACTTTTTTTCTCCTAAATGTTATACTGAATATATTTACACCAGACATTTTCTCTTTGTACAAAAACTCACCTTAAAGAGCAGTAGAGAAACTGACGACCAAGTAGGCACGAGCCACTTTCCTCGAATGCTGTTCGTGTCCAGTTGAACTGTGAGAGCAGCTGTCCGAGAACAGACGCGATATCTGGAACTCTACTCGCCACTCGAGCTGGCGGATAGGAAGGAGCGCTAACGAGTAGTAAACGAGATTGTGACTGCCGCGTGCAGTGTCTCCGACCGCTACCGCTGTTTTCAAAGCATCGTCGTCGGTGTCTGTGTGGTATAACACATTATTTGAATGATTCCTGCAACGGGAAATATTTATTCAAAAAAATATTAAGTATGCACGTCTTTGCTGGTTTACACTGTAAACCATAGAAAAGTTGACAAAAAAGATAGATTCATAAACATACGGAGAAAAAGCCAATTTCAGCTGACGTCAAATGTTTCATGCCTAGACCGCATCGGCAATTCCTTTGGGCTAGTCTGCGCGTCGCTGTGTTTTCCTGGTTCTTGTCTTTCTATATTTACTGTACTTGTTGCAACTGTCTCATTGTTCTCAGCCCACTGTTTTCGTCCATGTTGTAGGTTTTTTTCCTGACTAAATTCCATACACGGAATACTCTGTTTTGTCTAAACAGAGTACAGTGTAGACTGCGCTTGAGATCAGACGTGTCCGTGGGCACTCCGTTCAAACGCAGTTTTGCGCCTAGTTAAAGTATTTAATAGGTATTTTTATATTTTATTCTTGTATTTTGTCCGTTAAATAGTTAAATAAGAATGCCAGAAGAGGTGCGGAAAATGTTTCAAATTTCTGGAAGCGGCAAACGTGAAATAAATAATTCACTATTCTGGAATTTGTTAAATTAATTTTCTTGTACAGTGCACTTAGCATATTTGAAAACTGCTGAAAACCTTTGAAAACTTGGAGTGAACAAAGGCACGTTGAGATGCGGAAATTACAAAGCACTCAAGGTGAATATCATGGAACCTGATGTTGATTTGAAATTGTTTATGAAACAAGTGGCATTCATTCATAATCAGTTACCAACTCTGCAAAATGTCGTTCGAAAAATATAGTATTTGGAAAACAGGGTTAAATATGTTTCCGAACAGTTTGAGGAGTTTCGTGTAACCAAAAAAATCTCAGGATAAAAATGATGAACTATAGAAATAAAATGCAGTTATGATAAACACAGTTGACGTGCTGGAAGAAAAGGTGAACGAACTCGAGTAGTTCAGTCGAAACATGAATATTGGAATTGTTGGCATGACTGTATTGCAGCGGTGTACGAAATCGCCGGGTCTGTTGGCCTAGTCTGTTGGCATAGATAAGGACTTCCAAGTAGCTCACAGGCTACCCATCAGCCGAAGAGACCAGCCCAGGACAAAGGTTCCATAGCTGCTTTCTCACCAGACGAGAGACCAGTGGTTGCAGAAGTTTAAAGCAAACAAGACTCTATCATCATCCCAAGATAATCAAGATTTCCATCAAGTAGAATTTATGTCAAAGAACATCTTACGCACAACTACAATCCTCATGTTTGGGAAACCCAAAAAAAAAAAAAAAAAAAAAAAAAAAAAATCAAGAGAAAATAAAATTAAGTTTGTGAGGGTTCATGAAGCGAAAATATTTGTAAGGAAAGAAGAGACGTACGTCTGATATTGAAAAATTGTTGCAGTATTTTTTTGACAGCGACATCTTCACGTGGAACTGTCTTGAGATTTCAGAGTTAAATTGAGTATGTATGTATATATATAATGATTTGAGTATCTTGCATTGAAATATTTCAAATATATAGGTAAAAGCTTTACACAGTCCTTAGTATAATCATCCGGCCTTTAAGTAAACTTTGACGTTATTCAAAAACGTGGCCACTGACTGAAGCGACGGTGTAGCAGTGTCTCCAAGACGCGAGCTGACAGCTGACTGCGCTGACACTCGCGGGGCCGGAGTGCTTGCGCGCTGTCGCACTCGGTGGCAGCGACACAGCTCTTTCAAAACATGCCTCGCTGCTAGCTGCACACGACCTCCTTCTGGATGCATGGACAACCTCTAAATTCACTAGATAACACAGTTGCACTTTACGATCCCCCGCGGTTCATGTTAACACGTGACTTTTATAATAATACGTGTGAAATGTTTTGTATAAATTTTACAGGAAAAAAATTCAAATATTCTAGCTAGAGAAGGCTTGACATCATGTATAAACAACATATACACGCATGACAATTTTCTCTGAATCCTGTATTGGCCATGCATTTGTTAAACTTAAAATCAATTATGATGTTTTTGGTGCAGAGTTACAAACAAATATTACGGATCGTTTTGCAACCATCGTTAGCTATAATATTCTGTATCAAAATTCTACAAATAACATTATGCGTATAGTTTTAGAAAGTAAAATTTTTATCTTATTTTCTAGACACATAAAGTAAATGTATAAAATAATATTTCAATATTTGGCTTGATGATTTAAATAGTAATGAAATCTTGCTGATATTAAGTACAGTTATACTTTCTCTGATATAATATGTACCGTTATTAAAATTTTCATTGTGTTTTCAATTATACACATTTTTTTAATCTATCAATGAAATACTATCTTACTTAAAATTATTTGCTCTTTTTTTAAATAAACACAAATTAAGGTTTTTGGTTCAGTTTTTTGTATAATTTGCATATTATAATTTTTATTATTCACTATATGCATAATGCAAGTTTCATAAAGATACTAATAACACTCACGCATAAACGTTTTTTTTAAATGTTTCCTAAGAAACATTTCCTTTCTATAAGTGTTATTTGTAAACGTAAAAAAAAAAGAGGGGAATGATTTATGTCCATGACCCAGCAATGGTTTATGTCCATGAAATTATTAATTTTTTATGTGTCAAGTAATGCAAGATTGAAAGTTTCAAGGCCAGTTCCAGAGTATTTCAGGAAGTGCTGGCTTACAAACTGCGGCGCTTGCAAGACTATGGCGGTGTGACGTCACAATGCAAGGACGAGTGGACCGCGAACCGTGTTGATAAACAGGGAGTAAGTCCACACACGCCTGTCTAGGTGAGATTGTAATGTAGAGTGACTTCCACGAAAACCTCTTAAAAACCTATGCGTGATTGTACCTGTCACAACTTACGCTGGAATCTCGATAGCACGACACACGCGACGTGATGGATGCGACTTGAAAAAGATAATTTAAAAGCCAATCACGTCATTATAAAGATTTTTTATTTCCATCGCGTCGCGGGCGCGATGTTACTGAAATGCGTGTCAGAATTTTGTTTTTGAATGGTGGTTAAGCTGGTGCATTGTTGATATTAATATTACCCTACTTATATTTTTAGAGGGTTTTTTAATAAATTTAATTGTGAAATCTTTTAAATGTGTACACGAACCGTAATTTTTTCGAATAAGAGTTAAATTTGGATTAAAAATTTATATTTTAAACAAAATTATGTAAATAATTGTAAAAATCAATGGTTGTCAAATATGTAGGTCAGAAATATTGTGTATGTGTATATATTGTTACGATTTATTATGTTGTGGGGAACTGAGCTCGTAAGGGATAGCCCAATTAAGTTTTATTACAGGTTTATTAATTACTAAAATTTACATTAACAATAAAATGTCCGATCACAAAAATGTTTATTCTCAAGTAACTCAGTGTCTGTCAAGTTTCCCTGTTCGCACTCTCACTGGAGCTAGGCTCAACAGTGGTTCGCCCCTTACCACACGCCTGTCTACACACACACAGTCTCGCGCCACTCAGTCATACTCTCTCGATCCTGTCGCTCCGCGTCGCGCCACTCTCGAGGGGATCTCTTACCCTCTTCACCGACGTTGCACTTCCCTTCACTCGCGGAATTCTCCGAACTCTCCAAACTCGCTCGGAACACGTCGCGGTACTCACGCGGCACCCGTCGCGGAATTCCCGCGGAAGCCGGCGTCGCGGCTTAAGTACCTGAGTCGTCTTTCCAGAACCGACGAGCAAGGCTGTGTCGAGTCGCGTCATCCCGGGCCGACCCTACACCCGAACAGTCCAGAAGGGCGGTGTTTATTCGCGCCACTCCACGCAGCAGCCCGCGGAATTTCCAAGGCCCCTCAGCGATAGATAAAAGACCCGAGGAAGAACGATGCGTGTCGTGAGGAGGGGGAGGGGGTAGCGATTATCCTTGTAATCCGGCCAGGCGCGCGTGGCATGCCTTACGTCAGTGGACAGCACGTGGCACGGGGCGTGACCGCCAGCCAGCTCCGAACCTGGCATCAAGGTCTGGTCTCTCGCGTTCGTAAAAATATATATTCTTTTATTTTTGTTTGTCGCACAGGTATAAATCGCATGTTAACATACTCGCAATATTTTGATGTCGCATCGGGTCGTTCGCGTCGCGTCCGTTGGGCTATTGCGATACCAGCGTTACACATAAAATTGGCAGATGTTTGATGTCTGTGAGACATACGGAGAATAAGCTTAAAAGTACCGCCTATGCGGACACACATACGGTGTACAGAGCTTCATAAGAAAATACGCATTTAATAACTGCTCAAGATATCAGAGTGGTGTATGTTTACGAAAAGCAATTAAGAACACGCTAAGGGCAGACGACTAGTTTTGTTTCCGTATTTCATTTCTAAACTGTATTTTTAAAAGAGTGCAAATGACTCAAAATGCGTGTTTACGGGATTATGTTTAGTCATGAAACACTTGGTACTGATTCTTTAAAGCACTCAAGGGCCTTGCATTACACCTCTATATTCATTTCTTAGGAATCTAATGATATGTTTACCGCTCAAATGTATGTAATAGTTGTCCCAGGCACGACGAGAAGACTGCGCACCAGTTCAGAGCCTTGCGCTTTGAGGCGATACCGAGCTAGAAGCACCACACATATCGTAGCACTTATCATCCCGCCTCACCAGCACAAAAAAAAACACCACTGGATACGCATACCGAATAACTCTGGTTCGGATTCCGAGCATGGTTTTAATGGTTCCGGTTTTAAATGGGTTCTAGAAATCACCACCGTGAGAATGCTGGGATGGTTCGTTACAATAGATCATGGATAGATGGTCTTTAGTTTGACAGTTGATTTAATGCAACTTAGTGATGTATTCAGTCAGTTCTGGCACAAACATTCAGCGACACTGTGACGTGACGAAAAAGACGCTTACGAAAATTTAATCTGCCTGATTAATTCCACTTGTTTATATCATATTACTGAGTTAAATCGCTCAAACGGTTGGACAAAGTAATTCTTGAACGAGTGTCCTTTTATACAAATTTTTAAATGGTGAGAGTTGGAAATATGAGGTAATTTGTTTGTTGCGTTTGATGAAATATTTGAGTATTTTAACTTCAAGACACATTCAATAATTAATATATCGCAAAAGTAAAAAAATAAAATAAATAAATAACCAATTTTTTACTTTAAGATTAATTAAATTTTTCTTATTAAATGACTTTTCTTGTACGCACTTACTTTATTCAGACAATATATTATTTATCAAAAACATACAATGGCAAGGCGACAACTGGTAGAGTGTTAACCCGATAGCAGCTAAAGCTATGAAATAAACTAAACTATTTTGAATACTGTTATTTAATTACCATGTCATTTATTGTTGCTCTCACTGAACTGGCGTACATAATCGATATTTTATTGAAGCTTTTAACAAATATGAACAACTAGCTGTGAAAAAAAATTTTTTCCCCCAGAATTGACAGATACAAAACGAACAAACTGTTTTTACATAGGGAGGGGAGAGTTTAATCAGTATTGGCAGTATATAGTATATATATATATTTTTTTTTTCAATGGTAATGGACAGTAGTCACTACTTTAGAGAGAAGCTGCAGAGGTCAGGCAACCCTTTATTTTTAGTCACTGAAAAAAAAAAAGGGGGGGGGGGGTTCAGAAATACGTAATTGGAGATTTAATGTAGTGGTGGCGACCAGAGATTATTAGTTTGTTAAATCCTGTGAATATAAGAAATCATCCTAGTTTTTGCTTAGAATGGTATTGAGAAACCAAGGTATATATACAGAATGTCAATAAAAGAATGTTCCAGTTTCAATGGTATGTTATAAACGTTTACTTTACACTATTTACAAAAAAATCATACTTAAAATTGAAGGTTAATTAACCTAGTTTTTCTTAAAAATGTTCCATATGCGCACCTTCAGTTATACGGCACACATCCAACCTAAAATACTTTGTTTAACACGTCCAGAGTAATAGAAGCAATAGTCTCTTCAATTATGTGTCTCAACTCTAGCAAATCATTAGGTAGCGGCGGAACGTAGGCACAATATTTTATAAAGCTCCCAAAGGAGAAACATCGCACGGGTTATGTCAGGTGAACGTGGAGGCCAGCAAAAAAGAGCTCTGTCGTCTCGACCATTACGACCAATCCAACGGTGAGGGACTTCGAAGTTCAACCACTCTCGCACAAAGAGATTCCAATGGAGAGAGGCTCCATCTTGTTACCAAATAAAGTTTACAGGTTCACCCTCTACTTATTTGGGGGGGGGGGGGGGGGGGGAAGAGCCATTATTTCGCGCCGCAAGCGAGAAAACAACAAAGCAGTAATCGCGCATGCGCTTATCTAAAACTTTTTGAGACACTCTTTGCTTGTGACCTTGAACCAACATTCTACAACGCTTACAGTTGATATTATTAAATTTTATAACTGGGACATTCTTTTAAGGACATACTGTACATCGGGATGTCTGGACGAGGATCCGAACCTGTGTTCTGTCGAACGCGAGACGAATGCTTCGCCGTGGAACCGCCTGAGGCTCAGGTGGAGCGAAGTGCCACCTGCCGGCGCAAGAAGTCCTCGTGGTCACCGCGGGGCAGTCGGGGTCGCAGCGAGACGCTGTTCCTCGCCGCGCGACGACGTGGAGGCTTGGGAGCTGGTCGACGCGACGGAGGGCTCCCCCTTCCCCCACCACCCCGCCACGCGAGCGATGTTGTTGTGGGCCTCGCGGCACGGCCGCCGCTGACGTTTGCGAAACACCCGTCCGCCGCGCATCGAGCACGTTCCTAGCCGCAGTGTCGCCCAGGCCCGCGCAGAATTTCATTTCGGGTTGTTGAGCTGGGAATCATATATATCTATTGAATTTTTTGGCCCATGCTCATGCCAGACCTGAGACATCTACGAACACCTTGGATGAGCCCTTTTCCCTTCCCTTCACCACTTAGGACACAGAGTATTTGCGTAATTTATTGCCAAAGGGTTAATATTATTTTTTACTAGTAGAGATAGTTTAGCTTATTTTCCCACCACTTTACTTTACATGCGTCCCCATGTCGTGTCGTGATTGGTACGGCCGTTCGCCCATTATACTGCAATAAGGTTCCAGCGATTGTTCCCTTGTAAATTCGCGGCCGTCTGCAAGGAAAGTCACTGCCTTTTTTGGCCCGGCCATTCAGGACGCGTTCGCTCTCTCGCACTGGATGTCTGTGACTGGTGTCGGAAAGTTGACACACGCCTGAAGATAAACCCAGCCAACAACGAAACACATACACTGGCATCCCAGTTTCGCCACTCCACGCGGCGTTCTCCGGGAGCTCGCAGAACCATCCAGAGGGACGGGTTGCTAATCCGATAATCGGCGTAGCGCTAATGAACCGTGCTCCACTCGCGGGCTTACGGGCCAGATGGTTGGCTAGCCTGGCCTCTGGGCTACCTCGTGGCCTCTCCTCTGGCATACTCGTAACAATACATTAATAATGGTTTAACTTATAAAAATTTCTGCTTGATCATGATCAACATATTTTCTAAAAGAACAATTGTATTCATATGTATAATTACACATATAGTAAGGCTAATTTAAATTAAATAATACATTTAAATTCAAAATAATATAATTACTTATTATTAGTCAATTAAATTGTTAATTTTATTAAATAACAACTTAAGAACACAGCTGTCACGAGGTTTTCGAAAGCCAATCCCATCTGTTAAAAAAAAAAAAAAAAAAAAAAAAAAAAAAAAAAACCTTGAACATACGAGGAAATGTTCTGCGAGACTAATCAAATCAATTATTCCTCAATTTGTCCACTCATGGTCAGTAAACGTTTGTCATAATAACAAAAATCATTCGCTATTCATTGTGTAAATTCACAAGCTTTTGCCTATTCTTCCTAAGTTTTTTGACTTCTTTTTGTCACTACAGACATTGAGGTGCTCTTTCAATGCTGTCATCTCATCCGAGTCTCCTGCTTATATTTGTTTTTGTACATGTCCATGCTAGAGCTGTGTATGGAAATAAGTTTTATGTTGTGTAAATAATAAGTATATTACTGAGGCCCCACTAAATAATATTATACACTTATATTTGGTTAGTGTGAGGTTATTTTAAGAATAATTAAATAGTGCATTTAAATGTAAACGAATGAATTTAATTTAAATTGCTCTGTTATAAAATACATAAAATATTGAAACTTTTCTTTACTAGCACGTATCTGGATTCTATTACAGGAGTTACAGAGGGTACAGAAAATAAACAAAAGTCTTTTGCAAATGAATCCAACACAATTCCACCTAATGCACTCTGTTTACAATGTACACTATATATATATCGTGAAACTACAAAGAAGATTATCACAAAAAATATTTAAGTTTATTAGGGTTCTAAACATCCGACTAGCTAGTTTAGCCAGAGAACAAAAATCTCTCTTGCTAAGGACCTCTGAGGCCTCCTGACTTTCTTTATGTTGTATTTTTTACTGAAATGATTTAATTTTGTAATACTATTGCCGAACGAAACATTCTCAGGCGTTACTGCCTGCAGCAATACTTAAATGTCATAGCACGTGTCCATGTACGTGTGGTCAAGGTTCTAAAGAGCTGGCAACAATTATATTCACAAATACAAGCATTGATAATGGTCGCATATAAACTTTCTGCGTTATTTCTTATTTCTTCCAAAACACTTAATACACACAAGTCCGTAGGGGATTGATTTAATCAAATGACTAAATTATATTATGTAGAAGCTATCAGACATGAATAATACACAGATTATTATTTACAACAAACTTCTACGTGTTTACTTTATGATGGCGTCACTTACTTTCTTGAAAGTTCTTAATTTATGCTAGCTCAATTAACATCGTTGGGATAACTCCTACAGGAGTCTAGACAAATAAACTGTAACAGAAATACGCGTGGACATAGATTGTAGTGTCAAAGACAATATACATGTATATAATCTAGAACATAAGAAAAAATAAATAATAGTTATCTGTCAATATTGATAAAAATAAAACAGTTTGTACTAGACAGCTGTGTAGTTTTGGTGCTACATCGCTTACACCGTATCTATAATTATTCCGTATCTATATCTATATCACCGACTATAGTTCGCTCCACCCTACAATGATTTTTTTAATTAAAAAAATTATCTTTGTCTCATGTTTAGAAAGTTTTCCTTCTGTCCTATATTTCCATCGTTCAATTCTTATCAGGTCGATTTCCGAGAAAGGCTGACTATTGCAGTCATTTCCATGGTGTGACTTCCAAGAGGTTTCTACATAGTCCAATGATTCATGGACCCTATACGCCAAAACCACCGTCAAACTAAAGTTCATATATATGTATAATGTATACATATTTTAATGGACGTCATAACGTTTGTTATTTCGCACAAATTTATTCCAGACTGATACATAAAGTAAAGAGATCGAGTTCGGTAATGAGGCAAATTCGAACAAAGGGAGTAAAAATATCGCATGCGTTTAACATTAACATTCTTCATCCTAAATGTAGTAGCAGAAACTTTTGTTGTAACGTTTTTTTTTATAACACCATCCATTAGCTCAACTTGTGGAAAATTTGAGTTTGAAGGACCAAAAAAATTATTACTCCCTTATTATTATAAAATTCTCAATATTAATTGAAACTTTTGTCTGAAACAATGTTTGATACGACCAAACTTTACTGTTAGGGGTGACCGAAATTAGGCCGCAAAATAAAACAATGCATTACGGTTTAGCAGATTTAATAATACAAAAACGTTTAAATAGCTATAAATCTTGCACATATTTTCAAAAACCACCCCTGTTTTAGCAGGCATGGACAATCCAAGGGTAAAAGAGAAATTTTAACGTTTCGTTAAGGGGCCCGCCTAGTGAGGTGTGTATTTGTGTTAGTACGGTGGGATATGTGCGACGCTCGCTGGTGCTTCTAGCGCGGTATCGCCTCTAAGCGCAAGGCTGTGAAATGACACGCTGTCTTGTCGTGAACAGGTCAACTATGAGATTTGAGCGGTAATCATGCCAGGCAGAGAAATGAAGATAAAGGTGTAATGCAAGTCACTTGAGTGCTTTCAAGAATATGTGCCGGGTGTTTCATGCCTAAAAATTATTCTGAAACCACGGGTTCTAGACTTTTTCACTCTTCTAAAAATAGAGTTTAAAAACGATACGGAAACTAAACTACCCATCCGAATTCAGAATATTCTTAAATTATTTTCGTAAACAGATACCACTCGGATATCTTGAGCATTTTTAAATCGCCTGGTTTTGTCTTTAGCTCTGCACATCGTTATGGGTGGGTGGGTCAATGAGGACCTTGACAGTGAGAATTTTAGAGACAACTCAGACCTGGGATATTAGGGAAGGAATCCAAATGGCTTATTGTGAGGAAATATCTCATCTTTTGCCTGAAGTATTCTCACCTGGGTACTCTGCAATGCCATTCCAGTGTCTTACCACTGCCTCGCCTCGCTTTATATTCAGTCATAATATCTGTGTCGCGTTTGAACGACACATTATAGTAGTTAATTATTTACGTAATCCTTATAATTTTTGCTGGTACAATGCAAGGGTTTTTATTAAAAAGATTAAAACTACCTATCACCTAAGTGAGCGCATTAATTCAAGGACGGTTAATGTTAACTCGTGTTTTTTTTTTCTGGGCAAGAGAAAATTAGACACACGTTTGTTTTGTTATTAATTGGAAGGTTTTTGCTCGTTCTCTGGCGTTCGAAGGAAAACCCTTCACAAATGTCATTCGCTGTTCAATAGATATGCATTCCCTGTAACTGCGCATGGCATTACACTTTCACCAAAAGGCGAAGACACCACACATTCTGATGATTACACTCATCGTCGTTTTATGTTTTGTACCATGGCGAGACCAAATCTTTACTTACCGCGCAACATATTTTTAAAACGTAGTTAGTTTCAAAAGAGTAAAAGGTTTGAAGTTCGCTTACCTTTAATCGATGTCAATGAATATTTTATACCCAAAGGTGTTTTTAGCTCAAGAGTTACTGTTACAGATTTTATAAACTTTGATTGACTTAATTAAGGTCTGAAAAAACGTATTCTACATAAAACTTTTAAAAATGTATTGAATCGAGTTAAATAATTTCAGTATTAGAACACATTTATTTAAGTTTATAAGCATAAAGCTGTTACAATATTTTTTTCAAAACTACAATTTAAATATTCAAATGCAGTCTTTCAAATTTCATTAAACATCTAGCTACAATTTTAACAATTTTCCGTACTATGCTGAAAAATCATATTTAGCTTTACCTTTAAACAAACTGGAGGGAAATTTGGCATGTACCATTGTTTTAATATTTTGTAATGAAGACTAAATTTGTCAGAAAATTACCTATCCCCGTTTCACGCCCTTTAAATCAAAATTTTGGGTCTTATTAATGATATTTCGCATACTTGGCCTTTAAAACAATACGAAAAATATTGTCTTTATTTGATTTCGAAAACAAATGAAGCTCACCGTCTACATGTGATTTCGAAAAACCATCCTAGTCCCTTTTCCAATTCAATAAAGCATAATTGTGGTTCTGTTTGATAAAATTTTGCCCTTGACGTTCAAAATAAGAGAAAAATTTCTGTCTTTATATTATTTCAAAAAATATATTCACATATCCCTTTCAACCACTTGAATCAGAGTTTTGGTACAGCTAGATGAAATTTTGCCTACTTGGCGTTCAAAACAAGAGAAAAATTATATCAACTTGTGATTTAAAAAAAAAAAGGCACTTTCTACATGAGCTTTCGAAAACCACCCTCATCCCCCTTTACCATTCCATAAAGCATAATGTTGGCACTACTTAAAAAAAATTTGGCACAATTGACGTTTAAAATCAGAGGAAAATTATTATCCACATCTTATATAAATAAAAACCCTCATGCTTCAATCTACATGGGATTTCGACAATTCACCCAAATTTTTCATTTCCACTCTCAAAAGCAGAATTGTAATATTACTTTATGAAATTTTGTATTTATGACGTTCAAAATGAAATTAAAATTTCGTCTTCATCTTATTTAAAAAAACTACCTCCATCCTCCTAAATAAATTTTTACTCTGCGTAAATTCCTGACAACACCGGGTGCTTTAGCTTTGAGCTCGTAAGTATAACTAACATATTGACGTTTTGAACAAAATTAAATAAATCAATCAACTCACTATACGAAATCAACACTTAATGCTTTAACTAGTCACCCAATAATGGGTTACTTGCTGTCAAAAAGGCAATCTCCATATATCAACGACACGTTTGTTATTCTCTGAAAATCAAGGTTACTTCCTGGAGCCCAGGCCTTATTCACGATGCGCGCAGCTGATAGGCTCCGGACAGAGTCGAGTGAACGCACTCGCGCTCAGTCCGGCAGTCGGCAGGCGAGGATGTATTAACATTGCCTTGGACTCCTTGACTGCTGACAACTGGAGGACATCAATCAGTCAGATCCTTTGCAGCACGTCGCGCGGTTAAGACGAGCATATTTTAATTTTTCTGTTGTCATTTTCAGCAGGAGTTTCATGGTAGAGAACAAAAGGCCTGAAGATAAAAATAAATTAAAAACGGAATTGTTTATTGATTTATATTTGTGTTTGGTAAAATGTAATGTAGCATGGAAATAAATTATAAAGGTTTATAAATAATACATATATATATATACATATATATATATTTAGAATATAGTTAAGTATTTTTATCACTTACCTATTGCTCAACAAAATAATTCTTACAGAAAACTATTTTCGTAATATGAAATTAAAAATAATATAATGTGCTTGTGGCTAAGCATAGGAATTACTAAACATAACGGCAGCAAAATATTGCCAATTGTGAACGGCATTAGGCCAACTGCCGGACTCTCGACTGCCAACTGCGCATTGTGAACAAGGATTTACTCAGGGGAAAATGAAATATTATTGATATCAACCAAAACACTGTTACTAACCATAAAATTCCATATTTCATATAATTCTCACGAATGAGCAGTCTGATGAATGTACGCATATTATTAACTAAATTTACCATTGTTGGAGTATCGTAAAGAATAACAATAGATTCAGGTTAGCAACCCTGCTATCAAGGCTGACAGACGCTTCATGCTCTCCAAGTAAGTCCCAATATTTGCATGGTAATACAAAATATGGTAAAAGAAAAGTAATAAAAGTATGTAAGTACGTTTAATTACCTGACGACTGAGATCCAACTAAAGATGTACAATATTTTCTTTTTTATTCTTATTAAACCGAAGACACTAATTTCAGGCTGCATTATAGAAATCACGGCAATATACACCATAGAATAAAAATGTATGATATTACACACATGCTTATCAGATTAGAGTGTAAGTAATATATTCATAGAGGTAAGAACTAACACCTCCATGTTTATCACCTAGCGGGAAGCCAACTTTTCACAGACGAGAGAGCCAAAACCCGAAGTTCCCCGAAGTTCCTGCTTTTTTTCCGTATCTTTAATGTAGCTATCCTAACCAAATCAACCTTCCACGATGTTTTAAAGTATTTATAATGTAGCTGACCTAACATAATTGACTATTAGTATCCTTTTATCAACACCGCCATATTTATTTACAATGAACAAAAAAAACCGAAGATGCACGATCGGACGTTTGGCTCTCTCGTCTGTGAAAAAAATGCTTCCCATCACCTAGCACACATAATCCATAGACTAAGTTGATAAAGTGAAATGATATTCGAACACCGCGCATTACTCTCATGGATGCATTTGTCTAAAATTAATTTGAATGTCCTCAATGATAATGTTTCTGATATGCAATCGATACCATAGATTAGATATGAGATGTGCGTGTGTGTATCCAAGGGGTGACCACGTTTGCATGATTACATGGTAAGTGTGTAAAGCCTTTTTCTTTCTTCAGCTAATTGTTGCGCCATATTGGTTGGACGCCCAAAACATTGGCTGGAGTGTAGTGTTTGAATTGTGGAAACAGTTTAAATGACTTTTTTTTTATGAAAGTGTCTTTTTTAACGACGGATATTCTAATTAATTCTTACTATCTGAAATTATCAAGCACCATTTTGGTAATGTTTTCAGCGGAACACTATAGCGATGGCGAGGTTAAAAATTGGCTTCAACTACGTCGCTTCATGCCGTATCCTGACAATTTCTAACTCTATGTGAGTACCCAACGTTGACTTAAAGATATGCCAACGGTCACGAAACTACGAAACTATATGATGTATGCGATAACACGCATGCTCGGTTCACTTAACTTGAATACAAGCTCACAAGAATTATCTTGGATTACAGGAAAAAAATAAAGTATGTGAAAATAACTTGCATCTACAATAAAGCACTCTTATTCCTACCACATTTTTTGTTCTCAACGGAATATAAAACTGAAAGACGGAAATCACCGTAGTTTGTCGGTGGTCGTCTCTCGGGGAGCGCGCATCTCTCTCGCGGGCTGTTGTTTGGGAGTTCCCTGCGCCCTATTGGGTAACCAAAGACTGGCAGTGCTTGGGGAATTTGTGGGCGTACGGGAGGCGGCCTAGCAGTGCCAACTGCTACCGACCGCGTCCCGCGGGTGGCGGATACGGGAGCCCAGCTCGAGAGTTGCAATCTCGCTGGGGTGACTGTGAATAACCAATAGCAGTCCGCGGACCAATGGCCGGCCTGTGGAGTCGTTATCACGGCTATCGGGGTGAAAGGTAGCCTGAATGTAGCTCGGCGCGTGGCAGGAAGCAGTTCCGTCGGCGAAGGCACCGCAGGGGAGCTCGATGTGCCATAGTAGCGAAGTGTAGACGAACTGCGGGCTGGAACTTGCGGAGCTGTGGACTGCTGCGCGCGCAACGGAACTGAAATGCATCGGAACTCTGAAGGAAGACATCAGGGACCTTCAGCTGGGGCTACTGTAGGTCTGGCAGTAGTAGCCTCGAGCGGCGCGACCTTCAACCGTCTCGGGGATTTTGGGTGGCGAGGTTGGTTCCCTCCCCCCACCATGGCTTGAAAGGTACACTGCTGTTGACCTGAATAACGAAGATGAAGATGGCGCAACGTCAGGCTGCCTTTCGCTCCGTGCGCCCGCAGTTCGAGCCGGTTTACTGGCTCGTCTGCCCACTTCTGTTTTAACTGTGGCTGCCTGGGCAGCTGGGCTGGGCTGACGAGTGAAGTCACCCGCCCATGGGGGCGCATGCGCCCCTGGTTAATAATAACCCAGGATTTCCCAACCTTTAAATGCGGGCCGCAAGGCCCAAGCACCCAACTCCAGCATGGTTGATTTTTCAGCCCCTCCAACTCTTCTTACCTGGACCCTTCTTCTCTCTTGTCCAGTAGTTACCTGCTTGCTTAATGCATGTTAATTGATCCCCGTATGACCCGGCCCAGGGTTTTCCCTGTGTCTATGCACGTTTTACCTGGGTCACATTAGTTAGCTTTTAAGCTAGACGACCAATGGGGCGTCAGTCATGGCGCCAATCGCAGCCATGGCTGGCCAGTAAACACCAATAAGCACACGATGCACGCGCCCTTGTCCTGCATGGTTAAAAACCCGCATGGTAGTGTGTATAGGCTTCGGCCTGAGACACACTTAGGTCCTCCCCTAACCTGGACCCTCCCCTTACACACTTAGAATAATTCAGGCTAGGAAAAAAATAATCCGTAGTTTCTACGTTCTACGAAGATATGGTTCTCTGGACATACGAAGAAACTTTCCGTTTATCATACAATAGGATATGAAAATATTTGAATTACTAAGAGCAGGTGTGTCCAGAAGTAGAAACCACTAGTCTAATAGGGTAAAAACAGTAGCGGAAATAGCTTCGATATATTTTTTAGGAAAGGTGGGGGGAGATGATGGGGCCAAATTATTTAAGGGATTTCGGTACCATGAAATTCTTCCCAGTTAGATGGGAAGTCCGAAAATATGAAAGTAATCGCCTATTAAAGGGCTTTTTAAAATTAATTTTTGATATATCAAAAGAATTTAAACAAAACATTAGCACTAAAAACGGTAAAATAAGAATTTTTGCAAAATATTGAATCCATTGTTGTGAGTAGTATCTAAAAGTATGTCCGACAACAGGATCCAAGGCGAGGAGTATTATCGACACCATCTTGGATTGTAACTTTATGGCGGCCATTTTTGCTATCGAATTTCCATAAAATTCCTTAAATAATAACTCAAAATACCAATAAATTTTTCCTATACAGAGGGAAAAATTACCGTTTTGAGAGAAAATCTCCCGCCCTTTTTTTTAATGCCAGAGGCTTGAAATGTCCTCATGAGGATTAAATTCCCCATAAATAAGCCTCCAATAAGCCTCTGGTGAGGAGCTTTGACCTTGACCATGACTTCAACCGCCATTACTACAATTTTCGTTATGGCCGCCACCTTGAAAATCCGTGATATTTAAGCTAGAATATCCGGGAAAATTTTTAAAATTAATACAATTTTAATAAAATATCTTCCACCATTTTGAAATATGTCCGCGACCTTGTATGAACTAGATTTTTATTCAATTTTAATGGGAAAAATGTTTACATTCATAAAAAATTTACCTAATTCAATTTTAATAATAAAGTTTATAAAAACACTGGATTCGAACCCGGTGAAATCATTTGATTAAAAATGGCAACGGATCCTTCTTCCACGGAAGTCACCACTAATGCCAAGGCAGATATTACATCATCCATTATGACTTAATGGTGGCCATGTTTTCGTCTGCTGGAGGTCACCATCTTGGATCCAAAATATTGTTTTTGTCTGCTAGATGGCACTGTCGCCATATTAGTTTCAGTTTTACCTGCTAGAGTGCTGTCGTTGAATCCACAGTCTTGTTAGTCTTATTGACTGCCATCTTGGAAATCCGTAATTATTTAGCTAGAAATTCGGGGAAAATTCCAAAAATTAATAAAAAAAATTACTTGTTAAAATAATGACTGACTCAATCGATTTTCGTCCTTGGTTTGATACTTGGTCAGTACAAAAAATAATGTGATCAAATATTACATCAGTTTAGTTACAAGTTCGGAAAAATCACAAGAATTTTTACAAATAAAAATTTATTACATAAATTATACTCTAATACAAGAACACTTGCGAAAGTTAGTAATCTAATAAACATATACTTCTGAATTGGTTTAGACTGACTGATTCTCAGCTCCAATCGGTTTACTGAAGATAGAGACCAGCCAGATCCTTTATTGAAATAGTCTTCCTTTCCTGACAAAGTTTATAGATACTGTATGTACAGACTGTTTTACATCGTTATAGCTATAAATGAGAGCATTCGTAGTCTTGAAAGCGCACTTCTTCAATTGGGCATCAAATGGATACTGTTTACCATATACACAGTACAGCCACAAGTTATATTTTAAAGGTCTGTACGTTGCCACTTCATCAGTCAGCTTATTGATAATGTTCTGCTTGTTATCGTCAAGAAAAGTACAAATGTATTTTGACTCATCAAATGTATTCGAATAATCGCAGTCTTTCAATATTCCACGAAATGTAGATTTCGCCAAGTGGAAACCATTATAATTTACCTGTAAAGCACCAAGCACAGTCTTGGTTTTAGTTTCATGTCGGTTGCTGCCCATTTGTACTTGTGCTTGTACCTAAACGAGGAGTCGGTATGTCTGCAGGTAATTCCACAGTATGCACACTGACTTAACCTTTACAGTGTTTTGCGTGGCATCTCAAATTATCAATATGCGTGAACAAAACATGGCACTTATCGCAGTGAAACTTCATACGAGTATTCTTCATACATTTATTCCTCTCATGTCTTCGTGAATCATGGGTAATTGCAAACGACATATCACAGTATCTGCAAGGATATCTAGTTGAAGACGAGAATTTCAGGCTTGGACCGGATGCTGGTGTAACTTCCGTGGTACCAATTCCCGGTGTACTCTTAAACGCTTCGATACATCGCTGTTGCAACGAAACCTTTACTTTCTATTGCACATCAAGGCCTTTACATGTCTTCAAGTGTCATTTCAACTTATAATTTCTTGTAAATTGCTTGTGACACTTTTTACAGCTAACATTTTGCGAGAAAGATTATTAGCGCGTTCTCTATTCTCGTGTCGAAGATAATTGCTGTTGTTGGAAAAATTTGTCACAATAACACACCGATGCTGGGAAGACACCGATGCACCTTCAGTGGACATCGTTTATGCTAGTGGTATTGGAGCCATTGAAGTCTCCATCGATGGCGAAACGTCATTCATCGATGTTTCCTCTGCAGGCAGCACTGAAAACATTAAAGTATCTTCTGCTGGTGAAAATACGCCTGTTGAAGTATTCTCTAGTGTTGTTTGTGACGGTTATACACATCCCATTGGTGTCTGCGTCGTCACTGATGAGCTCTCCACTGTCGATGGTACAAATTCTATCAATGTCTTCATGTTTGTCGTCGATTATGCCAACTGCATCTGTGTCAACGTCGTCGTCGCTGCCGTCAGAGTCCCCGTAGACGATGGTACAACTTCCATAAAGTTCGACGTTAAAGACGGTAAAGATGTCATCGAGTTATCAAGAATAGTATTAGATGATTCTAACACCATTGTGGCCAGTAAAAAACTGAGAGTTGCATCGTCCAGTCCTCAATTATATACTCATGGCCGCCGGAATAATATGTGAGTCAAAACAAGAACCATTTACTTAAATAAGCTAGTCAAAATAACATTTTAAAAAGGAAGCACATTTTAAAGTACAGTCTACAAAAAGGAAGCACATTTTAAAGCACATTCTACAAAAAGGAAGCACATTTGGAAGCACATTCAATGATGAGGGAAGCACATTTAACGTACATTGTGCACGAACAATCAGATCAGCGGGGATACGATCTCATCACAGGGATACGATCCCGTCACAGGGATACGATATCATCACAGGGTACCTTCTCGTCACAGGGTACCTTCTCGTCACATGTTGACGTTCTCGTCACAGGAATACGATCTCATCACAGAGTACCTTCTCGTCACAGGGTACCTTCTCGTCACAGGGTACCTTCTCATCACATGTAGACGTTCTCGTCACAGGAATACGATCTCATCACAGAGTACCTTCTCGTCACAGGGTACCTTCTCGTCACAGGGTACCTTCTCGTCACATAGAGACGTTCTCGTCACAGGGATACGATCTCGTCGGAGGGATACGATACTACAGACTTGTCTACGTGCATTTAACTAAAATGGCGTACATTTACACGAACATTCAACTCAGTAGGATGTGATCCTATCAGTAGGAAATGATCGCCAATATACGGTAGGCTCCAACTGTCTTTGACTACAGCTGCATCAACGACATTTGGCTACAAAGCTACGAGCCTACGAGTCTAGAAGGCTCCAACTGGCTGCATGGCTACGGGGCTACAAGTCTAAGAGCTATATGACTGCAAAACTACTGGGCTACGAAGCTACAAGTCTACGAGACTACGAGTCTACAAGGCTCCAACTGGCTACATGGCTACGAGGTTACATGTCTACTTGGATACAAAGCTACAAGTTTACGATACTACAAAGCTGCAAGGCTACGAAGCTACAAGTTTACGAGGCTACGTGGCTAAAAGGCTAATGGCTACAATGCATTCGTCTGAGAAATGAATCTTTTATTCGATGTGTTGTACAGACAGTCCCTGTTGCTACGTGGGATGCGGGGTGCTCACTCACGGTCGCAAGACAAGGAGGGCTTCGCTAGACCTCAGGAGAAGGGAAATCACCTTGCAAGTCAGTGTTTCTCAGCTACCTCAAGGCATATAAATCAAATGAGTAATGAATATTTTTTGTTTGAATTCCATCTGATAGTGTTTCTCAGTGTAATAATCTGGTAATGAATCTTTTTGTTTGAATTCCACCTGATTAAAATATTTATGATTTAATAATAGGAATTCACTAATTAAACGGAACTAGGAATAAAATTGTCTGTCTCATTATAAAAAAAATAACATGCAAGGATTGTTTACTCAGGAATAACTAGATACACTTGGAGAATATCACCAGGAATAACCAGGAGCACACAGAGAAAACCAATGAAATATTGACTTAAATAATCAGGAGCACGCGGAGACAACCAATACACGTTTTGCTAAATCAAGATCGATGAACCACAACAATTACATTAAAAATCTTTAAAAATTACAAAACAACTTCTGTCAACTTGTAAACTCCTTTGTTCAGCAAGGACAGAGTTCCAGCACAAGCCATCCGTCCTTCGAAAGTGAAAACTTGGTATAATTTTGGCGTACGGACGGATGCAATGGATCATTGTGAGTCCAGCTCACTCAGCCCTGCCACATTCTGTCTGATCGTGATGTCCAACCATGCTGTCTGGCGAATCTTCTGAATCAGCGTGTCACATTCACATGTCTATGCATCTGGTTCAAATAATCAATAATTGAAGGCAACAATGTAGATTGCTTGGCTTTACTCGAGAGATTTATACTAAATTAATTGCGTATTATGGAACTTTTATACATTCCTTAAAAATTTGTTATATATAACTTATATATATAAAAGTTATATATATAGAGTGAGAGAGAGAGAGAGGCAAAACCTGTTATTTTAATGCCTACATACTTTTATAGATTTTTTGATGTTTTTCGGTACTTCGTTTTCTGATTCAAAGCAACTTAACGGAAAACTAATGCTACAAAATAGTGCCCGAGACGAAAATATAAAAAAAAAATTAATTTCTGTGAATGTTTTTGCACTCTCTTACACTTTGTACTAACCCTGCCTCTAACTGGCGAATATTTTTCTTGACGTCAGATGCAGATGGTGCCGTCTCACCTGTCTGACCTCGGCAGTTCGAGCTCGCCAGCTCTGGTCAGACATGTCCGCCCCTGACGTCACAGGTCACGCGAAGCAATCGAACGCCACGCCCCCAACCCCGACGCATCGGTGGCAGGCCCTCGGCGGTCAGACGACCGCCACGTGACACCCCCGAGCCTGCGCACTTGCACGTGCAAGGACGTGCCGGGACTGCACGGAAGGCAGCCTTCTTTTCACAGACGAGAGAGCCAAACGTCCGATCGTGCATCTTCGGTTGTTTTTTTGGTTAATTGTAAATAAATATGGCAGTGTTGATAAAAGGATACTAATGGTCAGTTAGGATAGGTTAGCTACATTATAAATACTTTAAAACATTGTGGACGATTGATTTGGTTGGGATAGCTACATTAAAAATACGGAAAGATAACATGAACTTCTGGGAACTTTGGGTTTTGGCTCTCTCGTCTCTGAAAAGAAGGCTGCCTGCACGGACGACGCTCGGCTTGTGGTCGTCGTGGTTAACCTCGCGGCGCTAAACGACGCGACGGCGGCGCCTGACCGCGCAATTCGCGCGCTGCTGCCTCGAGGTCGCCAGATATACTTGGAGATGCCGAGGAAGGTCTATACATCCACGCGTTCAGCACCGCGGATCAGCGACTTAGCCGGATTAGCGAGCTTCGGTACACTCTTGACGGGAATATCAAAGAAAATTAATATTCCTACGAGTGGAAATACGGGTCCGAAAATTACGTCCCGAATGAAATAACTACATCATTTTTTTTTAAGAACTAGCATTTACACTTTTTCCTCAATCGTAACAATCTAAATGACTGGCACAAAACTGATCTTGGGTTAGTATTTAATAGGTCCAATATTCACTGTTCCCACCTTAGCTAGGCTCGACTGTGACTCTATCTATCGGAGTTGGTGGATTCTAAACAGGAATCGTTATGTTCCGGAAACATCAGATGAACTCTCATTGTGTTACTGTGTGCTGGATGGATAATGCTTCAGGTAATTGTTTTCGGATGAATGGCTTTTGAAACATAAATTACCTCAAAAGAATAAATAACATCCGACTCAGTTTGCAGTCTGAAGGAAACAACGGTTAACAAATCTCTCGAACGGATGGTTGCGAAATGAATGGCGCATAAAATCAATAACCAGCAAGGAATGTTAAATTTATTTTCACGGAAACACGAGCTACTGAAATTTTTTTCGCTTAATTTTCTTCGAATTTTGGGTTTGTAAGAAAGTGTAAAGTATGATATTTAATTGTTTTAATAAGCATATTACCACATTGTGTGACTTTATAGTAATAATTAGCTTTAATTTGCATGTGTAATAAGCAACTGCACAGCATTCAGTTTTCAAACATTGATAAGTTATAAAAATTTTAAAAAGATGAAACAGCAGTTACCAAAACTTGGTTTATGATCTAACGTCTCTGCTTTTAACTTATGTCAGTAGGTTAGTTCGAGAGGGCCGGCTTGTCAGGTAAACGTAACGTAGATATATCTTTAAAATACTGCTATCTATTTTTATAGCATTCCTAAACATTTTATGGAAGTTAAAGCCCTAAATTTGCATGATACATTTACTTTTAAACAATGTTATTGCTTATATATATTTATTTTTAAATATAAGAAACAGTCAAATGCTAAGTTAACTACCATACTTGGATAGTTTATTTTCTACAGAATTGTTAAGGTTACATGTTTAGGAATGTCACCAAAATGTTCTCACCATGCGGATTCTAACCAAGGATCTCTCTCAGCAAAGTTATTCTACACTTCACGGCTATTTTTCTCCTGAATGCAGCCTTTGAAATGAAAGGATCATTTAGTTAAGGGTGCAACAGTAAAGGGCACGTACTGGTATGTTGACAGTTAGTTACGAGGCGAGGCAGTACCAGGAATGAGATGTTGCAAGAAAGAGCAGGAGTACAGGACTAGAATGAGATCATGGAAAAAGCAAGAATTATATAACATGATCATGTGAAGAAAATTGGAAAAAAGAGGTTGCCCAAGGAAACGATTAGAGTTGAAGTACAGAGGGAGAAGGTCCCGAGGAAGATCAATGAGGAGGTGGGAAGAGCAGATAGAAGGCGGGAGAGTGAGGATAAGAATGGAACAGAATGAAGGCGGGGGAATGGTGGAGGGACAGAGAAAGACGGAGGAATTTTACTTTGCTGACCTGGCCGCATGTTGGAAGAACTTGATGATGACGATGAAAATGATGATGACGATGAAATAGTTGCTATTCATAAACATCCATAGTGTCTAATGCTTCTGAGGTACAGAAATAATCTTCGCGGACCACTTTACCTTACTCTGTTGACAGCGATGAGGTTACTGGTCAGCAGTATAGCAAACTATTTTGGCACGCCAATTGTCAGCAGCATGGCTTAGAACTCATTCCCCATTACCGCTGTGTCCAGGACCGCGTCGTCTGCTTCTGCTGAGACGGTCTAACATCTGACACTCCAGTAACCACAGCAGGATGTGTGTAGCCTCCAATCCAAACGCCAAAAAGCATCATTCCTCAGCAGCCCCACTAGCCTCTGGGTACGAAGGAACGCTCGTCAGTTATTCCAGCTACTGGCAGCAGGAAAGGAAATATAATAAATCAAGTACTAGTATTAAGTACGCAAATTTTCAATTTTTGAATTTTTTGTAGAAGTCCCTAATATAAATTGCAAACTTGACACAAGTTTTGTCATTACTATAAATTAGGAAGTTCCCACAGTTAGTCAATAAACAATTTTATTAATTAATAATGTTTCTAAATGCAATCTATGTATGTAGGTATGCAATAATTAGTTAAAATTGTCTATCAAATATGTACGGGGAAAACTGAATTTGTTTCGTTTGCGTATGTAATATTATTTTTTTTTAAATTAAAAAATATATATTTAGGTAATATACAAGGTTACTAAAGAAAAACATATCAACTTTTTTATATTTTCTCTGTCATTGTGGTATGACACGAAGCGCATATCAAACTAACGCCTTTTTCACAAAAATTCCGACCACTGAATGAGTTTCATAGCTGGAAGCGCGCGCCGGAAGTTATCACGACGCCATGTTGTCATCTTCGTTTTTCCAAGTTTTAGTATTCCAGCACGTGGTATAAATTTTAAATGTGAAAAACAGTAATACTTTTTAAAGTAATAATAATCCGAAAATTTCATATATTTGAAAGTAGGACTAAGTAAAAAACGTAATGTAAAAATTGACGTAACATAAAATGGCTAGAAAGTTTTATTTATCTCACCAAGGCTCGATTTAGATCAGTAATGGACCATTTCATTCTTTACTAGGGCCATATATTATTTTTCAAACTAACCCGAGGACCTGACATATATAAATTAATATTAAATTTATTACATTCTTTATGTCATATAATTCTGTAGAATAACCAAATAATACAATTATGTGGAATGTGGCGAAGAAACCATTACAGATCGTGTGAAGTTAGTTTCCACGAATAATTTTTTTAAATTAAATATAATAAAGCCATGGACTACAAAATTATATATAGCAGTTTTAGATATTTCTGTCAGAATATAGTGGCTTTCGAACAGTGTCTGCTGACAAAACATTCTGCGTGCATAAAAAAATACGTTTAGTACCTAACAGAAAATTTTGATTCTTTAAGAGGCCCCTACGAAAACATTGTCGTAGTCCAACAGCTGGTCACCAATGAAATAGACTGGAAAAACTGGCTCCGCCCTAACAGACTGCTCACTCCCTCTAAGGCCCGTTCTACAACGGCACGTAAGCGGAGACGGATCACGTAAACGGATCACTATCGCGTCTGCTACTTCCACAATGCACGGAAACGTATGCTTCTGGATCATAGCACGCGCAGAATTTACATATATAATTTAAAAAAAAATCAACGAAAAAGCAATAATAGAACAATAAATAGGCTTGAGCTTGAAACCAATTTTATCGTATTTACAACATAAACAAATATGGCTACCACCGCAGCCAAGTGCTCGGCTACTATTGGTCACACGGAGCGACGTAAACGGAAGAGCTCAGCATTGCCGAGATAATCCGCGAGGGTCCGTCTCCGGCTGCGTGCCATTGTAGGAACTCCGTCTGTTCCGCGGGATCCGTCTCAGGTCCCGCGTCACTGTGGAACGGGCCTGAAGGGAACTGCGACACGCGCGCCCGCCAGGGATGGTCGCGCGGGCGAGCAGGTGCCGTGCGCAAAACCTCGTAATCAGCTCGCCGGCTGCCGGCGCCAGAAGCTCCCGCAGTTCGCCGCGACGGCCCGCGACGACCGCGCGGCCCGGCGCTCCTCGCGGAGGCGACCAATCAGGGCGCGTCTGCGTCAGCGCGGCGCTCGCCGGTGCCGGACTTCTCCCGGCGCACAGGGCAACTGTGAGATCTCGGTGGCAACCACGACATTACGTGGCGGATACATTGTCACGGTGCTCTCAAGAATCTGTACCGGGTGTTTCACACCTAAATTTATTATGAAAACACGCATTCTAACCATGATCTCTCTGCTAAAGAAACTACAGTTTAAAAATGAAATACGGTATAGTCATTCGCTTTCAGCATATATTCGTAAATGCTTTTGGTGAACAGACACCACTAGGATAGCTTTATCGGTCTTAAAAACTCGTGGTTTTTTTTTTTATTACTGAAACTGTGCACATGGCATCAGGTATGGTTTTACTCATGTGTTGTTAACACAATCTTTTTTTTTTTTAAACCGTAGTCGCTTCATGTTGGCATTTTTACGGGTCTACCTAACGAGTCCCTTTAAGCTTTCAAAAAACAAAAGTCCAGCATTAGCTATTGTTTGTTTCGCTACCCAGGCGCCGACCTGCGTGACTTCAGCTTCAAGAAGGGACACGCAGTCCCAGGGCCGGAACTAAGGGGGGGCATGGGGGGCATGTGCCCCGGGCGGCAAATATCAGGGGGCGGCAAAATATGAAAAGTGGTTCACTAAAACAAAATGAAACTAGTCATTAAAAAAAGTTTTAAAAGTGTACATATCGCAACCAATAAGTTAGCCAAGAAATTAAGATTATGCATAATTTGTAAATATATTCATACTTCAAATGTGTTACTTCACTCTAAGAAACACGTATTACCATAATTCGTGGTCTGGAGTGAGTAAAACCACTGCGATGAGAGCTGGAATCTCAAGGACTCGTTGCGCGGGTGATCACTTGGCTGAGCAAGATGTAGCCCTTTCTCTGATAAATACCCTCATTTTTCCAGCCCCTACTCAGTCGCTCCTGTGTTTTCGTACCATGTGCGTCTCTGCCTGACGACGGGAGCAGATAGCAGTTCCCGAAACGTCGCTTGTTTCTGTTTTGGAAAAAACTATTGTGTTTGTTTCGTCTTTTCGTTTTGTCGTGTTATTGTCTCGTTTCAACCGTTGTGCTGAATTTTTTTGGGTTCAATATTTTTGTGCTGTCATAATTTTTGGCGTTTTTATCGTTCTATTCTGTTTTGGAAAACTATTGTGTTTGTTTCGTCTTTTCGTTTTGTCGTGTTTTTGTCTCGTTTCAACCATTGTGCTGAATTTTTTTGGGTTCAATATTTTTGTGTCTTCATCACTTGTGGGGTTTTTTCGTTCTCTTAGTACATTTTACTTTGTTTTTCTTTGTTTGTTGACCATATTCCTGTTACGGAATATTTTGTGGTGTTTATATTCTGTTGACAACAGCAATTTTTTCCTTAATTTGTGCTTTTTGTCTTTTGGTTATTTTTACTTATTTATTTATTTTAGATTTAATTTTCTTTTACAGAAAAAGTGCTTGGCAATGGCGTATGTCCAAAAAACTTACATCAAGTAATGTTGGAAGTCATTGATAGATTAATTATGGAACTGAGTAACAGGTTTAAGGCTTTGGAGAACATTAACAATAAGTTTGGATTTTTAAATGGTGTTCAAATTCATAAAATGGAAGTAGAAGATTTAAAAGTCAAAGCAGCAGAATTAGGAAACACAGTGCCGATCTTAACAAATAAGAATTCGTATTTGAAATTGAAAGTTTTAAGCACCATGCATTAACAGTAGACTATGAATTAAAAGATGCTACAGCATCAACAATGTTGAGCCTTATATACAAAAATAAACTGGAGGAGGCACATCCTAACATTACTACTGCTATGAGAATGTTTCTCAACCTTCCAGTTACAATTGCGTCAGGTGAAAGAAGTTTTAGTAAACTTAAACTTATTAAAAGCTATTTGAGAAGCACGATGGGCCAGGAGAGATTAACAAATCTAAGTATTATATCTATTGAACACAAACGAGCTGCTTTGATCAATTTTGATGATATTATTAATACTTTAGCAGCTAATCATGCTCGAAAAATTAAAATTTGAATTGAATTTATTTGTATGGTTATCAATACAATATTATACTTAATTCAGAATCACATGTTCCTTATGTAATTTTAGTACTTAATAAACTTATTGGTAAGACATTAATTTTCACTGTTGTGCAAATAATAAACTATAGTTTGATAACAGTCTATTTCATTATAATAAAAAATGTAATTGTATTAGTTTTCCAATTAGTGTACTTGATAAATAAAAGTTCTCAATTATGTAGGATAAGTGAATGGTATCATTTCAACCACCGCTTCTAACGAAAAAGGGTATTTTATAATGTTGGTAAGGAGGGGGCGGCAAATTAAGCTTTGCCCCCCCTAACGAATCTCCTAGTTCCGGCCCTGCGCAGTCCACAGACCAGCGCCTCCGCGGTATCTTCTGGCGCGCACGCCAGACTTCACCCCTTGACCGAGTGGCCGCCTGCTGTAGTTTATCCTTCCTTGGTCCGAGGCCTGGCGGCTCGGGACAGCCGAGGGCGTGGCGCTCGTCCAATGAGCGGCAATGCTCTGAGAGTTCTGCGGCGCGAGCAGTTGCTTCCGGGCCTCTAGCCAAGCTAACGGGAGGGTTTTTTTTTTCCTCCTGCACATAGATTCAATAGTTATTTTTTTTTAACGGCACAGTTAATTTATAGTACAGATTACTGGCCATACTTCGTGGTTTGAATTACGGCCTGTTTTATAGACGATCGGAATTTCTGGCTGCTGAGCCAAGGGCCTCCTGTTCGATACCTGTCTGGGGCGGGGTGGCAGAAGGCTGTCTTGGCCGCCGCATAATCACCTCGTCCTCATTTTGGAGTTAAATGGGGACGCGAACCAGTCTCTGCGACACAGACCCATCATCGTAGTAACACATGAAAAGCAGAAGAACGATATTAGAATGAAGTAACGTGAAAAATAATCTATCATTCTACAGAATTTCTCACCTCTAATAACAATATTCTTCATTTTCATCGCCAACACATTATATTTTGAATAAGATTATAATTTTTTAACTTATTAATTTAAATTTTTAAGATTTTTTTTAATGCGACTATAGGAGCTAGAATGTATGCATCGATCTAGAAACACATAAAATGATCTTCTAGGGAGTGGACGAAGCTCTTCGCCAATCACGGCCAGAGGTGAAAGAAATGCCTCAGCCATGAACCAAGTTCATTTAAACATAACGAACAGCCCACGCTTCTTACAATACCTCACATTCTTTAACGATGAGGAACAACGAGCGGATAATCGGACAGGGCGAGCCGCTAAGACGTTCGGCTCCTACAATCGAGTAAGGTTGTTTCCGATTGCCGCCTTAGAAGACACTTTAGCTCTTTAAAGTACTTTAGCCTTTTTTGTTGACCATGATAATAGTTGCAATGTTCCTTACATACTCGCCGATGTAACCATTCGTGAAAGAAAAGTCAGTCGCAAACACCGTAAAAATTTTTTCACTTTTATATTTACGAAGTTCGCAGGTTACAAAAAATCCAGGGATACTCGTGAATTCACTGATATCGTCGTAAAATTTACAAAATCTCAGTTAATTTCATTTATACTTTAACTCACAAGAATAATCGTGGAGTGTAAACAAAATCTTTATATTTATGATAAATCAACAGTCAGACACTCCTCTCATTTCATCCACGTTCTTTTTACCTTGTGTACAACAGAACACAGAAATGGAGATAGGATTCTGACGTAGTTTCTACGGAGATCCAGCTACCTGGAACAACGAAGAGCACTTTGTTTATTTGAGGTGAGTTCGTTTGGTAGGTCCGTAGTTTTATGGTGATTTCTGACACCGTATAATATATGCATCCTTGTAGCTTCTCAGGAACTCCTTTAGTAGAAACATAGCGATAGTCGGTAGCTGAACTAGCCAACTGCGATTCACACTTTTTTCTGTACATTTTATTATTATAAATTCATCAACTTGTAATAATGTAGCATTAGTAAAAGGCGCATCCTAAATATTCGTAAATAGCCTAACTTGTAGATTTTTTGCTTGTTTTTTTTGTTTGAAGCTTGAACCAGTGTTGCTGTTAAAAATTACAATATATTATTCGAAACGTTTTTGTTTTACGAAGAATGGAGCTTCAATAAACGAAGTTTTTTTTTTCGTTATTTCCGATGGTTAAATCTTAATTTATTTCCACATACGAGTTATGTGTTCTATTGTAAGCGTAGTAATCAGGCACGTGGAAGGAACAAAAGTGTTTCTGCGGGAAGACTTAACTAAATTTTGAAGTCTAGATAATACTTTCAGTAAACTCTTTCGAGTTTAAAGTTATAGGTAAGTAATTTCATTTCCCGTGAGTTTACAAAGATATCCGTAAGTTTACGAAGATCTCTGGATAATTTGTGATCAGGGTTATTCGTAAATTTAGGATGAAAAGTTTTAACAGTGTAACAGTCGCCTACGGAAACATAGCGAATAAGTTTGCTCTTGTTTACAATGCCACGTAGTGGAGTTTACACTATAATATCGGGTTAACAGTTTAGTTTATGAACGAGTATAATTTCCCACAAATTTTGAACCGACGTCAAATCAAAATAATTAACCTTATACGATGCATTAGTTAAAGGACGCGTTTAATAAAATTTTATACCTTTTATAATAAATTAAATTTTTTTCCATACGAAACCGTATCTAACATATTTTCGTTTTCATTATGAACCAAAAACTTTTTATTGCATTAATGTAGTGGTCTTTTTTTATTGTAATCTGCATTATAAAACTTACTCTGCACTCACGGAAGGTTAAACCTAAGTAATATCTCGTACAGGATCGAATAATGCGTTAGGTACGTACATTTCGTCCTAATTAAGGTCATAAGAGATGAGATGAGAATGGAGCTTCGATATATTGCATTTGAGAAGGGCGTAACAGGAGACACCCGAGAAAAGCCGCTGGTACGCGGAAACTTCCACCACGTTTTCCATTTTCAAAACAAAATATAGGTTCCACCCATTTGGTAAACTAAACCTGGCTCTTCCTTGTAGCAAACTAGTTATCCCAACACTCAACCATATATAATATAAATACGCTCATCATTGATTGATTGACTGACTCTGTAACGCTGTATGAATTTTGTTTTAATGCGCTAACAGTGTAAAATTTTCATTACTATCTGCTAACCGGTTCCTCCTAGCATTACTGCCGAGTCCTTGGCGCAAAGGTAATATGCACGGGGGGCATATTTTGACGAGACTGATATTGTCAGCATTTTTTAGTGATAAAGTAGCGAGCCGTGGCTTGGTTTGCCACGTTTCGGCTGCGAATATCTGTTTAATATATTCCAAGTTGTAGGCCCCTCCCCCACCACTAGCAAATATGATTCTATCAACCACTGTTGTGTCAATTTCCCAGCGCTAATGATTTGATTAAATTTATCGCAAATATGTGTTAAAGCACATTTGAATTGTAGTGTTCTAATAATGTTCGGAATTCTTTCAAGTATTACTTTTAGGTTACTTGAGGTTACGCTTCCAAAAGAACGGAGTAAACTTTACACTCAGCCGGTTAGCCTGGTAAGTTTTTCCAAAACAGTGAAAAAATCTCAGAGCAGTTGATTACTCAGACAACACCGCGACTGGCCATGACACACTCTTAATGCCGTCGCAGAAGCTACGGGCCTCGTGGTCCGACTGCCAGACCCGGGCATCGAACCGACGAGCCCGCGGAGAGTTCCAGAGGACGGGTTGCCGCCCACTACCGCCCTGTCACACCGTCGAATACTTGCCGCCAGTGTGTGTTTGACAACAGAGTCGGAGGGGTAGTATTGCACGGGAAATGACTTCCAACTTTCTCCATCGAACATATTTGGACAGATCCCCTAAAAATAATTTCTTAAATCATGTCACACTATCAAAGTTTAATTTTGGTCTGAACTATCTCAAGCTTGTCAATTGTTTTGATGAATTTTGAAATTAAATAATGCACAACTGTGTTGGACGTTTTTTTAAGGTAGATTTCAAAGAAATGTTACATATTGTAGCCGTTACCATGTTGCGACTTTCGGAAAATGTTTATAAAGATTTTCGTTCCATGGTCCATAGACCCCAAAGCCATCTTCAACTCAAAACTCACAATTTTGTGGACACAATAACTGCCACGATTTTTCAAAAATCACCTCCAAACTGGTACATAAAATGTAGTACTGGAAAATCTCTGTCGATTTCATAAATGGGCAATATCCGAACAAAGGGGTAGAAATGGGAAAGGTTTGTTTGAAAAAACAGGAAAATAACTGTAACTCCCATAATATGCAATATATCATAGTTTTTTTAATTATTAACTTTTAGGAGTAATACCAATTTCTTTTGTGTGAATAAGTTTGTGATACGACTAACCGTAACTGCAATGGGTTGAAAAAACAAGGGTTGAAGGATGAAACAAATCATAATTCCCTTTTTAGGCACAACATCGAATTCGTTCGGATATCTTGTTAATCTTATAATTTTTATCTTAAAATATTGTCAGAAACAATTTTTTTTATTAGACGAAAAATTGCTGCAAAGGGTTGTAAATATTAGGAGTAGAATTTAAAATAAATTCATAACTCCCTTAGTAGGTACACTATCAAATCCGTTAAAATTGTTTGTAGATCTTATAATTTTTAACTAAAATCTTTGGCTGCAACATTTTCTGATAAACCGAACTATTACCGTAAAAACAGGGGTTAAAATTAAAAAAAAAACTTTCTTAGTATCAAATTCTACCCAATTTATTAATAAACATCTAAATATTACCTTAAACCTTTGTCCAAAAAAATTTATACGTTCACGTATTAGTACAAGGGATGAAAAATAATGTTTGAAGATCAAAAATAATTACATAACTACCTTAGTAGGCATAATATGAAATTCGTTAAGACATTCAATGTTGGACGCATTAAGTTAAAAACTTTCGAAATATTTTCACTGGATGGAATATGAGAAAATGTTAAATCGATCTTTTTTATAATATTGGTGAACATATAGTTTTTATGTAGGCTACATTAAGTTCTCAAAATGTTCCAGGAGTTTATAGAATTTCCAAAATATTTCCAGAAGAAATAGTTACTTTGAAATCTACATACGCCTCTGTAGGCTGTGCCGAAAGGTTTTTTTTTTTAAAACTTTATATGTTTGTGGATTTTTAAAAATGTTGAACATGAATAAATTTAATTCACAATAATATTGCTTATATAATAAAATAATTTTTCAGAGATTTTTTTTGTTATAGAAACATAATGCAATTTTTATGCATTAAATGTTTTCGCATACGACATTCATATTAAAATTATTTTAGTTGTTTAATTCTTTTTAACCTGTTTGATTGGCCATGTACTCTTTGCCTTTTTAAATAATCGTTTAGGCGGAAACAGATGTCATTCCCGTTTTCGCTAAGCACGATTTTGATTGGCCGTTCGCATCCAAGGTCCAACGTTTTTAAAAGCCCGTCCTAAATGCAAAATATTTGATGGACACTCAAGTCATACAACTTGCCAAACAAACATGGCTGCGATGGTGACGTTTTCGATGACGACATAACCCTCCAATTAAATGACACAAAATATTGGAAGGTGTTGGAAAAAGCGTGTCCTTCAAACCTTGTTATTTCCACCTTTTCTATAATGGTTAGTCGTATAAAATATATTTCAAACGAAAGTTGAAGATAATATTTTAAGGTTTCGCAATAAATAAGAACGGATTTAATAGGTTACGTGGTACGGAAATTATGATTTTTTTATTCTACCCCTGTTTTATTCATTCCTTGATCCAATGGTTCGTTTGAAAAAAATTGTTTTAGGCAAATTTTCTGATAAAAATTATACCACATAGAAACGATTTTAACGGATACGATAGTGTACCTACTAAGGAAGTTATAAATATTTTTGGTTCTCTCACCCTTTTTTTTACACTCTCGCAGTTATGGTTGGTTGTATCAAACATGTATCTAGACCAAAGTTTCTGGTACTACTCCTACGAGTTATAATATATTCAAATGGATACGATATTTGTCATATTTTAGGAGTTATGACGATTTTTCTGTTTTTCAAGAAATCTTCCTGTTTATACCTCTTCGGTCGGATTTTGCCCATAAACGAACTCGACCGAGATTTTCCATTACTATATTTTGTGTATGAGTTTGGAAGTGATTAGTGCAAAATTACGGCAGTTACCGTGTCCATAAATGGGTTATATATATATATATATATATATATATATATATATACACACATGTATATATATACACACTTATGAGTTGACGATGGTTTTGGAGTCTATAGACCATGAAATGAAAAACTATAAAGTCGGTTTACGGACGATAGTTTAACGTGACAACGTCATAACAAAACATTGATGAAATGATTGATCCAGAAGAAAAGAAAATATCATATTCGGCCTGAGACTGAGCCGTAATAGGTTTTTGCAACCAAACCATTTAGGCAATAAAAATATTATATTCTTTGAAAAAGAAAATTATTTTTTTAATTTTTCAATCTTTTGCATGATAAAATCTACCTCTGCATACTTTTATGAATAAAATTGAATCATTTTTATTGAATTATCACTATTTTGTATGAATACAAAGGAGTGAAATGAAATGTGCAATTGAATTAATAAATTTACTTTTATTTGGATTCATTAATTCAAATATATTTATTACTTTTGAAATGTTGCGTGCGCCATATTTATTTTTACAAGTACAAAAAAAAACTTCACATCTGCGGGGTTTCGAACCGACAACCTTTAGTGTAAGAGTTAGGTACGCTAACCACAAGCCCACGAGGCCATAAGAAGATAGTGTGGTTTCAAATGTTATATATATATTTATAAAAACTTTGTTCACGGTAGGGGTATAATATTAACACTTGATTTTATAATAAATACGCATCCCAAATACACCAAACTTATTTATAATGGGTTACAATATTTTTTAAACATTGTGCAAAAGATCCCGGGTGTAATTTGAATTATTATGTGTAACTACTAAACACCATTGTTGGTTCAAAACGTATTTGAATTTTCAACATTACTTTTAAATAACCGTACCGATTGTGCTGAAAATCGGTGGACGATCGTTAAATTACATAATATTAATAATTCAAACGACAAAAATATGATTGAAAAGTCAAATCGATGGTTGTTCCAATCGAGTGGAAGAGAGATGCCACGCATGCGTACAATGAGCAAACAGAACACATCCGTAGTGGGACATCCGTAGTGGGACACTTTTTCGTGCGTGCAACCGGCGTTCATCGATTTATTAGACGTTGTCACGTCAAAAATTTCCGGATGTCACACCATGGTAATGGCTATAATAGGTAGTCTTTCTTCGAAATCTACCTAAAAACCAACGTGGGGAGAAAACAAATAAGTATTGGGAACATGTGTTTGGACACTAGTAAATGTAGTTTTGGATGTACCCTGCTCAGTACTCTTCATGCGAGTTTTGTACAAGAATTATCAATTTGAATTCAGTGGGTTGTGAAAATAAAACATAAAATTAAATGTTAATGTAATTCTACAGGTCAGTGAGTGCTATGGAGTTGAAAATGTATGATGATTGTAATGATTATGGAACTTGGCGTACAGAAGCATCGTGGTTTTAAAATCCCTCGATTTTCGCTACCCACGAACACGCCCTTCAGGTGAGCGGTGGCCAAATAACCTCCAGAGTCAATCATTCCTGCGCTTCATAAGAAAAACAAGTCCATAACGGCCTCGCTGTCTCTCCGAGAGAGAAAAAACTCCGAAGCCAAAGAGAAAACAAATGTTCCACCCAAGGAAACATTCTCCTCGCCAGTTATTTGGTGTTGCAAAGACATTGAAGGAGATGTACTTAAAAAAAAGACCCACTATAAGTGGCTGGGAGTCTTTGGGAAGTCTGAACGTAATGTTCGCCAAGTTTTCGTGGTCGTTCGAAGCCCGCGTACGTGCTGAAGTTGCAAGTATTTCGCCAAGTGCGTAAACACTCATCTGTCTTATCTGGGGATTCATAAAGAAATGTTGAGGCACGTGATAAGGTATCAGCCATGAACTGATTGTCTGCCCTGCTCTTTAGGAAGAAAACGTTCTATGAAACGATATGTTAAACAAGCGATTTTTAATCGCTGAAAAAAAACACTAACCGAACATGAAACTTGATTTCCGTAATCACCCTTAAGCTTCTCTTTGCATCACGTCAAGATGGAAACTTTGTGAAAAAATCCATGCTGAGAAGTGCGGTTTTATACAAAAAAGTTCAATATGTTGGGTCTTGAAAAGGAGGAAAATCTATCTTGATTTTCACAAATTTAGGACATAACAAATTTCTGTCGTTTGATTTTCAAAATTAGACTTCGTTGAGGCGTCTGTGACTGGCTTCTACAAATGGTTTTCACTGTGAAGTCATTGGCGCTTAGTAATAAATTAATATTTGGGAATAACTACAACTGTTATAATATTGTCAATTGACATTATGATATAGCCATTATAACTCTCTTCATGTGTGATCTCTGACTAAACGAGATCAACTTTCATTATGAAACGATAAAAAAAATTATGGCACAAAAACTTTTCAAACCAATATGGTGTCTTTCAATTTATATCTCTCCCCCGTTAAGAAGAATCTCAGGAGGCAGTCTTCTACGCTTGGCTTTGACGTGAAGCTCCATTGTGACGAAATTTCTCAACGACATTTTCAACGTTTTTAAGGAAGAATATCTTTGGAAAATTTATCCAGAGCCATCGCAAAAAAAATTAGTTCAGCACAAAATATCATTGAAAGGCAATGTCGCATGCTTTCGCACACACACTCACTTTTCCTACAGACATAATAGAAGCGCCTTCAGCACAGGTTACAATTTTTGTAAAATTAATTCAGATTAACCATATCCTCCCTTTTTAACGCCTGTGGTTGATTTGGTAGTTAACTAACTCTTGATTATTTACTTTATTTGGATATTTGACAGAATTTTTGATAAAGTTGTATAAATATCGAAATGAAAAAAATATCGAGTAAAAATTAACTAGATTTGTAGTTTTATTTCTACTTAATGTTTAAAAACATTAAGTCTGTTTCAAAATTTTTGCCTCAATTTTCAAGTTGATGCAATGATATAATAGGCTACTTATAATTTCTTACAATAGTTTGATCGTTCCAATAAAAAAAAGTTAAATATTCTCATAATAAGTTGTAAATAGTGTTCATGCTAGTTCTATCAGATACACAAAACGTTTAAAATTAAATAAAATTTACGTATCCTCACCTTCAGAAGCCGTTGTATAGTTTAGTAATTATGTATTCTTGATATCTTAATATTTCCTTACCCACATTACTTGGTTTCGTCGTGAAACTAGTACGTAAATCAGAAAGTAATAACTATAGTTCATTTCCAATCATCAGCTAAAAACCGAAAACATTCTTCTCAATGGCCTACCGACATCAGTTTAAGAGCAAGCAGAACTACTCACGTGTCTTCGACGTATTCCGAAGTGATTTGCGTAAACAGACACCGCTCGGATGTGTTAAGCCGTTTCCAAATCGCGTGGTTTCTCCTGAAGCTGCGCGCCGTATGTGTGCCCGGGTAGACTGAGCCCGTAAGCGCAACGCACGTGCATGCCTCGCCCTGTGGTTCGAACCCAGGGCTTCTCGTATAGTAGCTTGCTGGAGCTCAAACCATCACGTATGACTGCTCCTAGCAGTGATAAGTGGCTGGAATCTGGGTGGAATTCTGGTCCGGACTTCCTGTCTTCGGGTTTCCACTTCCCCCCCCCCTCCCTCCGTGATCACTCCAGACAAAATCCGGGACGGTTTATCACAACAGGCCATGTTCTATTCTTTCCCCAACAAACCTGGCCTGAGGTGTGTGTAATCGTTCTCAAATCACTTCATTTTCGACGAGACGTTAAGCCCAAGAAAATTCTTAAAAATGATTTTCAATTCGCACTCGGCTGCGGGCTTAGACCTGGTGGACTTCTTTACGGTTTTTTTAATGCGGAAGCGGAAAATACAACCAACCGTTGCAATCGATCTGTCTCTCCCTTTTCCTTCCTTGCATTGGGTAAAAGCAAGGAGGTATTGAATGGCTCTCTGTTATGTTAAAAATTTCAAGTCACTGTGGTTAGCAACTGGCTAGCAAAATAAACCGTAGCAGTATAAAAGCGAATACTAGAAGTTTGTTTAGTAGCTCAAACCGAACTTGATAGGAAGAATTGTTAAATAAGTTAACAAAACGTCAGTAAGGTATTGCCGTTAAATTTTATATAAAATAAATAAAGTTTTGCTATCAGTACGTCATAAGAAAATGGGGATGTCGTTCTAATTTTGACATTAGTTATTAACGTGGCAAATATGGAACACGCCAACTACCGAATTTCTTACCTGCATTAAAGAAGATTCTCTATCTGACGTATATATGTAGATAATTTTATGGAATATTAAGTCTACAACCCTTTATAGAATTATATGAATAAAATAGATCATTCTGTCTGTACGTTCCATAGTCGCACTTGCATCACAAAAGGTACGTCGTTATGTTTTATTTGTGAAAAATATATGTCATCCTGACTGGAATATAAAACTTTTATCATGGGAATTTAAAAATATCTTCTACAATAATTAACCTTTATATTAGAATCAGAGTAAATGTTAAACAATTCGTGAAAAATTTAAATTTAAAACTTAAATAACCAAACATGTGCATCAAAAACATATGTGGCCTACAGGGCCGACATTCAAACCCACGATGGCGGGTTATAATAGCCAGCCGAGCATAAAATGGGAGAGGTATTCATTGAAATCACAAAACTTCTTCTGAAAAATAAGAAAATGTAGACAAAAAACAGGGTCAGACATAGATAAACCGGAGGTTTTCTGTCACAAATAAAAATAATATTCTTCCATTAACTGAGATATTTTTTTAACGAAGAAAGAATTTTTTACTAATAAACTGTTACAAGTTTTTCTTGCACAATATATTATGCTCACACTCAAACAATTTATGTCAACAGAGCAAATACATACGGCAGTTGTAGCTCATAATTACTTTTTTTTATCAATCTATACAATAAAGGCTACAACAGAAAAAAATCCCTTTTGGCACAGCCTAGAGGTTAGGTAGATTTAGAAGTACCTATTTACTATGGAAATATTTTGGAAACTTTTATAAACTCCTGCAACATTTTAAAAACTTAATATAGCCAACGTAACATCCTTTGTATTCGCCAATATTAAAAAAAGATCGACTTAACATTTTCTCATATTCCATGCAGCAAAAATATTTTTAATGTTTTTACCTTAATGCATCCAGCATTGCATGTCTCAACGAATTTCATAATATGCCTACAAAGGTAGTTATGCAATAACTTGCCAGTGCCAAACCATTTTCAAACTATGTCAGCAAATAACCTTTTCTTTACTAAATGCTACAGAAAATCCCATTTCTAAGTGTCCTCTAAATGTCCATACTTCTCACAGACTGTCGCTCACATATGACGCACGTGCAGTAACTGATAAGAAAACCAAAGAAGATTGCTGAAGATTACATAGTTTGAAACCTGTCTATTTTATTCTGACAGATAGAAACGACTTTGAAGTCACTCGAGTGTTCTCTGCTCAAAGTGGACAATTTAGTTACGAGTAATCAGAGGGTAAACAATTCAATCGTACATTCCTGAAACAAATATATACGAGATAGTAATCTATACGTAAGCTAAAAATAAAATCGTGCGCTGTAAAAAGTGTGTACATTGTAATGCAGATGTGTGCTTATTTCCAGTCGGTCTACTTAGTAGCCAGTTGTCACTCTTTCAAGAAGAGGGCGCGATGAAGTAGGCATGAAGACGATATGAAGAAGAAAATATGCGTAGGGAACATACGTGACACCGCTAAACTGTCACAGACGGATAGGCAGCTGTTAATTAGTTCAGGCTGTGAAATGGCAGATAAATTGGTACGGAAAGAGCCAGAGTACGAAAGCATGACATTTACCTACTGCGAATTTGACGTCCCTTTGCGAGAGTAAGGTACCTCCCAATAGCAATCCACCCTGTAAAAAAGAGAAAACCCAACTCTTAATCGTTCTCTAGAAATAGTCGATAAAAGAAAAACGAGGCACAACTGATATTCCCTGTAACGTTACTCTCAGAACCTCTTTTTTATTATTATTATTATTTTTTAAAGTGATTGGCACATTGGTAATTCATTGTTACCAATGAGATAACCGTCCCCCTTTCAATTACCAATTTGTAGAATATTTGAATTTGAATTTTCACTGTTTCAGTGACGGTGAAAAGGGTTGCGAATTATTTGGCATTATTAATTTAAAATTATCTCAATTATTTTACAAAATTAAATAATTAATATTGTACACGTGTTTATATTAATATTGAAAACTGAGTATTTATTTAAAATTTTAATTATTTGAATTTATTATTTACAACCATATTTAAAACATCACTCCAATCCGTTTATTATTTTATTTCTCTAAATTATTTTCATGCAAAACTAAATTTAGTTTTTGAAGTCATACTTCTTCAGGCGCGTTATGAAAAAATATTAAGTGAAATTTTACGATGCGCCCGCATCATGCAACGAAATTTTCGCAGGATGAAATAAAAAGGCACATACAAAAAGAAAGCTACATACAATAAAAATTTTATATATGCTTTTAGAACTTTTGTTATATTGAATACTGTCCCTATCATTAAAAATACTTAATTATTGTTAAAATTAGTTATATAAATTGTGTTCATAAACTTTTCTAACTCTAAAATAACAGTTTTGGACATTTTGGAACTTTCTAGAACGTTCTCAAACATTCTATATCGATCATAATAGTTTGCACTCATTCTAGAATTTTATAGATGGTTCCAGATATTTCTAGAACTTTCTAGAACATTCCAGATCAATTATAACCGTTTTACACATTTTGGAACTTTCTAGACCATTCAAGAAATTTTGAGATCTTTTCAGAAGTCCTCATGCGTTAGAAAAGGACAGAAATATATGTTTTAACATTTTCGCCACCCACAACCACCCACCGCGACCAAACTCCCTTACTACCACCTGAAGACCAAGGGGTATTTACCACCCCAACGGGAAGTTGATTGGGGTTGGTGGTGATTGAGAAAACTGTGTATTTACGTACTAACAAAGCATTATATATATATATATATTTGATTGAGTTTACACTTTACCAACTGTGTTTGTAAAAATAACTCCAGGGTTTCTTATTATTTTATTTCTCTTAATTATTTGCATGCACAATTAAGGTTAGTTTTTTTACTACGCCAAGTAAGTATAACTTCTAACGTGTACACATAAGTACACACACCCTATTTTTTTTCTTGTATTTTTCATAAATAAACATGAATTTTCACGTGATAAATAAAAATCTATTAACAATTAGAAATAAAGTACCCATTCTAATACCGAACCCGAGTACCCAGCATGGTAGTCAGACGTTCTAACAACTGGCCCACGTTGCCGTAGCTGTTCTGAGTGCCACGTTACGGGTAATATAAGCTGTGCCTTGTTTTAGATCGGCTATTTCTAGAGAACCACTGGGAGTTTGGCTTCCTCTCCTCAGAGTAAATTGCTATAGGGAAGTAGGCCTACTTTATTCTCGCAAAGCGACGTCAAAATCGGCGACCCAGAGTTCACACACACTCCTTTTTATTGGCGGATACAGAAATGTAAAAAAAAAAAATATTAAAATTGGTACACGTGTATTAAAAAAAAACTTGCGTTACTATTGCCACTAACACACTGAAATGTAGGCCTACAGTAACTGATATACTGATATATAGTAATTTTTTTCATAACTTCGGGGGGGGGGGGATACTTCACCCCTAGGCCCCTCCCCCGCGACTGTCACTGTATCCTTAACGAAGGCAACACAGGCGAACTCAGTATATAATATGATGGCTTATAGGTACAGTACACTAAGACTGATCTCACATGAAAAAAAAAACTCACCCACAATAGCTGTTTAGTAACTTTAAAATGCCGCAAAACGTTAGTTAATATGTTTATTTTACAAAGAAAATTGAGAATTAAGGATGAAAAACGTATCGTAGTATACATTTTGACCTTAAGTTGCCCGTCTGGTCAGGATAAGCGGTCTTCTCGTCGTTAGATTTGAGTTATAGTCATAACATTATAAGGCGTAGAAATAAAGTTAAATGCATGGAATTCCCTTTAGTGGTTTCAAGACTATATAGCGAATGTTTCATGTCCAAAAGTTATTCTGAAAAGAAAAAAAAAACACGTTTTAGCCATTTTCACTCTTCTAAAAACACAGTTTTAAAACGAAGTAAGTAGACAGAACCACTCATCTGCCCTCAGCGCATCCTTACATGTTTTTTGTGGACAGACGCCGCTCTGATATCTTGAGCACTTTTAAAATCGCGTGGTTTCTTCTCTCCTGAAGCTCTACACACCGTATCTGCACCTGCACCCGGGTAGGTGCTAATGGCGATACTGTCTCTCGCATCACACACCTCTTCGCCTCTACGTCATAGTCAACGAACTGACTTGCAGTCTTCTTTTTGATAACACGTCTCTCCGAGACTTTAAGCGGTGACCCTATAATTTGATGGTGGAATATTAAAGATAAAGTCTCCTTTTACTTCCAAATACCACTTACAATACTGTGTGTAGAATGTTTTATACCAAATAATCAGTAAAAAATTACACCCTTATAGCCTTTTTAACTTTCCTAAAAGTACACTTTATAAACGAAACCATAGAACGAAACTTGTATAAACAAGTGCAATAGACCTTAAATGATTTCCGCAATCAGACACTTCTAACGAATTGTGAGCGGTTTATAAATGGCACGTTAACACGTGGAGCTATTCAGACTCTGCAAGCTTTCGGAAATGGTGTCTCGTCGAACAGATGTTAACCGATAACCGCGAGCTAACTACTGATCCTAAATTGCGTTAGTATATGCATACAGATATCCGATCCAAGTTGTTGCAACCACTGGAGTACGAAACACAAAATTGAATGAGAAAGATTAACAGAAACCACGAGTAAGATGATTAAATGAAATCAAATGTTTTTCGTAGTGTATAAGCAGTTGTTCCGATTGGTATAGACAATTTACATAAATGTAATTTTACATTTAAAAATGTGTTTTGAAACCGTATGCATCTTACACCCATGTAAGAAAACGCCTTGAACACACAAAATAAACGATGTTTATGGTAATGAACCAGGTGCTTCTTACCTCAGCTCTAAAACAAGTAGGTTATTTCCTCCTATCTTCTAACGCGGTTTGAGTGGAAATGGTTATAGCGGCTTCGTGTAGCTATATGCGTGGTATGAGTACGTTTATAATTAAAAACATATAAACGTGACACAAACCGTAAATTGAGTTTTTACGGAATACTCAGCATGCCTTTACAACTGCAAATTACAGAGCTAAGAGAAATTAAAACCTCGCCCTATATTTTTCTGTGTGTAATAAAACACATACCCATATGTGTGCACACTATACTCGGTAAAAAAAAAGTAATCACAAAAGAGTTCTTGCTACGGTAATATTTATGGCTTTTGTGATACCAGCAGAAACATGACCCAGGAACTTGATTCCTGCAAGAGATATGCAGATGACACGGAGTACTGTGTTCATCGCTGATGGTAAACATTCTTTACGATAGGTTTGCGATCGACATACACAAAAACTACAAACCTAACCCTGTGCTCTGACAAGCACACGGTCAAGAGTAATTGACGGAAAAGTTCCCAATGGTCGTTTTACTCATAGAGTCCAGCAGCAGCAATGCAACTGCGGATCCAAGAGCCGAGTCTTTCCGAAGTTGGCCGAAGGTTACTCGCCGGCAAGGAAGTCCAACACTTCATCCAGACCATCCTCTGTCTCCTGTAAATTTCTACACGTAATGCATGCCAATTTGCATCCCGCATGAATGTGCTCAGGGTTTTCCCTGTGTCTATGCAGGTTTTACCTGGGCCCAACCTATCTCTAGTTATAGTCTAGATTTAAGAGTGAGGGGAGTTAGTCATGGCGCCAATCGCTGCCATGGCTGGCCAATCCCCTCCTAGCACATGATACATGCGACCCTCTCCCTGCATGGCTAATCCCAGCATGATTAGGCGTATAGGTTTCGGCCTGAGACGCACCTAGGTCCCTCCCTAACCCGGACCCTCCAAAATACACTTAGTTTTAGTTAGGTTAGGAAAAAAAATCACGTGTTCGTGAGCCTGTCACCATTCGCTTAGAGAGTGACAGCACAGAGTCTGGCTCGCGCTTAGATTGCAGTTTAGAGCAAATGGCACCCACTTTTGCCAGATTGATACTACCCGGCTTGTTAACATTACAGTTCTTATTTTGCATATGATTTATATTTATATATATATTTGTTTTAAACATATTTTTTATTTTACTATATTTTTAAATTTTTTAAAGACCATAATATAGCGTATTTTGACTGTATTGTTTTAGTTGTGTACATTCCGAAAAAAATTATCATTTCTCAGCAATTATTATTTCAGGAGAAACTATTTGTATCAGTCGATCACTATTTATAGAATTCTCCATTAGTTATGTACTATGGTCAAACAGAGCCGAAACTTGAGATATTATATACAATAGCTGTTCCTTAGTATAGGCTATGACATTAATTTCCCAACATCACTGGTTTATGTAATTATGAACTACCGTCTCTAACGACTTCTCCGTATACGATACTTAAAGCTCCAATAAAAAACAGAGAGGGCCGTTAAATAATTTTAATCGGTTTGTTGTAAACAAGAAAAAACGTGTATAGCATATATGTGTATGTTTTTGTGTATTTCTACTCATTTGCAGCACATAAACGAAAAAAAAAAAAAAAACAATGATTATGATTTGCTTATGTAATCCTTATATTATATTTAAAGATGTATTTCAGGTGGGAAAAAGTTTTTTATCTTTGTTTGTCACAGTTTAACACTCGTGCGTTATATTTGAAGTGTTATGATTTTCAACGCACTCCCCATAATCATTAACTCAAAAACTCTTCAGACGATACACTTGTGTGGCAATGTCTGGCAACAAATATTCAGCAGACTTTGCCCCTGTCGCTTGGTTATTTGGCAGTAATAATTCATGTCTATTTTAACTATTTTTATCGTTTAAGGTAGTGGATAACAGCTTTACGCCTATCACTGGCCAGCAACTTTAACTGAGAGACGCCATCTTGGTTTAAATAGTTTTTATGCCATAACCAAACTGTAACAATCAATTTTCTAAATTATACTTCGTTAAAACAAAGTATATAATTTAATTTAATGCCTCAAGTTAATAGTGATCTAGCTGCTGCGGTTATTTTCCCCCTGTGAAGTCAGTGGCATTTTGTATTGAATTTATTTCTGGGAACGACTACAAATGTGGTCACTGTGCAATGGTATTTGAAATCTTTTAAGGAGGATTAGACCTCGCCACATTGCAATTTCAAATATTTTGATACTGCTCGCAATACATTTTTGGGTCAACATGGCTTAGGACTTAGCTTTGGCTGATTGTTGAAGTCAACACTTGTGAAGTGGTATATCATGGCAGTTGTAGTCGCCCGCGAGAAATAATAAGTTATTTCCTCGAGGCGCTTACAGACCAGAGCCTGTTGGTAAATACGTGGTCGTAACAAGTGTTACACCCCTCGTGCCTCAAAATTGAATTAATTTGAATTAATTAAAAAGAGCCTTGGAAACTTGCTGGATTTACCAGAGGCGGCACGAGGTGGGGAACAAACAAAATTTAGGAACTTCCTGTAACAAGCAAGGAGGAAGTTGGTGGATCGTTAAAATCAATCAATAAAAACTACACAATTAACTTGATATATAGTTTCCCTGTTTTATTTGCCCTGATGAATTATCTTGTTTCCATTACTTTACATACAAAAGGTTTTAACAAGTTTCAAAGATTTTAAAAACACAAAAGAAAAACGAAAAGGGGCCGGCCCGCGATTATTTAAAACAAAGTACATTGTATTGATACATTATTACAACTTGCAATGTTCTACTACATTAAATTTGTCACTGATTAGTTTACCATATCAGTGGATTAAGTGGATAGTCACTTATCGCTGGTTTGTCTTTAAAAAGGGGGGAATAGAAATAGAAACCATATCACCCGAGTCTTCCAGGTGTGGAGTTAAAAATGCCGAATTGTAGAATGGAAGGAAGCTGCTTCTTCTAATGGGTGGCTCTCGGACTGCCGAAAAACATACTGATGGACAATTCGTCCACCAGTAGTTGCTGGATCTCGATTCTAGCTGAATATGTGCATCGCTGGGAGGTCGAAAACCCCTGACTGTAACAAGCCAAATCAAGACTGATTAGGACTTGAATACAGACAGTACATGGGGCAAGAAATGCCCGGAAAAATCTAAGGGGAGGTAGGGGAGGTCGCGAATTATCACTCACCAAAACAGGGGAGTTGCCTTCAAGCTGCCATCGCGGAGTCAGCCATGGTCCGTAGCTCGCGATTTGCGCGGCTGGGCGCGGATGATTTCTTCATAGTTAAAAAAAATTAAAAGGGAAAATTTCAAAACAAAAAAAATTACTAACACTATGCAGACAGACTAATCTACTTGAATTTAGTTGAGGGATAGCATCTCTTATTTAGGACGATTACATAGTCGCTAGCGGTCGGATGAAGTCTTCCAGAGTCTTCTGAGCTCGCCGGAGATCTGTCTGCAAACGTGACGCGCGCTGCTCTGTGTCGCGGCAAACCGCGTATCGTAATTAAAAGTGGGCGCCGGCTCTTACAGGTAGAGCGGGTCTGGGCCGCCGAAAGATTCCGAACTTGCCCGAATGCGGGCGAAAAAAAAACTCTGGCAGGAGTTTTGAAGTTGGCATCACTGGGCGACAGTAGAGAACTCTGTCGGAGGGGTCTGAGTTGAAAACAATCGACTCGCCCACGGCGTCCATATAACTCAAGGGAAAGCAGGTGCTGCTCTCTGGCGCCCTAGAGGGTAGGCTAGCGGAGAAGTTCGCGACTTGGTCGCTAGGTAGCGCTTGCGATCAGTTTTGGCGCACTCGTTTTTGCGAGGAGACCTTGAGGACGGTCACTGTTGTCCAGGGGGTTACGACCGGTCATTGGTCTTACTTGGAACTGAGAAGGGGGGGGGGGGGGGTGAGGGTAAAATGCAACGCTGCTGGGAATCTACATCCCGTCGTGCCTGCAGAGGAGCGAACTTAACACTAATACGTGATGAAAAAGGCCAATCTCAGCTCGTCTCTGAGAACTGGTCGCCTGCAAGCTACAGGCTTGTCTATGCAGTTAGGGTCACGAAGAGAAATGATATTACAGGCTTGAGGCGTGACTGAAGGCGGGGGAAATGGTAAGCTGTCTGCCAGTCAGGGATTAGGCCAGCAAAATATCCGATACGCCGATGGGAAAGGGGCTTCAGAGCACTGAGACAAAGTTTAACTCAGAGGAGTACACCAGACTAACAAAGTAAAATCACACTATAGTAGAGCAAATAAAATTTCCACACAAAAAAAATTTAAAATCATAATAAAAATTTAAAATATATCGTGTCGAAATTACTAATTAACGGCACACAAGTTGCAGACGTTCTGGGAGATATGAATTATGCATTGACATGCTAAAAAAAAAAAATTGGGACAAACAGTTTAGAATTAGAATTCTAGCAAAAAGATGGGAAAATCCAATATGTTGCGTCTAATACTTATTAATATCAGCTCTGTGTTTTAACGAAGAAAATTGACAACATTACACAAAAAGTAATTCTTATGGTATGAAAAAGGTTAAAACCATGAAGGTTTCTTTCGGTACCCGTATCTTCCCCTTTAGCGCGTTTCGCAAGTATACGTCACCGTGTCATCACAAAGCAGGGAAGATAAATAGTTGCAACTCAATTCTATAACTAAAGCTCTTATTTTCTATGAAAATCATTGAAATTTGCGGTATTTTTCGGCAAACTCACAACACAAAAGTCATTAACTTTTTCAAAAAAAAATGTTTGCTAACTTGATGATTTTTTTTGTCGTTCGTTGGTGAAAAGACTCACCATAAATGTTTCAGATTATCTATTTTCCAATACGAAACAACCAAAACACTATTTTCAAGTGCTTTATCTTTTGTTTCAAAATATAAAATTGTCAAAACTGAGATATCTTCACTGATAATACAATTTATAAATAGTTTGCTTCTTTTCAAAAAAAAATCTTTTAATTTTTTTAATTCACAGTTATCACAACATTTTGAAAATTCTTTTTTTTTACCGCTGTATGGCTAAAGAACCGGCAGTTAAAATGTCTATCATTATTCATATAAATATAAATATATATTATATATTATATATATAATATAATTATATATATTATTATAAATAATAAAAAAATTATTTGTTATATCGTGGGTTTTTTTTTGTTGCAGAAAGGTCTTCGAGACAACCCAACAATTTTGAAAATACATAAATACATATTATATATTTTTATTTATTGATGGACAGATGTGTTTACAGATATAATTTAAAGATGCAAAATTTTTTGTTACTTGTGTAAGTCCTTCATATGATCCAGTTTCATATTGCAGCTGTAAACAAGCAGTTCACACTTATTGTGGATTCACAACTTGCGTACGTACGTAGTAGATTTTCTTTAGCGCAGTCACGCAAACGCGCTTCCATGCAGCAACCTGTGATACTTACCTGTAGGTAGGTACACACGCTACGTTAATATGTGAATGGCAGCATATAATGCCATAGATCATACTTTTACGTGCTAACCGTACGTTACGTGTGGGTTGTAAATCCAGCCTGAAATTATTCACAAACGTAATTAATATTGTAACACTCAGTTTGGGACTGTTTGTTCTCACCTTTAATGGTCATGAGGCAAGGGTCAAGACATATGCCCCATGGCGTTAAACAAAAGGAAAGCGGCTGCATTTAACCTTTTTCTAAAATGTGCATCTGTAAGATACCTACTAGGATCATTGCCTTAATTCGAATAACTTAGTTACACAAACATATTACAAAATAAAACTTTTATTTAAAGGCAGTGGCGGTTAAAGAAATTATTTCAGGGGTAAATGGAATTAAAACTAAATAAATAAATTAAATAAATTAGAATGTATGTAACCAAACAACTTACTTAAGCAAAAAGGTGTTTGGAATCTCAACATGAATCACTTCCGGTGTAGCTTGTTGTTCCAGGCGTTGTGACATTGAACTATCGCAAAATTTTTCATAACTACATTTTTACCCTTAATTCCCCCCCCCCTTTTTTTTTAGCTTGCGGCCACCGCTGTTTAGAGGCAATGCCCTTTTGTATGCTCAATCGCATTTAGCTAATGTTGGGATTAAAGCTGAATTATTGATATTTTTAATTTTAAAACACTATATTTAAATGTGATTGATGGTTTTTATATATCTTGCTAATGAGGTTTTTAGTAAAGTGATATGAATGTGGCCATCCTGTAATAAAATGTAAGTTCTGTGGAAACAGACCAAGTGCTCAAGTAGACATACCAAGACCGTATAAGAATATTAAGCGAGCCGTGGTTAGTCTCCGCGATACGTGAACTACTTTTTACGAGGCTATGTGAGACAATAATAAGACTTATTATTTACACAGTGAAGCTTTTATAAAAGTGTAAAACGATATATTTGCATGCCTACCCTAACTCTCAAAGTACAAAGGAATTTAATAGCTAATGTAATGCTGACACATCTGCCACGCTCTTAACGCTACCACACTTGTACACATCAATGAGAGGACTGATAGCCGTACCAAATTAGAATGAGGTTAAATTTCATCTTGAGCTCCTAAGTCACCTGAATGAATTAGGGCCTAGCGTCTCGTCACTAGCGACGATGAAGAGCACTCCGAGGAAACTCACTGATCCACGGCAACGTCAGCCACGTTTACAAATCGCTAATAATCCGGGTTCGACTCCGTCGGGAGTTTAAACTGGATCTCCTTGGTGAGAGAAATGTGTTCTGGCCACTCAACCTCTGTATACCAACCTAAATGTTTTTAATGGGCCATTCAACTACTCGGCGACTGAGAGACCGTTATTTTTATGAAGCAAAGAAAATTATTATCAGAGCTCAGTTTACAAGTAATACTGTGTTAAATTTTTTTTTCTCGTGTATATTCACTATATGGTTTCTAGTCACTTGTTGCACTAGAGTTATCACTGTATGTAGTCAGAACACGGTTTCCTGACACTTGCGTAACATGTTTACCGGCGAGGCTTTCCAGCTTGGGTGGGGCGGTGGCGTCATCACAAGGAGGTCTCGGGCTCGAACCTTTGGCCGGTAACAAGCATTGCAAGTTGCGCGGCGAGGCAGCAGACAAGCCGTAGATAGCGTAAGCCGTTAACGACTCAGAACCTGGAACAGCTGAAGCTCTTGAAAGCTTCGCCTTCCCCGATCTAAACAAAATTCAAACGTAATAAAAATCATTTAAGGAAAAGGGTACTCTTTCCATGGTTTTGACTCTTGTGACTCTTGCCATATATATTTCGCTGTAGATAAAACGTGTTTGTGTTGCATGGACTGAATCTACACTTTAAGTGTCTCGCCTACTTAGGCACATATAGTGTGCAGAGCTTCAGGGAAAAAAACACGCAAATGAAATATTTCGCAACTGAAATATTTTCAAGATATCAGAGTGGGGTCAGTTTACGAAAAGCAAATAAGACTACGCTGAAGTTGGATGAGTAGTTTTGTTTCTGTAATGTTTTTTTTTTTAATTTGTAGTTTTAGGAAATTGAAAGTAGATAAAACACGTATTTTCAGAATAATTTTTAGGCATGAAACATCTGGTACGGATTCTTGAAAGAATTCAAGGGACTCGCATTGCATCTTTATCTTCATTTCTCCACCATTTAAAGATAAGGTTACCATTCACATCTCAAAATTGGGAGCCTATTCTTGATGCTGTCGGAATAATTCCGCTAGAGGAATGATGTGCTAGTTTCATTCCGATAGACAGCGTTCCATAGGCGGAATAAAGATTTTGATTTTTGACGAAAAGTCTCTATGGAAGTGTGACAACGTTTATTTTAGTGTTGACGTCAGTGGTAGAAGTCCAGTGACATTAAAAAAAAAAAAAATTGGTTGTCTGTAAAGTCGGTTTACTGACGATAGCTTAACGTGACAACGTCATAACAAAACATTGATGAAATGATTGCATACTTTTATGAATAAAATTGAATAATTTTTATTGATTTATCACTATTTTGAATTATTGATATTTTTAATTTTAAAACACTATATTTAAATGTGATTGATGGTTTTTATATATCTTGCTAATGGGGTTTTAGGTATTATTGGATAAAAAGGAGTGAAATGAAATCTACAATTTAATTGATGAATTTACTTTTATTTGCACTCATTAATTCAAACATGTTTATTACATTAACGAAGAGATTATTTTAACTATAACTTTTATACATGTTTGCTATTTAACTTCTTCCAATCTGTGTTATTCTGTTAAGGATAGTACGATGATAGGAAAAGTAGGAAACTAATAGGAGTGTTTCAAGTTTAATGTGCCTCGAAAAAGTCAAATCGATGGTTGTTCCAATCGAGTGGAAGAGAGATAGATTCGGCGCAAGTGTACAATGAGCGCAACGGAACACAGCGTAACGGGACAATGTGCGTTACGGGACATTTTTTCGTGCGTGCAGCCGGTGTTCATCGATTTATTAGACGTTGTCACGTCAAAATAGACCATTTCTCATGAAAGTGTATTAATTTTAGGTAGATTTCAAAGAAATACTACCTATTGTAGCCGTTAACATTGTGCGACTTTCGGACAATTTTTATAATTTTTTCGTTTCATGGTCTATAGACACCTAAACCATCATCAACTAAAATGTTTATACACATTGTTACAATTTATAATGTGGGGAGAACTGGGTTCGTAAGAGATAGCCCAATTAAGTTTTATTACAGTTTTATTAATTACTAATATTTACATTACTAATAAATAATTGCGCTTAAAAATGTCCAATTACAAATCACTGGCACTTAAAAATGTTTATTCGCAAGGCACTCACTGTCAAGTTCCACAGTTCGCCCACCTCACTGGAGCTAGGCTCAACATTGGTTCGTCCCTTACCTTGCGCCTGTCCACACAGTCACGCGCCACTCATTCGCCACACACTCACGATCCCGTCGCTCCGCGTCTCGCCACTCTCGAAGGGGTCTCTCAACCTCCTCGCCGATATCGCACTTTCCTTCACTCACGGAACTCTCCGAACTCTCTCGAAACTTACGCGGCACTCATCGCGGAACTCACGTGGCACCTGTCGCGGACCTCCCGCAGGGGCCGGCGTCGCTGCTTAAGTGCTTGAGGATCGCCTTTCCAGAATTGACGAACGCGACTGTGACGAGTCGCGGCTTCCCGGGCTGACCTGACACCCGAACAGTCGATAAAGGTGGCGCTCATTCACGCCACTCCGCGCAGTGGCCCGCAGAATTTCCAAGGCCATTCAGCAATAAATAGCAGCGCCGAGACGAGACGATGCACAGGGTGTGTAGAGGGGAGGGGGGTAGCAACGACCCTTGTAATCCGACCAGGCGCACGTGACATGCCTAACGTCAGCGGACCGCAAGCGACACGGCGCGTGATGCCAGTGGCCATGCAGGGCCGCCAGCCAGATCCGAACCTGGCATCGCCGTATGATCTCTCTATTTCGTAATTATATATTTTTTTATAAGGAGCACATGAAGAATACCATCAAAATATTGCCAGGAATAATCAGGAGCACACGGAGAAAACTAACGCAAGTTTTCCTTAGTATCAGAAAATCATAGAAAAAAATAAAAATAAAAATAATAATGATAATTAAAAATAGAAAACAAAACATGAATAAAAATTTGGAAATATTTTGGCTTGTACTAGAACTCTATCCTTGATCAGCAAATGAGATTACAAGCTGGCAGAAGCTGCAACATGCAACTTTTCTAGAATTCGAAATGGTGACCGTAACGATGTATGAAGCGGCGATGTCTTAATTCAAGATGGTAAAAATTTTTAATAACATTTTATTATTTAAGATTTTTATGAATGCTTAAGTTTTCCTGGTTTTCTAGCATAAAAAACGCATTTTTTAATGGCGGCCGTAACGATAATCACAACAGTTACTTCATAATTCAAAACGTCGGCCGTGTCACCCTAAATGTCAAGGTCATGATATCGGCGGCTTATGGTGGCTTGCTTTTAGGACTCTTAAGCCACTTGTAGGAATTTTTGAGGATTAAAACAGGAAATTTTCCCTCAAAACGGGAATTTTTCCCTCGAAAGAGAATTTTTTTATTTTTCAAATCTTATGAGATATTTTGGCATAATTATTTTTTTAAAGCAGTTAAGCACTATGCCATGACCATCACGCCGCCCCCGACACCGCCGCCACCGCCTGCCGAGAACGCTACTGATGCAGTGCCGCGTCTCAACTGGGCAACGTCTCCGCGCTTCCCAGCCGGCCCACAGGCCGCCGAAGCAGTTCCGTACAATGCGATGATCAACACGCCGCCCCCGACGCTGCCGCCCCCAACTGCCGTGAAGGCTCCCGGGGGTTGATGCGGTGCAAACCGGCCGTGCTGCCACCTCCGCCAGAGGACAAAACGAACACTGAGGCGACTACGACAGAAGATCACCTGGAGGAACCACTCCTTTGACGCCGCCCACGGTCGCTGAGAAAGCGGCTGGCACAGGGCGGTGGCGTAAAACGACGATTTTGTGGCACTCTCTGGGGGATCAAACACCTGCTGAGCCATTCACAGTCGGCCCGACGCCACCTCACGCACGTCACCAAGGGCGTGCCACTCACGCCCGCCGCGCACATCACCACAGTCATGCCACTCACGCCCGCCGCGCACATCACCACAGGCATGCCACTCATGCACGTCACCACGGGCGTGCCACTCACACACGTCACCACGGGCATGACACTCATGCATGCCACCACGGGCGTGCCACTCACGTCCGCAACACACATCACCAAGGGTGTAACACTCATGTCCACAGTGCACGTCACCAAGGGTGTGCCACTCACGTCTGCAGCGCACATCACCAAGAGCGTGCCACTCACGTCTGAAGAGCACGTCACCAAGGGCGTGCCACTCACTCCAGCCACACACATCACCAAGGGTGTGCCACTCATGCCAGCCACGCACATCACCAAGGGTGTGAAACTCACGACAGCCGCGCACGTCACTGAGGGCGAGCCTCTTCCGCCCGCCATGCACGTCACTGAGGGCGTGCCACTTCCACCCGCCACGCAAGTCACCGAGGGCACGCCGCCACCATGCATGCCACTGTAGGCACGCCACCTACGCACGTCATGCACGCCGCTGAAGGCGCCACACCACTGCCCGCCACACACACCGCTGAAGGCGCCACACCGCTGCCACCCGCCACGTGCACCACCTTGGGCGCGCTGCCGCCTGCTGCTGAAGGTGCCGCGATGCCGCCGCCCCATGGGCAGCCGCCCCGGGTGTACCAGGTCAGTGTACCGGCGTATCCTTAACAGTGTGTGTAGTGAGGCATTGATGCACGTAGCGGTCTCAGAGAAAGGGGGGCATTTGATGCCGACTGCCAATGCTCCTCTATGTCACATAGCCCGCTATGCCTCATCAATGTCTCACGAAGGCATGTGCACCGAACGTGTTCGTGTGCGCACCGGAGTGTAGAAAGTGCAACGGGGCGAACGCCATATAACAAGTGCTACGTCGGCAGAAGGATTCGGCCGGGTGTGGCATATCTCTCCGCCGAACTACAACAAATGTTTATGTATTTTTTCCACAGGATATTATTAAACATTATATTCATTATTTAACACTTTATTTTCTCCAAAATTATTTTTCACCGTGCACCTTGTCCCGAACCTGGCTGGTTCAGTTTCCCGCGAAAATCACATGTTTCTGCAGGAGGGCTGGCGGGGGAGGGGGGTCGCGCGCGGTGAGAGCGGCAGTATCCTTCCGGAGCTCATAGAGGCCGGCAGCCTCCGCGCAACACGGGACCAGCAATTCTTATTTTCACTGATATGTAGTTTCAATAGTTGTATTTTTCTGCAAACCTTTTCTTTTAGTTCCGTGGTCGGCCTCGACCTACCGAGTGGTATTTAACTTAATTTCTCAGTGCTCCAAGACGAGCGTTCGTTGTGATATGTAAGTACTGTGTGTGAACTATGAGAGGTTTCTTCGGCGCTTCATGCGACATGCTAGCCAACCGGCTAACTAGTTTCAGCCCGCACTGGGCAGCCAGTAGGCAACACGTACATTCAAACATAATAACGCATCAATTTCTGGGACAGTCGTTGGATTCAGGTAGCGTCGCCGGAGTTACGGGTCTACGTGTTCTTAGCCCAGTGTTCTACGTAATTGTAATTGTGAAATGTAATTTTGATCAGGATTTTAGTGTGTCATGTTAGGGTTTGTTTTTGTAATCACCGCATTGTGTCCAAGTGTATGACCTTACCGGGTAATAAAATCGTGAGCCGCCACTGAGTGAGTGGTCGCGCGTGGGACGTTTCAATTCGAGACAACTGTTACGGCCAGGACGGGCAGCACTATGTATAGGGTTGTGCCGTAATAAATTAATCAGACATCAGCTGGTATTTTCGTGTTCTTTTCAGGCGTCCCGAGTGGCCTAAGCAGCTCGGGGGGCCCTACTGCGTCGAACCACTACCTCTAGCCACAAGGCCGAACCTACCCTGAAACCCCGAACAATACTAAAATCACATAAATTTTCATAGAGGTAGCGGGGTTCGCATCAATATTATTTACACGATGGCATCTTTTCTATTCTTCCTAGCAAATTCAATTCTAGTAATTTAACAAATGTATAGCATATTAGCTTTAATACAGCTACGATTTGTTTTTGTTATCCAACTGGTGGGAGTCTGAACTACTTCAGGTGAACATGTTCAGCTGTTGAGTGCGGTTACACACAGTCTGAACAGGTTTCATTCGAGGCAATTTCCCATTTAACTTAAACAGGTTGGCAAAGTAGTTCAGATCGACATATCTTCTACATTAGCCTCTGATTGGCTGTTTAGAATATAAACAGTCCTTTGCTGAAATTCAAAATGGAAAGTGTTCCTGGCACAAGTTCGAGTAATATTTTACCGAATGCAACAAAAAAAAATCAACAGGTAATTATATATATAGGTACATATATATATATATATTAATTGATCCTGACCTTAATTTTCTTAAAACTGAGATAGGTCTCTCGCTCAAAAAATAATAAAAAATAAGTTTAAAAAATTTGCTGTGTATGTTGTTTGAATTCCCGATTTGTAAAAAATATTGAGCAATATGAAAATACATTCCATTTCTGCTGATAATACTGTATAAACAAGTGAGAAAATCCCGCGTTTTCTGAATACAAAATAGAGAAGATCAACAACACAGTCATTTGTTGACAGTAGACAATCAGTTTTAAACCTGAACACACTTTTCAGCAACTACCGTGTAACGGCACACTTTCGCGTTTGTTAGCGTTTTTACTTAAACATGTTCTCCTGAAGTAGTTCAGGGTCCCGTGGAACCGCGCCCTAGTTGATTAAGGGCTGAATTCAGAGAGCTCTTTCGACGGTTATCCACACACCGAAAGGCTTTTCCATTGAAGCTGCTCGGCAGAGACGTTTTTCAGTGGTTGGTTGACTGCTGGATAAGGAGAGCCAACCACTTGAAAGTGAATGTGGTCTGAAGCTCATTCGAATGCCAGTTCAGTTGAAAATCGGCGGAGCAGTTGATGGTTTTAATATATAATTCCCACATAAAAACGTGTTCATGTATGTTTGTAATTGTTTAAAACATTTTTGTCATATGGCAGATATGTAAAATATGTTTTGGAATTAAATATGTGTTTATAAAGAAATCGTTTCGCCCACAAAGTGTGCATCAGACACGTGTTTTGTAGCGATGGCAGAAGATTTGGATGAATTTCCAAATCACATTGACGAGGTTTTTGAATTTTTTGATGATCTTAAAAATTAAAATCCAGTTCCGCGAAGGTGTATAAGAAATTTAGCAGACCCGTTTGATTTTTGTCGGGATCAAGAGTTCGAAACACAAATTTTTTTTCTCTGTAAGAAACTGCATCTCTTTTTTTTTTTGTTTTGTTTTCGATTACGGTTTTGTGCTTTCTCACGAGATCAAAAATAATCGCTTTTTCATCTCGAGAAAACACTATAATTTTAGGCAACCTATCCATCTTAAGAAAATTTCTCAACCTCGTGTAGGGTTACCAGATGTCCGGCAAAAAGAGGACATGTCCTCCTTTTTATGTATTTTTTTGCGTCCGGCCGGATTTTCCTTAATGCTCCAAAATGTCCGGCTTTTTTTATAAAGTGAGATAATTCCTGCAGTTACACTCTGGGCAAAGCGCGCGCTGTCCGCAGAGTCATCCCACTAGTAAGTAGTTCTATGACAGCTTGACAGGTAGCAGCACATGCAGAAGCACGTGTTTTTAATTGTCGCATACCCGTCTCCGTAGAATGCGTGGAGACGTGGCGGACGTCGCTCGGCCGTTTTCTAGTGTTGCCCGGCGCCAGCTCTCTCGCGTAGAGCAGCCTCCTGCGGGGAGGCAGGGGTGGACCGTCCGGCCCGTGTAGCTGCCGAGGGACGTCTCGCGCGCTGGAGAAATGTGCGGTGCAGGCTAGTTGTGTTAGTCCACGTGTTTTGGCCCGCAGACACGCCAGATACAAAACAACACTCACGCACACGGTAAAGAAAACGATAAAAAAGAGATTATACACACTATAGAACAGAATCCAAAAGCGATAATAGCGGCGAGTTTATGGAGCGTCTCGCGGCCGCGTCTATCCTCGAAGGTGGCTCGCACGGGACTGGAGACCAGGACGCCGGCGCACTGCTCTCGCGCGCACGGAGCGGAAGTGACGTCATTCCCAAAGCCGCGGCGCGCTGCGGACAGGGCTGTGATCCGGGCTTTAACCCAGAGGCACGGAGGTACGACGTCAGATGCCCCCCCCCTGGATAAGCCCGGGTCAATGCCGTCCGTGCTTCCACCCGAGGCAGCAGGATAGGGACGCCCTCTCCCACGGCGGTCGTTGGAGTTAGGGCCGCCTTTCTCGCCCCGTACTCGCCGGGTAGTCGTACACAAACGCGTCCAGCTCCGAGCCTGTGACATAGTCTGCCAAGTAACGTGGGGCTCGCCGACGTCGCCGGTTGCGTCTCGGGGTCGTCTCAGCCGGCTCCTCAACTGTGACTCTGAACTCTGCATCGGCAAGGGAGGCACCATGTCCCCATCCACCTCGGGTGGGGGAGAGTGGCTCAGCTGCCTCCTCCTCGTCCGGTTCGGTCCCCAGAGGTTGTTCGCCCGCCGCATCGGCGCCCGCCTCGGGCATCCCGGTGACGTCATCGATCTGTGTCCGTGTCATGCGTCTCCGACGGCGTCGCCTCAGACTTGTGGCCGAGCTTCCTGTTGTTACCAGGGTCGCTGTTTCGGGGCTGGGGGTGGCATGGAACAGGCCCCGCATGCCTCGGGGTGTGATCGAGTCGTCGGAAGTAGGCGTTTCGTCCACTTCTACCAGGGTGACATCTTCAGAGACCAAATTTTCTCCTGGGACTGATGTTCTCCGTATGGTGTCTCGGTGCACTTTTCGCGCCCGCCGTCCATCAAGGCGGACTAGGTAGGTGCTCCTACTTAGCCGTTTAAGGATCGGGTGTGGTCCCGACCATCTGGGGCTCAACCCGGCACTGTAGTTCTTCGGCGCGCTGGACAGAGGCTGCGTGCGCACGTATACCATTTCTCCAGGTTGGAGTTCCGGTGGCATTCGGGTCGTCTGCGGTGTTATCTGGCGAGTATAGGCCCTCTGGTGTTCGAGCGCTGTTGTCATTTCTGCCTCTCGCCGTTGACGGCGCTCCTCTGGATCTTCTTCTTCATTGGCTACCCCGTGGGCTGTCCATTCTCCTGGCAAGGGCAAATTGTGGCCTTGGACCATTTCCGCCGGGGTCATTCCTGTGGCTGCATTGGTTCTGCGACGGATACAAAACAGAGCCTCTGCAAGATGGTTGTCCCACTTAGTATGGTCGCTACCCAGCCTTATGCGCATCTGGACTTTCAACTCTTGGTTTCGCCTTTCCGTCGGGTTGGCTCGGGGGTGGTAGGCAGGTGTGGTCCGGTGTTCGACGTGCCACGAGTTGCACATCTCCCGCCACTGCCTCCCGACGAATTGGCTGGCATTGTCCGTCAGCAGGTCTCTCGGGTAGCCCCAACGTGGGAAGAATTCCGTTTGCAATATTGTCCCAATGGTGTTGGCCCGTACATTGCTGGTGGGGTAAGCTTCTACCCAACGGGTAAAGAGATCAGTCACTACCACCAGGAATCTCTTGCCCCGGGCTGTGCGGGGATATGGCCCCATGACATCCAGCGCGACGGACTGGAAAGGGGTAGTGGGAATGCGAGGCTGTTGTTGCTCCATCCCGTCGCTCTGCCGCGCTTTCCGCTCTTGGCACATCTCACAAGTCCTCACGTACTCCCGCACGTCCCGGGCCATGCCGGGCCAGTGGTAGTGCTGACCGACCGCCCGCCGTGTTTGGTCTGCCCCAGGGTGTCCGGCCAGGTCGTGATCATGCATAAAGCGCAGCACCGCTTCACGTGCCTCCGGTGGGACATAGGTGCGCCACTCCTGATCGGGTCCCAGTCCTCGTATGTAGAGCACACCGTCCCTCGTAGTCCAGGTCTCACATGGTTCCGCTATTTGCTTCGCGCGTCTGCGCTCAGCATCCTGAGAGGTGCGTTGGGCATCGTGCACCCGACGTTTCAGCTCGACCATGTCCGCAGGAGGCGGGTCGTCGTCTACACCTAGAGCAAGCAGGCGGCAGGTTGGGTCCCTTGGGTGGTGGTGATCCGTCTCACGGCCAGGTGGCAGTATCTCGTCCCAAGATACCTCGTCCTTCAGGCACGATCCCTCCTCAGGGTCCCGTGACAGGGCATCCGGCAGCTCGTTTTCTACTCCTGGAACGTGCTCCATAACGAAGTCGAACGACTGTAGAAACAGCGCCCACCTCACGAGTTTGCTTTTCCGCCCCTGGAGGGTCCGCAACCATGTGAGGCATTGGTTGTTCGTGCGCAATACAAATTGCCTACCCTCGAGGTGGGGACGGTATTTCTTCAGTGCCCATACCACAGCCAGGCACTCCTGTTCATTGCTGTGGTAATTTCGTTCCGCGCGGCCGAACTTGGCACTGGCGTAGTCGATTATGCACCTGTCCCCATTTTCGTCTCGTTGATATAGCACCGCGCCCACCCCCTCGGCGCTCGCATCCGTCTGCACGTACAGCGTCCTCTCGGGGTTTATCCGTGACAGAGTGTGGCATCGGAGAAAAGCCGCCTTCAAGCTGTCCAGCGCCTGCTGTGCAGCCGGTGTCCAGTGGTATCGCTGTCGTGGTGACAAAAGATCTGTCAGAGGGGCAGTGAGCGTGCAGAACTGCGGGATATAGTTCCGCAGCCAGTTGGCGAGGCCCAAGAGCTTCTGCAACTGCTTGCGGGTTCTAGGGGGTTCAGCTTCTGCAATTTTCGCCAGGTGCATCGGGTGCGGACGATTTCCCTCAGCATCCACCACATGCCCCAAAAACTCCACCTCTCTCCGTCCAATGTGACACTTCTGTGTGGCACAGGTCAAGTGGTGCATCTGGAGCCGCTCCAGGACCAGGGACAAGTGCTGTACATGGTCCTCCCAGGTCTTGGAGTACACAATCACGTCGTCGAGGTAGGCTGTCACGAACTGGCCAATGTACCCTTCCAGTACGCGGGCCATCATAGCTTGAAATGTGGCCGGCGCGCACTTGAGCCCGAAGGGCATGGCACAGAACTGAAATCGTCTACCATCGGGCACCGTGAACACAGTCTTTTCTCTGTCACCTGGGTGTATTGGCACCTGCCAATACCCCGAACGTAAGTCAAGGGTCGTGAACACTCGTGCATTGCCCAGGCCTGCCAAGGCCTCGTATACACTGATCTGCGGTGGTGGAGAACTAATGGTGACACTATTCAGGGGACGGAAGTCCACACAGAAGCGCATGGTCCCATCCTTCTTGGCAGCAAGGACGATGCGTGAGTTGTATGCGCTGTTGGAGGGTTCAATGACACCATCTCGCAACATTTCGTGCACTTGCTCACGTATCACCCGTTGCTCGCGGAAACCATATCCCCTGGGGGCCTCATACACTGGTTGGTCGTGCATAGTGGGGATTCGGTGTTCTGTCACCGTTGTGCGCCTGAGTGGGTCGGCAGTGGCGAAGATGCTCTGCCTTTCCCTTATGAGCCGCCTGAATGCATCCTGATACTCTGGGGGTACATCATTGTCCACATCTTCTAACTTCGTGGGCTCTCTCGGGGGAGGTGGTGCTCTACCTAGTGCATACACTGCCAGGCGCTCATGTTTGCCAACATTCACTAGCCCAGAGGCCGGCGCTATCACTGTGTCATGCTCTACCAACCAAGGCTGTCCCAGCACTAGGTCCTCCCTGAGTCCCTCTACTACAACTGCTGCCGTCTGGGTAACCAGCTCCCTCACACTCACCGTTATGATGGCGTCCCCGATGGCTGTCCCGACTCCGGTGCTCGTGGCCAGACGCAGTGCACAGCGTCTCGGTGTGACGTCCGCTGGCGGCACCAAGTGTTGGGCCACGAACACGTGGCTCGCACCTGTATCTACGAGAGCAGCCGTCGGTCTCCCGTTCAGAGTGACGGGTACCCGCATCAGCCGGTCGTCAGGGGTGGTGAGCTGTCCCAGTGTTATGTGTGTCTCGGCCTTGGCTTCGGGAAGGAGGTTAGGTGGTGTGGGGGGCAGAACTGTTGGTCCTACACCCCCTGCTGCCCGTTTCCCGCCAGTTGTTGTTGTTGTTGTTGTTGTCTTGGGCAGTCCTGGTGCCAATGGAACGTGTCCTGCGGGCATCCAAGGCGACACTGGGGTGGTCGGCCTCCGTCCCGCCGATTCCCCGCGTTCCGCCACTCTGGTGCGGTGGTCTGTCGTCTGCCACTCGGTGGGCCTTCGATTGCCCGTGCTACCATCTGCCGTGGACGTTCGAGCTGCATGTCTCCCTCTGGGAGAGCGGGCGCTCTGTACTCGTGTCTGGGCTCTCGTCCGGGAGTGGTCATAGTTGTCCGTCGCCCCAGAAGGCGCTGCAGGTTGCCCTCCGTGGCTACGGCCTGTCGCACATATTCTTCAACAGACCCGTTGCAATACGGCCTGAGGAAGGGTTGTAATTCTTCCCGCACTAACGCGGTCACGTCCGGCAACGCTTGCTCCGGCGCTTCCCCTGGGGCTATGCGACGATATAGCTGCAACTTGCCCGCCAGGAATCTCTCCACCGATTCCGTGTCCCTCTGCGCCTCGCCGTAGAAACGGGCCTTGCAGCTCAAGACTGCCTGGCGGTCATCAAATCGCTGCATGAGACGCGTGGAGAACTCCCGCCACTGCATATCGTATCGCCCCCATAGAGTCCACCACTCACGAGCTCGACCACGCAACTGTTCGCTTGTGCGCTGAGTCCACTCCTCTACCGGCACACTGCACTGTAACGTGCGCCTCTCACACCACCGCACAAACTCCCGTGGGTCTTCGTGCACGAGCCCGCTAAACTCTGGCAGCACTATACGCCCAGCCCCTGTGGCAACCCGCACAGCGTACGCGACTGGCGGCGCTGCCGAGTTCGTAGGTGTGTCCCAGTCAATTAGGTTCGGCGACGGTGGATTCTGGTTCGGTAACATCGACCCGACGCGGTTGCCCGAGCAGCCTCTACACTCGTCACATCCCCCTTTTTCCCGGTACACGGCACTCGCTGTGTTCGGGGCTACCCTATGCATCTGCTCTGATGATGTATCCCTGTCCCATAACAACACACCCTCAGCAGTTTCTGTCTTCACCTCACTGCGCCTCAGTGGCGCGCACGTACACGTGTTCCGACACTGCCACTCTCCTGTCACAAGGTCCATTCCTTTCGGTAGCTGACACGTCGCGCACGTAACTGTCAACCCGCGCGGCAGCATTGTTTACAAACACGGGGCCCACGTGGCCGCTCCGTCTGCGCAGCCTGCCCGTGCAGGCTATCACCGCGCCCGCCCGAACACCGCCGGCGCGCCCCGAAGATCACCGATGGCAGAACGGCGAAAGGGTGAAAAAGGAGGGGGTACCACGGTGCGTTATCCCGTTGGAGGGGGGTGGTGGTGAATCGACGGGAAATATAATCCGGTTGCGGGACGGGAGACGGCGATGCGTTATCAGCTGAACCGTGAAACTGATAGGTGTTGAAAACGTGGGAAAGGAATGGTTGCGTCCTCGCGTTGATGAGATCAGAAGTACTGTCTAGGTGAATAAGTGAATCCATCCATTGTCCCAGGTGGATTTTCACGCTGTCTGATCACTCACTGTACACTCTTTTCCCGCACTGCACGCGCTCTCCTGTGGACTTGCAGTTCGCCACACATACGGGCGCCAAATGTCGCGTACCCGTCTCCGTAGAATGCGTGGAGACGTGGCGGACGTCGCTCGGCCGTTTTCTAGTGTTGCCCGGCGCCAGCTCTCTCGCGTAGAGCAGCCTCCTGCGGGGAGGCAGGGGTGGACCGTCCGGCCCGTGTAGCTGCCGAGGGACGTCTCGCGCGCTGGAGAAATGTGCGGTGCAGGCTAGTTGTGTTAGTCCACGTGTTTTGGCCCGCGGACACGCCAGATACAAAACAACACTCACGCACACGGTAAAGAAAACGAAGGTGGCTCGCACGGGACTGGAGACCAGGACGCCGGCGCACTGCTCTCGCGCGCACGGAGCGGAAGTGACGTCATTCCCAAAGCCGCGGCGCGCTGCGGACAGGGCTGTGATCCGGGCTTTAACCCAGAGGCACGGAGGTACGACGTCATAATATGCTGTATATGCGTAGTTTGTTTGATTCTTTATACTGAAACTGTATTAAATGCCAAAACATTGTAAAATATCGTACTCCATTGTAATTAGTTCATGGCTTTTTTAAAACAATGTATATTGTCCTCCTTTTTAGTGAAATGTCCTCCTTTTGCGAGATGAATGTCGTCCTTTTTTATTATCAGTGTCTGGTAACCCTAACCTCGTGTCCAATCCAAACAAAATATTATTTTCAGCGGGAGAGCAAACAAAAGACAATCGAAATGAAATAGGGCGCTTTTCCACACACACTCCAAGTACTTGATCTAAGAAAATTTTTGTGCCATGTTGCCAGATCTTCACTGAAAGTGGATGGGAACAAGCTTTCAGCTGGCAGTCATTCGAAAGGCGTTTTTGAAGTATTATCCCGCGGTTACACGGGAGTCTGAACTACTTCAGGTGAACATGTTCAGCTGTTGAGTGCGGTTACACACAGTCTGAACATGTTTCGTTCGAGGCCATTTCTCATTTAACTTAAACAGGTTGGCAAAGTAGTTCAGATCGACATATCTTCTACATTAGCCTCTGATTGGCTGGTTAGAATATAAACAGTCTTTTGCAGAAATTCTAGATGGAAAGTGTTTCTGGCACAAGTTCGAGTAATATTTTACCGAATGCAACAAAAAAAAACCAACAGATAATTACATATATTTTTTAATTTATCCTGACCTTAATTTTCTTAAAACTGAGATAGGTACTCTCGTTAAAAAAATAATAAAAAATAAGTTTAAAAATTTTACTGTGCATGTTTGAATTCCCGATTTGTAAAAAAATATTGAGCAATATGTAAACACATTTCATTTCTGCTGATACTGCTGTATAAACAAGTGAGAAAATCCCGCGTTTTCTGGATGCAATTAAAAAATAGAGATCAACAACACAGTCATTCGTTGACAGTAGACAATCGGTTTTAGAGCTAAACACACTTTTCAGCAACTACCGTGTAACCGCACACTTTCGCGTTTGTAAACGTGTTTACTTAAACATGTTCACCTGAAGTAGTTCAGGGTCCCGTGTAACCGCGCCCTGAGAGGTGGAGAGTCTGCCAGATGAATGAGAGTTGGATGCGCTTTCGAAGGTCAACTCTGAATTCGGGCCTAAAACTTCAGAACAGACATCCACTCCATAGACTAATAATAAATAATGAAGCTTATATTCAATGGCTTATATGCTCTTTGGGATGAGCTAGGGTGGATGTGTGACCCTTATTTAATCTATGGGAATTTTTTTTTGCTATTTTAATTATAGAATTAACTTAGCAACTTGAGTTAAAACTTAATGTTAAATTGTGAAGTATTTATATTATTCATTCAGGTAAATAATATATTGTGAAGTATACATGATATTTATATAGGCAAAGAAGATATTCTGAATAGTAAGTAAATTTGAGTATCGACGAAGTAGTGTGTATTTAGCGTTTAAATGTATATAACTTACTGTCGGTTAGGTCAGGATAGCTACATCTTAAATTAGTAATTCCTTAGCAACCGTTAAAATTATTTTACATTACCAACTATCCACAATGTTTTGAAGTATTTTCAATTTAGCCAAACAAACATTATAGACCATTCTCACGATTTAACTCAAGTTCTCCAAATCATATACACACTCAGACGACATGGGAAAGCAATAAATGGCAGTGGGCTTGTTAGTGTAGGCTATACGCATTGCAATGTAAGTAATAAACTGATTTCTCAGAAACCAATAGGAATTCAGAAACACGTTTTTCAGGTTAAATAAGGAATGTCTCCTGTGTTTGGAATAGTATTTTCATAATATTATTTTAATTTACGGAAAAGCCTCCGTGTAAGACTATTACGGGTAATTGTTTTCCTTATTACATATTCAAGTTTATCCTTTGATCCTAATCGAATGGCATAAGCCTGTGGTACATAATGCTTGCTGTTTTAATTTAGTACGTCGAAATATCCTGCACATAAAAAAACTTGTCATATAACAATGAATAATGATTGCTAGTTGAATACAAAATATATTTTACTTCCTTTTCAACTTAAGATCATAATTTATTATTATACCACAAATTTTTGTTATGTCAGGATATTTTGACGTACTAAATTTAAATAGCAATAATCTTGTACCACAGGATCAAAATTTACAGTATCATGCCATTAGAATCAAGTAATAAACTTGAATACGTGATACAGAAATTTTACCAGTAACAGTAGTGGTTTCTGGGTTTCTTGAATTCTAATAAATTAAGTTGGGCCAGGTTTGTTTTCAGACTATCGGGGCTTACTATAAGCACAGTTCCACAACAATCATTCCAATATAGTTGACCCTCTGTTTTACACCTACCACTTTCTGTGGTGTCCCATCACTGGACATACAACAAAGTTCCTTCATTTGAAATTGTTTTTTTTTTTTTTTGTAAATATGTAGAGTAACGGTAGATGCGAAAAAAAATGCTAAAAATCCGAAAATATTTTTATTCTATGCTCTTTCACTTCCTCTTTTCAAATCAACCGACGGAGGTAAGAAATTCCAAATACTTTAGGAGATATCGAATTTTTTAATTTTCATCACAATACCTGCGTATTAATGCGGCGATCACCATTGTTTCTTGTTTACGAGTGTCTATTATGTTTCTTATTGGACAATTTTGTCACGTGACAGTTCCGTGATTGGCCAGTATTCAAATGAACCAATACGTGATTATTTATTCATTTATTGTTCAATACAATGTTTAATTAAACGGTCAACTTTTGCCATTTGATCATTCGTTTCTAATTTTAAAGTCTTATTTTTTATTTGGATAGTGTTTCGCAAGTAATAAGTAACAAAAAAAAATTACGTGAGTTGTTAATGTTCATCATTTGTCCGGGTTTTGTCAGGTCAGTTACATTATAAATAATTTAAAACTAAATAACCATTGAAATTAATTCACATTATTTTTAATGTCCACTTAGTTTGAAAGTATTTATAATGTAACTGACCTGACCTAATTGACCATTTTAGTTCCTACTGTTCATCCTTTATCCGGGTTTGTTTGGTCAGGTCAGTTACATTATAAATATTTTAAAACTAAACAGCCATTAAATTTAATTCACATTTTTTATGTCTGCTTAGTTTAAAAGTATTAATAATGTAACTGACCTGACCTAATCAACTATTTTATTTATTACGCATTCACTAACACAAGGCAAAATAAAAAAAATGGCGTCGTTCGAACGGTTATACAGGTGTTGTATTGATAAATTAAAAAATTTGATATCTCCTAAAGTATTTGAAATTTCTTACCTTCGCCGGTTGATTTGAAAAGAGGAAGTGAAAGAGCATAGAATAAAAGTATTTTCGGAACTTTAGCATTTTTTTCCGCATGAATACACAGGTATTGTGATGAAAATTAAAAAATTCGATATATCCGAAAGTATTTGGAATTTCTTATCTCCGCCGGTTGATTTGAAAAGAGGAAGTGAAAGAGCATAGAATAAAAGTATTTTCGGATTTTTAGCATTTTTTTCCGCATATACCGCGACTCTACATATTTACCTTTTTTTTTTTTTTTATAAAAAACCTTTACTAAATTGTTGAAAAGTATGTGAAAAATGCAATTTTATCATGGTTCCCAGCATTTAAGGTGATACACCACCTTTAAATAAGACTAGATGCAGTGTCTGTGGTTGATGCCACATTCAATTTCCATTATGTTCCAAAGCATTACAAGGCATTCTGCTCCTTATTTATCTATATCGCTATGAAAGTAACTAATATTTGCAGTTTCATCATTATGCAGTGTGGTAGGGAAAAATTAAATAATTATATTGATTAATTTTATTACCTACTAAAGAAAATTAGGTGCGGAGGGGTAATAATTGGACAAAAATAAAACTTTTAATTTTTCCTTAAATTAATATTTTTATGAACTGAAAAAAAAAGTCTATGTTACAAATAGCCTTATATTAATGGAAAAATACTTGTTTTTCAAAATATTGTATCCAATTATGGAAAAATAAATAAAATCAGTGTCCATTTTTTCCCCCTCCAAATGGGGTAAAAACCGGACAAGAGAGGGGTAAATATTGGACAGCTTGTAACTTATACACTATGGGTGCCACACATTTGGGAAGGCAATATTTGGACAGAGCAGACAATTTCCTGTACAGTGCACTTCGTTTCAAAATTGTAACCCTTTTGGTTCATTTATAATAAAATTTTAACGGAACTTAAGTATATTGTCATAAATCAACTAATTTTAAAAAACATTTATGTTGTATTTTATGCCTTCGATATCACTGAATATGGTGGGAAAATTTTTTTAAGCCATTGGTTGATAGTGTGAAAGTGTACAAGATGTAGAAAAAGTCACTTGAAATACACAATTTAATAACACCCTTAAAATGGAAAGAAATATAATGAAACACAGAGAAACTGAAATACTTTAAAAATAACAAATAAGTTAGGCCTAACAGTCAAAATCAAAATAAAATACAGAAATATGGACTTCTAGACCCCATTAAAAACTAGAAATTGTTCACAGCCGCCTAGGCTTACTTTTCAAATACATCAACATTTGAAGGGAATACATATTTTACCATGTCACGAACCGTTTTTATTATGGGAATAGGAAGTTTACCAAGTATGTCTGCATTCTGTACAGCAAACTCGTCGTTTTCAACCATTGTGAAAATATGTTTATCTGAGCAGTTACTGTACTCTTCAAGCTCATAACTTGCACTTCCTAGTCATCGTGGAATACATTTTGTACCACGCAGACATAACGATAACATGTACAGTTTCTCTTTCCAGCACGGAATGACACAAGTAAAAAATCCCCACACCTTATGTCTTAAGGAGGAGACAAATCACACACTTCATTTTGGTCATCTTCTAACAAATCCACATCATCTTCACTGTCTCCACTACAGACCCAATCTTGTTCTGATTCTGAATCACTGAGTAAGTCTACACTCTTTTTTTTGGAAGACTTCTTTTGCTGATCTTTCTGTTTTAAAACTTTATGGCCTAGGCCTTTTAGATGTAGGCCTAGGTTTTTGAGCAGAAATGGAAATTAACTCCATGAATTCCTCTGTTGTAACCACACAGCTGTTAGAATCTACACGTTTGCGTTTTTGTGTAGGTAGATTGTTTTTTTTTTTACCTTTTCTAGAAGCAATGTCTCAAATGTAGTTTTAATTTGTGAGCTTGATGAATTAATGCTACTGGCTTCTGGTAAGCTCTGTATTCTTGAAGAACATAATGGCCGATTTACAGTTCTCTCTTCACCGTCTGTTCTTTCAGAACTTGATGGCCGACTTGCAACTCTCTCTTCAGGTAAGCTCTCCGCTCTTGCAGAACATGATGGCAGACTTGAAGTTCTCTCTTCAGGCAAGCTCTCTGCTCTTGTAGAACTTGATGGCTGACTTGCAGTACTAGCTTCAGGTAGTCTCTCTGCAGATCCAGGACTTTCAATACTGGGTTCCAAATGGACTAGGTCTATAGCCCGTCCCACTCTTAGATTGCAGTAGGTACACGGCTTATGGCGTGCACTGTTGCCAAATCTCTAACACATTACAAATTTCAGGAGATGTGTGTCTTTGTAATTCGGATCGAACAAGAAGGATTTTTAGAAATCATATCGTAATTTATAATATTTTATACTATTACACATATAAATTTGTAATAATGCCACTTTTATGTAAATTTCAAATAAAAACTACCTATTGTAGACGAAAATTTCTTATAGTTTTCTTTTATGTTCTAAAAATCCCATATATATCACATTTTCATGGGCCCGATAAATGCCGTATTTTTGGACAAGTCATGTCCAAAATGATAAATAAAATACGGTAATGGAAATTCTCGGTCGAGTAAGTTATGGGAAAAATCCGAACAATTAAGTCGAAATGGGGAAGATTTTTTGAAAAACAGAAAAATCGCAACCACTCCCATAATATGAAATATCGCATCCGTTTTAACATATGATAACTTGGAGTACCTAATGCCAAAATATGTTTTCTAAATAAATTTTTGATACGACTAGCCATAACTGCATGGGTTCGAAAAATATTTTCACCGGACAAAAAAAACGTAACTGCCTTAGTAGACACCTTATCAAATCTGTTTAAATTGTTTGTAAATATCATAATTATTTTCCAAAACTTTGTCAAGAACAATGTTTGATAAGATGCTTGGTGTTGAGAAGGATAAAAAAATAATTCAAAATTTTGTACCATCATCGCTTTTAAATTCCTTCGTATTTATTTGATACATTTAACATATTATTTTCAAGATTCGATTAAAATATATTTTGTAACAACCATTACTGCAAGGGGAAGAAAAAAATATGAGTTTAAGGATATAAAAATCCCGTTTTGTTCTAATGTAAAGAAATATAATCATCAAAATCTTCCTGCGCCTTTAGGCTGTGCCGATAAGGAATTTTTTTTAACTTGAACTTACAACAAGAATCTGTTCACACACATTTCATTCATAGGAATTTATACGATAAATATAACGTTAACTTGATTAAGAAATTAATAACATCACATACCTTTTAATCACTATCGCTACCGCTGACCAATTGATACCCCTTCCATAAGAGTAGTACAGAGCTGACCAGAAGAATGGTAAGCTTCCTTAATTGCATTGCACACACTCATATTTTTTGAAAAATACTCGAATACATTCAACACAATCTTGCGCTCCCTCCCGCGTAGCCTACCGATATAATTTCTTTTCGGTGTTCTAACTTCCATATTTTATATCAGGGTGGCGACCAACCGGGAAAACCGGGAAAACCGGGAAAAGTCAGGGAATTTTGCCAGCAGGGAAAAGTCATGGAAAAGTCAGGAAATTTTTCAAATAGTCAGGGAAAAATTAAATCTTGTCTAAAGTTCCTGCTGCAGCATTTTACAGCTTAATATTATTTATAGTCTTTGTTAATTTGTTAATTGTATGTAGCGAATTATTAACTGAAATTCTGAATACTATATTTTATACGAAGTTTGACATTTTAATGAAGCCATTTTTGATGTCGCGGGTCCATGAAAAACTCTGCTGTGTTTGCATTGCTGATAACAGCTGGCTGGCGTGCGCGCGCATGCATTGTATTGCCACCATAGTTATGGTATGTGTACCAAATTATTCTATGCTTACTAGTTTTATAGCTCATAGTACACCGAGATGACCGAGATAGTTTTATTTTTGTTTCTCGTATTATTGGCAACTGTGGTACAAGTACACGAACGTTTTGGGATGAAAACGTGAGTGCTTTTGTTTGTTGCCAGTCGTGTTGTGTAGTGCTTCTCTACGTTTTACTTTTCAGATGTACTATTTATTTTATTTTGCTGTCCTCTTTGTGTAAACGTTTTGAATAGTGGCGTGTACATGTTTTCAGTATTATTTAGTAAGCTAGTCGGGCTTTGTTCTGAAGATAAAAAGGAGAGAATAGAAGTAGTAGACAAAGATGCGGAAAAAAATGTGCGCGGGATCAGATATGGACGTGTGGGCTTGGGAAGAATATTGCCGTTGCCGAAAGCTAAGAGTAAAGGTGATTAATGAGTTAAAGTGTTTATTCGGTTATATTCAAATTTTTAGCCCATTACTTTTATGGATTAAAACATTTTTTTAATGAATTCCAATACAGGATAAGAAAAGTGAAAGGTAAATCTTTAGAGTACCGTAAAATGGGGTGAATAGGAACAGTTTCCAACTTCAAGCACAAAAAAGTAACTATATTCACAAACATATATAAATAAATTTATGCCAGAAACTTAGGTCCTTCCTTCTTCTTGCAATACCATAAGCAACAAGTGTTCTTTAAAAATTCCTTTTGTTAATTATTAATTTTTTTAACGGTGTTCCCATTCACCCCACAAGGAGGGGTGAATAGGAACAACAATTTGAATTCATCTTTGTTCATATTCAAACATTAGTAGGGCAAATAGGAACAGGTTGTAATTGTTAGACATGAACGGGAACACACTATTAATTGAATATAAAACATTTTAATACAAAAATACAAATTTTTATGAAATTTCAACTTATAAATACACAAAATATACCCTTTTCATTTTACATCATCATAAGTGTTACGAAAAATATTGTTAATACTTAGAAAGAAATACATTTTCTACTGAGTAAATCATACAACTTCAGAAATGCACATTGGTACCTACCAGTTCTCTCCACATAAAGAGAGAATTCTTATTTGAAGAACAGTAAGCTAACTGTATCTAATACAGAAAAAGATCACTGAGATCATTTTTAAAACTAATCATATTTTTGAATCTGGAAGATGCCTTTTCTGTGTCACTAAGTTGTAATTTTGTGACAATGTCTTCGGAACTGAAAAATGCCTCTTCATCTGTTGGGAAAAATCTACATGTTTGAGGGTTCCTTTTGTAAAAGACTCCTACGTAACCATCATCTTCTGGATGCATTACTTTGCAGACATAGAGTCTGAAGACATTCTTTGATTTCCCGTACACTTTAACCACCAAATAGTCTCCTGGATGATGAACACTTGTCGATACCGGTGTGACATGACTAACATGAGTTCCCAAACGTGGTTCCTCTTCAGAATTTGTTTGCAATGTGTACTCATCACTTTCTTGTACACAATAATCTGAGTCATCAGATGATGATGATTCTGTGATTACTGGAATTTTGGTCTTCTTTGTGGGGGCCCCTCCAGCAAGCTTTCTACCATTTGTTTCTAGTCCTGAGGGTCCTGGTTCAGACACAACTGCAGATTCTTCAAAGTCTTTCACCTCCATACTTTTGCCAGGAATAACCGTAACTCTTCTTCTCTTCTGTCGGGTTTTGGGAGAGTCAGACTGCCGTAAGCTCTTCAACAGCTCTTTAAAAGTACTGTCAATGGCTTGCACTGCTGGGGACTGTTGAGTTGATTGAGTTTCGCTCTGGGCGCTGCTGTCAATGCTTGGTAACATCTGAAGGACTTTGTTCCGACATAAAGGCACAATGCCACACTTTCTGAAACCAGATCGTACATTGTCTTCTTTAAGTGTGCTAACCAACTTCTTTAACAAGCCAGGAAATTTGTCTTTGGGTACAGATGCCTCATTTTGGCCTGGTCCCTTCTTCCATTCTTCCAAGATTTGACGCCATGAATTCTTCATGGGTCTGAAGAACGCAACATCGAGAGGTTGTGTGAGGTGTGTAGAGTTTGTGGGTAAAAATATGAATTTGATGTTGTTAATGTTGCAGAGCTGTATGATGTCAACTGACAGATGAGAAGCTAAATTGTCCCCAATCAAGTATTTTGTCCCATCAAGTTTCTTCAAATAGGGTATGGCGATTGTCTCCACCCAATCACTGAAACAAAAACTATCGAACCAACCAGATTTGGTACGGTTGTATCTTGAGTTTTGTGGTCCACCTACCCTCCAACTGTCGTACAAATGTTGTGCTCTGTACACGACATAGGGAGGCAAGATTTTCCCATCTCCACTTGCCGCGAACATGACTGAAATGGAAGCTTTGGAAGAGTTCAATACACGTTCAGGGTATTTACAACCCCGCCTGAAAATTAATTTACGCTTTCCAGGATCATCACTCAAATTGGTTTCATCGAAATTGATGATATGAGTAGGGGGAACATTCATCAACTCTTTCTCCAGTTCATCATGTGACACTGCTGCCCTGGCCCTTTTAATATTCTGGCACATCCGAGCTGACAGAGCTTCTTTATGACGCTCTAAAAATGAATAAACAAAATCGCGACCAGGTGTATTGTCTTTGAATCTGAGCACATTCTTTCCCTGTCGCTCAAGAAAATCTTTTACAATTAATCGCAAGGTAAGCGAATCTAGGGGATATCCCCATTCAGCACACACTTGGAGACGATCAACCAATATTTTCTCTTCCTCCTCACTTAAAACTGTCTGTCCACCTTTTTTTTTTATTTTATCTCCTTTCTTAACGTGTCTGTGCAACACTGTCGTTGGAATGTTGTATTTTTGTGAGCACTTTCTATAAGAAAGACCATTTTGAATGTGCGTAACAGCCAACTTGAGAATATGTGGTGGGCAATCTGCATGCTTACGCTCAGTAACTGGTTGATATTTTCGTGGCAATGTTTAGGCACACGTCATAATCTGCAACAAAAACAAAATACAAACTGGTACGTAATATCGGGAATAAATTTCAGAGTATATATTTTTACTCTATGGTAAGGAAACAACCTACAAACATGTTCTATACAGAGTGGGGTGAATAGGAACACTCTTCTTCAGTGTTCCTATTCACCCCACAGTTACATAAACATAACCTCACAAAAACAAAATGTTAGCATCACATGTTTGAAAAGAAAAAATATATATATACATAAGAAAATTTTTAAATAGACCTTAGGTTAACACAAAATAAGTTACATTAAAGGTATATAAAGTGTAGTATTATACTTACAGATGAAGTTTTGGGGAATAAATATTTCATAGAATCTAGAGCACAAAATTTACAGCTGTGTTATTTGTTACTCAGTGGTACCAACAATGTAAAATATAATTTCTCATCTTAGTATCATGTTAGCAAACTGACAAAAAATTAACTCAAAGACATTGCACTGCAATTATGCTTCACATGATTTTTTTTATATTTACATGAAGTTTTGTTCCTTTCCACCCCACTGTTCCTATCCACCCCATTTTACGGTAGCTAATCATTAGACTTGCGCATAATAGTTCACGACCGGAAGCGCTCCTATTAAAAACGTTTACACAAAGAGGACAGCAAAATAAAATAAATAGTACATCTGAAAATTAAAACGTAAAGAAGCACTACACGACTGGGAACAAAAAAAAAAAGCACACACGTGCGAACTAGGTAGCTCTTTCAGTTCGTCCGCTCCCATCTCGAATTCAAAGAAGACAGGTCACAGATAGTTCGTTCGCTTTGCTACCGCTACTGCAGGCGATCTTCTCTGTATGTTATAGTAGTTATTTTTTTTATAATGATCAGTGTTGTGAACGCCTAGACTATTATTCTTTTTTGGGTTATCTATACATCAAATGAGTAAATAAAACAATAATTTACATAATTGGGTAAAATGGCATATATAGGTAACAGTTGTTTTTAATCTTCACTTAACATATAATATAATCGAAAAATTTTAATTTATAAAAGGATTTATTTTATAGCTAGTTAAAGAAATATTATTTATGAAATGTGTTTATTTAAGTGAATAAAATTCAGTTTTATAAGTATACAAGTTTTAATTATTTTTTATGTTTTAGAAATAATCAACAAAAATTGCGTTATTATTTACAGGCAACAAAATTACGTACATTATTAAGAAAAAAGACCCATTACTCTTTTAATTTGTTACCTTACAATTAGACATAGAAAAACTAATAAAAACTCTTAAGTAAGATTGTTTGCTAATATTGCTTAAGAATTTGTATTTTCATTAGTACCTATATATAATTCACTAAATATTAGCAAGTTCATCATCACTTAACATACACTATAATCGAAAAATTTTAATTTCTTAAAGCTATTATTGTTTGTCTGATTTTGTTTTGACATATATTTGTGTATGTTATCTGATAAGTTAGTTATAATATGTAAAAATAAGAAGGTTTTACTCTTAAAAAAATTGATGAGATTGTTAGGCATGGTCAGGGAATAAAAATGATTGTCCTGGAAAAGTCAGGGAATTTATTCTGTACAGTTTGGTAGCCACCCTGTATATGTACGTAATAAAAATAAATGTAGAAAATAAAATCACGCATGTTAATATATAATTTGTCAAAATTATAACTGTAACGAGTCACCGGACACAACGTGTTTCTTCGTCGCGAGACGCGATACTAACTGGCAGGCTGGTTTTCAGAAATGAGTGTCTAAGGAAATACATGGTTGACTGGTTGACTAAGGAAGCCATGTATTTGAAATTGCTTGCAGGACAGAACCCCACTTATCTAAACACACGACCCTGTTTCCTCTTACGACGGCAGCTTGTGAGAGAAACCTCTATTGCAGTGCGCTCTTGTACTGATAAGACACATCTTTAACAGCTATTTCCACGGAAACTGTAGAAGCAATTGAGATGGAGCTGCTTTTAAAAACTAATTCAATTCATTGTGAACATTTTTCACGCTTTCGTCCCCCATCTATCTTAAATAGAAAAAAAAGTTTTCCGCTGGTCAACTTTTTGATGTGTCAGTTTGTGAGAAAATGCATTTCAATATATTAAAAAAATTATTTAAGTGAAACCTGTATAGTTTTTGTCTTAACATTTGTTCGGTGGCGTCCTAAGGCATTAATTTATTAATAAAAAAATCTGAATGAAATACACATGTAGGTTATTTTTTTTTATGTGGAACATCTCGGAATACTTCAAAATAGTTCACAGTGAATAATTTATGTTTTTTTAATTTTTTCAGACACTTAAAATATTGTTAAGTATTCAAAATAAGCATTTGGAACCCAGTATTGAAAGTCCTGGATCTGCAGAGAGACTACCTGAAGCTAGTACTGCAAGTCTGCCATCATGTTCTGCAAGAGCGGAGAGCTTACCTGAAGAGAGAGTTGCAAGTCGGCCATCAAGTTCTGAAAGAACAGACGGTGAAGAGAAACTCTCCTGCTATTGGTACCAGCTGCACTGCCTGTGGCAAGTAGGCCTACACTACTTGAAGATTGTTTCAGAAATTTGTACTCATTATGATTGATGTTTGTACAGTTCAGAAATGTATCTATTTTACTTGGATCAAGTCTCTCTAGGGTATTTGGTCTTATCAATAGGACAGATACCTGTTGACATGAAGCTGTTTCGAACACACTGTGGTGTAATGCTGGAATGCCATATGCCACAAACCATATCTCATAATTCTGAACGGGTTATTTTTCTCTGGTTTAAACGCTGACATTCATACAGTGCACTTTTCCATTTATCCTTTAATGGTTTGAAACAGGCTTTGTCAAGTGGTTGCAAAGTTTCGGTCGTGTGTGGTGGTAGTTTCAAAATCGTAACATTCTGTTGCCTGGCAATATGCAAAACCTCAAAGTCCAAATGTGAAACGTGACCATCTAAAATTACCAATAGCGGTCATTGTTGTACAACTTCACAGAATTTCACAAAAAAACTTCTGAAAACAGCTGAAGTCATGTAGCCTTTCTCCGAAACAGCATACATAGTACCTTGAAGGTCTGCTGTACCTTTCCAGGTGGACCACAGATTTTGTCCTTCAAATATAAATAATGGTGGGAGCAACCTACCATCCGGAGAGCAGCATGCCAACACACTGGTATTGTCCTTTCCACTACCAGAAATGTTGCGGTGTGCTTTCTGCCCCTTTCCTGTCACACAGACTACTCTTGCAGGGTCAGATGGCAGATATGTCTTATCTAAGTTTCAGATGTGATCTGGCTTATCCTTAATATTAAGCCTTTCCAATTCTTCTTGTAGCAAAGAATAAAATCCAAAAACAATAAACGGATCAGATGTAGCATTTCTTCTTGTAGCATCCAACTGCTCCAACTTCCGAAAACTTAGGTTATTCCGTCTCATGAAATTGCACAACCAGTCTTTCCCAGGTAGCTTCGTAGTTTTAATAAAGGTTGTCATAATACAATTTTTTTCAACATAATCTCTCACGACTTCTTTAATCTCTTTTGAGGTTAGAGCAAAACCCCATTTGGCCAAGTCCCGCAGATGGTTTGCCAACTCCTTCTCATCTTCTAAAGTTAAAGCTGTTTTTCGACCTCTCTGTTTTAAAGCCGATTTTGTTATCCTATTATGTAGAAATGACTTCTTGAGCTTATATTTTGCTGCTACCTCTCTTAATAATTTTTTATTTTCTTTGTATTCTTCTATTGCCTTCCTTACATCTTCTTCTGTATAAGTTTTGTTCTTGGGGATGTATTGTCTTGGCATTTTGTAAGAATTTTGCCACTCTTAACTTTGGAATAAGTTGCATAGGCCTAGCCTTACTAGATAGCCCTATTGCATAGCCTAACCTGAAACATAGTCAACATAAGGCCTACATAACATGCAAATCTATGTATTTACACAACAGGGTGCATAGAACATGTAACCAACCTAAACAGAAAAAAATACATTATTCTTCATTTGTCCAATTTTTACCCCACTTATTTAAGTTTTAAATAGCATGTTGAAATTGATATTTTAAATTTAGGTATGGAAATTAACTTACTGGAGTACCTAAAATAACATTTAAACTAGGCCCTGGATAATTTATATGTTTTTATAACAAGCGGTTTAGCCATGACCATAAAAGTTACAAAATTAAAGGCAAAAGTTATTTAGCGTAAAATTCAAGGGGTTCAAACATTATTTTTTTACGGTTGGAAAATGGCAGAATGAGTGCTCTATGCCACCTCATTACGAAATGTATTGACAGATTCAGTAAATTTTTAAAACTTCATTTTTTCTTTCTTAAGTATTATTTTTTTGGGTGTCCAGTTTTTACCCCTCTCGGACAGTGTCCAATTATTACCCCTCCGCACCTCTAAACTAATAAAAAAGCTATTTATAGAAATTTTTAACATGGGTACGTAGTAGGCTAATTCTTAATTCTATTACGTTTGTGGCCCATACCACCATCTATTTTATTGGGTATTCAATTCAAACTGTGATTTTATTAAATGTATCATATGTTGTAATCCAATGCATCAAGCTAGTTCCATTGTAAAATTCACAAAAATAATTTAAATAGAGAATAAGTGATTAAATAGCAAACACTAGCCATTCAAAAACATATAATAGTAAGGAGGACAAAAGTGGTTATATTACATTATTAAAAGGCATTTTACATTTAAATGATGTCTTCTAATTGTTTATTTGTATAGTTTTACTATTATATAAATGTCAAAGTCATATAATTATATGGCAATTCTAATTTTATGATCACATAACAACCACATTGCTTACTTTTATAGAAACAGGGAAACTCCAAGGTTTCATGTGTTGTTCTTGTCAAACTTAGAGGCAAGTACTCCTCCTTTGTTAGTGTATAATTCATTCCGAATGTGTGTCTTCTATAAGACAGAATTATGTAATTTTATTTTTACCATCCTTAGGGGTGGAATTAAGTAATGATACACATATGCAGCCTATGTGTTTGTTCCATTTACAGGCTACCTATGTATAAAATTTTATGGAAATGGCATCAGTAGTAAAGAAACAAGAACTTTAACACTTAAATGTTAATGGAATGTGTGGCCACAGAAAGTATCTTGACATTAAACAAGTAGCAGCTTTAAGCTCTTAAAAATTGCACGTTGTACTTGTGCACACACAAGATAGGGGTACAGCTGGGACGGTGAACATCAATCCGTCAGACTATTTCCTGCTGGGAAAAGATGTGAAGGTGTCAAGAATAAATGGGATAGATTTAAGAAATGAAGCCTGCAAACATTATTAGATTTAAGAAATGCCTGGTTGGAACTGAGGAGGAGTGTGGAAGCATGAGCAATAAAAGAAAATGTAAGGAAACACCATGGTGGAATGAGAGAGCGATAGAAGCAGTGAAGGAGTAGAACAAAGATGGTTTAAAGCAGGTGTTCCATCACAGAAAAGTAGAGTAAGGAAAGAAAGAGAAAAGCAAAGAACGTAGTAGAAAAGCAGAGAAAAAAATGGATGCAAAAATGGACAGAGATGCTAGAAAAAGATGTTGAACGAAGTAAGAAACTATTACATAGCCAAGTACGAAGTCGGAGGAAAGAAAAGGGTCAGACTGTTAAAGTGATAAATGAAGATGGAAGAATGGCAGAGACAGAAGAGGAAAAGATACTGTGGGGTAATTATTTAGAAAAGCTGCTGAACCCAAATGATAATGAGAAGGAAGAAGAAACAGACGAGCAGGAAGTATTTTCAGAATTGTATGATGAAGATATTGTATGATAAGGATGAAGTATGGCAAAGCTCCAGGGAGGGATGAGTTGACTGTAGAAATGATAAGAGCAGCAGAAGTAGGAATTCATTTGCTGTATAGGATGGTGAGGTGTATTTTGAAAGAAAAATAGATACCAGAGGACTGGAGTAAAGGGGTAATATTGCCACTGTGAGAATTATAGGAAGATCACATTAATGTGCCACTGTGCAAAGGTGTATAATAAGATCTTGGAAAAGAAGTTCCGGAGGGCATGGCAGGCAAATGGCGTGAGGAGCAGCATGGGTTTAGAGAGGGAAGGTCTACCGTAGATCTGATTTTTGCTATGCGACAATTAATGGAAAGAAGATTTGAATTTAGGAAAGATCTAGTAATGATATTCCTGGATGTGGAGAAGGTATTTGGCAGTGTGAAAAGACATTATGTTTGGCAGGCTGTGGTAGAAGCTGGGATTAAGAAAGAGTTAATAAGTAGAGTGAAGATTATGTATAAGGGAAACAGTAGCAGTGTGAGAACTGGAAGATGGATGACGAAGTGTTTTAAACAAGCCAACGGAGTGAAGCAAAGTTGTGCATTGTTGCTATTGTTTTTTATTATAGTGATGGAGAGAATAATGAAGAGAGTGGATAATAAGATTCGAGAAGGAAAGATGAAGGCCATGCTTTTTGCTGATGATTTAATGATTTGGGGAGAAAAGGAAGATGTAGTTCAAGAGCATGGAGTGAGAAAGTAAGGAAATGTACATATGGGATTCAGCAAATAAAAGGTGTGAAGTGATAGGTATGATGAGGAACAAAACTGAAGTTAAAAAAAGATGCATTGTATTAGATGGTGTTGTGTTAAAAAAGGTAGAAACCTTCAAGTACCTATCTAGGAAGTGTATTGGAGGGAGGGGATAAAAACAAGGAGGAAATTGTAGGTGAGGACAACAAGGGGATGCAGTCTACAGGTGAGAGATTTGGTACGAAAGAGGGAGGTGTCATTCACGTGCAAATGAATATTGTACAATACCTACTTTGTGCCCATAGTCACTTATGGAGCAGAGACTTGGACTGTAGACAAGAGAAATGCTGGAAAGACCAGAGCAATAGGAATGAGGTTTATGAGGAGTATGATGTGTTATGAGTCAAGACAGGCTCAGGAATAAGATAGTACAAGCAAGAGCAGGAGTACAAGACTTGAATAACATCATTGAAAAAGTGAGAATGAGATGGTATGACCATGTCAGAGAATGGAATGAAAGACTGTCAAGGAAAATGATGGTGTTGAAGTACACAGGAAGAAGACCCCAAGGAAGACCAAGGAGGAGATGGGAAGAACAGACAGTTAAATGAGTGCAAGAGAGAGGAAAATAATGGAATAAAGTGAAGAATGAGGAATGGTGGAAGGACAAAGGAAGATGGAGGCATTTTACTTGGCTTACATAACATTCAATATTACGTTATCTTATACATGCTATTGCCTTAAGCTTCTCCACATAAGCATGTGACATGGCTCTAACTCTATCCTATCCATAGTCCTGGGTCATGATGGGGTGTGTTGTGTGAAGCACGCATACTTGCGCAGGCGGACCTGCTGGCAGGGTAAAGGATAGCAACAACATGTTTGTGTGCAGTCAAGAGTGAGCTGATGCAGCAGCTGGCGGTGGAGGAGGCTGTGCATCTGCGCCAGCAGGATGCCCAGCTGGTGGAGACCACGGCCCGTGCCAACCAGGAGGAGCGTCTGCGGCTGCTAAGCGAGCTGCTTGCAGCGGAGACTGCCGCGCTGAGGAGTGCATGTGAGGATCTGGCTGCTCTGCAGAAGCAGGTGGGTCGTGCAACTTATTGCCACTGATACTGTCTAGATCAGCGGTTCCCAATTTTTTCGACCAGGGAACCCTATTGTCAACTTTTTTGGTTGAACCCTAACTCCTTCAAAATAGTTATTTGACAATAATTGTGCCTGCTTTATATGACATTCGTCCTGACTCACGGAACCCCTGTGAACCTGCCGTGGAACCTCTGGGTTCCGCGGAACATCTTTTGGGATCCGCTGGTCTAGAGTGATGACTGAGTCAGTGCCGGAATTCCTAAGAAACTGGGTTTAGTTCACTGGCCTCGCACAAATAGGTTTTGTACCCAGCAGGTTTGTACCAGAATTGTTCAAGAGTGGGAAATGTGGTGGTTATTGCAGTGAGCCAGTATATTTGCTATGGATATTCCTGTTTTTCCCACTGATGCATTCTGACAATGCTCCACCTCATCATTACGCCCCTCATCCCTCTCTCATGGCTTCCAAGTTGCAATCAGTCTAACTCTAGTTCTCTCACTCTTCTTCATAATTTTACCACCACAATTTCTTATGTGTAGTAACCTGACAATATTTTGGAAGGGTTATATTAGTTTCCTTAACATATGTTTATTTTAGAAAGGCTACTCCTTCCACTTCCACATGCTGCATCACCACTATCCCACCAAAAATAAATATACACAGAATGAATATGAATTAGACAGGTAAACGTTGGCTGCAAGTATTTCACCAAAAAAATTAAGAAGAAATGAAAACATAACATTGAAACCCCAGTATTTACGTTTTCTGTCAGTTAACTACATTTTCTTAAGACATTCTTGCACGATTTCCCATCATAAACCATCAGATGATTTGGTCCCGTCATTTTCTCCATAAGATGTATTATGTACATTTTTACTCATGTTGTAGTTGCGTAAAAACTTTGTTTCCCGTTAAAATCCATTGCTAGGAAATAACAATTTACTAATTAACAGGAATAGACAGTTTTACTATGTGTAAATTCTCTTTCAGACACATTTTCAATTATCTGTTTTATTACCACTTGTAGAATGTGAAAATGTAGCCAGCGGTGGTTGGCATTATGTTTTGTCTGGTTGATACCTGTATGGAGTGCACGCACGTAGTATCAATAATGATAGCTCACAAATTACATTCAACATGCACACTGTCTTGTGCAGGGTTGGCATGTTTAAAACAAAATGTTTAAAACAATATGTTCAAAATTGTTTAAAACAATACACACTGAATAAAACAAGTTTAAAACACAATGTTTAAAACATTCTGTTCTAAACATGTTTTTTTATATGTATTTTAAAACAAGTTTTATTTCTTGCGAAAACGAAAACTGCAGATTGACATTTTCATCACAAGCATCACTGTCTCATTGTAAGTCACCAATTGTGATAAATATCCAGACTAGGATGAGAAGTTTTGAAGTGAAACACATTCCTCACGTAAACATAAAATACCAGCACTGCTTGGGGTCAAACCCGTCATACCTTTTAGGGTCACAGTTCCACTAAGTTCATCTAACCTAATTAAAATTTGTTTTTGTTAGTTAAGTGCACGGAAAACAGTTACAAATTTGGCAGCCTTCTCTGTTCCTAGCCGGTTCCTTACAGTACTATTCACAAACCCGAATGTGGAGAAAAGACGTTCAATACCAGCTGACGAAGCCACTGCACTGTGTAACTGATGTGCCAGGTTCAGAGTTGCATGATGAGTACTTTTCTCCAAAGCCATCCACCATACTAGAGGTTTAATCTCTTTTAGTGTTACAGGACTGAATAAGTACTCCTTGAAAGGTGAACTTTTTGCCTTGTACTTAATAATATCCGGCATGGCATCTGGGTGGTATGTTAAAGCATACTCCATTGCAGAGTGAAGTTGCTCCTCACTCAATCTCTCCCCTCGAAAACGTGGGTCTATGAGGTTAGCTAGGAGATGGGCATCAGTCACAGCTAAGTTAAATCGCTTCATAAAGCAATTTAGTTCATTGGAGTAACAATCATTATCATTTTTGAAAAAATCCTGTAGATCAAGCCAAACTTCAACTGCTTCACCAATGGTGCAATCATCACGTTGCACCTTATCTAAAGAGACTGAAAGAGTTTTGAGTTTTTTAAGGTAGTCTTGTGCATTTTGTTTCAATCCAATATTACTCACTTTCGCACTTATGTTTGGTTCGATGGCACTTCGATTTTCAGAGCAGACTTTGGTAATGATGTGCCAATTGTTCAAATAAGACTCAATGCAAGCAGCTGAAGAATTCCAGCGAACATCCGTAGGGAGAGCGAGAGCTGTTCCACCAGCCAGTTTGTACTTAGCAGCTGCAAAGTGGGTGTTTCTGAAATACTTTGCTATTTGCTTAACATGTTCCATAATGCTGTCTACTTGCAAGTCATGTGCTAGTAAATTGAGGAGATGAGCTGAGCAACCGTATGTTATAACATCTCCTATGTCTTTTCTTGCCAGCTCCTCCCTCATTTTTGCCATGTTGGCAGCATTATCAGTAACGAAACTTCGAACTCGGCAGCCATACTGTTGACAGTTTTTAATTGATTTTTCTGCTATCTGTAACAGGTACTCATAAGTATGACTGTTATCTTCAGTGTCAATGGTTTCAGTTAGATAAGTGTATTGGTCCAGCACATCACTCATGGACACACACACAATTGGATTATTGTGCACATTGCTCCAACCATCCAGAGCCATGCACACAGATTTTCCGGATAGTTTTTTCTTCACCTCCATCCATTTCTCAGAGTAAATTTCATCTAGAAGTTCATTTGAAACTTGCCTTCGGTTAGGGGGTTTGTAGCCAGGGCGAAGAAGTTGAACCATTTTTACAAACTCAGGATGTTCGACATGCCTGAATGCTGAGTTTGTACCGAATATGAAGCGAGCTATTTGCAAATCTAGTTGTTTTTTAATGTTTACTGTGGTGCGTATGGTAAACCTATCCATCAAGGTAGTAGATCCATGTGGTACATGTGTAGAGGAAGAAGCCTGATATCCTTCAGTTGAATCCTCTTCACTACTTACTGTCGAGAAAGACACATTACTTTCTAAACTTGATAAAATAGAACTTTTGCAACCAAGTGTTGATGTTCTCTCTCTATCTGTAACAAACATAAAGTACCCCATTGTTGTAGTTTTCGCTTTTCGTACCCTATCAACAAGGGTAGAGAGTGGGAGCGGGAGTGGTTTACAGTGGGGGCAAATATTCAAATGTTGAATTGTCAGAATACTGTGAGGGGTTAGGGACAATGTTGATACCAATGTGCATAGCCATAAAAAATAACTTGCTACCTATCAACATAGCATAGTTTTTGTTCCATATCCAATCAGTTTTCTCATGGACCAACTTTTGTTTGTTTAAGTTGGCTAGTATGTGACATACATTATTTTTAAAGGTTGCTGTTATTTGGGATTGTAGCAATTTCTATTTGTATAATAAGGATTTATCACTTTACTGTCACTGGTATGGTTACTGTTATTTCGATTGTAACATGTCCTTGAACAAAACAAGCAGCTGTCAATATGTGCCTCTCCAGTTGGGATTAAATTTTTTTATTAATAAAAAGTGTCATTTTGTAAATTTTATGCTACACCTACTCAAAATTGCCAAGGCAACATTTACTTTATGTAGCCTACATTAAACAAAAGTTTAAAATACTTATTAGCATACATGATATCCTGTTCATTTACTATATGAAATTTTTGTGCTCTGACAAAACTCTCACATCTGTATCACTGATCACAGTCCGACACTGTGACACACAAGACTGAATGTAATGTGTATTTTTTAAAACAATTTTTTTAATAACTTGGCTATGGTAGTATGGTACATTAAAATGATTTTAAAAATTAATTTTCTCTCATAAAATTCCACTGCAACTCAACATGACCTCTATTTGGATTGTTTTTAATTAATATTATTATTAAACCTGGATAGTAGCTGGCTTCAGTAACTTTCATTGCTATGAAAACTTAAAAGTGTTAAGTGATAGTATGACCATAAACAGCAAAAAAAAAAGTAAAACTGTTTATGAGAAAATCAACACTTAATTTTCGTACTACACATAACCTATACAATTCTTACATATACAGTACACTCCCTATTTAACGCGGTTGTCGGGGGACATAACTTTTACCCGCGTTGTTCCATAACCGCGATGTTTCGATGTGACCAAGGTCAAAAGGCATAAAACACCGCCTGTGTTCTAATAGGTCGGCAAGCACGCACAGTATAGACGGCCCGCCTTTGTGCGGACTTTGCATCCGCAGTTTTCACTAAACGCGGGTGAAAAAATAAAAATAATAAATTGTAAATATAAATATTAAATGTTGAATTTTATTTTTTATTTTTCCGCATGCCGCGCACAGTTTGTCGCACGGCCTACGAGCGCGCCACACGCCGCCATACACACGTGCGGCACACAAGCTGCTGCCAGTCTCGTGGTGTCAGCCACAGTATCTGCTTCGTCTGAGTGTCCGTAACAAAGTAAGTGCAGTGTGTGCGGTTACACACGATTTTGTGGTCAAAGTCTTCTAAATAGAAAGGCCATAGTACTACTTCAAACCGAATATGAATCGCAAAGTACCGAGTTTGATTGACAAAATAAAAATTCTAGATTTACGTACTTACAAATAGCGTGTCTTTTGCAGAAGTATGCAGCAGATACGTGAAAAACTATTCTAGCATTCGTACAATATAAAATAAAGAATCGTCTATCGTGTAAAGTGGTTAAACTTTGTTATCCATGCTTATAGTAAATTATAAATGGTCACATGTGGGATACAAAAATTGCGCCAAAATAATTTTAGCGCAATCAGTGGCGCCGTATTAAAAAGTCTGTTAAACGTTGTCTTTACTTATTCCATCAAACGCTTTGTCGAGTTGCTGAGTGTGTGTGGCTCGGATCGGCAAGTGTTATATTCCCCAGCCTCTGGTTAAAGGTCGGGAGGCCGCTACACATAAACATATCCGGGGCTTGTTTACTACCTCACGGCAAAAGTGGTACAGTATGGTTCACGTAAGTATTGGACCACTGGGAATTCCTCGGCAAAGATTAAAATTACGCTAGCTGATTTACTTTATTATTTAATGTTAAAACATTATACCAAAGTAAAAAGATGAACGTGTATAATACAACGAATAATATTACGTCTGTAGGTTCAAGTTGTAACAAAACATTTATATGTCTCCGCTTAACACACGTGACCACGAGAAGTGTGCAGACGGAAATGAGTGAACTACTCAAGGTCACCAGACTTCCCCCCTTTCGGCTTAAGGGCAAGCTTCAAGGTCGCGGTTGTGAATCACGGTCACCAGCTGGGGTGGAGCTGAGAGCGAGAGATCGCAGACAGAGATAAGACCGTGGCAGCGAGTGAGCAGAAGGGTGGAAGGGGGGCGCCGGCGGGATCAGGTGTTCATCCGGTGTTGCCAGCTCTGTGTCCAACTGAGGAGAACAGCCGCGTGCCTAGCTAGGGGCGGACGGTTAGGCGAGGCACACCCACTCAGCAGAGCTTCAGCACTAGAAGCCCGGTGCCCGGGACAGCCGGAATCTTCATTAGGCATCATATAGAGCAGGATTTTTTTGGAGATGAATTCTGATAATACGACATTGATAACGTTTTTTTTAAATTATAATCCTACAACCAATGGTCAGTTAAACTGAAATCTATTGCATGTCACGTTCAAGGATGACATGCACTTACACGTCCCATAACATAAGCCCCGTCACTCTGGCGGGTTTTCCTACACACACATTTCATTTTATGAACAAACCTATTTTTTTAAATTAAAAATATTTTAACTTATCCACATAATGTATGCGAATATTACACTTGTGACCAAAGGTTTGAATTATGTTTATATATAAACATGATTATATATATATATATATATACAAACACACACACATATATATATATATACGAGTTATAGGGCAGGACTATTTTCATAACATTAAACAATTTGTCATTTATTAAAAAATTAAACAGTAGTCGAGATGCGTTTCTTGAAATATATTTATTTATTTCAAGACACAAATATTTCGTAAGAAATAAAATACGATGTACATACATACATATACTTGCTACACATTGGCAATGTAACGAAATGTAAAAAATGAGGACCTAATACAAGTATGTATTAAAACTTAGAGTTTATAAAAGAATTGCCAAGTGCAAGTACAATAGGTAAATCAAGTACTCCGTATCGTTCATGGATATGTGTTCTTAGCTTGCAAACTTGTAAACTGAAGTAATCTGTTAATTAGTAGTATAAAAATAATTTATTATAATTAAATATAGTATTCCTTACACAGAAAAAAAATGTTTTTGGACATTTTCACAAAATTCCTTTAGAAATCGGTTGCCAAGAAATATTTCGTAATATTACTAGAGAAAATATAGTAAATTTCTACAAAACATTGTTATGGTTATTTTTGAATTTATGATTTGCGTTTTTCTAAACAAAGCTGGATATTTACTGTCGCGCTTACGAATATTGCAATATAATATTATATTACGACTTTTTTGTACAAGGGTACATTTTTAACCCTTGGAAAATGTAATAATATTTAGAAATTGGACTTCATAATTGTTTATTGTGCTTTTGTGCGTGCACATTTAGTCGTGGAAAGTTATACAGGGAAATGTTTATAAATAACTGTAACTAATTCAGGTACTGGGACAACCCAAAGAATAAATGCCCGGGCAATAATACAATCCCACATTTGCAGCGATTTGCTTTCGTGCAAATGTACATATTTACAAATATCTGTAATTTTGTGTGCATGAATATTTCAGTTTGATTGAAAAAAAATTACAGAGTACTGTCTAAGCTTTCCAGTATAAGAATCAACAGTGTTTCAGTCATATATTGGCTGTAACGACGGTAAAGTTATGCTTGACGAGCTGTCAACAACTTTGCAGATGCAGCGTTCCTAACGAACTATATAATATGTGAACATGGAAATTTTTATAGTTGGTCTTTTATGATCTACAGGCCAGTGCGGACAAGACCTACAATAAATGCAGACTGACAAATACCAGATTAGACAAAACAAGGTTGGTTACCAAATCTGTTAAACCTCTTACCTGAAACAGGGACGGAAAAGTAAAAAGAGGCGAAAGAAGTATAGGAATGTATGTCCGGGCACAGACGCCGGCGCTGGTGACGGTGCCAGATCAATGACAGACCGACCTCTGACGTCACGGCGGCCATCTTGGACTCAAAAGTTCCTCAAAATGACTAAACATTCCTCAAAAATGACTCAAAATTTGTAAAAATTTCCCGTTTTTCAGGGAAAAAAATTCCCGTCTTGAGGGAAAATTTACCGTTTTTAGAACTTAAAAATACCAGCGGCTAGAAATATCCATATTGAGGCTTAAGCATCCATGTCTACAGCTTCCGATAAGCCTCTGACGTCATCATTGAATATGTCATCATGTAATAAGACGTCACCGTTGCAATTTCCGTTACGGCAGCCATCTTAAAAATCATTATTTATCATCCGGTTTTTAATGAAAAAAATTAAATTTTTTCATAAATAGCTTTTTTATTAATTTTTTAATTTTTTCATTAAAATAGGATAGTAAATAATGATTTTCAAGATGGCTGCCGTAACGGAAATTGCAACTGTAACGTCATATTACATGATGACATATTAAATTATGACGTCAGAGGCTTATCGGAAGCTGTAGACATGGATGCTTAAGCCTCAATATGGATATTTCTACCCGCTGGTATTTTTAAGATCTAAAAACGGTAAATTTTCCCTCGAGACGGGAATTTTTCCCTGGAAAATGGGACATTTTGAGTCATTTTGAGTCATTTCTGAGAAATTTTAAGGAATTTTTTAGTCCAAGATGGCCGCCGTGACTTCAGAGGTCGGTCGGTCACTGACCCGGCACCGACACCAGCGCCTGGCGCCTGTGCCCGGACATACATTCCTATACTACTGGCGAATCGAATCACAGCCAGTATTATCAGTCTGTATAGGCCTATAAATAGAGATAGGTAAATTTCGCGCATTCATTTTGTCGCAAGCTAGTATGAAAACATTTATACTGTTCCACTGAGTTCATTTTTGGGCGATAGTTATTAGCTACCCCTCTGCGATGCCCAACTAGGAGAAGAAAAAAAAGTAAATCAGGTAGTGCTGATCAACTAGGATAAGAAATCAGCCAAAGGAAAAGCAAACATGGGTTGAGCACATTTAAAACATTTAATTCTATCCTGATTCCAGATTAATTCACGAAATTTCCGAGTCCCTACATAGAAGTAACGTGAAATCAGTACGTGTGTACGAAGGTTCGTATTTACTTTGTCATTTTCTCAATTTTCTAGAAGTGGCCATCCAAACCTCATTAAAAATATATATATTTCCTTCTAGTTTCCCATTACCAAGCAAATAATGATAAATCAGCATTTATTAATACACACAGAGATTTTCAGTAGAGTAAAATTGTGCTTAATGCATGAAAAATAATTATATATATACATATATATATGTATGTGTGTGTTTGTATGTATCATTGAAATATAACTATACTTTGAAAACGAAGTTTTTTGCGAAACTGAGATCTCTCCAAGATAAAGAAGTTTGTTATAAGTTAGTAAGAACTACACATTAACGTATTTATATGTTTTTATCATTAATTTCAGTTAAGTGTAGGGCATTTTTAGCTGAAACCGATTTACGTTTTTAATATTCAATTGCTGCAAGAAAAAAAACCTCATAATAATAAAACATTAATGAAACCTGCCAGAATTTGTATAATTTTCATCCACATATAACTTCACAGCTAAAGTATTACATAATAATTAAAGTTGTTTGCGTTGATTTTTAAAAATTATTTTCAGGCAATTAATATCAGCTGAGAATGTGTCAAAATAATTACAAGAAATGTTTTATGTATTTTTGAAACATAAATACGGTTCCATACGTTTCAAAGCTGTAAATTTTACAAATATTTTTCTTTATTGATCAGTAAATTCAGCGATATGAGTTAATCTTTATGAAGGATCTTATCAGAGGATGTGGCTATGACAATGCTCAAAAGATTGGTATTGTGAAAAATGTGTCTAAATCAGGATTAACACAATATTAGATTAACTTTTCTTTAAAAAATGTATGTTCCCTCTGCCATAATGTTTAATGCTAATGATTGTACCTACAACTAATGGTAACCGTGTATTAATTATTACATTTACCGGTACTACAAATAGTTATTACGTAGAATGACCACTTCTTAAGTTGTTGCGAAATGTGAACCACAGTTAAAGAAAATACATTAGGTTTGAAAATCATGTTTTATATTTCATATTTTACAAAGAATTCAAAATAATAGTGACATTTACTCATTCAGTATAATATATCATACAAAATAGAAAAATGAGAAGAAAAACCATAGGCTATAACTGATAGTAGAAACACAGTTTATATCAGCATAGAGACCAAAAGACACGTATATTACTACTACATACAAAACAAATAAATAACTATAATCAAAATAAACAACTATAATCAGTTCTTCGGAATTCATTGTAAACAATATTTTAAAAGGTATGTCTCCACAGAATTAAAATATAAACTTCAGATAAAATTATAACCTTATAAAAACTCATGTACAGTTACTTCCAAAAAAAATTGTTTTCTTTCGTTTAACTTAATGTTTTCGATGTTAGAACAAATTTGAACACAACAGAACATTTTATGGCAATCGTCTAGAGTTTCAAAGAACAAAAATATCTTACTTCAATTATATTTACATTCATTTATCCCTTGCTTTTTCCGGGTCAGTTTTTGACGTCTTGATTGCTGTTTCTCTGCCAAGCTTCTTTCAGCTTCCAAAATGTAGCCTGGTTCTCTAATGGCTCTGTCTATGCTTTGATTTGGCACCACTATCTCAGGCAGAAAACACCTACGATAAAATCTAGTCAGTTTCGGCAACATTTCTGTTTCCCGCATGAGCTCATCTCTTTCTACTCTTTCTACTTGTAAATTCTGACGAACAACAGACATTACCATGAAGTAACAGTATTCGCGCTATGTATGTTTAAAGTCCCTTGCAGCTCATAAAAATAAAGGTGTGAACGTTTAATAATTAAACTTCCGTTTCATTGACACGTGGAAAAAACTTTCTTTTTCTTATTGCAGTTTCTTGGAGCCCTTGGTCAAGTCCGTCAGGGCTAGCACTGAAATATCCGTATTAGAGATCCAAAAATAAACCACACTTCTGTACAACTAATCCGGTTTGTGCTTGAAACCTCTGAATGGCAATATGCTCATTGCGACCACCGTACTCCATTGCCAGTGTCGAAAACGGGGGCATGTAAAGTAGGTAACTGTTTAACATGATTTGAACAGGACATAGATTCTTTCCGGCGACAAACAACGCCGAAATTACTGACTTTTAACCGCACACGTCTCATTTTGTGCCATAGCTCACAATCAGCTAGCATTTTTGTTCGTTTCACGATATTAGTTCTTTCTCCAAAAGTGACTTGCAGTGATTCGATGTAATCAACATTAATTACATAAGTTGTTTTGTCACAGAAATAATACTCCTAAATATACTAACTTGTGCACCTGTTAGATGTCAGACATGCAATTATAACATGACAATAATATACATTTTTAATACTATTCATTACTATTAAATAAAAATAAACGTTAATTATATAACGTTTTTCAGTCACATTATAGTAAATATAAGACGTGTGTATAATCACAATGGCAATCCATCGGTGAGTGGGCAAAGGCGTCACCGAAACTCAGAAATTCTAAATTATTACTACTTTTAACGTAAATTGATTTTTACATTAAATTAAAATTTTTAATAAAATGTTTGTTTTACATAGACGTATAAAATAATTTATTCATGGTAAAATTTAAAAAATGAATAACATAAAGCATATTTTACAGAAATATTTCGGGATTGTTTTCTCAGTTTCTGTTTTATAATCTATTGTCGCTGAAAATAAGTGCCAGCTCGTAAAATTGACAGTAAAGATTACAAAAAAATTATAGACAAAATTGCATCCTAATAAAAATTGTATTTATAGCTAGTAGTATATAATAGGGGCGCCGAGCGCACGGGTTCTGGGTGTGGATTGTGATTGTCTGTCCGCCATATTGGATTGTGACGTCACGGCGGCCATCTTGGATGAGTGTAACGGGACATAGCGTAACGGGACAAGTTTGACCTTGACCCCGGCGGCCATTTTGGATCCGCCATCTTGGATCCGCCATTTTGGATGACGTCATTGTGTTCTCGAAAATTCCGGCATTGTGTTTTCCGCCATATTGGATGATGACGTCACCGTTGCATTTTCCGTTACGGCCGCCATCTTTAACTTTTTTATTTATTATCCGATTTTAATGAAATTTTTTTTAAAATTTATAAAAAAAATTCAATTAATAAAAAATATTTAAAAATCATACATTAACGACACGGAGCTCGGAGTCCTCAGTTCGAACCCGACGAACGCAAAAAAAATAAAAGGCGACCGATCCTTCCTCCGTGGTGACTTTTGGCAGACTAACTCCCACCACTTTTCTTAAAGCATATATATCGTCACCTAGTATGACGTCATGTCCGCCATCTTGTCTTCGTTGCTGGAGACCACCATCTTGTTTTCGTCGGCGAGAGTGCGCTGATGCCATGTTAGTTTAGTTCTTATCCGCTAGAGTGCAGTAATCATTTATTATTACTGAGGTTCCCGCCATCTTGAAATTTGGCCGCCATCTTGGAAATCCGTAATTATTTAGCTAGGAATTCGGGAAAAGTTCCAAAATTCATTAAATAAATCACTCATTAACTGACATATTGATTCGACGGATTCCCGTCTTTGGTTCGATACCCGATCGATGCAATAATGTTTAATTTTATGTAAAAAAAATAATTGCCATAAACCATGTTCAAAATTCATTAAATAAATTGACAATAAATATACTGATTGAATAGATCGAATAAGGTCCTTGGTTCGATCCCTGACCGATACCAAAAAACAACTTTAATTTTAAAAAAGTATCACTAAAGTGTAAGGTTTGAGAAAATAAAAACTCCACAAGTTCTTTTAAAAAAACTTTTATTACATACATACTACACTACTACAAGTACAAAAAAAATACACAGACAAATTACTAAAGCCTTGGTTAAGATTTATTTCCGCATTTAATCTTGTGCTGTTCAAGACACTGTATAGCTGTGAGTCCTGATTTTCGAGGTTGATTAGCAAAATACTTAAAGCACATCTTACACATATAAATCTTATGTTGATGTTTTGTAACCTGGGGTCTCACAAGTCGGGAGAAGTTTTTGATGTAGCAGTAATATATGCAGGCTCCTACTAACATTGTGTGTGCCATTTCTGCATTAGCTGCGAGTTTGTACAGGCAGAGACACGTTCAAACTTGTCACATGGCTGCATGTCGTATATTGCACTAAGCTTGCGCAGGGAAGGACAGCCGTAGTCGGTCTGTATATCTACGATTTCAGCTGCTCCGTCGTCACACAACTTGCTCAGCCATTTCTTCTGTTCGGGTCCGGCTACGTAGATTATTTCGTTTTGAACTAGTAAATCTCCAATAGTGTTTTTCACTTGGTGGTACGGAATTTTTCCTTCGTCCCACTCTAGTCCGTGATAATATTTACATAGCCATTCGTTCGACCGTTTGCTTTTTTCGTCTAGTAGTTTCCAAGGATACGGAGGTCGGAAGCTGCGGGTTCGAGTCTTGTCTCCAGAGGTGACGCTAATTTCCTTGAGCACGAATCCATTTTGACTCTGGAAACCTTGCAGGTTGCAGTACATCTTGTCGCTAGCAATGCTCGGTCGTAACTAAATTATTATCGAAAACGAAACAGTATTTATGTCAGGATTTTCACAAGTTTGTCTCGACAATTGTACGATGCAAGCCGATCGTGAAGTATCAGACAAAAAGCATAGGTGTTTGGTGGAATATTTCCGCTAGTCGTTATCTCAATCCTACAGTCGATGATGTTTGAATTTATTCGATCATCCTGTTTGGAAACGTCAAACACCATTAACGGTGCCTTGTTCTTGAAACTGTCGGGACTCAGTATCGGTGACTGTCTCCGTCCATAGTAAGCTTGCTGAAACTTGGCATACATTTGATATGCTAGAAGGAATCTTCCACTTTCAAAGTCCATGTTCATGTCAACGTACGGATAACTTTCGCTGTTTAAAAATATTTTTACATTGCGTATTTGACAGTTATCGAATACGGAGCGACTTACTCCTGCATTGAGCTGTCTTCCGGTCTGAAGCCCGACGATGATGTATCTTGGTTTTTCCGTAGCGAAGCTGGACTTTACTATCCAATTGATACGCTGACTATGAGGCAAGCCAGGATAAGTTTCCAGGCTCCAGGATCGGAATGGCACATCGAAATTCTTGCCATTTTCTATGTTCTTCAACATCTTGACTCGTTCAACGGTGCGCACTTGGATGTGGGGCAGCATCCACTCGATAGACTGTAGTGTTAGCGAGACATCTTGAGGGTTTTCTGCAGCGGCGACAATTGCATTAATGTGCGTGTTGGCTAGAAGCAGTACGAGCTCTTGTTTCGAATTAATGATTATATGCTTGTAGTCCTCAGCGAATCCAAGAAGCATGGACAGAGGAACACAAACTTCGAACTTCCCTTCGGCATAAACCGGAAGCTTATATTCATCCTCGAGAGCCCAACCGGCCATCTTTGCAGCAGACAGTTCATTTGGCGTGAGCGAAAGGTAATTTTTCATAGCAGATGTTATGCCTACATCTCTCGTCTGGTCTACCTCGACGCCATTGAGTACATAAGTAATGCGCTCGATTAGGTGTAGAATACCATTGCAGGATATTGACGTCGTTGTCGGATGCGTACCATCCGCTTTTGTAAGCGTGCCTCTTATACGTAGAAATGACTGCGAAGGTAAAGTACAAATATCTTGGTGCTGTACTGCAATGCGTACTTCCGATGGTAGTGCGTACGGTCCGAGCAGGAAAGGCTGGTACTCGTGCAATTCCATTTTCGTAATGCTGTCATCAAAAATGACCGGATCTTCCACGTTGAGGATTTCGTCTTCCATATTTATTGGGCACTTGTCCAATACTGAGAAGATACTTTATGTTGTCAGGTGTTAATGCACCGATGTCTGGTAGAGAACTGTTCTTGTTCACGGCAATACGATTTCTTTTATAATTGTTCGGTGTTACGAACTTTATGCCCATCGCTTCAAGTGCAGACGTAATGTAATTTCTTCGTCTTGAAAATTCACCAATCGTCCTCGCTGGTCAACGATTCGGACGACGACTTCGTGTGCGCACTTCACGACGACTGGAACGTAAATGATACTTTGCGGTACTTCGACCAGTTTATATCCTGGCGGGACCATCGGCGAAAACTCGTGCAGCATGTTGCTTAGTCTTCCGTTGAGATACGTTCCACTTGCCAAATTACAGTTTATTCTTATGACATTCACAGGCAAAATGTTTACTGCGCGCGTAGATTCGTACGTTCTTCCCGTATCATAAACCTTTGATTCGAATCCGAGCATGGTACCTATGGTGCCAGGTTTCGTAAAGTCGACATTTTCACTGCATGTTAGAATGCTTTTTTGAGTGTTTGGATTTCCACGCAGTTGAAAGTCTACATCCTGTGGTAACATATCCCTGATGTAATTTGCAATGTCGGCAATTTCGTAAGAGCCAACAGGTAACCGTATTTCATGAGCGGTCCCATCACTTTTCAGGAAGCAAATCTTGCAATTTTCTTCGTCAATGTTCGGTATGGCATTATACGTTTGAAAATCTACGAGTCCGATACACCATTCTCCGTCTAAATCCAGAGGCGGGAAATGAACCGCCCGCAGCTCAGATGCGTGACCTGTCAGGGTAAGTGTTATCGACATGACTAATAAATTAACATCACTGTACAACCTTTAAGTAGCAATTTTTATTTGTCAGCTAATTTTTGTTTGTTAAAAAGCGAAGACACAAGTGTCCGCAGTTTGTTTGATTAGGCTTCTGTTCCGTTTCGTAATTGTAAAACAACGTAGTGGACCGGCCCAGGTACCGCCTAAGTTCGGGCGGAGGGCGTAAATTTCCAAAACTGTCGTAGTAAGTAGCTTTTTTTCCAGACTTTATGTACGCCACCCAGTGCGTGCCGCGACCCGCCGACGTGTCTAAATTAATTATGGCGCACTCACGTGTCTTTGGCTTGCTGGGCAAAGTGTCTCGCATAAACACGCCGCGGAAATTTGGTATTTTCAGTTTGCGTGCGTACTTTATTAAATCTACGTTGGTGAGCGGTCGTTTCGGTAGGGAACTTAGGATTTTCTCTTTACACGTTTCTTTCTCATGCCTCGTCCTGTCTTGTGAGGATGCAAGTACAGTCCTGCGCCGTTTTTTTTACCGATGGCAATGGCTTCCATGCTGGCATTGTGTCGCTGTGCTTCTTTTAACTGCTTGCGCTCATTCTTCGAAGTGTTGACTGCCCGCACTATACCGCTCGTTGCACCGATAAGGCCTCCGAGAGCACCCAATGCAGGCAAAAGCAAAGGAAGAAATCCTCCTATAATCTTCTTGTCGAGAGTCTGTAGTTTTTGCTTGGCTTTTTGCACGCCTGCACCGATCTTGCGCTTCTTGGTCTTGCGTGAGTTAGTCTTTGACTTGATGTAGCTGGTTCGACGAGCACCCAGTCCTAATTTCGTCTTTGCCTTCATGATCTTAGATACGCCCCACGCTGCGATTTTCTCTCCTAGTCCCGCGTTCGACGATTTACTTATATCTTCGGCTTCCTGTGCCAATATCTCGTCGGCCCGGTGCCTGGATTCCAGATCCTTGCTTAATGAATATGCGATATCGTGCTGCTTGCACTTTTCGTCGAGAGAATTAATGCCCACGTCACCACGAGCTAACCTTTTCGCTAGTTTCGTGCCGGGGCCGCAAAATCTGTAGCCGGGAATGTGTAGCTCGAATGGTAGATTGTTTATCAGAGAGTTCACGAGTCCTGCGCCGATGTGTTTTTTGTTCTTACCTCTTCGAGTCATTACGCACAACTGACCAGAAAGTATAAATACGCTTCTTTTATACATTTACCTTAGTACAATACAGGTCGTCAAGCAAGACGTGTGTTTGCCCGTGCGCATTACGCAAGACGATGTATTTAGTGCGCGTGAATCACGACATGGCTTACTGTTGCCTTCTGCCGTACGTTGCATAATGGCGGGTCCGTCCAACTGCGGTAAAACGTGTGTTTTACTGAGTTTACTGGAGGAGCCAAACGGTCTTCGGTTCGAGAACGTTTACTTGTATTCCAAGTCGTTGCAACAGCCAAAGTACCAGCGCCTAGCAACTGTTCTACGATCTGTGGATGGTCTGGAGTATTTTCCGTTTAGCGATAATACCGATGTTGTACCTCCAAGCGAAGCAAAAGCCAATTCCGTGTTTGTTTTCGACGATGTGATGTGCGAGAAACAAGGCATAATACAAGAGTACTTTTCCATGGGCAGACACGCCAAGGTAGACTGCGTTTACCTGTGTCAGACGTACAGTCGTATTCCAAAACATCTCCTACGAGACAACGCAAATGTCATAGTTTTGTTTCGCATGGACGAACTTAATTTACGCCACGCTTATGATGATCACGTAAACACCGACATGACATTCCAGGAATTCAAAGACATGTGCTCCTTGTGTTGGAAAGAAGAACACGGATTCCTAGTTATAGTCAAAGACTGGCCTCTATATAAGGGCAGGTACAGACGAGGTTTCGATCAGTTTATCACCAAACATGAGTCATAGCATTTCGAAATTCGGTCGTAGCAGTCGAGACTTACGTACTGCTCTCAAGTCTCATGACGACGTTATCCGCAAATACATTTCGCTACTGGCTCAAAAAATAGACGGGGTGAAAAAGGAATTACTTGAGTACCTCGTAGCCATAGACCAGCGCGTGGAAGCTTCGGATTCTCGCATTCGCGACATGATCGAAGTTTCGAATGCACAAAGACGGGACGATCTGAGGACTTTTCAAAGTAGTCTGAAAGCATCACTATCTCAATCGACAACAAATTCAGATTTGGCCAAACACAAGAAAGAAGTTTCTGCGAACGAATAGAAAAGTATAAAAGGAGGTCTTGCAATAAGTTTTCAGCCAGTACAATGTCGGACCTGGCCAGTGACCTTCATCGAGCTATACAGTCTGTTCGCGAAAAATATTTACTTGCTAGACGAACCAGACTTGCACGTGAGATGGAAAATGAGGAGATATTTAAACCAATCACTAGTCGCCTCGACGAACTTAAAAACAAGGAAGAACCAGCCTTCATTGTGAAGACAGAAGTTGAAGATGAAATGTCGACTGTAAAGAAGAGAAAGTATGAACCAGATCGAAAAGAAGAGGACTTAACAAGTACAGAGTCCATGCACAAGAAAAAAATACCGAAAAAGGGACATCAAGTTAATGCAATGGTCCGACCATACCTGATATCGTTTACGAGCCGGAATAATGACACGACCTACGGAGTGTACAGAAAACATAATAAATGGTTCCTCGGTGCTAAAGAAATAGACTTTCTACCAGGAAATATCGTGCGCGTAGCAGAGTTCAAAACGCGCGGAACTCCGGGTCTGTACGAATTGCTGTTTCGCAGGGAGCCTAAAGGATATTCTCACAACGACTTACAAGAGTACAAAAAACTGCTAGAGCTAACCAATGCACATTTTCGCGATAACGATCCAGATAGTGGTGTATATAAAGACGTAGATCATGAAAAAATCGACATTCTCGCTAATCTCTTCAGTGAACTAACAATACATGGCCAAGGTTTAAAAAAGCTAGAAAGTGGTCAGACATTTGACTATGTATATTGGGACGACCCTAATGAATTAGTTGATCGCCTTAGAATTCTACATGCATCGCTTAGTGTAGGAAACTATTCGCACATCAACGAAATAGTCTCCATACTTGAAGAACTGAAGGAAGCCGGCTACATACAATGAGTCGAACCGGAATCGCTCGCGAACTTCATGCTCCTGCTAGACGGAAATACCTTCGTCGCAAAGTCATAGTTCGTGGAATTGATGATTTATTCCAGGCGGACCTTGTTGAGATGATACCATATTCCCGATTGAATAAAGGTTTCAAGTACATGTTGACAGTCATCGATGTTTATAGCAAGTTCGCTTGGGCTAGACCTGTCAAATCAAAGACTGCAACTGACGTAGCCAAGGCCATGAACATTATTTTGCATGATGGACGTGTACCGTCGCACCTGCAAACGGACCTCGGGAAAGAATTCTACAATGCGACCTTCAAGGCTTTGATGAAGAAGTATGGCATCAAACACTACTCTACATTTAGTAACGTCAAAGCCTCCGTTGTCGAAAGGTTTAACAGAACTTTGCGTTCCAAGATGTGGCGGCAGTTCACGGCTAACGGAAATTACAAGTGGCTTGACATCTTGCCGAAACTAATAAGCGAGTATAATTCCACTGTGCATTCTACCACGAAAATGAAGCCAAAGGACGTAAAGGATAATCGCCTGCTTCAAACAGTTTTTCCCAACACGAAGAAGAAAGATCCACGAAAGCGTAAAGCTAACGTCGGTGACATTGTGCGAATCTCCAAGCAGAAAGGTATCTTCGAGAAAGGTTTCACTGCAAACTGGAGTCCCGAACTTTTCCGTGTGACACATGTTCGTGAATCAGAGCCTAGGACCTACTACCTCGAAGATTTGGACCACAAACCTATCCATGGCGGCTTCTATGCCGAAGAGATTCAGCCTACGTTGTATCCCGATACGTACTTGGTGGAGAAGATTATAAAACGAAGAAATGGACTGTCCTACGTCAAGTGGTGGGGCTTTCCACCTCGCTTCAATTCGTGGGTGGCAGATGCAGACGTCGAGAAATCCGCAAGGCTTTAGTAATTTGTCTGTGTATTTTTTTTGTACTTGTAGTAGTGTAGTATGTATGTAATAAAAGTTTTTTTAAAAGAACTTGTGGAGTTTTTATTTTCTCAAACCTTACACTTTAGTGATACTTTTTTAAAATTAAAGTTGTTTTTTGGTATCGGTCAGGGATCGAACCAAGGACCTTATTCGATCTATTCAATCAGTATATTTATTGTCAATTTATTTAATGAATTTTGAACATGGTTTATGGCAATTATTTTTTTTACATAAAATTAAACATTATTGCATCGATCGGGTATCGAACCAAAGACGGGAATCCGTCGAATCAATATGTCAGTTAATGAGTGATTTATTTAATGAATTTTGGAACTTTTCCCGAATTCCTAGCTAAATAATTACGGATTTCCAAGATGGCGGCCAAATTTCAAGATGGCGGGAACCTCAGTAATAATAAATGATTACTGCACTCTAGCGGATAAGAACTAAACTAACATGGCGTCAGCGCACTCTCGCCGACGAAAACAAGATGGTGGTCTCCAGCAACGAAGACAAGATGGCGGACATGACGTCATACTAGGTGACGATATATATGCTTTAAGAAAAGTGGTGGGAGTTAGTCTGCCAAAAGTCACCACGGAGGAAGGATCGGTCGCCATTTTTATTTTTTTTTGCGTTCGTCGGGTTCGAACTGAGGACTCCGAGCTCCGTGTCGTTAATGTATGATTTTTAAATATTTTTTATTAATTGAATTTTTTTTATAAATTTTAAAAAAAATTTCATTAAAATCGGATAATAAATAAAAAAGTTAAAGATGGCGGCCGTAACGGAAAATGCAACGGTGACGTCATCATCCAATATGGCGGAAAACACAATGCCGGAATTTTCGAGAACACAATGACGTCATCCAAAATGGCGGATCCAAGATGGCGGATCCAAAATGGCCGCCGGGGTCAAGGTCAAACTTGTCCCGTTCCGCTATGTCCCGTTACACTCATCCAAGATGGCCGCCGTGACGTCACAATCCAATATGGCGGACAGACAATCACAATCCACACCCAGAACCCGTGCGCTCGGCGCCCCTATTATATACTACTATAGCTGCATATAAAAATCAAAATTGCCCCGCATGCATCCGCAATTTTACGGCTAACATTGTCACTAGAAAAATAATGTGTAATGTATCATTAATACATTTTCAAACTATAGGCTTATTTTTACGCATAAAATGAAACGTTAAATTCGTTTGAAATGGTTTTAGAGCAAATATATTTAACAACTCTTACAAATGTTAAAAATTAATTTCCAGTATTCTGTTTTCAATAATATTTTAAAAGTTTTACAGTATGTCAAATATAAATGTCTCATATCCGTGTATATATAATATATATATAACACATGTACATACTTTTTATTTTTAGCAGTAGGCCTACGTGCCAGAATCATTTTCTTTTTTTGCGGATTTCTTTCGCTTTGATAATTGTGGCCGTTTCTTGAGACATTTTGTGCTGCCGATAATCGCACACTGCGTACCAAGACTTGATAAATTTCATTGAATAAGTCACACGTAGTCGAGCGTCACACTAATACTAAAAAAGAGAGAATGAGTGACCTCGGTGAGACGCTGGCGCCAAACACCTTTCCCCATCCCTTCCCCTCATGCAAGGTAGCCGAGGGCGCAACTAACCACGGGCCTCAACGCCATAAAAAAAATTTATTACAAAAAGTTCTAATTGACAGAATGTGAGTGTCGCTATATTTTTTTATCTACTCAGGTCTACCAATAATATCAAAGTTTGAAGCAAACCTTCATAATGTAATAGTTTGTGCGTCTTCAGAAACATTTGCATTTTCAGGAGAAGCCTAAACCTAAAGATAGCAAAAGCTATTCTATGTTATTTTTTAAACTCGTTATTAAAATAAAAATTGATCAAGTATGTGTAGATATTCAGATAGGAATTTGAGATCTGTGTCACAATAAATGTGAAGTTAAAAATTTTAATAAACATTTGGTTTAGACAGGATTGTTTCGATGAAGCGCCGGTGTGCATAACAGTGTGACATAAAATCCTCCTAAATTATATACGAAAAAACGACCACAGAAAAAGCTATTTAAAATAATGAACAAATTTAATTTGTGAAGACGAACTGCGCGAGAACAATTTATACTGTTTTTAATACATGACCATCATGCTATCAGTTTTTGTTTTTATTTTCTGTCCTGTAAAGAGTTAAACACTAACCAGTGAAGTTGTAAATGCAGAACTGTCAGAAATGTCAGTACCTCGCGCGCAAGGCGTGACAGATGACTAGCCCGTGTTCGTCTCCCTGGCTCACAGTCGCGAGGGGTGGGTGACCTTCCAGGAAGGAGCTGGCAACACGGCAGCCTGTCTCCGCCACCTAGCGCGTCATCCTCTTCCCCCCTGGCACCCCTCGTCCACAACCACGTGCTGGGCCTCGCGGCCTCAATGTTTCCATTACAAATAATCATCCTGTGACTATGTTTTTAAAGATAGAGTATCAGTCCCGCTGACTTTTTTAAAGAATTCAACTCAGTCAAGGTTCCAGTACAGCCGTTTAAGCGATTAAATGAATAGCCTGAAAAATATGATACTTTGAATATTATATCACATAATATCACCATCTTGAAATAAAAAATTAAAACTTTTAAAGATATAGCGCTGTTAAGGTCTTCAAAATCTACAACATAGCTTTTGTTTGACGCCGTTTTCACAAAAATTGTAGAAATCGCGCGGGAATTTGTTTTGCATGTAAATGCCTATACCGCGGCCGGAGTGAATTTGGTTGAAGCCCGGCCTTAATCGCCCCTCTCATCACTGGCGCTTATATTCCACTCCTCCCGTCTACCGCTCTACCCGGGTGTCTTGGTCGCATATTCTCGGCTCGCCTCTCCCCTCCAAGCGCTTGCCGTCAACCAAACCTATCCAAAATCAATCCCCAGCCGAGTCACGCTGGATAATGTCGCTGGACGGTAGGCTTTATCGGGTCCCCTGTCCGATGCTTTATTTGTGGGTTAAAAAAAATGTTAAGAACTAATGTTTCAGAAAATAACACTGGTCTGGATTGGATCATAATTTGAAATCACTACAAGATAGAGGAATAATGTACGGAGATATCTTGTTTAGAATTTCACTGCGGACATTTTCTACGCCTAGGCTTTTTTCTGCCCGATGCTTAGTTTGTGAGTTACAACGCAAAATTATCCTAATCGGCTGTCAATCATTTATTCCATTATTATTACAGTAGAAACTCGTTAATCCGTGACGCGCTAATTCGGGAATCGGATAATCCGGGACGATTTAAAAGTGCAGAAAAAAAAGAGAAGTAAAAATTGTCAGCGCTTAAAATTAACGTCACGCGGGCCGGCGGCCGGCAAACACTGCAAGCCTTCGCATGGGCCGCCAAACTCTGCAACGCTGTTTGTACCGACCCTTTGTGTCGTCCCCCTTTCAGCTGTCACATTTGTCACTCTTTAAACTTGAGGGGGATGTCTTGACTTCTGCTTCCCGTCTCCCTTTGTTTGTTTCCACCCGCCAACGCACGGCAGGCGCCTGGCGAGTGACGTGTCTGGCTGGCATTCGGCTGGACGAAGTGGGAAGATTGAGAGGGGGGGGGGGGGGGGCTACCCAAAATTTATGTGTGCAAGTTCAGCACGATCTTATCTTTCTCTCTTCGGCTGTTGTAAATGACCGTGAACTAATGGCTAGGCAGTGCCGTATTTTTTTTAAGCCGAGACTAATTCGAAGACGGTCTTTACCGTGAACGGATTATCCGGGTTTATTACTTTTTTTTTTTACAGGATTTTAATTAGCCGGGCATCGGCGGGTCCCAATTAACACGAATAATGGAGAGTTTACTATTTATATCCATCTGCTGCCATGGCGCAGTAAGCCTCGGTAGATGTTACGTCACATGACCTTGGCCTTAACCCAGCTGCACGCCGGTATCTGAGAAGCTTGACAAGACCTTCCGGGCTTTAATCGCTAGTCCGTGAAATTCGGTAATCCGTGATTATCTCGGTCCCGACCATCACGAATTAACGAGGTTCTACTGTGTTATTATTATTATTATTAATTTCTGATTGGGGGACATGGTTTGACCCGCGATATACCCGATTCCGCGATCTATCGGGGCGCGGTATACCGGGAGTTTACTGTACTATAATTAAAAAACTTTCTTACCGAGCTGAGCCTGAGATGGTCCAGGTTGATGGAAGCATGAAAGAGAGTTTGTGGGGGACTGCTCGTCAGTACTACTGGTACTGGTAGACAAAATACAAAGGTCCATTTCTTCTTCTTCTTCTTGTCTCATTAAGTTGGTGTTATTTTCCAGGGCACTGTTTCTGTGGGTAGGTCTACATTTTGTTTCAATATGTTTCATTCTAGCAACTAGTCCAACCATGTCTTCTTTACACAACTTACATTTTGCCCTCATAGTTTTACCAGTACTTCTTGTTTCAATAAAATGTTGCCATATTGGATCCTTTCTTCTACCAGTTGAACTCATTATTACACTATGTCATGTACTACTTCTTTTATTTTTACACTTTTTGACACTATGAGATAATAAAATGTATCACTCACTACTAGTTAAGTCATGCACTAACTGGCACATAAACAAATACAAACAAACCAGACATCTCAACTGTCAACAATATGGACAAAAAAATTCCCTGCATTACAGTTACAACATTCCCCTCTCAATTAGGGTTGCTACAGTTAGGGAAAACCGGGCAAAGTCAGGGAATTCCATATTCAAAAATGTGTAGCAATATACCTTACACCTGATGGGACTTCTGCTGAAACAATATGTGCAAAACATATTGTGGTGGTTTTGTTTAAAATTAATATTAAAAACAAAAAAGTTTAAACATAAAAAACTCTTTAAAACATGACAAACTGTTTAAAACAAAAAAAAACATTTTAAAACAATAAAATCATGTTTTTTTGATTTTTAAAAAAAAAACTTTTTTTCCCAACCCTGGTCTTGTGCAAAGTAAACTAAATTTTACAGCCATCACTCTTTCGTGTGTACTATGACGATAGTTATCGTTCTGGTTTTGGGTCATGGTTTTGGTTTATGTTGTCATTTTATTTTAAGTTGATACAAAATAATATTTTTGTTTCATAATTTTTATTTACCTACTTGTTACATGTGGTCAACTAAATTTGAAACTAAAAAAAAAATTATAATATTTGTTTGATGTGTAAATTCTCTTTCAAAAACATTTGGAATACTTTTTTTAAAAGTTTTTATTTAACTTTATAATACAAGTAAGTATTAATTTATTTAATAATATATTCAAACTTTTTGTGGTTTTTATTTGATATATTGGGGAATAGCTTGAATAGTTGTTATATTAATAGGCTAGTATAAATGTAAAGCTAAAGTATTTGTTGAAGAAGAAATGCATACAGTAAGTATTAGTTGAGTTTTAGTTTTCCTTCAGTTTACCCTTTTTCTAAAAGCTACACTTTTTTTAACCCTTGAAAAGTGTAAATAACTGGTTTTGCTTTAAATAACATAGAGTGCAAATTGTTTTTACCATGGTAATTGTTTTACCAAGGTGGTATTTGTCTATTAAGTTAAAGCTAAAAACTGGTTTATTGCAAATAATAAAGAAAATATTTAAGATTCAACTCTGAGTATGAACATAATGTTTAGTTACCTAAATTTCTACAACCACTGCAGTACTTATTGCTGTCATAAAATGAATTCATTGAATAATTGGTGGTAGCAATAGATCACAATAAAGCTTGGGAAATAATTTTTTTTAATGAAACATTTATCTCTTATGAGGAAATAAATAGTTTGAGCTGTATGGGTATGTGATTTTTAAAATAAAAATTTATTATATAAGATTCTTTTATTATAATTTATGCAACTTAAAATTGTCAAAGGTAGGACATTCCTATAGACTTACCTCGACGAATATGTGAACCTGAAGTACTTTTACCTGAATTATATCTGTGTGAAGTAGTGTGCTGTGACCTTGCATGCTGATGCGCTGCTGAATGGCCGCAGGTAGAGGAGTTGAAGCGACAGCATGCAGAGGAAGTGCAGGAGCTGCAGGGGAAAATAGCTGCCACCCAGCAGCGCAACCTGCACCTCACTAAGAAGTTGAGTGACTGTCGCAACGAGCTTAGAGAAAACAAGTACATCATCAACCTCCTCACAGAAAAACTCTACGCAAATGGGATACAGCTCGAGGAAGTGCTCGGAAAGGAACAGCAGGTTTGTGGCTAAACCTTCGCTGTGATAGTGAAGATTGCTGAAAGTAGTGTTTTCCATAGTATTAGGATAACTCTGTTTCCAATCGTAATCGTTCTGCCCTTATCCCTCTTGAATACAGCAGGCTCTCGCCCTTCCCTATGGTTATATATTGTTACCTCTTTAGAGGACCACGCACACTTGCGACTCTTGAGTCCAGAACGCTCATAATTCAGTGAATTGAGATTTAGTTTTACTAAGCACTCACACTCTTTCCTCACATGCTTGCTCATGGAGCCTTTGTTATTGCAACTACGGTTTCTGACTCACTACCAATGTGGCAGAAGTAATTTTTCACTTTTGAAAATTCCCTTTGCACTGCACACACACTCACATACATTACAAACACTTAACTATAACTCAGTTTTAAAAATTGTGAATGTTTCAGCATTGTTTTTTAAATCACTTTCATGGAATCAATTCCATTATTCTGAAATGACAAATATCTAAACTAGAGATCTGCCAGTCCTAGCTCTCAGTTCCAATGCCAGTTCTCAGCTATTTAACCAGCTGGCACAGAGAACCATTGATATAATCTCATTACCACAGAAATCTTTAGTCAAATCTTTTCTAGTGAAAATACAGTGACTTTTTGCAAAATACTGTTGTCGACACTTACACGTCTTTATAAGTTACATTCAAACTTGTAACTTCTATCGACACCATTTTGAAAGTAATGGTTAGTAAATCTTTGAAAATGGCCAGCAACACACACTCATGTTGCCCACGCTAGACTGCTGAAATAAAAAGATAAAAAGATAACGCAGGCAGGAAGAAGACAGAAATAATTGTTTTAAATTAAAATAGACCTGTGAAAAAGATAAACATTGCTCAATATAATTTTAAAACTTATCTAAAATAAACTACCAAGATTAAGATATGACTACTACTCATGAACTGCAGATATTTTTACAGGGTGTATACAGGTCATATAAGTCTTTAAAAAATAAAAAAAACTGGACTGATTTCGAAAGTCACAAAACAGTCTAGAATTAAGAAGTAATGGTGTTGAAAGTCATAGATTTCCTTTTGCTAACTGCATTTTATTTTTTTTTATACCTCATTTCAGTTTATTGTTAAACATTTTTCTTTGTATTCTTTAAATATATAGTACTAAACAAATTTGCTATCCGTGTCTGTCTTTATGTTAGTTTGCTTGTTCTAAACTAAACAATGGGTTATTTAGAGAATTTCTTCCAAAAGGTTTGTGTGTGTAATAAATTTATATTAAATTTAAAGCTGGCAAAATCTCAATGTTATGTAGGTAAGGTAATCAAGTTGAAAAAGTTGCTTTTAGGGTGGCATTTCATGGCCTCCGCTGACTTATACTTGACTGATACAACAAATTAATATTTTACAGAAATGAAGGTCTAAAAGAGGCTTACAAAAAGGGCCGGGACAGCATATGTCTATCTTGTAAGAATGACTCGCAGTAACCATTTTTATCTTTCAAAATTTGTTAGTAAAATAATGTGTTATTTGTAGACCTGTTTGAATATAAGCTTTTTAGTTTGAACTGAATACAAATATCAAATTATTCTCAAATATGAATACTGAATTTAAATAGTAAGAATTAGAATTAGAACCTCACTAAATACTTTTTTTTCACATTTAACAAATACATAGGGAAAGTATAAATGTGAGATAGTAGTGGCTTCTGGAGAATTAGACTAGTAATACTAATGTGAAAAGTTAATTTGGTGAAATCAACTACAATAATTATACATGATATACCGTATTTACTCGCATAATGCCCGCAGTAATTTGGCTATATTTTTACAAAAAAAAATGGGTTGCGTACATTATGATGTGAAGTCCGAAAAAAAAATTTTCCTAAAAATTTTACATGTTTTGTGTAGAGTAAAAAAATTGTTCCCTCATAATTAGTTTACTAGTACCCTGATTTTACGTATGCTCACGGTTCTGCGGATTGCATTAGTAAAATCGCTGCTTCATATAATTGGCACCCTTCCCTCGGCCCATTTGAAAAATATTAACGGCGGCACACTACTTCGCAGAGCGCTGGTGACTGGCGACCCTCCGCAGCGGACGTGAGAAATGTGACAGGTGTCGAGATAATTGGGTGCTGGCAATTAGTGGAAGACGCCACTCATTTTTTTTTCTTCTCTCACTCGCGTGTGCGCTCTTACGTTCAGAAGCCGCAGCCAGCGTACACAAAATAAACACTTTGCGTGAAAAGATATTTTTTTAATCTTTCATTAAGATGGCCACTAACGGCACGGGGCAGATGTCTAATGTCTGCATTAGCCGGCGCCGGCGAGCATCCCTCCCTGTCCCTTGCCCATTGTGTGTATAAAAAAAGTTACCGGCATACGTCTGTGTATGCGAGTCCCCTCCTGCCCTGCTTGACTGAAGCGGGGGAAGGAGTGCAGAGTGTGGAAAAGGCTGAGCAGGAATTTTTAACAAAAACAAAGCAGAGCCTTGTCTTACTGACATGTAAGAATTTATGTAGGTATGTCCATTCTGTAACAGCTGACTTTTTTTTTTACGTTGCGTATCATATCTTACATGAAAACAAAATTAAAGCCTCTCAGCAAACGCGATGTTAGATAAACATGTTGAAAAATTTACATACATTAAAAATTACTACCTAACTTAGGTACCTAAAACAAATTGACACTGTAGTAGCACTCAGAAAATTTCTTCTAGGTAGTCTGCATTTTAACAACACTTTACGCCACAAAAAAAAATGACAGTGACTAAAGAATGTAGCAGTCTTGCTCGACAAAGCAGTTCTATTCGACTTCAGACTCGTCGCTGTCACCGTCCTCTGTATCGCTGCTCCTGTCGTCGTTATCGCTATCTTCCCAAATAGCATCATCTTCAGTCCCGTCGAGAGCAATGGTGATGCCAGCTTTTTAAAGCTTTTCACCACCACAGTGTCAGTGATAAGTGCCCAACTTTGTTTCACCCAGTCACATATCTGTGTTAGTGACGGTCTTTTCAGTCTGCTCCCTGGAGTGAGTTCATGACTGTCATCTGCCATCCATTCAGAATACAGTCTACGTAAATGTCCCTTAAACGGCTTGTTTATAAACACGTCTAAGGGTTGCAGGACAGATGTCAGGCCTCCCGGAATGACAGCTATGTCAGTCTTATCATTTAGGTTGCATCGGTAAATTTCCATCCCGTTACTGTGCCTTTCAGGGGTGGCCAAGGTTGCTTTGTCTGGTGTGGACTTTTGGCGGATTTTTAAAAATTCCATTTCAAGTATTTAAAAAGAAATGTGCGGACATTATGCATAAATACGGTATTTGTTAAAATATTTTAATTATGAAAGAAAATATTGTGTTTTAACTATGCAACTATCCTAACCTAACTTAATCTTACCAAACCAATCTTTCATTTCAGTTTATATTCGCCTTATTTTACAGAGTCTGCTACTCTACATATTGATCCAGAAAATTTTCATGAGTTAAAAATAACGTGGATTCGAATTGTGAAGAACTTTAATCTTTTTATGAAAATACTGTGTTCCCAAATTAGTGATTAAATGAGCTCATATTTGCATATTTAAACCCTAGTTATTCAAACATTTTCATATTAGTGTTAACCAGGGTAACTGTATTTTAGTTTAGAACTATTATAAACACACTTATGTCAATTTCATTTGGAATCAAAAACAGAATTTTTACTTTATTTTGTTTTGAGTTGCAACGTCTGTTTCATTACAGATTCACACAGCAGGTAAGCTGTTACTGTATCACATGGCATTAGTTTGATTGCAACTATCAATATATACGCTGTTGAAACTATAGCGGTTACTTCTTTTAATGGCCACCGCAATGGGGTGTTCATTTTTGTGTTGTAGTCCATGGTTGTTGGTGTTTATTTACTGACACAGGTGACGAAATGAGTACAAATAATCTCTTTGCAAATCTTTTTTTGGTTTCAAGTGTGAAATGACAAATATGCAGTGTTTTGAATCATTCATGGGATTTTCCCATTACTGTTTAGCGAGACAGTAGTAAAGAAAAAAAAGAATATACTTGTTGCATGTCTTATTGCTCACGATATTGATTATGGAATCCCATTAAAACATCAAAAAAGTGTATTTATTTCGCACAAATGACTTAACTTCAACAGTGAAATTTGGTGTACTACAAACTCGCATGGAATGCTATGTCAAATATTTTTAAGTAAACAAATATTCTTTATTTCGAAGTGTTAGAAAACATGTCAATAAGGAATTAAATGCATTTTGGAATTTAAAAAAATAAATATTTATAGTAAAATAGTATGTAACATTTACCTGGTCTTTAGAGATTTGCTAATATTGTTGATTTTTCTGAATGGATATATAAACGCCAACAACCATGGACAAGAACAAAACTAAATTGAACACCCCATTGCAATGGCCATTAGAAGAAGTGAATGCTAGAGTTTCAATAGCATATATATTAATAGTTGCTATCAATCTAATGCCATGTGACACAGTAACAGTTTACCTGCTGTATGTGTGTATATAGACACGCACGCACACACGGAACAGGAATGTCAAAACATTTAATTTCCAGTCTTTAGCTAACTTTCATTTGTTTTTTAATGTCTCACTTTAGTTCAGGGTTGCCGTTTTTATGGATTTTATCCGTTTTTACGGATATTTTGAAGTTACACCGGATTAATGGATAAGCACTTCGAATTACGGATATTTTAATTGACGAACGCTCAAACATAAATATTTACTTACTGCTCCCGCTCCACTTCATAGATAACATGTCATCAAGAGACACTTCACTTTGCTACGTCGTTTCAGTTTTTCTAATATGATAACAATTCACGCACTACCTTTTATGTCTGGAAGCATTTTTTTATTTCACGGATGAAAGTATACCGTGCATCGTAATATCTATGACAGTTGTTTTAGACACCTTGTTCTGTTTCTCTTTTCTGCGCGATGGTGCATTTGTGCGTGTAACGGAACACGCCCAGTAATATTTGTGCGAAGTGATATCTGTGACTGTGTTTTTACAGTCTGTTATACCGTGCAATCACGATTTCTATGATGGATTGACGGAGTGTTTACAGTTTGCTGTTCATTTTAAAGTAATTGTTACGTACAAAAAATTTGGCTTGCATCTTTGTGGAGATTGTAATGGAAAGAAAACGCAAGGCATCTCCAGATCGACGCTGTATAAACGATACAAACGTGAGTGGGAAGTAGAATTAAAGTGGCTGAAACCCGGTAAAACGGATTTTACTGCAGTGTGTTCATTGTGTCAGTCGGACTTTAACATTCAAAAGGGTGGTCTGAAAGATCTTAGGCGTCACGAAAGCACACAGTTACACCAGAGAAATCAGAGGGCTGCTGAACAAAGTACTTCTCTCACATCTTTCATCAGCAAACCAGACAACAAAATTGTAGATGCAGAGCTCATGTGGGCGAATTTTATTTGTGAAAACAATTTGCCAATGAAACTTAGCGACAGTTTCACAAAACTCTTCCCGCAGATGTTTCCTGACAGCGAAATTGCTAAGAATTTTCACTGCTCGCGTACAAAAACGAGCCAGATCATTGTTCAGGCATTGGGTTCCTGTGTTGAAGGAAACATAATTAGTGTTATGAAAACATCAGTTTTTACACTACTGATTGACGAATCAATGGATGTTACTGTCACGAGGCAAGTTGTTGTTATGGCCAGGGTGTTTGTTTCAGATAAAGTTGAAACACCTGTATAAAGTATTTGAATTAAGTGGTCAGACTAGTGGAGAAAACTTATTTAATTTGGTAAATTCTTCATTTGAACAAGACTGTATCCCTTGGGAAAACTGTCTCAGCGTGTCCTCCAATGGTGCCAAAGCCATGGTAGGTGAATTTAATTCTGTACTTTCACGTGTGAGGCAACATCAGGGAAATGTGTGGTTTCTGCACTGCACATGCCATGTTGCTCATTTAGCAGCTTCCCACACCTATAATCAGTTACCAGATGTACGTATGTGAGCAGCTTGCCAAAGATGTGTATGTTCATTTCAAGTCATCTGGCAAATGAAAAGATAATTTCAGCACCATTGAAGATTTAATGGAAGTAGAAAACCATAGTATTCTGCGGCCTTGTTTTACCAGGTGGTTGGCCCTTTTGAATTGTGTGGAGCGTCTCTTAGAACAATGGCCAGCTTTGGCAGAATACTTTGACAGACTGGATAGAAAAGAGGCCAATTCTGAAGCTTTTAAACGGATTAGAATTACCTTGCAGTTTGATGCAGCAAAACTTTATTTCTATTTCCTTCAGGCAGTACTCCCTCGTTTCACAAAATTTAATGTCATGTTCCAAAAAGACCGTTCACAAGCTCCATCCACAAATATGTATTCTTCTATGGCAATTCATTGCAAGTTTTGTACAGTTTGAAGTCATACAGAAATGTGAAATTACAGCTGTTGATTACAAGAGAGAAAACCAGCTCACAGATGCAGGCATGTTCATAGGCCATAAAACAAGTAATTTTCTAGAAACTGCTGATGCATCCCTAGAAGAAATAAAAAACTTCTTTTCAAGTGTGAGGGACTTTTATGAGACAGGAGCCCAAGAACTGTAACGTCTCTTGCCCCTCAATGATGAAGTACTTAAAAACATAGTTATTTTGGACCCTGCACATAAGTCATCTGGTGACTGAAAAAACTGGAAGCACTAGTGGTTAGGTTCCCGAATATCATTCCAGATGACAAACGGGACGAGCTACAGGAAGAATTCATCTCATACTCAATGAAGGAACCTGAGGAAAATTCATCTGTGATGGATATTGACACCTACTGGCACACTGTATCCGAAGCAGAAGAAAATGGAAAACCAATGTTTCCGTTACTTTCAAGACTAGCTAAAGCGATGCTTTGCCTTCCTCACAGCAATGCTACTGTAGAAAGAATTTTCAGTAATTTGAAAATTGTGAAAACTGCACACAGGTCATGTTTAGAAATGCCAATGTTGAATGCATTGTTGCACTGCCACAACAGGACCAAAAATTTGGGGCTAGAATTCGAACCCACTGATGAGCTGAGAAAAAAAAGCTAGGAACCTGAAGAAGTAAAGCAATTGGAGTGTTCAGGCAAGAAATGCCTGCAAATACGTCATAGTCTGTGTGTCTAATTTTTAAGTGATTTTTGTGAGAACCTCATACTCGTACTTAATTCTTTACATGTAAACTTGTCAGTTTTTTATCTACATTCATTATTATTATTTTTAAGTAGGCCTATGAAACTGGAATGAAGGAAAAGCTGATTTTTGAAGAAATATGATTATAATACTTAGTTTTCACCTGTGTCTTAGCTGTAAAAATTTTTTTGGCGCGAATGAAAAACCTGTTTACAGAAATTTTCTTCTTACAGGATTTTACAGGATTTTTTTATGGTCTAATACAGGATTTTATAACCATTCTTGGTGGCATCCTTGCGTTTAGTTTATAGATGCTTGTCAAATAGGAAGTACAGTAAAACCTTTTTGTTTGCGACCCCATTTATTGCGACCACCTCTCTATTACAACCCGATTTCGAGGAACCGTGAAAAAATTGCCGAAAATCCGAAGGAAATCGGACAGAAAATAAGTTTCTTGTGGTGAGTAGCGTGTTACTGCATTTCTCTTGCCAAGTGCTGTACTGCCGTATGCAGCGTATATCTAAAAATAGATACCACTTCCTGTCGACCGCTGTCAGCGCTTGACAACCCCCATTTCACGAATCTCGTTATCTGCTTCATTTTAACGAGAGTAAAAATATATTAAAACTGTCAGCAAATTGATAAAAGCTTTATGTGTCTGCAAAACAGGGCACAACACTGGCCCGCCAGTTGTTTTCATTTAAAACGTGGCTAAAGAACTTGTATGGATCAGGCTGAAAACATCTGGCAATACGTGTAGGTTATAAGGAATCTTGTTATGAATTGAGATGTTATGTTTTCCGAGTAGATATACACAGCGACCATCTGGATGCACGCCCCCCTCGACTTGTTTTAACTGCCGCAGCGATGTTTATTTTGACAGCTCAAGCAATTATCTTTTCCCGTGGGTTGACAGAAAAAGTTCGCTTCACCCAGCATAAAAAAAAAGGCTACGCCACTTATTCCCCACGCAGGAAACCCACTGGCTGCCGTCTGTCTCCCCCGCATTTTTATCTTTCTTCTAACATTCCACGTCTCGCCTCTCGCGGGAGCAATAACAAAGCGACCACGCATTGGGCCGTTTTATGCTTAGTTTGGTGACAGCAGCTTGATTTTATTTGGTATATTTCTTTTCATAGGACCCTTGCTATTAAAATACATTTATATTTAATTTTGAAAGCTTGTAAATTCCTTGCCAGAGATGACTGAACTCGAACTTGGTGTGAAAAGTGACATATTTAGACATACTTTTTTTTGGGCGTGTTTTTTGGGGAGGGAGGGGTCCAAAAATATTTACAACGATCTTACCTCCATCTAACCAATCTCGACCAATTAAAGCCTTGTTATGTTTCCTTAGCATTACCAATAGTTCGAAAGTACCAAAATCTTTATTATTGTACTTGACTCTTACAACACATTTTCCCAAAATGGGTAAGGCTTGATCATTTGCTGCCAATAATTTTCCATCATATTTAACTAAATCATCATTGGAAAAATACTGTTTGAAAATATTTATGGGAACTAATGTACATGCTGAACCAGTATCGACGTCAAACACTATAGACTAACAATTAATTTCAATACTTAACTGTACTGGGTTAGGAATGGATGACTCACTTATCCTATGACAAGAAAGGGTTATAAGATTGTTGCGAACAGTCTTGCTAAGGCAAAATTTAGAAATGTAACCTCGTTTGCCACAATTATAACATGTCCAAGACAAAGATGGACAATGATTAGGTTGATGCTTGACAAGACACTGACCACATCGTTTCCTCTGCTTTGAAGTAGTGTGGGGAGAACTAGACCGCTGGCCTTAATTTTTCGATCGCGATCGACTTCGTGGAGTCACTGCTACGTTGACCAACTTGAGACGAAGACGCTGGATGATTTTTCTTCACGTCGTGTAGAGACCAAACATCTGAAGCTCTGCCAGGGTGTTGAGTTGACTAAACTATTGTTACGATCGCGCTTGGCTGCAGTGCTTGGCGTCGCCGCGCTCGTTCGGCCTGTCTGCGCCCCCTTCCATCTGCATCCTCTCCCTGGTATCTCGTGTCATACTATCTCGCGACATCCTGACCGTCGCAGCGCGCACCTGCCTCAGATCGAGTTACTTAAAAGAGGTCGCACTGCGGCATAAAAGGACTCAGACATGTTTATCGGCGCGTTTTGTGGGAACACGATGCTTGTTGCGTTTATCGGCGTTCTTTGAGCAGCCGCCGCGTCCTTCGACAGGACTCACAACGCGTTTCTGGGCATTTCGACGGCGAAGGTCGCGCGATATCTCAGAGACATGCCCGATTGTTCTGGACGGGAACCCAAGGGCTATATAAGGAGGTAGGGCCGACATTCGAGAGAGTCGGAGACTGAGTGAGTAGAAGAGTCAGTTCGGAGTGTTCAGTCGGGAGTTCTCCCGCGGCGGAGTTTCCGGGCGACCGTGCCGCGGGTGCGGCAGAGTGGCGAAGTCCTTGGACAAAGGTTCCAGGGCAGGCAGTAAGTGAGTTCAGTGGAGTCGGGAGTTTTCCCGCGGCGGAGTTTCCGGGCGATAGAGTCGCGGGCGCAGCGGAGTCAGTGAAGTTCTGAGCGAGGCGTCGAGTGGGATCTCAGCGAAGGGGAAAGGTGGCGGCGGCGGCGGCGGTTTGCGGCGACGGAGTCCTACGACGGAGGTCCGCAAGGGGTGCTGCGGCGAGAGTTGCGCCAGAGGCGCGGCCCAGCGAGGTGTACGGAGTGTGAAAACGAGTGACTGGGGAATAGACATTTCTTTAAGTGTAGTTAATTATTTGCCATCTTAAAATATTAATTGTAAGTGACATAAGTAGTGGAAATAAATAAAACTGTGTGTGTGATAAAATCTTTAATTGGGCTATCCTTTACGAATCTGCGGTAAATCGTAACACTATTTTGCCCGCGGAAACATTAGCACTTTCTATATCAAGGACAATTTGACAAGCTTTATTGAAAGTTAGGTTAGTATCTTCAAGTAACAAGTGATTACCCATACCCTTATCACGAAGACTAATCACCAACTGATCACGTAAGGACCGATCAAGAAAAGTATTAAACTCACATTTAATAGAAAGTTGTTTTAAATCAGCTATTAAATCCGAAAGGCATTCTCAATTGCGCTGAAATCTGCTGTGAAACTTAAATGTCTCGGCTGTCACACGTGTCATCGGAGCATAATGAGACAATAAACTTTTCTTGCATTCTTCAAAGGTACACTCTTTGACGGTTTTTGGCACTAACGTATTTTTAAAGACGTTAAAATGTTCAGGACTAAGTAAAACCGTAAGATGATCAACCTTTTCCCGGGATGTTTGAATATTATGAATGTTGAAATAAGATTCCAGACGTTCTAGAAAGTTATTGACGGGTTCGTCATTCGGGAAAACGGAGCAAAACTGTTACTCTGCATGTTGAAAGGTCGTAACACAGACGGAGACTTGATATCCTTACAGTCACTTGCGAGGCCAAGACAGAACATAACACCGAAGCCGACAATCCACGACGAAAAAAAGGCCATCCTCGTCGCCAAATATGTTGTGACTGTAAAGAAATGAGACAGTGGGCGTTTCCATAACTTTACTGCTTGAACACCACAATATGACTGAACGCCCAGCAGGCCATTCTTTTACAAGACAACAAATTCACAACACTGAAATTACACCAACTTTACAATACTAAAAACACACATACCAACTGTAACATATACAACACATACTAATAGCCAAATTTTACAGGAGAAGAGAGGGTGAAAAGAGCATTTTCTCACTGAAGGTTTTTCAAAGGGGAGCAAAGTTGGGGTGTTATAAGGGAGGACACTAGATGGTTTGTGTGTCTGGGAGGGATGAGCTAGCCTTGAAGAATGTTAACGAGAGCCAGCCAGCCGGGCGAGCTTCGTGTGCGCCCACTCGCGTTGCAGAACCTACCGCTGCCATATTTTTAAAGGAAATGTCCCATTATTTTTTTTGTTATTCTTACGTGAACATTATTGGAAGTATTAAAGCCGACACAAAAATACGCTGTGTGTTAAAATTAACAGATTTTAATGATCTTTCATTTTGTTTTTATTTATTTTTTTTATTTTTTTTCTGATTTTCACATTTTGGTCAAAATGTCCAATTTTTTGACGGTTCCGGAGAATTTATTCTTAAAATCACTGCTTTGTTAAATCCGGGCTTAGTGACATTGGGGTTCTAGTGTATTTAACTATGGCAAGCAGAAAACGTACCTGTAAACTAACCAGTAAAAATAAACTGTCTTTTGACATCTTTTCTTTAGAGGTGGCCTGTAGGGCGACGGACTTGTCATGAAGGTTGAAGTGGATTTAAAGCGAAGCCGTCTAGCATTGTGAGTGACAGCATCCTGCCATTGTACGGCTGGTTTCTTAGGGGGGGAACCGTGAGGGGTCGTTTCAGAGAGGTGTGACTGTATTTGAAAACTGTCTACAAAAATCATGTGGAAATTATCATCTCACAAGATAATGTTTTCAAACATTAAAATGGACTCGTTCTTGTCAATAGATTTATTTCATATGATTTTAAATTTGCTTTCTCTTAGATTATACAAAACAAGACTATGTGATAGGTATAAAAAATTAAAAGATAACTTTATATACCGTATTTTATTGCATATTCGTCGCACGTGCGTAATTGTCGCAACCATATTTTAGGCTGTCAAAATTGGGATCAAAAAACTTCTCACGTAAACGTGGCATGATGTTTTTGGTCCCGCTAGTAGATGCCGAGCGCTTTGTGTAGGTATCTTTTCCGTATAAAACGATGTATTTTAAAGTAGAAATCTAATGTTTATTCGGTCATTACCACTTACTTAATGAATTAACGGAAAAATACGAAGTTGTTTGACGTGTAAATTTTCTTATAAAGACGTTTTTAAACGTTATTTCCTTTATCTGATCGTCTGCGTCGCCGCGGTGTAGGTGTAATCTAAAATTTAATTTCTGTCATTACCACTTATTTATTTAATTAACGGAAATACAAAGTTGTCTGACGTGTAAATTTTCTTGTAAAGACGTTTTTAAACGGTATTTCCTTTATCTGATTGTCTGTGTTGCCGCAGCGTACCGCTTATAAAAATGTAGCCAGCGCATCATTCATGTTTGGTTATGTTGCTTCCCGTATGTATAGAGCGTGCGCACGTAGTCGAATTTCGATATTTCGCCGATTGGATGCAACGCGCGCTCTCTGTCAGGTGCCGAGTTAACTACATTTGATAGCCTGCATTTTTTCCTGGCAAGTGTGTACTACGACACGTTAGTTCACGTCAGATTCAAGTGGCTTGCGTTCACGTTAGCGTTTTGGTTTTACTATTTAAAGTTGAAGAAAGGTTTTTGTTTAAGGAATTATTAATATAGATTGTTTGGCGTGCTCTTGTATACTCCACCTTTTTTTAAATAAACGTAATATTCAATGAACAGGTTTTGTTTTTATGAATAACTTTACCTAACAAAAATTTATTTTTCAGCATAATCGTCGCACCCCTACTTTTCAAACTTGATTTTAGAATAAAATGTGCGACAATTATACGAGAAAACACGGTAGGTCCTGAAATTGGTTCACCAGATATATATTGTCTGAAAATTGGTTCATCAGATTTTTATAACCTGTAGACACCCTGATTAACTAACGTTTCATTTGTGCAGCTTATTGTTATCATAACTTTGGAAGAACAACTTGTATATTTAATCCTCACTGATCTCTTGGTGGGGTTTTGGTTTGGAGGAGGTTTACTTCCACCCACTCCTTAAATGTTGTTTCCTGGGATTGATTTGTTACTTTTCGTGCTTTTTCATGCTGTAGATGTGAAACCTTGTATGTTAAAAAAAAAAAAGCATGGCTGCTACACGTGAAGTAAAACTTCACAAATATAGGGATAGGAAATTTGTAGGGAATATTTGAAACACATGTGCATGTATACAAGCCTACAGGTGAGTTACAGCTTTACAAGTAAGACCCATTCCACGTCAAATAACACTTTTAATTCAAATTCTACCACACCCTCTTATAATTCAAAGATATTTTGTTAATACATACTTAAATGAAGTAAATGGAGAATTTTAATATTTTATTTAGTAAGTAGTTTTTTTTTAAAATTAAAATATAAAAATTTAAAAACCTTCAATTTTGCATGTTTCTGATTTACAAAAATAATCATCACTCTGCTATGGTTTGTGTTAGGCTCGTTGGTCTTCGTCGGTGAGATCGTTGCCTTATAGACTGTTCAGCTATGTGAAGTGTTGCAATCTTCAGATCCAGAGGTCCTGAGCACTCTGCCTGTAAACTAGTTTTCTTTGATAGTCTTGCACGCCTGCATGCAGAGACGACGTATCCAGATGTCCTGAATGATTTCCGCCTCTGTTTTCTGATTGTGAGCTGCTGAGACAGTTTAATAATTTTAGTAATTTCTTACTGTATTTTATCGATTGCAATTGCATTATTAATGCCTAACTATTGTATTCATAAGTTTATTTGAAAATTCAATTTATATTTGGTGTGTTCATGTATAATTAGCAGTGCAAGAGTTTTCTGTCTGTGGACTGCTGTAGCGAAGCAGGGGTAGATCAGTTAGTCTCAATAAATTTAAGAGACTGAATATGGAGTAATATCTCCTATTGTTTATAAAAATGTAAGGGATAGCAACACTTAATTAGTAATACCTTTGAATATATGTATATACTGTATAGAAGTCGCGAGTGGATAGTATTTACTCTACGTTTTTCAGGAGCGTATGATGAGCAGCTTGGGAACTTCACCGCTGCAGGGCGCTGCCGTAACGCCCTGTATCGTTTTAGGTTGTTATTTACACATAGAGCGCAGCACTGTCGCCCGCTGTCATTCCCCCGCACCCCCCACCCAACATTCACTGCAGCTCAAGGTCGTTCAACGGGAGTTTGTGGATCACAAAACTGTAGGGTTGAGAGGTGGGGTAGAGGGTGGGTGGAGGTCAATGCATGTTTGAGGGAGGTTGGGGAAGGGGTGTTTGAAGAGTTCGACACTTGTCCGCTAGGGACCACCACAAGTCGATGTCCTAGAGATGGTGGCGATTGCGGCGGTGAATTAACCAACTACCTTTAACCGTATTAGAAATTTTAACCTGGGCTGGCGACTTCTATACAGTATTTATATTCAAAGGTAATACAGTCTGCTTACAAATTATTGTTCTATACAGTATATATATTCAAAGGTAATACAGTCTGCTTACAAATTATTGTTTGTGTTAGATAGTAGGTTGTGAAACCTTGGCACTAATTAACAGAAAGCTGTTTTGGTGTACTGCTCTTACTTATGGTGTCCAGGTAAATGTTCGTATGTTCATACCAGCCTTACCAACAATGAGTTTTAAACATCATGTAATATTACAAAATAATTAGTTTCATTGTTACTTAATCTTATATTTAGTTTAGATTTAAAATAATTTTTTTTCCCTAGTAGCTTTTAACAAAGATTTTGTTGTCATGAACAGGAACAAGAAAATAATTTTACTTTTGGATTTAGTAAATCGCATTTAAATTTTATCAGAAAATGGGGAAGCAAACCAAATGATTTTAATATTATTTTTTTAAATATTTTAAGTGGAAAGTAAGAAATAAACATCTGGCAAACAAGAAGTTACATAAATTAAAAATATTATTGTACTTAAAGGTTTGTTTGTTTGTTTGTTTGTTGCTGTCATGGTGCTATGTATTCTAAATGTTCTTGGACATAGGTTACTGAGGAACATACGGAGTACGAGGATGTAACAATCAGTGAAGAACAAAGTGATTCTGAATCATCAGAAGAAAGTAAATGTAAGTGTAACAAGTTTATTTCTAACTTACGCTCATCTTTTATATATAACTTAACTGAATATATCCCAAACTTACTTGTGTTATAATTAGGCCTGTGTGAAGATCAGAATTTTCAGATTCGAATAATAAATAATTCGTATTTGATTCGACTTTGAATACTAACACTTTGAAATAATTAATATTTGTTTGCTTACGAATACTTGATATAGTATACCTCATGAGGTTGTCATATACCAACGTTCACTGGTGAGATGGTCACAAATATCACCAAAATAAATACCCTTTATTGATTTTTAATAGGACTATTGTACCGTAACATTTAATGTTTTCGCCCAAATTAAGGAATTATTTATGTTTATTAATTTGTATACTCTAATATTTTAATTATTTGAAAATGGTAATTATTATAAAGTGTATATCTATGTGAATGTTGTTCTATGGACTGAATAGACGTTTAAAAAAGAACAATTACTTAGACCCCTCTAAGGAGGTAATGACTTGAAACGGTAAACGGTTAAGGCTGGTCAAGACATTAAATCATTTCATGGAATAAAAAAGTATGGAACTACTAGTTGATGTATACATGACACACATTTGTTTGGTATATGCATTAAAAAATTTCAAATTTTTATAACATTAATTTTTTTGGATTTATTAAATTTTCAATTCTGTAATTGAATTCGTGCAAATGAAGAAAAATATTTAACTTCAGATGACAAGAAAATAGAATATGGTGTACGATATTGTTTGCGAGGGTGATGTCAAATTTGTATTCAGTAAAAGCCATTAGATCATTTTTGGCATCATATTTAGTGTTACATAATTTTTTACAGAAAAGTTTGGGCTATATTCAACCTACGTTATAAAATTAATTGAGTTTTATTTCCAATTAATATTTAGCCATTGCCCTAGCCTTGAAAGTATAATTTCCAGTGGTATATGGTTTGTAAATGTACGAGTGAAAACGTACTTGTGGTCCACGAATAACCGGAGGCATGATTGGGTCTCGCGCGAGACTTGGAAATCGCCTCCGTTACCAGCGCGCGACCTGTCAGCCTGTGACTGTACGCTGGCGCTCCAAGCGAGATGTCTTGAAACTACTACCAGCGCTCACGTCTTGTCTTTTCCTCGTGGGGTCAGACAGTCTCCCGGAAAAAAATTCCACTTTCGCGCGCATTTTGTGAAGTGTGAGTCGTACGAAGTGGATTTGCAGGCAGAGTGGATCTGAAACTGTAAAACATGTCCAACAGAAAAAAGCAGCCGAGAATCATTTTGAAGAAAAGTAAGAAATCTAAAATCATGCGGCAGTTGTGGAAGAAGAAAAAAGCCAAGGCCGAAACCGGAACATGTTTTACAAATTCGAGTTAAGTCATACGCTCGTTTTGAGGTGTATATTTATTCATATATTATTCAGGGTTTCAGTATGCTAATGAATTTTGAAAAAAAAAAAAAAAAAGTTTGTTCAGCCAATAGCCTAATTTTATTTTGCAACTGTGATTCAGGTGTATCGTACTTGTAAGTTTATTAATTATATAAAAAAAGAGAAACTGGAAATGTTTATGCTATATTTCGTAATTTTCTGTATGCAATAAGAAAAATAAATTATTCGAAATTTAAAAAAAATTATATTTTAAGAAAGATGTAAAGAAACTTGAAAATATTCCGAATACGAGCTTGTAACTACCGAAATTGTAGAAAAATTATCTATAAGTTATAACACAATCTCACTATCTAATTACTCTTAATAAATAATTAATTTATTCATTGAGTAAACTGCAGTTATATCTTTTTTTACCTCATTATGACAGTACTAACAAATCGCGTTATAATCTCTGCTAACTTTTTCGGGTCAAGGTTACGTAACAAAAAACTGGACAAAAAGTTACTCGTATGAGGTATCCAGTTATCACGTTTCCATTTCGTTTTCTAAACGATTTCGAAACACTTTTCGAATTGAATACACTCATGTATACAGTACCTATTTAAATCGAACAGTCAAAGTCGGGCATCCCAAAAATGAGTCAATACCAGCTCGACTAGGGTGTTAAATTTACCTAACTCATATGGTTATCGTATTGAAATCCTTTTGAAACTAAACGCGTGCTTTTTTTTTGCGTAAAAGATTTACCTTTAGCCATTAAAAATAATTTAAAAATAGATACTTATTGAATATTATTGAAGTTTCACGTCATTTTCTGTCGTAGATAACAAAATACAACCGTGACAAACAGAAGAATCAGTACATTGGACGACAGTATTGAAACGTTATCAGATCAGATCGAAATTTCATATGTGAAGGGGTATCTTTCTTAGACGAACGTGAATAAACTATTTTTAATGCATGTAAATTTAGTACATAAGCGCTAGTTTCGAGTTTAATAAACTGACATTTTACTAAAAATGGTCTAAAAATGATTATGAAAAAAAAATACAAAATTGCACAGTTTTCGTTACACAAGCAGATACAATTTAGAAAAATCCAGGCTTCAGGTTGCAAATCTAGAAGATAATGAGTTTGCAGCTGCAGCTAAGGTGATACTGAAATTTCGCGACCCATTACAAGGCACATGTGCAACAGTTGAAAGAATTAATCTTGCTGCTCCATTTAATGCCAATGTATTTTTCATGTCAGTGTAGAAATAATGTATGTAAACGCAATACAAGATACCCTATCTATGTTATAGAATAATCTGTCCAACACAAAGTACTATTATGTGTACTTCTATTTTTAGTTTTTGGTGTAAGGATAACAATTTTAATCACTCCACTGTACTAGTCATGTGTGGTTGAAATTGCACAACTGCCTAGCCATTCGTTTGAATTTTTCGTCCATCATTCAAGTCAAATTTCCCTTGGCCAACGACTCAGTCTCATAATATAGCTGTGGGTTGGCTTGTAACGCGTAATGGCCTAGGTCTCCGCGGCGTGAATGACCTGCACAGCTGACGCCGGGTAGGGGCTGGGCGGACCGCCTCTCAAGGTCACCATGGCAAGAATTACTAACCCCTCCCGTTGCAAACGTTTCGTGCGGGAGAAATATTCACACCAAAATGCGCTCTGCTCGTCTCATGACAACGAAAAAAGGAGTTTTGGGGAGGGGGGGGAGGGCGCGGCGGCTTTGTCTTGAATTATTGCGTTAAACTACTGAGTATAAATACAGGAATCTTTAGAACTGTTTAGCTTGAAACGAAATTATCCTGAAACTATAAAATAAAAGTAAATACTGCATATTTTCTTGGCATCGTTTGATGTTTCGTTACTTATTATGGTGCGCGTTGTTTGCTAATGAATCGGATTGCCCCCCTCCCCCTCCCCCCCTTTATCCTTTTGTAATAAAATAATTATGGTGAACAAAAAATAATAAAAAGGCCGCGTTGGCTGGCACTAGAACGCAGGTTTACCATCTATGCAAATCCAGGTTAGATTCCCATCGCGGCTTGGTCACACGGATTTCCGCATGTAGCAATCGTTCCGGACAACGCTATTGGTCGGCGGGGTTTCTCGGAGATATGCCTGTTCCCTGTCCCTGCTTTACGGCGCTCGTGCCCTATGCACCTCGACCTATCTCGGGCATTATTCACGATTGGCTGGAAGCTGCAGGTCTTTTCCTCATGTGGGTCGGCCCGCCTCACTACCGTGCCAACCTCCATTCACTGCATCCTTAGACTCCGCATCAGGCTGTAACTACAACACGATTTTCAAATTTAAACCGAAGTATTTGGTAAAGTGTAATAAAGACATCATTTTCATTAAAACATTTTATTTTTGCTGACTCTTGCAGTATTTTGTATTTTTGTAATTACTGCGAAATCGTTGTTACTGTTTATACCCAGCAATTAGATTATTTTTTACAATATTTGTGTGATTCCATTAACTGCATTCCTTTACACAGAATAGTTTTCTGATTTTGTTTTTTTAAGGTTAAATTGCAGCATATAATGTACTTGTACGTAAGTGTGTATCATCAACTGCGTAACTTCATTGGTTTTGTGTCCTCCCAAAGAAAAAGCCTTTATATGCCTCTGTAAAAAGGCAAGCCACACTCATATGGTTGCTGTAAGAATTTTGAAGCCTAACACGCACATAAATGAATAACGCAAATTTTCGTTGTTATTTTTTACCTCAATGTTGGAATGTACTTTTTTCTAGAAATAATTTTTTATTGGAACGCTTGAATAATTATACACCGTTTCTGTCACATTTATATTAACTTACTAATTTTTATCACTATACAGATCAAACGAAGAATTACGCAGCAAAGGAACAATCTTGTCACTTACAAAAGTTTCTCTTGTAGAGCAAAAGCAGTCGTGTGATAATCAATTGAGTTTACTAGAAAGTAGTGGCTTTGAAAGGTAGCGGTGAAGAAAGCGAGTTTCCTGATTTTATTGTTGAGCACGACATTAACTACATTTTCTTGGAAGAGAGGCTTCGAGGAAACAGATGTGTGAATATTGCCCATCTAATGAAAGAAATGGCTCTACTGGAAGACCATAAGAAAATATGTACGTTAAGGAAATTTGTTTTCATGTCAGAAAGTCGCAGTGGCCTCTTTTCGACTTGGACATTCCAGTGTGATGCTTGCAACCAAACCAAATAAATTACATCTCACGAACCGGAGTATTGTGACGACATCAATGATGCTCTGGTTTGGGGTGCTATATCCATAGGGATTGGACACAGCCAAATCAAAGAGCTACCATCTGTGATGGACGTGCCTAACATTATATATATATAGAAATGAATATTTTTAATTTCAAACAATACTTAGTTTCACACACTAACATGTGTTTGTTCTGTCCGTTCCTTTGTACGAAATAAAATATTTTAAAATAATTTCCTTATCCAAACATCTGTTTAGTTGTTCCTACATCATCGACAGATACATGCGCGTAATAAACATATTTGCAATAACAATTACGTACATCGTGGTAGAGGCAAATAAATATTTTGTTTTCAGTAAATAACGAAGCACCCTGTTTAGGGGTTTTGGTGACAACCAAATCAGTTTTATGAGTACCGGCCTGCATTTACATGGAAATAGTATTGATCATTTTGAGTATCTTGGTTCGGATAGGCCTTTACACATTGAAGATTTTTTCGGTACTTCTGTGTAAAAAAAATTATTTGTTGTTTATTTATTTAAAAATTATTTATTGTGTTTGTCGATGTTTTTATTTAAACTTAATTAAAGAATAAAATGGGGAGATGATATAGTTTCTACGAAAATAAGATAATAAATGAAACGTGGATTAACGTACACACGCTAATACCATTTAAGTGATAATATACATCCTTTAATAACATTAAATTTTTAATAAGCATTTGAAACCGGCATTATCTCTTATAAACTGACCCCTAAACACGTGGTCCCAGACTAGAAGTTCTATTAAACATCCTACAGTTTATTTTTATAGTGATGCAACATATAAGGTTTATTTTACACTCTGTACGAACATGTATGGCCATGTTCAAATCCTTAATATTTTATGAGCATAAAATTATTTGTGAATGCAGCCATAAACATCACCTAAGCTGTGTGAAAACAAACATTCCATTTTTGGGGCAAATCATAATTTAATTTAAACAGCCATATATTTATTTCACACAATTCAACGTATTATTTTGTTGATAGGGAAAATTATGATCCTCGAAATAATTTCTTTCTCTCAGTGATGGTCAGTATTGTAGGTCCCATCGTTTTCCATTGCACATAATCATGCATGCCATGTAACATTGACATTTTTACTTACATTTAATTAAGTTAAATAACTTACGCTATATAGGCCTATGCTAATAAAGTACTGACAAATGTAATTCTAACTGGAATCAACACATAAATTACATTAAATACGTCTGGTGTGTTTGGTTAATAATATATATATATATATTTTATATTTGTTATCTCTTGTTTGTCTCTTCGACGTCAGTAATAGCGTTTTGTAGTACATCTTGTGTGTAGGCTGTTTCTTTTCATTCTTTTTCTTTATGTTATCTGCATTGTAGGAGGCACTTTTTGTCTCACGCTGTTCAATGGCACCATATATATCATAAAATAAATAAATAAGTGATTATTATTTTATCTGTGTTGTTTCTGCCATATTTGAATTATGCGGTTTGAGGTGAAAATGCTGTACTAATGGTTATTATCAAAGTTTTTCTACGTAATAAGCAGTTTCCACATGTACATATGTACATATCGCGTAAAATATTTAAATGTACTTGAGTTATTCCCTAAAAATAATAAAACAGGTTCTAAAGAACTACTAAACTCATTTACAAATATCGTTATTAGTATCATTGCGCATGCGATGCTAAAAAAATTACAAGATAATTACAAGAAATCGCATTTGTTTAGAACAACGAGGTCTAATAGTTCAGTTAAATATTAACTATCTTTAAAAATATGCTGCAATATTTTAAATGAAGCAGCATAACAATGGTAATATGTTCGTACAATTTAATAATAAGCACTACATAAATCATATTACTTTTTAGATATTTTATTCCTTCATGGATTCGTTGCATGCTCATCAACTCAGAATTGTCACAGGCTATATTTAACTACCGGAAGGTGTCTTAGTGAAGCTACCCTTAGCTCTAAAACAAATTACTTACCATGAAACTAAACCATCTTTTAAATACATGTATATTGGCATATTCATATCTATTCCTTTCTTTTTACAGGCCATGCAGGAAACAAGATAGTTGAGCCATTGCTATCCAGTAGTGATGTCGGGCATGTGTAGTTTTGCCTAAAGGCGTTTGCCTAATTTTAGGCAAAACGCTGTTTAGGCAAAACGCCGTTAGGCAAAACGCCGTAACGAATTAATGTAGGCAAACCACCGTTAGGCAAATCGCCTGTTACTCGTGATGTCGGCTAAGAAATTGGTGACACAACAGAAGATGGGTCTGAGGAGTCTGATGGTGACTTACCTAAGTTGATAGTTGAAAAAGACGACTATCACATTCCTCTCACCAAACAGCTGTGTGGTAATAGATTTGTCGATATTGCACATATAATCTAACAAATGGAATCACTTAAATCCCACAAAAAGGAATGTACCATGGGAAAATTTAATTTCCACAAAGAAACCCGTTCTGTTTTTTTTATACATGGCAATTTGTATGTGCATCCTGCGACCAAGTTCAACACATAACTTCTGACAATAAAAACCAGGCTGAAGATATCAATGATGCTGCTGTTTGGGGAGGTGTGACCATTGGAATTGGCTACAGTCAACTCGAAGAGATATTTTCCGTTATGAACACTCCCGTTATGACATGAGACATTTTGAAAACACGAAACTTCAATTGAACAGGTGTTACAATTATTATCAATGATGATTACGTTTCTTTGCCTAGTGCATTGCGCACGTACTTTGCGTTTCCATGAAAGAAATAATACCAGGTTACATTCCATTGCATTATATTGTAGAACAAATATCACCAAACTACTAAGTGTAATAGCCTCAGAATTAATAAATAACGACACACTAATTAACACAAATATTATGAACGTTAAGAATAAGCATTACTTATATGAACTTAAATAAATGTAGTTAGCCAACAACAGCATTATATTTTCCTTCAATACTGAAATCATTTTTACTTTGATATTAATGACTTTCAGGCCTGGGAAAAATATCTGACAGCAAAAATGAACGCAGCAGGCGTTCAAAAAAAATTGCTGAAGAAAACGGCCAAGATTTATCTTGCCAGTTATCCCAAAATAAGCAGGCAAAATATCAGTACCTCACTTTGCAAGTATGATCACCGGTTTTCCGTGTGCAGCACAACTATCACAGAGGGGAAATGTTGAATTGTCTGGTGCATTTGTTTTTTATTTACAATATATTTTCTTACTTAAAATATTTGTCAATGTGCCACTCTATATCAGTGTTGTAGTGACAACTACAAAGTACTTTTAATATTTTCAAAACGGCGCTGACGAGCGGCGAGATGCAAATGATGCGTCACCGCTCAGACTCACGGCGTTCACCGCGTCTCTCAATCACCAAACATCTCAAGTGGTATTTGTCCAGAAACCCGGATTGCCGTGGAGAGATGTCGGCGTGCTACGTGTAACTGACTGACACATCAATGATATCTCTAACTACCTTATTACATTAAATATGTAATGTATTTTCGTGTTAGCTTGTGCGCCATCCTCTAAAAATAGTTATTGCATAAATCGGGTAACGTTAATAAAACATGATTTTAAAAAAAATGTCATTACATGTATTAGCGTCACCCTGCTCACCTAGGCTAAATGCGATGACACCTCTGTAATATTGAATGTAGACAAAAAGCAAATAAAGAATTTACGCCTATAACTATAAAAGTTATATAAGCTTATATATTGCACAGGCCGTATGCGTGTGGATGAAGCATCATTAAAAAGAATCTAGGAAGTATATGCGAGATGGCAGGTGTGGAGCAGGAACACGTGTGAAGTCGCGCACTGCTGGCCAGCGAGCTAGGCGCCGCGCCGGGCCACGACACGACAAGGCGACCAGCGATCAGTGGGCTCTGAGCTCCGAGTTGTTGTCTGTCACATCCTCCCCCACCCCTTGTCCAAAGGGCGCTCCCACAAGCCAGCGCGACTACCTGCTCCCAGCCTACAAGCAGTTAGCTTTCCCTCCGCTAGGAGTGACACTGTCCATTTTCTTACGTGCTTCGCCTTTCCATTGTTCGGGAGCGGAGCGATACACCCTTCCCCTTTGGAGGCTGTCTCGCCACTGAATGCCCAGCGGCGCGACCCTGAGTCTTATACAGCGCTGTCAGGGTGTTCGGCCATCAGTTTTCATGCTATTGTGAGTGATGTATCAGTTTGAAGTCATTCTGAAGTAGGGACGATTTTTGGACCTCTTGAACAGCCTTAAGTTGACACCGTAATTATTTAATGTAAATTGTTATTTCAGTATTTGTTTATTTAAATTTTATGAGAGATTTTGTGTTCCGCGCTATTGTTGCTCGCGGATTTCCTAAGTTTGACATTAATTAATGTAACAGTTTTTGGTTTTCGGCCAATCACGAGCCGCTATTTGAAATACGTCACTCATTGTTAACTGACTTATTTTAAGAAGTTTGAAAAAAAGAATGTAATGGCCGGCTTAAGCTAGAACTGCTTCGTGATGTCGATGGAAATATATCCTACGAAATAGCTAGAAAGTTGTAGGTATCCTGAAATAGGGATGATAATTATGCATTGTTAGGATGTAAACGTGCATTTGTAAGCCTTTATCAAGAAAGATAAAGAACTTAGGAGTGATATATACGTGAGTAAAGAATTATAAGAGTCTGTTACTCCAATTCAGTGTTAATCACCACGTACCTTCCATAAAATTGTCACATCGCGGCCTTAAATGAAAAATAAACATTGAGAATTGAACTTAAGTAATTTGTCTACGAGAAACTATTTTGTTTTATATATAATTTATTTTATTTATACACACAATTAACCTAACTCAGAGGTCTGATGAACGAGAGACTCTGAGCTCTACCAACATATTTAAACCTATCTAGCCGAGGTAATATTTATTAAGAACCCAAATTCACAAATGAAACTGTGTATATATCGTCGAACCCGAACCAAAGACTTCTGCTTAGTAATGAAATGTGCGCATCGTCACTCCAGTCAGTTGATAATTTTATGTGTTCTGCGGTGCCAATAAGCAGTTAGGAAATTTGAGGCTAATAAATAAATATTAATATTAAGGGTAAACTTGAGACATTTCTTTAAATAAATAAGTAAAAATTTCAAGTGTGTTTGTTATATGTTATTTCTAATTCACCTACTCAAGTGTGTGTGTGTGTATACACACACACACACATAAGAAAAAGAAGAAAAACTTTTAATACTTTTTGCATGGTTAAAACATTGTTTATTGTTCATGTTATTGATTATAGTGTGCGGACCCTTCTTGATACCTTGAGGTATAGTAGTAGAAATGTGCCCCACTTTTGTGTGACACTTTATTAGGTAGAGCTTTCTTTCTCTGTGTAAAAATTATTGTGCTTAGGTAACATTCAGTTGACATGTGTTATGAATGTGATTATGCCACAGTTAGGGGTTGGCTGCAAAGACTTAGGCCCGAATTCAGAGTTGACCTTCGAAAGCGCATCCAACTCTCATTCATCTGGCAGACTCTCCACCTCTCATACTTCAAAAACGCCTTTCGAATGACTGCCAGCTGAAAGCTTGTTCCCATCCACTTTCAGTGAAGATCTGGCAACATGGCACAAAAATTTTCTTAGATCAAGTACTTGGAGTGTGTGTGGAAAAGCGCCCTATTTCATTTCGATTGTCTTTTGTTTGCCCTCCCGCTGAAAATAATATTTTGTTTGGATTGGACACGAGGTTAGGGTTACCAGACACTGATATTAAAAAAGGACGACATTCATCTCGCAAAAGGAGGACATTTCACTAAAAAGGAGGACAATATATATTTTTTTAAAAAAGCCATGAATTAATTACAACGGAGTACGATATTTTACAATGTTTTGGCATTTAATACAGTTTCAGTATAAAGAATCAAACAAACTACGCATATACAGCATATTAAAAACACGTGCTTCTGCATGTGCTGCTACCTGTCAAGCTGTCATAGTACTACTTACTAGTGGGATGACTCTGCGGACAGCGCGTGCTTTGCCCAGAGTGTAACTGCAGGAATTATCTCACTTTATAAAAAAGCCTGACATTTTGGAGCATTAAGGAAAATCCGGCCGAACGCAAAAAAATACATAAAAAGGAGGACATGTCCTCCTTTTGCCGGACATCTGGTAACCCTACACGAGGTTGAGAAATTTTCTTAAGATGGATACGTTGCCTAAAATTATAGTGTTTTCTCCAGATGAAAAAGTGATTATTTTTTATCTCGTGAAAAAGCACAAAACCGTAATCGAAAACAAAACAAAAAAAAAACAGATGGAGTTTCTTACAGAGAAAAAAAATTGTGTTTCGAACTCTTGATTCCGACAAAAATCAAACGGGTCTGCTAAATTTCTTATATACCTTCGCGGAACTGGATTTGCATTTTTAAGATCATCAAAAAACTCTAAAACCTCGTCAATGTGATTTGGAAATTCATCCAAATATTCTGCAATCGCTACAAAACACGTGTCTGATGCACACTTTGTGGGCGAAACGATTTCTTTAAAAACGCATATATAATTCCAATACATATTTTACATATCTGCCATATGACAAAAATGTTTTAAACAATTACAAACATACATGAACACGTTTTTATGTGGGAATTATATATTAAAACCATCAACTGCTCCGCCAATTTTCAACTGAACAGGCATTCGAATGAGTTTCAGACCACATTCACTTTCAAGTGGTTGGCTCTCCTTATCCAGCAGTCAACCAACCACTGAAAAACGTCTCTGCCGAGCAGCTTCAATGGAAAAGCCTTTCGGTGTGTGGATAACTGTCGAAAGAGCTCTCTGAATTCGGCCCATAGACATATATATATGTCTATATATATATGTCTATATATATATATGTCTATATATATATGTCTATATATTGCAAAGACATAGACACATACCTGCCAACCCTCCCGCTTTAGGTGGGAGACTCCCGATTTTGCAGCTTTGAAGTCATGCCTCCAGGAATAATAACAAGGTCGGTGTTCATACCTTTAATACATGATTTCACCTCTGGCGTTAAATGTCCTTTGAATGCATCTAACACTAACATCTTTCTTGTTTAAAAGTGCCCCATGCCTTCTATCCCAAACTGCCTTTAACCAGTCTTGCATCAACTCACTTGTCATCCAACCCTTTTCTTGACATCTCACTATTACCCAGAAGGCAATTTTTCTTTTGGCATAGTTTTACGGTTAAGAATGACAAAAGGGAACAATTTTCTACCATCAGCGAACACTGTAAGCATCACTGTTATCCTCATTTTCTCATTGCCACTTGTCTTCACATTAACTGTTTTAGTTCCAACAGGATCCACTGAATAATTTGAAGGCATATCAAAATATACGGGCGTTTCATCAGCATTTAAAATGTAAATAACATAACTCGCGGAATCGTTCGTCTAACTTAAAAAAATAATCACAGCAAAGAAGTACTGTATAACCTACATTAATGTTTTGGTACAAGAAAATAATTGATAAGATGGGCGCCATCTTGTGCTATAGAACATTCCAAAAACATCAGTCGTAACATGTGCAGCCAGTAACTACTGCACAACCTGAAAACATTGACCTAAAATAAGTATGTTTACCTAAAAATCAATGTATCTGAATATAAGGCGACCCCTTTGTTTTGAATTATAAATTATGGTAAAAAAATGTCTTATATTCGGCTAAATACGGTACATTATGAGGTGAAGTCCGAAAAAAAAAATTTCCTCGAAATTTTACATGTTTTGTGTAGAGTAAAAAAATTGTTCCCTCATAATTAGTTTACTAGTACCCTGATTTTACGTATGCTCACGGTTCTGCGGATTGCATTAGTAAAATCGCTGCTACGTAAAATTGGCACCCTTCCCTCGGCCCATTTGAAAAATATTAATGGCGGCACACTATTTTGCAGAGCGCTGGTGACTGGCGACCCTCCGCAGCGGACGTGAGAAATGTGACAGGTGTCGAGATAATTGGGAGCCGGCAATTAGTGGAAGACGCCACTCTTTTTTTTTTCTTCTCTCACTCGCGTGTGCGCTCTTACGTTCAGAAGCCGCAGCCAGCGTACACAAAATAAACGCTTTGCGTGAAAAGATATTATTTTAATCTTTCATTAAGATGGCCACTAACGGCACGGGGCAGATGTCTAATGTCTGCATTAGCCGGCGCCGGCGAGCATCCCTCCCTGTCCCTTGCCCACTGTGTGTATAAAAAAAGTTACCGGCATACGTCTGTGTATGCGAGTCCCCTCCTGCCCTGCTTGACTGAAGCGGGGGAAGGAGTGCAGAGTGTGGAAAAGGCTGAGCGGGAATTTTTAACAAAAACAAAGCAGAGCCTTGTCTTACTGACATGTAAGAATTTATGTAGGTATGTCCATTCTGTAACAGCAGACTTTTTTTTTACGTTGCGTATCATATCTTACATGAAAACAGAATTAAAGCCTCTCAGCAAACGCGATGTTAGATAAACATGTTGAAAAATTTACATATATTAAAAATTACTACCTAACTTAGGTACCTAAAACAAATTGACACTGTAGTAGCACTCAGAAAATTTCTGCTAGTTAGTCTGCATTTTAACAACACTTTATGCCACAAAAAAAATGACAGTGACTAAAGAATGTAGCAGTCTTGCTCGACAAAGCAGTTCTATTCGACTTCAGACTCGTCGCTGTCACCGTCCTCTGTATCGCTGCTCCTGTCGTCGTTATCGCTATCTTCCCAAATAGCATCATCTTCAGTCCCGTCGAGAGCAATGGTGATGCCAGCTTTTTAAAGCTTTTCACCACCACAGTGTCAGTGATAAGTGCCCAACTTTGTTTCACCCAGTCACATATCTGTGTTAGTGACGGTCTTTTCAGTCTGCCCCCTGGAGTGAGTTCATGACTGTCATCTGCAATCCATTCAGAATACAGTCTACGTAAATGTCCCTTAAACGGCTTGTTTATAAACACGTCTAAGGGCTGCAGGACAGATGTCAGGCATCCCGGAATGACAGCTATGTTAGTCTTGCCAACACTTAGGTCGCGTCGGTAAATTTCCATCCCGTTACTGTGCGTTTCAGGGGTGGCCGAGGTTTGCTTTGTCTGGTGCGGACTTTATGCGTATTTTTAAAAATTCCATTTTAAGTATTTAAAAAGAAATGTGCGGACATTGTGCGATGGCGGACATTATGCGATTAAATACGGTATTTGATGGTTCACAAAAATTTTCTGGATTATAATGTATTTAGAGTAGCATGTTGTGGAAAATACAGCATATAGAAAGTGAAATGAAAGGTTGGTTGTTTAGGTTAAGTTTATTTTGGTTAGCTGCACAATTAAAAAATAGTTATTTTTTTAATTTAAATATTTCGGCAAACATTTTCCATATAATTATTATAGCTGTGACTTTAACCTGAGTGATATTTGTCTAATTTTCTGAAGTTATTACATGATGTGAAAAGAAATTTCTTTAGTGGGATTCTAATTCTCATTCTTACTGTTCAAATTCAATATTCGTATTCGATTCGAACCAAAAAACTGATATTCGCACAGGCGTAGTTATAATGTCTAAAATAGCTTACCATAGTGGGTTTTGGAATTTAATGTTGTATCACATGGTTCCTGCCATCCAGAAAAATCTGGAAAACAAAGTGAAGTGAGGGAATTGAAAAATTTTCCTAAAAACCTCGAAAACACAGGGAAATTGACAATATCTTAGTTATAAAACAGTATCGGTCATTGTTCAACAGATGTAGTATCAATATTTCTTAAAACTTGTATGTGTGTACTTTAATTGTAAATTTGTGTGCAATTAATTTATTTTATACTAACTTAACTTGTGACTATCCAGACCTCTCCGGCTAGCTGTTATCTGATTTGCATGTCCATAGAGTTATTGGAAAATGGTGAAGCACTGTGTCGTTATTCAAAACATTTTGGTAATATTAAAGTATGTTATTCATGAATTTAGTAATGTTTCAAATGAAAATTTCTTTGTCGAATTTTGTAGATTTATGTGGCAAAAATTTTATCACACACCCCATAATTACTCAAAATCAACATAGTTCATGGCAACTCATGGCTCAGAACAAAAAGAATTCATTTGAAGTCAAGAAAATGGTTAAGTTATTGAAAGTACAGAATCTTTATTAACGAAAATGTCCCGTGATCACTTCTGAGCACATGATACAACCATGGAAACATGATATCCGATGACAATGAAAGTTCATTATTGTCCTGTCATGGCCTCCGTGTGTTGACTGTGGTCAACAAAAATTCAAAAATAATTTTTCCAAAATAGTTAATTTTTGGTTCAGAGAAAACTACTGCACTGGGGGCAAATCTTCCAGTAGTCATATATGAAATGAGGCATAAGTGTTATATTTTGTACAAGAGCTTAACTGCTTCCACTTGTATAGTTTGTTCATAATTCAATCAGCAATTCCCTGCTCTTGGAATGGATGGATCAAAATGGGTAACAAACAGGGCTTTTGTTTGTCTGTGTGTAGGTTTAACTATTGTTTGTTAGAGTATAAATATACCTGATCCCCACTTGGGTGGAGAGTTTTTCTCCTTTCATTAGGGATTAATTTTGATTCCTCGTTGCCACCAGTTTTCAGTTTGCGTGTGCATTGTACTATAGTGAAACCTTGATCGTCGACACACTGTTTAGCTGACGACTTGTGATTTCCGCTGCGTCATATGTAGGTCGCAAGTCTAAGCCGCTGTTACTTGGTGATGTTGCCTTTTAGACTTTCTTGTTACCAGCCGTTTGCTTAAGTACATGACTTTAGGATTTATTATTGACATAATTCACGTGTAGTTCTTGTTAGAGTAGATTTAATTCTTGCTTAATACCTGAGGTTTCTGTCCTAGAAATGATATCAGAATCTTGAGAACTTGATTTTAGTTTTTCATAATATTGTTACGAATGTGAGCAAGGCCACGACATGCGCAGGTGCAGAGTAGACATCTGCGAATTGTGATTTTTCAGTTCGAATCAAATTCGAATCGAATTTCAAAAAAATTCACGAGTTTCGAATGTTTTCTAATCGAATTTGAGAATATTTACTAAAATAAAATAGATCATTAAAAATTTTTAACATACCACCTTTGAAAAACTTGTCACATAATTCACAGTTTAAATCAAGTTCCTAAAATTAAAGTGAGACTATATTGAATAAGCACAACCAGATTATCAAAAATTTAAAAAAAAATATTAAAAATTATATGTCTGTAGCACTAACATAAATCACTTCCCAAATCATTCAAATTTTCATGGAGAAAGGTGAGTTCATCGACATGGTGCGGCAACAACAATTCTCTGCTGCTGGTAACTATGTTGCCTGCTGTAGAGAAAACTCTCTCACTTGCCACCTTATTTAGCATGTGTGACTTTCAAGGATAAAAATATTAATAAAAATATCACAGCATAAGGAATTGGTACAAAACAAAAATAACAAATTTACCATTTTTATCGCTTAAGCATTGCACATTTTATTCTGAAATCACGTTTATAATTAGGGGTGAGACCGTGGGTTCACTCTTAGCTGAGTTTTGAAATAAACAAACACCGTCATATCACTGCACCACGTCAGCAAGTGATAGGCTGAATTCATCTTGCGCGCCAAGCACTAGTTGCAACACACACACTTCAGTACAGTCGGTGCTAATAAAATAATGGATAAGGAATATAACAGGAAGCACCGTAGCACTTTGTTGAGTGTAGGTGGTTCATTTGCGAAGGAAAAACTATGCACTTTACGCCGAATAGCGGTCTTCACAAAATCATCACAAGTTTTGATAACAGGATACTCAAGTTTCCTTTTATTTCGGGGAGTTGTTAATGTCCCAGTGTCCTGTAATTCTTTCCTTGCAGGAAGCACACTGCTCTTTGAAACACTCGTAAATTCCGCAGTTAAACTCGCGATATCGTTCACACGACAATCTGGATATTTGTCTGAAAATGTTTTAAAAACATTCAACACAATAGTTTTCTGAGCACTTTTCAAAGGCGTTCCCATTCTGTGCTTTACAAAACTCGGTCCGGCATCAGCCATAACAAACTGTGCGCGCGCGAATCTGAAATACAACTGTTGCGCCGGGCATCAACTGTACACTACACACGGCGTCTGCTAACATAATTGTAAGTAAATACTTGCTGACACATTAAACTGTATTGGATATTAATGGTGAAACGTTATAATGCTATATAACAACAACTGTTATAAAAAAGGCATAGTAAAAATACTTACAAATGGTACGTAACCAAGGGACTATTTCTTGCGCACGAATAATGTGCATAGCGGCCGGCAGCCAATGAAAATGTTGTTTACAAGAGTCTTTGTTTATTCCAAAACTCAGGTAAGATGAACGGAGAATACTATTATGCAAAAAAAAAAAAATGTAAAGTGATCCATAAAAACAAACCTATTTATGGAAAGTATGTTTATTTAAAAAGTAGACTTTGCGAAAGCACGCCAAATAATTTTAATTAATGAGTGATGCAATAAAACCATTTTATTCAATGTAAAAAAAAACCGTAACAAGAAAGTGATTTGTACCTATACGCATAACGATCGTGCAGGTTAACTCGGTTCCTGACAGAGTGCGCGCGTGCATGCAATCTGCGAGCTATCGATATCAATTTTCGACTATGTGCGCGCCCTCTATACAGGAATATAGGAATCAACACAACCAAACTGGCGCTGCTTACGTTTTTATAAGCGGTATAAAGCGACTCCCGAGACGTTAAAGATAAAGTTTATAACTATTAAAAAGTCTTTAAAACACGATTTACACATCAGATTACTTTGTAATAGGATTAATTAATTTAGTAAGCAGTTTTATCAGAACGAACGGCGTAAACTGCGTAAAACATTAGGCACATTTTAAACAATGGTAATTTATTGCATTACATCAAATGAGGTTAAAACTGGACAGAAATAAAATGGTTCAAATAACGTGAAAACGTAAATAATAGTTACATAAATAATAGTTACATAAATAAGGAGTTTCACTGTATAATTTTTTGTAAGTGGAAGATGTAATCATCCATTTACATTTCTTTTAAAAATGGGGGAGGGGGATGTCTTATATTAGTGTATCCGAGCCAGATTTTGCAAGTCGAATTATTGTAAAATGAATTCGATTCTAATTGACGAATCGAATATCAAAATATTCGAACTCGAATTCAGAAATTTCGAATATTCGCAGAACCCTAGTGCAGAGCTGGCTGGCGGCTGCCGTAACATGAGATGTGCCATGCGCACCTGGATCGCAGCGTTATCTCTCTCCAACCCTCCGCTCCCCCTATGCGGCTCTGTTAGTTTGACATCCGAAACCTGCCAGCTGCGGAGTTAAGCGAGCCGCCAACACGTGTTTTCGAGAGATTTCTGCCGTCGGGATGGCTCGCGATGACATGACTGGCCCCAGCCGCTCTTGTGAGTTCTGGAATTGCGTCGGGGCCTATATATATGTCCGAGGACGTCAGGGCAGGGAGTCAGTTCGGAGTGTTCAGTCGGGAGTTCTACTGCGGCAAAGTTTCCGGGCGATAGTGCCGCGGGTGCGGCAGAGTGACGAAGTCCTTGGACGAAGGTTCCAGTGCAGGGAGTGAATGAGTTCAGTGCAGTCTGGAGTTTTTCCGCGGCGGAGTTTTCGGGCGATAGAGTCGCGAGCGCAGCAGAGTCCCAAGCGAAGTTCCAAGAGAGGCGTCGAGCGGATCCTCGGCGAAGGAAAGTGTCGGCGGCGGCGGAGTGCAGCGACGGAGTCCTGCGGCAGAGACCCACGAGGGGTGCTGCGGCGAGAGTTGCGCCCGAGGTGCAGCCCAGCGAGGTGTGCGGTGTGCGAAAACGAGTGACTGGGGAAGCAACATTTTTAAGTGCAATTGATTATTTGCCATTTTAGATTATTTGTAAGTGACATAAGTAGTGGCAATAAATAAAACTGTGTGTGTGATAAAAATCTTTAATTGGGCTATCCTTTATGAACCCGTGGTAAATCATAACAATATCTACTTTCAAACATAGTGTTTCCACAAAATGTACCAGTTCTTCCCATTTACTTTAAGGGTTTCCAAAAATTAAAGACCGTTTTCATTTTCAAAATCAGGAAAATTTTATTCCTAAAAAATTTGTACATAGCATTGTTTGTACATTCTGTACTATTTTTTTTACGTAATCCCCAGCAAGTTCAACACACTTTTTTAGTCGGGGAGCATGGTTCTTGATCCCTTTGTCATTAAATTCTCCCGCAGCTGTCCGCAATCAGCTTGACAACTCTTCTTGTACTTCTTCGTCGGTCGTTAAGCGTTTCTCTTGGCCAAATGTTGCTTTAGGTGACGGAAGAATTGAAAATCATTGGGTGCCAGGGCAGGACTATGAGCCAGATGGCTAAGACATAACACTTAAAAGATTGCAGGAGTGCGGTGGTTACAGCTTCTGTATGGGGCTGGGCGTTGTCATGCAATGTCATGCAACAAGCATATGCTCTTGCCCAACCGCCCTCTTGGCTTGTTTAGTACCGTTCATAGAAGGGGGAGGGGGTTACATTTCACAATAACAATCGGCGTTGATTGTGCTACCTTTTGGCAAAAATTCTACGAGAACTCCTTTTCAATCCCAAAATATGCTTGGCATGACATTCTTGTCAGATTGCCTGACAAAATTTTCGGGTGCAAGGCAAACCAGGGTGGCACCGTATCATTTTTGTCCTTTTTGCCCTTTGGACAGCCTTGTGGATGTCTGTCAACATTTTCGGCACCCAATAAGCCCACACCCTCCTATACCCCAATTAGTCCATTCAAATGATTTTGATTGTTGATTTGCTGACTTCTGGAATCAAAATTGTGAGTTCCCGGACTGTCTGATGGCATTCTTCACGAAGTTTAGCCTGAATTTTCTCCAACAATGAGCCATCAATTGAAGACACTTGGGCATTAGAAATAATTATGCTACTATGAAGGACACAAATAGCTATTGAGAAAATATTATTAATTCCTTTGCATTACTAATTATTTGCATTGTATTTAATGCTACAGAAGTGCTGTTGCCATTGTGTGTACACGGAAATAAAAAGACAAAAATTATTTTTTGTTTTTATGGTTTATGAATGTGAAATATGGCACGGTTAAACTGCAAACCAGATAACCCGCACACGGATATTTGGGAGTCTACTGTATTGAAACGTTGGTGTTGATGATTAATCAAAAAAATAACAAATCTATTACTTGGAAACAAAAGGTACTTTGTAATCAAAACTGCTCACAACCCGAGATCTTAAAATAATAGACTCCGCCCCCTGTAAAGGAGGTCTGGAAAGAGAAGGAATTACTTAAAATAAGTTAAAACTTAGTTCTAAAGAAAGTACATTTATTACACGAGACCTTAACCTCATACAAAATGTTGCTAGTCGATGAGAGACAATCATGAAGTATTAACTTTTACATTTAAACTTAATAAATAAAATCTAGGGCAATCTGAAAATCTTATTAGTTGCTTTACAATTAAGTACTTCAACTTGAATGAACTAAAAGGGGATCATGATTTACAAACGCTTGATCAAAAAGCAGCTAGAGGGTATCAAAATCTTCTACGACGTTAAATCTCATTCTAAGTCCTTAAAGTTAACTTAAACATTATTCTAAATTATCTAAGGTCAAAACGTAAAACTATACGTTAAGCATGAGGTCAGCAATATACGCTCAGGTCCGGCCTCTTCAAAAATAACTCAAACATTACTTCAGCGACCCCAACCAACTTTACAAGAACGTATTGCTGTTCCGGGGCATAGCCTCCGCCTCAAAGAGCCTAACATCCTTAAACCCTAACTGACTCGTTGCTACTGGCGAGAGGCATAGCCTTCCCTAGAGTGAGCCCCGAGCTACCTCCAGCGGCCGCTTAAAAACCCTCTTGGCCCCGCCGACGTTTCCAGAAAATCTCGCCCGCTGCTCCCAAATCTCGCAATCAGGGCCTGAGCTCGCTGAACGAGCACCGCGTTGCGACCTAGTTACGCCAGCAGACCGCTCTTCGCGAGGGCCGGTGACCCGCACGACTCATGAGGAATGTGCAGCGAGGGCAAACGGCACGCCGCCTGCCCGTCTCCTATGAAATGAGGCCGCTTCTCGCACGGGCGCAGCGACCTGCCCACAGCTCGCGCCATGAAAGACAGAAATCTGAATTCGGCCACACCGAGAAATTCTGGAACGCGACAGTATACTGAAATCTTTGACTGGCAATACCAACTCCCTTTATATTAAAACCTCTACTTAAGTGTAAGCACATACTTTCATAATGCAGTTCTGAGAACCGTGGTTGTTAAAAGAGTGCACTAACCATTCACTCATACATGAGTATGTATGGGACAATGGTTTATCGTGATCCTTTATTTTTAAATTATTATTTCAAAGTTTTTATTCCAGTCTTTATTTTTGTATTTTTTTTTTTTTTTCAGTTGAGCTTGCAGCTCCAAATACCAGTAAATCCTTCAATGTGACCTGTATGAGGGAAAATTTGGATTCAACGACAAGCACTATTTTCCCAGGATCTACAGCAGTTGTACAATCAAAAATTCATTTGGAACCAAAAGTGGTGGACCAGGACAGCAATATTTTAGGATTAAATGATCAAGCTGGTCATCCAAATAAAAAAAGTTCTACCATTGACAATTTTATTCAAACTAATAATATAAATTCTTTAAATTTAAAATGTTCTACTGAAAAGAGTATAATTAATCAAGCGATTGTAAACCAGTTTACATATTACATGTGTAAAACTAGTTTTTATAGTACTTCCATGTCGAAACAACACGTTAACAACACACATGATGCAGACTATAAGAAAATGTGTGTTGAAAATTTGAGAAAAAGAAAACATTATTCACGTGCAGAATGTCTCAAGAAATATTCTTCTAAACCTCATCTGAAAGCGCACTTGAACACCCAACCAACTGAGAAACCATTTTCATGTTCATTGTGTACCAAAGAGTTTTTCACTAAGACTAGTCTAAGAATGCACATGTGTACTTATACAGTTCAAAAATCATTGTCACATCCAGTACACAGTAACATTTTACCTCATGAAAGTCACACTAGTGAGAAACTGTATTCATGTTCAGTATGTAGCGCAAACTTTTTGTTTAAAAGTAACTATAATAAACACATGCGGACACACAAAGGTGAGAAACCATTTTCATGTTCTGTATGTAGTGCCAAGTTTTCTCTTAATAGTACCTTGAAAAAACACATACGTACACACACTAGTGAAAAACCATATTCATGTTCAGTATGCAGTGCAAAATTTTCTCAGAGAAGTTACTTGAATGGACACATGCGCACACACACAAGTGAGAAGCGTTTTCCATGTACAGTATGTAATGCCAAATTTTCTGTTAAAAGTTATTTAAAAATACACATGCGCATACATACAGGTGAAAAACCATTTTCATGTTCTGTATGCACTGCAAAATTTTCTCAGAGTAGTGCTAGGAATGTTCACATGCGCACACACACAAGTGAAAAACCATTTTCATGTTCAATATGCAGTACCAAATTTTCTCTTAAGAGTACCTTGACAAAACACATACGTATACACACTGGTGAAAAACCATATTCATGTTCAGTATGCAGTGCAAGATTTTCTCAGAGAAATTCCTTGAATGGACACATGCGCACACACACAAGTGAGAAGCGATTTTCATGTACAGTATGTAGTGCCAAATTTTCTATTAAGGGAAACTTGGAAGTACACATGCGTTTACACACAGGTGAAAAACCTTTTGCATGTTCAGTATGCAGTGCAAAATTTTCTCGGAAATTTATCTTAGATTCACATGTGCTTACACACACAGGTGAGAAACCATTTTCGTGTTCTTTATGTAATGCAAAATTTCGTGTTAAAAGATCCTTGCAAAAACATGTGCATAAACATGCACGTGAAAAACCATTTTCGTGTTCAGCATGCGATGCAAAATTTTTTCAGAGAAGTTCCTTAAATGTACATGTGTGCTCTGACAGATGAGAAAACATTTTCATGTTTAGTATGGAGTGCAAAATTTTCTTTGAATGTTTCCTTGAATGTACAGCCCACTCATACAGGTGATAAACTATTATTGTGTTTAGTTTGCAGTGAAAAGTATTCTCAATAAGAGCTTCACTGTGTAAAATCAATGTACACACAGAGGTGAGAAACCATTTTTGGGGTTATTTGCATTATTAACAATGATATATATTTTTAAAATGTATTTGAATATATTTTTTCATGTATTTTTCAAGGCATGTGACATGCATTTGAGAAAACATTTGAATGGTCAGTGAAATGCATATATGAGAAATTTTCTTATGTTAACTGTATGTTTTAACATTTAATGCCTTGCCTATGAACTTGTAAATTGTTACAAATTAAGTTCAATAAATTTCGAGTTTTGGTTTTAGTGCAGTATTTTTTGTAGAAAAATCATGTTCAACTTTTAGGTAAGAAATTATTATATTTTTCATGTTATTATATTTTTACTCAAAAGTGTTAAATATTATTATGGTAATAAATGCTGTAAGATAATAAACATGAGAAATTTGACTAAATCAATGCATTTTTCTTTTCCCTTGAACTGAAAGGATATTTTGTGAAATAGAACTAAAACAGTAGTTATATAATGTGTTTGAACCAGTTTTTTTAATCTTACATACAGGTTGCCCAAATGAAATTCCCCAATTTCAAACGACTGTAATTCCGCACATATAGTAATAAATTAACAATATTTCAATTGCAACAAATACACAGTGTCATCACGTTTTTTGGACGTTATGTTTCACCGCATTTAACATTGCACTTAAGATATACAGCTTCTGATTTAAGAAAGCAAGCTCGCAAGCCCTTCAAATGGATATCTTAGGACTTCTCACAAATGCATCTGCAATTTGCTGAACATTTTCTTCTGATGTTCATGATCAGCCACCACCATGCTTCTTGGACCCTGATCCCATCACCAAAAACACAACTTTCCAGATCTTAATTATCTTTGCAACAGGAACGTCTGTCTCATACACCACACGGAGTCTTTGAACAGTGATTATGGAGCCCAGTTCTGCATACCACCACACATATTGTACTTTTTTTAACATTGGTAGCTATTGTCAACATATGCAACAAAAAATAAATCAGCACTGTCACGTTCCTATTCTTACAGCATTTCAAATTTCCACAGCTAAGTTAACATTTACCATGCTCAAGTGTTTTATGAATGTTTTAAATAATGAAGGTTCAATTCTGATACCTTATGTTTGTAAACTGCTGGTTTTCTAAGTTTTTTTCATAGTATGTAGGTTCAGAATATTTTAAGTTTTTTTGTCTATATTGTGTAACCTCTATCACTGATGATTGGAGTGAGGCATAATGTGGGAAAATCCTGTTGAGTCCTTATGGTATTTAAATATTTAATTATGTACTATGTACTTGCTATTTACAAAATATTATTTAAAGTCTTTCAAAAATATTTACAACTATGCATAAAGATGCAGCATAAAATGTTGGTACAAAATGTAGCTTAAAATGTCTGTTGGGGTGAAGCTAATCTTTATCCATCGCGAATGTGTTGGTTCTTATTGGAGACTTTACTCACGTGAAAGCCACAGTGGTCCGGGGTCCCACTGCGAACAAGCGACTGTTATTGGTACCGGAACACTCGCTTCTCTTCTACTCACTGACCTCTGGTGCCACAAGATCAAGATGTAGTTGGACAGTGACCCAACTCGTCAACGGTTGGAATGGACTTGACCCAAGTACTTGGATACTGTAACTAGTAAGCAGAATTGTAGGCTCTTTCTCACACACTAGTCATGTGTGTCGCACTAGGATTACTCTCCAACTCGTTAACTCAGAGCGAAGGGGAACATTCAAAGCCTTAATAAAAAACTTCCCTAACCCAGCGATGACTCATGGTACAGTACAACCCGGTTATAACATTCCCGTTTGTAATATTTTCCCGCCTATAACACCATAATTTCATGGTCCCGTCATTTTTCCATTTATCACAATGCTTTAATTTCCCCGCCTGTAACGATATTAAAATTTCTACATTCCCGCCTTTAACGTTCAAATTTGCTTTGATAACTGCCACAATTTTCAGTATCCCTTCCTTCAAAGTCATAATTTAGAGCAAAACCATAACTATAAAATACAGTATGCATATACAAACATCAGATGTTTACATTTGTGTAGTTCACCGTAGATGTGGTACACACGCACTCCACAACTTGCACCGGATCGACTATCAATATGGCGTCCTGTTCACGCTTGTTAGACTATGACTTGTTCCGTTATACTTATGATGCACATTTTGTGCACTGATACATGGTCGGAAACAGTGCTACTGTATTCTATGGTGCTGGTTTTTTTTTCAAAGTTTTAACACCTTGAGATGGTTAAATGTTCTATGGATATATTCACGGCTTTTGTTTGTGGTTAACCTTTACCGTAATTTTTTTTTTTTTTTTCCACTTATTGTAGTCACGGTCGTATTTAATTAAAATATGCCGTATTTTATTCAGGTTATTTTACGGCTATGATGGCCGATAAATATAAGCAAAAATCATATTCTGTAGCTGAAAAAATTCAGTTTATTAACAAAGTGGACAGGAACCCCAACAAAACACGTGTTCTGATTGCAAAAGAGTTGAATATTTCTGTTTCGACTCTGAACTGTATCGTACAAAAACCTGAAAAATTGTTTGCTCAAAGTGTAGGTACATCTGTTAAGGTAAAAAAAAATTAGAAACAGGAAACACGAAGACGTTGATGACAAGCTGTTGGAATGGTTCAAGCAAGTGTGGGCATCAAGTGTTCCTATAAATGGAAATATTTTACGACAAAAGGCAGAGGAAATATCTTTGAAGTTAGGAGTTGAAGGTTTCAAAGCTACAAATGGTTGAATCGATAGATTCAAAAAAAGGACTGGGATTGTTTATCGTGCCATAAGTGGGGAGGGTGCCAGTGTAAATACAGACACTGTAAACACTTGGAAAAATGATGTCTTGCAGAGTTTGTTATGCAGTTATGAAGAAAGGGACATATTCAACTTAGATGAATGTGCATTATTTTTCAATTTGTTACCAGACAAAACCTTCTCATTTAAAGGTGAAACATGCACTGGTGGCAAAAGAAGCAAAGAGCGGATCACAGTTTTACTTGGTGCTAACTTGGATGGCACAGAAAAGTTACCTCCATTGGTAATTGGAAAAGCAGTAAAGCCAAGATGTTTTAAGAATGTCAAAATCTTGTCTTGTAGGTATGACTACAACAAAAACGCATGGATGACCTGCAAGATTTTCGAGCAGTACTCCACTTTCTTGATGCTTAGATGGGGCTCAGAAACGAAGATTTTGGTTTTTGTGGACCACTGTACTGCGCATCTTCCAAAAGTTTGAGAAATATCAGACTAGAATTTTTGCCTGCTAACAGTACTTCTTGCCTTCAACCTCTAGATCAGGGCATCATTAATGTTTTTAAGATGGGTTTCAGAAAGCGGTTGTGCCACAAAGTTCTTCGATTTGTAGATGCCAAGAAACCTATTAAAAAGATTAATATTCTCGATGCCATGCACTTTTTGTCTGCTTCGTGGGATGCTGTTTTGCCTACGACAGTTGCCAACTGTTTTCGGAAAGCAGGTTTCCAGAAAACAGTGACAACGGATACAAATGCTGTGGATGTGCTGAACGAAGACGACTCTCCAGCTGCAGATAACATTTCATCTACAGACCTGCTAACTTTACATAACTCTCCAACTGCAGATGAATGGGCAATGTTGCAGACTGTCTGCAATTTCCAGGGCAGTTATGAAGAGTATGTTGTGGTTGATGACAATCTACAAGCTTGTCAAACTCTGACAAGTGACATCATCTCAGATCAAGATGAGCATGAAGATGAAGATGGCGAAGATGACAAAGATGCTGAGCCTGAAGTTGTACATACACAACTTAAAGCCTACAAAGCTATAACTACTTTAAAAAAATTTCTTGGTGCACAAAACAATACACCTGACAGTATTATGAGCTCTGTGTGGCATATTGAGGACTACTTAGTGAAAGTTGCTCAAACAAACTAAAATCACCAATTATTTTTCAAAGTAACTAGTAGGTGAATCACAAGCAGCTGGAATTTCATTCCAAGTTATGTTATGTTTAAAACATTTTTTTCTTTAGCATATTATTAGGTATTCATATTATCTATAAATAAAATTAACCAATTTTCCACTCTATTGCTATAATTAGTGTATTACTCCTGTACTTTGTGTTGTTTTACCTATACTCTTTAATTTAATCAATCCACGTGTAATTTATATAAAGTGAAGATGTAATTTTATGATTTCCTGCTTATAACATTTTCCTGCTTATAACATTTTTTTAAGTTGGTCCCTTGGAGAATGTTATAACAGGGTTGTACTGTCACAAATTACAATTCACAGTTACTAACTGTAATTTTCTACTCCACCTTTTATTCATGAGTACTGGGAGGTCCATGTATAAAAGTTCATATGGCGATGGAATACCAAAGGTAAAGTTTGAGTTGCACTCTTGTCGCTAAAACCAAATAGCTTATGTAATACTGTCACCACACACCAACCTCTTTCAGCCCTCACTTACTCGCCTTAATTTTACTAAGTCTGGAACCAGGATAAATAATTACCACTGATTCTTTGACTTCATTTCATTCACAAATTATCACAAGTCCAGCTAAGGCTTGTACATTTCAGAATTCTGCTTTAGGCATAAATAAGCAATATAGATGGCTTTTTCCAATTTCTAAGTCCAAGATGTGACGATCATGATGACAGCAGTGGGCGAGCTTATTGATGGTGTAGCGCAGAGGTCTCGGGTAGCCTTCAGTGGTCAGTTGAACCCATTCCGCTTCTGCTTCTCTCTTGCTGAATCGGGGGCATTTATACCCCCAAAACTCCCTTCGACATGTTGTGAGAATAGTCCAGATTAATCAAGTGGCACCAAGAGAACATGGAAGCACTTCCGCTTGCGCACCATTCCGAGGCCAGCTGATCCCAAAGCCCGCTGAGGCAACTGGTGCTAGCCGAGCATTGCAGGTGGTGTCTTCACATCGCTAGGTGCATGCATTACAACCACTATTATACAGAGATGCTAATTTATGTAACAATTATATAAACTAAATATTATCTGTTAGTAGTTTTCAGTATTAATTTCTAAAAAAAAACTTTTATGGTTATAATTTGATTTTTTTTTAGTATATATATTATGTAAAGAATGATTTAAGTTTTGTCTAATATTTTTTTTTAAATTTCACAAGTATGTATGTACTTAGTTGTAAAATATAATTGAAATTGATCAAGTTGTCGTTAAATTGAATTTTAGGCCATTTAGCATGTGTGTGTGGGTTTTTTTTTAGTTTGATTCAAATTTGATTACATATTTCAAATATTCTGAAATATATTTTTAATCAAATTTAATTAACAAGGGAGGGAAAAGTGAAGGAAAAATAATTTTAATGGTTTCAACTATTATTTTTAAATATAACATGCTGTTTGTGAAAGAATTTATGATGTATATTTTATGTTAATAGGTATAAATACTGAAACTTAAGCAAGTATTAGGGGTTTACTTTCCAGTGTTTTTAAACTGCTTCTTCTTCAGTTTGGAAGAAAATAAATTGATTACAGACTGTTCTGCCTACTGAACATCAGCAGAGTAGTACATGTTGGATTGGTGACATTCTCTGTAAACTTCAATCATGCACATGTGGATGGGATAGCAGAGTGGGATATTACATAAATACTGAATCCTTTCTGACATTGATATTATGAAGCAGTACATTTTTGTCACACAAGGAAAATCATTGATGAGGAAATTCATGGGGACCTCATTTTAATAACAATAATTAACTTCATGATAATGTTACAAAATTAAACTAATTTTCTAAATAAATACTTGAAGAAGCTAGTAATGCCTACAATACCTAAACCAATCAAGATGCTATGGAACAGTGACATGCACTACCTATGTTAAACTTTGAAATAAGCATGACAAAATGTTAGATTGACACACACCCCTCAAAATAACAGTAGGGTACCTAAACAGATTTTTAGGATAAGGTCACTTTGTTATAAAAATGGTTAAGCATAACACGAAACATTAATTTACAATAATTGCAATTTTAATGATCATCAGGTTGACATCGTCCGGGCCTGCGGCCCCTTTTAAGTCCAATATGCCACTGCCCAAACACCATCCACCCTCCATTCAAACCTCCCGCCTACCCGTGCGTACGTGTGCGTGCGTGTGTGCGTGCTCGCCCGGCAAGAGGGCGCTGTCGAGCCAGTGCGCCGCACCCCTAAAAACATAAATATATATAATTGTGTTGTGTTTTTATATTCCCTAAGTGCAACGTGACGGCAGATCGGCCGGGAGGGTTTTATGTACTTTTATTTTTAAATAATGTATTAAAATATCATAGTGTTTCCGGACATTCCCGAGGAAACCCGAAGCCAGACAATAATTAAATTTAAATCTTAATAATTATAATTTGTACAATCTTTTCTCTTTATTCAAAAATTGTTACATAATTTTCAATGCATTCTTGTCATGTTAATTTAGTTTCCCGTGGCACGAATTCACTAATAGTTTTTAACGGCAATTGTTTCGGCGGGAGGACGCCATGTTAGTCTAGCCGAGCCATGATCTCACCCCAGACTTCCGCCATCGACGATCGAGAGCAGACGCATCAGCACTCCGGGGACCTCACCCGCTTGTATTCTCTGCCAAGTAATTCTGTTAACTTTAACTTCGTCTCAATCACTTTCTTTTAGTCCTCGGAGCGGCTCTCGGTCGGGGGACTGCTTCATTAGTAAGTTTACGGCCAGTCTCTGCCTTTTTCATCGTAATACGTAATTTAGTATGTGATCACGTGGTGGCTCATCACCCCTAGCCGATTCGTGCCGCAGACGTCTTGTACAGTTTCAACCGTGTACGTATGTGAGCTGAATTAGCGGAATAAATCAGGCGTGCGAGTATAACGTATTATTCTTTTATTTTCCATTTGTGTGACCGCGTGGAGTATGACGGCGTGTGGGACACCTGAGAGCCCACGGCGTAGGTAAAAGCGTGCCCGACGCTGAGAGCGGGCAGGGATTAGTACTAGATGTTTTCAAGGGGGAATATCACGTCTCACATGGGCGACGTCACGCTGCAGGAGTCTCACCGGGTCCACGTGCCGCACCACGTGGTGGTGCCCATTAACCTTCCACCTTAAAGTCGACCGATCGACCCCCCGCTTACAACAAGTGTCGCCACGACGAGTGGCACGACATCAAGGTAAGAGAATTGCAATTTCTGTGTAAACAAAACATGACGCCGCCGTCAGTGCTCCCTCTGAGAGCACAGGCCGTTATGTGTCCTCAACACCTGATAAGTGCCGCGCCCCGAACGCGCCCGCGCGCGCAACGTAGTGCAGTGCCCCGAACGGCGTGACGTCAGTCACGGCCTCCTACGTGTGCAAAGCGCCCGGCCGGGTGTGGCACTGCGCAAGGGTATTGTTTCTCAAGCATTTCATAATATAAACAAAAACTAAGAAATCTAAACCATTCAATAATTAATGTTAATTAAATGATCATATGTTAAAAGGGTATAATTCACAAAACTGGCCGAAGTCACCTTCCCGCGCTCCGCAGTTTTCCCGCGGAATTTTCCCCCTCCCTGGCCCCGGCGGCCAGGGAGGTTAGTCAGTCGCCATCCAGCACTCGCCCGGGCCGGCAGCCCACGCACGGGGAGCCTTCAATTTTTGCACCAACGCCATATAACTGCAATAGGTAAATATAGTCCAAACGTTTTATATCAGCTCCCCGGTCGGCCCAAATCGGCCGTTAGCAGTCACGCGCGGTCTTTTAATAACATGTGTATCCCATCAGGGATTTTTATATTTTACGTATGCAATTAGGTGACCCGTCGTGGCACCTGCGCCTCACGCTTTCACGTCCCACCACGGGACATAGTTCTTTGCCCACGCAGGGCGGCACTGCGCCGAACGCGACCAAAACTTTCGGACGAGTATTCACCTGGGACGTGCCACGGCCACGTGTGTGATATCGCTCCAGATTCCACCGTGTCCGTACCCAGCTTAACGTGGCCATCGCCACCCCGCGGACTATCCGCTCATGCATATTCTCCTGTGCGGGACTAATCGCAGTAATTCAGTGTAACGTGTTTTAGTAAGTAACTTATTCTCCTGTGCGGACCAATCGCAGTAATTCAGTGTAACGTGTTTTAATAAGTGGCTTATTCTCCTGTGCGGGACTAATCGCAGTAACTTAGTGTAACGTGTTTTAATAAGCCAATCATTCTCTTGTGCGGACTAACCACAGTAATTTAGTGTCATGTGTTCCCTTAATTAAGTCGTGGGACCGTTCGTCCTCACTCGTCACGCCACGTCCGTATACTCTCGCAGTGACCCTAGCAGGTCCAGGTGCGCGGAGCTTAGGTCGACGGTGAAGCGGCCAGTCACGTGAACGTGTGACCTGTAGAGTGTACTCCGCAATAAATCACCAAAGGAACTCGTGTGTTTCATTAATAAGGCGTCCTGGGAGGCCATAACAGCCCGGGGAGTCCTTTGTCGCCGCATCCCTGCCTACCGCCACGAGGCCAGGAACCCCCCCCTTGAGATTCAAAATTAACTTACCAGCTTAAATTTACGTAAATTCAGATTAGGCAACGGGGACGGCGTCAAAATGGCGCCCAACTAGTGTGGCTAGAACATCACCAAACTCTTTCGACGAACAGGCCAAGAAAACGAAACGGAAAAATTAGCAGACAAAGGGCTCGAGTAGGGACAGTGCAACAGCGCGCAGCGTGGCAACACCGCGCGACGGAGCGGCGCCGCGCCAGCCGGACAACCCCCGCCCCGCATTCCTGTCGCGCAACACCCCTCCCCTCCTCCGCCAGAAACCACCCCTCAGCCCGCACGTCACTCCGCTCATCACCCCTCCCCTCCTCCGCCCGATACCACCCCTCAGCCCGCACATCGCTCCGCTCACCACCCCTCCCCACCACGCTCCACCTCCGACCAGCTGTGAGGGGTGACGTCACGCGGCCGCACCACCATGGAGTCGGGACAGCGACGTCACGACCCGCCGCCCGGGTCGTCCAGCCGCGGCGCGATACGGACAGACGTCACGATTGACATGGGGGAGTGGTGGAACACGGACTTCTTGACAGGCGGGGCAGAAAGAACGACACGGGAAGGCGGCGCGCGGGAAGCGATGGCCCAGATCAAGAGGGAAGTCAGGGTCGCGTCGGCGCGACGCTGCCACGCCGGAGAGTGCCACGGACAGCTCGAGGAAGTAGCATACTGCCACCAGTGCGGCACCACGAGGCACCGCACGTGCACGGAAGCTAGAGAATTCCTGAACTTTCGCGACGGCCTATTCATGTGCGCGGCGTGCGAGAACAAAGTCAACCCGCCCACACCCGTGACCATAGTAAGTGAAACCCGACGGGATAACATCCGGGTCAAGCTGCCCGAATTCTCCGGGCACCCCTATGAAGACCCGGAGAGATTCACCCGGGCGTGCCAGGACCGCCTGGCCAGGTACGGCGTACCCAAAGAGGAGTGGACGGAACGCGTCACGGAACAGCTTAGGGGGCCAGCGACGGACTGGTGGTCCATGACGGGCGAATACGGCGTGGAGTGGGAGGACTTCGCGCCACGCCTGGAGGCCCGATTCAATGCCGCCCGCGCACGCGCCCAGTGCCAACGTGCCCTGTTCTGCGAACCGCAAAGGGCGGACGAGGACGTGGAAACCTTCATCCGGTCCAAGATGAGGCTACACCGACGTCTGGACGCCGGCGGACCAGTTAACGCGGCGCTTGATGTGACGGTAGAGCTGATGAAGAGGGAGCTGCGCCCGCACCTGCGGGGGGCCGTGGACCGGGAGCTCGAGGACTTCGTCCAGCTGGCGAAGGAAATAGAGCGGGACCTACGCCTGTCGCCGCGCCCGCGAGACACAGCAGCTCGCCGCCGAGGGGCGTCCCCGCCACCCACGACGGCCCCGGAGGACGAGTGGGCGGTAGTACCGTACGTGAACCCCCCTCCCCCTTCCGGCGCCACCCGTCGGGGGGGCGAGGTGAGGGAGAGAGGGCCCTCGACGCAACCCGCTGCGCCCGCGGCCAAGACCACCACGCCGCGGGCCGCGCGCGCTAACCCGCGGGCCGAGGGGCAGCGAGACCGGCCCCCACGATGCCGCTACTGCAGGGAGGAGGCCTACCACTGGCACGAGGTGTGCCCCACACGGGCCGCGCTATGGCAGGATCGCCGGCCCGGCGCAACGCAGTCGGGAAACGCCCGCTAGGGAACAGGATACCGGCGGGCTACTGTTCCTGGATCACGGCCAACGCACCAGCTACGAGGCCAGTCCGCATAACATCGCCGCCCGTCAGACCAGGCGGTGGTGTGCCCCAGCACCCGTCAACGTCCCGCCCCGGGTCGTCGGCGAGCGGCGCCGTGTCACGGGCGCCCCCGACGCACCCGACGCCACCTGCGGGACCTGACCAGGCACCATCGCCGCCCGTCAGACCAGGCGGTGGTGTGCCCCAACACCCGTCAACGTCCCGCACCGGGTCGTCGGCGAGCGGCGCCGTGTCACTGGCGCCCCCGACGCACCCGACGCCACCTGCGGGACCTGACCAGGCACCATCGCCGCCCGTCAGACCAGGCGGTGGTGTGCCCCAACACCCGTCAACGTCCTGCACCGGGTCGTCGGCGAGCGGCGCCGTGTCACGGGCGCCCCCGACGCACCCGACGCCACCTGCGGGACCTGACCAGGCACCATCGCCGCCCGTCAGACCAGGCGGTGGTGTGCCCCAGCACCCGTCAACGTCCCGCACCGGGTCGTCGGCGAGCGGCGCCGTGGCACTGGCGCCCCCGACGCACCCAGCGCCGCCTGCGGGACCTGACCAGGCACCATCGCCGCCCGTCAGACCAGGCGGTGGTGTGCCCCAGCACCCGTCAACGTCCCGCCCCGGGTCGTCGGCGAGCGGCGCCGTGTCACTGGCGCCCCCGACGCACCCAGCGCCGCCTGCGGGACCTGACCGAGCACCATCGCCGCGGCTGGGGCGAGCGGGAAACAACACGGACAAGCTGATGCGGGTGCCCGTCCTGCTGAATGGCCAGCCCGTCCACGCCCTGGTGGACACCGCGGCGAGCCACACCTACGTCGCGGCCCACCTGGTGCCCGAGGCGGACCTGGAGCAGCAGGAGGGAGGTGTCCAGCTGGCCACCTGGGGAGCTAGCGCGCTCACGACGGGGCGCGCCCAGGTAAAATCGACATCAGGGACATGTGCAGTCGGACAACAGCCCTGGTGGTGCCAGAGCTGAGAGACGACCTGATCCTGGGACTACCGTGGCTCGTGCAGGAGGACGCCGCCATCGACGTAGGTGAGGGTAGGATTCATGTCGGATGTCGGGGAAGGAGGACGCTGTACAGTGTCAACCAGAGGGGGACAGCCCCGCCAGCCCCTGTCGTCACCCTAGCGGACCTGCAGAACGAGGTGCCCCCGGAGTACAGGGACATGTTCAATGGGGTACTGGCACAACAAGCGCAGGTGTTCGCCGCTGCGGACATGCTGCGGCGGACCACGGTCACTCAACACGCCATCCCGACACGACCACACGAGCCCCGCTTTGTCAAGCCCTTCGGGTTCGGACCCAGAGAACGAGAGGCGATCCAGACCCAGATCGCGGAGATGTTGCGGGACGGGGTAATCGAACCGAGTGAGTCGCCGTACAATTGCTTGGTGGTAATGGCCAAGAAGAAGGACGGCTCACTCCGGTTCTGCGTAAACTTCAAGCCCATTAACGCAGTCACCATCCCCGCCCCTCCACCGATCATCAACATCACTGACGCACTAGCGGGACTGGGGGAGGCAGGCATATTCACCTCACTGGACCTCAAGTCAGGGTACTGGCAGGTACCCGTTCGCCCCGAGGACCGACCGAAGACCGCCTTTACCGCGCCCGACGGCCGCAGGTTCCAGTTCTGCGCCATGCCGTTCGGGCTGATGGACGCCCCCGCGACTTTTCAGACCATGATGGTGCGCGTCCTGGATGGGTTCGTGGGCAAGTTTGCCGCGGCCTACCTGGATGACGTCATCATCTGGTCGCGGACGTGGGAGGACCATGCGCACCACCTCGCCATGGTCCTCGAACGGCTGGCCCGCCACGGCCTGACCTGCGCGCCCCGCAAGTGCCATGTCGGCGCGGTGGAGCTTGCCTACCTGGGGCACCTGGTGAGCGCGGACGGGTGCCGGCCTCTGCCAGCCCAGCTCGATCTGATCGAGTCCAAGCCTCCCCCACGTACCCGGAAGCAGTTGCAACAGCTGGTGGGGCTGCTCAACTGGCTCAGGAGCTTCATACCCGACTTTGCCATCGTCACCGCCCCCCTGACCGACCTTCTGTCACCCAAGTACCGGTTCCGGTGGACCCCGGAGGCCGACCACGCCCTGAACGCCGTCAAGCGTCTGTTCCGGGAATGTCACACCCTTGCTCGCCTACTACCCGCAGAGCACATCTACCTGCAGACCGACGCCAGCCAGGAAGGCATGGGCGCGGTCCTGTACCAGCTGGGTCCCGACGGGGAGCGGCGCGTCGTGGAGTACGCCAGTTCCAAATTTGGACCGGCGGCGCGCCGCTACCACGTAAACGAGCAGGAGTGTCTGGCGGTCGTGTGGGCCGTGGGACGCTACCGGCACCACCTCGAGGGTCGACCCTTCACCTTGCGGACCGACAGCCAGTGCCTAAAGTGGCTGGATTCGGTGCAGGGGCGGAAGTCCAAGTTCACCCGGTGGGCTCTCACCTTACAAACCTTTGACTTCCATGTAGAACACGTGCCGGGTCGGGAGAATCAACTGGCCGACGAGTTGTCCCGCCATCCCGACCCGTGCACGGAGTTCGAGGACGAGGGGACGTGGGAGGAGTTGTTGCCGCCACCTGGAACTTCCCACGAACAGCCCGAGGGGGGGGAGACAGCCGCCCTGTACTCCACCCAACACCCCGCTACACCGGAATTCCCCCAGCCCGACAACCTGGCCCGCCTCGTCCAGGTCGTGCGTCGCGCACAGCTGACGGACGCGACGGCGCTCGCCGACGTGGCCGCGTGCGCGGCCGGGCACCGCTCCTTCCAGCGGTGTCTGGACGGCGAACTGCAGACACGCGCCCCCGGTGACATGGAGAGCTGGCGCACATACGTGCCCGCCGCCGCCCGTCCGGCGGTAATGCACTTCTACCACGATCACGATCTGGCGGGGCATCCCGGGGCGGAACAGACCCAGGAGGCGCTGCGACACACCTTCCACTGGCCCGGGGTAGCGCGAGACGTCCGGGAGTACGTCCGGGGCTGTCAGCCGTGCCAACAACGTAAGGCCCGGAGGGCCGACGGGGTAGAACAACAACAGCCCCGCAGGCCCCAGGCACCCTTCCACACGCTGGCGTTGGACGTCATGGGCCCGTACCCGAGGACACCCAGGGGGAAGCGCTTCCTGGTGGTAGTCACCGACCTATTGACGCGATGGGTGGAGGCGTTTCCGGCGTCGAACGTCCGGGCGCGGACGATCACCAACCTGTTGGAGGGGGAGGTCTACTCCCGGTACGGTTTCCCGAAGGTCCTCCTGACGGACAACGGCAGCCAATTCATGGGCAAGCAATGGTGGGCGGACTGTCGCCGTTAGGGCATCACCCACCATACTACCCCCACGTACCATCCTCGCGCCAACCCTATGGAGAGGAGAAATCAGGACATCAAGGCCCAGCTCCGGCTACGCCTGGGGGATGACCACACTAAGTGGGACGTGCACTTGCCTAAAATCCTGTATTGCCTGAGGCGGCGCGTCAACGCCGTTACCGGCCACTCTCCCGCGGAGCTCGTACAGGGGCAAAACCTGGCACTCCCGGGAGAGTGCCGAGTAACCAACACAGCCACCGAGGACTGGTGGGGAGAGGAGCTGCGGCCCCAGATCGAGGCCATGCGAGAGCAGGCGCGGGAGAGACAGGCCCAGTTCCTCGCCCGCAAGACACCCGCCACCACGCACGCCCCTGCCCCCCTCACGCCCGGACAGTGGGTATACGTTCGCCAACACCACCTTTCGGCGGGGGCAAAGAACTTCTGCGCCGGGCTGGCCCCGAAGTGGTCCCCGCCGCGGCAGGTGCTGTGGAAGACGGGGCCGTCCACCTACGCCGTGCGTACCCCGAGCGGACGTCCGGCCAAGGTACATCGGGACGATTTAAGGCTGGTAACCACCCTCCCCGACACACCGACCGACGGGACGAGGGGGCATCACACGGGGGGCCCCGATTCCACCCCACCCACGGACGTCAACATCCCGACGAGTCCAGTCACCCCACCCACGGACGTCAACATCCCGACGAGTCCAGTCACCCCACCCACGGACGTCAACATCCCGACGAGTCCAGTCGCCGCACCCACTGACGTCAACATCCCGACGAGTCCAGTCGCCGTACCCACTGACGTCAACACCCCGACGAGTCCAGGCGCCATACCCACTGACGTCAACCTCCCGACGAGTCCTGACTCCCGTAACCACCCCGCTACTGACCCCGCCGACATGGGCGAGACCGCACCCATCGTGAGTCACCCGGACGACGAGGCCTACGTACCGGAAGCGGACGAGGAGGACGAGCCGTGGTGGCCACTGGACCTAAACCTGAGCACGTCGACATTCCGTGTAGTGATTGAGGAGCCGGAGGCCGAGACAGGGGACCAGGAAGTAGTGGAGAGGAGGTATCCGCGCCGAAGGCGGCGTCTGGTGCAGTCCACGTGCTGTACAGGAGAACCGTCGGCAGGGGGAGAAAGAGGCGGGACAGCTGGCCCGCAAGCTAGGGCAGACAGGGACACGAGGGACATAGGCGAACAGGCCGATACAGGGACGGCCCGGCCCCAGAGGGACCGACGTGCCCCTCCGCACCTAGGTGACTACGTCACCGGCGACCAGGTCAGCAGGGGGGCAAATCGCAACCGGGAGGCCGGGGCCCCCACTCGCACCCACCGGCCCGAGACTGGGCCCCCAGACCCCCGTGGCCGCCTAGGCCGCACTCGCCAGGCCCCTACACACCTCCGGGACTACTTCGTGGGGACCATGTCAACACTCACCGGGGGCACCCAGCCAGGGACACCCAACCTCCACCAGGGGGGGCCCATATTCATCTGGAGGGACCACACCTTGCCCCAGGGCCATACTCATAGCTTAGCCAGACCCGTGTGCGAACCAGTGCAACGTCAGAGTGCTACGACCCACCGTGTGTAAGGTGTTGAGGCACATAGCGGCCTCGTCGAGGGGGGGGCATTTGACGCCGCCGTCAGTGCTCCCTCTGAGAGCACAGGCCGTTATGTGTCCTCAACACCTGATAAGTGCCGCGCCCCGAACGCGCCCGCGCGCGCAACGTAGTGCAGTGCCCCGAATGGCGTGACGTCAGTCACGGCCTCCTACGTGTGCAAAGCGCCCGGCCGGGTGTGGCACTGCGCAAGGGTATTGTTTCTCAAGCATTTCATAATATAAACAAAAACTAAGAAATCTAAACCATTCAATAATTAATGTTAATTAAATGATCATATGTTAAAAGGGTATAATTCACAAAACTGGCCGAAGTCACCTTCCCGCGCTCCGCAGTTTTCCCGCGGAATTTTCCCCCTCCCTGGCCCCGGCGGCCAGGGAGGTTAGTCAGTCGCCATCCAGCACTCGCCCGGGCCGGCAGCCCACGCACGGGGAGCCTTCAATTTTTGCACCAACGCCATATAACTGCAATAGGTAAATATAGTCCAAACGTTTTATATCAGCTCCCCGGTCGGCCCAAATCGGCCGTTAGCAGTCACGCGCGGTCTTTTAATAACATGTGTATCCCATCAGGGATTTTTATATTTTACGTATGCAATTAGGTGACCCGTCGTGGCACCTGCGCCTCACGCTTTCACGTCCCACCACGGGACATAGTTCTTTGCCCACGCAGGGCGGCACTGCGCCGAACGCGACCAAAACTTTCGGACGAGTATTCACCTGGGACGTGCCACGGCCACGTGTGTGATATCGCTCCAGATTCCACCGTGTCCGTACCCAGCTTAACGTGGCCATCGCCACCCCGCGGACTATCCGCTCATGCATATTCTCCTGTGCGGGACTAATCGCAGTAATTCAGTGTAACGTGTTTTAGTAAGTAACTTATTCTCCTGTGCGGACCAATCGCAGTAATTCAGTGTAACGTGTTTTAATAAGTGGCTTATTCTCCTGTGCGGGACTAATCGCAGTAACTTAGTGTAACGTGTTTTAATAAGCCAATCATTCTCTTGTGCGGACTAACCACAGTAATTTAGTGTCATGTGTTCCCTTAATTAAGTCGTGGGACCGTTCGTCCTCACTCGTCACGCCACGTCCGTATACTCTCGCAGTGACCCTAGCAGGTCCAGGTGCGCGGAGCTTAGGTCGACGGTGAAGCGGCCAGTCACGTGAACGTGTGACCTGTAGAGTGTACTCCGCAATAAATCACCAAAGGAACTCGTGTGTTTCATTAATAAGGCGTCCTGGGAGGCCATAACAGCCCGGGGAGTCCTTTGTCGCCGCATCCCTGCCTACCGCCACGAGGCCAGGAACCCCCCCCTTGAGATTCAAAATTAACTTACCAGCTTAAATTTACGTAAATTCAGATTAGGCAACGGGGACGGCGTCAAAAATTAAGGTCGATTTTCAGGGCAAGTTAAGAAATTAGTCCTGCAAATATGGAAAAATTCCACCTCCCTACCCATTGGGGAACAAACATTACATGAAAATCAGAAAGTGCTCAGACATATGCAAGCCTTCTAGAAAAAATCATTGGTATGACAACAGACAATATTTAGGAATATAAAGTTAAACAAAACACCAAACATGCTATTGCTGGCCAACATTTGTAAGGTAGTGTCTATGGCAGAATTTTTTCAAGATTAGGCAAATAGTCATGTAAACTACAAGGTACCGCCACTTAGTACCACAACAATACAATAATATGAAATATGTAAGTGCACTAACAATTGGCCCCTAGACTTACCACTGTCTTAAGTGCCTTTTTGAGTACTCAAACTGTGCATGCATTGTCACCAAAGACTCGCTGGAAAAGGGGCAAGCCAGTGAGAACTTATATTTCAACTTGGCCTACAGGCGCAGGTAGATTTTGAGGCTCAATTCTGATATTGAATACCAGATTCCTATTGGTTGAGAATCACAGAGGGGAAATGAATGACATCATGGAAGTTGGCCAATGATGATGAATTGAATGGTGAAACGAAGGAAAATGTAGTACGGTATGTAGTCTTGTAACAGCAAAAAACAAAATAACTCTGCGAAAAAAAAGACAAATGATAGTTTAAGTTGACGCAGCCGTCGGTGCTCCCTCTGAGAGCACAGGCCGTTATGTGTCCTCAACACCTGAATTAGGACCTGTGCAACAAAAACGCACGCACGTGCAAAGTAGAGTAGGGAGGGCAGTGCATCGAACGGTGTGACACTAGTCACGGCTGGCTGTGTTGTAGGAAGCATCCGGCCGGGTATGGCAAAGCGCAACCGAGACATAGTGCACATGCTTTTATAATTAAAAGAATTAACTAAAACTAAAACTTTTGATGCCTTTAATATTCTTAAATAATTAATTAATGTTAATTTAAATGTTTTGATATCACAAAACTGGCCAGCACCATCTTCCCGCGCTCCGTCACTTTCCTTGGGAAATCGAGCCCTCCCTGGCCGGGTTGCCAGGGAGGGAAGTCTGTCGCCATCTATCACTCACCAGGGCCGGCAGCTCCGCGCACGTGGAGCCTTCAATCTTCGTGCCAAAACCAACATGTAGCTTCCATAGGTAATTTCTTGCAATCCGTTTTCATCCGCTCCACGGCCGGCCCTTAATCGACCGTACGACGTGTCGTGTGGTTCTTTATTAAGTGTATGTGACTCAACCATGAGTCGTTTAGCGTATTACGTAATTTCTATTGTTTTGGGCAGCACGCCGATGTGCCCGCGGTTCACGCCATAATCGCTCCGTCAGGAGAATTGATCTATGCCCACATGAGGTGATGTTGTGCCAAACGCAAACAGTGACTTACTAACGACTCAGTTCCTGGGACGTGCCGCGGTCGCGAGTGAGTTTCCGTGCCCCGGTACCACTGCGCCCGCGCCCAGCATTACGTGACCCCACACAACCTCGAGGATGGACTCCCGGTAACTATGTCAATCTAATCTGAGAAGTAGCTGTATCAGATTCACCACGACCTCCGGGACATTCCAGGTCAGACCCTTCTCCCCGGTATCGATGTTAGCATTAGTTTCGGCCCTCAGCCACGTATATTTGTAAAGTTCCAGTGTTTCCCTAGGTCATTTATTAATTAATTAATTGGAATATTCCTTTGTTTCACCGTCCGGAATCTCATCCGCATCATCCAGACGCATCACGCGCCTTCATCGCCTCTACTCGTAATCTCAGGGTAGCCTGCAACACTCGGTGGAGTATTTCCAGGGAATTCCGTAAACCGTGTATCAGTACCGCCATCGAGGGCTGTGTGTGCGGAGATGAGAAGGTAGAGGATGATACGGCCAGTTACATGACTGCGTACTGTACCAGGTGTCATAATGTACTGTGTGACGTGTTAATAAATATAGTTATATTTACTTGTTATTTTAATCGTTATGGCATCCTGGGTGGCCTAAACAGCCGGGGGAGTCCATGTCGACACGTCCCTGACTGCAGCCATGAGGCAAAAGAACTACGCTCTCGAGTCAAAATCTTAGTTTTCACAACTTAAATTCATTAGTTTTAAAACAGGCAGCGGGGACGGCGTCTAATTGTCGCCCAACTTGTGTAGCCAAAATATCAATGAACTATTTCGACGGACAAATCACAAAAAACAAAAGTGTAAATTAGCAGACAAAGGGCTCGCGTAGGATCCGGTGCAACAGCGTGCAACTTGGCAACACCGTGCGACGGAGTGGCGCCGCGCCAGCGAGATTAGCCGGGTGGGACCAGCCAACCCCCCCCTCTGCGCTTCACCACCGCGCTCCACCCCAGCGTCAACTGTCAACAGACACATCATGCAGCCATGCCACCACGGGCTCCCACGAGGCAGGAAGCGAGCGAGCACGAACACCAACTCTGTGGTGAGGGGAAGCGAACCCCCCTACCTGCTCGCGTCCTGCCAGCGATGTCACGACCCGTCGCCTGGGCCGGCCTGCCGTGTCGCGATGCAAAGAAGAGACGTAGCGATTGACATGGACGATTTGTGGAACACAGATCTACTGACAGGCGAGGGAGAGGGGACCGCGCAAATCGACACGCATGCAACACGTCAGTGCAGTACGCGGGAGGATCCGGTCCAGGTCAAGGAGGAAGGCAGAGTCATCCGCCTAGAGGATCTTCAGCACGGCGCCCCCGCAGAGCACGTCAACGTCATCAACAGTGTCCTCGCCTCCCAAGCACAGGTATTTGCGGCCGCGGACCGGCTACGACGTACGACTGTGATGGAGCACCGGATACCGGATGGTACCGCACCGCCCTCCTTTCGAGAAGGTATACGGGTTTGGTCCCCAAGAGTGAGAGGCCATCCAGACACAAATTGACGAAATGTTACGTGATGGAGTGGTCGAGCCCAGCACCTCCCTGTACAACTCAAGGGTGGTGCTTGCCACCAAAAAGGACGGAAGTTTACGCTTTTGCGTGAACTTCAAGGCAGTGAACAAACTGACTATTCCCGCCCCGCCTCCACAAATCAACATCATGGACGCTCTAGCCGGACTGGGGGACGCGACCATCTTCACAACTCTTGACTTGAAATCAGGCTACTGGCAGGTGCCAGTATGACCTGAAGACCGCCCGAAAACGGCATTCACTGCACCAGACGGCCGGCGATATCAGTTCTGCGCCATGCCTTTTGGTCTCATGGATGCCCCTGCCACGTTCCAGGCCCTGATGGTACACGTTCTGGATAGGTACATTGGTGAATTCGCCAGTGCCTATCTGGACGACGTCATCATCTGGTCCAGGACGTGGGAGGAACACGCGCACCACCTGGCGCTGGTTATAGAACGTATGGCTAGACACAGACTGACATGTGCCCCAAAGAAATGTCACATTGGGGCAACTGAGATCGAGTTTCTGGGGCACATAGTGACTGTGGAGGGGTGCCGCCCCCGACCCGAGCAGTTGGAGCTGACTGAGGGGAAGGGGGCACCGAGGACCAGGGAGCAGCTCCAGAAGCTGATGGGGCTGCTCAACTGGTTGCGGTCCTTTGTTCCGGACTTCGCCACGATCACGGCCCCGATGACGGACCTACTGTCGCCAAAGACTAAGTTCCGGTGGACCCCCGCCGCGGACGAGGCTTTGTGGCAGGTTTAGCACCGGTTCAGGAACTGTCACACGCTCTCACATCTGGTTCCCAGTCGCCCCATCTTCATCCAGACAAATGCGAGTCAGGAGGGAATGGGTGCCGTGCTGTACCAAGTGGATGAAAACAGAGTGAGGCGTGTGATCGAGTATGCCAGCACCAAGTTTGGGCAGGCTGAACGGAGGTATCACGTGAATAAGCAGGAGTGTATTGAAGTGGTCTGAGCCCTGAAGCACTACCGTCACCACGTCGAGGGGCGCTCATTCACGCTGAGAACCGACAGCCAATGCCTCTGTTGGCTATACTCCGCTCAGGGCCGGAAGTCTAAGTTCACTCGGTGGGCCATGCTGATTCAAGAATTCTCGTTCACTGTTGAACACGTTCCTGGATGAGAGAATCAGCTGGCCGACGAGCTGTCCCGGACCCAGGTCCTGAGAGCGAGTTCCGCGACGACCAGGGCTGGGAGGTGGTGCTCCTCCCTGAGCGCGAACACGGGGTCGAGGACTCGGTCTCATGGCCGTGTGCGTTGTACGCGCTGTCCAGTTCCACTGCCCCTGCGCCTGGCGCTCGACGAGAAACTATGACCGAACTGCTTTCGTGGGTCCACGCTGCGCAGCTCCAGGACCCCGACACCCAGACTCGACTGACGGTGTGCGGGGGAGGGGTGGTACCGGGCTGCCGGAGTCTGAACAGGGTGCTCCAGACCAGGGAGGCTCACAGGACGAGTAGGTGGCAGACTCACGTGCTGCCCGAGGCTAGGCGCTGGGTCATAGGCTACCTGCATGACCACCCCCTGGCGGGACACCCGGGCACGGAGCAGAAGCTGCGTGAGGTTAGACGGACGTTACGCTGGCCTGGCGATGCGGCAGAAGTGAGATGCTACGTGCGGGCCTGCCAGCGTTGCCAGGAGCGGAAGTCCAGATGACCCGACAGCAAGGAGCAACATGTCCCGCGACGGCCCCGGGATTCTATCCACACTGTGGTGGTGGATATCATGGGGCCGTATCCTCGCACGTCCTGCAGCCGGTGTTTCATCATTGTGGTCACGGACATCTTCACCTGCTGGGCGGAGGCTTTCGCAGTGCCAAACGTGAAGGCCGAAAACCGTGATTGCCCTGCTTGAGCACGAGTTCTTCCCGCGATACGGGTACCCCGCGGTCCTCCTGACGGACAACGGGGTGCAGTTCACGGGGAGACACTGGCAAAGGTCCTGCGCTGGTTGGGGGGTGGAGCACCACACGACGCCCACCTACCATCCGCGCGCGAATCCGACCGAAAGGCGGAATCAGGACATAAAGACTCAGCTGTGCATCCGGTTGGTCGAGGACCATACCAAGTGGGACCTGCACCTGCCGATGCTGCTGTATTGCCTGCACCGTCGGACAAACGTCACGGGCCATTCACCGCCGAACTGGTGCAGGGCCGAAATTTCGCCCTGCCCGAGGAGGCGCCCGCACTCGCCGACTCGCATGACACGACCGCGGACGATCTACACGAAGACGCTCGACGACGCCAGGAACATTACCTGGCCCGACGCACGCCGCATTCGCACCAGCCCCCAGGGCAACTGGAGCCTGGCCAGCAGATTTTTGTCAGGTGTCACCACCTGTCATCTGACGAGAGGGGCTTCTGCACAAGCCTGGCCCCCAAGTGGACAGGGCTGCAGGAGGTGATTGACAGACTGGGGACCACGATGTACCTCGTCATGACAAAGGTACACAGGGACGACATTAGATTGGCGGACGGGACGAACGAAGACGACGACAACATCGACGGCAGGCCACTCGCTGAGGACGTGACCACTGACAACGTCGCCGTGGGTATTCTGGTCGACCTTAGTGACCCCGTAGGGTTGATACCGGAGCTTGACCAGGGACGTAAGCAGGGACACGTCCACCCCTGGGAACTGCGGGTGGCAAGTACGGACGTCGACGGAGACGACGACCCACTGGACGCAAGGCACGGATGTGTCACCGCGAGGGAGCCGACTCCGTCTCCCTGGAGGTCACGTCAGAAAGGGGGAGACTGCTCCCAACCGGCGACTGGGAGCGGGGCAAGGACACCCGACAGGACGGACGGACTGTACATTTGTACAGATACTTAACTTGACATTTAATTCTTAACTAAATTAATTAACTTGTGTTTACATTTTGTCTTTAACCTTTCAATTTCTATAATGCAGGGACCGGAAAGTTACTTTTAAAAAGTAACTCAGTTACAGTTACAAATACTCCATTGGAAATGTAACCCTGTTACAACTACAAGTTACACTACTGAAAATGAACCAGCTACAGTTCTGAGAAAAGTAACTGTAAGTTACTTTAACAGTTACTTTGTGAAAAACTAAAAATGTGATACATAATATTCTTATAATTAAAAGCTAATAAAACATATTGTGTTTATTAAATATATATGTTTATTTAAACTGAAAAAAATTTAAATAGGACTTAAATTACATTGAGTAATAAGTTCACACTACAAAATTGTTCGCAGAACCACACAACAAGCACTTGACAATAAGGTTATTTTTATCACTCGACCGAACTTCGAAAAAATTAGAATATGAAGGCCACGGCAACGAAAATTCTGGACTTCTTTCTCGGCTTCTCGCTTCATTAGATTCTGTCATTGCTTTCGCGCATGTGCACAGGTAGGTTAATTCGCAAATATTAAACAAATGACAATCAAAACAAAATACGAGCGCAGGCTAACCAACAGCAGTTTTACAAGTACAAGCAATACCATCGCAAATAATATGCTTGTCGGGATTTTCGTTCTGGTGAGACACTTCGCGTGTCTCATGTGATTATGTTTAGTGTTTATTATGTTTAATTGTAATTTTAATGTAATTTTTTGAAGTAATGTTTTAATATTTATTTTTATATACGTCTTTACTAGTTTTAGTTAATATTTAATCAAGTACTGTGGTTTACCGTGCGGCCATTGACCCCCTGCTGAATGGACTTGTCCACCCATGAGAGAGGGGGAAATTAGTTGAGGGAGTTGGCTGACGTCATGGCAGTGTGACGTATGCGGCGAGCGAACTTTTTTGGACACTTGGCAGTCGGAGTCGAGAGAACCTTGCGGACAGTTGTGAATATGGGTCCCCAGGGAGTGCACGGGAGTTGGGAACACTACCCATACTTAGTGATGATCGGTTAACCATGGACATGGCTCCGCGGAGTTATCGTCGCCGCGGCCCGCATCAGATGCATAATATTTCTTATAATTTGGAATGTACGGGAATGTATTTCGCATCAACAATTTTAAACTTTTTCGCAAGTCGCGAGTGTCAATCCACCACGCCCCGAAGTGCGTCGACCGGGACCATTTGACCGTGCAACAGGTGTGATCTACGCGCAGTCTACAGCCCGGGTACCCGAGGCACGACAGCTTGGTAAATATGTACTGCACGGCGAGCACCAATGTAAGTAGAACTTTAATTTATTAATGGTGAAAGAAGAGGTTGTTTTTGGGACGGTAACCAAGATTTCGTGTGGACTCCCCCCCCCCCCCCCCCTCCCTCGCGTGGTGATGGACAGACTTACTTATGCGATGGCAAGGTTTTTGTGCCGCAGCTAACTTGATCGCTACGGCCGGGCGTCACGTATAGCATTTGTAAATTTTATGTCTTTTTTTATATTTTTTTTTTATTTCACTTGTTGGTACTTCATGTATTCTAATTTACCGGGAATAAATTTAAATGTTTGCATATAATATAATTGGTTTGAAAACTGCAATAACCTACTGCACACCCAATCAAATTGGTAATTTAGTATTGCGTCTCTACTGCGTTTACGCAAGTAGCCTTGGCGAAGTCAAGGTCAGCGAGGTTGAAAAATAATGCTTGTAACTGGCGGTGCAGGTAGAGATGGACGTGGGCTGTTTGCCCCCGCACGGGGAAATTTTTTACACCCCACAAGTGCGCCACTCTGCTTTTAGAGTTGCAGTGGTTATTGCAGTTGCAGTAGTTTTACATTTGTCATTGATTCGGTCCACCCTAGACATGGCGAACAGCTGGGTATTCAACTTAGAAAGGGAGCAGTTAATTGCCAATTTGCATGCCGCAGGGCAAATGGTAGAGAACGATGATGACGTGCACTTACTACGTCTTAAGTTAGTCGAATATCTTAATGGGAGTGACGAATGGTCATTTGTGGAAAGCCCTGAGAATGCTCGTGAACGGGATTTGGCAGCCGATGTACTGGCAACTATTGGTGTCAACATGTTGAAAAACTTTCCGTGATTAGAGGCAAATAATGGTGATGAGTTGAGGAAAATATTGCTTGAAGTCGAAATGTTGAATGATACAAAAATTTTTTGTGATGATTGTAGTATGATGAGGTGTCTTTTGGGGAAAAGTACCGGCATAATGAGGGATATTATTACGTGCGGATTGGTGGAAAAGCGTAGTTGGCCGCAAGTTCGTGACATGTTGTGGGAGAATTTGTGCCCGAGGAGAGTTAAATTTGGTTTGATACACGAGTATGTGAGTCGTTTTCAGAAGCGTGGAGAAAGTACTGTAGAATTCGTGGTCGATGTCGTTAGGCACATAAAAATATTTGGAGTGAGATTTTTGGATCACGAAGTTATTTCTATGATTATTGAAAATATGGTCCCTGAAATACGAGTGGAATGTTCGTTTGTTAAGAGGCCGGAAAGTATTTCGGGATTAATGGACTGGGCGGTGTAAGTGGATAATGTAAATTATGCTAGCAGGAGGTCCGGCGAAGGGCAAGTTAGTGCGGCCGTTCAGGAAATAGAAACCGAGAATGCCTTAATGGAGGTGGGAGGCAAAAATAGTGGAGTAGAACTTTCTAGTGAAAGGTCCATTGAGGAAAATTCCCAGCTTAGGGCGACGCCCTTAATATGCGATTTTTGTAAGAAAAAAGGTCATATAAGAGATATGTGTTTTCGTAGGAATGGTTATGTGAGTAATTCTAATAAAATTTGTTTTTGTTGTGATAAGACGGGACATGTACAAAAATGGTGTAAGCAATGGAGGAGTGGTAAGAAACGTTGCGGGTTCTGTGGTAAAAATGGTCATTTAACGAGTAGATGTTGGCAAAAGATGAAACTTAATAATTTTCGATTTAAAGATAAGCACCATATGTTAGTGATGCGAAGTGGAAATAATTTATGTGTGGAGGTAGAAGTGGGTAAGAATACCGTCAAAGCCCTTGTAGATACCGGGGCGAGTAAGAGTTTCGTGAGCGAAGAATTTTTTGAGCAATGTCTAAAACAAGGGAAACGAGTTGGGCATATTGTAGAGAGAGGGGAAGGTATACAGGTGCAAACAGCTGACGGGAAAATTCATAAGAGTGTTGTGAAAGTAATCATGCATATAAAAGTGGATAAATTCTCGTGGGATCGGGAATTTTATGTGATTTCTAATTTGGTGTATAAAATGATATTGGGAATTGATTTTTTGAGTGATACTCGGGCGTTTTTTGATTGCCGGACTCGTAGGTTAAGTTTCGGTTTTGCACCAAAGTATCGTATTGGATTGGAAAAACCCCAGGGTAGCGAACAGGTAATTTGTGGAGGGATAGAGGGGTGCCGAGAAAGGTTGAGTATAAGCGAAGTTGAGAAAATTCAGGGAGTGATTGATGAATTTCAGGATGTCATTACCAAAAGAGTAGGTAAATGTGTTTTGGACCCCTATAAAATTCAGTTAACGGACGATATCCCCATTAAATGCGTACCATACCAGTGTTCGCCCCCAAAAATGAAAGCCTTTAGGGAAATTATTCAGGATTTGCAAAAAGAAGGTATAATAACTGCCTCAAAGTCGAATTATGCATCACCCGCATTTTTAGTAAAGAAGAAGAAAGCTGGTGGATTTCGTATTGTTTTGGACTACCGTCTTTTGAATCAGAAGATTAGGGTTGATCCGTTCCCATTACCAAAAATAGATACTATTTTTCAATATCTAGGAAAGGCTAAGTTTTTTACCATCTTGGATCTAAATGCTGCATTCCATCAATGTATTTTAGATGAATCGAGCCGAAAATATACTGGTTTTGTCACCCCTTGGGGACATTATGAGTGGACCCGCGTGCCATTTGGGGTGAATTTTGGAGCTCAATGTCTGTCAAGAATTTAAGGAAAAATTTTGCAGGACGTGCAATACAAGTTTGCTCTGAATTTTTTGGATGATATTTGCGTGTATTCAAATAGTTTGGAGGAGCACATTGAGCATTTACGCATAGTGTTAGGTAAATTGAGAGAAGCTGGGTTTACCCTAAATCCTGAAAAAATTTGTTGGGCAAAGCGGCAAATACATTTTTTAGGTTTCATTATTGGTGAGGGTAAATTAGTGATGGATCCTTTGAAAATCTCACCTATTGTCAGTTATCCTCCTCCAAAAAAATGTTAAAGGGGTTATGAGATTTTTGGGGATGATTGGGTTTTTTTAGCCGGTTCATCCCGAATTATTCGGAACTTTGTGCCCCCTTAAATAACTTAAAAAAGAAAGGGATACCCTTTGAGTGGGGGGAGGAACAAGAAAAGGCGTTTAAAGCACTCAAAATAGCAATTTCAAGCCAGCCTGTTTTATCCTTGCCCGACTTTGAAAAGAGGTTTGTGGTGCAGGTTGATGCCTCGAGTTTGGCTTTGGGAGGAGTATTATTGCAGGAAGGCCCCCTGGGGATGCAACCTATAATGTACATCAGTCGTACCCTAAATCAACTTGAACAGAAGTACAGCGTGTATGAAAAGGAGGCGCTGGCCTGTATTCATGCCTTGGAGAGATTAGAGATGTTTTTAGAGCACGCCGAGTTTGACTTGTGCACCGACAACCAGGCATTGACGTGGTTGTTTACCCACCCCCGTCAGTTGGGTAAGATCGGGAGGTGGGTAATGCGCTTAAGTAGATTTAATTTTAAAATCAAGCATTTCAAAGGATCTGAGAATGTGGTAGCGGATGCGCTGTCGCGTATGTATAATGCCGAGGAGATTGAAGAAGTAGGTGAAAGGTCAGACGAAGAGAGTGAGGAGAATTTTGATGTTTGTAATGTATTAGGAAATTTCCCAGAGGGTTTTGTTGATTTAAAGGAATGGCAAGATAAAGATGAGGAGGTAGGAAAAATCCGGGAAAATATCCAACTCCCCCAATACAAAAATTTTGAGATTCACAATGAAAAACTGCACTACAGTAAAGGGGGAAAGAGGAGGTTGTATGTGCCACGTGCGTTGGTCAATATGTTGATGCGTTATTTCCATGACTCACAAGTTGGAGCTCACAACGGCGTGGAAAAAACCTTAGACAAAATTTCTGATAATTTTTATTGGCCTACCATTAAAGAGGACGTAAGAAAATATGTTAAAGGATGTGTCTCCTGCCAGTTGGCGAAACAACCTCAAAATAGTAAAGTTGGGTACCATAGTGTGGAGAGTATTACGCGCCCCTGGCAGAGGGTATTTTTAGATGTTTTCGGTCCTTTACCCAGGTTGATGAAAGGTAATAGTTGTTTGTTAATTTTGGTTGATGGTTTTAGTAAATATTGCGTATTTTTGCCGTTGAGGGATATGAAAAGTAGCCAGATTATTAAAGCCCTTGTGGAGAAGGTGTGGAGTTTGTTTGTTGGTCCCGAACAGGTTGTAACGGATAACGCCAGTTATTTTTGCAGTCGGCTGTTTCAAAGCATGTGTTTTAATTGGGGTATCAAACACATTAAAACGAGTCCTTATTATCCGAACCCTAATCTTGTTGAAAGGGTAAATAAAAATGTGAAAATAGCAATGACCATCTTTAGTGAGAAAGATCATCAAAAATGGGATGAGCCCTTAATTTTTTTAAATATGGCTTTTAACATGACCAAGCACGGGGCTACTGGATTTACGCCAGCATTAATATTCTTGGGGCGAGACATCAGCCATCCCCTATTAAATGTGTGGGGCATTTCGCCAGAGAATTTGTTAATTCATAGCCCGCGTAAGTTGGAAGAAGTGTGGGTAGATGTCGCCATGAATTTGGAAAGGAGTAAGGAAGTAGTTAGGGATCAGTATATTAAAGGGCGGTTGCCGAACCCGTTTACTGTAAACCAGGAATTTTGTGTAGGGAGCACCATCTCAGCGATAAAGGCAAACGTAAGACGGCGAAATTGATGTATGCCTTTGGGGGTTCTTATGTAATTAAGAAATTTTTGGGGCCCGTTACCGTTTTGTTAGAAGAATGCGGGAATCATTTTCGCGTGAAAAAAGCTCACCTTTCGCAGTTGAAGCCCTATTGTCGGGGGTAGTCCGAATGTAATTTGGTTTCTAAGTGATATAAAGGAGTTGTGACGTAAATAAGTGAGGAAATTTATATACTTTCATATCTATATTTATATTTAATTTATGATTGTAAGAATATATTTCGTGATTTTTGAAAGTGTTTTAGCGAGTCTTTTATATTTACATACTGTAATGTTTGCCGTAATTTTGGCAGGTAGCTGGATTTTTGGACCCTAATAAATTTAGTATGTATTAGACGTGTATCTAAGTTACCTACAGCCGTTTGTGGAAAATTGTTTTGAAGTGAAAGTTTCATGGCCGCTGTAATTTTTTAATTGGTTAAATTTACATCCAGGATTAAATTATTTTAGTTTAGTTTAATTTTCCTTGTAAAACCTTTGGAGAGTTTAGCTATGGGTCGCGCTTTACAGTTAATGTTTGGTGCTATTTCGAGTTTGCTATCTGTGTCTTAGTTTTGTGTTTTTCTCTTTCGCGGCTCTTTTGAGTCTTTCTTACTTCGTCTTCTACGTGTCGCTTTTAGTGTTACTTACTTTACGCGGACCTAATAGTTAGATAACTCAAAGGGGTATTATATATTTTTTATTTTTATTTTTTTTTTGTCGGAGAGGTTGAGACACTTCGCGTGTCTCATATGATTATGTTTAGTGTTTATTATGTTTAATTGTAATTTTAATGTAATTTTTTGAAGTAATGTTTTAATATTTATTTTTATATATGTCTTTACTAGTTTTAGTTAATATTTAATCAAGTACTGTGGTTTACCGTGCGGCCATTGACCCCCTGCTGAATGGACTTGTCCACCCATGAGAGAGGGGGAAATTAGCGGAGGGAGTTGGCTGACGTCACGGCAGTGTGACGTATGCGGCGAGCGAACTTTTTTGGACACTTGGCAGTCGGAGTCGAGAGAACCTTGCGGGCAGTTGTGAATATGGGTCCCCAGGGAGTGCACGGGAGTTGGGAACACTACCCATACTTAGTGATGATCGGTTAACCATGGACATGGCTCCGCGGAGCTATCGTCGCCGCGGCCCGCATCAGATGCATAATATTTCTTATAATTTGGAATGTATGGGAACGTATTTCGCATCAACAATTTTAAACTTTTTCGCAAGTCGCGAGTGTCAATCCACCACGCCCAGAAGTGCGTTGACCGGGACCATTTGACCGTGCAACAGGTGTGATCTACGCGCAGTCTACAGCCCGGGTACCCGAGGCATGACAGCTTGGTAAATATGTACTGCACGGCGAGCACCAATGTAAGTAGAACTTTAATTTATTAATGGTGAAAGAAGAGGTTGTTTTTGGGACAGTAACCAAGATTTCGTGTGGACTCCCCCCCCCCTCCCTCGCGTGGTGATGGACAGACTTACTTATGCGATGGCAAGGTTTTTGTGCCGCAGCTAACGTGATCGCTACGGCCGGGCGTCACGTATAGCATTTGTAAATTTTATGTCTTTTTTTATATTTTTTTTTTATTTCACTTGTTGGTACTTCATGTATTCTAATTTACCGGGAATAAATTTAAATGTTTGCATATAATATAATTGGTTTGAAAACTGCAATAACCTACTGCACACCCAATCAAATTGGTAATTTAGTTTTGCGTCTCTACTGCGTTTACGCAAGTAGCCTTGGCGAAGTCAAGGTCAGCGAGGTTGAAAAATAATGCTTGTAACTGGCGGTGCAGGTAGAGATGGACGTGGGCTGTTTGCCCCTGCACGGGGAAATTTTTTACACCCCACACTGGGATTGAAAAAATCAACAAATCGTTCGTTCAATAAGAAATACATTAAAAAAATGTAACGCAAGAAGTAACGACAATTACCGTTACTTTAAGGCAGAAAAAATGTTATTCAGTTACAGTTACTGAAAACTTAATATATTGCGTTACCACGATCGTTACCATAAAATTAACTGTTACAAATAACGTCGTTACTAGTAGCGCGTTACTTCCAGTCCCTGCTATAATGTCGTTTCTTAAATAAATATGTGATTTCTTTCAAGTGCTATGCTTAGTAATGTAAACCGCAACCTGGCCTGCCGCGAGACGAGTCTCTCCCACGCCGGCCTATTTCCTCTTTCCCTCCTCCGCGGCCCATGCACCCGGCGCACGGACGGGTGGAGGAGGCAGTGGCTAGCCACACTCGGAGACGAGCAGACGTTTGCTCGCTCCGCTTCGCTCGGGACGTGTGTAGCACGGCATCGTTGTTCGCTATCAGTATAATTCGTTACGGGACTGCCACCGCAGTCGTGTCGAGCCGTGTCAGAATTCGTTGCACTGCTGAACTTTCTTAGTTCTGTGATTCGTCACAGAACTATCTCCGCGTATGTAACAGGCCGCGTATGTGCTACTTCGAGCTGCCGAACCTTCTTAGCCAGTACGTTTCGTCACAGAACTATCTCCGCCTACGTAACAGGCCGCGTATGTGCTACTTTGAACTGCCGAACCTTCTTAGCCAGTACGTTTCGTCACAGAACCATCTTCGTAGACGTAACAGGCCGCGTACGCACTACTTGGAACTGCTGAACTTTCGTTACTGGTAAGATTCGTCACGGGACTGCATCCACGATCACACCGAGTCGCGTTTTGTGGTCAAGAGTTTATTTCCCGGAGTCCGGGTCGCGGCGAGGGAGGACGCTCGTTCTGCAACGTGCCGGCCAGGCTGCGACAGGGCTTTATCCACGGAATAAAGGAGCTCGTGAAAACGGACAGCAACATCTTCTCCTTGCTACCACCTACCTTTCCTTCTACCTACGTAAATTTCCCTCCCGGTCCCATGTTCCACGGTCCCGGCCACTTTGGCCTGAACTCCACTTTCTCTCCGACTGGAGCTACGCGGGCAAATCAGGGCGAGTCTCAGGACAATGCGCAACAGGGACTTGGGGACCGCAGGCCGAGGGACGTAAAGGTTTTAGTGAATTATGATATTTACCAGTATGAAGAATCAGGAGTACAAAAGTTGAAGTCTCCCCGCGGGATCACAAGTCCGCCCCGGCCCGTGAGTAAAACTCTATTGCTGCTTTGTGCCGGCTTGGGAGGGGAGGAAGCGTCATGACGTGCAGAACTTTCTAATGTGCCGTTATTCCAATTTTATAATTATAATTAGTCATTATTATTTCTAGAACCCTCATATCTTAATTACATCTGTCTGAATTAGTTGGCGGAAGGCCTATAATAATAATACATAATAAAATTGAGATTAATTATATTTGAAAATAAAAAGTCAAGCTGGAGACTGTCTGTCACTTGTTGACTACTCCAGTGGCTATTTACAAGTAAAAACAGGGAGGTTAATTAGGTTGATTAACACTGTGGTTAATTATTGGCGGAAGGCCTCAAGGGACGTTAGGGACGTTTTTAATTGCGGTTTCCCATGGGGAAAACTACTGCACCCCTACGACGCACTTTCACTATTAAGGGTTGTTCTGTTAATTAAAAATCGCTTAATTACTCACAGTAATTAATGATGTATAAGATCTGTTTGGTGGTGTTGGCATATGGACGTAATCTGTGAAGGGACTTACTGGCGTCGACGGCTCGCTTGACTCACGTGTCATGGGCTAGGGGTGTGCTCCTTTAGCGGGGTTTAATACTGGCGGGTGGAGGCCGGGCTTTATGACCTTCGGAGGGACGACGACAAGGTCAATCTACTGTAATATTTATGACAGAGAATATGCATATTTTGTGTTGGTATCTACTCAATATTATCAAAAATAAATAAATAATTAAAATTATGCTGCTGTAATTGTACTTTAGTCAGTCATTAAACCACAAATTAGCTCTCTTGTATATTTCTGAAGTTAATATACCATATAATGGGGTAGTCATGACGTGGTCTGGTCGACTAGTCCCTGACAATGCTGCTGTTCTGCCGGCTACTCAGGGTTCGGTAGAGGGGGGTTCGGGCAGCGTGGCAGAGGGACTTAGTCTCCAGAGATGAAATGAGAACATCTCGAATAAAGTTTATGGTCCTTTATACTCAAGACGCTGAACACTTTACATGGGGCTGCCGCGTTTCCGCCTGTGACTATTTCTCTGTGGGTCGAAACCCTGTTCCGCGCACTAATCTGGTTAAGAAAATTACGAGAAGTCCCGCCCGTGACGACTATTACTCCCACAATAAAGAATAGAATTCTTATGACCCACGCACGATAGGATGTCTGTATGGCTGTACACTACCCTGGCCAGGAAGAGATTAGAAGCACAAAACCTATGACGGCGAATGACCAGTTTGCAAAAATGAACCGCGACTCGCCAGAATTGAGAGCAAAACACACATACATGAAAATAGTACAATGAGAGCTCGTGACTGAATAGCAAATTAACAAGCTCGACTGCAAAGTCGAAAATAAACGTCTCCGCACGTCAAAGTTTAGAACCACTGTTAATACCGCGCTCGTTTCCCTCACCGTCCCGGAGCGGCGTCACCAACACGTCCGTCGCCTCTCGTGCCGGGTCCTCAACTGCCCTCCCACTCCCCTGCCGTGCCTGAGCGCCTGCGTCTCCCCCCTCATCCATGAGCCCGCGGAACACGCTGATTGGTCACAGGTTGAAGCCACGGCCTTAGCGCTCGGTGAACAATCAAAACTTATAAAATACAAATCCCTTCAATACAAAATTAATTAAAATAAAATATAAGCAAAAATATGTACAAAAACATAAAACAAAAATATATTTACAATAAATAATATGTCAAATCCTGTAAAGAAAACAAACGTCGCACGTCACCGTCACTTGCGTCGCGCAACTCGCTAAAGAGATGGCGCTGGCGAGGCATAACGGCCTGAAGGAGCCGGGGAGACACTTGTGTCGACGTCAGTCAATGTATTGTGTAATTTAAAAATATCTTCAGCCTAATCATAAAAATAAAAAGAAAACATCGTGATGCGGTAAATCAATAGAACAATGAAAAAAGAAAATCATAAAAAAAATCAAAAGAGACGCCCGTGTAGCAAGTTTTATAATTTTTTTATTTTTCTGGATAGACTATTTTTTTTATCTATATATATAAATTAATTTAAATATACTTTAATTCTTGATACATACGATAGTTTTACAGCTCTGAACATATAATACCACACCAATAAGTAATATTTTAAAGGAATAGGTAGATAAGGTAGGTATAAGAATTTTGTGGTAATCTGTATCATTTTGGGGAAATCTTTTGTCCGCTATGGGGAAATTTTGAAAACGTATTTTGGACACCCTGGATGTAATTGTGTTCTTCCTCCCGGGTTTCGTGTGTAAATAAGAAACAAATGTATTTTAAGGCATTTTGTATCACAATAATGTTTTATTAATTAAATTACTTTTATTTACTCTGTGCTTCAGTCCAAGAAGATAGCGTGAATCATCTTTTGATTTCTACACACTTTGTCCACCTATTGTCTATGACTTCGCATGAGAACGGCGTTGCTAGTCTCTGGTCGTCGTTCTCCCGGCGCTGGGACCTCGCCCCCGAGTCAAAGACACGACTGTGCCGACACGGAAAGGAAGTAACTCGTTCTGGTAAGCTGTCGTCTGTTAATAATTCTTTAATTCTCGCTTGTGCCTGTGCAATGTACATCATTTTCTTTAGTGTCTACAAGGCCATTGTTTCCTTTTATGGCCTAGGGTCTAACTTAATACATAGTTATGCTTGGTCACACCATCTTATTTTAAAATCCATCTTAAATATATCCACGGAGCGGTTCATATCGATTATTGATGGTCTCCAACTTTACTAGCAATTGTAACTCTAATTTTTACATAATATTTAATATTTAATATAACATTTTTAGGTAAATATTTACTTGGGCGGTATTTCCGAAAAAAAAATGTTAAAAATATGAAAATACCTTTATTTTATGCTCTTCAACTTCCTCTTTTCATTAAAAGTGGCGGAGGTAAGAAATTCCAAATACTTTAGGAGATGTAGAATTTTTAAATTTCATCATATGTAGTTGAGCGGTATTTGCGAAAATAAATGTTAAAAATCCGAAAATACCTTTATCATATGCTCTTCAACTTCCTCTTTTCATTAAAAGCGGCGGAGATAAGAAATTCCAAATACTTTAGGAGATATCGAATTTTTTAATTTTGCAATACAAGACCTGTGGAACCATTCGAGCGGCGCCATTTTTGTTATTTTGCCGTGTGTTCGTGAATCGTGAATGCGTAATTAATGAAATGGTTGATTAGGTCAGGTCAGTTACATTATTAATACTTTCAAACTAAGCCGACATTAAAAATTATTTTGTGAATTAATTTTAATGGCTGTTTAGTTTTAAAATATTTATAATGTAACTGACCTGACCAAACAAACCCGGACAGAGGGTGAACAGTAAACTAAAATGGTCGATTAGGTCAGGTCAGTTACATTATAAATACTTTCAAACTAAGGTGATATTAAAAATAATGTGAATTAATTTTAATTATTCTTTACTTTTAAATTATTTATAATGTAACTGACCTTACCTAACAAACCCGTAACAAAGGATGTACAGTAACAACTCACGTAAATTTTTTTGTTACTTATTACTTGCGCAACAATATCAAAATAACAAATAAGACTTTAAAATTAGAAACGTTAAAAACTCACCTAAGTTGGAGGCGGTAATTAAACACCGTTTTAAACAATAATTGAACTAAATAATCACGTATTAGTTCATTTGAATTCTGGCCTATCACGAACAATCACGTGACATCATTATCCAATAAAAAAAATAGATACTCGTACGTAAACAAGAAACAATGGAGCACGCACGCCACAGGAATGCGCTGGTTTTGTGCTGAAATTTAAAAATTCGATATCTCCTAAAGTATTTGGAATTTCTAATCTCCGCCGCTTTTAATGAAAAGAGGAATTTGAAGAGCATATAATAAAGGTATTTTCGGATTTTTAACATTTTTTTTTTCGCAAATACCGCTCAACTACATATGAAGAAATTAAAAAATTCGATATTTCCTAAAGTATTTGGAATTTCTAATCTCCGCCGATTTTAATGAAAAGAGGAAGTTGAAGAGCATAAAATAAAGGTATTTTCGGATTTTTAACATTTTTTTTCGGAAATACCGCCCAAGTAAATATTTACCCATTTTTATGCCTTCAGACACCTAATTTGTCATTATATTTTTTATTCAAGGGATTTATGAAGTGTTCAGTTAATAAGTATCACGTATAATAATTAGATTTAGTCCTTTAAACAGTTTGGCGGGAGGCGGCACGTCCCCTGCCCCCCAACCCAATGGCAACCGCCGCCACCCAGCAGTCCTCAGTCATTCAGTCTTTGTTACACTGCAGTCTGGAGCGGATGCATTGTTCGCGGGGTGCCATCACAGTTGTTTCATTGATCTTAATACTTCTGGTAATCATAACTTTTCAAACTAACCTTTTTGCTAATTCCCTGCATGCATCCCTGGACCATTTACGGTGTAGGGCTTGACCTGGCTGTCATTAGCTTCACCTGCCATGTGACCCTTCCGCCACGTGATTCCGAACGTATGCAACTTGCTGACTCCAGAACTTTGCGTAAATCGGCTGCTCATTGTCTGCCGGCTTTTCAAGTGATATTGTTTCAGCCAATTTAACATAGATTCTTAACGCCCACTGCAGAAACCGAGCTACATGTTTTAACTGCCCTCTTTTCTTCGAAAAGTCTGCTGTAAGGAAGAGTGTGCTACTATTGATAAGTTGTGTTCTGTGTTTCGTTCTTTCCTGTGTTATTGTAGTTTGCCTGTGCAATCTGCAAACCAAATGAAATGTTAATAAAATCATGTGTTTTCCAAACACTATTGAAACCGGGACATTCTTTTATGAATATCCAGTATGTATAAGATGTGTAAGTTAAATGCACCTCAAGGAACTTAAAAAATAATATTTAATGGTATATATTTTTTTACTCGAGTATGACACTAATTCTGTACAGATAAAAAAAAATGGTCTGTTTTGAGAGGGTTATTTACAACCATAAATTTGTGTTCCAATAATAGAGATGAAATAAAACCATCTGACTCCACACAAAATTACTTAGTTTAGTCAATGTTTTAAGTTAAGGCAATGGTCTGTGAATATTTATGTTTTGAGCCATACATTTGAGGACTCTTGCTGGTAAGCATCATAAGGTGGGGGTAAGTTATTACAGTGATCTTAGCCAAGTGTACTTCTAGAGACAGCCCTCAGGTATCTATCTGTGAAAAGAAGCTGAAATAGGCCTTACTGCCATTTGCCAATTACTGGCCCTCACTTTGATAGGTGAAGTGTTTTCAAAAGGGGTCCAAATTTTATAACACCAGCTTGAAAAGAAGTAGGGCCTACCTGTCGATAATGTTTGTTATGCAGGCTGTAACATAATCAAAATAAAAATTTTGTCATGAAAAAATGGTGTGGTTGTTCATTTTGCCATTTTAATCTGAGTTTTTATATCAAAATTATGTTGGCTGGTATCCGTGATAATTTTGGAGAAAAGCACAGGTTATGGGAAATTAAGTGACTTACAATTAAAGTGAGGATTTTAAGTTAGAATAAAAATTAGAAAAAAAAATTAACCTATTATTATTGTAGTTAACCTAACAAACCTTTCACTTCATTTATCATTTACCATATTTTTTTTCAGAAGCTGCCATGCTGCAGAATTACAGCACGTAAAACTATAATAGGCCAGACAGCCTTTAAAATGTAGTTATACTTTTTCTTCTGTTAAAAAATTAGAGATTGCAGATGTATAATCATATTCATTCATACACAATTACTAGGTTATTAGGCATCTCAAATTAAGTTTTTAAATGGTTCATTTTCAATATGCATGGAAAAGGTACTAGGCTAAAGCAAATTCATTTATTTGAACAGCAGCTAATGCTTATGCTGAAGTTCAGCCAAAATCATGATTATAATTTTACCACGCAGAAGCATGAAATTTAAGATTTAAAGAGCCATTAAATGCTCCTCAACTTTATTCAAAAATCATTGCTGTCCTACAAATTTCTATGCTAAAAGATTTAATTGATCCTTAGATAAGCTTTGTTTACTACTTAAAATGGACATTACTTGTTGACACTGTTTAATTTTGTAAGGAAGAAATAATATAAGATTGAATATACAGATTGTCGGAAAAGTCTTTCCCTGATTACACAAATTAATAACATCGGCTAGAAGTAAGATAAAAATATGAAACTGGTGACAAAATGTTGAGAAACTATCCAAGTGTCTTTAAAACATCAGTAGGTACACTTCCACATGAGCACCTTTGGTAGCATGTAGCACATCTAGTCGATATTCGATTTCTGTCCACACATTAGCCAACATCATTGGAGGGATTGATGATGCAATGACTCTGGTTATCCGTTGTCGAAGGGTTAGAATATCTGGTACATGTGTTCGGTAGACCTCGTCCTTGACATAACCCCATAAAAAGAAGTCTAATAGGGTTATGTCAGGAGAGCATGGAAGCCAAACCGTTGGTCCATCACGACCGATCCATCATCCAGGAAAGGTCATATAAAGATAGGCACGGACCTTCAAACCCCAATCTTGTTGGAACATGATATCGGGGTGATACTCAAACAGCTGAGGAACAGCATAAAGTTGTAACATGTCTAAATACACTGGAGATATGATGGTTGCCTCAGAAAAGAAGAATGGCCCAATAATTCTGTCATGCAATAGCGCGCACCAAACATTCACTTTTGGACTTCCTCTGGTACACTCCCATCACCTCGCCAGGGGGCTGTGAACCCCAAATGTGCACGTTATGGCGATTCACTACTCCACTGACAAAAAAAGGTTGCCTCGTCAGAAAATGCAATTCGTTTGAGATAGCCATTATCGACCTCCATACGTGATAACATTTCGACCGCAAATTCATATCGACGTGTACTGTCATTGGGCAACAGATCCTGAATGATTTGCTCTTTGTATGCACGAAATATTAAACGTTCGTGTAAGATATCGTGGAGAGAGCTTTTTGGCATCTGTAATTCACGTGAGGCCCTTCCCACCCTTTCAGCTGAGGTTGATGGTCGACCAGACTTCGGAAGGTCAGCAACCGATCCTGTGGTCTTGAACATCTCATACCATGTCTTAATGCTCTTGACATCAGGGGGGAATCTTTCCATATGTGGTCTGGAAGTTTCTCTGCACTGTTATTGGTGATCGTGTCTCATGGTACCACAGGACACACTGCGCTTTCTCCTGATTGGTAATCATGTCCGGCTTCCTGGGCACCACACCTCAGACACTGCACACCTACTGCGAACCTATAAAAAAAAATTCAGTTATGACCTAACATTTTGACACCACTTTCATATTTTTATCGTACGTCTAGCCGAAGTTATAAATTTGTGTAATCAGGGAAAGACTTTTTGGACACCCTGTAATCCTTCATCAATTGTAATTGTTTATTTCGGCGATATTAAAACATTAATAAAATAGCATTAAATTACACAGTGTTGTTTATATCGCAAGAACGGCAGGCCGCACGTGCATCATGATGTCTACCAACATTGCTCAAGTTTAGATTTTAAAATATTTTATTTATGATTTAATAACTGAAGACGTAACAAAGTTCAAATATAGTCCTTACGAAGACTCACGGTATATTTTAACTGTATATATTTTAACTGTATATACATTACATCAATTTATATGAGTACGAAAAAGTTATTAAGTGCCATTTAGTCGCGTGTATAATTTGAATTCTCGCGGTATGTGGTCTAGCATGTGCGTCACTCGCCATTGACCAATGACAGCAAAAAAAGCGGTATGAGATGACTTCGTTTCACTGAGCTTTTTTTCTTTTACTGGAGTCCAGGTAAAATAATATGTAAAAAATTAATTTCCCCGCTTTAAGTTGCAGATTCGAAGACTCATCACTTTACTTAAAACCTTTGGAGTTGTCATTTTCAAGTTTTCTATCGACTACTTTCTGTTTTTATTTTTATTTTGGAAAAACAGATATCAAGAAGTAACACGACAGATTATTAAAAAAAGAAGAAAAAAAAGGAAAAAAATTTGTAATACAGGCAGTAATTGTTTCGAAGATTTTAATTGAATATTTTGTCATTTACTATGTACAATAATACACAATTTCAGTTAATTAAAGTTGAGCTCTGGTGTTGTTTGCGGGCGCTGCTGGGGCTTTACTCCAGGTGCGCGGTGCTGCGCGTGGGTGGGGCATTCTCCCCGGCGTGCACAGGAATGTGGAGTACATTCCAAAGGTCAACGAAACCCAGAGGTCCAGAATCTGCAAATTTTATTTTTCAACTAATTCAAACACATGCCACGCGAACGCAACATTCAACAGCTTCATCGTAGTGCATGGCACTTTCAGGCTTCCCACGTTCTTAACTTCAGCCAACTCCTCCGAGTTTACCCTGTTCCTGTAGTATCTAATACTCCTGATAGCAGTTTTACTAATGTCCTGTTTTTTTAAATAAAAAACCAAGAGCAAATATGTCTATGTAATTTTTTATAAATAGAAAAGGGTTCCATTCAATCTTTCTACTAAAAAAGAAACACCAGATTAAAATAGTTATGTATAAGGTATAACATAATGCGCAGAGGATGTTGCAGTCTTTATATTATTATGTTTGGCAAAAACTTCATGATGATAATTATTTTGATTAAAAAGTTATAAAAATTGCCCAAAATGATTAGTTAATTTTCGCAAGGAAACTCTACTTCAGTTGAGTATTCAAAGTTTTGAACATTTCAGAGTGCACTACTGAGGGAAAATACAGTTATCAAACACATAAATTTAAATACAGTCATTTTAAAGGGTTTGTTATAAGATCTCAATATGTTTTAATTTGGTAAGAGAAGTTTTTTAATTCTATTTCCTGAATGTATACAGCACGAATTATGTATAACACGTGGTCATCAGCGATGAAGGTAAGGTCTTGATCAGTGACCATTTTCTTATACGCTATCCAGCCCAAAGTCATCATCCTCCGTGGTATGACTAACTAGTAGCCCCTGGACTTCATTGCTTGCCATCACTGATAAATCTTTATGTTTTCGTACAAATATTATATTGTACACTTTATATCCTCGGGGCCTGCCTCTTGAGGCAGACTGCTGAAATAAATATAAATCAATTAAAAAAATAAAACTTTTGAAAGATTTTGTAATGAACATAAACATTTATGTCACGAGGATGGCCAACCCCATTCTATACTTATTCGTGTCGTGTGGCCTTTTTAATATTTAAACTAGTAAGAAGTATGAGGGATGTGTAGTCAATTTTGTTGAATAAATTGTGTTAATCATGATATTGCTTAATGTTATTTGCCATTAGTCGATGCCTACTGATAAAGCACATTTAAAAACTTACTGGGTAGGTTCTATGAGTAAGCATGCTTGATCCTCAGAGCGGGCCAGGTCACAAGGATTGAGATAGTTTTTGTGGGACAGTTTGACTCGCATCTCCTCAGGGGTCATATCACATCTTTAGGAGCCCTCCGCCATCTAGGCCGTGTTCCCAAACACAATGTGGCACCCATGCAATATATCTAAGTGCAGCAAAGGCCCTTAGATATCATTTTACTATAATCTTTTTTATAACTTTTTACATTGAAAGAAAATTACTTTTTATATCAACTGTTTTATAATTTTTCATGATAAATATAAGTATTAGTCAAAGCCTAGGGAATAAAAAATTGTTTTATAAGGTTTTAAAATTTCAAGTTGTAGAGTTGGTCACATCTTGCATTTTTCACCCTGCTTAAGTTTGTGATTTAAGCAATTACAATATTTGATTTAATTGTGTTGTTTGCGTGTTGCATTTGTTGCGTAGTTTAAAAATCCAGGCTTGGTCAGGTACATCAATTATATTTTAATTATTCATTACCACTTAAATTTTTTACTAATTTAAACAACATAACCCTACTTATCACATTGTAACAATAACCAACTTGTGCAAAACACTAACCTAGAAAAATAAATCAGTTACAGAATTTTCAATATCTATAAAATGAGGAAACAGTGATTAGATATCATCTTTATTTCTGTTTTGCAATATAGCTATTATTACAAACTAAATACAATTTTAGCCTTTTGGAGCAATGACTTGCATGTCACCAGTCATAATACACTCACTCTTCCACCAGCGAGTCTCGTCTGTAGCTAGGATCTCTCCTTTACTATCTGGCCGCGCTCCCTGCCTCTCCTTTCCCCTCCCCCTGCAAGAGAGGCAACAGGTTTAGTCTAGATCTGGGAGGTTTGAAGACAAGACAGAGCATTATCTACTTAATGCATGCCAGAATGACATATTTATGACACCAGAAATATTCGAATTTTACCAGGCCTCTCTACCGTTTTAGATGTATTAATTTCCTTACTTAAAAATGTCAAGGAAATTAAAGATAAAATGCAAAATTAGATTTTTGACAGTGCATTTTTCCTTTAACAAAATATTATTTGTGTTCTGCTACTTTTTTGTGTCAATGTAAAGATACTATTTGGGCCTTAACACAAGAAACTTTAATACCTAACACATTGTTTTCTTCATGCTGTATGTTGCGTTTATACTTATGCAGAGAGTGTAATTTTTATCTATAAGCTAGTTTTATTAACCAATTTTTTTAAATGAATGTATGTATATATATGTATATATATATAAGGTGTTAACTAGTAAAAAAAAAGTTAAATTAAATAAAGTCTAGCTGTTTTATTGTTTTACAGGAATTAATATAAAAGTACTTATGTTTAACTTAATATTATTTTAATTGTATTTATTTTGTGAGTTGAGGTGAAATGGATTTCTGATAAATATGTTTTTAATCCAATTGACATTTAGTTAAAAATATAAAAAGGTTTTTCTTCCCCAGGTAATGGATTGGTGGAGTGAAGATGTTTTTGGCAATGAGTGTTGGAGTATAGGGCTTGAAAAATCAGGCCGAACTGTTAACACAACGATAAAAAAAGAAAGTAACGAGCTTGTGGTAAGTTGTTCTTGGCTAATGATCATGTCTTACTTACGTCTCACATTATCTACTTTCGTAAATGCAGGATATATGCCTCCAATGCAATGCAATACAATGCAATGAAGTGTGTCACTGGAGTAGTGACAACATAGATTGGTGAGGAAACAGGATGCCTTGAAAAGGCATCTTAGGGGTTGCCTGTGTAATAACCAAAACTATGGAGCTACAACTTTGCTACTGATGCTGTATGCAATTAAACTAAAGTTGACTGTATACCTGATATTAATGATAGTTATTGATTGACCAATTTATTGATTTTCTGAATGGTTCTATTTAAACTAGGGACAGCTCTGTCATTACTAGCAGGCAGACTGGTATTTCATGTATGACAACAACATTTACTATTATTAACATTTAACAGGCTGTCTACAGGTCACGAAAAGGCAATGAAACTGAAGGACTGATCACAAAAGTCGAAGTAAGTCTGAAATAATTAATAACTGTGCTGGAAGTGTCACTTAAATTTTCAGCTTGAAGCGAAAGCGAGTATGCCACAATGGAAGTTTCCTTGTTAGGTTCCTTGAAAGCTTTCATGGCTGCAGGTATGGATGGTTATATGGAAGATTAAGTGTAGAACTGGCAGTTTTCATGGTCATTTTGGTAATTGGTCTAGTGCAGTTGTCTGTGGAATGTTCCTACAAGGTGGAAATTTTAGCCAATCAGAAGACTGCTGTTGTATTGAGTTATCAGCTGTGTTGAAAGTTGTAAATGCTCACCCTTTTTCGATCTTTTTGTATGTTATTATAAATATATGTATATTAAATCAACAGTCTTGAAATGGAAGCTCATCTTATATTTGTTGTACTTGATTGTAAAAAATTTTGGTTGTATCGTTTTGTTTCTCTGGATCCCGTCATTGCAGCAAGATAAAATATACACCAGTTTTTAAGTCTAATCATGAGCTTTTAAACACGAAAAGTTTAATCAAAATCTGTCCGGTAGTTTTTGCTCGATGCTCAAACAAATAAACAGACAAACAGACACACACTTCTGTGGTTTTATTGTTGTAAATCTGGCTTCCATCATCATAGTGAGATAAAATATATAACAGTTTTTAAGTCAGATCATTAGGTTTTAAACACAAAAAGTTTCAACAAAATTGGTCCACTAGTTTTTGCTTCAACCTCGAATAATCAGACAAATTACAGTTTTATAATAGTATAGATATCTATATAGCTAAATCTAAAAGTTGCAATACATGTGTCATTCTGACCTTTAAAATTTGTGTGTTCATGAGAAATAACTTGTAAATGAACTAATACTCCTAAGATAAAGTTTTAGGATATGGATCATTCCATGTCAAATCAACACACCCATTTTACATGACCACTTTGGAATCTCCTCAAATTTTGTATAGTGGTAGTAGGTACTAAAATTAAGAAAAATATTTAATTTTAATTTTTTATCTCAAACGGTTTCCAAAATACAGCTATGTAAAGTTTTCAAAAAAGCGCCCAAAAACGCTGGACGAGCGTTTTTCAAATTGCTCTAGAACCTGTTCTAATTAAGCTAGAAAGGTGGGAGTGGTGTCATTTTACTCCATTTTTTATGGGCTTTCTTTTGACATATAACACACCATAGGTTGTAATAAAGTTTTTTTTTCTAAACTCAAAATCAAAATTTTGATTTTGAATATATCAAAAAGTGCGTCCCAAAAAATTTTGAAAAAATTCCTACAAGTAGGCTATATTAATGGTAAGCATAAGTTAAAATTTCAAAATGGGCAGATTATGGCTTCATGGTTAAATATTATCTGCAAAAAGGTGAGATTTTGGGAATTTTAATTTGGTAAAGATATTTTACTATGTTCTATTTTACCAACATTAGTAATGCTAATAATTTTACTATCTATAATAAATCTATACAAACATAGGTGTTGGTAGTTATGGCTATGGTTATGGTTATAATAAAACGTTTCAGAAGTTTTCTTTCACTTCGCACAGTTTGCAGAGTCTCTTCTTGAAAAATAACTACATGAAAACTGTAAACTGGAAACTAGAATTAGTTTAAAAATTAGTAAACTTTGTTTACGCGGCAATGCAGCGATAATCGAGGGTCGCCATGATGGTATGGTCCAGTATGGTCGTATTTATCCCGACAACAACATCGTGTACCTTCGGGAAAGTTCGTATTGATATTAATTTATTATTGAGGTGACTGTTTATTAGTTAATGTCTTTATATAAGTGGATTTTAAAATATGTAGGTATCATTCAAGTAATTTTTAAAAAACAGTAAAGAATAAGCTAGAAAGTTTTAAGACTAACATTCAGACTGTAATCAATCTGCTCCAGCAGGCAGGAAGGAGAGGGCCTGAGGGGGGAGGGGGCAAGCTTTGCTGACGAGTTGAGACCTGCACCTCACAAGAATAGCTCACATAGCAGTTCGTCTGAGTCTGGTGCTCTTGTCAGTAGAATCAGTAGTTATGCTGAGAACAGTGATGTGATAAAGTATTAGTGAGTGTAACTACTAGTAATGTGTGACAGTAGTGAGTACTAATGATAATACAGTTATGTAATGTACATTATACATGTCAATATTTTTATTCAATTAATTATTATTTAAAGACAATTTTTTGTTGAAACTTGTAAATTGCAAAACGGTTTTAATCAATTTTAAATTTTAGACTTTAAAAAATGGAGAAAAAAGTTGTGTTTATTAGATTACAATGTTTTAATCCCTTAAAAAAAGAAAATCATACAGTCAGGTATAAAAAGACATTAAGAAATGTCACATCATGGATGTGCAGTTTATATCCTGAAATTCCAAAGGAAGCTAAAATTTGCAATAAATGTAGGAAAGAAATTACAGCTTTGAAGACAAACTTAAATGCCAATCAACCTGGCCCTTCAGCTAAGCCTTGCTTAGTGGCATTGAATGATAAAATGTCCAGTTCGGATTCAGACAGGGACCCTAACTTTTCTATTTCGAAAATAATAGTAGATCAAATGAATACTTCTCTTTTGGAGCTAGAAGAGTCTCCTATTGACAAAAGGAAAATCCAATCCAAGCAGTATGCAACAACCAAAGCAAGAAAAATTCACTCTGCAATGAAACAAAAACTTTTTGTAGCAGCAGATCCATCATCGTCCATTCAAGAGGACGATCTTGACCAATCAGTTTTACAAAACCTCAAAGATCAATTTTCCGTTTCAAACAATCGTGTTAAGAAATTAATGATACTTACTTGCCTCCCAGAGGGTTGGGGGATAAGGAAGATTATGAGGGAATTTAATGCGCCAAACTATATGGTAAGACAAGCAAAAAAAATTTTAAAAGAGAAAGGTATATTAGAGACTCCCAATCCCAAGCCTGGTAAGACGCTCTCAGAAGATGTTGTAAATACTATTCATTCCTTTTATCTAAATGATGAAATCAGCAGAGCAATGCCCGGCGTAAAAGATTGTGTATCAGTTGTTGAGGCAAATGGAAATAAAACCAAAATATCAAAAGTCTTATATTGTGTAATCTGAAGGAAGCTTATACTCTGTTCAAGGAGAAATCCCCCCACATTAAAGTAGGATTCTCTAAATTTGCTGAACTAAGACCAAAACAATGTATTTTAGCAGGCAAAAGTGGCACGCATGCAGTGTGCGTATGTACTATCCACCAAAATGTGAAGTTGATTATAGAAAATGCCCGATTAGGAACTCTAACTAATGGTGAATTGAAGTCGTACAAGCAGTGTATGGTCAAAATGCAATGCAATCCACCAGCAATAACATGTGTCATGGGTGAATGTGCCGATTGTCCTGGGGTTACACCTATACAAACAATTCTTGAAGATGCCTTTGAAGAAAATTTGATAGAAAATGTCACCTTTCGTCAATGGGTGTCTGTAGATCGTTGCACTCTTGAGACTTTAAACAAATCTTCAGAAGACTTTATCACTTTCTTTTTGGAAAAACTTTCACCTCTAATAAAACATGATTTTATTGCTAAAATGCAGTCTGCTTTCATCAATGATAAAAAAGAAAATTTAAATGAATCAGAGTTTGTGATAAACCTAGACTTTTCCGAAAACTACACAGTTGTGGTACAAGACGAGGCTCAGAGCTACCACTGGGCTAATGAACATGTAACTCTTCACCCTTTTGTAATTTATTACAAAAGTGAAGACAAACTCAAACATGTCAGTTTTGTTGTGGTATCAGATTGCTTGGAGCACAATACCGTGTCTGTTTATACGTTTCAAAAGAAACTTATTGAATTCTTGACAAAACATTTCCAGGCATTACCAAAGAAGATTTTCTATTACTCTGACGGGTGTGCTGGGCAATATAAAAACAAAAAAAACTTCATAAACTTGTGCTACCATAAAGAGGATTTTGATGTTGAAGCTGAATGGCATTTCTCAGCTACGGCTCATGGAAAGGGCCCTTGTGATGGGATTGGTGGCACGGTCAAGAGACTAGCCGCTAAAGCTAGTCTACAGCGGCCATATGACAGTCAAATCCTGACAGCCATTCAACTTTATGAATGGGCAAAACAAAATATCAATGGAATACATTTTACCTTTTCAACCCAAGAAGATCATATTGAATCTGAAAAGTTTCTCGAGGAGCGTTTCAACCAGGCTATTACTATTAAGGGTACTCAAAAATTCCACTGTTTTATACCTGAACCATTGAGTCTCTCAAAACTAAGAGTTAAAGTTTTTTCGGAAAGTCAAACTGAAGACACTAGCTGTTCAAAAATCACCAGATAAATTGCAAATAAGTGATGTAAATGGCTACATAACGGCAGTGTATGATGATAAGTGGTGGGTTGCTTATGTTTTGGAGAAGAAGGAAGAAGATGATGAATTAAAAGTAACATTTTTACACCCTCCTGGACCGGCAGCTTCATTTTCATATCCAAGGAAGCCTGATGTGTTGTGGATATCAGTAACGGACGTCCTCTGCAAAGTTGATCCTACAACTCCTACTGGAAGGATTTATACACTTACAGCTGAAGAGACACTAAAAATAACTCAGGCAATGTCAAGTAACAAGTGAATTTGTACTCAGTAAGTAAATGGAATGCCTATTTGTTCATGTACAAACAATTAATACTACCATACACTACATAAACCGTACTGATTTTAGAAATCAACTCTCATTTCAAATATTTTTTACCTATTGAACCCATTGCATGCCCATTTTGAAATTTTGACACATGCTTCCCATAAGTACAACCTACTTTTAAGAATTTTTTCAAAATTTTTTGGGACGCACTTTTTGTTTTATTCAAAATCAAAATTTTGATTTTAAGTTTAGAAAAAATTTTTTTATGACAACCTATGGTGTGTTATATTTCATAAGAAAGCCCATTAAAAATGGAGTAAAATGACACCACTCCCACCTTTCTAGCTTAATTAGAACAGCTTCTAGAGCAATTTCAAAAATGCTCGTCCAGCGTTTTTGAGCGCTTTTGAAAACTTTACATAGCTGTATTTTGGAAACCGTTAGAGATAAAATTAAAATTTAATATTTTTCTTATTCTTAGTACATACTACCACTATACAAAATTTGAAGAAGTTCTAAAATGGTGAGGTAAAATTTTAATTCAAAGTTTGTTGATCTGACATGGAATGTCCCATATTAATTATGTTTCTATGAATGTAAAATCAATAAGTTTATTAAATATCAACAAAATGCTATTGCATGTCTCATCCTTAGCATTTAAATGGCCATTTACTGTCCAGTGCATGATTTATGCCATTAGCAGTGTCCTTGTTTTGGTGTTCTCTGTTGCCATATATACACCATAGAGCAAAAATGTTTTAGACACAACTTTGTAATTTAATGAAAAAAATAAATTTAATGTAATTATCTGAAACATAGTGATTTGTAAATTAAAATTTGGAGTGAGAATTTTGGAAATACATTTTCCTATTTTAGTTTATGAAAAACATCATGTGAAAATATATGTTTTATATTTCTAAGGAGTCATCATAAAAAGTCACCATCTTAATTTCAACATTTTTGTTTTGTTAACTTTTTAGATATTTTAATATTATAGTTATAGTTTTTGGCATAGGTCATAGGTTTTTGGAATGTATTAATATTAATTTCTCCTGTAAAATAATAATTGGTGTGAAACATCCAAATATTTTATTTGTCATATTAACTGCAACTGTAATAAAACTGTCAATAGATGCTATTTCATTGTCTTAAAAAATCAAGAAAGAGTAAAATTAAAATCTGGGTACTGTCGATCTGGTAACAGGGGTTGTTGCTATTTACTCCGCACTGCAATATAAGAGGCAGACTATAGAAATAAAAATTTGTAATGTTTTCTTGATCTCTGGTTACTTAGCATTTTACAAGAAAAAGTGGAAATTTTCGCTGGGGGGAATTTTGACACGTATTTGTAAATTGTGTTTTGTGATGATGATAAGTGTACTAGCATGTCATATCTGTATAATCAAATTTTTTTTACACACGTTATTGCAAAAAAATACATCATGTTTTTCTTTGTATTAGAACTAGTGGTTGTCTATATATGCACATTTATTCATTGGAGACATGTTTCAAGATTAAATTGTACTTTAAATAACTCCAGATATAGGCAAATATCAATTGGGCCATATTACAATTGAATTTGAAAATAAGGTTATACATTATTTTTCCCTCCCTGTCTCTCAAACCCATATTACATTCCTGCCATGCAGGAAATACACATATGGATAATATCCTTGAAAACAACATGCACCAATAAAACTCACACCAATATTTTTTTAATAATATGACAAAAAAGGATAGTTGCTGATAAAGGATTTTTTTTAAACATGTAGATTGTTTCCAAGAAGCAGATATTCATCAAAATTACCCATTTTCTCCTGCTATGTTTGCCAAAGATTTGTTCCATTTGTTGTTACTATTTTGTAATGACTTTTTGTGATTATAAAAATCAAATGTACCAATTCATAAATTACTTTTTGAATAAATAAAAATTGCACAAAATTTATTTTCACCTTTTAGTTTACACAAAAATGTGATATGGGTTTGAGCTGAATGAGCAGAAATGGTAGGCTAAAATGAAGTGTCTTTTAAGTGATCCAAATGTTTTTAAATACTGATATATGTGAGAAGGTAAATGTTTTGTAAATATTTATGTTTTAGTTTAAATGAAAGTACTAATTTCCACATTAAATGTATTTGAGATTCATATTGAACATGCCATTGGTAAAATATCGTGGCATAGGTTATTTCTCAGAAACGTCTAGGCCTATACCTGTTGCTATGAAAGCTTGGGCATCAGAGTTGTTGGAAGCTTTTAGTTTAGCCCTTAGGAAACCTTTCATCGTGGCATACAGTTCTAACTTGCATTTGGTTTTTCGACACACTTTAGTTCATAGTAACATAAAAAATTTAAATAGTTGAAGACTGTCTATTTAAATTTTGTGGAAAAGATCTCTATTTTTTTTTTGCTTTTGTGCATTATAATCAGCACGTTCCTGCAAATAGTAGATGTACTTTATATTATGTTTAATTTCCCTTGTATGAAACATTACTTTGTGAAATGTCCTGATAAAAACTCCTTAAAGTGGTTTATCTGTTATTTATAGACAACCTGATTAAATAGGATTCGTTTCTGGGACTTATTTTGGTACAACTCTAGAAGAAAGGCATATATTGTTCATCCTCACACTTGTCTCTTGGGAGAGTCTTGGCGAGGATCCGGAGTGGTACTACCAGTATGCTCTGGGAGTGATGTGTTATATTTGTCATGCTTTTAGGTATATTTCCAAGAAATACTGCCTATTGTAGTAGTTACCATAGTGCGACTTCCAGAAAAATTTTATATAGGTTTTTTGTTTCATGATCCATAGACCCAAAACCATTGTCAACTGATAAGTGTGTGTGTGTTATATATATAAATAAAACATTATATAACATTTTTATATACTGCCGTAACATTTCACAAATAACTTCCAAACTTATATATAAAATATAAACAAAGAAAATCTCTGTCAATTTCGTTAATGGGCAATATCTGTCCAAAGGGGTAGAAATGGGGAATTTGTTTTGAACAACAGAAAAATCTCTGTAACTCCCATAATATGATGAATATCACATCCTTTTGATCATATTATAACTTGTAGGAGTAATACCAAAAACTTTTGTCTAAATACATTTTTGATATGATCAACCATAACTGCAAGGGGTGGAAAAAACAAGATTTGGAGGACATAAAAAAAATCATAACTCTGTTCACAGGAACACCATCAAATTTGTTCAAAGTGTTTGTAAATCTAACAATTTTTATCTAAAACTTTTGTCTGAAACAATTTTTGATAAGACAAACAATTGCTGCAATGCAAGGTGGAAAAAAAAACTTATTTTTAAAAACAAACTTTTTTTTGTTTAAACTGTTTTTTATTATATTAGTCTTTTGGTTCGTTGCTTGACATTAATTGTGTTCATGTGTTTATTTTCGAGTACTTTGGTCAACGGTATTGCAGTTGTAGGAAATATTAATGTTTGTAATTTGTTTGTTGGTTGTTTGTCCAAATATCATTGCATTAAGAATTTTTTTTGACATTTTATTTAGAGTAGAGTTTTGAATCGCATAGTAATGAATGATTCACAAGGTTACATTAGTGACGTAAAAAATACTTTAAATATTGTGGACGGTTGGGTGGGTTTGTATAGCTACATTAAAGTACTGTAAAATCTTGTTACTTTAGGTTAGCGATGTTAAAAATACTTAAAATATTGTGGATAGTTGTTTGCGTTAGTATTGCTACATTAAAAATTCAGTAAATTCATATGAACCGTTAGTTAGGTCAGGATAGCTATATATTCAATTCGTAATTCCTAAACAACCATAAGAAGTATGTTTTAGTATTTTTATTGTATCTATACTAACCCAACCAACCGTCCACACAGTTTGAAAGTATTTTTAATTTAGCTAGCCGTACATAATCGACCATTCACAATAGTTGAAGTTCTACTCAACAAACACAAACTGATATGGGTAAACAATTAATGGTGGGCAGCTGCAGTGCATAGATATTGAAATGTGAGCTAAAAAATGGGATTTCTCTGAAGCTAGTAGGAATTTCTTAATGCTGTTTTCAGGGTAAATACAGGGATGTATCTAGTATTGGAAAATGGTATTTTTGTAATTTAATTTTTACTTTGCAGAAAAGCCGTGAAATAAGGTATTTACCGGTATTTCCCTACAGGAAGAGGATTCTCAATGGAATGGGTATTTCCCACAGAAGGGGATTTATAGTACAGCCAGGGATTTCCCACAAAATAGAATTTTTTTAAAATAATAGATTTATTTATTTCTTATTTTTTTACACTTTTGATTACATTTTAATAATTCATTTAATTTTAGAATAATATTTATCTGAGTATAATTTACAAATTACACATATACATACCTGCCAACTTGGCAAGGACACCATCAGTAAGTTTTGAAAAAACACTAAATTTTGGCGTAAATCCAACGCAATGATTGAATGAGGGTTTCTCAAATATGTTCCCCAAGTCCAAAAACATTCTAAACGCAACAATATTTAATGTATGCATATGTAATAAGTACTACTAAATACCTAAATGGCCGATTAAAATGCTACACATTACAAAGAAAATTAAAACAAACCAGAGCTTAATGCTAATAGATTAAAATATAGGTAACTTACCAAAAAAATGTGTTCCACTGCATAGATTACGTAGGTACTATTGTAATTTTGAAAAAGTCAAATGGTATATACACAATTTAAAAATTAAATTATGTGGAGTCTAAATCGCTCACTTCTATACACTGGAATTCTGCAAACATTTTGCAGTGGCCTGCTTAGCCCTCTTCAAATATTCATGGTTAAAAACTTGTTTGTAGCAAATCTTTTGGTTATTGCTTTTCAAAATTTTAATGTCCTGTATTGTTGTGCTTCTCATTGAAGATCTAAATTCTACTCTGTTTTTTTTTTTTTTTTTTTTTGCAATACTGAACATTCTTTCACATTCAGCATTGCTGTGTGGAACAAGAAGAATGGTCAACATCACGTGGGAAATTTTCCATCAGCACAAAGTATTTTTCCAACTTCGGTCCAAATGGAATCAATCCTTTCATACTTGCTTATGACTTCAGAGAGATCTTCAATCTGTAGGGCTGAAAACTGTTTCTGCAACTCATCCATTGCCTGATCCATGGTTATGCATGGGAACTGTAATACCCCTAGTGTCTTTAAGAATTATTAAATAAGTAGGTAAAAATATTTGGAAACTCTGAATACTGGGGCCCACAAGTAATAGCTATCCAAAGTCAACATCAGAGGCGACACTGGGAGTAAACAAAGAAAATTTAGTGACTCCCTACAAACACTTGGGAGAAAAAGGATCGTTATTATAGATTAATTAAATGAAAACAACAGTTACGTCTATAGACTTCCTTATTTTATTAATCATTGTTCTTTCTTTTTTTATAGATTAAATTTTCCTGTAACATCTGTTTTTCATTGATAAGTGATCTTACATAAATTCCTCACAATTACACTAATAATATTCTTTAACTTTAATTACGAGAGAGCCGGCCCTAAATGTTTAACAAAAATAACATATTTAAAGAAATGAATGAAATTAACATCGCTAACTTTACAGGTCGTACATGTAGTCCTTGCAAAACATCATATGAATTTCCTCCTCTTCGAACCGCTTTAACTGTCCACTGTCTTAACTGGATTAGACTATTTTTGAGTTCGTAAAGAAAATGATTGAATGATGCGGGTATAACCAGGGGCTGTAGGTTGAAGGTGATCGAGGTAGTAGGCCTAAAGATGGTGGATTCTGCTCAGGATCCGACTCCAGAGGTTCTGGCAGAGGAATTTGGTGGCCCCAAACTTGGGAACCCTGTCTGAAACAGAAGTCCAAATTCCAAAGAATCAGACCTGTTTCCAGACAGTATACTTAAATGATGCAAAAGGCCAATAGAGGGAAATTAAAGGGGGGATGACATCAAGACTTACCAAAACAGGGTGTTGGTCCTGGCGCTCAGGAGAGGGCGTCTCGATTCGGGAAACCCGAACCACGATGCGCGGTAGACGCGAAAGTCTTCATGATTAAAAAAATATATATAAAAAAGTATTAAAAAACTAAGTTTTCTACTGTTTTACTAATCTACTGACTGGTTAATCTAAATTTTTCAGATAGGGAGTCATCCCTATAGTCTGAGAAGACTACATAATAAAAGATGCAATACCGATACTTCGCCGAAGATCGCAGCTACAAAGAGGTACCAGTCAGTCAGGAGGCGCGCACCGAAGTCCCCTCAGCGCAGGAGTCATCCCTATAGTCTGAGAAGACTACATAATAAAAGATGCGATACCGATACTTCGCCGAAGATCGCAGCTACAAAGAGGTACCAGTCAGTCAGGAGGCGCGCACCGAAGTCCCCTCAGCGCAGGATATCGTCAGTATATCATCAGCGCGGGATCTCTAGAGAATGGGAGGGGGGTTAGGCTCTGAGCCGAAAATCACCAAGCCCACCCGAATGTGTCCGGCATAAAAATTTTTAGATCTTACTGGAGTGACTGCACGACTGAGGCACTATCTTTTGGTGGCGAGAAGAAGCACTAATAAATCTACTTGTGGCCGACGAGTGTGTCACTGTTAGGGGTTTATGGAGCAACCAGTGTTGCCACCTAGCGGCCAGAGACATAATGGGGAGAAAGGTTGTCGTTACCTCCGCGCGAACACGCTAGTATCGGCGCTGCCGACGCCCACGAGTGGCGTTAGTTACCACAGCCGTCACTAGATGTCGTTAAAGACCAGAATCGTATCTGCGGCTGTTAAGTCTGGGATGGCCTTGAATTCGGTTACCGTCCCCAGGAGTTCACAAGCAGTCATCACTCTTGGCTTCAGTTCTGAGAAGAAAGGATGGGGGAGCAGGGGGGGGGATGGCTTCAAAAATGCATGGTCTGTGGGACACAAGGCCCACGGGATCCTCCTGCCGTGTCTTGCTGCTAGTGAACCTTATACCGATTTGTGACAGAGTTAGCAGGTCTCAGCACTGCTCCACGAATCTGCTGTATGCAATTTAGTCATGCGGAGAAATTAAGTTACCGGCCTCCGACGTGCCTTTAGGCGGGAGAAATATTAGCCAGACTGCTAACCTAGCATTAGGCTGGAAAAAAAAACAGCTCGTCTCTGAGAACAGAGGCTGAGGGCCTGAATAGTCTAGATATAAGATGAAAAAAAAAAATAATAACTTTCCAAAAATATTTATGATAACAAAATTTTAAATAAAACGTGCCTAAATCCCTAATACACGGCACAGAACAGTTCCGAATAGACCTACCTTAACACCTGTCCATACAGTTTTTTATTCTTCGTGGACATTGCGATGGCATAAAAAACATCACTAAGTTCTAACTATCTTCACACACAACCATTTAACTAAAAAATACGTACAGAACATAACCCAACAGCAATAGAAACAGCACACGCCGCCATTTCCGCCATGGAGCTAGAAGCCGAAATCATGGAAATAAATTTCCCTATCGTTTGTATTCAGGGGAGAAAAAAGGGAAATTATACACTACTCACAGGAATTGTACATCTTTCCAGTTGGTGAACTCAATTTTTCTGTCCCGTATTTTTCACCTTTTCTTGTTTACGAGACAGAATACGCACGGATTACGCTGCTATATTGAAAATCAAACGAAACGTACTCCAATACCGAAAAAAAAGGTCGTAAATTTGAAAAGCGTAAGATATTGATTATTTCCGTACAACTGTAAAATAAATTATTTTCCGTACAAATTACGGAAAAACCGTAAAAGTTGGCAGGTCTGCAGATACTTTAAATGATAAGAATTTGATTAGTATATAATTATTTATTTCTGTATCACAAGAAACCTTTAATGAGCAAAGTATTGTTGTTAGTAGAGTGGAATTAGACCTTTCATTAAAATTACAGTAATTGTTTTATATTGGAAAAAACACTTGATCTAAACCATGGTTTAAACTGTGGTTTACATTGTGGCTTAAATCAGCCAACCCTGCTGCGAGGGGTTGGAAAAAACCGAGGTAGATTAAAAAAAATTTCATAAAATCATAACCTTGTACACTATTAAATCCATTCTTATTTATTGTAAAACCTAAAAATCATTTACAGCTTTCTTCTGAAATTGTTTTTTATACGACTAACCATTACTGCAAGGGGTGGAAAATAACAGGGGTTGAAAGACAACAGAATTCATAACTGCATGCGTAAGCATACAACTACTACATTGGTATGGCACAGTTTTGCTAGTACATCTTTCAGATTCCTAACCACATAATTTGCCTAGTTTTTACTGATCAGGGTTCATACACGTCCTGGAAAACCTGGAAAACTTGGAATTTCAAAAAACTTTTTCCAGTACTGGAAATGTCCTGGAATTCGCAAATAATTGTAAATCGTCCTGGAAATTTTATTGGTAGCCTTGAAATTTTATTTACCACACACTGTGTTACAGTAAAACACTTGATTAAATAACTTAAGTTTCCTTTAACTGAAGTAAATTCTCCGTCCGTGCAGCATGTATTGTAAACAAACATAAATTCATAGATAACATGTCGTGAAGTAGACGTTCATCTATAAACTAAAAAGGCGTAATACACGAACTTGCACTTTAAAGCTGTTTTTTTTTTCTTTTTCATTTTGGTGTTTTCACCAATGTGATTTTTTGACGTGACAACGTCTAATAAATCGATGAACGCTGGCTGCACGCATGAAAAATTGCCCCACTACGGATGTGTCCTGTTTGCTCATTGTACGCATGCGTGGCATCTCTCTTCATGCTCATTGTACGCATGCGTGGCATCTCTCTTCCACTCGATGGGAACAAGCATTGATTTGAATTTTCAATAATATTTTCGTCATTTGAATTATTACTCTTATGTAATTTAACGATTGTCCACTGATTTTCAGCACAATCGGTACGGTTATTTAAAAGTAATGTTGAATATTCAAATACGTTTTGAACCAACAATGGTGTTTTACAGTTACACATAATAATTCAAATTACACCCGGGATCTTTTCCACAATGTTTTAAAAAATATTGTAACACATTATAAATAAGTTTGGTGTATTTGGGATGTGTATTTGTTATAAAATCGTGTTAAAAAACGAAATATCATTTCCCTACCGTGAACAAATTTTTTATAAATATATATATAATATCTGAAACATCAACATTTTAAGTATGGCCTCGTGGCCACGCGGTTAACATCGCTGATTTTTAATTCAAAGGTTGTTGTTCGATTCCCGGTAGCTGCGAAATTTTTTTTTGTACTTGTAAAAATAAATACGGCACATTCAACATTTCAAAAGTAATAAATATATTTGAATTAATGAATGCAAATAAAAGTAAATTTATTAATTAAATTCTACATTTCATTTCACTCCTTTGTATCCATACAAAATAGTGATAATTCAACAAAAATAATTCATTTTTATTCATAAAAGTATGCAGAGGTAGATTTTATCATACAAAAGATAGAAAAATTAAAAAAACATTCTTCCTCAAAGAATATACGTAATATTTTTAATCCCTAAATGGTTTGGTTGCAAAAACCTATTACGGCTCAGTCTCAGGCCGAATATGATGTTTCCTTTTCTTCTGGATCAATCATTTCAACAATGTTTTGTTATGACGCCACGTTAAACTATCGTCCGTAAACCGACTACAGACAACCAATTTTTTTTTGTGGATTCCCAAAGTTAATGATCAAACTTAATATGAACATTATATATTAATACAGAGATACTAGTAAAACATTTTTAAAGCCATTAAAATGAGGAAATTATTATTTACTTATAGTCAGATCTGTACATAATTCTAACTTTTATATTAATTTGTCAGTAATACTCTTAGCAAAAAAAAATATCACTGTTTCCTTCTTGTCACAAATCATAAAAATATATTTACAGCTGCAAAGCTTTCAAGTTGATATTGTCCTTTGGGTGGAGGATGTTGTTGTTTCAGAACGGGCTATTGGTATTTGGCCACAAGTTACAGCATTTGTCGATTCTTACAAAGGTAAACCCAAATCTGCTCTGTGTACCAAGTCTTTTCAGACTGTTCAGAAGGCTACTAAAGATCCACTGATGGTTGCCAAATTGTCTTTCTTTTCCTTTATTGGAAGTCAGATACAACCATACCTCAAGTGCTACCAGACTGATTCCCCCATGATTCCTTTCCAAGCTTCTGACACAATAGAATTGTTGTATGGACTAATGTCATTATTCATAAAGAAGGAAATTTTGGATAAGGCAAACAATGATGTAGATTTGTGTGCACTTGATCCTAATAGCAAGGATAACACAGTGTTTACGAAGAGTATCGAAACTGGTTTTGCAACAAGAAAACAACTGATTATGTGTGTTACACAAAAGAAAGTCACAGACAAGGATGTTTTAGTGTTCAAATCTGAATGTCTACAGTTATTGAAAGTATTGGTTAAAAGAATTCAAGATAAAAATCCATTGAAATATCCTGTAGTGAGATTTTCCAGGTGTCTTGACCCTAGAACTCTACTATGCAATGAAACTGAAACCACTGAAACATTTAAAAAGTTGCTTCAGCAGATTGAAAATAGAAAACTGATCAGTACAGGTGTGTGTGATGCAACTTTACTACAGTTTAAGTTGTTCCTCACAGAAGTGTCACCAGATCCTTCACAGTTTACTTACAAACTTTGATAGAAATACTCAAATGTTAGATTCTTTTTTTGTAAATATTTCCTGGACAACAAACAGTATGCAGATTTGTAGAAAGTATTTAAACTTATTTTGACTCTGTCTCATGGCCAAGCATCTGTAGAACGTGTTTTCTCTGTCAACAGAGAAATGCTTGTGGAAAATTTAACAAAAAAACTCTAGTAACAATGAGGATTGTGTACGATGAATTTAAAGATAAAAAAGTAAGTGATGTTATTTTCAGTAAAGAACTGTTGGCAAATGCTAGATCATCAAGAATGCGCTATCAGCACTTCTTGGATGAACAGAAGAAACAAACATCTAGAGAGGAAAGTAGTTGAAAGAGGTCACACATGTTAGAAACTGTCCAAGAACTGAAGAAGTAGAAGCTGCAGATTGAGAAATCAATTGATTCAATGAATAAAGAAGCTGATTCAATGGCATTTCTTGCTGGGAAAAGAAATGATTTCACTCTTCTTTCAAAGTCCAACACATACAGGAAAAAATCATGTGAATCGGCAGCCGAAGTCGCAAAGTTAAGTGAAGAGATTTAAAAGCTGTCTAAAAACGGTTAAAAAAGGTAATAATTGTTTTGTTGTAGTTTAGAATCCTGGAAAAATATTGAAAAACAGCATTTTTATTATTATTAGTATTTATCTTTGAATTAAGTGCTTGCCATTTTATTGATTACAACATAGTATAAAATAACAATTGTTATGTTTGAAAATCTGTGAAATGTCTTGGGAATGTCCTGGAATTGTCCTTGAAATTTTTTTTTCAATTTGTGTATGAACCCTACAGATAGGTATCATTTCCGCTCTTATGTATAATATATTTTGAATGTATATTATATACTAGGTCACAATTGGTTCACACAATAGGACTATTAATATAAATACATTTAACTTTGCCATGATGAAAAACTGATAGAGAATAAAATGATAACAATTAAACTTCTACAGAGTACCGTCAATTCAAATCTGTGAAAAATTAGGAAATAAATATTTCAATGTTCAATATAGTTCGTAGGAAATGGAAGAGTTTTCGTCGATTAGCTTCTTTCTACCTTCAAATTACAACGACTTTTTGTCACCGACACCAGTTTGGTAATCGATCCTTTCAAAAACAACTCTCCGATAGTTGGGACATCTAGCAGGCAAACTCTAAACTCATTGTGTCTGACGCCTAGTGGCGTAATGCTGAACTCACACATCATTAGTTCGTTGCTTGAATATCACGCGTCGGTTAAATAACAAGTTTTAAACTCAAGTAATTTAAATTCTGTACGGTATGTAAACATTAGAGCAACTTAGAATTGTTCAGGATACATTTAGATTGTGTGCAAAGGAAAAGCCTTGTACAGTTTTTATAAATACCTTATATTTAGTTTTAAAATTTTCTTAATAAAATTTTTATAAAAAATAATTTTTTTTAGAAATTTTTTCCATCATATTTTAAAAATTCAAAGTTTTCTTTACAATACTATGTCTATTACGTTTGTTTACCTACAATTATATTCATGGGAGAAATAATTTCCCTGGTGGCTGCAAAACTATGGATCTTAGCCTTAATATGCACACTATTGTATCTGCCCAAATTCTTTATAAACCATATAAATATTATCTAAAAATTTTGATATGCCCAACCATAACTGCAAGGGGTGGGAAAAACTAGGGTTGGAAGACAAAAAAATTTCGAAACTCCCTTATTAATGACGTAGTCAAAACAGTTCAGATTGTTTATAAATCTTATATTTTTTATCTAACACTTTGGTTGAAACAGTTATTGATAAGATGAGCCTTTACTGCACGTTTGAAAAACAGGGGTGGAATTTTTAAAAATTCATAATTTCTGTACCATCTACACTATCAAATTCATTCTAATTTATTGTAAAACCATGAATTATAATTTACACATTAGTCTGAAATAATTTTTTATATGACCTACTGTTATTGCAAGGGGTGGAATAAACAGAGGTTGAATGACAAAAAGTTCATAACTCCCTTAGTAAGCACACTATCAGATCTGTTAAAATTGTTTGTAAACCCTATCAATATTAATAACACTATTTCTGAAACAATTTCTGATACAACCAATCATTGCAAAGGGTAGATAAAAGGGGCTGAATATGAAAAATAAATTCGTAACTCCCTTATAGGCACACCATCAAATCCATTAAAATTGTTTGTAAATCTTATAATTTTTATTTAAAACTTTTGTCAAAAAATTTTTTGATAATATAAAGTATAAACCATTATTGCAAGGGTTCAAATAAAAAATTAAAAAATTACCAATCATGTACACTATCAAATCTTTTCTTATTGTTGTTTAACTTTATAAATATTGTCTAAAACTTTTGTTAAAATAAATTATCTAACGAACAATTACTGCAAAAGGAAATAGCAATGTTTGAAAGTAAAAAGAAATTCTTTTTTAATAGATATACTATTAGATCCTTCATAATTTATTGTAGAGATCCTATAATTCATCCAAAACTTTGGCTGAAAGAATTTTTGATGAAATGTTATATTACCGTAAAAACAAGGGTTGAAATTTAAAAAAAATTCAAAACTTTCTTAGTATCAAATTTGTTCAAATTTATTTTAAACCATATTAAATTGTCTTAAATCCTGGTGCAAATATAATTTTTTTACAACCATGTTATATGTAAAAAAAAAAAATAATATTTCCTTAGTTGGCATGATATAAAATTCGTTCTAAACTATTCAGTGCTCGATGCAGTGAGTTAAAAACATTTGTAATATTTTCTCTCCATGGAAAATGAGCAAATGTTTAATAGATCATTTCGCAATATTGGAGAACATAAATATATAAAGTTTTTGAAAAAAATTTCAGAAGATTATAGAAGTTTCCAAAATATTTCCAAAAGAAATAGGTGCTTCAAAATCCACCTATGCCTGTACGCTGTGCCAAAATGGATTTTTTTTATTTCTGTGAATGTGAAACTTTTATGTGAAGAAAGGATAGGTTGCGGTCATGTGCTTTGGAAGTGAAACTTCACAGAGAGAGGGATAGGAATTTGGTAGGGTACCACAGATATTTGAAACAAATGTACAAGCATGCAAGTGTACAAGCCAGTGTACAGGTATACAAATATATGAGTGTATGTGCAAGTATGGGATTATGCAGGGGCACAAGTATGTGAATGTGCTATAATGCAAACATGCCCTCAGCGCTCCTGCTGCCATGTGTTTTTATAAAAATTAAAATTTATGGCTAAAACATGAATTTGCCTTTAAAAAAGTTCACAATGGAAGTTCACATTGGAGGTTAACAACTATAACAAACATGGTAACAAAAAGCTGCAAAGGGTCTTAACAGTTTTCTGACTCTCTACTGTATTTGTTGTTCCTACTTTCCCTCTGACATCATGCACTTCTCTCCTGAGCATTATGCTTCTTTGATCTTGATTCACCCTACCGGTTGTAAAGAAGTTAAACTTGGCAAGTGCTTTGAGCCTAACATCATGGCAAGAAAAAACTGACATTATTTTTTAAATATTTCTGCGATAGTGAGTTAGGAATTGCAAAGAGATGGATGGCATGCTGTGATAGTTACTTTTTAACTTAAGAATTAGGATTTATATCGTTAAAATCAGTCACTACCATAAAATACTGTCCTTTAAAACTGTTTCCATGATGAAAACACTACACTTCACCAAATGTTTAGGGTGTCCCACAAAAATGGAACCCAGCTCAGCTTCCTTGCAAGAGTGTTATTAATTTGGTAACCATATCCTTAATTCTTGAGTTGGTTTTATCATGTGGTTCTTTTTAATTTTCAGGAAGATAATTGCAGCCATGAAGTTATTAACAGTGTTCAGAACGAATGTAGTCATGAAGATGGTACTGATGTTCGTGATTACTCTAGCCATGAAGATGATAGTGATGTTGATGAATATTCTAGTAATGGAAGTGTTATTATTCTCAGTTCCGATTCCTCCACAGCTCCTTGTGATATCACATTTCCCAAAATTAAAACAGAGGTAAGAAAAATATTTGAATTATAATTTTCTGTCAAGTACTACAAATGTGATAGAATTAAAATATTCAGCTCTAGTAATATTACATCTCTTGCTCAGTTTGTGTAAACTTAATACTTAGTTTCAAATGCCATGTAGATTATTTGATTTTTTTTAATGATATACTTTTTTTGTTTTAGATAACTTAATTTATTACCTATTTTTCATTTGTGGTTCAGCCACAAAGTTTGTTTCCAGACATTTACTAAACATTATTTATGAGCTGTAAAATGTCACAAAGGTGATAATAATTATGAAAACTTTTGTAGAATTTTATACTGATTTATTAACTTTAAGTTAATATCGGGTTACAAAAATTGCATGATAGATAGCTATCTATCTGATAAATGTGTAGGAATAGCCTTAAAAAATAGCAATTCAAAGAAAATGAAATATCAAACACTGCGTGTTAGACGGGCACCTCTCCTTGAAAGTAGGTTGAATTTTGTCTCAATTATTATATTGATCAGTTTAGTTTGCTATAATATATGTGAATTTATTATGTTATTGTACATTGTAACAATTTTAATGGTTGGTTTTTTAAATATGTTTTTGCAAATAGTAGCCTTCTTAATAATATTGATTTGTGTAATTAATAAATGGGGACAATATTTTAACGTAGTTTGCGATAAAAATGAAGTAACACCACAAAGCATGTCCCTACACCCAATAACACTATAATACTTGTTTATACACCATATAGAACCAAAAAGCAACTATTTTCATGAATATAATCAACCTTTTAACAAAGGTGAACCCCATTCATATAAATTTAAACTATATTTGTAATAAAAATGTTGCGGGTTGAACCCCCCTCTGGGAACATACAGTGTTCGATCAGCTTCCAATCTGTGATAAGATGGAAGAATAGGAAAACAAGGCCACAGAATGCCAATTATAATATTGGCAACAGAAATATGACTAAGTGTTTGTGTGTGTGTTTTGAGGACGGGGAGGGGGGTGAGCAGCTGGACTAAAAACTTTAAACATTTAAAAACTCAGAACAATTAATTTTTTGATTACATGAAAATTTAAGATTACAAAAATACATAAGTTTTTCTCAAAAGCCAAAGTGGCATATTAGGTGGTACACAGATTTGATTAAATTACAAAAATGAGTGATATTATATAGAAAATAACAATTGCAAAAAGATCCGTGTTAGTACAACAATACGTTAGAATGTAAAGAAGCGCAATCAGGCAAAACAACATTATTAGGTGCACAACTAACAAGTCAAATAGGAAATAAAGAAGTTTTGCAACATGTGCAAAATAGAAGAGTTAAGAAAAGTACTGAAATACGATGTTAGCACAAGTGGAACACAAAATCAGAGCTGTAATTAAGACTTGCCCTGCAAAGGGTGGGAGGATGTTCATCACTCTATTTTGGCAGATAGACCAATGAGACAGGAAAAAATTGTTAGATTGGACAGGCAGGACCATCGCTAAGGTGGGGCGACCGGGGCGATTGCTCTGGGTGTCGTAGCCAGTTAGGTGCCGTGGCTTGAAGAAAAAAACTATACTAACTTTCATTCGTATTTTATATAACTACATACAACGTTTCGTATTTATTTCAAGATTTTGATACTTTTTTATCCTGTTTTGAATGAAATAAGTGACAATTAGCTGTATTATTAAGAATCACAATGCAAAACTTATGGCATGCTTTGACGTTTGACTGCAAGAGCGATCAGCCTTTAATAATGGGAATGGAAACACGGAAGTTGCGGCTACTGTGTAGCCGCTCACGGAAAAACATGGCGCGTCGGCACCGAATGCTATGACTCACTCCCTCCCGTTCTTCTCACCCCTCCCTCCCTCATCCATCTACCACACCCAACATGCCAACACCTCTATTGTTTTTCTTTCAGTCTCAGCCAACCTTCCTCGCTTTCCAGGCCATGGTGTTCTTACTTCTTGAAATGTTTAATCTTCTGCTTTGTTTACATGCAATTTTTTTTATAATAAGTAAGCAAATAGTGTTTAGTATTATTTGACAGTGTTATTGTTTGGTCATGAGCAAGTAGCTATTAAATAGTAATTTTAATTTATTCTATAAAAACGTTAAAAAAGCTCTCAGGTGTCCAAAGACGAAAACTGCTGAAAGAAGGCGAAGCTGCACATGAAGCTTTATTGTCAAAAGTGCCAAAATTAATGACATTTTTTACACATCTAACTTCATCTCAGGAGCCTGAAAACAATTGCTCAGTTGAAGAAAAAAACATAAATGATTCTACATCTACTAATATTATAGAACTCACTCCTTTGTGTACTACAACTTTCAATCCGACAGAAACAATCTGTCACAGCAAATGAACAAATTTTAAATTATAACAATATAATAGCTGAAATACATGCAATCCTTACACTTGGCCTGAACATATTAGAAAAGAACAGCGGGATGACTAGTACTGAAAGCACCTGCCCCTTTCTCAAAAATAGATCATGAGTACCCAATCAACTCTCAAAAAATAAATTTTTCTAACAATTACCAATTCCGATGTACAGAAAATAGACAGAGAGTTACATGAAAATTGTTGCTTTATTCAATTAAAGGTGACTTAGCCTTTTGTTTTTGTTGTCACCTTTATGATCTAGCTTCAAAATCAAATTTTGGACTAAAATGTGGCTATAATGATTGGAAGCACATTGGTGACCGCCTTACAAAAAATTAAACCAGTTCTGATCATTTTAAGTGTATGGTAATGTGGGTTGAGGCCAATCTGCTTCTAAAGAGAAACAAATCTGTAAATAAAGAGCTGTTAGCTCAGATTTGTATAGAAGCAAAACGCTTGCAAGCTGTATTACAACGTATTGTGGAAATGACATTGTATTTTGCAGAAAATAGTATTGCTTTTTGTGGCAGCTCAACTAAGCCTTTCACTAAAAATAATAGGAATTTCATGGGGCTAGTACAACTTTTAGGTAAGTTTGACAGTGTAATGATGTAACATTTGAGAAGAATATCAGAGAATGAAGGCCATGTTCATATGTTAAGTGTCTCAATACAAATTGAGATTATTTCCCTATTAGCAAAGGAGGTCAAATAACCAATCATTGCCAAAGTTAAGAATGCAAAGTATTTTTCCGTGATTATGGATTGCACGTCTGACCTGAGCCATAAGGAACAGGTATCCTTGACAGTTCATCATGTGTACAAGAACAATACCACCAATGAAGTATCAGTAGAAGAAAGTTTTATCGGCTACAGCATTGCTGTTGACACCACTGGCAAAGCTCTCACTGATCTGCTAATGAAGGAATTGGTAGAAGGATATGGGTTTAACATGGATAATTGCAAAGGCCAAGGGTACGATAATGGAGCAAGTATGGTAGGAGTAAAGAAAGGTGTACAGACACGAGTTTTAAAAGAATTTCCAAGAACTATATTCACTCCTTGTGCCTGCCATAGCCTAAACTTGGTCATTTACGATGGCGCTAAGCCTTCAGTGAAATCTACACCACTTTTTTGGTGTATTCCAATGTGTTTACGCAGGTTTTGCAAGTTCTACTAAATGTTGGTGTATTATCAGTGAGGACATACAATGCCTGACATTGAAGCAAGTGTGTGAAACACGGTGGGAAGTGCACATTAACTCTGTGCGGGCTGTTCGCCAACAACATCGTGAAGTACGAGATGCTTTAATAAAGTTGTCAGAGAGAGTTCATGATGCCACAACTGCACCTGAAGCCCAGTCATTAGGTAATAATTTGGAGGATTTTTAATTTCTTGTTTGCTTAATAGCTTGGTATGAGATACTGTTCAGAGTAAATTTAGTGAGCAAAACGATTCAAGGAACTTTTTCAGTCATCAACATGGCACTGACTCAGTTTCGAAAATGTATCAACTTCTTAAAAATGTTCAAAGAAAGAGGGCTCACGAATGCAATCATAACAGCTAATTAATAGCTGAAGAAACAGACATTGAACCTGTTTTCAAAGAAAAGCTTCACAGCAAGAAGCATCTGTTTTCTTACGATGGATGTGATGCACCTCAAACTTCTCCAGAAGAAACTTTTGAAAGAGACTTTTTGTACGTTTAGTTTACGATACAATGGTTTCATTGAGAGAACGATTCAATAAACTTATAACCCATAAAAAACAATTGTACCGCCAACTAGTATTTTTTGGCACAATTTTAAATTTGAATTTTTTTTAAATTAAATAATGTCACCAGTCATTCCTTTGTTGCAAGGACTTAAACTTGTTCCTCCTCCTGTACACTCCCATTCAACTTTTGTCAGACCTGTCTCTCCAATTTTTCCCAGCCCTAGATCCGATTTTTGCCAGTCAGACTCAGTATCGTTTTATCCACGCCTTGGCACACGGACGTCTCCTGTAATTCGTCTCCGATCCGTGACGAGAACTGCTAGGCCCTGCAAGCTCTCAGAGCAGGCCAGTTCCGAGACCTCTCCTGACGCGAGCACTTCTTGACATGATCGCGAATCATCTTCGCCAAAGTCTAGTTCCGCCTCCGGGTCCTGTAGAGCCTCTTTCCCACTGTCATAAGCAGCCCCCACACACCCCCCACCTCTCCAAGTTTTCCTGGGAACTCTGCTCCGGGGCTTTGACCGGCCAGTTACCCCGGCCAGGGTCGGCCTCTCCCCAAGGCCACCACACTAGTCCCAAGTGTACATGCTTATGACACCTAGTGGTAGTTTTGCGAAGCACTTCCCCTGGGAGTTTGAATGCTCGTGGAACGCCTGCCCTCTTGCCTGCCCCGCTGTAACCAGTACCCAGTAGTTCCTTCCCAGGCCACCAGGGTGCTGTCCTAGTCGGTCCTATAAGCTACATGCTTCCAGTGGCTGCCTCGCGCGAGTCGACCTCTACTCAGTTCAGCGACACCTCAGTAGGTCGCGCTGACATCGGGCAATACCACCAACTTCGAGATATCGAAGTCTGCCTTTCCCGACAAGCACCGCGGTAATCTTCGGAACCTTTCGGTCCGAAAGCCGAAGGCTTCCCCCCTTTCTTTCTTTCTTTAACGTCACCTTTTAATTACGAGTCGCTGCCGCCCCAAACTTACTGCGCGACGCAATTCGGGACTGACTGCATCGAATCTACATCATCGGGACGCCTCTCCGTTTTTCTTTTAAAATGTGATCAGACTAGACAAGGGATAATTCCCACCACGGTAGTGTTTAGGCGTTAGTCAGTCCGTGTAGATCAAGCCCGTAAAAGTAGTCATGTATAAGTCATCATAGATAATTATTAATTTTTTCAAAAATCATGAATTGTACGCGGCAGTTTTGTGTGCTCAACCATCTGGCAGATCCTGGAAGACATCACCCTGTTTAGTGAGTTTTTACCACTATCACTCCCCGACCACCATCGTGACTAGAAGGCATTTTCTGCCTATCCCACCAACTGTCTGTGAATCAGTCCTAAACATATTTGTTTCGGTTCTGTTCACAGACAGGGTCCAAGTACTGGACCAGGGACCAAGTACCAGGGTACAAGCACTGGGCCCTTTCCAGGGACCTGATCAGTCTCCACGGGCCGAATTTCTAAGGCCCCCTGACATCCCGTCAGCTGTTCCACTTCGCCTAGCAATCTTCAAACCGCCAGCCTTTCAGTTTTTTTAAAACCTTTTCGAACTAGCATCCAAACACAAAGTTTCTCAGATCAGAAATCCAGAAGCTTCATAAGACTCTTTAACATGTTTATTGCCACGAACTTTATTTAAATTGTATTAAATATATATAATTGTCTAATACGGGCTGGCCCATTCTTTTATTAATGTGATCTTAAATCCATGTTGTATTTGTTTTCTGTTTATCAACTTACATTATATATCTATATTATATATGGAGAATAACCAAAAGTAAAATAAAAACAGAGAAACTAACATCTGGACGAAATCATTATTTTACCCTCTGAAACCAAAAGATCCACGAGTTACCCTCAGTCATCAGGAGAGAGTGATGAGGCGTGACACAATGGGGAAGAAGAACTCACAGTCAACCCCAATTTATGTATTGAAGCTTTTAAAAGACAGTAACCAGAAGGACTTGTTGACATATCTTTGGATCAGCCTTAGAATATTACTAACGATTCCAGTGAATGTTGCTAGTGCTGAACGAAGCTACATGAAACTTAAGCTCATCAAAACATACTTGAGTTCAACGATGACACAGAAACACTTGAACAGATTGGCCATTCTTTCCATAGAAAATGAGGAAGCAAAAAAAATGGATTTTAAAAGTGTGTTGTCTGCTTTTGCAAATGCTACAGCTAGGAATATACCTTTAGCAGATAATGTTTCTTTTAAATTTTGTTTACAATGTATTTTTTATTAATAAATTTGAAAGCAAATAAGCAAGATAGGCTAGTATAAGTATTTTGTTTTGAACACACTGTAATTTTGATAAAATATTAAAACATAATAAAGATATATTACTTGGTATTATTAGTGTTTTTATACCCGTCTAATTTTATATGTTATTTTTGCAAACATAATTTACCCAACACTATAGGAATACAGGTCCCCAATTTAATTTAATTTAATTGCAACTCTGATAATGAATCACCAATCCTTAAAATGTGTCCTGATGGTCATATAGATTTAAAGTATGACATTTTTTGTTTCCAACAAAACTGTTTTTCCAAGCAAGGTTGGAAGGGGTCGCCTGTTGAAATCTCGCCCGGGCGCCTTCATCCCTCGTGATGGCACAGGGAACAGGGGAAACAGGGTAAGCTCAGGGAAATTGGCTGTTGTAAGGGGGTGGGGACCTTGATTTCCAATGTTTGTCATGTGAAGGGAAGAAATACCAAAACTACCAACCCCTTGTTTACAATTTTGCAAAATTCCATCCCTAAAAGGTGTAAAAGGGGTAAGTTGGTATTAAGAACAAAAATGCATACTTCTAAATCTACGAGGACTAGAGATAAGAAACTAAGAGCAAACGAGACATAGAATGAGCTTTGTATTTTTCCCCCAAAATTCAACTGTTTTATAAGCAAAGTAAACTAAAACTTCTTTTTTTTTACCATTTTGCAATATTTCACCCCTAAGGGGTGTAAAAAGTGCTAGGTTTGGTTTTAAGAACAAAATTGCACACTTCTTCAGAATCTTTTTAAACTAGAGGTAAGAAACTTAAGACCGAACTACTTGCGTATTAAGTTTCATTGTGTATTTTTTTCTTTTCATTTCTTGAAATTCAAATACTGTTTAGGTTACCCTAAAAAAAGTAACTGTTTGTAGCTCCCCCTTCTTTGAATTTTGATCTCAAATGGGTGCAAATAGGATAAGTTAGATTTTATAGCATTACATAAATCATATCTCCAAAATAAATCAAGCGGGAGGTAGGAACGTGAGCACAAAAAATTTACATGCATTTTGGATTGCTTTTAAAATTTTTAAAAATTCAACTAAAAAGAGGGTGAAAAAGGGTATAGGTAAAGTTTTACATTAAAAAATCATATCTACGAAGCAATTCAAGCAGAAGGTAAGTTAGTTTTTATATTAACAAATTATATTTCCAAGCAATTGATTAGGCAGTAAAAAGTGATTTAGAATAATCTTCATAATGAATTGTGTATCAAGTTGGTAAAAAAGTTTTTGCATTTCAAATGCAAAGAGGGTGAAAAGGGGTAATTTGGATTTATAAAAATAGATTAATCAAACAGGTGATAAAAAGTGAGAAATAATAATCATATAATAATTTTCAGAGCATGTTTTTATAATTTTTGGACATTTTATGGCAAAGGGGGTGAAAAGGCAGTCAGTTTGTTTTATTTTAATAATCATATCAACCACTTCAATGAAGCAGGGGGTTGAATATTTGGGATTTTGATTCATTTATACTAAGTGTAACTACTAATCTACTAACACACATTTTGACAACTTTTATCATACATTTCCAATACAGATATTATTGTTCCAAAATAATATCTTAAAACAATTTAGGTATCTTTAATGAGGTGAAACAAGGGGAAGTTTAATTTTATTACTCTTGCATATTACCAAATTAAGTGAAAGTTAAAATGTAAGAAATTAAATCATCTAAATTAAAATTGAAAAGGTGCATGTTTCACACATTTTGTAGCTACCTCTTAAAATAAAAAGAAGGTAAGTGTGATTTCATCAAGGTTGGATATATCTCTGAAAACAGTAAAATGAGAGTTATAAAATCTGCACACTTAATCAATATTAAAAATTAAACAAGGTTACTCATTAACATCATTCAAGATTTTAACCATATATGGTTTTGTTATGAATTAAATATTGTATACACCTGATGCTCTATTTTGTCTTTTTATTTAGTAAAAACATTTGTAATAATTCACAAACTTTGTAACATTGGTGCATTATCAGCAATATTCTGAAATGGTCACAAGCAAAGCCATGAGTTATTAGTTACTCTTTGCATATTTGATTCAATTAATATAACTTACTAGCTAAACCCGGCCACGCTTTGCTGTGGCACAGTTTAATATTAATTCATTGTTTAATTTAATATTTTACTGTGCATGGCTGTGGAATGTAATAGAAGAAATAAAAATGTGTTTAGCTTAAATATTTTTATTGTAAAGCTAATGGAAGGACTACATTCCTTGTTTTCCCATTTTTTGCATAAACACATAGATCAGATGGTTTACCGACTCTGGAGCACCCGACATATAACTGTCCATGAGAGAAGCATTCATTTTCTAAATTCAAACCGCACACTTGCAAAGATTGTCCTTGTGCTTTATTGATGGTCATAGCGAACGCAAGGCGTATTGGAAATTGAAGTCGTTTGAACTCGAACGCCATATCTGTCGGAATAAGTGGCATTCGTGGAAGTAATACGTCTTCACCTTTATGAAGTCCAATCAAAATTGTTGCTTCAATAAGATTATCCATTAATTTTTTAACTACTAATCGTGTACCATTACATAATTTAGGCTGACAGATATTTCGAAGCAATATAATTGGCACACCAATTTTCAAATTCAAAATATGTGGTGGTAATCCTGGAACATCGAGTGAATTGAGAAATTCCGTTGGAAAGTTCACTGCTTCATTTTGGTGCACTACTGAATCAATAGATTTGTATGTCATTGTTTCACCTTCGATTCTGTTTATAATACTATTGTTAAATTATTTCCAAGATAAAAAAACTATATGAATACAAAATTCTGAAAATAGTGTTTCATTAAATCACAATTTTTTTATAAAACATAAGTTAACTCACTTTACAGATGAAATCCAACCAATTCCATTCTTTAATTAAACATTTATAAATGATACCATACACATAAACTGGTCACAGTGACACATTTTGTGCTTAATCAATATTTGGCTTATTAGAAAACAAAACAAAAGTGTTAAAAGATTATTGTTGGAAAAATCAACAAACACATTTTGCTATGACAACAGGGTTGATATGACAACCGGTTTGATATATCAACAATTATCATAACGTACGTGATTATAACAAATTATAATAGCAATATATAAGATATAAGCTATAAGATAAGAATTATTTAATTTTCAAATGTATTGTACGAAATGTATTTTTTAATTTAAACGTATTTTTATCAATAGAGTCGAAAGAATATACTTTCAAATTAAATAAAGTTTTTTATTCTTTCTTGAAATATATATATATATATATACATATTTGTGTAAATTATAGTCGTCAAGGCACAATGGTCGAGTAGCCTGATGTGCTTGAACTTCGACAATATGGTACAGCATCGTCGAGCGTGGTCACAACTAAGTTGGGTGACCATGATATTTAGTTATAGAAACTTTTTTTTCCGACTTTTCCGGTGGATTTTCCCAAACTTTTATTTCATATAAACACTCTTCTGTTAAGATGCAATGTTCTGTAAAAATTTCAATCCAAACCATCGTATACTTTCCGAGTTTTGCGGCCAAATACATACGGAAGCTAAATTTTTATATATATAGATTTAAGATAACTTTTTTATTTATAGCAAAACATACAAACCAAATGTATACAGAAAAATGATTTCACTTTTTTCATGATCTTGCATCTTTTATTAACTCAGATTTATATTTTTGGTGTTAGTAATTTTTTAAACATACATTGCGTGGTAATTCCTGTCTATTGTTGCGAGTAAATCTGTTCTTTCTTTACTTATTACTATTTTTTGTATTTTTAAAAATTCATCATTAATCACTGTCAATAGCACATTATTTTGTTGAAGTAAGTACAAACATTTCAATGTTGTATTTGTTGAAAAATATGTTAAATAAATAAATAGAATTGTCTAAAATTAAAAATATAACTTTGAAATCTCCTGTTTTAAAAAAATGAAATATGCCTGAAAATAAATACAAAAAATTTATCTGCAGTAATTAATTTAAGGAAGTATAGTTTAAATTATATGTTTTAACCAGCAATACAAAATATAATGAATTGCTTGAGTTATTACAATCAAATGTGTTTTAAGTTCTGTATAAATGAATATTTCAGAAAGATGTGCCCAAATTCATATTTGTTAGTCTTGACTTAAAAATAGGGAGATTGAGATATGCCACCTAGGGCCCATGTAAAATAACAAATAATAAAATAACGGCAGTGTGTGTACAGGTCGAGGAAGTATAAGGAACGTTAAGAACAAAAAATAAGGAAACTGGAGGATTGGTCACAAAAGTCATGAAAAATGTCTTGAAATAGTTGAGGGGCAGCGTGCGTGCCAATCCTCAAGTAGTAAGCTGTGCTTGTGAACTTTTCATTATTGCCCGCACTGGGCCGCCCACGGATGGAACACTCAAAATTTCTACAAAACTTCCTACGTAATTAATTCAGCAACCATGGGACTTGCGCAGGCCCTCTACCCATGCTTAAATTCAGACACTCATCTTCTCTGACTGTAACAACATATCGCCACCCGCGGAGCTTCACACCGCATTGCCATTGTTCAATTACATCTGCATACCGATTACAGTCATAACCGTAATAGTCATGTTCTACAAGTACGCAGAGCTGTGCTCTGGCATCAAAACGCAATGGGCTGAATGCTGTAGTAGCAACATGTAAAGGGTACTTGCGTGTAATAAAACAACACAGTTTTGCAGTTTCCCTGTTTCATTGAATCAGTGCGGTCTCCAGCCACCTGTTCAGGTACCCACCTTGATATCTCTCCGTGCTTAATCAATCATTTTCACCATGAAACAGCCCATATGACGACATCCTATTGTCATGGAATTGAAAAGCACAAAATTTTAGCTTTGGATTTCATAACTACAAGTACAGTAAACTCCCTATTATCCGTGGGCGGATGATCCGCGGTGCGGATTATCCGCCCATGCTACGAAAAAATACAGCACATATTTAAATCTGTATTTTATTACAAGTGAGCAAATTTGAACTCTACTGACGAGTGTATTGTGTGCAGTATACAGTAAAACGCCATAGGCCTTCTTGGAACTCACTTAGTAAGCTGGCATGCGTTGCTATTTTTGTCTCTGTCGCACTTTGTTTCTAGTTGTACGGTTGAACACTTTTATGTTTACATTACTGAAATGTATTGTATGTTAATTACTCAGTAAAATACTAAAATTTTAGCATAATTTAAAAATTTGTACTTTAATTGTAACTTTTACTGTACATAAATGTTTAGATTTTTAAGTTGAAGTTAATATTTCCATTTTTGTTTCCCATTTTCGGCTCTCTTGCGGATTATCCGCGATTTTCACTATCCGCAGTGGCCCTGCCACTTAATTTCGCGGATAATCGGGAGTGGACTGTACATGGAAACAAACCAGATTTTGTACTAATATTATTTTGGTATATTTTATACAGAATCTAAAAAAAAGTTAATTATTTTCTCAGCAAACAGGGTGTCTACTGACCCTGGAAAACCTGGAAAAATCAGGGAATATTGTAATCAGGGAAAAATCAGGGAATTTTTGTTTGATAGGTTGTAGTTGGCAATTTTTTTTTTTTTTTTTTGTTTATTGATCAGGTTGCATTAACGTAGCATCAAGTGTATCCCCTCCCATTTTTATTTTTGAATGGCTAATAATGAACAGTTCGCACGTCCATTTTCGGATTCGGAAGTGGCGTCAAATCACATGATACAAACTGGTTCAAGCTGGTCTGTTATCCTGCTGACGTACGTGCTGCAGCATGTGCTTCCCACATTCGGATTATACGGGCAGGTGCATTTAATTTTAAGTATCTATGGATGCTCCCATCGTAAACTGGGCATTTTTGTTAGCTTTGAAAATACGTATCACAGACACTTTTGGTGAAGATTCACCATAATTGTAGAAATTGGTAGCTGTGGGCTTCATAGGGTCCATGGTGCTTTCAAAACTGGAATTTCTGCTACACAATGGGACATTGTTAGTTTTTTGAGGCACAGTTACTTTTTGTTTAATCATGTACCTGCATGGAGGGCAGATTACATTAGAAAAACTGGATCAGAGCTTTTTCCCAAGAAATTTTGTGCAATCAGATGGAATACTGCAGTTGCTGAGCATGCCATGAAAACATTACCCCACCCAAAGAAATTTGTTAGTGAAGTTTCTATTTCATCTGTCTCTTTCAATGTAGTGAAAAGTGCTCTTGAAGATAGCCTTCTAGAAGTAAAATTGACATTCTTCCACTCTTTAGCATAAGAGCTGGAATTGTTTCTTACAATGTTCCAAAGTGAAGCACCCATGGCACTTTTTCTCTATGATTCACTGGTAGACATTTTATTAACTTTGGCAGGAAAGTTTGTGAAACCAGAGGTACTGAAGAGCTTTAGGGACAAACGCAATGTATCTCGATTGGATGTAGATAAACAGGAAAATATATTGACTGCTAACAATATCAAGTTGTGTTATGCAGTACGCCATGCCATCAAGAAAGAGAAAGTACCAGAAAAGTCTGTCCTGTTACTGAAAAATGATGTTAGGACTTGTCCAAAGGTTATGGTAAAAAAGCTTCAAGACAAAATTCCCCTGAAGTACAAACATACCAAGGGAATTTCCTGCTTATGTCCGTCTGTGGCTTTAAATTCGGGTGTGAGGAAACAGCGTGTGAAGTACAGTTTATAATGTTGTCTTCGAAACAGGTGGCTATCAGGACAAGAAGCTGATAACATTGAGTGATCATATCAGTTGGATGTTCCTTGCAAGATTCTGAAGCACTATGGATGCTCATTCTTAAGGCACATACAGTAGCTGCTAAAACAGGCCTTCTAAAGTTTGTGAGGATGATGTTGGTACTTTCCATGGAAATACATCATTGGAAAGAGGATTTTCAGTGACTTCTAATCTACTGACTGAAAACTTGCAGGAAGAAACACTGATTGCACAAAGACAAGTGTACGACTTTGTTCAACGTTCTGGAGGTGTAGAGCATGTTGATATCACATGTTGATATCAACAAGTCCATGTTACAGTATGTAAGAAATGCTAGTTGTAGGCGTAAGGAAGCCCTGCAAACAAAACAAAAAGAAAAGATAGCTGCAGATAAGAAGAAGGCAGAAAAAAGAAGAGTTGAAGAGGAGATCAAGGCATTGCAGTTGAAGAAGGCTCGAGTGTTGGATTTGGCTCGTTCTGAAGCAAGTGCAATAGATACAAAAGTTGAGTCACTGCAAAATTGACGGGAGCTTCCTTTTACTAATGTTTTTTGCAAAAGTAATTGTGTGAAATATTTGTAGCAGCATGTTTTATTTGCTATCAATTGAGTCACTTTGGCCCTGTCTGAAAGAAGGTAATTTTTTTACTAATTTAAGTAAGTTAAAAGACTTTGAAACCCGTCAATGTATTGTTATGCAGTTTTTTCAGTTTCGTGGAATGTCGTAATTGTGTTAAAGAAAACCTGGAAATATTCAGTTTTAGACCTGGAAAACCTGGAAAAATCAGGGAATTTCATTTACTAGATTTTATGTAGACACCCTGAGCAAAGAAAAAGTTACATAAATTAAAAAGATAATTGTATTTAAAGGGTTGTAAATTTTATAAGTTTGTTGCTGTTATGGTGCTGTGTATTATACCTAAATGTTCTTGGACACAGGTAATTGAGGAACATTTGAAGAAGGAGTATAAGGAAGTAACAATCAGTGAAGAACAAATTGTATCTGAAACATCAGAAGAAAGTAACTGTAAGTATGACGAGTTTACTTCTAGCTTATAGTTATCTTTAATACCTAACTTAATGAAAATTGGTTTTAGTGTCAAAAATAGCTTACCATGTTGGGTTTGGAATTTAAGTAAATATCACATGGTTCCTGCAGACAGGAAAAATCTGGAAAACAAATTAAACTGAGGGAATGGAAGAGGTGTCTTAAAAACCTTGAAACACAGGAGATTTGACAATATCTTAGTTACAAAACTTTATCAGTAATTGTTAATTCAATGTACATATCTTATTGTCTTAAAACTGGTACCTCTGTATTTCAATCATAATTTGTAAGCAATTAATTAATCATATATTATTTATACTAACATTAACTGAAAAAGATATAATAAAGAGTGTGTATGAATTTGAAACACAGTTAAATGTCTATAATTTTTAACCTGAATACAGTCAATAATACATTGTTTCAAGGTTTGATGCAACAAATACAGTATATTAATTACATTTTTGGAACTGGCAGTGTTGGATTCTTGATGTTTATGCAGATAAGAATGTGGGAAAACAATTAATGGTCAGTTTTTGTAATACGTATGTATGTTTGTGTCACACTCCTTAGTCATAACAGAGTAAACCCAAGTTATGTTACAACTGTTACAATTCACTCTCTTGATGACTTTTTTTTTTGGGGGGGGGGGGGGGGGATCCTTTGGTTTAAGAAGGCAAAATAATGATTTCGTCTAGATATTAGTACTTCTGTTTTTATTTTACTTCTGATTATTTTCAAATTGGATATTTTATAAATTAACAAAAAAATATATGTAACAAGAATTTATAATCACATTGTTAAAATAATGGGCTGGCCCTTATTAGACAAATAAACAGATCTTTAACATAATTTAAATAAAGTTTGTAACATTAAACATGTTAAGGAGTTGCAGGAAACTTCTGGCTGTCTGATCTGAGCAACAATGATAGTCTGAAAAGGTTTTTAAAAACTGAAGGGCTGGCGGTTTGAAGGTTGCTGGACGAAGTGGAACAGAGCTGACGGGACGTCAGAGGGCTTTAGTCATACAGCCCGTGGAGACTGATCAGGTCCTTGGAATGTGTCCGGTTCTTGTACCTTGGTCCGGTACTTATACCCTGGTACTTGGTCCCTGTCTGTGAACAGATCCGAAACACATGTTCAGGACTGATTCACAGACAATTGGCAAAATAGGCAGAAAATGCCTTCTAGTTACAATGATGGTCGGGGAGTAATGGTAGTAGAAACTCACCAAACAGGGTGATGTCTTCCAGGATCTGCCCGCAGACCCGCCGCAGACAGTTCATGATTTTGAAAAAAAATTAATTATTTATGATGACTAATACATGACTACTTCTACGAGCTAGATCTATACGGACTGACTAACACCTAAACACTACCGTTGTGGAAATCATCCCTTGTCACATCTTAAAAGAATTACGGAGAGGCGTCCTGATGATGTAGATGCGAAGTAGCCAGTCCAGAATCGCGGCGCGCAGAAAAGTTGGGGCGGCAGAGACTCGTAATTAAAAGGTGACGTTAAAGAAAGAAAGGGGGTTGGCTTCGGCTTTCGGACCAAAAAGTTCAGAAGATTACCGAGGGGCTTGTCAAGAAAAGCACACTTCTATATCTCGAAATTGGTGGTATTGCCCGATGTCAGCGCGACCTACTGAGGTGTGGCTGAACTAAGTAGAGGTCGATTCGCACGAGGCGACAGCTATCAGCATGTGGCTTATGGAGCTGACTAGGCCAGTGCTCTGGTGGCCTGGGAAGGAACTATAGGGTACTGGTTACTGCGGGAGATGCCATAGGGCAGGTGTTCAGCGGGCGTTCAAACTTCCAGGGGAAGTGATTCGCAAAACTACCGCTAGGTGGCATAAGCATGTACTTTTGGGACTAGTGTCGTGGCCTTGGGGAGAGGCTGACCCTGGCCGGGGTTAGTGGCCAGTCAAAGCCCTGGGCAGAGTTCCCAGGAAAACTTGGTGAGGTGGGGTGTGTGGGGGCTGCTTATGACAGTGGAAAAGAGGCTCTACAGGACCCGGAGGCATGACTATACTTTGGTGAAAATGGCTCGTGTCAGAGGATGTCTTGGAACTGGCTTTCCCTGAGAGCTTGCAGGACCTAGCAGTTGTCATCACGAATCGGAGGCGAATTAAAGGCGACGTTCGTGCGCCAAGGTGGTAATAAAAGGATACCCAGACTGACTGGCAACGACTCGGCAAAAATCGGATCTAGGGCTGGGAAAACTTGGGGAGACAGGTCTGACAAAGGTTGAATGGGAGTGTACAGGAGGAGGAACAAGTTTAAGTTCTTGCAGCAAAAAATGACTGGTGACGTTATTTAATTTTTTTTATTAAAATTTAAAATTGTGTCAAAAATACTAGTTGGCGGCACATTTGTTGAAATGTGTTTCAATAATAATATTTATTGTAATCTGTTACGTGGCCAGATAATCTGCTCAGAAAGGGTAAAATATATTATATAGGATGGGAAAAGAGGGACAATTCAGAAAAAATTATTGACTGAAGTGAGTGGAAAATTTGATAGTAAAGTATACCTTTCTCGGGGAAAATTATCATTGTTTATGGGACACATTATGGTTAAAATAGTTTCTGAGATGAAAGAGAAAATAATGGGCTTCCTTGAATATAATTAGTCAGTAATAAAATTACTATATCTTTTACACAAGTACTTACTTTAACACAGTGGCTTCATAAATATTTTAACTGCTCCCATTTATTCTCCCATTTATATGTCAATAATAGAAGCATCTCATCCATTTTTCATGGCCTGATGTTGTGACGACGTCCCTGTCAGCTACTCGTGTCTCAGTGTCAGAATTTCGATGAGTCAGTTTGCAACACTTGTCTGATTGTCTGATATGTTTTTTTCTTGGCCCTGAGAGATATTCTTAGCGACTGAACAAATAGTGCTCTTAAGTAGAGCTATTTCTTGTTTAATTTTGTAATATTCCAATTTTTTTATCTGTGTTTATTGGAGACTCAGACCTTCAGGGGTAGCCCTACGACTGGGTTTTTGAAACCCACGTCCTTTCCCACATTAGCTTAGTTTACATGGGTAGAATAAAATATGCATGGTTGCTGTATATGGCTGAACAATGCCTTTAAATTTAAGTACTTACAGTACCATCATCAACCATTGATGGATTTAATTTAGATTGATATATTAATAAAAAAAAACTTGTCTCGTGTATATTTACGAAGCATGTTATATTTTTCAGTAATTTATCACTGTGGTGAAACTGAAATCAACAATTTATAAATAATTTATAGTACCATAACTATCATCATCATAAATTGTGTAACTTATTTCTGAGTGTTGTGACCCCATACAACTTCACTCTACAGTCTTGATTAACCGTCACCATTTTGGATGGGTGTTGAGCTTCTCTTAACGGCCTGTTGAAGAGTCAAGCTAGTTGTGTACTCGACTTGGACAATCTACCTGCTCAGTGTTCTTCCTCGTGGTCTTCTGCCAACAACCCTTTCTTCCATGATACATTTCTCCAAGTTGTCACATCTGGTCTCGCTATGTCAAATAAAAAAAGGGATGATTCGCCTTGTGATGTGAGAAGAAAGACGTTGAGAGATATTCATAGCTATAGGCTACATTAAAATGTTTAATATCATTTATTTTTGCAAAATAAAACAAAACAAAATGCTGATGAAATAATTTTAAACTTTAGGCATGGTATCATTTATTTCTTTATGGGAAATATCTAAAGAAACTATTATTTCGTGTTGTGTTTCAGCTACAATTTTCTAAATCACCTAATCTATATGAATTGCTTTTTTTAATACGTTTATACATAACAAATTATATATGATGATTAGAATAAAGATGTAGCCATTTTAAAGCAGTCTTTTGAACTTTGTAAAAGACTTTAATTAAGGCAAAAAATATCAATACATATCACACATTTTTCAAATGACTCACTGTAATGTCGTGTACCGAATATCATATATTGCTGCACAGTTTTGATTAATGATGTTCATAATTTCTGAATGAATAATTTTAAGTAGTTTTGAAGTTATTTGGTAACCTGCATTACAGGCTGAGGGATAAATGTTTTTCAAATAACAATATTTATATTTGGTTTTGTATGTACAAACTATGTTACTGTAAATAATTTTTTTAAAAAATTCAAGAATTATTAACAAAGTTCCAGTTACAGCTTTATTACAGGTTTACCCTTTGAATCCGTTAATGTATTGTTTATAAAAATTTTAATATTAGTGCTTTCCACAGCTTAGTTGTAAAACTACAATCCGTGCCTACAAACTTCATAACTTACTATACCATTATTGAGCGCTGTTTACTGGCGCTCCTTCACAGCGGAAGTGAGGAATGTGACATGTGTTAAGATAAACAGTATGGGTTGCCGGCGATTGTAGGGGGAGGAAGTCGCTGCTCAATATTTCTTTATTCTGTCTTTTTTTTACTTTTACACCTGAAGATTTTAACCGGCAATAATAATAAACAGAAGCTATAACTGAAAACTATTAACTTTGTTTTGTCCCGTGAAAGACTGGAGGCTCTATTGCCGAATAAAACGAAGGGAAAAAAGTTGATCATGGAAGAAAGCAGACTAGCTAATTAGGCCATTTTTTTTAAGGTCTTAATAAATAATTTTTTTAAGGGCTACCATTAAAAAACATACTTTATCTGTTCATTAATATTTTACCATTCCAATTAGTTTTTAGATACATTTTTCTACAGCCATTACTAAAATTATTTTTAGTGAATAATAAAAAATAAGCTGGACAAGTATAAGGAGGTACTTTAACAAGTCAAAATTCATAATTTGCAGATTACTGTGATTGAAGGTTCTCTATGAAGAATTTTAAGCTAGGAACAGGTTTTTACAGCACGCATCTAACAAAAATATTGGTGAGAATTTTAATTGTTAGTGGTAATAGTTATTATTTTAATCTGTAATGAATTTTCATTCGTGGTAGCTGCTGAAATAATTTTAATTGTGCCTGTATGGTTTGCTGTATTATTTATACCAATGCTGTTTTTTTTTTTTGTAAAATTTTGCCTTTGATTATTGCTACTGTAATAGTTTAAACAACAAACAAGAGCTACTAAATTATGTTCAAAAAATACACTATTATCACAGAAGTAATGTAATCTGCAGGAAAAATTTCTATTTTACATAATATGTAATATTACATAAAATAACATAAACTTTAATTAAATAGTTAATTCGATTTCAACTCTGATGCAACCAACATCGTTAGCTAAGTTACGTATATGTTTTATTATTGTAGCATCATTTTATGAAATATAGTAGATAACCTTAACAGTCCATGAAAAATACTTTGAACTTGGTTCTGCCATTAGAGTTGCTACCCTGCAGAGGCACTTATTTCTTTGAAGTGCACTCGCATGTGAATGCTCATTCGTTGTAATTAATAGCATTTAAAACAACATAACTAATTAATATGAAAAAACAATAACAGTTGGATCATCCTGAAGTCACTTAATTTTATCATAGGTAGGAACTTGTTACAGTGTAACAATACACTACTCACAATTATTTACTTGATCACTGGTTATACTACTTCAATGTGCGGTTTCAAGACCAATTGATGCTTTAGTTAAAGAAGAGCTACCATACATATCCTACTCTTGATATAATTGACATTTATACTCCCACAAACAAGAGAAATAAACTGAAATAGTCATACTATTTTTGATTAAAATAAATATAGTTATTACATCAGATTCTATAAGGACGTAAAGGAACAGAACAGGTCTGATTGCTACAAGACTGTAGATGTGAAACTCATGGTTGAACATCCAAGTATTTATTTGACAAAATTTTTTCATTATCCCATCATCAGGTTCCATAGCTTATAAATACCTCCACTGGTTTTTCAAAAAACTAATTAAAGCTTTGAAGTAAAAAAAATAATAATTTCCATAAATTATTTAAAAGAAATACAAATATGCTTTATTATATATATTATTCATACTATGCCAAAAAAGGCAATAAACTTATCAAGTGTAACAAAACTGATTGGACAAGAAAAATAAGCAATGACATCAAGAAAAACCCAAGGGGCATTCCATATCAAATGAATCAATGAAATAATTATATTAAACCTTGAGGTTTTCAAAATGTATCATATTTGTTGAACGTGTTCTACTCATCAGTATGACAAAAACTACAAAGTTAAAAAATTTTTTTACCTTTCATTTTTAATCTATAAATTTTTGAAAAATTAAAAAATGATAATTTGTAGAAACGTGTTGCCAAAGCCAGCCTCCAAAATCCATTTGTAACCCAAATTTTAACCCTTTTTCAGCTTTTTCATTGGGATGTGAATAATTTTCCATCCATTATATTTATTTTATATAACCAATTAAGAGTATAAAATGAAGAAAAGCTTATAAAACCAAGGTTTAAAAAGCTGTTGGAAGTCCCTAGGACCCAGAACTTCAACACCTTCATCCCTCTAGATTTAAATATGCTCGAAACCAAAATTTACTCATTTTCTGATGATTCAAAAACACATAGGGTACAGATCCGCTCTGGTGATGAAGACATTTGTAACGTACGCTGGGCTCCAGATAAACACTCAATAAATCAATAAGTAATAATAAGGCCTTAGAAGCGTCATCCCAGAAAACAAAACAACAACCATATCACAGAGGTGCCCAGATGTTGTACAAAGGAATTTACTTATAACCTACTAGTAACTCTAGGAGGCTATGTGGATCAAGGATGAATAATAATGAAATAAAGAAATGTAGGTTTGATTTATATAACTGCCCTTTTACTAAGATTATTTACTTAGCTTTTCTTTTTTTTTCATCCATAAGCACACATGTATTAAAATACATTAATTACAAACAGAAGGGAGCACCGGGGTGAAAAATACATATAAAAAGAAAAACAACCATAGCTCTTAAACTTGACAGGGTTCCCACAGAAATATGAATGTCAATTTCCCTGACTTTCCCTGACTTTCACTGACCACTTCTTACAAAATTCCCTGACCATAATTAACATGCTTATACCAACACTTTATCTAATGTACTCTTTTTTACAGCCTCCACCATCCCCATAGCTGCCCATCACGCTCATGTTTAACAATATATATATATATATATATATATATATATATATATATATATATTTTAATTTTTTATTATAAATTTTTGAACTCAAAAAAATTAGAAATGTTGGTATAAGCATTTTAAAAATTGAGATTATTGAACGAGAATACAAACCAAAAAATAACATTATCATGATAACAGTACCATAAAATTTAAATAAACATATGACAAGTATAATATTACCGAGTGATACAATTTACAAATCTTTCCCAGAACAAAAACCTATTTGAATTAAAAACAAAAATATTGCATTTGCCAATGGTTAACCATCATATGCTGCTTCAGTCCAGTATCTTTTTGTGTAACAAATTAATCTGTGCTGAAATGGTTTCTTCTTCATGCTGTTTTTCTAACCTTAAAATCTTTCTTCTTTCTTCTAGTTTCTTTATTTAATTTTGGAGTTGCCGCTTTTGTATGGTTCCACCTTCTTCTTTCTTGTTTCGCTTTGCATTGTCTAGATGCTCACTATACCGTCTTCGAGAATTTCTGACATAAGACAACATCTTTTGTGTTAGCGGGACCTTGTGTATGGTCTCGTAATATTTTATGCCATCATAAACTTTTCTTTGAGCTATGAGACTTTCTTCCTGTAGATTTTCAACCAACAAGCTTTTGTTGATCGAAAAACCACTCTCAACTGTTGCATTGCCATGTGAAAATATAAGGCACAATTTCACAACTTCCCACAGTTCTTGGTATTCAAGTAAAATTGAAGAATAAAATTCATCTAAGCACTGAGAAGACTCTACATTATTTTCTTCTAGGAATTCACAAAACTTTTTCTGAAGACCACACTGTGCTTCATCACAAATGCCAGAGTACTGAGTCTTTGCTCTTTGTGCAACAGTTTCCGTTATTCTATTATGTGAATACAGAACATCTAAGAGGATATCAAATCTAATTTTTCCTTGCTCTGGCTGTTTATGAATAATTTTTGGGTCCAATGAGGACAACCCCTGAACTACTGGATATTTTAAGGGACTCCGTTCAAGTATCTTCTCTGTCATTCTTGTTAGTATTTTTTGGCAATCTTTCTTGAATTCAAGAACTTCGCGATCAGTTGAAACCACCTCTCTAAGAAGTTTCTTAGTCTGAAATCCCAGATCAATGTTTTTGAGTTCACGTAAATTCTCCGCACAGTTTAAATCAACAGCAAGAAGTTTCTTGACTGTAGCAGGCATCTTGTTTGACTTGACAAATCGTTGCATCAAAGTTTCAATCAAGTTTTTCAAGTCTGAGGACAAGTATGGAGCGAGTGGACTTGCTGTTTGATATTTCTTCAGGAAAGGTTCACAGTCATTTGATAATGACTTGAAAAAAGAAAGTTTACACTTTATGAACTTGTCTTTAGATTGGTCTCTAACTTTGAGTAATGTCTTGGTTTTTACAGCCTTTGTGTTTTCGATAAATTTCTTAACATCATCAAACAGAAGTAAAGCTCTTTCTAAACATGGAACATTCTCCAACCACCTAGTAGTACAGTACTTTCGAGGAAACTCTTTTCTTCCAGTGACAGAAGTGAAATCTGCACGCCTCGCAGGTGATTCATTAAAGATAAAATAGATATCGCGCAGAAAAGTAGGGACATCCCAACCAACAGAATTCAGTCCTGTTCTTATTGCACCATTTACAACATGGAGACCACAAACACCAGTGTTCACAAGAATCTTGCCATCTGGTTCCGATTCTTCTCTTATCTTCTCATCAAGTTTCTTAAGGAAACTCAAGTTTACGTTGGGCCCATCCATTGAAATACTCAAGATTTTGTTTAGTGACATAGGTTGAATGCCAGATGTAAAACTGTGGAGAAGGTTTTCTGCTGAGGCATGTCCTAGGAATACACTATTATATTACTGTGTACAAACCTTATTTCGATTGACATCAAAATATCTTACGAACAAGTCCATTTGTCCTCTCTGAACTATTTTATTTATAGATTCATCAAAGGAAACAACATAATCTTTGCATTCACTTAAACGTTCCTTCAACAGCTGATCAAAATATGGTGCAAGTCCATGATTAATAACATAAGAACATTTAGTTTCACCCATTGAGAATTTTGAGGCAATCCCACTGTCTGGGAACATTGAACGAAATATTTCACCTAAATCTGCGGTTGAATGCAATGACATATTTTGGGTATTCACAACTTTCAAAGCCCATAAAACCTCGGCTCTTAAAACATCATCTTTCAAGCAGAACGAGTCTACTGACACCGAACAAGCAGGTATGGATACAATTTTAATTTCAAATATAGAAGACTGAGGGTCACTACTGTCCAACTTAGTACACTCTTCTGAAATGTCTGTAGTTTTACTTCCAACACTTGTATCTGTGTTCGCTACATTTGAGGAGGATGATATATTCACTTCACGACTACAAAAAAAGGTCTTCACTGATGTCTGGAAATTCACACATTTTGTTAAGTTCGTGTGCTTCTTTCCTTTAGCATGTGAGATCACAGCTTGACGACCCATGTTACCCAATTCAAAGGACTTCTTACAAGCTCTGCAGTAAGCATGAAAAATATCTGGACCTTTACATAACCATCCCACAAACTCAGGACTCTGCTTAGAGTCAAGCCATAGTTCATTAAAGACTGTTCTTTTTGAGGTCATGTTACACTATTTATAAAAGCTCACTGGATACTGAAAAAAATGGAAAAGAAACAATTAGTAACCCTGAAAAAGTTTTTACACATTATCTTCAGTCAACCTGGAATAAAAGTTATTAAACACAACACACATACACAAAATTGCTGCCCATTAAGAATGCCATTAATTATAAATTATATTCCAAGATAAAAAAAAAGAAGAGAAAGAATAGAAAAACTAAAAGCTGAACAAAGAAAGAAGCCTCCACAGCATAAAAGAAGTGAAAGCTGTGGAGGGGCAGTTTAACGTCATACCCAGGACATATTCACTGACTTTCTGCTATCTCAGCACAATTTTCCCTGACTCACCGGGTTCCAAAACATATTTCCCTGACTTTCCCTGACCAATTTTATTTTCACTGACTTTCAATGACTTTCCCTGACTTTCCAGGTCTGTGGGAACCCTGCTTGACCCTGTTCGTACGAGAGCTTGCAGGCTCAAAACAAAGACAATTACATTTTTAGTTTGCTTTTAAAATGAATTTTAACCAACTACAGTAAAACCTCCATTAACGAATATTCTATTTAACGAAAACCCCCATGCAACGAAATAAAATTTTGGTCCCGCCGAACCGCCATAAGATCAATGCTGTTTTAACCTCTAAATACCGAATTTTATTTGTTCCGAAATAGTGAAATTCCCTTTACAACGAACGGCCGCTTTTGAAAAACACGCAAAAATAAACATCTCTTACAAGAAATCCACTAATTTTTTTTTCATTCACTGCTTAAAAATACGTGCGTATAACCTTAAAATAATATGCACCATCGCGGAAGACAATAAATAAACGAAGCATCATGGATAACACACGTCGTGTATACATGCCACACTTTGTTCAAAATGGCGGGTACATTTAGCGCTAGTGGCGGAAACCACCTGTACCATCGCTCTGGCAAGACGAACAACTAGTAAATTTTGCGTTTCTATGGTTAAAGATGCACACACGCAAATATTTATAACTATGGTGTAGTACAATATCCGTTTTTTCAGTTTTCACTGTTGTTTATTTATTTTTCACACGTAGTTACGGAAATCAACACGGTACTACTGTAAAATGAAATTTAATCCTATAAAGCTGCGACAGATTGGCATTAAAATAAAATTAGAAATTTTTAATGCAGTTGATGAAGGTGGAAAAAAAAGTGATATAGCTAAACGTTTCGACATCCCGGCGTCTACACTTTTGAGCATATTATCCAACCGGGAACAGATAGAAAACAACGCTTTTCTGGTAGGAACAAATCGAAAACGTGTGAAAGTATGTAATATAAAAAAATAAAAAAAAATGATTTGGACAAGATACTGTTTGACTGGCTAATGGAGGCTAGGGCATCTAACATCAACGTCTCTGGGCCGATTTTACAAGAAAAGGCACGCCAGGAAGCACTGGGGATGGGAATTGATAATTTCCAAGCATCAAATGGTTGGCCATTAAACAAGTGTAATCTATGTATTTTTTCATGTTTAATTCCTCATATTGTATTAAACAGTCAGAAAGACAGTTCTAGCCATTTATATGAAGGTTTATGATGACTAGAAATATATCGTGCAAAACCTCCATTTAACAAACCCCTTTACAACAAACACAACAAATTTTGGTCCCTTGAGATTTGTTAAATAGAGGTTTCACTGTACTATGTCCTGAAAACTGGCAGTCCTGGCACCGGATGTTTCTGGAGATTAAAGTCCAGAAGAAGTCAATTTATGAAGTAACTTGTATGTCGACCGGTGTGGGGAGAAATCTTGTGACTCCATGAGCCCAATCACGGACTGCTAATTTTGGCGGTGACGTTCCGTCCTAATTCTTGAATCTAATTCTTGGACCTAATTCTTGGACCCCGCCTGTAACCAAAGTCCCAAATTGCTTAGACTGGTTAACAGGCGGCTAAAGCTGGGCAAGACTACGCCCAGGGTGCAACCGCCCTGCTGCGTAACTGCCGCAACAGTGCGATTAGCAACTTTTCCCCACATTCATGCCCCAAGGCCAACCAAAGGTAAATAGCTTATTCCCCGGGCAATGTGTGAGTACTATTATAAAAAACACAAAAATTAAGTGCAGTCATTATTTACTATCATGGCTACCAAGGATTACAACCCCCCCACGTATACATTACATGAAACACATAGTTACCCTATACAAATATATATATATATATATAAAACTATAGTTGAAAGAGAATATAAAGTTTCTATCAGTCCTGTGCGCGCACTTTCCCTAAATTCGTTTGCTCGTGGGTGATACTGCAGTCCTCGTAATATTCAAACAAAAGTACGTGAATTGTCTCCATGCACTCCATCCAAATTATGACTATGTGGGCCCGAGTGAAAGACAAGTTCATTAATGTTCATCCACTACAAAAGTATTTACCGGTCCTGAGTAAAGTCAAATTACGTTGCTAATCACCGTCTACTTCAGAAAAAAAGTATTTCACAGCCCCGACCTTCGCCTATTCTGGCCATAACAAGTATGAGCGTCGACTCCTTACTTTGAGCATGTTGACTGGGGCCCCAGCTGGTGGTCAACGCGCCTCCGCGCCGCTGCCACACCGCGGGCCAGACGGTCACACCGAACCATCCTGCTGCTGTCGTGTCCGGCTCGCAAGTCCCGTACCGCACACTCGCACGCCACCGCTGAGCGCGTCACTCGGCTACGTCACCATCGAGCTTCTTCGGCCGTCCTCAGGTACACTCGTAACAACGAAACCCACACATCACTAGGCGGCCGTTGAGCAAACGGTTTCATTTTCTTAGTGTCCTCCTAATGCAATTAAATAATTAAAAAAAAGAAAAAACCTAATAAACATAACAATGAATAATAAAATAACAATAACCAAAACAATAAATAAATTATTAATTACAAAAACAGACACCGGAAACGATAACAAGGGAAAGGCAAAAAAGAAGGGGGGGGGGGATATAATGCTCACTTACCCAAAACAGCAAGGTGAAGTCACGTTGGCTGGCTCCAGTAGTAGAGTTGGCAACTTCCGGCGCGGAAGTGTGCGGCATGATGAGAAAACTAAAAAAATAAGATACAAAAAAAAAAACTAGTACAGGCAGCCAATTTTAAAAATAAGAAAAATAAGGCATCTATGCCTTGATCGAGACTACATGTCGTAGTGCCGAGTCTTGGAAATAATACAGTGGCAGACACTCGCGAATCGCGACGCGTGGTCCGTACTGTCCGTACTGCCCAGATGCTGCCCGCCGAATGCCCAAAAATGGCATCGGCGCGCCTAATTAAAGAAAGATACGGCGCCTGGGGGGGGGGGGGGGGTTGTGGCGCCTCCCGCTGCCTCGCCCTGGCGAGTCGCGAGTAACGACGAGTGGGGAACGACCTCTCGAGTTGGAGCCGAGTCGATCCCTTATGGCTGGCTCGGAGGGGCAAGGGCCATGCTGCCCTCTGGCGGAGAGAAGGGGGAAGCTGCCCTTTAGTTCTGGCCACTCTCGCTAGATGTCGCGGGCATGAAGTACAGTAGACCGGGTGCGAGTCTTTTGAAATGTCGCGCCCCATACTGGCGACCAACCGCGCTAGGATGGGCAGTCCGGGTCATCGGGGGTCGTCGGCTCACAACACCTTTGGCAAGGGGGGGGGGGGGGGGGGGCTGGAGAGATTTGCGGGTGTGTTGGGAAAGTGCCTCAACTGGAGACACAGACGTGCTTGGGTGTTGTTGAACCTGACCGGAGTTATTCGCGAAAGACGCCGATATCAGGCTGTCTCTCGGAAGGGGTGGTGGGTGGCATGTTGCCTTCCGCAAGCGTTTTGCGACACGACGGTGTTGGCTACCAACACCTGGGGCATGGCTCCAAGTGGGATAAATATGAAGCCGGCTGCTTGGCTAAGACTAGCCGGAGAAAACTGCGGTTGATGAGTCAGGAAAAAGAAAAAACAAAAAAAAGGGGTAGGAGTGCACTACACTGAAGAAGCATGATTCCAGCCGTACACTGGGTCGAAGAAGTTTTTTAAAAACTGGGAATATAAGTTAAGATTATAAAAAATAAATTTAGGAAATAATCTAATTTTTATTATTATTAGAAATAATGGTGCCGAAATGGCGCATTATCGGCACACATTCCATTTAAAGAAATTGTGGAGTTTGTTGCTTGTGCTTACTATAAGGAGTGGTGGTTTGGAGCATGTTGACACAAAAGATGATGTTGAAAAAGAAGTTTGTGTTTACTTTCTTCACCCAAAAGGACCATCGACATCTCGTATATCCTAAAAGAGCAGATACCTTAGCCCTGCCAATGAACTATATTTTGTGCAAATTACATCCAACCACAGCAACAGGTAGAACCTACGAAGTTCCAGCAGATGAGATGCTGAAGCAGTACACTTTTGGAAAAGAAGAGAACTCAATTTATTAATTTGAAGTGCTAAAAGAAGATAAAAAAATAACTGTTCCTTGAGTGTAAAGTAAGTTGAATTTTTTGTTTAAATGAAATGGGTAAAATGAAAATTTAATAAAATTGAGTGTTGTTTAAAAGATTAATTTTTTATCTAGGTTAATAAGTTATGAATTAACAGAATCTCCATACGCATTATTTATATTAAAAATCATTTCAATATGGTACCATTGGAATACCATCATGAAACTTTGCACACAACTTACTAAAGTGCTTTGGTTTAAATAGTATTTTTTTCATCAAAATTAAAAATTCTAATTTTTTTCCTTATAAAAACCTTTTTATGAGTTTTTTGGGAAAAAATATAAATTGATGTGGTACACTAGATTAAAGCCATTGTCATTCTAAAGATAATGGTACATAATTGAGCTTTCTAGGACAAACGGTTTTAGAGTTACATGCTTTCAAATACCTATATCAAAACATTCCTAAAAACTGCATTTTTTTTAATTTTTAAAAAATTTATAATTCAAAAACCAAAGGTGATATAAAATTATAAATATCTGAAGACATCATGTTTTGACCATTTGTTGATTTGGTGTGGGATCACCCCCCCCCCCCCCCAAAAAAAAAAAAAAAAAAAGGCTGTATGTCAAAATTATGAAGAATGGCTATCAAAAAAAATTTTTAATGTACATGAGGTATTTTTCTCGTACCCTTATTTCCTTTCCAATTTTGTTTTGCTAAGTATTTTTTTTTGTATTATTGATAAACACATCTCCTAAAGTAGTTACATTAAATACTACCCCTGATATAATTATATTATTATTCTATTTTAAGAGTTTTTACTATGGGGCATTAAATCCTTAAAACTCAACACGTCAACAGGATCTTAAAAGCATGCTCACTTTTAATCGAGCCTCTGTTACAACATATTTTTAATGCTAGCGTGAAAACTATTATGCCCCTACAAATGAAAAATTGCTAAGTTTATCCCAATCCACAAGAAACGGTAGTAAACTAATCATCACTAATTTGTATAGGCCTTGTAGCATTGCAGGACAGTGCCTTCCCCAATTTTTCTTTAAGTTTTTATGAATAATATGTTTTAACAGTAATACAGTATGTAAGTTGTTTATATAATTTTCAGGCATCATAACCTAACAGGTACATGTGATAAATAATTGAAACTTATAATGAATCTTTTCAAATAACTTTGATGATAATATTTTACCGTTTATAATTGTTTTCCATGTTAATATTTATGTTTGCTTATGTTTTATTAATGTACTCTCTCAATTAATTACCGTTTCTAATATTTGTGTATTGTTAAAGCCTATTTGCTTTATTATGAAACAGCCATGTAACTCTAAATTTACTGAATTCTACCTAAATAATTACGTTTTTATGTGTTTTAAAATGGTTTTTAAGCTTTAAATCTTTTGTTTATATGCGCAAATGCACTGTAACGTATTTTTCTTTGGTAATTTTGTCCGTGGGATGTTAAAAATATGTGACCCAGTTGCGTGGCAGTTAGTGAGAAAGAAAGGCGTGCGTCGACACAGTGATGCCGAGGCGATAAAACGATAATGATGCATCCGGTGTAAGACAGAGCAACTAGCGTGAGAAAATATTCTGGGAGTCCCCGATTTTGAGGTGTATTTGAAAAGAGACAGATCAAGGGAAGCCCCGGGTTATGTGTGTACAGAGTTTTTTCATGTATTGTAATTTGTTCTGTGATTGGCTGGTGTTGGAGGGAGTGTTTGATACTGTGTTGTGATTGGCCGAAAGTTACGTCATGGTGCAATCCTTGGTCTCTCCTGAGATCAGTGTGTCGTTTTGGTAGAGGTGGGTTGTTACAGCAATTTTCGGTATCTGTTCCATCCTGATACTGATACAGTAAAGTACTAGTTACAAGTATCTGATACTTCTGTATCAGATAGAGCAGTAGCGGTCCCAGGAAGCGACAAGGTATCAGCATTCTCGTTACAGGGTACACATCCTCCGTGCCGTCATCACCAGCGTAAAACGGTATCGGTGTCTCTGATACATTATTTAACACGCCCGGTAATTCTCTACCTCTGTTACTCTCATGCCCGCCTGATACAGCCAGTATCAATCAGTTCAACATTCACTGCAGTTCGTCCTGGCCGTGTATTAATTACCACCATGTACATTGTTGCGGGCTGTCATGCTTTGTAGTTAGTATCTTTATAGTGAAATAAGGAATGGATAAGTGCAGGAAAAAGACTTCATTTGTGTGGAATTTTTTTACGGAAAATAATGAGTTTGCTAATTGTAATTTGTGTAAACAAAAACTGAGTTATAAATCATCATCGACTAATCTGAAGAAACATTTGAAACGTACACATTGATATAGTATGCTCACTAATGTACGTATCTGTTTTTTTTTATTTTTAATTTTTGATAAAATCGTAATCTTTTAATGTATGAAAACACTAGTTACTAATTGTTTTCGGAAAAAAAGTCCATATGTTGATTACATCTGTTATTAGTGTCAACTGAGAATTTATTTGCATTTTCATAGCTGTTAGGTGCACAAATATAAATATTATATCTTGTATTAATGTACTTTTTAATATTAAAATTTCATTAGTTTTATTATTGAACGAGACTGTGCACGCACTGCGCACTGAGCGTACTTTGATGTGGGACAATAACCAAACGACTCTTAACAATTTCGCTTTGCGCCTCTCCTTCAACGCCTTCCCCTGCGCTTCCTCCCCTACATTATTTCCCTTCTTTATCCCTTATTCGTCGTTCCTGCTCCCTCCCCTTTCACAAGCTCCGCCCAAGTGACCGTCATCTGCGATCGAGTTCTGCGCACATTGGCCATGGTGTTGTTCCAGGCGAATTCTGAACTGATACTAAAGTACTTGATACTTTTCAAGTGTACTCGTTTGCCGTTCCTGATACAGGTGCGTATCAGTGCCAAAGTATCAAGTTGATACTTTTCGACCCACCTCTACGTTTTGGTTCTACAGTCATCTACTGAACAGCGACTGAGGTGGAAAGTTGAGTAGGTGGCTCAAAACTTAATTATGAAGATTTAAAGAGTAAATTTCGCGGCTGTGGTCCGGGCGTCACCGGTTTATAATCAACCTTATTTTTGTTTTTTTGGACATAATTAGAATTTAGTGACTACATCCGTCGGTAATCGCCCAAAACAGGACTAAGTAAAATTCGTCATTGTTTTCGAGGACATTGTCCTTCGGCATTGTACCGAAAGTTGAGTGCAACTGCGGGACTTAACTTCGAACTGTTTTAATATTCAATTTTTGGCCAGTTAGTGTGTGATCCAAATTAATGAAGCTTAGTCGTTGTGTTTAAGGAAAATACTGTTTCAACTTGTAAATGTCGCAAGATGGCGGCAAATGTCTCGTGAATTCGTAAGGTATAAATAAATAATCAGTGAAAAACATAACCTCACTTTTTCAGCATCCGAATATGCAAGTGTACCTTGTGAGTTATCCTTCGAAGACCAAAACGTAAAATATCTGAGCTAGTCCAGTGGTCTTTGGAGTGTAACAGCCTTACGAGAATTTTTAAAAAAAAAATTAAATGCAAGCAACTTAATTTCAATCTCAAAAATAGATTATCAGAAAGTCAAAATGGTTTTATAATTAGGATAGGTAATACCTTCAACCAATTTACTTTTATAAACCCAATATATACTGAAGTAACTAATAGGGCTCAAGTTGATGCTTTCTATTTAGACCTTCCTAAGGCATTTGATACTGTGAACCACATCATAAAACTTATAAAACTAACAAGTTTTTTTTTGTTTGATAAATATTCAAAATTGTTCTAGTTAGCTTAATTGTAGATTTTTTTTGTTTCTATAAACAACTAAATTTTTTCTACACGTGTTTATTGTTGTCGCAATGGAAGCGGAGCTCTGGTGTGGTTCCCCAGTCCGGGTAGGTGGCTTCTGGTATTTTCTGAATATATGCGAAGATAGCCCAGCTCTGAGTTTCTTTGTAAGAAGCTGATAATAGTCAATGGATTGTGGCATTTAAGAGCTGTGTGAAGAAAGAATGTTGCATCAAAAATTAATTGTGTCTGTTTGAGAACTAGCAAGTCTACAAAATAATGTATTTAAATAACCAATACAGATGTAAACAGTCACCCTTTACAGGTTGATTTCACTAGTTCATGTTTATTGTAAATTAATTATTATATTTAAATATGCATTTGTATTATAAGTTGTACCAGCAACCACACTAATAGGGATAGCTAAGGCAAGCCAGTATGTTTAGTCTTTGGAAATTGCAGCAGTTTAATAATTTCTTGTCTTCATTTATTATTCTTTGGATGCCTATTCCTTTTTCTGCAAGCTTTACATGAGTTATACACATGTTTAAATACAGTACATTTGATTTTTACTACCACTGCTTAGTATTCTTCCTCTTAGTTGCAAGCTCGCTGGTTGCTACAACAAGCCTGGGAAGTGGAAGGGAGACTTGAAAAGGAAAAAGATAGAATAGAGAGAATTCCACGACGTCATGGTGGATAGAAGACGTTTCCCTTGTGATGTGTCGCCAAAAACCTGGTGCCCGCAATGGAAACAAAAAGTTTGTGTCAACCACGATAGTTAAATACTACAGTGTTAGCAGAGTATTCAGATAGGAGAATTCTGAGTTCATCTACCTCAGAATACAGGGTATACGCCTTACCACGACATACGAGGCGTTTCGTGAGTGCTTCCAGCATCGCGACTTCTACATCTGATTGCTGTCATCTCGTGGTGAGAACTTTCCTTGTACCAAGTTTTCAGGACCATTTTGTATCGCCGATCCAGTCACTAAATCGTAGCCTACGGCAGTCGTAGTTCATTAGAACTCTCTTACAGCGTCCCTTTCTACAAGTTCCTGCGACCATCCACCGATCTACCCAGAAGTCTTGAGTGGCCGAAGAACATGATCCACCACAAAGAAAGCTAGTACCGGTAGTTTTAACCATTGAGAATTCAGTAATGACGGTGTAGTATCAAAACTTGGCCCGAGTTCATTTATATCTGACTATCTATATTTGGTAGGTTACTTCTAAGCTGGTACAACGTTAGGGTTTCTGAACATAAATTTTCTATTCAGACTTGTTCAGATCATAAGTATTCATTTGAAGTGTTGTTTCTACCTGTGTGCTGAAAATTAATCATCAATAATATATAGTAATTTTCTGATATTGATTTGGTACTTATTTGATATTATTAGTTTTGGTACTAACCATACACAAATACAGCCAACCACCATACTTTGCCAGCCAGTTAATACACTACACCATAATATCAAATTTGAGAAAACTTTAATCTTTAATTACTCAAATATAAGTAACTGTGACGTGTTAGCTATGTCAAACGATGTTGTAGTAGCTAGGTAGGCACACACACGCCTCACACAGAATCCAATTAAAAAGGCATTTTATTAATTTTATTTATTTCCCTTGGTTCCATGGAAATTTTGCCCCTGTATACAATCCTTTAACATAAAAACTTTAATGTTTTAGGTTATTGTCACAGTTTTTAGCAATTCAATTTTTTTTTTCTTTCAGTTCTACTAGCAGCTCCAAATAGCAGTAAATCCTCCAAGACTGGCAGTGTAACCTGTATAAGAAAAAACCTTGAATCGTTGAAAAGCACTATTTTTCCCGGATCTACAGTAGGTGTTCAGTCTAGGAGTAACTTGGAACAAATAAAGCTTAACCAGTACAGTGATTTTTCAGAGACAGTTGTTCAAGCTGGTCGCTCGAATGAAAAAAGTATAAACATACTCAGCCAGACCAATAAGATTAGTTCTTTAAATTTAACATCATCTACTGCAGTAGGTGTAGTTAATCAAACTAATATAAGGGCATTTTCATGTTACATGTGTAAAGCTAGTTTTTATCATATTAGCACATTGAAAAAACACATTTTGCACACGCATGATGTTAAGTGTTCTAGTAAAGACTGTAAGAAGAGGTGTGTACAAAACAAAGCTAGAAGAAAACATTTTTCACATACGACGTGTCTCAAGGAATATTCTTCTAAACCTGATCTAAGAGTATGCACGTCTACTCATACAACTGAGAAACCATTTTCATGTTGGATGTGTGTCAAAATGTTTTATACTAAGAGTAGTCTTAGAATACACATGCGTAAACATAAAGTTGAGAAATCATCATGTACAATACGCAGCAACATGTTACCTCATAAAGATCACACTAAAGTCAACCCATTTTCTTGTTCAGAATGCAATGCAAATTTTTCTCAGAACGATAGCTTAATTTCACATGTGCTTACACATACATGTAAGAAAAAAATTTCATGTTCAGTATGTAGTGCAAAGTTTTCTTCTAAATGTATTTTGAAATCGCACATGTGCATACACTCAGGTGAGAAACCATTTTCATGTTCAGAATGTAGTACAAAATTATCTCAGTGTAGTTTTTTAAATGTGCACATGCGCACACAAACAGGTGAGAGACCATTTGCATGTTCAGTATGCAGCAAAAACTTTTCTAATAAAAGTAACTTGATTAGACACATCCGCACACACACAGGTGAGAAACCATTTGCATGTTCAGTATGCAGCAAAAACTTTTCTGATAAAAGAAACTTGATTAGACACATTTGCACACACACAGGTGAGAGACCATTTTCATGTTCAGTATGTGGTGCAAAATTTTCTCGTAAAGATAAATTGTATTGCCATATGCTTACACATAGGTCTGCACATGAGTAACCATTTTCATTTTCAGTATGCATTGCAAATTTTCGTAGAAAGTTTCCTTGATTGTACACATGTGTCTCATATAGGTGATAAACTATTTTTGGGTTTAGTTCGAAGTGAAAAAAATTTTCAGTAAGACTTCTTACATTATCATTTTCTTCACGAAATTTTTGAACAACCTTTTTTGTGTTATTTTCTTATAAAGGGTCTTTGAATATAGACATTAATTCATGCAGTGCTGTTAAAACATTTAGGTATTGTTTTTATGTTTACTTTGAATATATTTTTTACTATATTTTTTTTTTTTTAATTCTATTTTATAGGAATTGTGTACCTAACGTAAGATATTTTGTTCTTTAATCTGTATGTTAAAAATTTTAATGTTTTAATTATGAACTCAACCAAACTAAAACAAATAATTTTTAAGTTGAGTATTTAGGTCGGTATTCCAAGACATTCGGGTAAGGTAGCGAATAAACACCAGTTGTTTGGATAAAACTGTAACGTAACTCGCAGACTGTATTCCAGAACGGGTCTAAACTCAATCCGTATTAGGTAACAAAAAAGCAACCTTTTTAATAAACTGTGTCCTGCACGGGGCTAGAAACTGATTTCAATACATTCATTCTAGTTATCGTTTGGCAACCATCGATACACTGGCTATGCCTAAAGTCCTAAAGAATGCAGCACTATTGCGCAAATTAAATGATGCCATTATAATTTTAATTTTCAAGTACTTTTAAAGTTGAAATTATTTGGTTTTATGACCATTAAAGTATACAAAATGTTGATAGTTTCGCTGTCATAAAATTTCATTTGGCCCACCAAAATGCTTCGAATTTCCACCCACCTGTGATCATTAAATTTATATCAGTTATTTGGCACCAGATGCGGTTCAGCCATCTGGACGAAATCAACAAAAATCTGAGCGCATGGGCGTGTTTTTGGGCAACAGTGTGGCAATGGATAGGACACCAAAATCTGTTGCCTAAAAATAAGGGACTGGTCGTGCCCTACCGTGCACTAGGAATATGGTTAGGGTACAGGTGAAGCATATTCAACACCTAAACCCTAACTTTTATGTCTTGGAATACCGGCCTTAGTGCAAAATTGTTTTTCTCAAAATTCTTGTACAGACTTCAGGTGAGAAGTGATAGTATTTTCTGTATGTTTTGCTGTTTTTCCCTCAATAAGTGTAAAACATATGTATGTTAATAATTACTATAAGATAATAATAATCAGAGGTAAGACATAATCTGTAGATAATTTTTTGTTCACTTTGAACTTAATTGATATTTTGTGAAATAATATTGAAACAGTAGTAATTTTATGGTTTGACCTTTATTTTTTTTTATCAATTATTTATTTTAAATTGCTGTATTTTATAGTGAGTGAATATGAAAATTCAGAATAATTAAGATTTATGTCTATAATTTAAAAATTAAAATATTAACTATCTATTAGAAGTTTTCAATAATAATTCATCTGATAACATCTAAAATATTTTGTATTATATTTTCATTAGTTTTATATATATTTCAAGGTTATTTTAAGTTATGTCCATTACTTGGCTACTGGTCTTCTATTAAGTATCTTTTCACTATGTAGTAAAATATAATAAAAATTTATTTTGGAGCTGTCACTAAGTTGTAGGCTGGTGTAATTATAAGCTTTTTAGTTTGAATTAAATTAATTTATAAATAAAAATATTTTAGAATATAAATATGTATTGAGCGGGTAATGACCACTCAGAATAGACAAAAATAATAAGCAAATAATTTTTATATGTATATAATTATTTAAAAATTTGTGAAAGGCTGAAATAATTAAAAAACATATGGTTATAAAGCTATGGGACAATTGCATAGCAGCAGTATTGCAAACAGACTGCAAAGACTATTATTTTAAATTTAATTCATATAGTTTGTCTATGCAATTTCATTTTATTTTCTCATTGTTTATGTTAACTGTTTTAATGTTACAATTTTGTTTATTTTATAGTTAAGTTACAAGTGTTTCTATCATGGCGGGCTATCTCTTATGGGAAAACCGCTTACAGTGTAATTAGTTCGAGGTACACCCACGTGTGTGCATTTGAGCGCTAGTAGTCTGTTTTGTTTGCGTTGACTGACATTTTTTCCCGCTTAAATGCTTATGAACTGTGCACAGTTTAGGTTAGCTTATTCCTGTTGATTGTGTAATTTATATTTAGTGTTTTTCTCGTACTTGTGTTATGTCAATATGTACTACACTAAAAACTGTTGTGTGCCGGGTTGTCAAAACAGGACTGAAACCCGTCACAGATTTCCCCGTGTTTGTGACGTGGAAAGATTTCAGCACTGGAAACGTTTGATTGCTTCGCTGAAATTAGCTCTCATTAGTAATGAGCATATTTACAAAGTACCTATAGGATATGCAATAGTCACTTCAGTGCAGATTGTTAATTCTGTACTAACCCTCCTATTGCCAGGTTCGTAATATCAAATTATGCCCTATTATTATCTGTTTTTGTTACTACAAATGTATTCGTTCATGTCGGCATGTTTTTTCAACCCCTTTCAGCAATTATTCGTATTATCAAAAATTGTTTCATGTAACAGTTTTAGATACAAATTATAAGATTTATAAACAATTCGAACGGTTTTGATAGTGTGCCTAATGAGGAAGTTATGAATTTATTTTTTCTTGAACCCCTGTTTTTTTCTCCCTTTGCAATACATTTGGTCGTATAAAAAAACTGTTTCAGACGAAAGTTGTACACAATAATTCAATGTTTAACAATAAATAAGATTGAATTTAAAATCTTACATAGTTCTGAACTTACGAATTTTTATTTATTTTAAAACCCAGTGTTTTAAACCCCTTTCTGCAATGTTTCAAATTATCAAAAATTGTTTTTGATAAAAGTTTCAGATAAAAATTATAAGAATAATCAAAAAATTGAATCGTTTTGACAGGTTGCCTAATGAGGGAGTTATGAATTTTTTGGTCCAGGAAACCCTGTTTTTCTACCCCTAGCAATCATGGTTGGTTGTATAAAAAAATTAGTTTGGACAAAAAAGAATTGTGTTTTCACAACAATTTATTATATGTTCTATCGGATGTGATATTCATCATATTATGGGAGTTATTGCAATTTTCTGTTTTTCGAAAACCTTCCCGGTAAATATGTAGTTAAACGGCATTTGTGAAAAAAAAAAATTTAAAAATCTGAAAATTATGTTATTATATGCTATTTAACTTCCTCTTTTCATTTAACCCGGCGGAGATAAGAAATTCCAAATACTTTAGGAGATATCGCCATTCTTTTTTTATTTTTTTCATACAAGACCTGTCCAATCATTCGACCGTCGCAATTTTTTATTTTGCCGAGTGTTTGTGAATGCCTAATTTATTCAAATGATCGATTAGGTTAGGTCAGTTACATTATAAATACTTTCAAACTAAGCGGACATTAAAAATAATGTGAATTTATTTTAATGGTGGTTTAGTTGTAAAGTATTTATAATGTAACTGACCTGACAACAAACCGGGACAAAGGATGAACAGTAAGAACTCGCATATTTTTTTTTACTAATTATTTGCGCAACAATATCCAAATAACAAATAGAACATTAAAATTCAGTACAATCACTGTTTCTTGATAGAATTTGTGCTTTTATGGCACAGTAGGTACATCATATCATTTATAGTGTAGGTACTAACTGTTTTACTATTCTGAAATGTCAATAAATGGTGAATAAAGTTTGCCAGTTATATATACATTCCAATAAATAAATTATATTGTATACCGTTGTCTAGTTGCTGCTTTATACATTTGGCAATATGTTTGCTCTATGCTGTTGCAAATGTACAATCTTAATGCTTTAGTAAAGTTATTACAATATTTTATTTCAACTAACAATTTACATGCACACATGTGGTGGTCAGTTCAAAATGCACTGTTAAGGCTTGAAATTCAACTCATAATGTTTTTTTTTGTTTTTTTGTTTTTTTTTTAAATTTTGCTTTCCTTCTAACAATTTATGTCAATGTTTATTAAATTTTGCAAACAGGACATTCATTTATGGTGTATACTCGGTAAATGGAATTTATTGTTTGTAAAATTTAATTAATCATTGGCTCTTACTGTTAAGCAAATTCATTGGTGGAGTTAGAATGCAAGTCTCAATAGTGCATTTTGAACTGCCCGCCACAGTAGTTTTTTTTGGTTTAGTTCGAGGTCCAGCCACCAGGAGCGCTGTAAGCACTGTCAATGTTTGCTCTATGGAAGATATCCATCTATCCCCTCCCTTATCTATGGTTTCTATTTTAAGATTGATAGGAACTATGACCCCAGGCCATAGTAAAATTTAATTAGAAAATCTGATTATTAAGAAAGTTTGGAAGAAGAGAGTCTAAAAAAAAAATTGGTTGTCTTTAAAGTCAGTTTACGGACGATAGTTTAACGTGACGTCATAACAAAACATTGTTGAAATGATTGATCCAGAAGAAAAGGAAATATCATATTCGGCCTGAGACTGAGCCGTAATAGGTTTAGACATTAAAAATATTATATTCTTTGAAGAAGAATTTTTTTTTAAATTTTTCTATCTTTTGTATGATAAAATCTACCTCTGCATACTTTTATGAATAAAATTGAATCAATTTTATTGAATTATCACTATTTTGTATTGATACAAAGAAGGAGTGAAATGAAATGTACAATTTAATTAATAAATTTACTTTTTTTTTGCATTTATTAATTCAAATATATTTATTACTTTTGAAGTGTCAGGTGCACCGTATTTATTTTTACAAGTACAAAAAAAATTTTCGCTTTGGCCGGGATTCGAAACGTCATCCTGTGGATTGGCAGTTAGCGATGCTCACCGCCCAGCCATGAGGCCATATTGGAAACTGTTGTTTCAGATGTTATAAATTGATAATATTCCATGCACGACATTTGTTTGAAAATCTTTTAACTAGCATATTCTCTGTTGGGCTCGAAATATTTACATGCCCGTGGGCTCACAACTATAATACGTTGTGTGATTAAGTTTATCAAATAATAACTCATGATAAATAATTACCAAGTCAAACTAAAGCGTGAATAGTATCATACCAGCAATAAATATTTAGTTACACAGCTAAAACAAAACTCATACAACACTGTTTAAATATACTGATTTACACTAGTGATTAAAATAATATGTACTTTGTAAGAACGCCATTTCCTTGCGAATATACTCCCGTGGCGCGGTGCACAACAATAACCTCGAACCAGTACGCCGCCAAGTGCCGGCCGAGTTCTCTGTACAGTTCGTAACATACCATAGAGATGCCACGCATGCGTAAACACATTCGTAGTGGGACAATTTTTCGTGCGTGCAGCCAGCGTTCATCGATTTATTACACGTCACGTCAAAATGGCCTGAGAGAAATGTGAAGTAAATTTCATTACCAGTATAATATTGAGCGTTGCAAGCTTATTAATTATGGCAATCATGGTATTTGATACTGAATTAAGGCCTCAAGATAAAATTAAATAATTGTTATAATATTTGTGATGAATATAACTATTACTACGAGCGAGATTAATGTGCCTAAAGCTAGGACTGAGGTGACCTGAATATCTTTAACCATTTCCGAATATTAGCTTGACCAAATATCTTGTGTGGTCACAGAAATTGACACTATTGAAATAGTCACAAATAACTTTGTTTCTCCCCATAACTTGTGTTAAAATATATTATATTGTTACGAACGTGACATTGGCCGGGACACGTGCAGGTGCAGAGCTGGCTGGTGACTGCCGCAATATGATATGTGCCGCGCGCGCCTGGAAGATAACAAGGATTGTAGCTTTCCCCCCTCCTTCCCTCCACTCTCCGCGCGGCGCCCTGCCTTTAAGACGTAACTGACACCGGACAGCTGGGAGTTGCGCGAGCCGCAGACACGTGTTTCGTGAGATTTCTGCCGTCGGGACGGCTCGCGATGACGCGACAGGCCCCGTCCGCTCTCGTGAGTTCTGGAATTTCGCTGGGTCCTATATATATGACCGCGGACGCCGATCGGAGTCAGTTGAGTTCGGAGTGTTCAGTCGGGAGTTCTCCCGCGGCGGAGTTTCCGGGCGATACTGCCGCGGGTGCGGCAGAGTCCCGAGCGAAGTTGCGAGCGAGGCGTCGATAGGATCCTGGCGAAGGCAAGTATCGGCGGCGGCGAAGTGTGGCAACGGAGTCCCGCGGCGGAGTTTCCGGGCGATACTGCCGCGGGTGCGGCAGAGTCCCGAGCGAAGTTGCGAGCGAGGCGTCGATAGGATCCTGGCGAAGGCAAGTATCGGCGGCGGCGAAGTGTGGCAACGGATTCCCGCGGCGGAGACCCACGAGGGGTGCTGCGGCGAGAGTTGCGCCAGAGGTGCGGCCCAGCGAGGTGTGTGGAACGAGTGACTGGGGAATAGACCTTTCTTTAAGTGTAATTAATTATTTGGCATTTTAGAAGATTTTTGTAAGTGACATAGTAGTGGCCATCAATAGAACTGTGTGTGAAATAAAATCTTTAATTAGGCTATCCTTTACGAACCCGCAGTAAATCGTAACAATATGATTATATAAATCTACCTAACTGAAGCTGAGGTACAGTCTATATATGAAAATATTACGAACCAAAATTAAGTTTTTTTATAATTTTCATAAACAATAATATTCAATAAGACTTTAACTTTTGTTAAAAGCCGGACCCAACATAACTTCATACTCATCAGTATGACAAAAAATACAAAGTAATATTTTTTTTTTGACTTTTCGTTTTTGATCTATAAATTTTTGAAAAATTAAAAAATGATAATTTGTAGGAACGTTTTGCCAAAGCCAGCCTCCAAAATCCATTAGTAAACCAAAATTGAACCCTTTTTCAGCTTTCTCATTGGGATGTGAATAATTTTCCATTAATTATATTCATTGTTATATAACAAATGAAGAGTATATAAATGAAGAAGAGATTATAAAACCAAGGTTAGAAAAAGCTTTGGCAGACCCTAGGACCCAGAACTTCCACATCTTAATTCCTCTAGTATTAAATAGTGTCAAAACCAAAATTTACTCATTTTTTGATGATTCAAAAACACAGAGTACAGATCAGCTCTGGTGATGAAAACATTCCATTTGAAGAAATTGTGGATTTTGTGGCTTGTGTTTACGATCAGTGGTGGTTGGCGCGTGTTGACTCAAAAGATGGTGCTGAAAAAGAAGTTTGTGTTAACTTTCTTCACCCAAAAGGACCATCGCCATCTCACATATCCTAGGAGAGCAGATACCTTAGCCCTGCCAATAAACTATATTTTGTGCAAATTACATCCAACCACAGCAACAGGTAGAACCTACCAAGTTCCAGCAGATGAGATGGCTGAAGTAGCACAAGTTTTGGTAAAGAAGAGAAGTCAACTTTACTAATTTGAAGTGCTAAAAGCAGAGAAAAAATAACTGTTCCTTGACTGTAAAGTAAGTTAAATTTTTTGTTTAAATGAAATGGGTAAAATGAAATGAAAATTTAATAAAATTGAGTGTTGTTTAAAATATTAATTTTTTATCTAGGTTAACAAGTTATGATTAATAGAATCTCCATACGCATTATTTATATTAAAAATCATTTCATTATGATACCATTGGAATACCATCATTAAACTTTGTACACAACTTACTAAAGTGGTTTGGTATAAATAGTACGTATTTTTGGAAAAAAAATAAAGTGATGTGGTACACTAAAGTTATATGTCAAATTAAAGCCATTGTCATTCTTAAGATAATGGTACACATATTAGAGCTTTCTAGGACAAACGGTTTTAGAGTTACATGCTTTTAAATATATTAAAATGTTCCTACAAACTAAATATTTTTACTTTTTAAAAAAATTTTAACTCAAAAACCAAAGGTGATATAAAATCATAAATATCCAAAGACATCATGTTTTACCATTTTTTGATTTGGTGTGGAATTATCCCCTCCCCTCCCTCCACGCCCAAAAAAAATTGGCAGTATGTCAAAATTAGGAAGAATTGCTATCAAAATTTTTTTTTATGTAAAGTCGGTATTTTTCACATTATCCTTATTTCCTTTCCAATTTTGTTTTGCTAAGTATTTTTTTTTAATTTTTATGTATTATCGATAAACACACCTAAAGTTACATTAAATACTACCCCTTATACAATTCCATTATTTTTCAATTTTAAGAGTTTTATATTATGTGGCATTAAATCCCTAAAACCCAACACGTCGACAAGATCTTAAAAGTATGCTCACATTTAATTGAGCCTCTGTTAAAACAGATATTGAATGCTAGCCAAAACTTTTATGCCCCTACAAATGAAATTTTTTTAAGTTAATCCCAATCCACACGAAACGGTAGTAAACTATAGTCCAGTGAAGTTAAACATGAAAACGGGGGCGTGCTTGCAAAAGGTCCGGTCGTTCTGAATTTTTTATATGTTGTTAGGACCTAAACCAAAATTAAAAAACCAGATTTGCAATTTCCAAAGTGCTGTGTGTGCGGCGGTGTACCCAAGAAACCATAACATTTTCGGACTTTTTTCAGTTTTTTTTTTCAATATCTCAGTGAAGGAAGGGTCTGACCGGTATAGTCATTCTACAAAGTTTTAAAGAAGACGTAATTTGCTACAATTTGAGTCCAGGGTGAGCTCTATACAGACATTGGTTCCTAAGCTACAGTTCTTCGAAAATAGGCCATTTTTTCCAAAAAGGTGAAATTGTTTCGAAAATGTCGCTTATTTTATGATATATCTTCTAAAATACGCATCCCACCTAATAGATTATACGGAACAAAGTTGTAGTATATTTAATTATCTTTCATTTGAGTCCAAGCTGGTACCTGTAGGCTCAGCAGTTCTCTCAAAAATGGCAGATAACCAAAAAAACCATAAGTGGTTTTTTGGGCGGAAATGAAAATAAACTGTTCTCACATTATTTCATTGTTTTATTTATCAAGCATTTAAAATTTATTTATTTTTGTTATTGTTAAAATGGTTTTATGAAAAAAGAAAAATTTAATATACCTATAGAAAATTACATCTTCATCAAACATTCTTTTATACACCTACATATTGAAATGCTTGTACAAACATTATGGTACCTACTATAAGGCTAAATTACATTTACACAAAAAATAAAACTAACATAAATCATGTAGGTATTGTGGTTTGGTTGCCAAATCACGCATTTCTTTTTATCTTAGATGGCCCGGGCTTGGGCTCGCACGAAAATGGTGTCTCGTTGGCTGTGATGAACGCTGTGAGAGGCGCCCAGTCTGTGTAATAGTAGAGAAATACATGGATCGCCAGGAGGAAGTTGTGTAGCTAAGGTTGGCAAGAAAGGACAGTGAAAAGATGGAAGCCAACAAGGAAGTGTGTGTTTCTATAATAGTATTTTATATCCAGTGTAATCGTAATAAAGAAGTAGTGAACAAAGAATATGAGGTCTCTGTTTATTTACTAGAAATAGGAAGTACAAGTGTAATCATAACATGGCGCAGTCGGAGAAGAGTCAACGTGTCACGAACGGCAAATAGACACCACGCGGTAACGATAAGGTATTGCAGAGCAGCGTGCCGAGCAACGCAGTCAACATCACCATGAATAATTTGAAACTGCCTAATCCATTGCAATTTACGGAAAATGCAGCGGAAAATTTTCGGAGGTTCAAGCAGCAGTATGAATTGTATATGCTAGCGTCGGGGTCCACGAAGCAAACGGCGGAGGTGCAAACGGCGATTTTACTGACAATAATTGGTGAAGAAGGTTTGGAGCTTTACAATACATTTGAACTGACCGAGGCAAAAAAAAAAAGACCCAGTCAAAGTCTTAAGTGCTTTTGAGAACTATTGTGTTCCGCGAACCAATGTCAGTGTGGAACGGCATGTATTTTTCAACAGGGACCAGAAGGAAGGGGAAAATATTGATATGTATGTAACAGACCTGAAGAAACTAAGCCGGAATTGTGAGTTTGGGGATATGAGGGACAGCCTGATAAAAGACCGAATTATTGGTGGTCTGCAAGACAGGGAAATTAAAACCAAACTGTTAAACACAGACGACTTAACCTTAAAGAAGTGTGTCCAGATATGCAAAAATGCAGAACTAACACAACTCCAGTTACAAACCGTATCCCGAGGGGAAAACGTGGCAAGTGTGTGCAAAATCAAACAAGCCAATATGTCTCAGCAAGCACAACCTTCAAGATCGGCGTATCAAAAACAATCCAGGTATTCGGGGCCTCCACAATCAAGATCAACAGAACTTTACAGAGATGGAGAGAAGAGCAGCAAGCAGATGCCACAGCGGTACGGAGGAAGAAATTGGAACCAGGTCGAGGGCAATTCTTTTAGCTGTTCGCGATGTGGTAAGAAGCATCCACCTATGAAGTGTCCAGCATATGGAAAGGTGTGCAAGGTATGTAACAGACTAGGGCATTTTGGAATAGTGTGCAGATCAAACGTCAATTCCGTACATCAAGTGAATCAGCAAAGCGGGACAGTTGGGGTAAACAAAATGAGTGATCAGGACAGGGAATTTAACGGACAACAGAAATGGGACGGGAGTCAAGTACATGAGCAAGTATTGTTATTAGGTCAAGTTTCATGTGTACAGAGTGAAAGTGCAAACAGTAAGGAGGAATGGGTTGAAAAAGTGTTAATTAGGAATAGGTATGTCAAATTTAAATTAGACACTGGAGCACAGGTAAACATAATCACAACTGAGGAGGCAAGGCACCTAAAAATAAAAATGGTGCCCCCAACAGTAAAATTGGAGAATTATAGTGGTCTACCAATACCTGTAGTAGGAAAGTGTTTCTGTTATTGTAGATTTAAAGGAGGTAAGGAAGGTGTGGTGGAGTTTCAAGTTGTAGAAGGTAACAAGAACGCTCCACCAGTGATCGGCCTACCCACTATAAAACAATATGATCTGGTGAGGAGAGTACTAACGGTAGGTACAGTTGAAAACAATGGGGCACAGAAATGTTCTAAACAGGGCATCATGGAAGGAGGTACAGGTAGCTCAGGGTTCATAGATAGTTTAGATAGCAATGCATTGCCTGACAGCGTTAGTTAAGTGTTACAGGAATATAAGGAATTGTTCGAAGGAATTGGGGTATTTAACTATACATACAAAATAAAGGTAAGGGATGGAGCAGAATACACGTTGCAAAACCTAGAAAAATACCATTTCACTTGCTAGATGCACTGAAACAGGAACTAGATAAAATGGAGCAGTTAGGAATAGTCAAACCAGTGACAAAACCGACACAATGGGTTAACTCCCTCGTGGTGGTCAGGAAACCAGATAATAGTCTCAGAATTTGTATAGATCCATTTAAATTAAATAAGGAAATAGAAAGAGAATACTTTCAATTGCCCACATTCGAAGAGTTAGTCTCACGAATGCCGGAAGCGAAGGTATTCACAACATTGGATGGTTTCAAGGGTTTCTGGCATATCAAATTAGATGAGGAAAGTCAGGATGTAACAACATTTAATACACCATTTGGGAGATACCAATTCACTAGGCTTCCATATGGGTTAAGATCGGCCCCAGAAGTATTTCACAAATGCTTTACAACCATTTTTGCAGGCATATCTGGGGTGGAAATTTACATAGATTTGATTATATGGGGGAAAGATCAAGCGGAACATGACTTGAGGTTACAACAGGTACTACAAAGAGCTAAAGAAAATGGAGTAAAATTCAACAAGTCAAAATGCAGGATCAGTTCTTCAGAGGTAACTTATGTTGGGCACAAAATCAGTTCCAACGGCATTAGCCCTGATGAGGCAAAAGTCGAAGCAATAAGGAACATGCCCACACCTAAAAATAAGAAAGAATTAGCCACTTTTTTGGGAATGATCACGTATGTATCAAAGTTCATCCCTCAGGTAAATAAAATTAGTCATCCCCTGAGAGAAGTTAATAAACTGCATGCAGCGTGGCAGTGGAATGATCACCATGAGCAGGCCTTTAGGGAACTTAAGCAAGTGCTAACAAAAAACCCAGTACTACAGTACTATGACAGAAATAAGCCGATAGTTTTATCAGTCGATGCGTCTAGTCATAGCCTAGGAGCAGTTATCCTTCAAAAGCAGTTGCCAGTAGTATATGCAAACAAAACACTTAACAAAAGTGAAGAAAATTATGCACAGATTGAAAAAGAGTGTCTTGCAATACTCAATGGTTGTGAGCGCTTTCACCAATATCTGTATGGAACCAAGTTTGTAGTACAGACAGATCACTTACCTCTCATTTCTATTTTTAAAAAACCCTTAAATGAGTGTCCGTTGCGATTGCAAAGAATGCGCTTGAGGTTACAACCATACGAGTTTACCCTGGAGCATGTCTCGGGTAAAGATCTCATCATCGCAGATGCTTTGTCGAGGCTAGGGGAAAAGAAATCACAGAATAGTGATGTTTGCCAAGAAATAGAAGCACACGTAGGGCTAGTAATAGCTAAGCTGCCAGTCACACAACGTCGACTAGAACAGTTTAAAGTAGAGACAGGTAAGGATCCAGAATTGCAGGCAGTAATACAGCTGGTTAAAAAGGGTTGGCCAAAAGACAAGAAAGAGAGTGCGGATGTCACTAAACCTTACTTCATGGTGCAGGGTGAGTTAAACGTAGTTGATGACTTGTTATTTAAGGGAGAGCAAATTGTAGTTCCTAAGGCCCTACGGAAGGAGATGCTGAATCGGGTGCATTATAATCATTTAGGTATGTCTAAGTGTAAACATCGTGCCAGACAACATTTGTACTGGCCTAATATGGGTCAAGAAGTAGAGAATGTGGTGAATAATTTTGTAATTTGTTTGAGGAGCCCAAAGAAAAATGTCAAGCAACCAATGTACATGAGAGAGGTACCAGGTGGTCCGTGGCTGGCTGTAGGCATGGATATTTTCGCTCTCTTCCAAAAGAATTATGTGTTGGTGGTGGATTATTTTACTAAGTTTGTGGAAATAGAAGAACTCAGAGATATGTCTAGCGAGGGTACCATGGATAAATTAAAATCAGTTTTTTCTCGGTATGGGATACCGAACGTTGTGTATAGTGATAATGGCCCACAGTATGCCAATGCGAAATTCAAACAATTTGCAGAGGAATGGCAGTTTAACCATGTCACCTCCAGTCCACAATATGCACAGTCAAATGGGCTAGCAGAAAGACTCATACAGACAGTTAAGCGGATGTTAAAGAAAGTCGGGGTAGAGAACTAGGATGTCAAGTTAGCAATGCTGGAATTAAACAACACTCCGCTAGAGGGAAACTGGAAAACGCCAGCAGAAATGATGTTTGGTCGTCAACCAAACACCATGCTGACAGTGGGTAGAGATAGTCTGGAAGTACATCAGGCAGACAAGGCAAAGCTCATTAGCAGACAAAACAAACAACAGGAGTATTACAATAGGGGATCAAGAAGGCTCAAGCCTTTCAAGCCAGGCGATAATGTATTCTATAGCAGACAAGGGGATCAGGAAAGGACCATGGGGCAGGTACTGGGGTACTCCTCCAAAAGACCACGATCTTATGTGATAATGACCCCTGAGGGCAAGCAGGTTGAAAGAAATAGAGTTCACATACATAAAGGAACTAACAATTTTGAGTTCAGAGTTAAGAACAGGATCGACGAGGGGGAAGGAGGTGAGACAAACAGGCAGGCGAGGGGAAGAAGGGAAAGTATAGACGAGGACTTAAAAGGATGGGATCATGAGAGTAGGGAGTTTAAGGAAACAATACGGTGGGATCAACATAACAATCAGATGTTACACCACGATGACAGTCAGTTAGCCACGGCTCAACCTGCCACCACTCTCACAACACAAAGTGGACGTCATGTACATAGACCTAAGTATTTGGAAGAGTACTGTTAAGAAAGGGAGATGTAATAGTAGAGAAATACATGGATCGCCAGGAGGAAGTTGTGTAGCTAAGGTTGGCAAGAAAGGACAGTGAGAAGATGGAAGCCAACAAGGAAGTGTGTGTTTCTATAATAGTATTTTATATCCAGTGTAATCGTAATAAAGAAGTAGTGAACAAAGAATATGAGGTCTCTGTTTAATTACTAGAAATAGGAAGTACAAGTGTAATCATAACAGTCTGTAGTCGGGTCATCTTCATCGTCCGAGCATTCCAGCTCCACATCCGGGACCTTAATGCACAATTTGCCACCACATGACTGGCAGAGGACTGAGCAGTGGAGCCCAGCCTTTCTCCACGAGCAGATACCAGAGCACCCTTTCTTGCATTTACATGAAATTTTTCACAGTAAGGCAGGAGGTGTGGGATCCATGGTGGTGGGGATAGGTGTGAGTCCTTGAGAAGACAGCTTCCACCCCCAATCAGTGGGATTCAAGTTGACTCCCTGAAACTTCTGCACTTGGAGGTAGCACCTTGCTGCATGGTGGCCTGCGGCATCTTCCGTCAGTGGCAAACGGGCGAGGTTTATGCTCCTTGAAGTAACACGTCTTATACCTAAGGAAATCCAATGTATCCCTCATGATGTCACCCCCGTATAGAGCCACAAAGCACTTGATGCCTGCTTCTCTCACTGCTTGTGGGGTGGAGTCTGGCCGAAGGAAGACCTCCACTTGCTCAGCAAGTGGTTCACTCTTGCTCAGGAGTGTGGTAATTTTGGTCTTTCCTTGGCCAAACGGTTCTGAGGTGGTATCGCACCCGGTGAACGCATTGGTGAAAAGTACCATCCATGGTGATCGCTGGGAGTCCTGGTGGTTGTAGGAGGTTGTAGAGTAGTGACAGCAACCAGCTTCGCCCTTCGTGCTCTTCTGAAGGTAGACATTTGTCTCTTCAGCGCCTAAACCATTGAGAAGAACGAGCAGGTCGACGTCTTCTTTCACTATGACGACCCGATCGGCTACTACTCTTTTTGAAAGCGCCGTCATGACGATCTCTTGATCCGCATCTTCTTCGGCAACAGCCACTTCTACTCCCTCATTCTGAAAGGTGTCACAAAGAAGAGTTATTAGGCGTCTCTTGTTGTTCTCATTGCCCAATACATGCTCTTGAGCAATTTGAATTACTGTGGATTCATCGAGCGTCAATTTGTAGCTGGAATGTGCTGCGTATCGCCTGAGTCATTCTGCTGTTTTAGTTGTTTTTTTTTATATCATCTTCGGGGTAGCCATCAAAAACGATGGAGACGTTATTTCTAAAGTAGTTATGGACGTAGGTGGTATAATGCGCCAAGAGTGCTCGAACTGTGCTCTTCCGCTGCTACACGACCTTGTGCAAGAGTTAGCCACCATCCAAAACGATGTGAGTGCTGGCATCTATCAGCATGTGGCTGCAAAGAGGCGTAAAGGCAGAATACAGAGTGGATTTTGTACCCTTGCGCAAACCTTGTTCATTGAACAGAGACATCGGGAATGGGGCCAACTCATACTTGAAGTCATCTTGTAAATCCTGTTCAGATTGCTTTGCAATACACACTCGCTGGAAAATTGTGAGCGGATCCACAGCTACTCTTCTGTTTTGGTCCGGCAATTTAACATATGAGGTGATCGATGCCAGTGTGGTAACTTTGTTTTTCCTTTTTATTACTACCTTGACGTACATTTGCCCCACAGTTTTCTTCACTCCCTCCGTTCCAACTCTCTGGGCCATATGGCAATTAATCTCAGGACCTGCCAGTAAACCAGTACTGTAGGAAAGCAAACTGTCAGTTTTGGGAAATGGAGGGTGGAGAGCAAACCAGTTTTTGAGTTTTTCCACGTCACTGTTATCTGGAATGATTCTAGAAGGTCTCATGTCTACATGCTGCTCTCCAGTAGGACATGAGATGCTGCAAAAACTTTTAAATTCTTCACATTTATTCACCATAAACACCATTCCTGCTTAGGCCAGTCAACAAGAGGCAAAGTAAGCACTTTTTACCAGCAGACCTGAAAACTTTATATAAGGGTAATTCAGTGACGCTGAATCGATTTGTGCAAATATTTTTGCAATCAGACGTGAAGTTTTTGGAGAAAAAAGTTAAAAAAAAATTTGAATCTTTTTTTCTCAGAATATAGGCGTTTAATCGAAAAAAGTTTCAAACAAAAGTTGCTGAGAATTAAAAAAATACATTTAAAATGTTCTCAGGTCCATCTTCGTATTTGCACACATGAGCGAGAAATATTGGAAAGAAAGTAGTAAAGCATAATTGTACGTAAAAGTGAGGCTAGTGTGCGTGCGAGCGTACGTGTGAACTAAACACAAACGAAGGGCCTTCGGCTATTCTCGGGCCTCTCCGTCTTGACTAGGGAGTGCGAGTGAGAGACGGAACCATTTGACCTCTCTTTTCATTACCTCACGCGTTAGCGAGTATTTTTCGTCTTTGGCCGTCGATTGTCAAGCGTTCTATCCTTACTAGTATTATAAATGCGAAGGTGAGATTGTTTGTTCGTTTGTTTGTTACGCTTTCACGCGGAAACTACTCAACCGATTATCATGAAATTTTGTGAGAATATTTTGAAGGGTATAGTAAAGGACATAGGACACGTTAATAAAAAATAAAAATATTTATTCCGAAGGGCAAAAAAAATTATATTGGTATGTATGATCGTCCGACTGAGATTTTGAGTAATTAGAATGAAATTTAAGGCCACCTGGTGTTTCAATAAGTAATTTAAATAATTCGTCAATGTAATATTATAATGCCGGTGGTCAATTCACTATTCAATTTTATTCTTCTGTCACCGCCAAGCAATACTTAAACGTTTTTAATTTTGGAGGTTAGGTATCTGTTTATTTTCTTCGGTGATGGTTGTTTGGAAGTTGATGCTGAAGGTTATATTTTACTTTCAAGAGAATTTTGTAATTTAGTAGATAATGATGTGGATCTTATTATTGATGTTTTCCTGATTTGCAACAAAATTTGAATAGTGATCAGTGTTTGTGCGCAAGAGCAATATGGACGCCAAAAAAATTATATTGTTAATAAAAACCAACACTTATATTTTAAAAGAGATGCAGGGGGAAATGAAGGTGTATTAATCAATAGATACAATCATGGATACAGTACAAAGCACTTCATATCTTGCGGAGTTTTTAAATTCACTTGAACTTTCGGGTGTACCTTCATATAAACTTCAAATGAAACTAAATGTTAAAGTTATGCTTATGCAAAATCTATATGCTCCTCGACTATGTAATGGAACGAGGCTTCGAATCACACAATTGGGGCAGAATAACTTAGTGCCACTTTTTTAACAGGTGTCGGTAAAGGGGAAAGTGTTATCTATCATACCTCGAATTCCAGTTATCCCCACCGATATACCGTCCAATTCAAAAGATTTTCAGTTTCCCGTCAGGATTTGTTATGCTGTTACTATCAACAAAACACAAGGGGAAACATTGCAGGAAGCAGGGGTGCATTTGGAAAAACCATGCTTTTTCCATGGCTAACTATATGTAGCCTGTTCGTGTGTGTCCAATGCCCAAAATCTACACATATTTGCACCGGACAGAAAAACATATATCATAGTATACAGAAGATTCATCTTAGAATAATACTCTGATTTAAGCTCATTCAGAGAAAAATAAATTTATTTTACGTTAATACTTTGAACTTATTAAAATGTTAGTATTTAAAATTATTTATTTTTTTTGTAATATTGAAACATATTTCAATAAGGCATGTTTTCAGTTTTTTTGAATAAATTGTATGTTTGAATTTTTAAATACTGATGATCCCAGTCACGGAATAAAAAAACCAATTACCATATTATTTTATTTTCTTTGCAATGTTCTTTGATAAGGACATCAAGGCGACCGAAGCCGCAGGCAAAAGCTAGTACATCTATATATATTGGCGTATAAGCGCGCGCTGTTTTTAAATTGAATCGTGATTCTTATGGCACGCCGTTATCTTATTTATTGTCAAAATTAGTGAACCTAAAATAAATAAAAACAATATTTCATTTTAAAAGAAACTAATAGTTTCCGAAACCATTTTACTTCAGTTAAGAGTTAAAATAATGAAATAATTTTGTAATTAATTGTTTTAAATTTTTTGCCTCACAAAATTTATTTGTATATAAAATTGAAAGCATATTCTTTTTATGATAAAATAATAATTTAAATTTTATTCCTATTAAATGGTGTATTTCATAAAATTTAAATTACAGAAATTTTGCCTAATAAAAATTTATTTGTATATCAAATTGAATACATATTTGAAAAAGAAGTATCTTATGTCCATACATAAAATTAATTAAAAATATACAGGAAAGCATACTAAAAATGTGGAATTGATTTTTAGTCTGGATATAATTTTAGTTCATTTTTAATATGATATAAGAAAACTTTAATGCCTTTTTTTTTCATTGCAGGAAAAAAATTGAATGCACCACAAAATAATTGAAATTTAAATTCTATGAATTAAAATTATACTACGACTGTGTGCTATTTCAAATTTAAATTGAAATACCACAATTATAATAATTCAATTACTTGAAATAAATTTTATATTGCACGAAATTTGTATTGTGCCCACACAAAATATTCATTGCCAATTTTCTTTATGTGCATATTTCAAATATTTTAATACAAATTAAGTACATAATTTTAATTTCAGTTGTAAGGAAGGAATTTTTCATTAAAAAATCTGCGTGAAGTTGAACCTTCTATGAGCTATTTTTTTGTTATTATTTTGGGAACATGGATACATTTTGCGCCGTTTCTATTTTACAAGTGGTTGACATGTGGTTCTCAAAACAATTGCTGTATGCACATGTTTTTATATTGTATGCGGAACTTTTGTATATACTGTTATGTCTAGAATATTCTAGATTAATTACTTAAATTAATTGACAAATATTAAATAAATAATAATTTAAACCGAATTACTAATAAATAACAATAAATTATTAAACAATAATTGTTTAATCAATTGTTAATCAATTAACAATTATTGAAAAATAATAAAAGGTATGTTACTTGGATGTTCATTAAGGTATAATTATTAACAATTAATAATAACATTAATGGCTCTCACGAAAATAGTGGAGAATGTATATTCACGCACGTGATCTTTTAACTCCAAGAGTCGAGTGTCTGCTGCGAAATATTCGACGGACAAGAAAACGAGTGAATAAGAAATGTACAGCTTGAACGAATTAAATAGTGTTTTTAAATTACATAATTGAAATATGCACATATGCAAAAGTGCCCCTTACCTTTAATATTAAAAGAGCGTTCCTACTGCTTTTTAGAACACTACAATAAATTATGCGCACATCAAATATTCACTCATGAAGACATGTATTACAATTCTTTTAACGTGTTGAATATTAACCATAGTACATTAATTTTTTCTATTCTTTCAGTAAGCCGTGTTCATGGATCCGGGCACTGTATGCAACATACCCTATGAAGCACTGGAGTGTGCTACGTTGCAAGTCGTCAACATTGGAGAAAGGGGTCTAAGTCATTAATTACGAAAAGCAAAGCAGTTGGCGATGGAAAATGGGAGGTTTGGAGCTGTAGTACCTCGGTTCTTGTGCATTACGTGTGCCGCAAGTGGTACTTAACAGCAACAGTCACAAGGGCAGCTGGAAAAGCACCAAAAATGAAAACTTCATCGACATCTTATGGTGTAACACCTGGTACGTCAGCGAGATTCTCCAAGTCGGCGCCCACGGAAATATAATTTAATTTTCGTGACTTGTGCTTCATATGCGCAAAGCCATGGGATCATTTTCGCAAACAAGGCTTCGTGATACACCAGGACTACGCAAAGGACAAGATCCTTGATTTAGCTGAACATGGAGAGGATGCAACAAGCATCGATTTGATACATAGATTGAAAGATATTGAATCTCTAGTTGCTGTGGGTGCACAATATCACAAAAAATGTATAGATGTGTTTTGGAATACCCCAGCCGACGAGTCGGATACTCCTTCAAAAGTAGCATAAATAGACTCGGCCTTTCAACTCATTGCGGAGCACATAAAAGATTCGCAAAAAGGAAAATTCACAGCGACTGAAATACTTTATCTGGCAGGCAGCAGATGTTTCACAATAAAAGTTTTGTATAGAAAGTTGATGGAATGTTTCGGAGAAGATATCCACATTTTGCAGCAGTGAGGCCGCGAAACTTTTATCTTATATAAATGCTTCAGCATGAACAAGTTATGTGGAGACTGGTGTCGTGATCCGGTTTCCCTCAATGAAATGCAGCAAAAAACAGTAGTTAACTATGCAGCAGAGATGGTCCGAAAAGATTTCGAGAATCAATATTATTTATTTATTTATTTATTTAAATTTGTTACATGCCCACCGACAGTCTTGGGGCTTTAGAGGTGGGCACGACACAAAACAGTACAACACAAAACAAGTAAAAACAAACACTATCACAATAGAGACAGCACAGGATAAACACAAAACATGAAAACAGAAATGATATAAATACCAAAAGGACAAGATAACATGACACATTACTTAGCGAAATGTTAATTACATAATTATTAAACTATACACAAAATATATAAAAAAAAAATGGATAATACAAAATATAAAATGTGAGTAAAATGTGAGTAGAGGACAAGTTAAGAGGATAAATTTTTAAGTTTAGACAATTGATTATTATTGTGATTCCTAACTAATCTGTATATTATGTCATTAAAGTTATGTAGAGTACAATATGTTTGGTATAAACGAGAATTAAATTGTGGTATTTTTAACCCAGTGGTTTCAAGGAGATAAGTACAGTTAATTTTAGCGTTAAAACAATTTTCAACAAACAGAGAATCTAAATATACTCTACGTGCACCAAGAGGAGTTAAAGCAGGTGAAGGAAGGTTTTTTAAGTTTATTAAATTAATTAATTTTGTTTGTATACTTTCTAGTTTATTTGCATCGGCCGACTTGATGTCATTCCAGATTACTGAACAATATTCTAATTTGGACCTTATTAAGGCAAAATACAGGGAGACAATTGAGTCTGAATTGGTAGCATAAAAAGTAATAAATTTGATCATAGCAAGGGTTTTGCGGGAAGACATGTATAAATAGTTTACATGATTATGGAAAAATAATTTAGAATCTAAAATAACACCAAGATCCTTAATTGCTGAACATTTCGTGATTACAGAGTTTTCTAAAATATAATCAAAATTAAGTGGTTGATATTTCCTTGTAAAGGATATAACAAATGTTTTGTGTTTGTTTAGTGTAACCAGATTAAATTTACACCAATTGTTTACTTGGGAAATTTCATTTTGTAATAAAATACAGTCATTCTGTGTTATTATATTCCTAAATATTTTTAGATCATCGGCAAAAAGTACTCCTGTAGAATGGTTGAGAAATTGAGGTAGGTCGTTTATATATAAATTAAAAAGAAGAGGCGATAATGTACCTCCTTGAGGGACACCAGAAGAGATACTAAACAGGGAAGAATTGTGGTTATTAATTGTAACATAAAAACTTCTATTAGTTAAGTAATTAGAAAACCAGTTTGTAAAATTTTGAGTTAAACCAAAGTTAAATAATTTTTTAAGAAGTATAGAATGGTTCACAGTGTCAAAGGCCTTGGCTAAATCAAAATAACAGGCATCCACTTGCCCTCTGTTGGTAACCTCTCTGTGTATAGGATTTAAAAAAGTAAGCACGTTAGTGGTGGTCGATAAACCTTTCCTAAAACCATGCTGACTGTTCGATAAACTGTTCTTAAGCTGGAAATTTAAAAATCTAAAAATTATTTTTTCAAATATTTTAGAAAAACCATTGAGTAGAGAAATAGGCCTATAATTGTTAACATTCTGTTTAGAGCCTTTTTTGTGGATAGGTATCACCTTAGCAGTTTTCCATTTCTCCGGGAAAACAGATGATTGTAAACTAAAATTAAAAATATGCAGCAAAAGAGGGACTAATAATTCAGAGCAACCTTTTATAATGAAATTAGGTATGCCATCAGGACCAGTAGATTTGGATGATTTCAATGATTTTATGCCCCATAATACTAAACATTCTGAGATTGTGGGCACAGGAATAGAAACTAAATGTATATTGTTTGTCACAGGTTGTTGGATACATGTAGAAGGTTCGTAGACACTGGAAAAATATTTAGCGTATCCATTGGCTAGTTCAGCGGGATCATTCGTGATAGTTCCATTAATTTTTAGAGAATGCTGTTCATAAAAACCATCTTTCATTAGTTTGACATATCGCCAAAATTTTTTAGGGTTAGTTTTAATATAAATATTGGTATTTCGAGTCCATTGAATTTTGTCTCTTTTTATTAAATATTTTACTAATTTACGATAATAAGAGAAAAGTGAATAGTAATACGTGTTGTTGTTTCTTTTATAAAGCTTATGGAAATGCTTCTTTGACTTTAATGCTTGAATTAACTCACTGGTAAAATTATTCTTACTAACCAGCTGGTAAATTTCTCCATTCAGTTCAACGAGACATTCCTCCACTTCTTCGTGCACTTATTGATAAACTTGTTGCACCAAATTCACTGGAAAAAGTAGACGACGATGAAGAACGATATTTCATGCAACGAAGTGCAATAGCCCATTCTATCGTAGCTCTCAACCGACGTTCCGGTTTTACATCGCATCTGCAGCTGGCACTCGGAATTTACATTCACCGCAAATGTGGATCAAAGTGGACCCCTAAGATTTTTATTACGAGGAAGTTGACGAAAATGAGCAAGATGACGATGGAGAAATTGAATACCCTTCTGAAACAATGTAGATAAATAAATAGATTTAGTATTTCATAAAAACTTAGTCTCTTATTTTTTTCGTTTCACCCTTCAGTAAAACATAACTTTCATTTTAAAAAAACCACCTAGTACACTCGGAAAAATGAAACCATTTAATTTCTTTACAATGAAAGAAATACCAAAATTCATTTTGCCATTCACACCGTTCGCGACTAACTTTGCCTTCATTATATTCTACAAAAAAGGAAATAATAATAATTGTAACAATAACAAGAGTATTAAAAATATATACACGAAACGAACTAAATACGATGCACGACATAGTACTATCTTTTTATTTTTAAATTTATAATATTTTCAATAATTTTAATTCTAAAATTAATATTATGTACACAATTGAATGTCCCGAACTGTAATGTGGAATTAAGAATGTGTATATAATTTTATTAGAATTAAAAATGTGTATATAATTTTATTATAATTAAAATTGTGTATATAATTTTAATTTTTGAACTAAACTTTGTGAAATTAAAATAGTATACTTAATTTGAATTTAAATATTCGAATTAGGCACATAATGAAAATTGGCAATGAATATTTTGTGTGGGCACAATACAAATTCCGTGCAATATAAAATTTATTTCAAGTAATTGAATTATTATAATTGTGGTATTTCAATTTAAATTTGAAATAGCATGCAGTCGTAGTATAATTTTAATTCATCGTATTTAAATTCCAATTATTTTGTGGTCCATTCTATTTTTTTCCTGGAATAAAAAAAAGGCATTTAAGTTTTCTTATATCATATTAAAAATGAACTAAAATTATATCTAGACTAAAAATCAATTCCATGTTTTTAGTATGCCTTCCTGTATTATTTGAATTAATTTTATGTATGGACATAAAATACTTTTCAAGTATGTATTCAATTTGATATACAAATAAATTTTTATTGGGCAAAATAATCTGTAATTAAAAATTGAATGAAATAAACCATTTAATAGGGATAAAATTTAAAATTTAAATTTAATCTTGAAAATTATATATATTCAATTTTATATACAAATAAATTTTGTGAGACAAAAAATTTAAATCAATTATATCAATTAATTTTATGAACACACAAAATTAATTAATTATTTTAACTCTTGATTGAAGAAAAATGGTTTCGGAAACTATTAGTTTCTTTTAAAATAAATATTGTTTTTATTTATTTTAGGTTCACTATTTTGACAATAAATAAGAAAACGGCGTGCCATAAGAATCACGATTTGATTTAAAATATAACGGTCGTTAATGAACGGCCAAAGAGGAAAATTACTCGCTAACGCGTGAGACAATAGAAAGAGAGAACAAACGGTTTCTTCTCTCACTCGCACTCCCTAGTCATGACGGAGAGGCCCGAGAATAGCCGAAGGCCCTTCGTTTGTTTAGTTCACACGTACGCTCGCACGCACACTAGCCCTACTTTTACGTACAATTACGCTTACTACTTTCTTTCCAATATTTCTCACTTATGATTGGAAATACGAAGATGGACCTGAGAACCTTTTTAATGTATTTTTTAATTCTCAGCAACTTTTGTTTAAAAAGTTTTTTGATTAAACTCCTAAATTCTGAGAAAAACTGATTAATAACAATTTTTAACCTTTTTCTCCAAAAACTTCACGTTCGATTGCAAAAAATTTGCACTAATCGGTTCAGTGTCCTCGAATTACCCTTATATAAAGTTTTAAGGTCTGCTGGTAGAAAGTGCTTACTTTGCCTCTTGTTGACTGGCCTATGTTGTCCACCTTGCCAGCACACTGTCGGAGATTCCCCTTCCTTGGGTCAACCCACCATAGGTCTTCATGGATCGCATCAGCTTCTGGTCAATTGTTAGGTCTGACCACAACCCAGACCAAAACTTGTCAGACCGGCGAATGGTGAAGGATCCTTTTGTGAACTTGTGGTATTCACTTTTAGCCATCCGATCTTGTAGAGCCATCATATCCTGAAGGTAGAGGTGCACGCTCTTAGCGTACAAAAAATTTCCAGCTGCATGGAACAAAGGGAGTATCTTGTTGACAGTGTACAAATGAAGGTTCCAATCAGCAGCACGCTCTGCCTGTATGAATAGTTTGATCAAAGTGGTCATACAAAAGTATTGGACCCACAACTCTGATGTTGGACCATATGCTTCCATTTTCTCCAAGGCACGTTTAAATTTTGCCTTTAGCATTTGGTAGGTATCAATTTCTTCTGCTGACATAGTGAGAGACCTCTCAGTGTCTCTCAGCAATTTTTCATTCTTGTTTCACTCCTCAGGAGTCATGTCAGCCTCATAAAATACAATGCCAGCCAGTATGAGGTTTGTTAAAATGTGGGTTTGAACAGCTCGTGAATATGTGTGCCCATTCAAAATTTTGTCAACACTGTGGCCTGTGTAGATGGTGGTTAGTAGATCTTTCAGACTACTCCCACCTATTATTGTGCCAATGCATCCCATAAAGGACAGTAAGAGGTGAAATCCACCAAGCCGTACAACTACACTGTTCAACTCCGGGTGAAGTCCACTCTCGACAATATCTCTTGCTTTTATGTATAATGGTAGGTCGAAAATGACGAACGTGATTTTCTGGCCATCAGCTTTGCTCCGGTTACTGGCTTCCATGAGTGAAGTGAATACAGTATTGTAGTCAGTGGGTGGGGCATGGATAAATGGAAGGAAAAGGATTTTTGACCGTGAAAACTGAAGCCCCTCTGTGTCCATTCCACCCTGGAATCGACTGTTTGTGGAGCGACTTCCCATACAACCATATTAGGTCAGGAGCCGAGGGCAAAATTTCACCATAAATTTCATATGTTCCTTGCAAATCGTCAACCATGATTGCTGCTAATCCACAGTTTTTTTTAACTTTGCACTCTTTGATTTGTACTTCACTGCTGGAGGTCACATTTTGAGCAGAAACATAGTTCTCTATATGTGGGATGTTTTTGTCTCGCATTACTGCTCTCGAGGGGGTTACACACATAATGCCTCCCATCTCATGAAATGTGTTGGCACCATCCAGCGTGTTAACATTTACGTCCGCATTGTCATAGACAAATTGGATAAAAGCTCCTTTTCCTATTGGTGGTGAGGATTGATCTCGTAAGATGGCCGAAGTTTCAAGCTGCACAGTTGCTGAATAACAGGAGAACCCTAGAGCAGCGCACATATTTACCAGATGTTTAAATTCATATTTTCGGTAAAAGTAGGTACCAATTCCAATCAGAAGGGAGGAAACAAAAGATCGAGGTCGTATAGCAGCTATCAGAGCATGACAAAATGACACACACTTCTTCCATGCATCAAGGAGGCCACGCTTGTCTTTGAGAACAACAGTCTCAAAAAATAGCTGTACTGTCTCAGGGATGACAGAATCAACATTGTTGAAGAAATTGTCCAAGGGGGGATACTGACTGGTGTCATACACTTGTGTGCGGATATCTTCCACGATGATTTCTGCTGCTGCCTTCATAACTTTCAACCGCTCTTGCTGCACATTGCCTTTTTGTTCGATGTACCAATGATCATACAAAATTTTTATGGCCGGTGTTTTTGTAGCAGACGAATGTCCCTTTGTTGGAGCCCATCTCCACTATGACTATGTCATTGCCAAAACGTTTTTGGAGGTGAGTTTTCGCTGTTCTGACATCAAGGATACAATCACCCTTAATTTGCTGCAGAAGGTGTGATAAAGAAAACTTGCAATCATCACTGTTTTCCAATAGGTAATCCTACACACACTCCATCGCTTCTTCAGTGTTACTGGCTGGACGATACCCTCTCTTATTCCCAGTAGCAGGTGGTAATGCCAGTTTACTTGATAATCTAGTTGATTAAGTCTTCGGTTGCGAAGCAGAATCCCCTAATTGACGAATAGAGGCTTCAACGTTACACACAGCTGTATATCTCTTCCTGCATGCATCATGAACACTGACTTGGTTGCAAATTTGGAGGAAATTTTTATTTTCTGTGAGACCACGTTTTTGACTCACTTTAATTAGTGTTCGAATCCCTCGTTCTTTGATGATCACAACAGGACCTGTGTCGAGGTCCTCCTGACACACGAAGCACATGCCTGGAGGGATAGACATTCTGCAACACACTGAGATCTACCCTGGAAGGGCCGGGTGCCGGTATGGTGTTCAAGGGAGGGGACAACGAAAACGCTCGGGTTTATCTCCTCTCTCTGTCACCTGTCTGTCTTTCGCACACCCGTACGTACGATTAGGACTCCTAAAATAGCCTTCCTTGCAAGATTAGCAGATCTTCACGATCCAAGAAGAATGTTATTGCCATGGGGACCTTCATCTGTCTGAAACTCTTCACAATTGTTCCTGTAACAAAAAAAATATGTTAAATTAGTCTACACATCATGTCTCAAATGAATATTTTTAACAATAACAAAAATAAATAAATTTTAAATGCTTGATAAATAAAACAATAAAAATACATGAGAACAGTTTTATATGCATTTCCCCCCAAAAAAACCACATGACATTTTTTGGTAAACTGCCGTTTTTGAGAGAACTGCTGACCTACAGGTACCAGCTTGGTCTCAAATGAAAGATAATTAAATTTAGTACAACTTCGTTTCATATAATCTATGAGGTGGTTTGCGTATTTTAGAAGATATTTAAAAAAAAAGTGACCATTTCGAAACAATTTCACCTTTTTGGAAAAATTGGCCTATTTTCGAAGAACTGTATCGTAGGAACCAATGGCTGTATAGAGCTCGTCCCAATCTCAAATTGAAGAAAATTTAGTCTACTTTAAAACTTTGTAGAATTACTATACCGGTCAGACCCTTTGTTCACTGAGATATTGAGAAAAACTGAAAAAAGACCGAAAATTTCATGGGTTTTTGGGTACACTGCCGCTCGCACAGCACTTTGTAAATTGCAAATTTGGTTTTTTAATGTTGGTTTAGGTCCTAACAACATATAAAAAATTAAGAACGACCTGACCTTTTGCAAGCACAGATGTACATCTTGACTGGACTATAATTTGTATAAGCCTTACAAGAATTTTTGAAGAAAAAAAATTATATTCAAGCAACTTAATTTCAATTTCAAAAATAGATTATCAAAAAGTCAAAATGGTTTTAGAATTAGGATAATAACTTCAACGAATTTACTTTTATAAACCCAATATATACTGAAGTAACTAATAGGGGTCAAGTTGATGCTTGCTATTTGAACCTTCCTAAGGCATTTGATACTGTGAACCACTCCATAAAACTTATAAAACTAACAATTTTTTTTTGTTTGATAAATATTCAAAATGGTTATACATAGTTAGCTTAGTTGTAGATTTTTTTGTTTTGTTTCTATCAACAACTAAATTTGTTCTACACGTGTTTATTGTTGCTGCAATGGAAGCGGAGCTCTGGTGTTGTTCATCCCCAGTCCGGCTGCGTGGCTTCTGGTACTGTCTGAATATATGCGAAGATAGCCCTGCTCTAAGTTTCATTGTAAGAAGCTGATAACAGTCAATGGATTGTGGCATTTAAGGCTGTATGACCCAAAAATTTTTATTCCTGATTTTAGTGTTTAAATAATGTTTACATACAAACGAATTTCCATAAGTGAAGAATTGTCTCTAAAACTGGTGGTGTGTGAGCTACACGAGCTCAAAGTTTAGTTTTGTAGCATTTATTGCAATACGGATCTCAAAAAATACTTGATGAAATTAGCTAAGTTTTGATGTAGCGCAAGTCATATACGTGAACTATTTAATGACATAATTAAAAAATTTTAATAATTGACCAGTAGTATTTGTGCACGGTCATAAAATCAGCTAATTTCACTGTAATATAAAAACTGCAAAAATTCACTTAAAGTAATAATATAAAACTTGAAATACATACAACCATATACTTTTATAAAAAACAACAAAAAGTGTGATATTCTTAATAGTAATTCAGATCCAAATCAAGAGGTGAATGCATGTTTTCTTGGCGCCTGGAATTTCAAAATATATCAGATGCATCCCGCTACTCACTTGACGCCGTGAAGTCTGGCTGAGCATTAGCATTCCAACCCCACCACCCTACCCCGCCCCCCGAGCGAGCAGGTAAACAGCCTGGCTACCAGCCGCAGGGTTGCTGGACCTCAGCTGCCCTCCGCCCTGTGCTGGCTTCGCCTACCGACTGTCGCGTTTGCATGGTGAACAAATGCCAATATGTGGGTGGCGAGTTTAATACAAACAAGTGCTGGTTTTAGATGCAGTCTTCGTCAGTCTTGGGAAATTAATCGTACCGTTTTACATTCACTGATTTTTCTTGCAACATTGGCTCCCCATAAATTAAGAAATGGTAAACGATATTTAAAACTAAAAGAAATATGTTATAAGCAATAAAACAATACCAAGCTGCTCAGCGATTGTTGCGTGAAAATGCAGGTGGTTTGCAAGAAATCCAGCCAGATTCATCAATTAGTTCGGCAGAATCTGGTCATCAAGTCCAGGAAGAAATTCAGCAAGTGTATTTTATTTACAGTAGGGGTGAAATAAATTTTTGTTTGCATTTTAGTACATTTTTACAACAGATTAATGAAAATGAATATATTTATATATATATGCATATATATACATATATACATATATATACACATACACACACGCACACACAAAAACACACACAAACACACACCCACAAAAGCTGCAATACCCGGCGTTGCCCAGGCTGAACAGAGTGTGAAGGGGACCTTTTTCGAAATCAGATGTAGTTAGTAATTTTCTTCTTAATTTGAATGTCAAGTGTGAAAATTAATTTATATCACTTTCAGCTCCCGACAGACTTTCTGCCAGTTTATAGTTATTTACCTGGTCTGTATGTAATTTAGACTTTATAAAGCAATATAGAAAATAGCTGAAAAATAAGAGTTTTCTAATATTGAAAAGATTCCATTTTCTAGCTAATGCTCGGCCTGCATTGCAATGCCTCATTCAGTTTTGTTTTGTAATATGTTTGAAGTAGTTCCACATATACAAATCATCTATCCATCTCTCTATATATATTTATCTCTATCTACATCTATATACATCTATGTATCTCTATCTCTATTTATCTCTTTATATCTACATATATACTTCTCACTATCTCTATATCTTCTATATATAAGTCTCTATATAGCTCTATACATCTATAGGTATATCTCTTTATCTAACCCATTTCATTCTCTATACCTCGCTCTATCTCAACTTATCTCTCCGTCTCTATCTCACTATATATATATATATATATCACTCTATCTCTGTCTTTTTTATATTTAAAATAGCTGCAGTACGTGGCTTTGCCCGGGCTGAACACCGGGTGATATATTGTCCGCAAGTTACAGCAAATTGGATAGTGATATGTCCAGTGTGGTGGACATTATGAAATGACACATAATTACTGTTTGTGTATCTGTGACCTATGGTTTTCTGTTTACCCATGGCGATCGGTTGAAAGGTTTGGAAGTTGATGCGCTACAGCGCCATCTAGCGGCGAGATAAAAAAAAAATGGTTATCATAAAAACCTTCTCCATGATAAAAACACTTCGATGTGCCAACGTTCATGGCGATCGGTCAAACGGTGTAACAGTTTATCGACGTCATACATGCTAACATCCAATTATATATATTCTTATATTTCGAAATTTTGGGGCTTTAACCACCTGGGGGGTGGGGGTGATGTTGAGGACCCCGAATGGCTCAGAAACACTCCAAATCGAAAGAGATAAAAGGAATATAAGAATGTAGGCATATACTGTACTCCTATCTACCATAATAACAATATTGACAAATAGAAAGCTTATTACCTACCTATGAATAATTATCTAAATAAATTAATAAATAACTGTATGTTTAAGAATTTACGTACATACATAATATTAAACTTCAAACTATACACACCAAAAAAAAACTAAGTATGTTTTTGAAACTATTTTTTATTTGTCATAATCTTTAAAACTTTATTAGGTTTTGTTTATATGTAAAACTGTGGTGGCAATATTCCGCTTATCCAAAGGAGTATAGAAATTAATAGAGATATCACTCCCTGTACACACCACAAATCTTAGAATTAAGTAAAAAAAAACATAGTCCAAAATGAAACAAAAAGTATAAATAACAACTAATTTGACAAAAAAATTTATACAACATGGAATAACAATGTTAACATCTGCCTGAAATTTAATAGAAGTAGGTAGGTAAGAATATATATATAAGAAATTAAATTAAATTAAAACATACATAAATAAAATTATCTCACACTCAACCAAACATAATGTTTAATATGAAATAAAGAATGGCAATTACACGTAACTATTCTAATTAATAAATAAAATCAACTTTCCTGAAATAGTAAAATTCAAATTTTTCAACAATATATATCATAATTGATAAATATTTCTGGTCTTCGGTCTCGGCAGCCCTAAGACTCTTGACGCTCAGCAGATAAATTGTAAACACTAAACCAAACTCCTTGCAAATAAGTAGGTACTGTAAAAAAATTACGATATTGACAAATAGAAAATATAAGTAGGCCCTACCAACCTATGAAGAAATTTTGAAGAAATTTATAAGTTTAAGAATTTATGTACCTACATAATATTAAACTTGAAACTATCCACACAATAAAAACATAAGAATGTTAGTGAAACTATTTTTTTTTATTTATCATAATACTTAAAATACGTATGTTTCCAAAATGAAACAAGGTATAAATAATGACCAATTTGACAAAAAAAAAATTGTACAACTCGAATGACATTGAAAACATACACGTGAAATTTAAAAGAATTATGAGTGCCTTAGGTAGGGAGAAAATATTATTTATAGAAGAAATTAAATTTAAAAATTGGGTGCGTGTACTTAGGTACGCGCATGAGAAGTTATACTTCTTTGGCATCATTAAAAAATAGTTTTTAATTGCATGCAAAAATATTGCGTGGAGTCCCTCCACGTGGAAGAAGTGAAACTTCGTAATGTGGAAATGAAAATAGGAAGGGGTAGAAATTGATTTTTAGTGAAATCATATTGTATCGAATCAAACTAAAAAAATAAATGAAATAAATTTGTAACGATTCATAGATTGATCTTCAGAGAGAGAGAGACACCTATTGAATGTCTATAAAACTAACTTTTTTATAAGAGGAGATTTTCATGAAATAAATCTTGAAATCATTCAACGATAAAAGCTGTTTATTTAACTAAGCAGACGGGTTCGCCCCAAGGAGAAAATTGACGCGGCGAGACCTCGTGGACATAGAGAAATGACACACACTCACTATTTATGTGTCTATGAAACATGATTTTTTTCTGCAATTTAAATTGTAATATACAAAAACGGTATTGAAAATTGAAACAAATATGGCAACACTACAAACTGTCAAGCCTCTTAATTTTTTTCTTACTCTCTACTTAGTTCCTTACAATAGCAAAACGTAACGTAATGGCTTGAAAGCTATTGCTCGGCAGACATAGAGGAATGACACTAACAGTTTGTATATCTATGACACACATTACATAAAATTAAGATATATTTTTTTAACCCGTTTAAAATTTATTTTTTTAGACAAAACATAGCTTATGTCCATCCCCAGGACATAATCTATCTCCTTGCCAAATTTCATTACGATCCGTCCAGCCGTTCAGCCAAGAAAAGTTAACAAACAAACAGACAGGCAGACAGACAGATAGACAGACAGACAGACAGGATAAATTGTGTCATGCGTGCGCACTTATACAACAAAAACAGACAAAGTGCCGCTATATAAAATGAAATAAACACATTTTATGACACGATTTGTGCTCCAACTATTGAAAAATAGTTATACCGTCTCAGTAACCTTCATGGGCATGCGCATAACAAATCACCAAAATTTCATAGCAATCGGATGAATGGTATAGGAACGCATACGGCACAAACAAACGAAAATTAAAGACATGACAAACGCATCATTCGATGGTGCATTTAAAATTCAAGGCAACTCTATCTATTGACGAAGTTAAGAACAAAACTGTTATTAGCGCCTTTATTTTGCTAGCTGCTGCGAGCTCCACTAAGCGGACTGGTCTCACCAAGGAGAAAAATATTAATTTACCAGACCTTACTATGTGTATGATCGTGTGTCAGACATAGAGAAATGACACTCACTCACTATTTGTATGTCTATGACTTATGATTTTTTCTGTTATAAAATGAAATTATCACTTTTTCACTCCCTGAGGGATGGAATTTCATATTAATATGGGGTCTATGTGTTAATCCAGGTTATAAGCTAGCTGTAGGCAAAATTTCATTCAAATCCATTCAGTAGTTTTTACGTGAAAGAGTAACAAACATCCATCCATCCATACATTCAAACTTTCGCATCTATAATATTAAGAGTGTGTGTGTATATATATACACACACATTCAGCCATATATATGTAGGTATATTTTAATTTGTATATTTGTTTAAAAATATGTTCTCTTGCATATATTGTGTGTGTAATGTAGGCGTGAGTACATATGTGTATGTTTGTCCATTTGTTTGGTCTGTGGTTAGAACATCCCAGCTTGCTTACTGCCTGAGTTGAAAATGTTTTAGATTGAGATTTGGTGTTATATCCTTTCATTAACGTGTCACGTAAGGCAATCGCAGGATCAGCTTATCAAGAAAACCTTAGGTGTTTTTGCTGTTTCCAACCACACCCTTAACTGATGTTACTGAGCTCACAATTCAGCTAAGGATATCATCATCTTCTTCTTTATCATGATATTCATCATCATTAATTAATAGTCATCTGAAAGTAAAACGTTCTCATGAACTCATGTTTGTATTCATATAGGATATGAGTGTACGTTAATATTTATAGTATTTTATATATCTGTAGTACGTTAATATTTATAAACATGTGTATAGGTTACAAGTAGGCCTTCATTCAAATATGTTGAAGAGTGAAATTTTGTACACATAGGGGTATATATGTTTGTTTATGTGTATGCATGTACATATTAATGTTTGTGTATGTGTCGGGCATGAATTATTGAAGTATTACTTCCAAATGTGTTTGGAAAGTAATTAATTAGGCTTAACTTGGTTATCTGGTAAATGTATAAATGATAGGAAACAAATATTTTATTTCGTATGTTGAAACGAAGAGTTGCAACAAAAACATGGGAGATAAAGTAAGTTTATCAATTAGCAGATTTTCTCACAGAAATATTTGTGACGACGAGACCTCCATGATTATAAAGGGCCTAGGAAAAATTTGCTACTGCTTGGTGCTAATGAACGATAACATGTCGGAAACACTTATTGGTGTTGTTTCCTCGGGATATAGCGTAATGTACTTGTCAGGTTCAAACACCGAAGACAAAGTTTAAGTGACGTTAACACAAAAACTTCAAACAAATGCAAACCTTTTAAAATTTTAAAGAATTAAGTCATACTTCCAACACAAAGAACACCTAACTTAAAATTATAAATTTACACGTGGCACTTGGTTCTTCCCGCCGTATTTCAAAACCGCGGGTGTTCTATTAAGCAACCAATCAAAAATTCTTTTTAAAACTATTTTTTTAATAGATACAATTTTTTAATTACATACCTAATTTGGCAAAAATAATTTTGTTTTAAGAACATGAAATTTGTATATTATGATAATACATTGGTTTACATAAATGTTTTTAAAATCGTTAGGAGCAGTAATGATTACTAATTTTTAAATATTCACATTAAAACATTTAGATTATTATTAGTAATAATTAGAAGTGGCACAATGAGAAAGACAAGAAACTAACCACGCATCTGTGGCTGTGACGCACAGTGAATTATAGGGTTTCAGCGAACCAACATCAATATTTTTTTTTCTATGTCAGCTACTTTAAGTGACATAGTTATTCTAAAAGCATGCATTGATTTTAACTGGCTATTAAAAATGTGCTAAGGGGCCAGCGTATATATTAATTTTCAAACAATTCCATTCAAAATAAACCAACCACCATGTGCTCAACCAGCATTCACTACAGAAAGGAAATACAGTAGTTTAGTAAATGATTTCTAAAGAAAACATTGAATATCTTAGCTAAACAGTTTATCTAGCACATGCTTATAACTCTGTTGTCACTACTACCACGTGCAAAAACCTTGACCAGTATTTTAAGAATTTGTTACTCGAGTGATGTTAATTAATATTTATAAGTAACCTGTGAGTATTTTAAAATGTAGCATTCTATACTTGGGGTAGAAATAATGTGTCTAGAAACAATAAAAACATTATGGAAGCTGATAATTTTGTTTACTTCATATAGATTCATCCTTGCTGAATTTCATTATGATTATCAGAAAACATGATTATGTGTTACACCTAAGGAAGAAAGAAAAAAATTAAAGACATAGATTAAGCTTTACTTCTTTGAGACAATTAATATAATAAAGTAATGCAACTAAAATTTTCAGTTTTTAGGTTTGCTGAATTTGATTTAATCAAAGTTAGTTCATTGCTTTATTTATATTTATTACAAAAATTATTTTAAAATACTCACAAAATGCTTATATTCTAAGCTTTATAAGATACTAAATAATTTAAATAGTTGATACAGTAGAGATATTACATAACAGGTGGACACGTAACTGTAAATGTTAATATTTTTTTCGATATTTATCAATATCAAATGGAAAAGATATGAGGTTTTTTAAATTAATATATATTTTAATCTGTTAATAAATCCTTCATAAAACATAAATAGAGCAAAATTAATTATGTTGTAATATTAGTTTGTTGTGATGTATAACAAAAGAAAGATATAATGTTTTCTAGGTCTTAAGTTAAATGCTAGTTTGCCAACCATTTTTACCAAATTTTATCTTTTTCATAAAGGGCTAGATTAAAATATTTTCTTAAATTAGTTTAAGTGGAAGCGATTAAAATAAATATTTTACCAAAATGTGTTTCAAAACATTAGTAGATCAAGTTTATAGAATTAAATTCTGCTCATAGACTTATACTTGCATGGACAAGCTGAAAGGAATTTTCTAGTTTCCTTTATCTTGGAAGTAAGCTCAAAAGAGCGCGGTTTATTCTTTACGGCTTATGGGCTGGATATTATGTATATTGAGTGCTCATGAACATTTCAGTGAACAAAAAGTTAGTTCTTAGCATATTAGTTTTTGTGTTGTGCTGTTCTTGTGGTTAACCAACAATTTTCACTGTGTTCTTTGCTAACTAGTATTGATATTTTGAATACAATTGATTTATCACAAAATGGAATTAAGCAGTACCAATTACATTACCAATTACAAGATAGGTTGGGGGTTCTGTTCTTGATGATATTTCTGCTTTATACTGTCGTGGACATAAGGGGGACCTGAGATATTAAGCGTTCTTCCACAAAATAATATGTCAGATTACTTCTGAAGCTCTAAAAAATTAATTTACTCGAACTGTTACTCTGACAATCTGAAAGGATTTGATTTATGTGTCTTATAATTATTGTTGGCATGACTTTTTCTCACTAAATAAATACTTCAGTTATGTTAAAATATTTTTGTTGGGGCGATATACAGTAAACTCCCGGTATATTGCGCCCCGATTGAACGCGGAATCGGGTATATCGCGGGTCAAACCATGTCCCCCAGTCAGAAATGAATAATAATGGAATAAATGGTTGACAGCCGATTAGGATAATTTTGCGTTGTAACTAACAAACTAAGCATCGGGCAGAGAAAAGCTTAGGTGTAGAAAATGTGCGCAGTGAAATTCTAAACAAGATATCTCCGTACATTATTCCTCTATCTTGTAGGGTTTTCAAATTATGGTCCAATCCAGCCCAGTGATATTTTCTGAAACACTAGTTCTTAACGTCGCTTTATCTCACAAATGAAGCATCGGACAGGGGACCTGATAAAGCCCACCGTCCAGCGACATTATCCAGCGTGACTCGGCTGAGGATTGATGTTGGATAGGCTTGGTTGTCGGCAAGCGCTGGGTAGGGAGAGGCGAGCCGAGAATATGGAGAGAGGTAGAGATTAGAGCGGGCAGAAACACGGCGAGGGGGAGTGGGGGAGGGAATATGTTCACGCAGCACACAGGCAGAGCATGAGTCACTTGACTGAACAGCGTCCCTGCGTACAAGGCAAAATCAGGTAGTCCGGTGTTTAAAATTCCACTCCAGAATCTTAATTGGTACTTTACTGGACATCTGTATATAAATGTTTTGTTACAACTTAAACCTACAGACATAATATTATTGGGTAATTCATTGTATTATACACGTTCATCTTTTTAATTTGGTGTAATATTTTAACATTAAATAGTAAAGTAAATAAGCTAGCGTATTTTTAATCTTTGCCCAGGAATTCCCAGTGGTCCAATACTTACGTGAACCATACTGTACCACTTTTGCCGTGAGTCCCGGAAATGTTTATGTGTAGCGGTCTCCCGACCTTTAACCAGAGGCTGGGGAATATAACACTTGCCGATCCGAGCCACACACACTCAGCAACTCGACACAGCGTTTGGTGAAATAAGTAAAGACAATGTTTAACACGGTTTTTAATACGGCGTCACTGATTGCGCTAAAATTAAATTGGCACAATTTTTGTTTCCCACATGTGACCATTTATAATTTACTGTAAGCTTGGATAATAAAGTTTAACCACTTGACACGATAGACGATTCTTTATTTTTTATTGTACGAATGCTAAAATAGTTTTTTCCTGTATCTGCGGCCTGCTTCTGCAAAAGACAAGCTATCTGTAAGTAAATCTAGAATTTTTATTTTGTCAATCAAACTCGGTACTTTGCGATTCATATTCGGTTTGAAGTATCACTACGGCCTTTCTATTTAGAAGACTTTGACCACAGAATCGTGTGTAACCGCACACACTGCACTTATTTTGTTACGGACTCTCAGACGAAGCAGATACTGTGACTGGCAGCAGCTTGTGTGCAGCACGTCTGTATGGCGGCGTGTGGCGCGCTAGTAGGCCGTGCGACAAACTGTGCGCGGCACGCGGAAATAAAAAACAATTCAACATTTAATATTTATCTTTAAAATTTATTATTTTTATTTTTTCACCCGCGTTTAGTGAAAACTGCAGATGCAAAGTCCGCACAAAGGCGGGCCGTCTATACTGTGCGTGCTTGCCGACCTATTAGAACACAGGCGGTGTTGTATGCCTTTTGACCTTGGTCACATCGAAACATCGCGGTTATGCAACAACGCAGGTAAAAGTAATGTCCCCCGACAACCGCGTTAAATAGGGAGTGTACTGTATTTCTATGTCCATTGTGCACCTTAGGTTGTCGAATGTTACCAAATGGAATCTCGTACAAAAAACCTCTATCATGACATAATTAAGAACAGCTGACTTGTGTTTTGTAGTCAATTGTTTGTTAAAAATTAGTAGGGGCATGCATATGGTACATGTGGTACATATGGTACATGTCTGTTGCAATACCAATCACAGTAATCTAGTGCGGAAGCAAACTTGTCCTCATTAGCTCGGTCTTCTCTTGCAGACGGCTGCCAATCACGAGGAAGAAACCGCTAGAGCAGGTTTACATTGTAGCTGTCTGATCGGCGTTCCAAATTTTTTTGCGTAAAATGCTTGCCCTAATAATGAGTTTAAAAACTGGTTTTATGCCCTGAGTAAATAAAATATTATATTTTTAGTTTGACATTCGTGTGGTTTTAATACCGGCCAGACGTGACCCCTGCCTTTGCCCAATAGAGATTTTAAAAATGTGTGTGTACGAGACCCCGTGTATTTCTGGTTTTGTTGTGGGGTAATGTAAAATGAATTTTCATATTCATAAAGATTTATTTCAAAACCTATAAACTAAATGCTGGAGACTTCTAAATAAATAATTCATGTGAAAGCAGTGTTTGATATTAAGTTTTTTTATTTTTAGATACGATACGAGAGAATTGCTTAGGATAAATGTTATTCCAAAACTTAATTCCCGATACGATTTAAATCCTTGCATGGAAACAAATAGGGAAAACAATTCACACCATTTTAATCTATAAGTCAACGACAAAAACCTTACATTTTTCATTTCTGGATTTTTTTTTCTTTACGAAACTGGCGATTATTAATATAACCATAACATAACAAAACATAGTACAAAAATATTTTCGGAGTGACTATTTACACGCAGAACAATTACATTCATTTTTGGTTACCCAACAAAGCTTAGGGGTTTTAATGACACACTACATGCAATTGATGGTGAACCACATTAAAACAATGTATATTTGGGATATCACACATAATTTTGTTAAAGATTACTTCTGGCGATAGTGAAAGTTCATTGTATCCTCTAGGCTATTGATAAGATTAGAAGGTATTCAAATAAGTCTCGGAGGCTATTCTTTGCCTCAGAATTTCACAACTAAAATTATTTTATGGAATTAAAATACAGTTTGGAAAAATGCAAGATGTCTTTTTCAGCATATTATATTTCCATGTTGGCGCTTATAGCGACTTATACGCCATTAAATCTGCCTTTTACCAAAAAAATATAATATTTAGTATAAAATTAACATTGGTAGTCAAATACAATAATAAACAATACGAAAATAAACGTACTTTTTTTAGTTACCTCAAAGAATAGCATTGCTTGTTTTTACAGCAACTACGCATTATAAACTACGAGTGTAGTGTCATCATAATTTTTGGTTTTGCTATTGGTTTTACGTTTTTTGGCTATAGATAATGGCCCTCAGAATTGGTAAAATAAATGTGTAAACTGGAAAATACTTTAAGAACTAAAAATCTTTGTAAAATGTTTCTTTCCTACGAATATGTACAAATGTACATAGAATATCCATAACTTATTTGGACTAAAGAAAACACAATTTAACAAGAGTTATTTTGTCACCACAAAATATTTTCTTAGTGTGTCATACTGTGTATTTTGTTGTGGCTACTTAGTAATAAGTTTAAAATTGTGTTTTATGGCTCATCTAAACACTTTTAAAAAACCTTGCTTAGGTACTATCTTCTTTATCTTGTGTTCTATCATTGTGTTCTATCATTGTGCTGAACGGCGAAACGTACGTTGTACTTGACATAGTGACTTATGTTCATACATCCCGGAGAAATGTGAAAATATAACAAACTTCAAAATGTTGCCAACATACTAATTACTACTCTAGTTCACCAATTATAGAAGCCGGCAACTAAAACATTACACCTTTTACCAGACGTTAATGCACTGAACTATACATTTGTGCTTTCATTGCTAACTATATCTGATGTTTACTATACAATATTACCAGGGACTGGAAGTAACGCGCTACTAGTAACGACGTTATTTGTAACAGTTACTTTTTATGGTAACGATCGTGGTAACGCAATATATTAAGATTTCAGTAACTGTAACTATAACTGAATTACATTTTTCTGCCTTAAAGTAACGATAATTGTCGTTACTTCTTGCGTTACATTTTTTAAATATATTTATTATTGAACGAACAACGATTTTTTGATTTTTTCAATCCCAGAGCGAAAATCCCGACAAGCACATTATTTGCAATGTTATTGCTTGTACTTGTAAAACTGCTGTTGGCTAGCCTGCGCTCGTATTTTTATTGTCATTTATTTAATATTTGCGACATGCGGGTTTACTGCTGTGCTGTTTAATTAATTAACCTACCTGTGCACATGCGCGAAAGCAATGACATAATCTAATGAAGCGAGAAGCCCAGAAAGCAGTCCAGAATTTTCGTTGCCGTGGCTTTCATATTCTAATTTTTTCGAAGTTCGGTCGAGTAATAAAAATAACCTTATAGTGAAGTGCTTATTGTGTGGTGCTGCGAACAATTTTGTAGTGTGAACTAATTACTCAATGTAATTTAAGACCTATTTAAATTTTTTCAGTTGAAAGAAACATATATCTTTACTAAACACAATATGTTTTATTAGCTTTTAATTATAACAATTTTACGTATCACATTTTTAGTTTTTCACAAAATAACTGTTAAAGTAACTTACAGTTACTTTTCTCAGAACTGTAACTCTAACTGGTTTATTTTCAGTAGTGTAACTTGTAGTTGTAACAGGGTTACATTTCCAATGGAGTATTTGTAACTGTAACTGAGTTACTTTTTAAAAGTAACTTTCCAGTCCCTGAATATTACATTATACACAGTTTTGGGCTGAGATGTTTTCAAGGGTTAATTTTATAAATTGTTCAGTTAAGCGTAAATGGACGGTATGCCATCACAAAAAAACATCACTTCCCTGTCACTATTTTCTTAAAATTGATTTTAAACTAATATTTTTAGCATGTGCATATGATTTATCGATATATATTAATCAAAACATATAACAACTATCAGATGTTCAATTATGTACAGAAACATTATTTCTGAAATAAATATTATTTGAAAATTCCTGCTTTGCGTCTATATTCCTACTATAGTCCTTTCCAAGAACTATAGTATCTCAATAAAACATTATAAAATTTTATTTGTTCGAAATACAGGCTAATTTCTTGAATAGTATTCTGTTAGGTAAAATCAAATCATTATCTTTAAATATCTCACCAAAAGGAATTTAGTAAATTAATGCGTCTTTGCTACTATATTTGATTTTTGGGCGATTAGTCCCTAATTTGCATTCTTTGAAATGTTGTGCCTTTCAGAAAAAAATTACATTGGAGAATAACACCATTTTCTTATTTACGTTTTAACACACTTCACACTGAAAGCCAGAGTCTGGCAGGTCTAGCAGCGAAGAGTAAGTTAGGTAGCTGATGTCTTCGAACAACAGAAAGGCAGGAATGAATGACCTCATTTCCAAGAATGTCTCTACCTGCTAGCATTTTAGTTTGGAAAAATGGCAGCCCGAATCCTTTCTGTCACGGGACTTGGGAGATTATCTTACCCGGGAATGCCCAAAACTAATCCCACGCGCGAGGGAGACGGAGATACGAGCGCTTCTTGCTACCTGAACAGTACCACCAGCTCAAGCATGCGGATTTCTCCAACAGTCCAGTGAACCCCGCGCCGTTAGAGCTGTGTGAAGAAAGAATGTTGCATCAATACTTTATTGTGTCTGTTTGAGAACTAGCAAGTCTACAAAATAATGTATTCAATTAACCAATACAGAATCCAATTAAAAAGGCATTTTATTAATTTTATTTGTTTCCCTTGTTTTCATGGAAATTTTGCCCCTGTGTACAATCCTTTAACATAAAAACTTTAATGTTTTAGGTTATTGTCACAGTTTTTAGCAATTCTTTTTTTTTTTCTTTCAGTTCTACTAGCAGCTCCAAATAGCAGTAAATCCTCCAAGACTGGCAGTGTAACCTGTATAAGAAAAAACCTTGAATCGTTGAAAAGCACTTTTTCCTGGATCTACAGTAGGTGTTCAGTCTAGGAGTAACTTGGAACAAATAAAGCTTAACCAGTACAGTGATTTTTCAGAGACAGTTGTTCAAGCTGGTCGCTCGAATGAAAAAAGTATAAACATACTCAGCCAGACCAATAAGATTAGTTCTTTAACTTTAACATCATCTACGGCAGAAGGTGTAGTTAATCAAACTAATATAAGGGCATTTTCATGTTACATGTGTAAAGCTAGTTTTTATCATATTAGCACATTGAAAAAACACATTATGCACACACATGATGTTAAGTGTTCTAGTAAAGATTGTAAGAAGAGGTGTGTACAAAACAAAGCGAGAAGAAAACATTTTTCACATACAACATGTGCCAAGGAATATTCTTCTAAACCTGATCTAAAGAGTATGCACATCTACTCATACAACTGAGAAACCATTTTCGTGTTGGAAGTGTGTCAAAATGTTTTATACTAAGAGTAGTCTTAAAATACACATGCGTACACATAAAGTTGAGAAATCTTCATGTTCAATACGCAGCAACATTTTACCTCATAAAGATCACACTGAAGTAAACCCATTTTCTTGTTCAGAATGCAATGCAAATTTTTCTCAGAACGATAGCTTAATTTCACATGTGCTTACCCATAAATGTAAGAAAAAAATTTCATGTTCAGTATGTAGTGCAAAGTTTTCTACTAAAGGTATTTTGAATTCACACATGTGCATACACTCAGGTGAGAGACCATTTTTATGTTCAGTATGCAGTGCAAAATTTTCTCAACATAGTTCTTTGAATATGCACATGCGCACACACACAGGTGAGAGACCATTTGCATGTTCAGTATGCAGCAAAAACTTTTCTATTAAAAAAAACTTGATTAGACACATCCGCACACACACAGGTGAGAAACCATTTGCATGTTTGGTATGCAGCAAAAACTTTTCCAAAAAAATAAACTTAATTAGACACATCCGCACACACACAGGTGAGAGACCATTTGCATGTTCAGTATGCAGTGCAAAATTTTCTCAAAATAGTTCTTTGAATATGCACATGCGCACACACACAGGTGAGAGACCATCGGCATGTTCAGTATGCAGCAAAAACTTTTCTATTAAAAAAAACTTGATTATACACATCTGTACACACACAGGTGAGAAACCATTTGCATGTTCAGTATGCAGCAAATACTTTTCTAATAAAAGTAACTTGATTAGACACATCGGCATACACACAGGTGAGAGACCATTTGCATGTTCAGTATGCAGTGCAAAATTTTCTCAACATAGTTCTTTGAATATGCACATGCGCACACACACAGGTGAGAGACCATTTGCATGTTCAGTATGCAGCAAAAACTTTTCTAATAAAAGAAGCTTGATTATACACATCCGCATACACACAGGTGAGAGACCATTTTTATGTTCAGTATGCAGTGCAAAATTTTCTAAACTTAGTTCTTTGAATATGCACATGCGCACACACACAGGTGAGAGACCATTTGCATGTTCAGTATGCAGCAAAAACTTTTCTATTAAAAAAAACTTGATTAGACACATCCGCACACACACAGGTGAGAAACCATTTGCATGTTTGGTATGCAGCAAAAACTTTTCTAATAAAATAAACTTAATTAGACACATCCGCACACACACAGGTGAGAGACCATTTGCATGTTCAGTATGCAGTGCAAAATTTTCTCAAAATAGTTCTTTGAATATGCACATGCGCACACACACAGGTGAGAGACCATTTGCATGTTCAGTATGCAGCAAAAACTTTTCTATTAAAAAAAACTTGATTATACACATCCGTACACACACAGGTGAGAAACCATTTGCATGTTCAGTATGCAGCAAAAACTTTTCCAATAAAAGAAGCTTGATTATACACATCCGCACACATACAGGTGAGAGACCATTTGCATGTTCAGTATGCAGTGCAAAATTTTCTCAACAATGTTCTTTGAATATGCACATGCGCACACACACCGGTGAGAGACCATTTTCATGTTCAGTATGTGGTGCAAAATATTCTCGTAAAGATAAATTGAATTGCCATATGCTTACACATAGGTCTGCACATGAGTAACCATTTTCATTTTCAGTATGCATTGCAAATTTTCGTAGAAATTTTCCTTGATTGTACACATGTGACTCATATAGGTGATAAACAATTTTTGGGTTTAGTTCACAGTGAAAAAATTCTTAGTAAGACTTATTACATTATCATTTTTTCACGAAAATTTTAGAACCTATTTTGTGTTATTTTCTTATAAAGTGTCTTTGAATGTAGACATTAATTCATGCAGTGCTGTTAAAACATTTAGGTATTGTTTTTATGATTACTTTGCAGAATTTTTTATACTATATATTTTTTAAAAATTCTTTTTATAGGAATTGTGTACCTAACGTAAGATATTTTGTTCTTTAATCTGTATGTTAAAAAATTTAATGTTTTAATTATGAACTCGACCAAACTAAAACAAATAATTTTAAGTTGAGTTAATAGGTCGGTATTCCAAGACATTCGGGTAAGGTAGCGAATAAACACCAGTTGTTTGGATAAAACTGTAACGTAACTCGCAGACTGTATTCACGAACGTGTCTAAACTCGATCCGTATTAAATAACAAAAATGCAACCTTTTTAATAAACTGTGTCCTGCACGGGGCTAGAAACTGATTTCAATACATTCATTCTAGTTATTGTTTGGCAACCATCGATACACTGGCTATGCCTAAAGTCCTAAAGAATGCAGCACTATTGCGCAAAGTAAAAGATGCCATTATAATTTTAATTTTCAAGTACTTTTAAAGTTGAAATTATTTGTTTTTATGACCATTAAAGTATACAAAATGTTGATGGTTTCGCTGTCAAAAAATTTCATTTGACCCACCAAAATGCTTCGAATTTCCACCCACCTGTGATCATTAAATTTATATCAGTTATTTGGCACCAGATGCGGTTCAGCCATCTGGACGAAATCAACAAAAATCTGTGCGCATGGGCGTGTTTTTGGGCAAAAGTGTGGCAATGGATAGGACACCAAAATCTGTCGCCTAAAAATAAGGGACTTGTCGTGCCCTACCGTGCACTAGGAATATGGTTAAGGTACAGGTGTAGCATATTCAACACCTAAACCCTTACTTTTATGTCTTGGAATACCAACCTTAGTGCAAGATTGTTTTCTCAAAATTCTTGTACAGATTTTCTGTATGTTTTGCTGTTTTTCCCTCAATAAGTGTAAAACATATGTATGTTAATAATTACTATAAGATAATAATAGTCAGAGGTAAGACATAATCTGTAGATAATTTTTTGTTCACTTTGAACTTAATTGATATTTTGTGAAATAATATTGAAACAGTAGTAATTTTATGGTTTGACCTTAATTTTTTTTAAATTATTTATTTTATAGTGTGTGAATATGAAAATTCAGAATAATTAAGATCTATGTATATAATTTTAAAATAAAAATATTGACTATCTATTAGAAGTTTTCAATAATAATTCTTCTGATAACATCTAAAATATTTTATATTATATTTTCATTAGTTTTATATATATTTCAAGGTTATTTTAAGTTATGTCCATTAATTGGCTACTGGTCTTCTATTAAGTATCTTTTCACTATGTAGTAAAATATAATAAAAATTTATTTTGAAGCTGTCACTAAGTTGTAGGCCGTGCAATTATAAGCTTTTTAGTTTGAATTAAAGTAATTTATAAATAAAAATATTCTAGAATATAAATTTATATTGAGCGGGTAATGACCACTCAGAATAGACAAAAATAGTAATCTAATTATTTTTATATGTATATAATTATTTAAACATTTGTCAAAGACTGAAATAATTTAAAAACATTATATTGTTATAAAGCTATGGGACAATTGCATAGCAGCAGTATTGCAAACAGACTGCAAATACTATTATTTTAATGTTAATTCATATAGTTTGTCTATTAATTTCATTTTATTTTCTCATTGTTCATGTAAACTGTTTTAATGTTACAATTTTGTTTAGTTTATAGTTAGTTACAAGTGTTTCTATTTTAAAATTGATAGGAACTATGACCCCAGGCCATAGTAAAATTTAATTAGAAAATCTGATTATTAAGAAAGTTTGGGAGAAGAGAGTCTAAAAAAAAATTGGTTGTCTGTAAAGTCGGTTTACGGACGATAGTTTAACGTGACAACGTCATAACAAAACATTGATGAAATGATTGATCCAGAAAAAAAGGAAATATCATATTCGGTCTGAGACTGAGCCGTAATAGGTTTAGGCATTAAAAATATTATATTCTTTGAAGAATTTTTTTTAAATTTTTGTATCGTTTGTATGATAAAATCTACCTCTGCATACTTTTATGAATAAAATTGAATCAATTTTATTGAATTATCACTATTTTGTATGGATACAAAGAAGGAGTAAAATGAAATGTACAATTTAATTAATAAATTTACTTTTTTTTGCATTTATTAATTCAAATATATTTATTACTTTTGAAGTGTCGGGTGTGCCGTATTTATTTTTACAAGTACAAAAAAATTTTTCGCTTTGGCCGGGATTCGAATCGTTATCCTGTGGATTGGCAGTTAGCGATGCTCACCGCTCAGCCACGAGGCCATATTGGAAACTGTTGTTTCAGAATTTATAAATTCATAATATTCCACGCACAACATTTGTTTGAATTTCTTTTAACTAGCATATTCTCTGTTGGACTCGAAATATTTACACGCTCGAGGGCTCATAACTATAATACGGTGTGTGATTTAGTTTATCAAATAATAACTCATGTCAAATAATTACCAATGTCAAACTAAAGCGTGAAAAGTATCATACCAGCAATAATTATTTAGTTACACAGCTAAAACAATACTCATACAACACTATTTAAATCAGAGGTGGATTTAAGGGGGGGCTTCTGGGCTGAAGCCCCCCCCAAAATCAGAAGCAGAAGTGTTTCAATTTCCGGTTTTTGATGAGTTACTGTTTTTATTCATAACTGGCGAACTGTGCGTGGTTCTTCCTTTATGTAAATAACAATGCTCGACTCGGTTATTATTACCAACATCGACACCGAACCAAGGATGCCTTATCTGTGGCTTATATGTAAGAGCTATATTAAAAATGCTAAGTTTTACGCTTTTCCTTTCTCTAGTCACACTCCCGCTGTGGTTTAGCAGTTTATCAACACAGCAGCAGAGTGCAGCAATGATTATGTCCGCGCACTTATTATTTCCTAGCATCCAGTAACTTTTACCATTGTCAAGTTGGGCTGCAACCCTGCAGGGCAATCCTCGCGATATTTGCCAGGGGAGTGTGCTCGCTCAATTACCCAGAGTCTAGTGACATATTACGTTGTCAAGTTCAGCTGCAACCCTGCAGGGCAACCCTGGCATTGCTCGCGCACTTCTAATTACCCAGCATCTTTCTAGTGACAATTTATGTTGTCAAGTTCAGCTGCAACCCTGAATCAATGACGAGGGTATTTTGACTCAGCCTACCTGTGTAAACCATACGGTATTGTGTAATAGTTTACGACGAGGTTTGCAAAACAAACGTAGTATTATTTATAAATACAACTGTATTCATGTTTTGTGTTTAACGATGTCCAAACGAAAACAGACAGATTTATTATCTTTTGTCAAAAAGAAAAGTACTAATGCTTCTCTTGAAACAGTAGGTTTTAATAAAAGTAATGGTGTAGCTGCAGCAGTTAACGAAGTCGGACAAGAACAAGAACCTTCTACAGCCGTATCAACATCGGTGGATCGAAGACCTCCAAGTCCTAAACCTAGCACGTCCAACGAGTTTGCATCATATTCAGGTACACACATTTTCTATACAGATCAACATGATATTGCTAACTATGTGTGCCAAAGTCAAACCATTTCCTTTGAAGAACTATACACTGTGTTTACAAAACCTTGGACCCCAGCTGAATCATATGTTTTCCCACTAAGTGTTGAGTCAGGCCAAAATAGGAAATTCAATTTGAAATGGTTGCATGATTATCCTTGGTTGTCCTATAGTAAAAAAGATGAAGGTGTATACAAGAGTGTATATAAGAGTTATTAGGCATCTCTTGTTGTACTCATTGCCCAATACTTGCTCTTGAGCAATTTGAATTACTGTGGATTCATTGAATGTCAATTCGTAGCTGGAATGAGCTGCGTATCGCCTGAATCATTCTGCTGTTTTAGTGTTTTTTTTGGTAGCATCTTCGGGGTAGCCATCAAAAACAATGGAGACGTTCTTTCCAAAGTGCTCTTCCGCTGCCACACGACCTTGTGCAAGAGTTAGCCACCATCCAAAACAATGTGAGTTGTGGCATCTATCAGCATGTGGCTGGAAAGAGGCGTAAAGGCAGAAAACAGAGTATATTTTGTGCCCTTGCGCATACCTTGTTCATTGAACAGAGACATCGGGAATGGGGCCAACTCATACTTGAAGTCATCCTGTAAATCCTGTTTAGATTGCTTTGCAATACATACTTGCTGGAAAATAGTGAGCGTATCCACAGCTACTTTTCTGTTTTTTTCCGGCAATTGAACAGATGAGGTGATCGATTCCAGTGTGGTAACTTTGTTTTTCCGTTTTATTACTACCTTGTCGTACATTTTCCCCACAGTTTTATTCACTCCCTCCTTTCCAACTCTCTGGGCCATATGGCAATCAATCTCAGGACCTGCCAGTAAACCACTACTGATGGAAAGCAAACTGTCGGTTTTGGGAAATGGAGGGTGGAGAGCAAACCAGTTTTGAGTTTTTCCACATCACTGTTATCTCAGATGATTCTAGAAGGTCTCATGTCTACATGCTGCTCTCCAGTAGGACATGAGATGCTGCAAAAACTTTCAAGTTCTTCACATATATTCACCATAAACACCATTCCTGCTTAGACCAGTCAACAAGAGGCAAAGTAAGCACTTTTTACCAGCAGACCTGAAAATTGATATAAGGGTAATTCAGTGACGCTGAATCGAATGGTGCAAATTTTTTTGCAATTGGACGTGAAGTTTTTGGAGAATAGGGTTAAAAAAAATTTTGAATCAGTTTTTTTCAGAATTTAGGCGTTTAATCGAAAAAAATTTCAAACAAAAGTTGCTGAGAATTAAAAAATACATTAAAAAGGTTCTCAGGTCCATCTTCGTATTTGCACACATGAGCGAGAAATATTAGAAAGAAAGTAGTAAAGCGTAAATGTAAGTAAAAGTGGGGCTAGTGTGCATGCGAGCGTATTGTGAACTAAACACAAACGAAGAGCCTTCGGCTATTCTCGGGCCTCTCCGTCTTGACTAGGGAGTGTGAGTGAGAGACGGAACCATTTGACCTTTCTTTTCATTACCTCGCGCGTTAGTGAGTATTTTTCGTCTTTGGCCGTCGATTGTCAAGCGTTCTATCCTTACTAATATTATAAATGCGAAGGTGAGTTTGTTTGTTTGATTGTTTGTTTGTTACGCTTTCAAGCGGAAACTACTCAACCGATCATCATGAAATTTTGTGAGCATATTTTCAAGGGTATAGTTAAGGACATAGGACTCATTAATAAAATAAAAAAAATAAATATATTCCAAATGGCAAAAAAATTTATATTGGTATGTATGATCAACTGAGAGTTTGAGTAATTAGAATGAAATTTAACGCCACCTGGCGTTTTAATAAGTAAATTAAATAATTCACCAATGTAATACTATAAGCACGGTGGTCAATTCACTATTCAATTTTATTCTTCTGTCACCGCCAAGCAATACTTAAAGGTTTTTATTTTTTGAGTTAAGGTATCTGTTTATTTTCTTCGGTGATGGTTTGGAGGTTGATGCTGAAGGTTATATTTTAATTTCATGAGAATTTTGTAATTTAGTAGATAATGATGTGGATCTTATTACTGAGATTTTCCCGGATTTGCAACAAAATTTAAATTGTGATCAGTGTTTGTGCGCAAGAGCAATATTGACGCCAAAAAATGATATTGTTAATAAAAACCAACACTTATATTTTAAAAGAGATGCAGAGGAAAATGAAGAAGTATTTATCAATAGATACAATCATGGGTACAGTACAAAGCACTTCATATCTTGCGGAGTTTTTAAATTCACTTGAACTTTCGGGTGTACCTTCATATAAACTTCAAATGAAACTAAATGTTAGAGTTATGCTTATGCAAAATCTATATGCTCCTCGACTATGTAATGGAACGAGGCTTCGAATCACACAATTGGGGCAGAATAACTTAGTGCCACTATTTTAACAGGTGTCGGTAAAGGAGAAAGTGTTATCATACCTCGAATTTCAGTTATCCCCACGGATCTACCGTTCCAATTCAAAAGATTTTCAGTTTCCCGTCAGGATTTGTTTTGCTGTTACCATCAACAAAGCGCAAGGGGAAACATTGCAGGAAGCAGGGATGTATTTGGAAAACCATGCTTTTTCCATGGCTAACTATATGTAGCCTGTTCGCGTGTGTCCAATGCCCGAAATATACACATATTAGCACCGGACAGAAAAACATAAAACATAGTATATAGAAGATTCATCTTAGAATAATACTCTGATTTAAGCTAATTTAAAGAAAAATTAATTCATTATAGGTTAATACTTTGAACTTATTAAACTGTTATTATTTAAAATTATTAATTTTTTTGTAATATTGAAACATATTTCAATAAGGCATGTTTTCAGTTTTTTTAAAAATAAATTGTATGTTTGAATTTTTAAATACTGATGATCCCAGTCATGCTATAAAAAACCAATTATCATATTATTTTATTTTCTTCTTTTCAATGATCTTTGAAGGACATCAATGCGACCGAAGCCGCAGGTAAAAGCTAATGTTTGTCTCTCGCTCTATCTCTCTCTCTCTCTCTCTCTCTATATATATATATATATATATATATATATATATATATATATATATATATATATATTTATATTTATATATTTATATATATATATTTATATATAAATTTTTACGTATAAGCGCGTCGTTTTAAAATCTAATCATGATTATAATGGCACCTTGTTTTATTATTTATTGTCAAAAATAGTGAACATAAAATGAATAAAAACAATATTTCATTTTAAAAGAAACTAATTTCTTCAGTTAACATTTAAAATAATGAATTAATTTTGTGTATGTTCATAAAATTAATTGATATAATTAATTGATTTAAATTTTTTGCCTCACAAAATTTATTTGTATATAAAATTGAAAGCATATTCTTTTTAAGATAAAATTTAAAAATTAAATTTTATTCCTATTAAATGGTGTATTTCATAAAATTTAAATTACAGAAATTTTGCCTAGCAAAAATTTTTTTTTCTATATAAAATTGAATATATATTTCAAAAAGAAGTATCTTATGTCCATACATAAAATTAATTAAAAATATACAGGAAAGAAAACTAAAAATGTGGAATTGATTTTTAGTCTAGATATAATTTTAGTTCATTTTTAATATGATATAAGAAAACTTTAATGCCTTTTTTCATTGCAGGGAAAAAATTTAATGGCCCACAAAATAATTGAAATTTAAATTCGATGAATTAGAATTATACTATAACTGCGTGCTATTTCAAATTTAAATTGAAATACTACAATTATAATAATTAAATTACTTGAAATAAATTTTATATTGCACGGAATTTGTATTGAGCCCACACAAAATATTCATTGCCAATTTTCTTTATATGCATAATTCAAATATTTTAATACAAATTAAGTACATTATTTTAATTTCAGTTGTAATGAATTAATTTTTCATTACAAAATCTGCGCGAAGTTCAACCTTCTATGAGCTATTTTTTTGTTATTATTTTGGGAACATGGATACATTTTGCTCCGTTTCTATTTTACAAGTGGTTGACACGTGGTTCTCAAAACAATTGCTGTACGCACATGTTTTTATATTGTATGCGGGACTTTTGTATATTCTGTTATGTCTAGAATATTCTAGCCTTGACATTGTATTATTCCTTTTTATTTTATTTTAGAAATTGTTAAGTTTCCAAAAAAATCTTTTAACGTTATGTTGAAATGTTTGGGTAAATATTTATTTAATGTATAAGCATACAAATTAAGCGGACATTTAGATACAGTTGTGCTTATCTAAACGAGTATAGTTTGAATCTCTTACAATATTAATTCTAAATTATTTTCTACGTAAATAGTAATAGAAAATAAATGAAATATAATAATTAAAAATATATTAAGGAAAGCCGTGCCCAAATATAGTAAACTTTTTCAACAAAAATTATAGCATAACGTTAATTATTTGAACGCTAAGATAACATTACTATAAACAAACTTTAACGAGTTATAATTAACAAAATGTAAGTAACGGTTGGTAACTGACTACCAATTTTCAAATAATAAAATATGAGTTATTTAAATTTATAATAAATGAGAATAAATCATTTAACAATAATTAATCAATAATAAATGTATTAAAAATTATTAAATAATAATGTTTAGTATTTAAATTTAAAAACTGGCAACAGTTTATTAAAAAAATAATTGTTAATCAAAAATAAATTGATTGACAATTATTAAGATTTTATATATTAATTACTTGAATTAATTAACCAATATTAAATAAATAATAATTTAAACTGAATTACTAATAAATAATAATAAATTATCAAACAATAATTGTTTAATCAATAGTTAATCGATTAACAATTATTGAAAAATAATAAAAGGTAAGTTACTTGGATGTTCATTAAAGTATAATTATTAACAAATAATAATAACAATAATGGCTCTCTCGAAAATAGTGGAGAATCTAAATTCACGCACGTGATCTTTTAACTCCAAGAGTCGAGTGTCTGCTGCGAAATATTTGACGGACAAGAAAACGAGTGAATTTTGAAATGTACAGCTTGAACAAATTAAATAGTGTTTTTTAAATTACAGAATTGAAATATGCAAATATATAAAAGTGCCGCTTACCTTTAATATTGAAAGAGCATTCCTACTGCTTTTTAGAACACTACAATTTATGCGCACATCAAATATTCACTCATGAAAACATGTATAACTAACTATTCTTTTAATATGTTGAATGTTAAAAATAGTACATAGATTTTTTTTATTCTTTCAGTAAGCTGTGTTCATGGATCCGGGCACTGTATGCAACATACGCGATGAAGCACTGGAGTGTGCTACGTTACAAGTCGACAACATTGGAGAAAGGGGTCTGAAGTCATTAATTACGAAAAGCAAAGCAGTTGGCTATGGAAAATGGGAGGTTTGGAGCAGTAGTACATCGGTTCTCGTGCATAATGCGTGCCGCAAGTGGTACTTAACAGCAACAGTCACAAGGGCGGCTGGAAAAGCAACAAAAATGAAAACTTCATCGACATCTTCTGGTGTAACACCTGGTACGTCAGTGAGATTCTCCAAGTCGGCGCCCACGGAAAAATAATTAAATTTTCGTGACTTGTGCTTCATATGCGCAAAGCCATGGGATCGTTTCGCAAACAAGGCTTCGTGATACAGCACGACTACGTAAAGGACAAGATCTTTGATTTAGCTGAACATCGAGAGGATGCAACAAGCATCGAATTGATACATAGATTGAAAGATATTGAATCTCTAGTTGCTGTGGGTGCACGATATCACAAAAAATGTATAGATGTGTGTTGGAATACCCCAGCCGACGAATTGGATTATCCTTCAAAAGTAGCAGAAATAGACTCTGCCTTTCAACTCATTGCGGAGCACATAAAAGATTCGCAAAAAGGAAAATTCACAGCGACTGAAATACTTTATCTGGCAGGCAGCAGATGTTTCACAAGAAAAGTTTTGTATCGAAAGTTGATGGAATGTTTCGGAGAAGATATGCACATTTTGCATCAGTGAGGCCGCAAAACTTTTTATCTTATATAAATGCTTCAGCATGAACAAGTTATGTGGAGACTGGTGTCGTGATCCGGTTCCCCTCAATGTAATGCAGCAAAAAACAGTAGTTAACTGTCCAGCAGAGATGGTCCGAAAAGATATTGAGAATCACGATTATGAAAATGATTCTTTCCAACCAGCTGGTAAAATTCTCCATTCAGTTCAACGAGACATTCCTCCACTTCTTCGTGCACTTATTGATAAACTTGTTGCACCAAATTCACTGGAAAAAGTAGACGACGATGAAGAATGATATTTCCTGCAACGAAGTGCAATAGCCCATTTTATTGTAGCTCTCAACCGACGTTCCGGTTTTACATCGCATCTGCAGCTGGCACTCGGAATTTACATTCACCGCAAATGTGGATCGAACTGGACCCCTAAGATTTTGATTACGAGGAAGTTGAAGAAAATGAGCAAGATGACGATAGAGAAATTAAATACCCTTCTGAAGCGATGTAGATAAATAAATAGATTAAGTATTTCATAAAAACTTAGTCTCGTATTTTTTTCGTTAAATGTTAGTTTCACCCTTCAGTAAAACATAATTTTCATTTTAAGAAAACCATCTAGTACTCTTGGAAAAATGAAACCATTTAATTTATTTACAATGTCAGAAATACCAAAATTCATTTTGCCATTTACACCGTTCATGACTAACTTTGTCTTCATTATATTCTACAAAAAAGAAAATAATAATAATTGTAACAATAACAAGAGTAATAAAAATGTATACACGAAACGACAAAATACGATGCACGACATAGTACTATTTTTTTATTTTTAAATTTATAATATTTTCAATAATTTTAATTCTCAAATTAATATTATGTACACAATTGAATGTCCGAAACTGTAATGTGGAATTAAGAATATGTATATAATTTTATTAGAATTAAAATAGTGTATATAATTTTATTAGAATTAAAATTGTGTATATAATTTTATTAGAATTAAAATTGTGTATATAATTTTATTAGAATTAAACTTGTGTATATAATTTTAATTTTTGAACTAAACTTTGTGAAATTAAAATAGTATACTTAAATTGAATTTAAATATTTAAATTAGGCACATAATGAAAATTGGCAATGAATATTTTGTGTGGGCACAATACAAATTTCGTGCAATATAAAATTTATTTCAAGTAATTGAATTATTATAACTGTGGTATTTCAATTTAAATTTGAAATAGCGCGCAGTCGTAGTATAATTTTAATTCATCGTATTTAAATTCCAAATATTTTGTGGTCCATTCAATTTTTACCTGGAATAAAAAAAAAGCATTTAAGTTTTCTTATATCATATTAAAAATGAACTAAAATTATATCTAGACTAAAAATGAATTCCATGTTTTTAGTATGCCTTCCTGTATTATTTGAATTAATTTTATGTATGGACATAAAATACTTTTCAAGTATGTATTCAATTTGATATACAAATAATTTTTTATTGGGAAAAAAAATCTGTAATTAAGAATTGAATGAAATAAACCATTTAATAGGCATAAAATTTAAAATCTAAATTTTATCTTAAAAAGTAAATATATTCAATTTTATATACAAATTAATTTTGAGGCAAAATATTTAAATCAATTAATTATATCAATTAATTTTATGAATTCACAAAAAGAATTCATTATTTTAACTCTTGACTGAAGAAAAATGGTTTCGGAAACTATTAGTTTCTTTTAAAATAAATATTGTTTTTATTTATTTTAGGTTCACTATTTTGACAATAAATAAGAAAACGGTGTGCCATAAGAATCACGATTCGATTTAAAATATAATGCTCGATAATGAACGGCCAAAGAGGAAAAATACTCGCTAACGCGTGAGACAATAGAAAAAGAGAACAAACGGTTTCTTCTCTCACTCGCACTCCCTAGTCATGACGGAGAGGCCCAAGAATAGCCGAAGGCCCTTTGTTTGTTTAGTTCACACGTACACTCGCACGCACACTAGCCCTACTTTTACGTACAATTACGCTGACTACTTTCTTTCCAATATTTCTTGCTCATGATTGAAAATGCGAAGATAGACCTGAGAACCTTTTTAATGTATTTTTTAATTCTCAGCAACTTTTGTTTAAAACGTTTTTTGATTAAACTCCTAAATTCTGAGAAAAACTGATTCAAAACAATTTTTAACCTTTTTCTCCAAAAACTTCACGTCCGATTGCAAAAATATTTGCACCAATCGATTCAGCGTCCTCGAATTACCCTTATATCAAGTTTTCAGGTCTGCTGGTAAAAAGTGTTTACTTTCCCTCTTGTTGACTGGCCTATGCAGTCCACCTTGCCAGCACACTGTCAGAGATTCCCCTTCCTTGGGTCAACCTACATAGGTCTTAATGGATCGCATCAGTTTCTGGTCAATTGTTAGGTCTGACCACAACCCAGACTAAAACTTGTCAGACCGGTGAATGGTGAAGGATCCTTTTGTGAACATTTGGTATTCACTTTTAGCCATCCGATCTTGTAGAGCCATCATATCCTGAAGGTAGAGGTGCACGCTCTTAGCGTACAAAACATGTCCAGCTGCATGGAAAAAAGGGAGTATCTTGTAGACAGTGTACAAATGAAGGTTCCAATCAGCAGCACGCTCTGCCTGTATGAATAGTTTGATCAAAGTGGTCATACGAAAGTATTGGACCCACAACTCTGATGTTGGACCATATGCTTCCATTTTCTCCAAGGCACTTTTAAATTTTGCCTTTAGCATTTGGTAGGTATCAATTTCTTCTGCTGACATAGTGAGAGACCTCTCAGTGTCTCTCAGCAATTTTTCATTCTCGTTTCACTCCTCAGGAGTCATGTCAGCCTCATAAAAAACAATGCCAGCCAGTGTGAGGTTTGTCAAAATGTGGGTTCGAACAGCTCGTGAATATGCGTGCATATTCAAAATTTTGTCAACACTGTGGCCTGTGTAGATGGTGGTTAGTAGATCTTTCAGACCACTCCCACCCATTATTGTGCCAATGCATCCCATAAAGGACAGTAAGAGGTGAAATCCACAAAGCCGTACAACTACACTGTTCAACTCCGGGTGAAGTCCACTCTGGACAATATCTCTTGCTTTTATGTATAATGGCTGGTCGAAAGTGACGAACGTGATTTTCTGGCCATGAGCTTTTCTCCAGGTTACTGGCTTCCATGAGTGAAATGAATACAGTCTTATAGTCAGTGGGAGGGGCATGGATAAATTGAAGGAAAATGATTTTTGACCGTGAAAACTGAAACCTCACTGCTGGAGGTCACATTTTGAGCAGAAACATAGTTCTGTATATGTGGGATGTTTTTGTCTCGCATTACTGCTCTCGGGGGTTACACACATAATGCCTCCCATCTCATGAAATGTGTTGGCACCATCCAGCGTGTTAACATTCACGTCCGCATTGTCATAGACGAATTGGATAAAAGCTCTTTTTCCTATTGGTGGTGAGGATTGATCTCGTAAGATGGCCGAAGTTTCAAGCTGCACAGTTACTGAATAAGAACAGGAGAACCCTAGCGCCGCACACATATTTACCAGATGTTTGGATCCATATTTTCGGTAAAAGTAGGTACCAATTCCAATCAGAAGGGAGAAAACAAAAGATTGAGGTCATATAGCAACTATCAGAGCATGACAAAATGACACACACTTCTTCCATGCTTCAAGGAGGCCACTCTTGTTTTTGAGAACAACAGTCTCAGGGATGACAATCAACATTGTTGAAGAAATGGTCTGAGGGGGGGATACTGACTGGTGACATACACTTGTGTGCGGATATCTTCCACAATGGTTTCTGTGGCTGACTTCATAACTCTCAACTGCTCTTGCTGCACATTGCCTTTTTGTTCTATGTACCAATGATCATACAAAATTTTATGGCCGGTGTTTTTGAAGCAGACGAATGTCCCTTTGTTGGAGCCCATCTCCACTATGACTATGTCATCGCAAAAACGTTTTTGGAGGTGAGTTTTCGCTGTTCTGACATCAGATATACAATCACCTTTAATTTGCTGCAGAAGGTGTGATAAAGAAAACTGGCATTCATCACTGTTTTCCAATAGGTAATCGTACACACACTCCATAGCTTCTTCAGTGTTACTGGCTGGACGATACCCTCTCTTATTCCCAGTAGCAGGTGGTAATCTAAACAGGCTCCTGTAGCACAATCTGTGTACGTCCCGTCTGCAGCAACCAGGTCGTCAATGGCGAGGTGGCGCTCCTCAATGGCCCTTCCCCAATCGTCACCTCGGCGTTTAGCTGCATCTAGAACAGTTTGCCTCATGCCCAGCTTCTCAACTGTATGGACCACATTCCTTCTTGTCAAGGGCAGTTTGCTTTGTTGCTGGAGAAATTCTTCAGTGATAGCATCACCACACAAAAAGCAAATCCCTCTCTAGGTAGCAGCCAGTTTACTTGATAATCTAGTCTATGAAGTCTTTGGTTGCGAAGCAGAATCCCCTACTCGATGAATAGAGGCTTCAACGTTACACACAGCTGTATATCTCTTCCTGCATGCATCATGAACACTGACTTGGTTGCAAATTTGGAGGAAATTTTTATTTTCTGTGAGACTACGTTTTTGACTCACTTCAATTAGTGTTCGAATCCCTCGTTCTTTGATGATCACAACAGGACCTGTGTCGAGGTCATCACGACACACGAAGCACATGCCTGGAGGGATAGACATTCTGCAACACACTGAGATCTACCCTGGAATTGCCGGTTGCCGGTATGGTGTTCAAGGGAGGGGACAACGAAAACGCTCGGGTTTATCTCCTCTCTCTGTCACCTGTCTGTCTTTCGCACACCCGTACGAACGATTAGGACTCCTAAAATAGCCTTCCTTGCAAGATTAGCAGATCTTCACGATCCAAGAAGAATGTTATTGCCATGGGGACCTTCATCTGTCTGAAACTCTTCACAATAGTCCTGTAACAAAAAAAAAAATATGTAAAATTAGTCTACACATCATGTCTCAAATTAATTTTTTTAACAATAACAAAAATAAAAAAAATTTAAATGCTTGATAAATAAAACCATAAAAATACGTGAGAACAGTTTTATATGCATTTCGCCCCAAAAAAACCACATATGACATTTTTTGGTAAACTGCCGTTTTTGAGAGAACTGCTGAGCCTACAGGTACCAGCTTGGTCTCAAATGAAAGATAATTAAATTTACTACAACTTCGTTTCGTATAATCTATGAGGTGGGATGCGTATTTTAGAAGATATTACACAAAAAAAGTGACCATTTCGAAACAATTTCACCTTTTTGGAAAAAAATGGCCTATTTTGGAAGAACTGTATCGTAGGAACCAATGGCTGTATAGAGCTCGCCCCAATCTCAAATTGAAGAAAATTTAGTCTACTTTAAAACTTTGTAGAATGACTATACCGTTCAGACCCTTCCTTCACTGAGATATTGAGAATAAACTGAAAAAAGACTGAACATTTCATGGTTTTTTTGGTACACCGCCGCTCGCACAGCACTTTGTAAATTGCAAATCTGGTTTTTTAATTTTGGTTTATGTCCTAACAACATATAAAAAATTCAGAACGACCTGACCTTTTGCAAACACGGATGTAAATCTTGACTGGACTATAATTTGTATAAGCCTTACAAGAATTTTTGAAGAAGAAAAATTATATTCAAGCAACTTAATTTCAATTTCAAAAATAGATTATCAAAAAGTCAAAATGGTTTTAGAATTAGGATAATAACTTCAACGAATTTACTTTTATAAACCCAATATATACTGAAGAAACTAATAGGGGTCAAGTTGATGCTTGCTATTTGAACCTTCCTAAGGCATTTGATACTGTGAACCACTCCATAAAACTTATAAAACTAACAATTTTTTTTTGTTTGATAAATATTTAAAATGGTTATAGTTAGCTTAGTTGTAGATTTTTTTTTTGTTTCTCTAAACAACTAAATTTGTTCTACACGTGTTTATTGTTACCGCAATGGAAGCTGAGCTCTAGTGTGGTTCTCCAGTCCGGCTGCGTGGCTTCTGGTACTGTCTGAATATATGCGAAGATAGCCCTGCTCTGAGGTTCATTGTAAGAAGCTGATAAGTCAATGGATTGTGGCATTTAAGGCTGTATGACCCAAAAATTTTTATTCCTGATTTTAGTGTTTAAATAATGTTTACATACAAACGAATTTCCATAAGTGAAGAATTGTCTCTAAAACTGGTGGTGTTTGAGCTACACGAGCTCAAAGTTTAGTTTTGTAGCATTTATTGCAATACGGATCTCAAAAAATACTTTATGAAATCAGCTAAGTTTTGATGTAGCGCAAGTCATATACGTGAACTATTTAATGACATAATTTAAAAAATTTTAATAATTGACCAGTAGTATTTGTGCACGGTCATAAAATCAGCTAATTTCACTGTAATATAAAAACTGCAAAAATTCACTTAGAGTAATAATATAAACTTGAAATACATACAATCATATACTTTTATAAAAAACAACAAAAAGTGTGATATTCTTAATAGTAATTCAGATCCAAATCAAGAGGTGAATGCATGTTTTCTTGGTGCCTGGAATTCCAAAATATATCAGATTCAACCTGCTACTCACTTGGCGCCGTGAAGTCTGGCTGAGCATTAGCATTCCAACCCCTCCACCCTACCCCGCCCCCCGAGCGAGCAGGTAAACAGCCTGGCTGCCAGCCGCAGGGTTGCTGGACCACAGCTGCCCTCCGCCCTGGGCTGGCTTCGCCTACCTGACTTGTCGCGTTTGCATGGTGAACAAATGCCAATACGTGGGTGGCAAGTTTAATACAAACAATTGCTGGTTTTAGATGCAGGCTTAGTCAGTCTTGGGGAAATTAATCGTACCGTTTTACATTCACTGATTTTTCTTGCAACAATGGCTCCCCATAAATTAAGAAATGGCAAACGATATTTAAAACTAAAAGAAACATGTCATAAGCAATAAAACAATACCAAGGTGCTCATCGATTGTTTCGTGAAAATGCAGGTGGTTTGGAAGAAATCCAGCCAGATTCATCAATTAGTTCGGCAGAATCTGGTCATCAAGTCCGGGAAGAAATTCAGCAAGTGTATTTTATTTACAGTAGGGGTGAAATAAATTTTTGTTTGCATCTTAGTACAATTTTACAACAGATTAATGAAAATGCATTTATATATATATATATATATATATATATATATATATATATATATATATATATATATATATATATATATATAAACACACACACACACAAAAGCTGCAATACCCGGCGTTGGCCGAGCTGAACAGAGTGTGAAGGGGACCTTTTTCGAAATCAGATGTAGTTAGTAATTGCCTTCTAATTTGAATGTCAAGCGTGAAAATTAATTTATATCACTTTCAGATCCCGACAGACGTTCTGCCAGTTTATAGTTATTTACCTGGTCTGTATGTAATTTAGACTTTATAAAGCAATATAGAAAATAGCTAAAAAATAAGAGATTACTAATATTGAAAAGATTCCATTATCTAGCTAATGCTCGGCCTACATTGCAATGCCTCATTCAGTTATGTTTTGTAATATGTTTGAAGTAGTTCCACATATACAAATCATCTATCCATCTCTCTATATATATGTATCTCTATCTACATCTATATACATCTATGTATCTCTCTATCTCCATTTATCTCTTTATATCTACATATATACTTCTCACTATCTCTATATCTTCTATATATAAGTCTCTATATAGCTCTATACATCTATAGGTATATCTCTTTATCTAACCCATTTCATTCTCTATACCTCGCTCTATCTCAACTTATCTCTCCGTCTCTATCTCACTCTATATATGTATATGTATATATATCACTCTATCTCTGTCTCTCTTTTATATTTAAATAAATTGTGTCATGCGTGCGCACTTATACAAGAAAAACAGACAAAGTGCCGCTATATAAAATGAAATAAACACATTTTTTAACACAATTCGTGCTCCAACTATTGAAAAATAGTTATACTGTTTCAGTAACCTTCATGGGCATGCGCATAAGAAATCACCAAAATTTCATCGCAATCGGATGAATGGTATAGGAATGCATACGGCACAAACAAACGAAAATTAAAGACACGACAAACGCATCAAACGATGGTGCGTTTAATATTCAAGGCAACTCTATCTATTGACGAAGTTAAGAAAAAAACTGATATTAGCACCTTTATTTTGCTAGCCGCTGCGAGCTCCACGAAGCGGACTGGTATCACCAAGGAGAAAAATATTAATTTGCCAAACCTTACTATGTGTATGATCGTGTGTCAGACATAGAGAAATTACACTCACTCACTATTTGTATGTCTATGAACTATGATTTTTTTCTGTTATAAAATGAAATTATCACTTTTTCACTCCCTGAGGGATGGAATTTCATATTAATATGGGGTCTATGTGTTAATCCAGGTTATAAGCTAGCTGTAGGCAAAATTTCATTCAAATCCATTCAGTAGTTTTTACGAGAAAGAGTAACAAACATACATCCATCCATCAATACTTAAAAACTTTCGCATCTATAATATTAGTAGTGTGTGTGTATATATATATACACACACACATACATAGATATATATGTAGGTATATTTTAATTTGTATATTTGTTTAAAAATATGTTTTCTTGCATATATTGTGTGTGTAATGTAGGCGTGAGTACACATGTGTATGTTTGTCCAGTTGTTTGGTCTGTGGTTAGAACATCCCAGCTTGCTTACTGCCTGAGTTGAAAATGTTTTAGATTGAGATTTGGTGTTGTATCCTTTCATTCACGTGTCACCTAAGGCAATCGCAGGATCACCTTATCAAGAAAACTTTCGGTGTTTATGCTGTTTCCAACCACGCCCTTAACTGATGTTACTGAGCTCACAATTCAGCTAAGGATATCATCATCTTCTTCTTCTTCATCATCATATTCATCATCATTAATTTAATAGTCATCTGAAAGTAAAACGTTTTCATGAACTCATGTTTGTATTCATATAGGATATGAGTGTACGTTAATATTTATAGTATTTTATATATCTGTAGTACGTTAATATTTATAAACATGTGTATAGGTTACAAGTAAACCTTCATTCAAATATGTTGAAGAGTGGAATTTTGTACACATAGGGGTATATATGTTTTTTTATGTGTATGCATGTACATATGAATGTTTGTGTATGTGTTGGGCATGAATTATTGAAGTATTACTTCCAAATGTGTTTGGAAAGTAATTAATTAGGCTATACTTGGTTATCTGGTAAAAGTATAAATGATAGGAAACAAATATTTTATTTTGTATGTTGAAACGAAGGGTTGCAACAAAAACATGGGAGATAAAGTAAGTTTATCAATTAGCAGAGTTTCTCACAGAAATATTTGTGACGACGAGACCTCCATGATTTTAAAGGGCCTAGGAAAAATTTGCTACTGCTTGGTGCTAATGAACGATAACATGTCGGAAACACTTATTGGTGTTGTTTCCTCGGTATATAGTGTAATGTACTTGTCCGGTTCAAACACCGAAGACAAAGTTTAAGTGACGTTAACACAAAAACTTCAAACAAATGCAAACCTTTTAAAATTTTAAAGAATTAAGTCATACTTCCAACACAAAGATCACCTAACTTAAAATTATAAATTTACATGTGGTACTTGGTTCTTCCCGCCGTATTTAAAAACCGCGGGTGTTCTATTAAGCAACCAATCAAAAATTCTTTTTAAATCTATTTTTTTAATAGATACATTTTTTTAATTACATACCTAATTTGGCAAAAATAATTTTGTTTTAAGAACATGAAATTTGTATATTATGATAATACATTGGTTTACATAAATGTTTTTAAAATCGTTAGGAGCAGTAATGATTACTAATTTTTAAATATTCACATTAAAACATTTAGATTTTTATTAGTAATAATTAGTAGTGGCACAATGAGAAAGACAAGAAACTAACCACGCATCTGTGGCTGTGACGTATAGTGAATTATAGGGTTTCAGCGAACCAACGTCAAAATTTTTTTTTCTATGTCAGCTACTTTAAGTGACATTGTTATTCTAAAAGCATGAATTGATTTTAACGGGCTATTAAAAATTTGCTAAGGGGCCAGCGTATATATTAATTTTCAAACAATTCCATTCAAAATAAACCAACCACCACGTGCTCAACCAGCATTCACTACAGAAAGGATATAGTACAGTAGTTTAGTAGATGATTTCTAAAGAAAACATTGAAAATCTTAGCTAAACAGTTTATCTAGCACATGCTTATAACTCTGTTTCACAACTACCACATGCAAAAACCTTGACCAGTATTTTAAGAATTTGTTACTCGAGTGATGTTAATAAATATGTATAAGTAACCTATGAGTATTTTAAAATGTAGCATTCTATACTTGGGGTAGAAATAATGTGTCTATAACCAATAAAAACATTATGGAAGCTGATAATTTTGGTTACTTCATATAGATTCATCCTTGCTGGATTTTATTATGAGTATCAGAATACATGATTATGTGTTACACCTAAGGAAGAAAGAAAACAATTATGGACGTATAGATTAAGCTTTACTTCTTTGAGACAATTAATATAATAAAGTAATGTAACTGAAATTTTCAGGTTTTAGGTTCGCTGAATTTGATTTAATCAAAGTTAGTTCATTGCTTTATTTATATTTATATTGTACTCTCCGCGGATGTGTAGGGATAGTCGTAAACAACAAATATTTACCATTATAAAAATTATTTTAAAATACTCACAAAATGCTTATATTCTAAGCTTTATAAGATACTAAATAATTTATATAGTTGATATAGTAGAGATATTACATAGCAGGTGGACATGTAACTGTAAATGTTAATATTTTTTTCCATATTTATCAATATCAAATGGAAAAGATATGAGGTTTTTTAAATGAATATATAGAATAATCTGTTAATAAATCCTTCATAAAACATAAATAGAGTAAAAATTTAATTATGTTGTAATATTAGTTTGATGTGATGTATAACAAAAGAAAGATAAAATGTTATTCAGGTCTCAAGTTAAATGCTAGTTTACCAACCTGTATTTACCAAATTTTATCTTTTTCATAAAGGGCTAGAGCAAAATATTTTCTTAAATTAGTTTAAGTGGAAGCGATTAAAATAAATATTTTACCAAAATGTGTTTCAAAACATTAGTACATCAAGTTTATAGAATTAAATTCTGCTCATAGACTTATACTTGCATGGACAAGCTGAAAGGAATTTTCTAGTTTCCTTTATCTTGGAAGTAAGCTCAAAAGAGCACGGTTTATTCTTTACGTCTTATGGGCTGGATATTATGTATATTGAGTGCTCATGAACATTTTAGTGAACAAAAAGTTAGTTCTTAGCATATTAGTTTTTGTGTTGTGCTGTTCTTGTGGTTAACCAACAATTTTCAATGTGTTCTTTGCTAACTAGTATTGATATTTTGAATGCAATTGATTTATCACAAAATAGAATTAAGCAGTACCAATTACATTACCAATTTCCAGATAGTTTGGGGGTTCTGTACTTGATGATCTTTCTGCTTTATACTGTCAAGGACATAAGGGGGACCTGAGATATTAAGCGTTCTTCCACAAAATAATATGTCGGATTACTTCTGAAGCTCCAAAAAATTAATTTACTCGAACTGTTACTCTGACAATCTGAAAGGATTTATTTTATGTGTCTTATAATTGTGTTGGCATGACTTTTTCTCACTAAATAAACACTTTAGTTATGTTAAAATCTTTTTGTTGGGGTGATATATTTCTATGTCCATTGTGCACCTTTGGTTGCCGAATTTTGCCAAATGGAATCTCGTACAAAAAACCTCTATCATGACATAATTAAGAACAGCTGACCTGTGTTTTGTAGTCAATTGTTTGTTAAAAATTAGTAGGGGCATGCATATGGTACATGTGGTACATATGGTACATGTCTGTTGCAATACCAATCACAGTAATCTAGTGCGGAAGCAAACTTGTCCTCAGTAGCTCGGTCTTCTCTTGCAGACGGCCGCCAATCACGAGGAAGAAACCGCTGGAGCAGGTTTACATTGTAGCTGTCTGATCTGTGTTCCAAATTTTTTGCGTAAAATGCTTGCCCTAATAATGAGTTTAAAAACTGGTTTTATGCCCTGAGTAAATAAAATATGATATTTTTAATTTGACATTCGTGTGGTTTTAATACCGGCCAGACGTGACCCCTGCAATTGCCCAATAGAGATTTTAAAAATGTGTGTGTACGAGACCCCGTGTATCTCTGGTTTTGTTGTGGGGTAATGTGAAATGAATTTTTGTATTCATAAAGATTTATTTCAAAATCTGTAATTTAAATGCTGGAGACTTCTAAATAAATAATTCATGTGAAAGCAGTGTTTGATATTAAGTTTTTTTATTTTTAGATACGATACGAGAAAATTGCTTAGTATAAATGTTATTCCAAAACTTAATTCCCGAAACGATTCAAATCCTTGCATGGAAACAAATAGGGAAAACAATTCACAACATTTTAATCTATAAGTCAACGACAACAACCTTACATTTTTCATTTGTGAAATTTTTTTTTTCTTTACGAAACTGGCGATTATTAATATAACCATAACATAACAATACATAGTACAAAAATATTTTCGGAGTGACTATTTACACGCAGAACAATTACATTCATTTTTGGTTACCCAACGAAGCTTAGGGGTTTTAATGACACACAACATGCAATTGATGGTGAACCACATTAAAACAATGTATGTTTGGGATATCACACATAATTATGTTAAAGATTACTTCTGGCGATAGTGAAAGTTCATTGTATCCTCTAGGCTATTGATAAGATTAGAAGGTATTCAAATAAGTCTCGGAGGCTATTCTTTGCCTCAGAATTTCACAACTAAAATTATTTTATGGAATTAAAATACAGTTTGGAAAAATGCAAGATGTCTTTTTCAGCATATTATATTTCCATATTGGCGCTTATAGCTACTTATACGCCATTAAATCTGCATTTTACCAAAAAAATATAATATTTAGTATAAAATTAACATTGGTAGTCAATAAGCATTGCTTGTTTTTACAGCAACTACGCATTATAAACTACGAGTGTAGTGAGTCATCATAATTTTTGGTTTTGCTATTGGTTTTAGGTTTTTTGGCTATAGATTATGACCCTCAGAATTGGTCAAATAAATGTGTAAACTGGAAAATACTTTAAGAACTAAAAATCTTTGTAACATGTTTCTTTCCTACGAATATGTACAAATGTACATAGAATATCCATAACTTATTTGGTCTAAAGAAAACACAATTTAACAAGAGTTATTTTGTCACCACAAAATATTTTCTTCATGTGACATTCTGTGTATTTTGTGGTGGCTACTTAGTAATAAGTTTAAAATTGTGTTTTATGGCTTAGCTAAACACTTTTAAAAAACCTTGCTTAGGTACTATCTTCTTTATCTTGTGTTCTATCATTGTGTTCTATCATTGTGCTAAACGGCGAAACGTACGTTGTACTTGACATAGTGACTTATGTTCATACATCACGGAGAAATGTGAAAATATAACAAACTTCAAAATGTTGCCAACATACTAATTACTACTCTAGTTCACCAATTATAGAAGCCGGCAACTAAAACATTACACCTTTTACCAGACGTTAATGCACTGAACTATACTTTTGTGCTTTCATTGCTAACTATATCGGATGTTTACTTTACAATATTACATTATACACAGTTTTGGGCTGAGATGTTTTCAAGGGTTAATTTTATAAATTGTTCAGTTAAGCGTAAATGGACGGTATGCCATCACAAAAAAACATCACTTCCCTGTAACTATTTTCTTAAAATTTATTTTCAACTAATATTTTTAGCATGTGCATATGATTTATCGATATATATTAATCAAAACATATAACAACTATCAGATGTTCAATTATGTACAGAAACATTATTTCTGAAATAAATATTATTTGAAAATTCCTGCTTTGCGTCTGTATTCCTACTATAGTCCTTTCCAAGAACTATAGTATCTCAATAAAACATTATAAAATTTTGTTTGTTCGAAATACAGGCTAATTTCTTGAATATTATTTTGTTTGGTAAAATCAAATCATTATCTTTAAATATCTCACCAAAAGGAATTTAGTAAATTAATGCGTCTTTGCTACTATATTTGATTTATGGGTGATTTGTCCCTAATTTACATTCTTTGAAATGTTGTGCCTTTCAGAAAAAAATTATATTGGAGAATAACACCATTTTCTTATTTACGTTTTAACACACTTCACACTGAAAGCCAGAGCCTAGCAGGTCTAGCAGCGAAGAGTAAGTTAGGTAGCTGATGTCTTCGAACAACAGAAAGAAAGGAATGAATGACCTCATTTCCAAGAATGTCTCTACCTGCTAGCATTTTAGTTTGGCAACATGGCAGCCTGAACCCTTTCTGTTACGGGACTTGGGAGATTATCTTACCTGGGAATGCCCAAACCTAATAGAATGAGAGGTCCCACGCGCGAGAGAGACGGAGATACGAGCGCTTCTTGCTACCTGAACAGTACCACCAGCTCAAGCATGCGGATTTCTCCAACAGTCCAGTAAACCCTGCGCCGTTAGAGCTGTGTGAAGAAAGAATGTTGCATTAAAAATTAATTGTGTCTGTTTGAGAACTAGCAAGTCTACAAAATAATGTATTGAAATAACCAATACAGAATCCAATTAAAAAGGCATTTTATTAATTTTATTTGTTTCCCTTGGTTCCATGGAAATTTTGCCCCTGTGTACAATCCTTTAACATAAAAACTTTAATGTTTTAGGTTATTGTCACAGTTTTTAGCAATTCTTTTTTTTTTTTTTTTCAGTTCTACTAGCAGCTCCAAATAGCAGTAAATCCTCCAAGACTGGCAGTGTAACCTGTATAAGAAAAAACCTTGAATCATTGAAAAGCACTATTTTTCCTGAATCTACAGTAGGTGTTCTATCTAGGAGTAACTGGGAACATATAAAGCTTAACCAGTACAGTGATTTTTCAGAGACAATTGTTCAAGCTGGTCGCTCGAATGAAAAAAGTATAAACATACTTAGCCAGACCAATAAGATTAGTTCTTTAAATTTAACATCATCTACTGATGTAGGTGTAGTTAATAAAACTAATATAAGGGCATTTTCATGTTACATGTGTAAAGCTAGTTTTTATCATATTAGCACATTGAAAAAACACATTAAGCACACACATGATGTTAAGTGTTCTAGTAAAGACTGTAAGAAGACGTGTGTACAAAACAAAGCGAGAAGAAAACATTTTTCAAATACAACATGTCCCAAGGAATATTGTTCTAAACCTGATCTAAGAGTATGCACATCTACTCATACAACTGAGAAACCATTTTCGTGTTGGAGGTGTGTCAAAATGTTTTATACTAAGAGTAGTCTTAGAATACACATGCGTAAACATAAAGTTGAGATATCATCATGTACAATACGCAGCAACATGTTACCTCATAAAGATCACACTGGAGTCAACCCATTTTCTTGTTCAGAATGCAATGCATATTTTTCTCGGAACGATAGCTTAATTTCACATGTGCTAACACATACATGTAAGAAAAAAATTTCATGTTCAGTATGTTGTGCAAAGTTTTCTTCTAAAGGTATTTTGAATTCACACATGCGCACACACACAGGTGAGAGACCATTGGCATGTTCAGTATGCAGCAAAAACTTTTCTAATAAAAGAAGCTTGATTATGCACATGCGCACACACACAGGTGAGAGACCATTTGCATGTTCAGTATGTAGCAAAAACTTTTGTATTAAAAAAAACTTGATTAGACACATCCGCACACACACAGGTGAGAAACCATTTGCATGTTCAGTATGCAGCAAAAACTTTTCTAATAAAATAAATTTGATTAGACACATGCGCACACACACAGGTGAGAGACCATTTTCATGTTCAGTATGCAGTGCAAAATTTTCTCAAAATAGTTCTTTGAATATGCACATGCGCACACACACAGGTGAGAAACCATTTGCATGTTCAGTATGCAGTGCAAAATTTTCTCAACATATTTCTTTGAATATGCACATGCGCACACACACAGGTGAGAGACCATTTGCATGTTCAGTATGCAGCAAAAACTTTTCTAATAAAAGAAGCTTGATTATACACATCCGCATACACACAGGTGAGAGACCATTTGCATGTTCAGTATGCAGCAAAATTTTTTCTAATAAAATAAATTTGATTAGACACATGCGCACACACACAGGTGAGAGACCATTTGCATGTTCAGTATGCAGCAAAAACTTTTCTATTAAAATAAACTTGATTACACACATCCGCACACACACAGGTGAGAGACCATTTGCATGTTCAGTATGCAGTGCAAAATTTTCTCAACATAGTTCTTTGAATATGCACATGCGCACACACACATGTGAGAGACCATTTGCATGTTCAGTATGCAGCAAAAACTTTTGTATTAAAAAAAACTTGATTAGACACATGCGCACACACACAGGTGAGAAACCATTTGCATGTTCAGTATGCAGCAAAAACTTTTCTGATAAAAGAAACTTGATTAGACACATCCGCACACACACAGGTGAGAGACCATTTTCATGTTCAGTATGTGGTGCAAAATTTTCTTGTAAAGATAAATTGAATTGCCATATGCTTACACATAGGTCTGCACATGAGTAACCATTTTCATTTTCAGTATGCATTGCAAATTTTCGTAGAAATTTTCCTTGATTGTACACATGTGACTCATATAGGTGATAAACAATTTTTGGGTTTAGTTTACAGTGAAAAAAATTCTTAGTAAGACTTCCTACATTATCATTTTTTCACGAAATTTTAGAACTTATTTTGTGTTATTTTCTTATAAAGTGTCTTTGAATGTAGACATTAATTCATGCAGTGCTGTTAAAACATTTAGGTATTGTTTTTATGTTTACTTTGCAGAATTTTTTATACTATATTTTTTTTTTTAAATTCTTTTTATAGGAATTGTGTACCTAACGTAAGATATTTTGTATGTTAAAAATTTTAATGTTTTAATTGCGAACTCAACCAAACTAAAACAAATAATTTTTTAAGTTGAGTATTTAGCTCGGTATTCCAAGACATTCGGGTAAGGTAGCGAATAAACACCAGTTGTTTGGATAAAACTGTAACGTAACTCGCAGACTGTATTCACACACGTGTCTTAACTAAATCTGTATTAGGTAACAAAAAGCAACCTTTTTAATAAATTGTGTCCTGCACGGAGCTAGAAACTGATTTCAATACATTCATTCTAGTTATAGTTTGGCAACCATCGTTACATTGGCTATGCCTAAAGTCCTGAAGAATGCAGCACTATTGCGCAAATTAAATGATGCCATTATAATTTTAATTTTCAAGTACTTTTAAAGTTGAAATTATTTGGTTTTATGACCATTAAAGTATACAACATGTTGATAGTTTCGCTGTCATAAAATTTCATTTGGCCCACCAAAATGCTTCGAATTTCCACCCACCTGTGATCATTAAATTTATATCAGTTATTTGGCACCAGATGCGGTTCAGCCATCTGGACGAAATCAACAAAAATCTGAGCGCATGGGCGTGTTTTTGGGCAAAAGTGTGGCAATGGATAGGACACCAAAATCTGTCGCCTAAAAATAAGGGACTTGTCGTGCCCTACCGTGCACTAGGAATATGGTTAAGGTACAGGTGTAGCATATTCAACACCTAAACCCTTACTTTTATGTCTTGGAATACCAACCTTAGTGCAAAATTGTTTTCTCAAAATTCTTGTACAGATTTTCTGTATGTTTTGCTGTTTTTCCCTCAATAAGTGTAAAACATATGTATGTTAATAATTACTATAAGATAATAATAGTCAGAGGTAAGACATAATCTGTAGATAATTTTTTGTTCACTTTGAACTTAATTGATATTTTGTGAAATAATATTGAAGCAGTAGTAATTTTATGGTTTGAACGTTATTTTTTTTTTCAATTATTTATTTTAAATTGTTGTATTTTATAGTGTGTGAATATGAAAATTCAGAATAAATAAGATTTATGTCTATAAATTTAAAATAAAAATATTAACTATCTATTAGAAGATATCAATAATAATTCATTTGATAACATATAAAATACTTTGTATTATATTTTCATTAGTTTTATATATATTTCAAGGTTATTTTAAGTTATGTACATTAATTGGCTACTGGTCTTCTATTAAGTATCTTTTAACTATGTAGTAAAATATAATAAAAATTTATTTCGGAGTTGTCACTAAGTTGTAATCTGGTGCAATTATAAGCTTTTTAGTTTGAATTAAATTAATTTATAAATAAAAATATTCTAGAATATAAATATGTATTGAGCGGGTAATGACCACTCAAAATAGACAAAAATTATAAGCAAATAATTTTTATATGTATATAATTATTTAAACATTTGTCAAAGACTGAAATAATTTAAAAACATTATATTGTTATAAAGCTATGGGACAATTGCATAGCAGCAGTATTGCAAACAGACTGCAAAGACTATTATTTTAAATTTAATTCATATAGTTTGTCTATGCAATTTCATTTTATTTTCTCATTGTTCATGTTAACTGTTTTAATGTTACAATTTTGTTTAGTTTATAGTTAGTTACAAGTGTTCTATTTTAAGATTGATAGGAACAATGACCCCAGGCCATAGTAAAATTTAATTAGAAAATCTGATTATTAAGAAAGTTTGGAAGAAGAGAGTCTAAAAAAAAATTGGTTGACTGTAAAGTCGGTTTACGGACGATAGTTTAACGTGACAACGTCATAACAAAACATTGATGAAATGATTGATCCAGAAGAAAAGGAAATATCATATTCGGTCTGAGACTGAGCCGTTATAGGTTTAGGCATTAAAAATATTATATTCTTTGAAGAAGAACTTTTTTTTAAATTTTTCTATCTTTTGTATGATAGAATCTATCTCTGCATACTTTTATGAATAAAATTGAATCAATTTTATTGAATTATCACAATTTTGTATGGATACAAAGAAGGAGTAAAATGAAGTGTACAATTTAATTAATAAATTTACTTTTTTTTTGCATTTATTAATTCAAATATATTTATTACTTTTGAAGTGTCGGGTGCGCCGTATTTATTTTTACAAGTACAAAAAAAAATTTTGCTTCGGCCGGGATTCGAACCGTTATCCTGTGGATTGGCAGAAAACGATGCTCACCGCTCAGCCACGAGGCCATATTGGAAACTGTTGTTTCAGATGTTATAATTGATAATATTCCACGCACGACATTTGTTTGAATTTCTTTTAACTAGCATATTCTCTATTGGACTCGAAATATTTACACGCTCTTGGGCTCATAACTATAATACGGTGTGTGATTTAGTTTATCAAATAATAAATCATGACAAATAATTACCAATGTCAATTTAAAGCGTGAAAAGTATCATACCAGCAATAAATATTTAGTTACACAGCTAAAACAATGCTCATACAACATTGTTTAAATATACTGATTTACACTAGTAATTAAAATAATACGTACTTGTTAGAACGCCATTTCCTTGCGAATATACTCCCGTGGCGCGATGCACAAAAATAACCTCAAACCAGTACGCCGCCAAGTGCCGGCCGAGTTCTCTGTACCGTCCACAACATACCAGAGAGATGCCACGCATGCGTAAACACATCCGTAGTGGGACATCCGTAGTGGGAAAATTTTTTGTGCGTGCAGCCAGTGTTCATCGATTTATTAGACGTTATCACGTCAAAATGGCCTGATAGAAAAGTGAAGTAAATTTCATTACCAGTATAATTTTGACTGTTGCAAGCTTATTAATCATGGGAATCATGGTATTTCATACTGAATTAAGGACTCTAGATAAAATTAAATGATTGTGATAATATTTGTGATGAATATAACTATTACTACGACCATGATTGATGTGCCTAGAGCTAGGACTGAGGTGAGCTGAATATCTTTAACCATTTCCGAATATTAGCTTGACCAAATATCTTTTGTGGTCACAGAAATTGACACTATTGAAATAGTCACAAATAACTTTGTTTCTCCCCATAACTTGTGTTAAAACTAGTAGTCCTATAGATTATATGATTATCTAAATCTACCTAACTGAAGCCGAGGTACAGTCTATATATGAGAATATTACGAACCCAAATTTAGTTTCTTTATAATTTTCATAAACAATAATATTCAATAAGACTTGAACTTTTGTTAGAAGCAGGACCCAACATAACTTCATACTCATCAGTATGACAAAAAATACATAGTAAATTTTTTTTTGACTTCGTTTTTGATCTATAAATTTTTGAAAAATTAAAAATTGATAATTTGTAGGAACGTTTTGCCAAAGCCAGCCTCCAAAATCCATTAGTAAACCAAATTTGAACCCTTTTTCAGCTTTCTCATTGGGATGTGAATAATTTTCCATTAATTATATTTGTTTTTTATATAACCAATGAAGAGTATATAAATGAAGAAGAGATTATAAAACCAAGGTTAGAAAAAGCTGTGGCAGTCCCTAGGTCCCAGAACTTCCACATCTTAATTCCTCTAGATCTAAATCGTGTCGAAACCAAAATTTACTCATTTTTTGATGATTCAAAAACACATAGAGTACAGATCAGCTCTGGTGATGAAAACATTCCATTTGAAGAAATTGTGGATTTTGTCGCTTGTGTTTACGATGAGTGGTGGTTGGCGCATGTTGACTCAAAAGATGGTGCTGAAAAAGAAGTTTGTGTTAACTTTCTTCACCCAAAAGGACCATCGCCATCTCACATATCCTAGGAGAGCAGATACCTTAGCCCTGCCAATAAACTATATTTTGTGCAAATTACATCCAACCACAGCAACAGGTAGAACCTACCAAGTACCAGCAGATGAGATGGCTGAAGTAGCACAAGTTTTGGTAAAGAAGAGAATTCAACTTTACTAATTTGAGGTGCTAAAAGAAGATAAAAAATAACTGTTCCTTGACTGTAAGTAAGTTAAATTTTTTGTTTAAATGAAATGAAAATTTAATAAAATTGAGTGTTGTTTAAAAGATTAATTTTTTATCTAAGTTAATAAGTTATGCATTAATAGAATCTCCATACGCATTATTTATATTAACAATAATTTCAATATGGTACCATTGGAATACCATCATTAAACTTTGTACACAACTTTCTAAAGAGGTTTGGTATAAATAGTACGTATTTTTTTCATCAAAATTAAAAATTCCAATTTTTTTTTATAAAAACCTTTTTATGAGTTTTTTTAAAAAAAATAAAGTGATGTACACTAAAGTTATAATGTCAAATTAAAGCCATTGTCATTCTAAAGATAATAGTAAAAATTTGAGTGTTCTAGGACAAACGGTTTTAGAGTTACATGCTTTTATATATATTAAAACGTTCCTACAAACTAAATTTTTTTACTTTTTAAAAAAATTATAACTCAAAAACCAAAGGTGATATAAAATCATAAATATCTGAAGACATCATGTTTTGACCATTTATTGATTTGGTGAGGAATGACCCCCCCCCCCCCCCCTCCCCCTAACAACAAACCCAAAAAAAAATTGGCAGTATGTTAAAATTAGGAAGAATATCTATCAAAATTTTTTTAATGTAAATTATATATTTTTCACATTACCCTTACTTCCTTTCCAATTTTGTTTTGCTAAGTTTTTTTTTTTTTTAATTTTTATTTATTATCGATAAACACACCTAAAGTTACATTAAATACTACCACTGATACAATTCCATTATTTTTCAATTTTAAGAGTTTTTTACTATGGGGCATTAAATCCCTAAAACCCAACACGTCGACAGGATCTTAAAAGTATGCTCACATTTAATTGAGCCTCTGTTACAACAGATATTGAATGCTAGCCAAAACATATATGCCCCTACAAATGAAAATTTTTTAGGTTAAACCCAATCCACACGAAACGGTAGTAAACTATAGTCCAGTCAAGTTAAACATGAAAAGGAGGTCGTGCTTGCAAAAGGTCAGGTGTTCTGAATTTTTTATATGTTGTTAGGACCTAAACCAACATTAAAAAACCAGATTTGCAATTTCCAAAGTGCTGTGCGAGCGGCGGTGTACCCAAAAAACCATGAAATTTTCGGACTTTTTTCAGTTTTTTCTCAATATCTCAGTGAAGGAAGGGTCTGACCGGTACAGTCATTCTACAAAGTTTTAAAGAAGACTTAATTTGGTACAATTTGAGACCAGGGCGAGCTCAATACAGACATTGGTTCCTAAGCTACAGTTCTTCGAAAATAGGCCATTATTTCCAAAAATGTGAAATTGTTTCGAAATGCTCAATGATTTTATGATATAATTCTAAAATACGTATCCCACCTAATAGATTATACGGAACAAAGTTGTAGTATATTTAATTATCTTTCATTTGAGACCAAGCTGGTACCTGTAGGCTCAGCAGTTCTCTCAAAAACGGCAGATAACCAAAAAAACCATAAGTGGTTTTTTGGGGGGAAATGAAAAAAAACTGTTCTCACATCATTTTATTGTTTTATTTATCAAGCATTTAAAATTTATTTATTTTTGTTATTGTTAAAATGGTTTTATGAAAAAAGAAAAATTTAATATACCTATAGAAAATTACATCTTCATCAAACATTGTTTTAAACACCTACATATTGAAATGCTTGTACAAACATTATGGTACCTACTATAAGGACAAATTACATTTACACAAAAAATAAAAACAAAACTAACATAAATCATTTAGGTATTGTGGTTTGGTTGCCAAATCATGCATTTCTTTTTATCTTAGATGGCCCGGGCTTGGGCTCGCACAAAGATGGTGTCTCGTTGGCTGTGATGGACGCTGTGACAGGCGCCCAGTCTGTAGTCGGGTCATCTTCATCGTCCGAGCAATCCAGCTCCACATCCGGGACCTTAATGCACAATTTGCCACCACATGACTGGCAAGAGGACTGAGCAGTGGAGCCCAGTCTTTCTGCACGAGCAGATACCAGAGCACCCTTTCTTGCATTTACATGAAATTTTTCGCAGTAAGGCAGGAGGTGCGGGATCCATGGGGGTGAGGATGGGGGTGAGTCCCTGAGAAGACAGCTTCCACCCCCAATCAGTGGGGTTCAAGTTGACTGCCCGCCACTTCTGCACTTGGAGGTAGCACCTTGCTGCATGGTGGCCTGCGGCATCTTCCGTCAGTGGCAAACGGGCGAGGTTTATGCTCCTTGAAGTGACAAACGTCTTATACCTCAGGAAATCCAATGTATCCCTCACGATGTCACCCCCATATAGAGCCACAAAGCGCTTGATGCCTGCTTCTCTCACGGCTTGTGGGGTGGAGTCTGGCCGAAGGAAGACCTCCACTTGCTCAGCAAGTGGTTCACTCTTGCTCAGGAGTGTGGTAATTTTGGTCTTTCCTTGGCCAAACGGTGCTAAGGTGGTATCGCACCCGGTGAACGCATGGGTGAATAGTACCATCCATGGTGATCGCTGGGAGTCCTGGTGATTGTAGGAGGTTGTAGAGTAGTGACAGCAACCAGCTTCGCCCTTCGTGCTCTTCTGAAGGTAGACATTTGTCTCTTCAGCGCCTAAACCATTGAGAAGAATGAGCAGGTCAACGTCTTCTCTCACTATGATGACCCGATCGGCTACTGCTCTTTTTGAAAGCGCCATCATGCCGATCTCTTGATCCGGATCTTCTTCGGCAACAGCCACTTCTACTCCCTCCTTCTGAAAGGCGTCACAACGAAGAGTTATTAGGCATCTCTTGTTGTTCCCATTGCCCAATACATGCTCTTGAGCAATTTGAATTACTGTGGATTCATTTAATGTCAATTCGTAGCTGGAATGAGCTGCGTATCGCCTGAATCGTTCTGCTGTTTTAGTGTTTTTTTTTGGTAGCATCTTCGGGGTAGCCATCAAAAACAATGGAGACGTTCTTTCCAAAGTGGTTATGGACGTAGGTGGTATAATGCGCCAAAAGTGCTCGAACTGTGCTCTTCCGCTGCCACACGACCTTGTGCAAGAGTTAGCCACCATCCAAAACGATGTGAGTTGTGGCATCTATCAGCATGTGGCTGGAAAGAGGCATAAAGGCAGAAAACAGAGTATATTTTGTGCCCTTGCGCATACCTTGTTCATTGAACAGAGACATCGGGAATGGGGCCAACTCATACTTGAAGTCATCCTGTAAATCCTGTTTAGATTGCTTTGCAATACATACTCGCTGGAAAATTGTGAGCGTATCCACAGCTACTTTTCTGTTTTTTTCCGGCAATTCAACAGATGAGGTGATCGATTCCAGTGTGGTAACTTTGTTTTTCCGTTTTATTACTACCTTGTCGTACATTTTCCCCACAGTTTTATTCACTCCCTCCTTTCCAACTCTCTAGGCCATATGGCAATTAATCTCAGGACCTGCCAGTAAACCACTACTGATGGAAAGCAAACTGTCAGTTTTGGGAAATGGAGGGTGGAGAGCAAACCAGTTTTGAGTTTTTCCACATCACTGTTATCTCAGATGATTCTAGAAGGTCTCATGTCTACATGCTGCTCTCCAGTAGGACATGAGATGCTGCAAAAACTTTCAAGTTCTTCACATATATTCACCATAAACACCATTCCTGCTAAGGCCAGTCAACAAGAGACAAAGTAAGCACTTTTTACCAGCAGACCTGAAAATTGATATAAGGGTAATTCAGTGACGCTGAATCGAATGGTGCAAATTTTTTTGCAATTGGACGTGAAGTTTTTGGAGAATAGGGTTAAAAAAAATTTTGAATCAGTTTTTTTTCAGAATTTAGGCGTTTAATCGAAAAAATTTTCAAACAAAAGTTGCTGAGAATTAAAAAATACATTAAAAAGGTTCTCAGGTCCATCTTCATATTTGCACACATGAGCGAGAAATATTAGAAAGAAAGTAGTAAAGCGTAAATGTAAGTAAAAGTGGGGCTAGTGTGCATGCGAGCGTATTGTGAACTAAACACAAACGAAGAGCCTTCGGCTATTCTCGGGCCTCTCCGTCTTGACTAGGGAGTGTGAGTGAGAGACGGAACCATTTGACCTTTCTTTTCATTACCTCGCGCGTTAGTGAGTATTTTTCGTCTTTGGCCGTCGATTGTCAAGCGTTCTATCCTTACTAATATTATAAATGAAAGGTGAGTTTGTTTGTTTGATTGTTTGTTTGTTACGCTTTCAAGCGGAAACTACTCAACCGATCATCATGAAATTTTGTGAGCATATTTTCAAGGGTATAGTTAAGGACATAGGACCCATTAATAAAAAAATATATATATATATATATATATTCCGAATGGCAAAAAAATTTACATTGGTATGTATGATCGACTAAGAGTTTGAGTAATTAGAATGAAATTTAACGCCACCTGGTGTTTTAATAAGTAAATTAAATAATTCACCAATGTAATACTATAAGCACGGTGGTCAATTCACTATTCAATTTTATTCTTCTGTCACCGCCAAGCAATACTTAAAGGTTTTTATTTTTTGAGTTAAGGTATCTGTTTATTTTCTTCGGTGATGGTTTGGAGGTTGATGCTGAAGGTTATATTTTAATTTCAAGAGAATTTTGTAATTTAGTAGATAATGATGTGGATCTTATTACTGAGATTTTCCCGGATTTGCAACAAAATTTAAATTGTGATCAGTGTTTGTGCGCAAGAGCAATATTGACGCCAAAAAATGATATTGTTAATAAAAACCAACACTTATATTTTAAAAGAGATGCAGGGGGAAATGAAGGAGTATTTATCAATAGATACAATCATGGGTACAATACAAAGCACTTCATATCTTGCGGAGTTTTTAAATTCACTTGAACTTTCGGGTGTACCTTCATATAAACTTCAAATGAAACTACAGTCAAACCTCTATCTATCGTTTTTCAGGGGACCAACAAAAAAATTCAGTAGATGCGGACATTCAATAGATGTGGACTTCACTCTTAAGAATTTTTAAAAAATAATATTTTACCTCAAAATTAGTGTCAGAAATATGTCAGTTACTTGTCATTAAAGTTAAATCAGTTGAAAAATAAATAAAAATGGAAGTATTTTACTTAATTCAATTTACACTTGCAAAAAAAAACATAAGCACAATAAATCTACATGGAAATTAAAGTCGTTTTCAATATCCTGAAGTCTGAAATATGTTTACTCATGTCATCAAATGTAGAGCTGTCCTGAAGAAGCCGATTTTGCCAATATTTAATTGAATCGGCATTTCTGCCGACTTCCGATACGCTTGTTAATTTTCGGCCGATATTACTGAAAAACGAGTGAGACTGCCATAACCTAAAAATCCACGAGTACCTTTTTCAGTTTTCGTAGTAGTACTGCATTATTTCAGATCGCATTATTTCTTCGCAACATGTGCCAAACGTACATATAAAAATTTAACATCCTGTTTTCAATAATGTTCTTTAATTTTAATATGTCATAAATAAATACATCACCGTCACGGTAAATAGACATCTCGGTTGTTACGGTACTAGAGTGCAAATGTGGTAGCTTTCGTGCTTCTGTAGTAATTATGGTATCGACAATGAATCTTTACTTCTTTTTATGGTAATTATCTTAGGATAACAATTGGGTTTGTACTGTAGTTATGGTATATAATCCATATTTCTTCGTACGTTGTTGTTCATTTGTCTTTTCTTCATATTTACGTGCTCCATTACTTGGCTGCAGATTTAAGGTGATATTTACCAGGGGGAGGCAACTCTAATAGGCCATTATGTACCCAGATACTATTTTTAATCTGCACAACAGATAGCGCTAGTAGATTGACCTAGTTCTTTTGTAAATTCATAGGTAGCGTTAGTGTTCATGATCAAATGTCATTTGAATGTTTATAAGAAACTAAATTTATGCAATAAATACTAATAATGCAATAAATATAGTGTAATATTAATGTATTTTGATTTCAAAAACATTTGATTTGTAAAAATTGTTTTTTTTTGCAGTAATATTCGTTTACATATTGATTTGAGCAATATAGTTGCTCTTTTTTTTTTTTTTTTCGGTTTGTTGTAGATTTTGGTTGAGTGAAAGATGGTTTTTACAATGGAGTTTGATTTTTCATTTTGAATTATTTTCCTATATAATTGTGAATTAAGAAGCCGATGTAGATGCCTGTGAATACACATCGATGTTTTGTGTCTTCGTGCAGGAACAGTATTACTGTTAATCCTGATGTGACAACATTCAGATTTCCATGAAGCCGAAGCAAGTGAGTACTGATGTTTATATTATTAAAAAAATTACAATAAGTGGTTTAACATGTTAAGGGTTAGGCATTTATGTTAAGGCTTATTATACAGGATGTATAGAGCGATATTATCGAAACCTGAATTTGCGCACATAATAATTTTGTAATTAAGTAGTATAATCATTTATTTATTTTTAATAACCCACCTATATATATATATATATATATATATATATATACACACACATATATACACATATATATACATATACCCATTTGGGGATAGTATGGACTTAGTAAAATTACCATAAATCAGTAATTTAAATGTACTGATTTGTGATATGAACCCTAAAAATCGTTTTGTGTTACTGAATTTATATTATTTATACAATATGTGATTCAATGAAAATTAATATATCGTAATTAAAATAAACCTACCAAATTTATTCAGTGGCGTAGCCAGGATTTGTGTATGGGGGGTGTTAAGAAGCATGCCCCCCCCCCCCCCCTTTTCCCGTATTAAAGCGGGGGGTCCGGGGGTCCTCCCCCGGGAAAATTTGGATTTTAAGGTGTAAAATATTGCTTTTTTTTAGCAGTTTTCGGTACTTAAATTTAAATATTGTAATGGTAAAAATTGTATTAATTTTAATATGAAATTTGTTTGCGTGATGAATAAGAAATTAATTTAAAGATTTGATGCTAAGGGGGGGGGGGGGGGGGGTGGTTTGAACCCCTAAACCCCCCCCCCCCCCCCTGGCTACGCCACTGAATTTATTACACTCTACAGCACTTTAATAATAAAACATTAGCTCTGAAATACATACGTTCATTGAGTGGTAATGCTAAACTAAATACACATAATTAAATACATGTATGTTTATACCTTATATTTATAGTAGGCTACATGCTAGCTAATAATCTGGAAATACTGATTTATGTACTAGCTCACACTATAAAAATTTTTTGTTTTGTTTCCAGGTTATTGAAGTGGATTGCTGCAATTGGCTATGACCTTGATGCCAGTAATGCTGAAACATTTAAAACTAAATATGTGTGTTCCGAACATTTTGATATTGGAGCTTTCACTACATGTGACTGCATCAAATTGAATCGTGGTGCTGTTACAACATATTTTAATTCTGTGGACAGTGAAGTATGGATCTATTGTTATAATTTATTATGTCTAGAATGCTGCCAAATATAGGTGAAATGTTTATGTTACATAACATAACTTGTAAGATCTACTTGTGCAGATATATATTTTCACCTGCCTCTAAGGTCCTTTGTTATTCACAGGTAGCATTTACATGTGATGGGCTGAAGCAGTATTTAACATTATTGGTCAACATGCAGTCCATCATTACAACCTTTGTACAGGCGCATACAAACATATATGTATGGGGTATTTCACACTTTTTATTTGATGTTAAAGATTGGTATGGTGACCGGGATACTTTTTTTTATTAAACCTCCTACACAGTTCTCTACTGTTTCCCTTATCTGTTGCCTTAACATTTTTTTCCGATCAGTCCAATTCCTTGAATCACGTTGCAAAAAAAGTCACAATACATGGGATTGGGCCACTCTCTTCAAAGAATTGTAATTCGAGTTTAAACATAGCAAGGCTGACCATAAATTGTAGAGGCAAATTTAAAATGTTGATCTTCAACATATTTATAACCTACTAGCTGACCCGGCGAACTTCGTACCGCCTTAGCGTAGCAATGATGCACTACTTTATTTTGTATAGCTGACCTATCTTAGGTATGAGTACCTATTCAATTTGAACTGGAATCTATAATATCCTCCATATTAAAATGAATCCATAATTCCCTGGTATCACTATAACTGAAAAGGACCTTACTAATTTAATTAAATAAAAAACAAAATATATATTGTCAAAATAGTGTTTATTCCATAGGATTCAATAATTCCACTAATGTTTTTACAAATTGCTATTGAACAACTTGGCATTTTTAAGTAAACAATTAGCTCAATACCACGCACGCTCTATAAATCAACTAATAGTATCTGTACCCCTCACTGCTTCTCTCTACTCTAATGCTTTTTGATAAACTATATTTTTAGTTTTATGTTCTGGCGCGTAAATAAATAATGTTGATGGTTTTCCGACACGGGAACAGGCGACATATAATTGGCCATGTGAAAAACATGGATTTTCTAGTTTGATGCCACATACACTTAGCGACTGCCCTTGCGATTTATTTATTGATATTGCAAATGCAAGCCGCACTGGAAACTGTAAACGCTTAAAGCTGAATGTCATAAGGTTACTTTAAAAATATTTATATTGTACAAAGTGTTGGGTTAGTTTGGAAATAATTTTATATATGGTGGTTCAGTATTCTTAAATTTTCTAATTTTCCGTTAAATTTTTTCTTTCATAAGAACCTTCTCGTGACAATAACAAACACAACAAAAAAAGAATTAGTGAAATCGGTTCAGTCATTTACGCGTGATGGCGTGACCAAGGGAAATAGGAATTCATTATTCTTAAATTTTCTAATTTTCCGCACAATTTTCTTAATTTTTTCTTTCATAAGAACCTTCTCCTGACCATAGCAAACACAACAAAAAAAACAATTAGTGAAATCGGTCCAGCCGTTCACGCGTGATGCCGTGACCAAGGAAAACGGGTTTCATTTTTATATATATATAGATGATCATGTGATGTATATACAACTAGTTAGAAAGTAAGTTGTAGTATAGTATACAATTGAACCTTCAATAAGTTCTACATCCACACTTAAAAACTTATTTTTACTTGATGTTTTAAGTTCAATAACTATTCAGTATAAAGGTTTTTTTTTACATTATAAACTACAAAAGTATTCAGATTTGTAAATGTAATGAAATTCCACTGAGCCCTCTACCTTTTTTTTAACTACCATTTCTGCCTTGTGGCCTTGTTTTTCTTACTTTTGTGTTCATTATAAGTTACAACCACTCATTTGATTTATTGTGTTAAATTAAATGATATTTAAAATTGGATGTCACTTCATAAGAACATCCAGGATTACCTGTATTCACAGCGCACAATTATACAAAAGTTTTTTATGTATGTAAAAGTGTTTTACGTAAGGCAGTGGACACATACATGTATTGAGTAACATGAGAAAATTGAAATATCTAAAATAAAATTAAAAGGTTACAAGCTTTTATATACATGCAGCTCCCAAAAAAGTCTGCATACTAAAAAATAACACATGCTTTTAAATGAATTCTTACCATCTTATAAACTAGTAGTATTTTGTTATTTGGTTTCAAATGAATTGTTTTTGGTTAATTTATTTGACTGTAGGGATTAAATATCATTTGTAGAATAAAGTGTGAAAAGTAGTAGGTATTGATCGATTTAACTGTAAGTACAAAATATGTGTTACATTTCTTGTAAGTTAAAATTGTTCAGGTATTATAAATTAGCTGGAAAAAGCAAACTCATGACTAGAATAAATTGTACTGTTAGGTATGTTTCGAAGAAAGACTACCTGTTGCAGTCGTTACCATGTGTATGTACCACATTTTTATTGTCATGATAACTGCCATAATTTTGTACAAATAAATCACTTAATACATAAAATATGGTTATGGAAATTTTGATTTTTGGACAAAAAACTCCTAACTATCTTAGAAGCACACCATAGAATCTGTTCAAATTTGTTGTCAATTTTAAAAAATTTTATAACCACCTGATAACCACCAAGGGTGCTGTGGGTAAAATAATGAGGGGTTAATGGACAAACAAATATTCTTAATTACTCTATTAAGTTAACTATAAAATCTATAACAATTATTGCAATTCTTCTAAAACTTGTATAAAACTTTGATCTGAAACAATTTTTTTAGGATTAACCAGTGCTGCAAGAAGTTGAAAATACCAGTGGGTGGAAATTAAAAAAATAATAATAATAAAACTTCTGTACAGTGTACACTATCGCATCCATTCTTATTTATTTAAAACTTTCTAAATATCTTCTGAAACTTTTATGTAACCAAACATTTTTGCAATGAGTGAAAATAATATATTCAGAGACAAAAAATGATAACTTTAATTATTGCAGTTGCTCTCTGTATGCTGACTGCATTGCTAAAATGCACATAGACCTCCAATTTAATTAATAAAATAAAGTATTATGCAAAATGTTGATAGCAAAACAATTAAAATTGTGCCAATCTCACCTGTGTACATGAAAATCTATATTATGCTTCAAATAGGCTATTTTATAAACCAGAAAATGAAATTACCAATTTAGGACTTTCCATTACCCTTAGCATTCCTTTACTGCATCTTATTTTTTTGTTCAGTTATAATTAAATTTTGGTATCTTCTTGTTATACGTGGGTAATTTGTTCCATATCACGTACTCAAGTTTAAGCCTTGATCCTGTATGATTGATCCTGTGGTACATGATGCTTGCTGTCTTAATTTAGTACATCAAAGATCCTGGACATAACAAAAATATTACAATAAAAATAATTTTAGGAAGTAAAAAAAAATTACTTTAAGATTTTTATTTGATGTGATAATACCATCATAATTCATTGTTACATCACAATTTTTTTTGTATCCAGGATCTTTCTATGTACTAAATTAAAACAGCAAGCATCATGTACCACAGGATCAATATTATATTCAGGATCATGCCATTAGGATCAAGGGATAGGCTTGGATACGCTATACGGAACATTTACCCACATTGTGTTTAAATATAAATTGTTTCATCTTGTGGGTGAAGAGAAAGAAGGTATCCTCAGTCCAATTCTTTCATCTACTCCATAGTACATATGTTTCTAAGAGCTATACAGTTGGTTTTAGATTTATTTAGCAGTAGTTAGCTTCAAACCAGAAATTATATTAGGTCTTTACAGCATTATTATGTGGCATCGATTTCCCACTTTCAAAACTTATGGCCCAATGGAACACTTGTGCATGCCTAGGTATCTCCTCCCCATTCTCCCGCCACCGATTCCCCAGCGTACTGCACCGCTCAAGTCGCTACTTGAGTCGAAAGAACAAAATTCTGTGGACAGTGAAGGATGGATGTATTGAACTTTAAAAATAGCCTTTTTAGTTTTGTTTCAACCTTGCCATATTATGGTTTCCGTAGTTGTGTGAGATGCACTATGTACACAAAACTTAGTTTTTTAGTTTATTTAAATTGTGAAATCGTCAAATGTTATATTCATGTTCCTTTTTTTTTTCTTGGGTTATGTTTGTAACTTTGACTCTTTTTGTTTATTCATCCCGCTAGGTTAAATGGGGTTTTAATGATTTTCCATTTGAAAAAGAAAAATGTAATGCCCAAACGTGACTTGAAAGAATTGAGTTACCACCTGATCGTTTCTGTGATAACTAAGGAGAATTTTAATTAGCATATCTCATTTAGTCCAAAATTTAAATAAATAAAAAATGAACAGTTTTTTTAACACAGGATCACTTTCAGCACATTGAAATTGTATCGAGCATCCTGCAAATAAGATTATGAAAAAAATTCAAAAGGCTATTATTATTATTAATATTATTATTATACGACGGAAAATATCCAGTTCGATAGCTCGAAACACGTTGCTAATCGATTTGTGTTAAACATATCGATTTATATCGTTAACGCACTTTCGATCACGGTATTTCATTTGTAGATTCATAGATGGCAGCGTAATCGGCGATTGTTTGTAGGTACAGAAAAACAGCGTTGAGTTTCCGGTCTTTATGATATATGGTCGTTGATATTTACTACTGTATACTATCATTACTGTTTTTATGACGGTTTCTTTCTAAGAAATGGTTATTATTTTGGCAAAATCTTTATGGTTAAACGATTATCTATTATAATTTATAGTGACGGGACCACATATTTTGAACGATCAATGCGGACAAAACGATAATTCGAACATCGGTACAAGCGGACTTTTTTAACCTTAGTTGTATGGCAATTTTGCCGGGACCGTAGAAAGTATACGATACACACGGACAATCGATACATGCGATTTCGATAGATAGAGGTTTGACTGTAAATGTTAAAGTTATGCTTATGCAAAATCTATTTGCTCCTCGACTATGTAATGGAAGAAGGCTTCGAATCACACAATTGGGGCAGAATAACTTAATGCCACTATTTTAACAGGTGTCGGTAAAGGAGAAAGTGTTATCATACCTCGAATTTCAGTTATCCCCACGGATCTACCGTTCCAATTCAAAAGATTTTCAGTTTCCCGTCAGGATTTGTTTTGCTGTTACCATCAACAAAGCGCAAGGGGAAACATTGCAGGAAGCAGGGATGTATTTGGAAAAACCATGCTTTTTCCATGGCTAACTATATGTAGCCTGTTCGCGTGTGTCCAATGCCCGAAATATACACATATTAGCACCGGACAGAAAAACATAAAACATAGTATATAGAAGATTCATCTTAGAATAATACTCTGATTTAAGCTAATTTAAAGAAAAATTAATTTATTATAGGTTAATACTTTGAACTTATAAAAATGTTAGTATTTAAAATTATTTATTTTTTTGTAACATTGAAACATATTTCAATAAGGCATGTTTCAGTTTTTTTAAAAATAAATTATTGTATGTTTGAATTTTTAAATACTGATGATCCCAGTCATGCTATAAAAAAACAATTATCATATTATTTTATTTTCTTCTTTTCAAAGATCTTTGAAGGACATCAATGCGACCAAAGCCGCAGGTAAAAGCTAATGTTTCTCTCTCGCACTTTCTCTCGCACTCTCTCTCTCTCTCTCTCTCTATATATATATATATATATATATATATATATATATATATATATATATATATATATATATATACATATACATATATTTATATACATATATATATATTTACGTATAAGCGCGCCGTATTTTAAATCTAATTGTGATTATAATGGCATCTTGTTTTATTATTTATTGTCAAAAACAGTGAACCTAAAATGAATAAAAACAATATTTCATTTTAAAAGAAACTAATTTCTTCAGTTAACAGTTAAAATAATGAATTAATTTTGTGTATGTTCATAAAATTAATTGATATAATTAATTGATTTAAATTTTTTGCCTCACAAAATCTATTTGTATATAAAATTGAAAGCATATTCTTTTTAAGATAAAATTTAAAAATTAAATTTTATTCCTATTAAATGGTGTATTTCATAAAATTTAAATTACAGAAATTTTGCCTGGTAAAAATTTTTTTTCTATATCAAATTGAATATATATTTGAAAAAGAAGTATCTTATGTCCATACATAAAATTAATTAAAAATATACAGGAAAGCATACTAAAAACGTGGAATTGATTTTTAGTCTAGATATAATTTTAGTTCATTTTAAATATGATATAAGAAAACTTTAATGCCTTTTTTTCATAGCAGGGAAAAAATTTAATGGACCACAAAATATTTGAAATTTAAATTCGATGAATTAGAATTATACTATAACTGCGTGCTATTTCAAATTTAAATTGAAATACCACAATTATAATAATTCAATTACTTGAAATAATTTTTATATTGCACGGAATTCGTATTGAGCCCACACAAAATATTCATTGCCAATTTTCTTTATGTGCATAATTCAAATATTTTAATACAAATTAAGTACATTATTTTAATTTCAGTTGTAATGAATTAATTTTTCATTACAAAATCTGCGCGAAGTTCAACCTTCTATGAGCTATTTTTTTGTTATTATTTTGGGAACATGGATACATTTTGCTCCGTTTCTATTTTACAAGTGGTTGACACGTGGTTCTCAAAACAATTGCTGTACGCACATGTTTTTATATTGTATGCGGGACTTTTGTATATTCTGTTATGTCTAGAATATTCTAGCCTTGACATTGTATTATTCCTTTTTATTTTATTTTAGAAATTGTTAAGTTTCCAAAAAAATCTTTTAACGTTATGTTGAAATGTTTGGGTAAATATTTATTTAATGTATAAGCATACGAATTAAGCGGACATTTAGATACAGTTGCGCTTATCTAAACGAGTATAGTTTGAATCTCTTACAATATTACTTCTAAATTATTTTCTACGTAAATAGTAATAGAAATTAAATGAAATATAATAATTAAAAATATATTAAGGAAAGCCTTGCCCAAATATAGGAAACTTTTTCAACAAAAATTATAGCATAACGTTAATTATTTGAACGCTAAGATAACATTACTATAAACAAACTTTAACGAGTTATAATTAACAAAATGTAAGTAACGGTTGGTAACTGACTACCAATTTTCAAATAATAAAATATGAGTTATTTAAATTTATAATAAATGAGAATAAATCATTTAACAATAATTAATCAATAATAAATGTATTAAAAATTATATAATAATAATGTTTAGTATTTAAATTTAAAAACTGGCAACAGTTTATTAAAAAAATAATTGTTTATCAAAAATAAATTGATTGACAATTATTAAGATTTTATATATTAATTACTTGAATTAATTAACCAATATTAAATAAATAATAATTTAAACTGAATTACTAATAAATAACAATAAATTATTAAACAATAATTGTTTAATCAATTGTTAATCAATTAACAATTATTGAAAAATAATAAAAGGTAAGTTACTTGGATGTTCATTAAAGTATAATTATTAACAAATAATAATAACAATAATGGCTCTCTCGAAAATAGTGGAGAATCTAAATTCACGCACGTGATCTTTTAACTCCAAGAGTCGAGTGTCTGCTGCGAAATATTTGACGGACAAGAAAACGAGTGAATTTTGAAATGTACAGCTTGAACAAATTAAATAGTGTTTTTTAAATTACAGAATTGAAATATGCAAATATATAAAAGTGCCGCTTACCTTTAATATTGAAAGAGCATTCCTACTGCTTTTTAGAACACTACAATTTATGCGCACATCAAATATTCACTCATGAAAACATGTATAACTAACTATTCTTTTAATATGTTGAATGTTAAAAATAGTACATAGATTTTTTTTATTCTTTCAGTAAGCTGTGTTCATGGATCCGGGCACTGTATGCAACATACGCGATGAAGCACTGGAGTGTGCTACGTTACAAGTCGACAACATTGGAGAAAGGGGTCTGAAGTCATTAATTACGAAAAGCAAAGCAGTTGGCTATGGAAAATGGGAGGTTTGGAGCAGTAGTACATCGGTTCTCGTGCATAATGCGTGCCGCAAGTGGTACTTAACAGCAACAGTCACAAGGGCGGCTGGAAAAGCAACAAAAATGAAAACTTCATCGACATCTTCTGGTGTAACACCTGGTACGTCAGCGAGATTCTCCAAGTCGGCAACCACGGAAAAATAATTTAATTTTCGTGACTTGTGCTTCATATGCGCAAACGATGGGATCGTTTCGCAAACAAGGCTTCGTGATACAGCAAAACTACGTAAAGGACAAGATCTTTGATTTAGCTGAACATCGAGAGGATGCAACAAGCATCGAATTGATACATAGATTGAAAGATATCGAATCTCTAGTTGCTGTGGGTGCACGATATCACAAAAAATGTATAGATGTGTTTTGGAATACCCCAGCCGACGAGTCGGATACTCCTTTAAAAGTAGCAGAAATAGACTCGGCCTTTCAACTCATTGCGGAGCACATAAAAGATTCGCAAAAAGGAAAATTCACAGCGACTGAAATACTTTATCTGGCAGGCAGCAGATGTTTCACAAGAAAAGTTTTGTATCGAAAGTTGATGGAATGTTTCGGAGAAGATATCCACATTTTGCATCAGTGAGGCCGCAAAACTTTTATCTTATATAAATGCTTCAGCATGAACAAGTTATGTGGAGACTGGTGTCGTGATCCGGTTTCCCTCAATGAAATGCAGCAAAAAACAGTAGTTAACTGTGCAGCAGAGATGGTCCGAAAAGATATCGAGAATCACGATTATGAAAATGATTGTTACCAACCAGCTGGTAAAATTCTCCATTCAGTTCAACGAGACATTCCTCCACTTCTTCGTGCACTTATTGATAAACTTGTTGCACCAAATTCACTGGAAAAAGTAGACGACGATGAAGAACGATATTTCCTGCAACGAAGTGCAATAGCCCATTTTATTGTAGCTCTCAACCGACATTCCGGTTTTACATCGCATCTGCATCTGGCACTCGGAATTTACATTCACCGCAAATGTGGATCGAACTGGTCCCTAAGATTTTGATTACGAGGAAGTTGAAGAAAATGAGCAAGATGACGATAGAGAAATTAAATACCCTTCTGAAGCGATGTAGATAAATAAATAGATTTAGTATTTCATAAAAACTTAGTCTCCTATTTTTTTCGTTAAATGTTAGTTTCACCCTTCAGTAAAACATAATTTTCATTTTAAAAAAACCATCTAGTACACTTGGAAAAATGAAACCATTTAATTTATTTACAATGTCAGAAATACCAAAATTCATTTTGCCATTTACACCGTTTGCGACTAACTTTGTCTTCATTATACTCTACAAAAAAGAAAATAATAATAATTGTAACAATAACAAGAGTAATAAAAATGTATACACGAAACGACAAAATACGATGCACGACATAGTACTATTTTTTTATTTTTAAATTTATAATATTTTCAATAATTTTAATTCTCAAATTAATATTATGTACACGATTGAATGTCCGAAACTGTAATGTGGAATTAAGAATATGTATATAATTTTATTAGAATTAAAATTGTGTATATAATTTTATTAGAATTAAAATTGTGTATATAATTTTAATTTTGAACTAAACTTTGTGAAATTAAAATAGTATACTTAATTTGAATTTAAATATTCAAATTAGGCACATAAAGAAAATTGGCAATGAATATTTTGTGTGGGCACAATACAAATTCCGTGCAATATAAAATTTATTTCAAGTAATTGAATTATTATAACTGTGGTATTTCAATTTAAATTTGAAATAGCGCGCAGTCGTAGTATAATTTTAATTCATCGTATTTAAATTCCAAATATTTTGTGGTCCATTCAATTTTTTAGCTGGAATAAAAAAAAAAAACATTTAATTTTTCTTATATCATATTAAAAATGAACTAAAATTATATCTAGACTAAAAATCAATTCCATGTTTTTAGTATGCCTTCCTGTATTATTTGAATTAATTTTATGTATGGACATAAAATACTTTTCAAGTAAATGTATTCAATTTGATATACAAATAAATTTTTATTGGGAAAAAAAATCTGTAATTAAGAATTGAATGAAATAAACCATTTAATAGGGACAAAATTTAAAATCTAAATTTTATCTTAAAAAGTAGATATATTCAATTTTATAAACAAATAAATTTTATGAGGCAAAATATTTAAATCAATTAATTATATCAATTAATTTTATGAATTCACAAAAAGAATTCATTATTTTAACTCTTGACTGAAGAAAAATGGTTTCGGAAACTATTAGTTTCTTTTAAAATAAATATTGTTTTTATTTATTTTAGGTTCACTATTTTGACAATAAATAAGAAAACGGTGTGCCATAAGAATCACGATTCGATTTAAAATATAATGCTCGATAATGAACGGCCAAAGAGGAAAAATACTCGCTAACGCATGAGACAATAGAAAAAGAGAACAAACGGTTTCTTCTCTCACTCGCACTCCCTAGTCATGACGGAGAGGCCCAAGAATAGCCGAAGGCCCTTTGTTTGTTTAGTTCACACGTACACTCGCACGCACACTAGCCCTACTTTTACGTACAATTACGCTGACTACTTTCTTTCCAATATTTCTTGCTCATGATTGAAAATGCGAAGATAGACCTGAGAACCTTTTTAATGTATTTTTTAATTCTCAGCAACTTTTGTTTAAAACGTTTTTTGATTAAACTCCTAAATTCTGAGAAAAACTGATTCAAAACAATTTTTAACCTTTTTCTCCAAAAACTTCACGTCCGATTGCAAAAATATTTGCACCAATCGATTCAGCGTCCTCGAATTACCCTTATATCAGGTTTTCAGGTCTGCTGGTAAAAAGTGTTTACTTTCCCTCTTGTTGACTGGCCTATGCAGTCCACCTTGCCAGCACACTGTCAGAGATTCCCCTTCCTTGGGTCAACCTACATAGGTCTTCATGGATCGCATCAGCTTCTGGTCAATTGTTAGGTCTGACCACAACCCAGACCAAAACTTGTCAGACCGGCGAATGGTGAAGGATCCTTTTGTGAACATTTGGTATTCACTTTTAGCCATCCAATCTTGTAGAGCCATCATATCCTGAAGGTAGAGGTGCACGCTCTTAGCGTACAAAACATGTCCAGCTGCATGGAAAAAAGGGAGTATCTTGTAGACAGTGTACAAATGAAGGTTCCAATCAGCATCACGCTCTGCCTGTATGAATAGTTTGATCAAAGTGGTCATACGAAAGTATTGGACCCACAACTCTGATGTTGGACCTGTAACGCCCCTCGTGCCTCAAAGTTGAATTATTTTAAATTAATTAAAAAAGAGCCTTGGAAACTGCTGGGTAAGAAAAACGAGACAATTAAGTTATTGACCAGAGGTGGCACGAGGTGGAGAACAAGATAATTTGGAACTCCCTGACACAAGCAACTGGGGAGCTGGTGGATCTTTTAAGGGAACAAGGTATATCATAAATAAATTAACACTACACGAGTAGCTGCTTGCAGCCCAGGAGCTGCTCAAAGCAGTTTTGGTCATGCAGGGAATTAAAATTACAAACTCGGGACGTGACTGCAGGCGAGAGAAATTTCAACCTGGCTGACCATGTCCACATTAGACAGCAAAATATCAGATTGGCCCCCTGGGAAGGGGCTTCGGTCCACTGGCACCAAGTTTAAATTGGTGGCGTACACCGGCCTAACAAAAAGTAATTCACCCCCATTAACCACCAGATAAATTAAAAAAATGGAAACCCCAAAAAAATTTAAAATTATAGAATAAATTAAAAAAGTGACGAAATGCCTAATTTCCGGCACATACTCCCCCGCTTGAATGCGGTGCATATAGGGAAGAAAAAAAACAACACTTACACTGCTCAGTAAAACTAGTACCAGGTTCGCCTGTATCCTACTACTTATATTCTAACACCTTTGAGATGCGTCCGCCTCTCAGGCACAACATATGGATCACCCTTAAACAAAACTTATTAACTAAGAGCTTATTAACTAAGTGGCTACTTAAAACTAATACAACGTAAAGCTAGCATTCTTATTTCTAGTACCATGGATTTTTAAGACCTCGAGGATTTCTGGCATGCCTAATATTAGAGAGTCCCCTATGTTAGGGTAAAGAAAATTAAACACATCTACTTTAAGTCAGCCTGTGTTTTCTTTAGATGGGAGATGTGCGCTCTGGTCACGAATTCTCCCGAACTGGGGTCAGCTAGGCTAACCGTAACTGGCGTTAAAAATCGCTGTATTTGAAAAGGACCTCTCCAGCGGTACGCCAGCTTGGCGGAAAACTTATCCACTGCCTTGCTGAGTGGGTGTGCCTTACAAAGCACAAAATCGCCTACCCTGTAAGGGTTAGGAGATCGGTTTTCGTTGTATTTCTTTTTTCTGCTCTCATGAGCCAGGTTGAGATTTTTACGAGCTCTTCTCCAAATCTCCCTGATGTCTCTCGGATCATCGGGCAATAGGTCATTCAAAGACCAAAGATTTGAAAGAGAGGTATTTGGTCGGTAAGTGAACATGAGTTCGAAAGGAGTACTTTTGTGTCCCTCATGATGTGCATAATTAAAGGCCATTTGCAGCCACACCAAATTCGAATCCCATTTATCCTGCTCCTGCGCATGGTAAGCTATTAAAGCAGACCGGAGATTGCGGTTGAATCTCTCAGCATGCGAGGGCTGTGGATAATAAGGCGAGGTTGTGACGTGCAGAATGCCATGTGAGAAGCACATGTTCTTAAAAATCCTAGCCGTGAACTGGGTTGCATTATCTGACACTACTATAGACGGGACTCCCGACGTCTTGAAGATCTGATTACGTAGCGCAGATACAGTGTTTTCTGCGGTGGCTTTTCGCATGGGGATGAGCCAGACAAATTTTGTGAAGGCGTCAATACACACCAGCAGCATAGTGTTTCCTGTTTTTTGAGCGCGGGAAAGGCCCGACAAAGTCGATAAACATCTTTTGCATGGGGCGCTCGGCCACATCTGAAGTTAAATAACCGAAACGAGTGTTCTGCGCTGGCTTACTCAGCGCACAGATTTTGCATAGTTTCACCTGCTCGGTGATGTCCTTGTGCATGCCGTCCCACACGAAATGACGTCGGATAGCCTGAATGGTCTTATATATACCGAGGTGTGCGCCCACCGGCGAGGTGTGATAATAATGGAATATCATATTACGTAGATTTTGCGGGAGCACGATTTTGTATGTTTTTGATTGGGGGGTGCGTTTTTGCAACAGCCCCTTAGACATCCTAAAGTATTTTGGCGCCGTTCCTAAATTAAAAAGTTTAATAATACTGGAAATGTGGGGATCAGCTTCCTGCTGGCTCTGTAAATCCTGAAATGCCAACGGAAACTCTGTCAATAGGGCTTGACATAAGAGTGGTGTTCCTTCGGGCGGAGCCTGAGTTGGATTTTCGAACATGCGCGACAGTGTGTCCGCTACTATGTTCTGTGTGCCACGAATGTGTTGGATTTTGAACTTTAAAGAGGAAATTTTTGCAATCCATCGCCCGAGTTTCCCTAATTGTTTCGGGTGTGCCAAAAGCCAGGCTAATGCCTGATTATCTGTCTCTAACAGGAATTCCCTGTGTTCTATAAATTGGCGGAATTTGTCGATGCCAAATACCACGGCGAGGCATTCTAATTCATAGATCGAGGAGGCTTTCCTCTCGGCGTGGGTAAGTGTCCGCGACGCAAACGCAATGGGCTGTCTACAGCCTTCGACTTCCTGTGACAGTACTGCGCCTATAGCCACACTGGACGCATCAGTCTGTAAAATGAAAGGTTTGGTGAAGTCTGCCATGCGGAGTACAGGCGGGGAAGAAATCGCCTGTTTCAGGAAATTAAAAGCTTTTTCTTGTTCCGGACCCCATGTGAAAGGTGTGTTTTTCTTACGCAACGTATTTAGTGGTGCTGCGTGCTCAGCGAAATTAGGAATATATTTTGAGTAAAAATTTGCCATACCAATAAAACGTGAAATACCCTTAGGGTTTGTGGGAGGCGGAAAATCACGAATAGCTTGAGTACGTGAAGGATCAATGGTGACTCCCTTGCTAGAAACCAGGTGTCCTAGAAAAGACAGTTCTTGGACTGCAAACTTAACCTTTTTTGTGTTGACAGTTAACCCCGCTTTACGAAATCTACTTAGGACTTCCTCTAAATGTTTGATGTGTTCTTCAAATGTTTCTGAATATACAACGACATCGTCTAGGTAGTTGTACACTGTTTTGAATTTTAGATCTCCTAGTATCTGATCCAGGAGTCGAGTTAGTACTTGGGCTCCCGTGGCAAGTCCGAAAGGTATTACTGTGTATTGGTACAAGTTCCAAGGGACACAGAAGGCTGTGATGGGTTTTGAATCCGCAGTAAGGGGAATTTGGTGGTAGGCAGAATTTAGATCAAACACACTAAAATATTTGGCTTTACTGAACCAATGAAAAGCAGTGTTTAGGTCTGGCAAAGGTATGTTTTGTATCACTATTTTCTCATTAACTTTTCTGTAATCAATTACACATCGTTGTTGATCCTTGCCCTTAGGCACCAGAAAAGCTGGGGAACTGTAGGCGGAGGTTGAGGGTTCGATTACCCCTTTTTCCAAAAGCTCCTGAACATGATTGCGCATCGTCTGCATCTTAGGGCCTAAAAATTGATAAGGGTGAGATCTCACTGGTATTTTATCCGCTAACTCAATTTGGTACTCGACTAATTTTGTGCGACCTAATTTACTAGTCAAGACATCTGGAAAAGTTCTGCATAATTTATCAATGGCGGCCCGCTGCTGTGTATTAAGGTGCTCGTGTGAAGTGGTGTTACCCTGATCCAAGATGGCTGCCGTTGGCTCGGCCGGAGCTGAAACTATTTGTTCAGGGGTCCCACATGGAATAGGATTACCCATGTTGAATTTGAAAACGAAATTCTTCGCCTGAAGATTAATGATTAGACCTGTCTTGGCAATGAAATCAGGCCCGTAGATTAGGTCTGTGGCAAGTTGATCAGACACCAAAAATGGGAAATTCCATGAATATAAATCAATCTTCACCTTGATCACCACTGCTAACGTAATATTTAATGGCTGCTCTGAAGCTGTGAAACATTGTAACTTAGTGGTCTCAGTCCTTAGAATTAATTTGCTCTGTTTTAACTTGTTAAACAAACGCCCAGAAATTAGGCTGCGCGCTGATCCCGTATCAATTAGTCCCGGTACAGTATGTTCGCCAATCGTTGTTACTGCATACGGAATTACTGTAGGAAAATTGCCAAAAATTTGGTGGCATTTTCTCTTGCCCTTATTTGTAGGATCAACACACGTTTTACAGGAATACGTGTGCGTTGAATTACCATTTCCCTTATTTTTGTTATTTCTCCTGCTATTGTGCTTTCTTTGTTGATGTTTGTGACCTCGCTTGTTACTTTTATTCCTGGACTCCTTGTTGTTAGGATTATTGTTTTTGTGTAATGGTGTTTCTTGTGTACTGCCATTACCTGGCGCAAGTTGAACTTCCCACTTATAAGAAAAATTTTTAACACTTGAATTTTTCGGTGGCCCTGAATAAGGTTGTTCAGGCCACCGCGTTATGCGTTTTTTGGAGTGTCGCCATTTTGTTTGTTGTATTTGTGGTAACACTGGGCCAGGGAATGCCCGTCTCTTTTACAGAAATTACAATGTGTATTTTGTTGATACCTCCCTTGTGGCCTTGAAGAGAAAAATGTATTGCCCTGATGTTTCTGTGCTGCATTCTTATGTTGCGAATTACTGCGCTCCGCTCCTGCGCTGTTACCTTGTTGACTAGCGAATGTGGCTTGTTTATTTCGCTGAAAATCAGCGTATTCTATGTTTGTGGCGTGTACGCAAAGTTTATCTAGTTCAGCATAATTTTGGGGGCGTGCCTGGAACACTGAGCGCGAGCGCTCCGCTGGGTTCAAACCGTCTAGAATCGTACTCACGACCTCTCTCTCGGAAACCTTTAGCCTGAGTACCTGGTTGGCTTCGTGTATGTCAGCCACGTAATTTGGCAAGGCTTCATTACGCTGCTGCAGTCGGTTAAACCACTCCATCCGGATGTTTGTGAGTAGCCTACTCGGTATACAAAAATTTAACACGTCTTCATGAAACTCGTCGAAAGTGAGGTCATTCTCAATGGCTGCCATGATCCTCTCACTTAGGGGAGCTTGGGTGTACGGGTAAACAATTTCAAAATTTGTTTGTCGGGAATCCCTCCCTTTTGTCGTAGCTTTAACAAGACTCGAAGGAAATCAATCAGTTTGTGTGCGTCCAGACCCGACGCCTCTGGCAAATCCTTGAGTAGCCTTTCTACAGGATGGGTGATTTTTCCGTTGAAACTGTAGCCCGTTTCTGGGGCCGTCGTGCTCCGCAATACTGAGTCGTGGGGCTGAGCCGCGGCTCCTGCCGGCCAAGGTGAAGGCTGGTTTTGTGGCACCGGGTGCGGCTGAATCTGTTCCCGAGTCGCACCCGAGGGACTGACCTGTGGTGGAGTGATCTGGGGCGTTATGAGTGGCGGCTGCAAAATACCAGCACTCGGAAGTGGGGTGGTTTGCCATGAAGGAAACTGTGGTTGAAATTGAGCATAAGGGTTAAAATAGCCCTGAGTGGTCGGATACGGGAAAAACATGTTTGGTGGGTATGGTTGCGTCATATGGTGTGCCATGGTTGGTAATCCCTGTGAAAATGTCACGCTAGTGACGGGGTGGGTTGTCACATGACTCGTTGTAATGTTTGTCGCCGCTGTCGTCGACTGCACAAGCGGCTCTGAATGAGTGGTAGATGCGTGTACCGGTTGGTTTGGAAGCGACGTTAGTGGCTGTGAGTCAGGGGCTGCGTCTGGTAATCTGCTCGTTTCCGTCTCCTGTCTGTTTACCGTCGCCCGTACTTCTGATTGTCGCGTGTCGGGTTGCTCTACTCCCAGGGGCAAGCTAGGAGCGTCCCCTTCCGGGAAGGCGGGACAATCGATGCCTAAAGCCTGTGCCCCAGCCACATAATGCTGACTGCGTCGTGTGTCTTCCAAAACGGCTGCTCTCGCCGCCAATTTTGAATGGAAACCTGCCGTCTGTTGCAAACATCGTTCTACCTCTTTTATATAAATTCCATGGAGAAGGTCTGCCGAAAGCTGTTTCAGGTTTTGCAAACGTCGGGTAACATGTTTTAGTCTGACTATATGTCGCTCGACATTGGGTAAATTTTCCTCCACATCTAGATAGCTTACGAAAGCCGATATATCATAAAACTTGGCGCAAGCAAGGTTGAATTCTTCAGTTACATCTAAATCCAAATTCGATACACTAGTGGGCACACCATCATGAAGGGCGGCCCTGAGCCTCTTCCTGAGGACTTGGACATTGCCACTGGAGGGCAAATTGCGTAGCTGTAACTCATAGGTCAGCTCGTCTGACAGCAATAACTCCGGCTTAAACATACTGCTCGGACGTAAATTACTGCTAATTAAAACAAAAATTTAACACACATGTACGATTCAAACGTACACCATAAATACTCCTCCCTTAAAAACTATCTTAATTTTAAATACCTCCTAAGGCTTCCTATATTAATATAAACTACCAACTAGCCCCAATGCGCGGGGAGTAAGTCACACTTTCAAGGTGGGGGGGTATGTGCCCAAACTTATTTGCGTAAAGAGTCGCCGTACTACTCAGACAACTCCGCGAGCTTCCCCTGTCAGTATGACTTGCCAACCTGCCGCTCCCAAGGTCGTCTCCCACGATGTACAAGGGAGAGGGGTGTGCGGGAGGAACAGGGCCGTGTCGTCGCCCTCAGATAACGGGCGTGTCGCTGGCTCAAGCGTGGTGATGGGGGGGGGGGGGGGGGGGGGTAACGCCAGCTGAGCCGAGAGATAAGACACGTCTCGCTGCCGGCCTGCTAGCGGACCGCACACCGCGACTCTGCTTGCGCCGCGCACAGACTAAGTCCGTAAGGCACTTTAAAACTCAATCATAATTTTAAAATAGAAAAGCAATATAACTACCGGGTGTACCAGCGATCAGTTCACAATGTTATTATTACAAAATTGCTATCACAAAAATTAATTAATTTAATTTTTTTTTATTTTATTTTAGGTATGCCTACTTTATTTAGGTATGGCTATAGACCAAACCATGCTCTGCTACCAATTGTAACGCCCCTCGTGCCTCAAAGTTGAATTATTTTAAATTAATTAAAAAAGAGCCTTGGAAACTGCTGGGTAAGAAAAACGAGACAATTAAGTTATTGACCAGAGGTGGCACGAGGTGGAGAACAAGATAATTTGGAACTCCCTGACACAAGCAACTGGGGAGCTGGTGGATCTTTTAAGGGAACAAGGTATATCATAAATAAATTAACACTACACGAGTAGCTGCTTGCAGCCCAGGAGCTGCTCAAAGCAGTTTTGGTCATGCAGGGAATTAAAATTACAAACTCGGGACGTGACTGCAGGCGAGAGAAATTTCAACCGGGCTGACCATGTCCACATTAGACAGCAAAATATCAGATTGGCCCCCTGGGAAGGGGCTTCGGTCCACTGGCACCAAGTTTAAATCGGTGGCGTACACCGGCCTAACAAAAAGTAAATCACCCCCATTAACCACCAGATAAATTAAAAAAAAGGAAACCCCAAAAAAATTTAAAATTATAGAATAAATTAAAAAAGTGACGAAATGCCTAATTTCCGGCACAGACCATATGCTTCCATTTTCTCCAAGGCACTTTTAAATTTTGCCTTTAGCATTTGGTAGGTATCAATTTCTTCTGCTGACATAGTGAGAGACCTCTCAGTGTCTCTCAGCAATTTTTCATTCTCGTTTCACTCCTCAGGAGTCATGTCAGCCTCATAAAAAACAATGCCAGCCAGTGTGAGGTTTGTCAAAATGTGGGTTCAAACAGCTCGTGAATATACGTGCATATTCAAAATTTTGTCAACACTGTGGCCTGTGTAGATGGTGGTTAGTAGATCTTTCAGACCACTCCCACCCATTATTGTGCCAATGCATCCCATAAAGGACAGTAAGAGGTGAAATCCACCAAGCCGTACAACTACACTGTTCAACTCCGGGTGAAGTCCACTCTCGACAATATTTTTTGCTTTTATGTATAATGGCTAGTCGAAAGTGACGAACGTGATTTTCTGGCCATGAGCTTTTCTCCAGGTTACTGGCTTCCATGAGTGAAATGAATACAGTCTTATATTCAGTGGGAGGGGCATGGATAAATTGAAGGAAAAGGATTTTTGACCGTAAAACTGAAACCTCACTGCTGGAGGTCACATTTTGAGCAGAAACATAGTTCTGTATATGTGGGATGTTTTTGTCTCGCATTACTGCTCTCGAGGGGGTTACACACATAATGCCTCCCATCTCATGAAATGTGTTGGCACCATCCAGCGTGTTAACATTCACGTCTGCATTGTCATAGACGAATTGGATAAAAGCTCCTTTTCCTATTGGTGGTGAGGATTGATCTCGTAAGATGGCCGAAGTTTCAAGCTGCACAGTTACTGAATAAGGACAGGAGAACCCTAGCGTAGCACACATATTTACCAGATGTTTGGATCCTTATTTTCGGTAAAAGTAGGGACCAATTCCAATCAGAAGGGAGGAAACAATGGATCGAGGTCATATAGCAGCTATCAGAGCATGACAAAATGACACACACTTCTTCCATGCTTCAAGGAGGCCACTCTTGTTTTTGAGAACAACAGTCTCAGGGATGACAGAATCAACATTGTTGAAGAAATGGTCCGAGGGGGGGATACTGACTGGTGACATATACTTGTGTGCGGATATCTTCCACAATGATTTCTGCGGCTGCCTTCATAACTCTCAACTGCTCTTGCTGCACATTGCCTTTTTGTTCTATGTACCAATGATCATACAAAATTTTATGGCCGGTGTTTTTGAAGCAGACGAATGTCCCTTTGTTGGAGCCCATCTCCACTATGACTATGTCATCGCAAAAACGTTTTTGGAGGTGAGTTTTCGCTGTTCTGACATCAGATATACAATCACCTTTAATTTGCTGCAGAAGGTGTGATAAAGAAAACTGGCATTCATCACTGTTTTCCAATAGGTAATCGTACACACACTCCATAGCTTCTTCAGTGTTACTGGCTGGACGATACCCTCTCTTATTCCCAGTAGCAGGTGGTAATCTAAACAGGCTCCTGTAGCACAATCTGTGTACGTCCCGTCTGCAGCAACCAGGTCGTCAATGGCGAGGTGGCGCTCCTCAATGGCCCTTCCCCAATCGTCACCTCGGCGTTTAGCTGCATCTGGAGGCTTGGAAATGAATTACGGGGCACTGCTTGTGGCGTGAGGTGCCAGGGGGCAGGCGTGTAGTGGGTGTTCAAACACCCAGGGGAAATAACTAGCAAATCCGCCAGGAGAGGGCAGAGGCGGTACTTTCGAAGACTGATGGGTGTCCTTGGCTTCAGCCGGGGTTGGTGGCCGGTCAGTGCCCTGGGCCGGGTTCCCTGGAAAGGTTGGAGTAAGGGGGAGGGGGGTGGAAACTGCACGACTGTGGGAAATTAAGCCAGAGACGTGCCGAGACATTGAGAAAAACAATTTGCAGGTGTGCCTGTATGTTGCTTGCCTCAGGAGAGCTCCGAGAAAAACAAGGCTCTGGGAGAACGCAGAGATAAGCCGTCTTGATCACGCAGGGTGGCCACTCACCGGGAAAACTGGGAAAACCAGGAAATATCAGAGATTTCACTATCACCTGGAAATATCTGGGATTTTTCCCTTAAAACCGGGAGGTTGATTTTGCCGATCTGAATATATTTATTTTTAAATTGCGGGGTGTTTACATACATGGAACAACAGGATTTGTATAGAAAATACAGGGTGTATCAAAATTCATGTTACAATGCTTGAGGGTAGAAAGCTCTTATTATTTGCAACCATTTTTGCCAGTAAACATGTTGCCGGAAACGCATAGTTAGTCCCTGTAGCCCCAGAAAGAGTCAGCGTAGGCAACCCGTTGGGCTTTGTGAGAGACAGATGATGCTGTGGTGAATTACGTGTTTACGACACCGGGTAGCACTCGAGAGGACTGTACGATGTCAAAGGGTAAACCCCGCCCCTTTTTACTTCCGTTGGTGGCGCCCTCACCTCTTTTCTTCCGTTCGTGCCGTGCCATAGCACTGCGCAGCGTGACATCGCAGTGTCGCAGTGTGTTTTGTTATCACTGGTGGTCTGTCGTTGACTGTTCTGTCGTACAAGCAAAATCGTGGTGTCATTTCTTTCGCTGTGGTTCTGAAAAGGGCGACGTTTTAGTGGAGCTCAATGGAGTACACGTTTAGTGAGTACACGGACATGCTGCTTGTTTACGGGGAAGCTAGACAAAATGGACGAGCCGCCCGTCGTCTGTACGAAGAACGATATTTGAGTCGTAGGATTCCAGCTCACACCATGTTTGCAAGACTTACTCAGCGAATGCGTGATACTGGTACATGTGCCATCACAAGACCAAATGCTGGTGCTTCACGCAGGGTTCGTACTCCCAGTTTTGAAGAAGATGTACTTCAGAGATTAGAGGAGAGTCCGGATACAAGCACAAGGGCAGAAGTTTCCGATATGGACGCTGACAAAATGGCTGTTTGGCGAGTTCTTCATGAGCAACTCTTGTACCCCTACCACCTTCAAAAATCAAAAAGTGCAACACATAGGTCCGGCAGACTATCCTCTTCACATGACCTTTTCTCGTTGGTACATTCGAAGAGTATTGAGGAACCCCGAGTTTGCGGTTTTATTCAGCGATTAAGCCAAGTTCACTCAAGACGCTATTCTCAATTCGCACAAGTCATGTTTGGAATGATATCAATCCGCATGCAACATGTGTTACAGCTCGCCAGGAATGTTTTTCAGTTAATGTGTGGGCCGGTATTGTTGACGGCGTACTCATCGGGCCTTTTTTTCTTCCACCACGACTTATAGGCGCTGGATACCTCCACTTCCTTCAGAACGAACTACCAGGTCTTCTTGAAGAGGTTCCATTGCATGTCCGACGTGTGATGTGGTACCAACATGATGGGGCACCACCTCATTTTTCCCTGCAAGTGCGAGAGTATTTAAACCAAACATTTCCAAACCGATGGATTGGACGAGCGGGCCCTGTCGCATGGCCGCCAAGGTCACCGGACCTAACCCCGTTAGATTTCTTTCTGTGGGGTTACGTAAAAGGGCTTATCTACGCTACACCAGTAGAAATGGTAGAAGAGCTTACACAGCGAATCATTGAAGCGTTCGAAATCAAAAGGTCGACTCCACACATGCTCCAGCGTATCCGTGAAAACATGATTCGCCGTTGCCACCTCTGTGTCGCTCAAGGTGGGCGTGTTTTTGAGTCGTTGCTTTAGGCTGTCATGTTGTTAAAACATATGCAACAATTTCAATGTTGTGAAACAAAGCCGAAACTGTGAATGATTTCAGAGTGAAATTAAAATCTGTGCCACGATTAAAAAGGTTATTTCTCTACTCGAACGCCTGCACATCCACAACATAACACTCTACAACGGGTTGCCTACATTGACTCTTTCTGGGGCTACAGGGGCTTAACTACGCGTTTCCGGCAACATGTTTATTGGCAAAAATGGTTGCAAATAATAAGAGCTTTCTACCCTCAAGCGTTGTAACATGAATTTTGATACAGCCTGTGTAATACCCATAAATAAAAAATAATGGATATTTGGTCCTGTGCCTCACAAACCTTAGCTTACTTACTTTCGTATTTCATGTTTACCAGCGTGCACTTGTAGCACCGGAATTTTGCGGCATGGTATGTATGCGCCATGCGGGGCCGTATCAATGCGCACTTGTATGCGCCTTTTGGGGCCTCTCAACTGCGCAGTCGCAAGTAGAATGGAATGTTGTTTAGTGTTTACAGTTTTTTTTTTTTAAATGGCGGTAGTGTATTTAAGCTTGGTTGTTTCGATGAATTACATGGGCCGTACCATTGTTAATAACTACTTAATATGTGGTTTTTCCGTTGCGGCTGTTTTGTGCCACCCACGCGGACAAATATATTTTCTTAACTAGCAGGTTGGAGTGGCCTTATTAATGAACTATGTTTAGCAAACAGTGTTCACATTTTATCGGCTACAGTATGTTTGTGGCTTATTAAAATGGTTGGCTTGTATTTGTATTTTCACTGTTGCAGTGTGTTTGTGTAGAATAGAAGGTACATCTTTTCATGCGACTTGTAAAATGAATGCCAATTATAAGTGCAAGTTTTCACAGGACTGGCTTGTTGATCAGCGGTTTAAGGAATGGCTTTGCACGGTAAAAGAAAATCCATTCTCTGCGGCATGCAGTTTGTGCAACACAACCTTTTCATTAAGTAATATGGGAAAGACTGCAGTGAGGAGTCATTTAAATGGCAAGAAACATAAATCGATTACAAAGCTTTCGGGTTCAGGATGCACATTGGATGTATTTTTTAATTGTGCTGATAAATCACCTCGTGGATCTGAGATTACACCTGACTTATTTTCGCAGCAGTCTTCTACGCCAGCAATTACTGCTGTTACAAATATATCAGAAAACACTACAGCTGTAAGTGAGGTTAAATCTAGGCAAGAGTCATGTGGTATGAATTGGTTTATTATGAATGAAAATGTGACTCGTGCGGAGATCATTTGGTGTGTTTTAACAGTTATTTCACATATGTCAGTTCGCAGTGCAGACCTAAATGCATCTTATTTAAAGAATATGTTTCCTGATTCTATGATTGCCCAAAAAATGCAGCTAAACCGGACAAAAATTTCTTATCTGGTCGTGTATGGTTTGGCACCGTATTTCCATAGAGAACTTGTTAAAATGTGTTCAGATGCTTCACACATTGTGATTGGTTTAGATGAATCTCTCAACAAGGTGGCACAAAGATGTCAGATGGATGTTATGGTTAGGTTCTGGAATGAGGTAACCAATTGTGTAGTTACAAGGTATTTTTGTTCTGCATTTGTTGAGCATGCAACATCACAAGACCTGTTAAAAGCCCTGACTTCAGCCTTAAGTGAGATTGATTTGTATAAAATTGTACAGGTTTCAATGGATGGGCCAAACGTTAATGTTAAGCTTATGAAAGATTTACGTGACTTTTTGAAGAAAGATCCAAGTGTTGCATCAATTTTGGATATTGGCACATGTGGGCTGCATTCTCTTCATGGGGCTTTTAAGGCATCAATCAAGGCCACTGGGTGGAAGGTAATGGAGTTTCTGAGAGCTCTGTATTTCTTATTTAAAAATGTGCCTTCGCGTAGAAGTGATTATATTCAGTATTCTGGCTCTTCTACTTTCCCATTGAAATTTTGTCCCATACGATGGTTGGAAAACACCATTGTAGCAGAAAGAGCAATGATAATTGTGCCTTTTCTAGAAAAGTATGTAGTAGAAGTAACCAAAAAAAAAATTACACAGTGTAACAGTTTCTCAGTCGTGTCAGAACTACTGAAAGATAAGTTTTTACTTTCCAAGCTAACTTTTTTCCATTCATTGGCTTCCACTGTAGAACCTTTCCTGACCGACTTTCAGTCTGATGCACCAATGGCACCTCTGTTGTTCGAGGCACTAAACTCACTGGTGAAAAATATCATGACAAAATTTGTCAAATCTGAGAAGCTGGACTCTTCTAGTAAGGTCACGGGTATTGATCTTTCTGATAAAAATAGTTTACTGGGAGAAAAGCATGTTGATATTGGTTATGCAACTCATGATTCTCTGCGTAAAATCAAAAGTGCATCTGAACTGGAAATTCTGCAGTTTAAAAATGATTGTAGGAATTGCTTGAAAACGTTTTGTGAGAAAATGCTGGAACACTCGCCTCTTAAATACTCTCTGACTGAGGGAATCTCCTGTCTTGATCCAGATGTTGTAGTGCAACCAACTCTGTAAAACAAACGTCTAAAGCAGACTCTAAAAATCTTGGTGGAAAACAACTGGATTTCAGGAACCAAAGCTGACAGAGTTGAGAGTCAGTTCAGGGTTTTATGTGATGCAGAAGATGTGAAGAACACCATGACGAAATTTGTAAGAAAAGAGAATAAATTGGATAGTTTATGGATGAAACTTGTAGCCTCTCAACTAAATTGTGATGAGCTTGTATCCTTTCTTAAATTTGTCCTCATCTGGTCGCATGGAAATGCCAATCTAGAGAGAGGTTTCTCAATTAATCGCAAGTGCTTAGTGGAAAACCTCAGAGAAAAAAAACTTGTAGCCCAGAGACATGTTTATGATGGGGTAACAGCAGCAGGTGGAGTCGACGCCTTTATATCCAATATTTCTAAAGAAGTCATTCATGCTGCCCGAAACTCTCATGCTCGTTATAAGGAAGCAACATCTAAAATGAAGGCTCAAAAAGAGGCCAATAATGGCTGCAGTGGCTGTTAAAGATCTTGCTGTTAAAAAACAAAAACTCTTAGAAGAAGCAAAAAAGGAAGCTTCACTTATTGATGCAGAAATTGAGTCTCTTAAAAATACTTAGTTAGGTTTTAACAATTATTTTAATCAAAAGTTTTGTTTTATGTTTGTATACTGAAGTGAATTAGGATAGTGTTATGACGGATAAGTTTTCTGTTTAAAATTAATACAAAATGATAATTTGGTTTTGAAGATCTATTTACATTAGAGGATGATTTGATGTTAGTACCTGACACTAACTTTCACAGACACAAGCTTATTTATTTTGCCCTTGTTGATAAAGTCCAATCAAATTTTCAACGATTTTGGAATGCAGGTATGTAACAACAGATGCCTTAGTTATGTACATACCATATACTGTAGCTTGCCAGGAAATGTATTTTGAAAGTTTAAATGAGTGTTAAAAATATCAGGGAAATCTCAGTTTTCACATGGAAAAATCAGGGAATTTTATTTTGTGGATTGGGTGGCCACCCTGTCACGGCTTGGAGGAGAGTTACAGGCGACGGGAGTGCACCCAAGCGGGGCTAAAAAGATACACAGGCTGGCTCGCAAAAGACCTGGCAAAATCAGATCTAGGGCTGGGAATAGGATTGGGGAGACAGGTGTTACGCCCCTCGTGCCTCAAAGTTTAATTATTTTAAATTAATTAAAAAAAAGCCTTGGAAACTGCTGGGTAAGAAAAATGAGACAATTAAGTTATTGTCCAGAGGTGGCACGAGGTGGAGAACAAGATAATTTGGAACTCCCTGACACAAGCAACTGGGGAGTTGGTGGATCTTTTAAGGGAACAAGGTATATCATAAATAAATTAACACTACACAAGTAGCTTGGTCTATAGGTTCCCTGTTTTATTATTAAGGAATTTTGTGTTCGTATTATTCAAACCTGACAATAAAAATCTTAGTAAATAACAAAGTTAAAGGGGGCGCCCCAGGATTAATTAGAACAGTACATGTTACACCTTAGCAAAAATTATTACATAATTAAAAATTTGAAAATTGCACCAAATTTGAATGTCCCAACAATCACATCGATGATTAGTTTAATTGATTCTACATATTCTTGAGGAAAGCACTGTTCGCTGGTAGGCTATTCATTCGATTAATGTATTTCGTAGCTAGAAAGTGGGGGGGATGTTGATTTCACATTACCACCCGGGTCTTCAAAAAATTAACGTCGGGTCGCGGAAACCTCTCTTCTAACGTGACCCGCAGTGGAGGTGCAGGACCACGAGCTGGGGGCAATTTGTCTCTCCAGCACTTCGACCCTGTCTGAAACCCAAATCAAATCCAAAACGAATTAGACTTGCTTCCAGACCGTCCTATACCGTCGGCGCAAAAGGCCAACAAACGGGAATGGGGGGGGGAAAAGAAAAAAAATTACTCACCAACCAGGGTGTAGAGTTCGGAGCTCACTAGATGTCTCGCGCCGACATCAGGATGCCGCGGACCGAGAAATCAGGATGCGCGGACGAAACAGGAATTTTTAGAATTAAATAAGAAGAAATAAAAATTTAACTATGCATGACTTTTCTAAAAACTACCTCTGCCTGGCTACTGTACAAACGGGATCACATCCCTTAAGCAAACTGACTACATTCTCGTGCACGCGAAAATCACCGTTCCCGCAAAAAGCCTCTTAGCGCAGAGGACGTAGATGAGACGAGGTCAGTAGCAGAGGTCAGAGGGCTGAGTCCCCGCAATCGGCCAAAACCCCTAATTAAATCGGGCGGTAAGGCCCCGGGTCAAAGGAGGGGGTAGGTTCGGTTCTAAGCCGAAAATTTCCGAAGGAGTCCGAGGCGGTCGTGGCAACAACACGACATGCGCGCTCTCTACCGGACCGAAACGAAAACAAAGAACAATCGACTTCTCCGGGCCGCGAGAGGAAAGCATAGTGCCTTATGGCACCGCGACGCTGCCTTCTAGCGGCGTAAGGGGGAACTACTTGAGGTGGTGAGCAGACTTGCCACCAGGTGTCATGAGGGTAAGCTCTGCACGCTGGCGACCAGGCCCGCGGTTACTTTTTTTGCCGCTAGATGTCAGGGATGTGTCTGTCGGACCCGGGAGAAGGTTTTTGCGTCAGGTCATCGTCCCGTCCGGTCACTGCTCTTAGCTTAATTTCTCAGAACTAAAGTGAGGAGGAGAGAGAGGAAGGGGGGGCAGAAATAGCCACTAAGGTGGGAACGCAGCTCCACTGGAGACTGCTTCGTGACGAGACATGCTTTTCTCAGCAGGCCTCTACAAGGTAGCAGCTTGCAGCCCAGGAGCTGCTCAAAGCAGTTTTGGTCATGCAGGGAATTAAAATTACAAACTCGGGACGTGACTGCAGGCGAGAGAAATTTCAACCGGGCTGACCATGTCCACATTAGACAGCAAAATATCAGATTGGCCCCCTGGGAAGGGGCTTCGGTCCACTGGCACCAAGTTTAAATCGGTGGCGTACACCGGCCTAACAAAAAGTAAATCACCCCCATTAACCACCAGATAAATTAAAAAAATGGAAACCCCAAAAAAATTTAAAATTATAGAATAAATTAAAAAAGTGACGAAATGCCTAATTTCCAGCACACAGGCCTGACAAAGATTAAATGGGAGTGTACAAAGAGCGGAAAAAGTTAAGTTTTTAGCTGCAAAATTACTGGTAAAATTAATGTTTAAAAATTAAAATTCAAAATTGTGCCAAAAAAATTATTATTGCCAGCACAATACTGACATTAACTAAAATCAAGCGATACAAAGAAGTATTCATTGATTTGAAGAACAAACATATATCTACAGTCTTCAGTCGGATCACAGTCAGTATATCATACAAAGTTTGATCCAACAAATACAGTGTATTAATTAAATTTTTGGGACTGTCAGTGTTGGTTACTAGTGTTTAAGGAGATGACAGTGTAAACTATTTACAGTATTGTGTATGAAATATATCGAGTTGGTTCTGCACATTAAGTATGTTTGTTTAAATGTGTTTCAATTATAAGTAATATGTTTTGTAATATATCTGTTATCTTGCAGATATTCCATTCAGATAGGGGGGAAAATATTATGTAGTTAGGACTGGATAATGTGGACAAATCAGGAAAATCGACTGAAGTAAGTGGAATATTCGATATCTTGGGAAAAAAAATATTATTGTTTATGTGACACTTTGCAGTGAAAAATGTTTCGTAGATGAAAGAGAAAATAATGAACACCCTTGAATGTAATGTCAGTAATAACGTTATGTTTTACACAAGTACTTACATTAACACAGTGGCTCCCTAATATTTTACCAGCTCCCATTTATGAACACATTTATACTTCAGAAATTGAAGCATTTCATCCATTTGTCATGGCCTGATGTTGTCAGGACTATGTCCCTGTCAGCTACTTCTTTCTCTCTTAACACGTTCCTGATTTATGTTTTCTCTTGGCCCTGAGATATGTTCGAGATACAAAACAAGTGGTGCTTTTTAAGTAGCTCTTATTTTCTTCTTTGAGTTTATAATTTGCACTGAACTCGTGTTCATCTCAGTGAGCCTTCGGCTATCTTCGGCCTTCGTCGGTGTTAGTGTCGTGTTACTACCACCTCCCCTCTCCACATCCCGCTTACCCCTCCTGCTCACTCCAGTTTTCTGGTGACCCTCCCTCCTTCCCCTTCTTAGGAACAATTTTTTGCATGCGGATTTATTTCTTGCTTAATTTATATAAGCTCTTGCTCTCTTGCCTCTCGAATTACTTCACTTGAGTTCCTTGGACGAGCTTGTTGTCACGGCCGGTCTAGGGGTCGATCATGGGTGTCTTAGTTCGAATTCACGAGTAATGTGGCTCAGTGGCATATTGACCCGTGTTAGTTCTTTTATACTGTTTAAATTTTGTTTTGTTGCCACGTTCTAAATTGAGGTTTGGATTTACGGGTCTCTTAGCATTGGTTTATCTGGTTGTATTACCCATGATCGGCACCCGGATGACACGCATAGCATATTATTTACGTTAACTTAAATGATGCACTAGCCTTGCTTTGTAGAACCCTAACATTATGGTGTGTAAAGTTAGTCTCATGTTCTCATATTGTTTGTGCCTTGCACAGATAATTTTGCATAATGTTCATTCTCTAATGATAAGTGTTGCATTTGATTATTAGTAACTAACATCCACTAATTATTTATGTTTCGTTCATACGTTCCTTGTGTTGTACACACTTGTATTGTACACACACTATGTCAGTACGTCTCTTACATTCAACATACTGTATACACATATTATATTGTACACATATATACACTATTTGTATATATGTTCACTATGTTTCTAGGCAACTATCTTTGAAAGGTTTCGCCCATTTATTATGTTCAATGATTGCCTTATTTTAAATGTATCAAGGAAATTAATTTTCTCACGTAAAGTACATAGAACGTCATATGTCTATTACGTATGACATATAGTGTGTGTATCACGCTTATCCATGTATATTACTATTGTACCTTAGTGGAGTATATCTCCCATGTTATGTATTTAATTTATACCTATTTGTCTAAAATTCTTCTACTGCATCTATTATGAATAAATATGCCTTGCCTTTGAAATGGTTTTTCTTAATTAAATGTTCAAACACATAGGGAACTCAACACTTCTCACATTTTTCCTACCTGTAGGGACTTATTGGTACTTCTACATCTGTTTGTATTTCATCCCAGTCGCCGGCTGGAGCTTCTTTTGAAGGGGGTACAACGTCAATGTACGCTTCAAATTTTTCAACTTTGTACATATCTGAGTTTCTTGAAAATAGACTGCGACCTTCAGGTTTATCCCTATATGACAAGGTTTTTGAAACTCTCTTCTTTCCCCACCTCTAGCTCAGTTTGCATGGAAAGAGTAAATAACGCTCGCATGCTGGGTATGGCTGACCAGTTGCCATAGATCCAAGTACAACAGAAACCCGCATTAAATTTTTTACAGAATAATAACTAAACATTAAAGTGTTTAAAAGCACTTATGGTTGCAAATTTAATAGAAATAAAAATGCAAATGAAATAATTGGAACATTAGGCATGGTCATAATTTTTTTATTATGAAAAATACCTAATAACTTTATTGTTCCCTTTTTATTTTAACTACAATTTTTTAGCGCTCAGTCTATACCAACTGCTTTTGTTTAAATATCTATATACATAACAAATTATACCTAATTGTAAGAATAAAGTTACAGTTATTTTTATTGAAACTCTTAAAAGACTAATTAAAGCAAAGAAAACTTAAAACCAAGTAACACTTTATTTTCAAAATACTTACAGTAATAATTGTATAACTTATATTACATATTAATGCTAAATTTGAAATAGTGATGGTAAGCATTTTTATGAATAGATTAAGTAGTTTGTGACAATGCTAACACAATACAATACTTATATTTGATTTTGTGTACAAACTACATACCTGTAAATTACTTTTGAAAAATGTTAAATTTACAAAGTTCCAGTTGTTAATTCCTTGATCATTCACGGTTTTCCAATGTTACTTTTGGGATAACAGGTTTGAAAACAATAGCTAAAACTATTTAATTACTGGAATTTCCATTTTTTCCTAAATTATAATCATCTAAATGAAAGTCCACAAAACTGATCTCCATTTAATAGTTCCAATATTTACTCTCCCCAGTGGAGCTCGGCTCAACAGTGGCTCTCTCGACTTTTCGTCTCTGTCCACACACCTCCGTCCCAACGTACTGCTTTGCAATGCTCACATTTTCTTGATGCTGCAACACCATCCCAGATGCTCAGATCTACGCACATAAAGCCCATCCTGCCTGTCACCCAATATTGCTTGCCAAGGTTCTCACTTACAGTCTTCACTTCACTCATCTCGCAGGTCGGCCTTGCCTTTTGTACCCTCAGGTTCCCCCAGGGAAAGGTCTTGTAGCCCTCTGAAGTATCGCATTCTCAAAGCCGAACCTACCAGAGAAAGAGATAGGTACTCGGACTTCAAAGAAAGACGTTGGGTGGAGGATGGGGGAGGAGGATGTGGTTGTCAGAAAGTGGCACTAATGGAAGGGTGTTATAGTTGTAAGGGGAGGGACAGGTGCTACCTGTGTCTTGCGCCAGCTGAAGGAGGAGGGAGTTTTGTCTAGGAATTCACCAGGCTCACATGCTGTTCTTCTAGGCCGTATCTCTTATTAACCAGCCTTGTAACACTATATTGTTTATTAATGCTTTACTATGGGAAATTTTTTCTAATAATAGCACCGTTCGAGTTATAGAGTGCATAAGAAAGTTTGTTGGGTAGTAGTAATAAAAATGCAAAAACTACCAACCACAATTTTACGATTTATAATAATTCAACCTCTAAGGGGTAAAAAAAGGGATTACATTATTTCTTGTTCAAGTTAGGTAATTATTACTCCAAATCTAAACTAGCTTAAGAAAATTTACTGGGTACTAATAATAAATATACCAACAACAATTTTACCATTTAGCAAAATGCAACCTCTGGGGTGATAAGGTGGTAAATATTGTTTTAAGATAAATAATAACTCTAAATATAACTAAGCATAAGAATTTATGTTGGTTTCTAATAATAAACATACAAAAAATACTATAACGGTTCGTTATATACAAAAATAAACAGATGTTCAATGCCGATTGTAATTTTGTTGTTTTTATTTTTTTAAATAGAATGCACAGATGCATCCAAACCCTTTTCAATTCTTTCTCACTTGTTACACACATACATCTGCCTGTCGAAAAATGCTCGCAGCTTGCACGATGTGAATTAACTAAAAATAACGTCTTCAGTAACATTTTACTGCAAGTACACGAAATTAGTGCGGCCTTAAACATGACCGCACCCAGCGAAAACGAATTTCGCCACGAGCCAAAACGCTGACGTTGGTGATCACAATTTCTAATTTGGTACTGTCCGAATGAAATAAAAAGAAACTTAGGTTGACTTAATACTCTGTATGGCTCTGACCACCAACGTTAAATTATCTCTCCACAAATTCTACATAATTTGGCGAGAAGCCACCGAACGCGACCTACTGGTGCAGCAATCGGCAGACGACTGAGGAAGTCTTGCCACCGTCTCCTCCACGCAGGGAGGAGAAGTCACATGACCTCACCAACCAATCACACGCACACTTCATTCACACTTACAGATACAAGCCAATAGGAATACAGAACACATATTGAAAACAGTTTTCTTCCATAGAGCTAGGGACTTTACATTCTCCTTCTCTCTCCCACACCGTGAGACAGCAGTTATCACACATTTCCCACGACCAGTGGGGAATTCCAGCTTTTGTCTCTCTCTTACTGGGGAATCACTGTTCCTTTCTCACTTGCACTTACATGCTTATGCCTCTCTTTCTACACATCACCCCAGCCCAGACAAAGTCCCATGGTCTATAATTATATTGCAACACGTTAATTAAAATTAAGAACAGCAATCATAATACAAATAACTTGACAAAATTCAACTTATTTAGAAAATCCTGAAAAAGTAGGCCCAAACAGGCAAAAATCTAGTACAACGGCTCATTTGTGAATAATTACATAAAAAATAGTAATGATTAAAAATGTCTAATAAAATACAAAATACCTTCTTAAAACACAAAGCAAGTGCAAACATCAACCCTAAAATACATGAAAACGGTAAAATATAATTAGAAAGATTTTTTAAGAAATATTTACATGCATAAAAAATAGTTTAAAAGAAAAATATTTAGCTAGGAGGGCAGGGTTCTTGCAACGTTACATTACCCTCCCAACTTTTCAATTAAATTAACACTACATTTAATTGAAAAGTTACAAAAGTGAAAAACTAACCTGTACAAAATAAATACAAAAAACATCCTTAGAAATAAATGCACCCAGTTGTTACTACCCTTGTTTATATAGAAATTCAAAAAACTTAGTTAAAAATTGCAATAACATCAATTCTTTGTCAAAAGGCCAAAAATTTAAAAACATATCTCTTACTACAAAGTGTCAACAACTCTTTACTAAAGGTCATCTCCCTCTCATTTGTGCATAATACAAATAACTTTGAAACTGGTTTCTCTACAAGCTTCAAGCAGACACCCCCTGGTCAACAAAGAATCTTCAATAACAACAAAAAACTCGGAACAACTTACTGTAACAACCGTGGAAACCTCAACACCAGCTGCAATAAACTCCAGAAGTTACATCTCCATGACTACCTTAACGACGACTACAAATCTTCAACTTCAGGAATTACGTCTCCATGACCACCTTAACGACGACAAATACAAAAACTTCTTTCAAAAATAACCTCAAAACAAATTATCTCCTTTAAAAACAGCTGTTACTATAATTCTCTGCTGCATATGACAAACTCCTCAAATCCCCTGGAACAACCACTTTAACCCACAATTCAACCAATATCTCCACTCTTCATATCTGCACTAACAAAAACTTGACAACACTATCACTTCAAAATTGTTGACACAAAATTTCCTAAATTCCAACACCAAAAAAAACAACTTATCAAATTCTAAGTATCTTATCAATACCTCTATCATAACTTCAAACACGGGATAACACTTATTTCAAATTTAGAACTAGTCTGCTCAACATTGATAACCCAATGCATCACTTCCTAAGAAACAGTAATTCACATAGTAAACTTTAAAAACTTTTTTATAACCCACTACATCATCACTTATCATATTCAAACTTTCTTATTAAAATGTTACACGACCTCATCATTTATCAAAATACACAAAAAAAAAATACACAAAGTTCTACCAACTTCCTTCTCCTTCCTTCCTAACTCCCGAGCTAGCCGAAAGGTAAGGGGCGCTCAATTATAACCCTTTTTAGCTGCTAGTCAGCTCGGCTAACCTATTACCAAATTACACAAAAAATACACCAAGGTTATTCCAACCTCCTCTATCATTCCTTCCTAACTCCTGAGCTAGCCGAAAGGTAAGGGGCGCCCAACTACAACCCTTTTTAGCTGCTAGTCAGCTCGGCTAACCTACTTCACATAAAAAATACACAAACTTAATTCTGTTATCAACACACTGCATTTCCTTTTGTTGACATTATTCACTTACATTTCTTAGTATCATTAACTATAATATAAAAAATACACAAAAACATCATTATCATCACCCAAAAAAAAAAATACCCAGTTCTTTTTCCTCCAACTTCCTTCTCAATAATTCCTAACTCCTGAGCTAGCCTTTTAGCTGCTAGTCAGCTCGGCTAACCTATTACCAAATTACACAAAAAATTATACAAAGTTTTACCAACTTCCTTCTCCTTCCTTCCTAACTCCTGAGCTAGCCGAAAGGTAAGGGGCACCCAGCTACAACCCTTTTAGCTGCTAGTCAGCTCGGCTAACCTACTAATGAAATTAGAAACAAAAAAATTATTCAAAGCCATACACAAATACACACAGCACTTGTCATTTCACATCAAACTTTAAGCTTTACATACCTCACTTAAATTTCTACAAACAACAAATTGACAATTCTACAGTAATGGCAAGACAAACACTTCATTAAGATATAGTTGTATGCTTCTATTCTTCAAAAACAAATTACATGAACTAATGCCCTTCCTTAGGTTTGAAACCATATCTTCCCTTTCAGCAACAGCAGCATAAAATTAACATAGATGAGGGGTGGGAGCGACCAAGGAGAAGGGACGCACCCTTGCAAAAAACAAAACATCGGACTCCATGGCGGAAACATATTTAAAATTAACCTCCTGGCCCCCCAGCTGCCTCACAAACCACATTACACAAAGAACATTTGCTGCTTATTTAGGGAAATACAAAAAATTCACCTAAACTGTGGCCATCATGAACACACAAAAATCTGCTTCTGCAGCTTCAAAACTCGACGACAGTTATTCATTAACGTTTAGCATTACATTTCATACCTTTAATATAGGATGTTGTCACCCTGTCATTCAATCCAAAACATTTATCATTACAAATGTGTGGCACTTTAATTTAAAATATTAAACCTTTTCAAAATTGTAACTTTTCCCAAAAACATAACTCAATAAATTTCAGTTAACACCTTCCCATGACACAACATTAAACAAACAAACCATTACCCAAGTGCAATGCAATTCTCACAATGTAAAGCATTTCTTCACATAATATTTAGTAACTGTCTACTCAAAAAGAATTCATACTATTATTAAGTACTATTATTGTTTTAAAACAGAAACTATTCACATTAACTTTGATGTAGTATTTATCTTTCTTCTCTTTAAGAATCTTGTAAAAAATTGCTGTCATAAATCTTATTTGTACATTCCTATATTATACTATAACTATTCTTCAAAAAAAATACAAAAACTCTACAAAATACAAAACATAACTAAAAAGTATACAATTCAAACAAAAAATCTGAAAAACATTTAAAAAAAAAAAGCAAAATTTGCAAAAAAATTTAAAAACATCAAACACAACAAAACTAGATTTGACTCCACCCCTCCATCTAGGCAGTGGGCCAAACAAGTCTACACACAGTTTCCAGAGGTTGCATTACCCCTGTACATTTACTACTCATTTCTTATGTCTTTGCACATACCAAAAAACTGCTTACTATCTTGGCTACAGTTCTGTACACATGTTTCCACACAAAAAACCTCTGAACATGTTTCACAGTTTTTCTCGCATGGATCAGTGCGAAAATTTTAGTCTGTACACTATTCGGCATACACAACCCACATTTTGGTACCATACTGTTATGAAAAAATTTTCCTTTTATCATTTCTCCACAATTTGCGAAACTCAATTCACTGATTATCTCCTCAGAAAAATCATCTTTAAGTTTATCTGAGAACGTTTTCATTTCAATCTCTATTTCCTTCATTTGTTTACACAAAATCCTGATTCCATGTGTATTACCTCTACATTTACTAATTTTTTCATCCCCATTGACCAAACATTCCCCGTTTACCTCATCTAGGAATTTTTCACGTTTATTCTCAATGTTTACATGCTCATGTACATCATGCACAATAAATTCAACATTTTCTTTTGACACAATTATTTCCCTTTCACATGTTTCTACATTTGCTTTATTTGCACACTCATCTACTTTGTTTGTACACGTGGCTACCTGTTCATTAAATTTAATTTTAAAGTCATCAAGTTTGTTCTCCACCCTGCCAAATTCCTGTCGCAACTGTGTACAAATTTCGCTCCTAAACTTCGCAATCTCTTGTGAATTTACCTCAATTTTGTGAGTTGCCTGATCTATTTTGATATTGGTTTAATTCTGTCCCTGTTTTAATTCCTGTGTCATGTCCCGCATCATTTCTCTCATCATATTTAATAACAGCTGATCATTTGAAACTGACCCCCCCATTACCCTAACTGGGCTACTAATTGTCATAATGTAATATACAAATTACAAAAATTTTAACACAAATCTTAGTTGAATGCTCAACACAAAAGAAAAATGCAAACAATTAATTTAGTTCCATTTTTCGACTTGCTATTTTCGGCGATTCATCGTGCGATGTGACGATCTCGATGTCTGGCAATGAGGTCCTGAAGTCCTGCGATGAGACAGGCCTGAAGTCCCATGGTGCCTTGGGTCACTGTGTCCCGCGATGTACCGCTTTCCGCCGTTTCTCTGGAACACTTCACTCGCTGAAACAGCCCGTCGTCTCTTGCAGCATTCGTCGCTCAGCTACACACAGTTCTGGATACACTTTGCATTTTTCTACTAAACTGTTCCATATTAGTCGTAAATTTTTTGTCCTTTGAGGTTATCGTAGTCACGAACTGTTTTAAGAATGTTTATATTTTCTCCTTCGCTGCCGAAATGTCCGTCTTAATCTCAGGGTCGTGTCCAAATCCAAGCCGCGCGGCCGGGCGCCAAATATAACGGTTCGTTATATACAAAAATAAACAGATGTTCAACGCTGATTGTAATTTTGTTGTTTTTATTTTTTTAAATAGAATGCACAGACGAATCCAAACCCTTTTCAATTCTTTCTCACTCGTTCCACACGTACATCTGCCTGTCGAAAAATGCTCGCAGCTTGCATGATGTGAATTAACTAAAAATAACGTCTTTCAGTAACATTTTACTGCAAGTACACGAAATTAGTGCGGCCTTAAACATGACCGCACCCAGCGAAAACGAATTTCGCCACGAGCCAAAACGCCGACGTCGGTGATCACAATTTATAATTTGGTACTGTCCGAATGAAATAAAAAGAAACTTAGGTTGACTTAATACTCGGCATGGCTCTGACTACCAACGTTAAATTATCTCTCCACAAATTCTACATAATTTGGCGAGAAGCCACTGAACGCGACCTACTGGTGCAGCAATCGGCAGACGACTGCTGAAGTCCTGCCACCGTCTCCTCCACGCAGGGAGAAGAAGTCACATGACCTCACCGACCAATCACATGCACGCTTCATTCACTCTACAAATCACAAGCCAATAGGAAAACAGAACACACATGGAAAACAGTTTTCTCTCCATAGAGCCAGGGACTTTACATTCTCCTTCTCTCTCCCACACCGTGAGACAGCAGTTATCACACATTTCCCACGACCCGTGGTGAATCCCAGCTTTTATTTCTGTTGGCGGGGAATCACTGTTTCTTTCTCACTCACACTTACAGGCCTCTTATGCCTCTCTCTCTAATTATCACACCAGACACAGTCCCGTGTTCTAGAATCATTCAACACGTTAATGAACATTACAAACAGCAATCATAATACAAATTACTTTACAAAATTAAACTTATTTAGAAAAAACCTAAAAAAGTAGGCCAAAAACCGGCAAAAATCTAGTACAGCAACTTCTTTGTGAATAATTACATAAAAAATAGTAATGATTGAAAATTTCTCATAAAATACAAGGTACACTCTTAAAACTCAAAGCAAGTGCAAACATCAACCCTAAAATACATGACAACGGTAAAAATATTCTTACCAAGACTTTTTAAGAAATGTTTACATTCATGAAAATAGTTTAAAAGAAAATTATTTAGCTAGGAGGGCAGGGTATTGCAACGTTACAAATTGTCTTCTTAATTTGAATGTCAAGTGTGCAAAAATAATTTTTAATGTTCTACCAGTGGATAGTTATTTACACACACACACACAATTAAAATTAAAATATTTGCATCCGTCAGGGATCAAAGCAAGGACGTGAGTCTATCAATTCAATCAGTAAATTGAGTGATTTTTGATTATTTTTGAACTTTTTCACAAATTTCTAGGTGAAATAATGACTTAATGAAGGCTGGTAAACAAGGAGCCTATGCTGCTTTTAGGATTTTGAACATGATTTATTGATATTATTTTTTACATAAAATTAAAGTATTTGCATCGGTCAAGGATTGACCCAAGTACTGGAACCAATTTAATCAATCATTATTTTAATAAGTTTTTTTTGTTGAATTTTAGAATTTTTCCCGAATTTCAAGCTAAATTATATCGAATTTACAAGTTGGCTTCCAAATTTCTAGATGGGGGTGTCACAGTAATAATAAATGATTACTGCACTCTAGCGGATAGGGTAAACATTATATTAACATGTTGGCAGTGCACTCTATCATATGAAAATAGATGGTGGACTCCAGCAGATGAAAAAAAAAATGGTGGACGTGGCCTCATACTAGTTGGCGATGTATATATACCCTGGCATTAGTGGTGAAAGGTCAGTCTGCCTGCGGCTTCCATGGAGATAGGATCTGTTGTCATTTTTTAGTTTTGCCCTCATTGTGTACGTACTGAAGACGTAAGTGCATGTTTTAAATAATATTTAGTTAAATTTTGATTAATTTTTTTTTATAAAATTAATTTTTTTTCCGATTTTCTAGCATAAAAATTATGGATTTTCAAGATGGTGTAGCATTACAAAAATGCAACAATCTAGAATCCAAGATGGCGTGCATAACGAAATTTGCATCATTTCTAGAATCCAAGATGGAGACTATAACGAAACGTGCAACAGTGTTTTAAAATAATATTTAATTAAATTTTGAATAATTCATTGTTTTTTATAAATTATATAATTTTTTTCTTTGAAATCAGATAATAATTACGGATTTTAAAAATGGCGGAAGTGTAATCATACTGGCTGTGATATATATACCTTAGCTTTAGTGGTGGGAGGTCAGTTGGTCAGTGGCTTCCGTGGAGGAAGGATCTATCGTCATTTTTATTTTTTGCCCTGACCAAGTTTAAACCGAGGACTCCATGATGTAAGCGCGTTTTAAAAATTTTTATTAAAATTTGATTCATTAATTTTTTTATAAATTTTAATTTTTTTGCCATTAAAATCTGTTAATTATCACGGATTTTCAAGATAGTGGGTGTAACGAAAAGTGTAACCATCTAGAATCCAAGATGGCAGGTGTAATGAAATATGCAATGTTTCTAGAATCCAAGAAGGTGACTAACGAAATGTGCAACAGTGTTTTAATCTAATTTTATTAATTTTTTAATTAAATTTTTTTATGAATTTTAAAATTATTCTCGATATTATAGCATAAAAATTACAGATTTTCAAGATGGCGGCCATAATGTAAATTCCAAGATGGAGGTTATGGCGTCCTAATTGAGAAGGTGCGGCTTGGAGTGGCTAGTCGTTAAGGAATTTAAGCTATTTGTAGGAATTTCAAAGCCGTTGGCATTTTTAAGGACAAATATGGGAAATTTCCCCTCATAACAGGAATTTTTGCTTCGCAATCAGGAAATTTTAGGAATTTTGAGTCAATTTGAGTCATTTTTTAGTCCAAAAATGGCTGTCGTGACAATAGATGGCAGTCAGCTCCGGCTCCACAAGCCGAAGCTTGGACCAGCATGCCAATTACCTACTTCTTTAATGCAATGCATTTTGATTATGCTTGATGCAGTTATCTGCATCTTGAGTAGCCTTGCATGTGAGTTGACAAGTAAGAGACTTTTGACAGCGATAATAACTGAAAGGTACAGCAGCGGTCTTCTTGACTGGTGGTGTCATGTATCAAATCCTAAAATGTTGGTAATGTTTAACCTAAAACATTTTGAACATCAATTAAGTAAAACTTATATTTACTGTTCATTGTGGAAAAGGTACATGTGTAATCCATTATCATAAAATTTTTATCTTTTTAGGTTATTAGTACAGTTTCGTAAAGTTCTGTTCTGTTATGTTCTGTTCTGTTTTTCCAGTTCTGCTAGCAGCCACAATCAGCAGCAAATCTTTCCAAACTGACCATGCGAAATATACAAGAAAAAACTTAGATTCAGTGAAAAGCACTATTTTCCCAGTATCTACAGCAGGTGTGCAATCAAGTATTCTCTTCGAATCAAAAAAACTGAACCAGTACAATGATTTTTCAGGGATAATTGATCAGGCTGGTCAACCAAATGAAAAAATTATAAACATCCATAATCTTATCCAGAGCAGTAAGAACAGTTCCTTAAATATAACATGTTCAACTGATGTGGGTGAATTTAATCAAGCTATTGTAAACTCATTTACATGTTACATGTGCAAAGCTAGTTATCAAAATACTTGCTCATTAAAGCAACATTTTATCCACAAACATGTTACAGAATATTCTATTAAAGACTGTAAGAAAAAGGGTGTACTAAACAGGAAGAGAAGAAAAATGTTTTCACATGCAAAGTCTTCTAAAACTGATCTATTTTCTCATAAAAAAACTTTGAAAAAACACATTCATACACACACAGGTGAGAAACCTTTTTCATGTTCAGTATGCAGTGCAAACTTTTCTCAGAAATCTATTTTGAATACTCACATGCTCACACACACAGGTGAGAAACCATATTCATGTTCAGTGTGCAGTGCAAAATTTTCTCATAAAAGTTCTTTGATAGAACACTTGCGTACACACACAGGTGAGAAACCTTTTTCATGTTCAGTATGCAGTGCAAAATTTTCTCGGAAATCTATTTTGAATTCTCACATGCGCACACACACAGGTGAGAAACCTTTTTCATGTTCTGTATGCAGTGAAAAATTTTCTCACAAATCACATTTGAATACTCACATGCGCACACACACAGGTGAGAAACCTTTTTCATGTTCAGTATGCAGTGCAAAATTTTCTCACAAACCACATTTGAATTCTCACATGAGTAAACACACAGGTGAGAAACCATTTTCATGTTCAGTATGCAGTGCAAAATTTTCTCGGAAATCTCATTTAAATCCTCACATGCGTAAACACACAGGTGAGAAACCATTTTCATGTTCAGTGTGTGGTGCAAAATATTCTTGGAAAAGAAGCTTAGATTTGCATATGCTTACACACACAGGTGAGAAACATTTTCATGTTCAGTGTGTGGTGCAAAATATTCTTGGAAAACAAGCTTAGATTCACATATGCTTACACACACAGGTGAGAAACCATTTTCATGTTCAGTATGCAGTGCAAAATTTTCTCAGAAACCATATTTGAATTATCACATGCGTAAACACACAGGTGAGAAACCATTTTCATGTTCAGTATGTAGTGCAAATTTTTCTCAGAAACCTTATTTGAATTCACCCATGCGTAAACACACAGGTGAGAAACCATTTTCATGTTCAGTGTGTGGTGCAAAATATTCTTGGAAATTAAGCTTAAATTCGCATATGCTTACACACACAGGTGAGAAACCATTTTCATGTTCAGTATGCAGTGCAAAATTTTCTCGGAAATCTATTTTGAATTCTCACATGCGCACACACACACAGGTGAGAAACCATTTTCATGTTCAGTATGCAGTGCAAAATTTTCTCAGAAACCTCATTTGAATTCTCACATGCGTAAACACACAGGTGAGAAACCTTTTTCATGTTCAGTGTGTGGTGCAAAATATTCTTGGAAAACAAGCTTAGATTCGCATATGCTTACACACACAGGTGAGAAACCATTTTCATGTTCATTATGTGATGCAAAATTTTCTTGGAAAGTAAGCTTAAATTCGCATATGCTTACACACACAGGTTAGAAACCATTTTCATGTTCATCATGCGATGCAGAATATTCTTGGAAAGTAAACTTAAATTTGCATATGCTTACACACACAGGTGAGAAACCTTTTTCATGTTCATTATGTGATGCAAAATTTTCTTGGAAAGTAAGCTTAAATTCGCATATGCTTACACACACAGGTTAGAAACCATTTTCATGTTCATCATGCGATGCAAAATATTCTTGGAAAGTAAACTTAAATTTGCATATGCTTACACACACAGGTGAGAAACCTTTTTCATGTTCAGTGTGTGGTGCAAAATATTCTTGGAAAACAAGCTTAGATTCGCATATGCTTACACACACAGGTGAGAAACCATTTTCATGTTCAGTATGCAGTGCAAAATTTTCTCGGAAATCTATTTTTAATTCTCACATGCGCACACACACAGGTGAGAAACCATTTTCATGTTCAGTATGCAGTGCAAAATTTTCTCAGAAACCTCATTTGAATTCTCACATGCGTAAACACACAGGTGAGAAACCTTTTTCATGTTCAGTGTGTGGTGCAAAATATTCTTGGAAAACAAGCTTAGATTCACATATGCTTACACACACAGGTGAGAAACCATTTTCATGTTCATTATGTGATGCAAAATTTTCTTGGAAAGTAAGCTTAAATTCGCATATGCTTACACACACAGGTTAGAAACCATTTTCATGTTCATCATGCGATGCAAAATATTCTTGGAAAGTAAACTTAAATTTGCATATGCTTACACACGGGTGAGAAACCTTTTTCATGTTCAGTATGCAGTGCAAAATTTTCTCGGAAATCTATTTTGAATTCTCACATGCGCACACACACACAGGTGAGAAACCATTTTCATGTTCAGTATGCAGTGCAAAATTTTCTCAGAAATCTATTTTGAATTCTCACATGCGCACACACACACAGGTGAGAAACCATTTTCATGTTCAGTATGCAGTGCAAAATTTTCTCAGGAACCTCATTTGAATTCTCACATGCGTAAACACACAGGTGAGAAACCTTTTTCATGTTCAGTGGGTGGTGCAAAATATTCTTGGAAAACAAGCTTAGATTCGCATATGCTTACACACACAGGTGAGAAACCATTTTCATGTTCATTATGTGATGCAAAATTTTCTTGGAAAGTAAGCTTAAATTCGCATATGCTTACACACACAGGTTAGAAACCATTTTCATGTTCATCATGCGATGCAAAATATTCTTGGAATGTAAACTTAAATTTGCATATGCTTACACACACAGGTGAGAAACCTTTTTCATGTTCAGTATGCAGTGCAAAATTTTCTCGGAAATCTATTTTGAATTCTCACATGCGCACACAGACACAGGTGAGAAACCATTTTCATGTTCAGTATGCAGTGCAAAATTTTCTCAGAAATCTATTTTGAATTCTCACATGCGCACACACACACACAGGTGAGAAACCATTTTCATGTTCAGTATGCAGTGCAAAATTTTCTCAGAAACCTCATTTGAATTCTCACATGCGTAAACACACAGGTGAGAAACCTTTTTCATGTTCAGGGTGTGGTGCAAAATATTCTTGGAAAACAAGCTTAGATTTGCATATGCTTACACACGGGTGAGAAACCTTTTTCATGTTCAGTGTGTGGTGCAAAATATTCTTGGAAAACAAGCTTAGATTTGCATATGCTTACACACACAGGTGAGAAACCTTTTTCATGTTCAGTGTGTGGTGCAAAATATTCTTGGAAAACAAGCTTAGATTCGCATATGCTTACACACACAGGTGAGAAACCATTTTCATGTTCAGTATGCAGTGCAAAATTTTCTCAGAAACCATATTTGAATTATCACATGCGTAAACACACAGGTGAGTTACCTTTTTCATGTTCAGTATACAGTGCAAAATTTTCTCAGAAATCTCATTTGCATTTTTATATGTTTACTCACACGGGTGAGAAACCATTTTTATGTATAGTATGCAGTCAAAGTTTCCTCGGAAAGATAGCTTAAATTTACAAATGCTTATAGACACGTTAGAAATCTTTGTTTTGGTTCAATATGTCGTGCAAAATTTTCCATAATGTACACATGTGCACACTGCACACACAGATAAGAGGTACTATAAGGCTATAAAGTGTCATTGGTACACGAATCATTGTAATATTTACAGTTTACATATTCAAAAGCATACTAAAATCAAATTGAGATTTTGAAGAACCAAAATATACAATTGTAAGAAAATAATTTGTACAATCCTTCAAATGTTATCAAGTTTCATAGTTTTTATTTTTAGTTTGTTTATTTTTGAAGAAAAAAAATATTAAAGATACACATATTTTTATAAATATATGCAGGTTTAACTTTAACAGCATGTATACAATATGGACTAAAAAAAGGTACAATATGATTACTATGTACTTAAATACTATGTAAATTGAGCAGGACTTGGGATTGATATTGCTCTAGTACACTAGGTAAACTGCATAAAGGAAACCTGAGATTATCCTTTCCCGTTGTCACCATGTACCAACACCTACTTTACAAACTTATTTTCCACATTCAGTGGTAGTTTTGCCTTTCTGCATTATATACCATAAACTCTTTTGTAGTTTTAATAATAGATTTATACTTGCTAATATTGTCCATTTCCATTATTTTATACTGTATTGTATTAAAAATGATTTTACTAGGTAATATGATGGATCCTTATTTTTAACTGTATAGTGATGTGTTGAATGGGTATTAGTTTATTGTGGCTAGTGTCATAGTGGATGTTTTTGAATTTATTTTGATTATTTATTAATTGATATTGATATTGTGTATTCATTTATAAAAGTGAGAATTTCTAAAATTATAGTGCAAAATGTCTTTTAAAGATTCAATTGCAAATCTCAGGTATAAATTATTACATTTTCTTTATATTGTGCTGTTTTTGTATCACTGTACAAATAATGCAAGATAAAGACATTACAAATTATACTAAATCAATTAATACCATAATGTTCACTTTGAAATAAAAGGATTATGTGAAATAGTACCTAATCAATGGTACTAAAATGTCTTTGAAACTGTTTTTATTATGTTATGTACTAGAGACCCGCCCCGGCTTCGCATGGGTGCAATACTGATAGTAAATATACTACAGAATGTCTTTATATACATAATTAATAATACTCAGTAATGTAAGTACTTGTATAAATAGTTATAATATTTACTATTTGTTCGACTAAAAACAAAAGATATGCAGTGATCGCCGCTGCAGTTCGTATGCCGCACGTGTGCCGACATCCCCTCTCGTCCTTGTGTCTCCTTCCTTCCCCTCTTATAGTTCCTCTGTCTTGCCTCCTGCATTCCCCTCATTTCCCCTCGCCCGCCGCGCGCCTACGCATTCTGTATGACTTCTGTTAAATAGGCTGAAAATTTGCATTGAGGCCTTCTCCGTTTTTCGCTCGTTGGGTTAACACTTAGGCCGTGGTAGCATCAGCCCGTGCTGATAGCGTACCGGTGATGTAGCGAGCGTTTAAAATCTTTAGGGTGCAACGAGATCTTGGGCATGGCCTGAGTAAGTAATTTTGATATTGGTTCTTGTTGAGCGCATGGCAGGTGCGACGTTAAATGTCAGTGCCCTTCTTAACGTAGTTTAACATTTTTGGTTGGCTGTCTCTAATTTCTGTTAACTAGTTTGTGTTCTGTGAAGGTCACGACGAGAGTATACGAATCCTCTGGCCATGTCCGTTTAAAGATTCTCGGTTGCCTGATATATTATTTTGGGTAAATCTTCATTTTTGAAATCAACTAATTATTTTGCTTGTGCCATGTGTGGCCATGTAACTGATTAGTGTCACTTAGCTTTGTGTTCCGCGTCTCCCCAGTTGACTGGTTTGCGTGACCTTATGTGCCTGCTCCCTCGGTTGTAGGCAATATTGATCTTTCGGCTATGGATTAAAGTGCACTGTATTTGGCACGTTTGAATTATAGTTAAATTATTTAATTGCCATTTGTTTCACTTTATATATCTTGTATCGTAATCGTTCATGTTTAGTGTGCATGTACACGCTTGAATATTATATCATAATATCATGTCTATATTTTGTGCTAGTGCGCTAGCATTGTGCTGAACTTTGTATAATCTTGTTATTCTTGTTATCTTGTTATGTTAGGGTTATTTCTATTTATCAATTCATGTTTTGTAGGACTCTTCACGTGTCTTTAACAAGTGGTGTAATTAACCTGTTATCATTAAATGCTATGTTGGCCCTAACCAACTGTTATCTTTCAACTAATGGTTACTCTGGGACCTAATCCAGCTTAGGTTTTTTTTGTATAACTTTTTTTATGTTCGTCGCGCGCAAGTTTGTAGTTTACTGGGATTGCGCGATTCCTCCCAGTACGCTGCAGATAATCAACAATTATCAACAACAAAAGATACCTATATATATATATATATATTGTTACGAATGTGAGCAAGGCCGGGACACGTGCAGGTGCAGAGCTGGCTGGCGGCTGCCGCAACATGAGATGCACCGCGCGCTCCTGGAAGATAACAAGGATTGTCGCTTCCCCCTCCTACCCATCACTCGCCGCGCGGCTCCCTGCCTTGACACGTAACTGGACGTAGAAAAAGCCTTTGACAGGGTATTTCATGCGGGGCTGATCTACAAATTATTTCAAACTAATTTCCCCGACTGCTATATTAAGCTAGTCGCATCCTACCTCGCAGACAGAACCTTCAGAGTGTCAACTGAAGGAGCTCTGTCTGATATTAAACAAATAAGAGCTGGCGTACCACAAGGCAGCATTCTTGGCCCTGTCCTATTCAACATATATACATACGACTTACCACGCCCCGAACACCGCCTAGTAAAGATAGGTTGCTATGCAGATGATACTATACTCTACAGTAGATCACATAACCTCCAGCTGGCCACGACCAGACTCCAGGATGCATTAGCTGTGTACCAACAATGGTGCACATCCTGGCGAATAAAAGTAAACACAGCTAAGTCAGAGGCTATTGTGTTTACCCGCAAAAACCTTCCGCCTGTAGAACGCAGGCCACCAATACATTTGTTCAACGAACAAATCCCTCACAAGGACGTAGTAAAATACCTAGGCGTACACATGGACAGGAAACTGCTCTGGCGCCATCATATTGACGTCAAGCGGGCTCAAGCCCATGCTAGAATGAGCGCACTATATCCAGTCATGAGTAGGCGATGTGGAGGCACAGTAAAAAATGGTCTGCTGCTCTACAAAGCACTCATTCGCCCCATAATTACGTACGCAGCCCCAGTATGGGCAACTGCTGCGAAATCACACTTAATAAAGCTACAGCGAGTACAAAACAAATGTATTCGGGCAGCTACAGACGCCCCAGTGTATTGTGCTGTAGCAGCCTTGCATCGTGAAACGAAGTCGGAAACCTTACAAGACATCTACATCATAACTACACAAACGTTTTACGATAAATGCGCAAATAGTTTAAACCCACATATTTCTACATTAGGAAATTATGACCCAGACATTAATGAGAAATATAAACGCCCAAAATCTATCCTGTCACACCGCCCGCCGTAGACGCGGACGTGGCGGGACTGCTCTCTGATTGGCCGGCAGCCCGCGGACCAATCATAGCGCGCCCCCTCCCCCTGCCCCGAGTGCGGGAACACGCGCGCGGAGCTCACGCACACAAGCTGGCAGCTCACGTACATTAAGTTAATATTAGGCCCCAATTATATATAAGCACACATCATCCCAATACACACTGCACAACACAAACTATCAGGCAATTAAAATAGTCGTGCTTTGGCCCAGCGGGGCCCTAATGGAATAAATAAATTATTCTTCGAAGATTAACAGCGTAGATGTTAGGCTAGAGTCTTTCAATGACAGAAGGTGGCAATTTCTCTAACTGACCGACTGCCTTTTGCTGGCAACAGGTCGACCTGAAGCTATGTCACCATTCTGGAGTCTGGCTCGATGCCCTGCTCGCGACCGCAGCTCACACAGCGTAGTACTGCAGCTAGGACTTTTCAATGACAGATGGTGGCAATTTCTCTAACTGACCGACAGCCTTTTACTGGCGACAGGTCAACCTGAAGCTCTGTCACCACTCTGGAGTCTAGTCCGACGCCACAGTTCGCGACCGCCCCACCTACACGATCATATCACACAGCCACAATAAGTGCTAACTGGCAGCACGACGGGAAACGGCATAAGCCGCCCCCAAAAGACCAGACCTGACCAATCCAATGCGGACTAAAAGTCCAAGTGCCCCACCCCTTGCATAGTAGAACTTCTACCACGCCCCACTCTTCTTCCAGTACCATCCTTCTATTCCTGTAATCCACCTGCTTATAATGCATGACCTTTGCATCCCGCATGTATGTGCCCAGGGTTTTCCCTCTGTCTGTGGAAGTTTTACCTGGGCCCAACTTATCTAGTTTTAGTCTAGAATTAAGAGTGAGGGGAGTTAGTCATGGCGAAAACGTCTGCCATGGCTGGCCAATCCCCTCCTAGCACATGATGCACGTGACCTTCTCAGCATGGTTAAAAACCCGCATGTTTAGAGCGTATAGGGCTTGCCCTGAGACGCACTTAGAGTCTTCCCTACCTAGACCCCTCCCTTACACACATAGTTTTAACTTAGGTTAGGAAAAAAAACGTAACACCGGACAGTTGGGAGTTACGCGAGCCGCCAACACGTGTTTCGAGAGATTTCTACCGTCGTGTCGACGCGGAATGACGCGACGGGCCCCGGCCGCTCTCGTGAGTTCTGGAATTGCACCGGGGCCTAAATATATGCCCGAGGACGCCGATCGGGGAGTCAGTGGAGTTCAGAGTGAAGTCGGGAGTTTTCCCGCGGCAGAGTTTCCGGGCGATAGAGCGGCGAAGTCCCTGGACGAAGGTTCCAGGGCGAAGAGTTCAGTTCCGGGCGATAGCGTCGCGGGCGCGGCGGAGTTCCGAGAGAAATTCCAAGCGAGGCGTCGAGTGGGATCCCGGCGAAGGGGAAGTACGGTGACGGTTGACCACGAGGGGGGCTGCGGCGAGAGTTGCGCCAGAGCTGCGACCCAGCGAGTTGTGTGGATTGTAGGAAACGAGTGACTGGAGGAAGCAACATTATTTTTTCTAAGCACAATTGATTATTTGCCATTTTAGATTATTTTTAAGTGACATAAGTAGTGGCAAAAAATAAAACTGTGTATGTATGATAAAAATCTTGGCTATCCTTTACGAACCAGCAGTAAATCGTAACTATATATATATATATATATATATATATATATATATATATAAAATGACGTCGACCCAAGTGTCGCCTCGACTCCTTCAGGCCGTTATGCCTCGTCAACTCCCTCTCTTGCATTACTAGTGCAACCTAAGTGCAGTGCTACGAGCAGGGACGCACCCGCGTGCGCCCTGGAACGTCCAAAACCGATCTTGTGTGTTGTAAATAATTTCTAATATCTTATACTTATTGTCACTATGTTCCATTGTAAATATTCACGAGTGTATACGGTTTTGTTAATAATTTATAATGTCCTTTTCTTTTTAATACTTTGCATTTCGGGATTCCTGTATATATTTTTAAGTGCTTATGCTGTGTCATATCATGTTGATCGGCAAGCCTGGCCCGCCGCGCGAGTCGCGTCTTCCCCGCCGGCCCGTTTCCCCTTCCTCCCCTCCGCAGCCCGTGCGGGCGAGCGGACTTTGTCTAGCCGCTGACAACTGTGTCGCATCTTCGGCTTCATTCGGGAATTCACGCCGCTGCTCGTGAGTATGACAGTGCATGAACGACACAACAACCACATTTTTTTAAGCGCTCACACTTTCAGTTACCGTGTTCAAATAAACTGCCTTTATTGAAAAAAAATTATCACGTAGTTACGTATGAGGCAATTAAAGATGTATTTTATTACAATAAAAATTTAAGATTTAAAACAATTTACATGAATCGGTATATAGTTTGTACTTACTATCTAACCACATTATGCGTTATTACTGCTGTGAAACAAAGAATGGGGACGACATAAAATTAAAATTCTTAAGTCACAAATTACAAAATGACCAATTTGAACACGGACAGACATTGGCCCCACCGTTAGTTGCATTTCTTAAACAATTATAAGGTTTAATAACGACGAGACAATGATTGAAGTTAATGAACTGCCAAAAACTGCCCCTTTAATATAAAATAAGCATTGCACATTATATATATATATATATATATATATATATATATATATATATATGTACACAATTGTTGGTGAGTTCTTACTTGAGTGGTTAATAGTTAACTCAGGAATAGTGTCATGCAAGGGCGCCCATACCCGGGGGCAGGGGGGGGCCGTGGCCCCCCCCTAGCTTTCAGGGAAGGAAAAAAAATAGTGTAGTCAGGTGCTTTACTTTAAAGAAAATTATTTAAATTCGGTATTATGTAGAAGTGGTTCAACACGAAGATATTATTGTATATCGTTTTTTACATGTCTGCTTCATTTTTTATGTTAGTTCAAGCATTAGTTTCTGCCGCTGCGATATAAGGTGTTGTGTACAGGGAGAAAACGCTGTTCAAGCGCAACGCCCGTGGCGAGTCATTCCCCTTCGTAATGCTACCCAAGCTCACGCGATAACACAACACAACAGATTTAGAACAGTCAGAGTTTAGACGACGCGACAGTTGACACGTGCTTGTAGACGGCGAAATGTTTTGCTACTTTTTCGTCATAATGTGTATGTTCACAAATAACATCTCAAAACAGAGATTTTTCAATAGTCTTTAGGTCTACAGTTTTATGCATCTGGTCTAGATTTAGTTTAGTGTATTCAGTCAGTATAAATAACTTAAGTGTAAATAAATCAGTGAAAGTGTTATTATGTAGTGTTTCTTAGATTTCCTCATTCGTCACATCCGTTCAGATTATTCACAATTTTTAAGGTAAGCTAACACCTTTAAAGTTACTCAAATAAGAATTATTGTCCAGAAAAGTCTACAACGTAAAATTTATGTTGGAATTTTGAATTTGAGGAAAACCACTTTTTCCCTTCAAAAGTGTTTAAAGGGATAAGGATTCCGCTACCTTCAGTAGACTCGTAAGCAATTTACACTAGAATCTCGATTTTACGTACGCTCACGGTCGCTTGGATTGCATTCGTAAAATCGTTATCTTCATAAAATTTTAAACACCCCACCCCGTGAAGATACATGTTATAATTTATTGAACGGAATATATATAATATTAAATAGTAAAAACAAGACTGCCATCTGCCCTCCCTTGCGTTCCCCTTATTTTTTTTTAACATTCCACAACTTGCCTCATTGCATAGTGACATCACAGCGACTAAACACAGTTGCACCACGCATTGCATCATGTTAACTTTTGTGTGGTGACAGTAGGTTGTCCGACATGCCTTTCTTGGATATCTTTCCTTTTCGTAAGACGCGTGCTACTAAAATAAATTTATATTTGAGTTTGCAAACTTGTTCACTCCTTGCCAGAGACAACTGAAAACAGACGAGACTTTCCAGGGTTAGGTTGATGAGCTGGAAGAATTCCCTGCCTTGCATTTTTATGGACTTCACCTTATCATATTTATCAGTTAATCTTTAACAGATAGGCTTGAAGAATATGAATGAACGCACTTTTAGTAACATAATCGAGGAGATCAAGCACACAGTTCAGTGTACACCTGTACTGTTTCATAAAAGTGATCATAGGTAGGGACTGAAAAAATTCGCGGTTTCAATGACCACTCGGATAGACTCCACGATTCTCTATGTACTCGGGCAACTATCACCTGGTCATTGGCTACCGACTCGGGACACCTGTTTATTGCGATTCTTATGATTCGATACTTCTTTAGTTGAGTCTTTGCCATTGGCCTAGAGTCCTTCAGGTAAATTGCGGTCCAATCACTGACGCAGCATTAAGCTAAATGAGTTTGGATTCCAGCCTGTCTTGAAAGGAATCCGCGAATTTTTACTGTCTCTAATCATAGGCTTATTTGGTGAAGAAAAACGCTGCTCTGTAACGACAGACATTCATTAAAAACACAGTACATTTTAGTGCGAGAAGCCCTTGAATTTGTGATAGCCACAGGGAATTATTTGTTTGTATAGTAAGTTAAAAAAAACTTAGTTGAAAATTCGCTCGTCACGTCTACTTGCTGTCAGTTATACCATTTTTGAGCGTTTTTTACTGGGAAACCGATGCAGCGAAGGTAATGAATGCGACACATGTCAAGATAATGCCTAATGGCATGGGTTGTTGGATATTAGCGGAAAGGAGAGGAAGTAGCTACTCAATATCGTTTCTTTCTCTCACGCTTCACAAGGTTTCAAGCTCAGTTGCTATGCTCACGAGCTGGAAATGTTGGAATGAGTAAGTAATGTTGAGTATAGTTCATTTGCGGTAAAATATATATTTTTACGGCCTTGACATAATTTTTCAATCGAAGAAATTTCAAACTTTGCGACAAATAAAGTGTAACTAGTCCATTTTTTCTTTTCGATTTTGAGTTTTATGCCGCAATAACTTATACAATATTCACTAACGGTAAATGGCTGTTGTATTAGCTTTAAAATATGAATACGCTGTGCATAAAAAATTAATATTTTTATATGTTTTCATAGTGTTTTTTTAATTTTTATTAAATATATTTTGGTGTCAAAATTTCCGAATTTTAGTTGGTTCCTGAAAAATGTATTCGTAAAAACCCGGCTTCGTTGAGTCCGGGCTCCGTAAAATCGAGGTTCTAATGTACTCTTAATTCTGAAGTTAAGTACTGAACATGTTATTTAAGGGTTTATCAGGGCCGTATTTACGCGCAGGCTATCTAGGCTGTAGCCTATGGGCCCGCACCACACGACACGAAAAAAAATTATACTGCGATGTGGATCTTCTTATATTCTTAAAATACGCGTCGACATATTGTCCAGTTGTTTTGTGTGGATTAATTGCGCTGAACTAAACTCTTCTGTGTAAAGCTGATTATGAGTTATGTCAGCATTTAGAAATTTTCGATTATTTTCATTGGTTTTGGTGTCACTTAATTCCTTAACCTCTAAATAAATACTGTTTGGTTAAATTGTCTAGTTTAATAATAAACTAATTTTTTCTGCGCTTTACTATCACTTAATAAACTTATAGTCCTCGACTACTGAATCCATCTGTGCTAATTCTAAATGATAAGCAATTATGATTCATATCGAAACATAGTAATATTCATTTAATTGTGAAACAATTTTTGACTATAATTATAAGCGTATTTCAGGTGTTACATTTAAAAACAACTGTTTTCTGACTGTGATAACATATTTAAATCGTTTCTCTCCCAAAGTTGAATCTTTTGACCAACACGTTTTCAACTTTATAATTATTTTAATTTAATTTGTATGCGACATTTATTTAGGGGTAAAGAGAGCAATTAGTTGAAGGACTGTATTCTTGATATCCGTGTACCCGAGACGCTGTAAAAGTTTAAGGACTGTATTCCTGCATTTTTAATGCTAAAAATTCATTTGTTTCAATAAAATAGTTAATATTTAATTAATAAAGTAGCCAATAAAGATTTTTTTTTATGGCGAATGAGTACTGTGGTCTAGTATTTTAGTAACAGGACAAAAAATTTTAACAGGGTCAGAACTGGAACTATTTTATGGCTAGTAACAAGCCGCAGTTAAGTCTTCCAAAAGATTAAAAATACTTCATACCCCTAAGTCTGGCCCCCCCCTACAAATTATCATATGGGCGCCCTTGGTGTCATGGGTTAGTGCCTCGTAGTGTAGACCCATTTTTATCCGCTTTCATGAAAAAGTAAATATTTTGAAAAAGTAGAAAATCCCATGTTCTCAAGAATAGAACGCTTGAAATGTGAGAGAAGTCAGTAAATAATAAAATTAAGAAGTCCATAACTTAAGTAAATCAAGCTATTATACCTAATACGTTCCTGTTTTATAATGTTTATAGTGCATGTCTTACAATATATCTCAGTAATAGTGTTAAATTATCACGCCTACTTTAATTTAAAAAATGTTAAATAAGCATTATTAAAATAAAAAAAACATGCAATACACACTCACCGAGTTTTCTCGCATATTTTTTGAAGTTCCAGAGATTGTTTTTAAAACACAAAATTTCGTTATAATTAACTATTCTTGAGTTTCTATAAAGAAAGAAAAAACACTTTGTTTATTCAATACTAGTCACTTAGTTTCACATACTAAAGACAAGACTTCAAAAACAATCGTTGAGAAGCTGTTTGAAAGTTGTTTAAATATACAATGGCACTATTTTCTAAAGTTGCGGGGACGCACTTCTCAGGAGCAGTTTTGCTGCAATTATTTCTTGCTCTCCATCTGCTGGCTTGGTAAGTGATAAAGATTTTTTATTAGATGAAGATTTTTTTGTGGAAAAAAATCTTCTTTGGGGTTCGATCTTCTTTACTTTGGAAGAAGATGGTAATTCAGTTGGGACGAAAGTTGCTTTTGATTTTCGCGCCCGTATGGTTGGAATAATGGGCTTCAATTGTTTTTCGACAGTTTGAACATCGTCGTCTACTTCTACTAAATCCAGAATTTTTCTGAAATGTTCCAAAAGTATGTTTTTCCTTTGCTCTATGTTTTTTTCAGTATTAGTGTTGTGGTTACGACTTAGTTCTTTTACAATCAGCTCTTGTTCGTCAAAACGAAGTTCCTCGCAAATTATCAAGTTATTTTCAGAAATAATTTCCTTGTCAATACTATTATTTTTAATTTGGCTCACTTCTAGCCTGGCAACAAGATGGATGTGTTTGCACATGTTAAACTTAACTGACGAATCAATGCACGAACAAACATATGCATGAATGCATATATTACAATCTGAGCAACGTAAATCACATGCGCAGGATTGTTGATTTGTCGGACTAATTTCGTATAGTTCATGTCTGCTATTTGACTGAACCATCCATGTACCGTCTTCACACGTAACATTTTCTGAAGATAACAACAATGAATTATTGTGTTCCTTTCTTATAAGTGAAAGTTTGCTGGTGATTTTACCTTTGTTGAGATAAATAAGACGGTCATAGAGCTTATCCCTTACAAATCTCATGATGCAATGTATAGCTACATCAAGTCTTTTCTGTTTTTTTCCTCCCATGTAAATGTGTTTTATCACTCCATGCATTCGCTCCAGGTGCATGTTGGTATTAAGGCCAGCGTGAAGACGATAACAATAGGCCCAACTTGCAACAGAGTCTCTGTACTCGTTTTCAAAGTAAAGGCCAAATTCTTTAGTTTCTGGGTCACTCTGTAAGTCTATCAAAGCCTGTTGAAACCTAGAAGAAAAAGCATTCTTATCTCGCTCTTCGAGTAGTGTTCGGAGGAGCTTGTATGTTTCAGCTTGCTTCTCGCGGCTTCTTACTTTACAAAGGTTCTCTCGCCAAGCTCGATCGACATGCCACGTACAAAATAAGCGAAATCTAGGTGGCTTCATTACTTTCATCCATGCATTGTAAAAGGATTCTGCCATATCTGACATGAATACGCTTGGTTCGAGTGAGATACAAATTTTGTTTTTAATAATTGAAATAAATATTTCAATTATATGTACATCGCTTCTATTCGAAAACATGAATGCGCACGGAAACCCTTGTAGCATGTCATCCAGTACCAAAACTGTTGTCAGTTCGAATCCGTACGAATTCAAACCATGTGTGCTGTCAAAGCATATACAATTACTCCCGTACTTCTTGAGCAGCTCCTGTTGCGCTTCGTTCATAATTATAAGAACAAAATCATTCTCTTGTAACTGAGGGTGTCTCTCCAAAAGAACGCCCTGAGGTTTGTAAAAACAAACTACGTTCCCTACAGCCTCCATCTCGTGAATCCACGATTCAACACTCGTGCAGTCGTTGTTGTGACGCACAGCTTCGGTTTTCAGATTATACTGCTGTTCTATGTTGAAGAGATCTTTCCTCGTTAAAAGGTGTATGCGTTCTATTTGGTCGTGGTTAATAGAATCTCTAATTTCATCGAGTATTATGTCAAATGGAATCTTCATAGCAATCTTACTTGCGATGTCACGTCTTTCAGGTTCGGAGAGCCTCAAGCGACCTAAGTCGGACTGGTGGCCAACATGTGTTTTACAAAATAGAACTGTTACTTTATTTGAAGTATTGAATGTAACGTCAATTTTTGCAGGACAGTGACCATTTATTTTATTAGTTCCCAGAACTTTCTCGTGTCTCTTGTCTTTACTTTCCGACCTAAAATAACCATCACGATAGCACACAAACGTCATCTTTGTGGAACCATCTGTTTTACATGTGTATTTTGACCGCCATGTAACAAACTCGCAAGCCTCATCTTTCTCTGTTTTCCTCTTCCAAGCATAAAAATCTCGTTCATTAGAAAATTCAAGTGATTCTTTTACAAAAGAAATATCATGCTGCCTAGTATAGTGCTGTACAATGTCATCTTTCGTTGTAAACCTGTCAGGACAAAGCGGGCATTTTACACGAAAATTTACGTCTGGTTTCAAATGCTTTGCTTCGATATGACGTTTAAGGGAAAATTTACTATCACTTTTATAATCGCAAACATCACAATAAAATGCATGATGCGAATCGGAATGTACTGATTTTATGTGATGTGTCAGCGTTCTGTTGTGACTAAACGTCTTACTGCAACTATCACACTTGAACTCAGTCATCACGAAAAACTCATCAGATAACTGGCCTTAAACATTTAAACTACTGTTCACTTCACAATAACAACTCCAAGATACACTGACCTTGCGATTCCTACAGAAAGCACACAATATTTTGCGACCGTCTCTTACCAGTACGTATGTAATGAATACTCCACACGAGAATAGTATTGTCGAAAACCAGCCAGCACACTAACATTCCCGCCCTTTACTTTCACCATATCCCTTTCTTGGCCTGGGCCTGGGCAGCTACGCTGACTCCCCCACCCCCTGTAACTTGACCTTTTTTTTCCACCGACGTAATCCTGCCCCTCCTTCCGCGGAGTCTTTTCGTCAGGAGTGTCGGGTGTGCCGAGCATACCCGAGGCTAGCCGAAGATGCGGCACAGTTGTCAGCGGCTAGACACAAGTGGCGAGCGGCGGAGCGCCAGTCAGTTGCCTACTGGGAGTCGCACGGGGCGGACCTGCTTCGCTCCGCTCCGCGAGAGGTAGCACGGGGTCCGGGTCGCAGCGTGGATGAAACTTTCGTCTACCGACGTGGTCGTCCAGGCTGTGACAGGATTCCTCGCGATAAACCTCGTTAACAAGATCGCGTCTTCGTAACTTCGCAACTCACTCCGCTCGAGACGCACGCCGTGCACGTCTGGACCTTCCTACTCTCTTAATTTGTATATATCGTTATAGAGTCGTCTACGCATACGTCACGAGTCGCATACGTGCTATGAAGCACTGCTGAACTTTTCGTAACCGGTACGATTCGCTACGGGACCGCATTCATTGTTCCGCCGGTTCTCATTTTGTCACCAAGTGTTTGTTTCCAGGAGTCCGGGTCGCAACAGAGGAGGACGCTCGTTTCGCGACGTGCCGGCCAGGCTGCGACAGGATTCTTCACGGAATAAAGAAGCTCGTGAAAACGGTCAGCATCGTATTATCCTTGTTACCATCTACCATTCCTTCCACATACACAAAGTTCCCTCCTGGTCCCTTACTTTCCGGTCCCGGCCACGTTGGCCTAAACTCACTTCCTCACCGACGAGAGCTACATGGACAAATCAGAACATTTCACCACAGGAAATTAGGGACCATAGGCAGAGGGACGTCAATAATAGAGGCAAAGGTGGATATTTGGGCCCCCACTTTGTTTTTTGAATATAATTTTTTTATTTTTTAATATTTTTACCTGAAATTAATAAAAAAAAACTTCCTTGCTTTGTTTACTATTGATTTTAAAGTGTTAGGACTTGTTTTTACACACACATAAACAACTAACAATTTTTTACCAAAAGTCTGCATTTTTTCAAAAAAAAAATTTTGTGCTGGTAATATGGGCCCCTGGGTTTTCTCAATAAATAATCATTAAAATATCACCAAAAAAATCATTTATTACAGTTGTTATGTATTGTATTAATTTTTTAAATAGTATAAAAACACAAAGTGTTATAGTAGCTGCTTGGAAAAAGTTGTATATTGAAAGATATTTTGCTTTTCAAACATAAAAACTATTGGATTAGGATGCAAACATATCAACTAATCTATGATCTAGTTAAAACATAAATTTATAAAAACTACTTTGTTTTATAAATTGTTAATACCAAAATAAACCTAATTCATGATCGTCTGATCAGAAAAGTCTGTTAAAAAATGTTATTTGAACATAAAAATTAAGATATCTTGACTGAACCATTTAAAAAAAACTATTCACAGAAGTCACAGATATACACATCTCTGTCAGCCCCAGCACAAAGGTTATGAGCCCACATTTCGCAAATCATACACTGTACCCACAGTTCACCGCTACAGTCTTTAGAAAATACCTGTTCACAGAAAAGACAGACTGCATATTCATCGTCGGGGGCAAACTTTCCTACTTCAGCTTCCATGACGGATTCTCCTGAGTCGAAGTCATCTTCTTGGTTTTCATCTGATGATTCTACAAAACACAACCTCCTGTTTAACCATTTTTTTGCCTTTGGTTTTGTATTGACAGTTTCTTTTCCTGTGTTTTTCTTCTTTGTCGTGGCTTCATTAGCTGTTGTTAATTTCTCATTCCTTTTTTGCTCTGCTCCTAATGCAAGTTTATAAGGTGATGATGTAATTACTGCACATTTCATAGGTTTCGGGCCTTTGTTTGTCATTCTCTTTTTTGGTCGTGGAATAGGCAGGATATCTTGAGGTGATACATGGTCAGAATGCATCGAAGAAGAACACCCGGAAGGGCCAGCTTCTACCAAGTCTTTCGCAGATGGAGTTAGGTTCTTAGCAGCAGGCCCGGAAGTGGATGTAGCAATGGCAGCCGTAGAATATCTAGAAGTAGACTGTTGTGTTTTTTTTGTGGGTTGTTCGCCCTTTACACGCTTTTATAACTTCAAGACTGATGTCCTCTACATTAGCTTCTTCTGAAGAAGGAGCGAAGTCAACATCACTGAACAAGTGGCGATTGAAAGGGAAAATCCCAGTTACAGAAAACCCACTAGCAGCTATTTCACCTGTTTGATACTTGAGAAAAGCGTTCCCCAATAGCTCAGCAATGTCATATGGTCCTAGAGGTCTGTTGTTGTGTAACTGCCACTGCCTAATATTTTCACTGTAGTAGTACTTCAAAGGACCCATAAAGCTTCTGTCGAGAGGCTGTAACTTGTGTGTAGTGTGAGGAGGCAGGCTAACGATCGTTACGTGGTTTGCACGAGCTAGTTCAATGACATCAATGTTCTTTGTATGAGTGTGATGACCATCTAGAATTAGCAAAATTGGTTCATCTGTCGTTGGTTTTGCTTTTGACAAAAAGTGGTTAAACCAATCAGTGAATAGGTTGGTTTGAATCCAACCTGAAGGATGACACCTTCCAATGGAGCCTGGCGGAGCACCTTATATTAGTGTTTCTGTCATATTTTTCCTTGGAAAAATTAGCATAGGTGGGATATGAAGCCCAGAAGCATTCATGCTAAAAATGCAAGTTACTAGTGACCCTCGTTCTGCAGCTGTTAGGGCTCCTATCTGCCTTTTGCCTCGGAGACCTACAACTTCAGATACCTTACTTTGTACAACACTAATGCCGGACTCATCTACGTTGAACACTCTGTCGGCACTGTAGTTGTTTATCTGGAATTCAGCTTCCAAGAGATCGTAAAATGTGTTTACAGCTTCCCTGTTGAAGCCATTGGCCCTAGCGGATGAAGTCGTGAAGGTTTCAAAATAGATATTGACTCTTTGTGGCGCGACATGAAATGGTCAAACCAGGCACGTCCTGCAGTTTCGCCATTCGTAAATGGGTGTGCTATGTTATTTCTGACGCACAGCTGATATGCCATCCGGCGCACATCGTTTCTTGTAAGGCCGTGAAATTTCGCCTCCATTATCAAAATATATGTTACTAGCTCCTTTTCAAGGGCTGGTGGGATTATTGTAGGCCGTCCTATTTTCATGTTCACTACTTCTTGAATAGGTTTCTCAACACGACATAGTCTTTGTAAAGTAGATCGTGGCACGGAAAAAGTTTTTGTGGCTTTTTTCAAACCCATTTTCTTTTCTTTAACTGCTGATATGGCTTTCGACATGTCTTCTTTATTCCACGCCTGTCTTTTACCCTTTTTAGGGGGTACCAGGAGTTTTCGGGGCATCTGCAACATAAAACGTAACATAATGTTGTAGTGGTTGTAATATGGGCCCCTAAGATTATGGGGCTCATATAACCAGCACTGCAAGGGGCCCATATATCCACCATAGCTATCTTGGAAAATAAAATTTTGCTACGAGTTTATTTACCAATGTTATGACAATACCTGATGTGATACGGAATCCTTAGAACATACTAAACACACACCTTACCATGTATTTACCGAATACAACAAAGAAGCTACGATAGCAATGATGTCAACACTAACCTTTCAAAGTTTTGCTCAGGAACAAAAATTTCACAGTCTCACGCAACACTAACCATGGCAGGTACTACACTGGCGCGCTCGCCAGTGCTGTTTGGCTTCATGCTTTAGTAGTTCCAGCGTTCACCGCTAGAATTCGTGGCCTGTATGTCTAGATACAGTGGGGGCCCAAATAACAACCCCTGGCCCAAATATCCACCTTTGCCTCTATATATATTTATATATATATATACATCGCCTCTTTAAGTTCTGTTTGCACTGTTCTTAAGTAACAACACCAATGGATTACAGCATGATTTGAAGTAGTACCTTTTTAAGGTGTACAATACTGTAGTACATAACTTTGATCTATCTCGTAGGGTTCAGTCAGCGTTTGCAATGTAAGTGCAAAAAAAAATGTGTTTATTTACGACATCACATTAGAAACCTCTAAAATTATCAGTGATTCTCTACTATACTATGCATGCATTATATATATAAACCTTCCTCTTGAATCACTCTATCTATTAAAAAAAAACTGCATCAAAATCCGTTGCAGAGTTTTAAAGATCTAAGCATACATATGGACAGACAGATGGCGGGAAGCGACTTTGTTTTATACTATGTAGTGATTTTAAACTTCTGGGTTTCATATTGTGTGCCATATGAAGATTCGGAATATTTAAGTTTTGGTGTGCATTTCATTAAAAAAAAAAATGTTTAACGTCTAAAATATTTTGTATGCTTATCATTTCATTAAATTTATACATATGTGACACGCCTCGTACCCTAAAATTATATAAAATTATATAAAAGTATAAAGAAAATTACAAGTATTACCAGAGGTGGCACGAGGTGGTGAACAAGACAATTTGATACTCCCTGCACACAAGCAACTTGGGAGCTAGTAGATCGTTTGAATAGATATAGGTAAATGATAAATAAATAAATCACTACATAAGTAGATTGGTCTATAGGTTTCCTGGTTTATTTAAAAAGTATTAAAATTAATCTGTTTACCATTTGTTTTAGTTTCACCATAAAAGGGTATTAACAATATATTAAAATTATTAAAAGTGGGCCGGCCCGATATTATTAAAACAAGTCATACTATACTTTTAACAACAGAACAATCACAGAAACAAACAATTTGAAGTATTCCTCCTGACATAGTTAATATTATAATTTTATATATTGTTATTTGTTAAGTTCTCTATGTCAATGCTCGCTGGTATTCATTAAGGTAAGTTCTTTCGTTGGTTGTAGGGAGAAGTTATATTTTAAATATCACCCGGGGCTTCAAAGTTGGACATCTGGCCGGGAGGAAGCTCTTCTTAAAGAGACTCGAAGCTTGAGGTCCTGGACAACATGATGGGTGCAATTTCGGCGCCCAAATGTTGGACCCTGTCTGAAACACAAGTCAAATTCCGACTAATTAGACCTGCTTCCAGACAGTCAAACACAGTCGGCGCGAAAAGGCCAACAAACGGGAATTCGGGGAGGAAAAAGACTGAAGTACTCACCAAACAGGGTGTAGCTCCTGGACTCCGGAAATGTCTCGCGCCGACATCCAAAATGCGTGGACCGAGAATAGCGCGGATGACGCGGCCGAAACCATGATTTAGGAAGAATAAATAAATTAATCAAATGTAAACTAAAACATTATTGTTGCCTAATTACAACAACTGACTGGCACTACTAAATTTAGAAACTGGGATCACATCCCTTAACACCGATGACTACATTCCTAATTCGAAGGAAGAGTTCGTCGTTGCTGCGAAAAAGCCTCTTAACAGAGGAGACGGCGAGTTGACGAGGTGAGTAGCCGAAGTCAAAGTGCCGCAATGGCGGACAAAACTCCTAATTAAAACGGGCGCTCGGCCCTAGGGAAAAGAGGGGGAAGGTACGGCTCTGGACCGAAAACTTCCGGAGGTGACCGAGGTGAGCGCAACTACGCCTTCAGTTGTTGCGTCGAGGGACGACCACTGCGCTCTCTACCAGCGGGCACAGAAAGCTAAATACGATTGACTTTTACAGGACGCGAGTAGGAATCATAGGACCTTATGGCGCAGCTGGTGCTGCTCTCTGGCGGCCTAAACAGGAAGGAAAGAAGGAGGTTAGCAAAGTCGCCACTAAGCGTAGCGGGCGCTAGCTCCACTCGCTGGCGACAAGAGCAGAAGTAACTGTTTCTGCCACTAGATGTCGTGGGTGGTCCATATCTGCACATATTTTTTTCTGTGGCAAATCGTCCTTGAAGTCGGCCACTGCCTGGCGAGGTTCACGTCAGGGCAATAATCCTGGGCTAAATTCTCAGAACCAAGGTGGGTAGCTGTGGGGGTGAGGGTGGACAAAAAACGCAATGAGGCTGGGAAAGAGCATCCTAATGTGACTTTCTAGGAGTGAACCTAAGACGTATGCGTGATGGTAAGCGCTGTTCTAAGCTCGTCTCTGAGAAGTGGTAACAACTCGTCCAGAGATGTTTTACGCAAATTTAGTCATGCAAGGAAATAATGTTACAGGCCGGGAAGGTGACTGCAAGTGGGAGAAACGTCATACGGGCTGCTAACATCTTCATTAGACTTGCAAAAGATCAGATTGGCTCCTGAGAAAAGGTGCTTCGGGCCACTGGCGCAAAGTTTAACTAAGTAGAGTACACCAGCCTAACAAAGTGTAAATCACCCTTGTGTAACCAATAAATATGAAAAACAAGATTTCCAAAAATGTTTTAAAATTATAATAAAAATTTTAAAAAATGTACCGAAATTCCCAATTTCCGGCACACATATTTAAAAAATAATGTATGTTATGATTATAGCTTGGCTATTGGTCTTTTGTTTGAAGGGTCATTGCACTATGTTGTAAAATGTAAATGTAATTGATTTTTAAGCTGTCACTTAATTGTAGGTTGGTGCAAATGTGTGTGTGTGTTTTTTTTTAGTTGGAATCAAAATATACTAACAATTTAAAATATTCTGGAATATAAGTATCCTATATAAATAACAAGTCAGAAAATATTTTTTTAATATTAATTTTTATATAAAAACATGCTGTTGCATGAAAGTAATAATTATTTTGGATATTTTATGCTGCGGATGTGACATGTGACATGTGATGTATGGGTTGCCGGCATGGGAAGATGTGAGATGTTCAGAATGGGTAAGGAAGATTGTCTTTCAGTTTCTCTTTGCTCTCATGTTTTGTATTTACTTGTGAATATTTACAGACAACTTTTGTAGTAAAGAGAAGCCATGATGGACCACTAATACAGTGATATGACATGTGAAACACTGGAGGATCTCATTTCAATTGCAGAAGTAAAAAAAAATATTGCAGCACATAGATATTCCATGTTTAGTTGTGCCCCTATGTTTTGCATAGTTTAAACAACGTACAAGAGATACTAAATTATTTTAAGGAAAAACACTTCTGTCACAGGAGTAATATTGTCTTGCAGGAATAAGTTTTCTAACATTACTTTTTTATTGTATGTTATATTAAATTGAGGGCGTACCGGTGTTGAGTTGGGGATATCGGTGGAAATTAATGGGCGCCACCACGTGAGTGGGCACGTGGACCCGGCTGGAAAAACTCTAACTCAGGGCGTTACGTGGCCCGTGTGCGGCGAGATATTAGCCCTCCTGATTTTTTACGCAGCACCTGTCCCTAACTAAGCCCGCACTCAGCGTCGGGCACGCTCCTAATTATCGCAGTGGGCTCTTAGGGCGTCCCACACGCCGCTGACCAGGTTAAGGAACCACGTGGCCCCCCCCGAACACAAAACACGTGACTCAGTTAATTGGTTTTTATTTACTCACGGTACACGTCCTTACACGATCCTCCATTGATACAGCTATAAACGCCCGAGGCACGAATCAGATTAGGTGAGGAGGCGGACCACGCACGTGGCCGCCTCAGGCCGTTACTTAATACACAAATGAGAGAAAACTCCGGAGAGTAAATAATTATTAATTATGCAGTCTCTCCGACCGAGAGAGGCCCCGAGGATGAAAAGAAAACGATTTGGATAAATTAATTTACAGAACTACTCGGTGAAACAGCGGTGATGTCCTCGGGGTGTCTGCAGAGACGTCTGCTCTCGGCCGGCTGTAGAAGGAGACTGGTATGAGCTCATGGCTTGCGGGAGGCAACATGGCGCCCTTCGCGCCGAACACAATTACCGTTACAACTTAGCTGTGGCGTGCCCCGGTATACTATTGAAAAATACATAAATCCTTTTACAAAAATTAGTACATTACATCCATGCCCAGACCGTCTGTAATAATTACTTATATGATATAAAATGGTACAACAAAATTTGCATGCTAGTTCCTCCGTCGCCCGCTAGGGAGCGTCCTTGTTCGTGCTTGCACTTAATAAATAACAAAACATTATGAATTAGTTAAATAAAAGACACATACATAGCCGTCGTGACACTATTTTGGGGCAAAAAGAAAAAGGATTACAATATTTATTAATATATATTAGGGGTGCGGCGCACTGCAGCTAAGTGCCCTCTTGCCGGGCTAGCAACACCCGCACACACGCACGCACAAGCGGGAGGTTTGAACAAATGGTGGCATTTGGGCGGTGGCATATCCGGCTCAAAGGGGGCCGCAGGCCCGGACGACGTCAATTGCCCCCTCCGAAAGTAGGCCGATATGACAGCGCCGTTTGACAGATGGATGGGGGGCATTGCCTGTACTGTTTAAGTCGCGCACTCCCACGTGGCAATATTGATGTTTACGTTTGTGCGGGCACGTGGCAATGTTGACATGAAGACGGGCTAGCAATGTTGGCATGATGGAAGGGCGAGCAATGTTTACACGATGGCGGACGAGCAATATTTACATGACGAAGGACAATACACACGAGCAGAATGGGCGCTGGCTGACTAACCTTGTGGGTGGAGACCCACCAGTTGCTCTGAGCCCAAAATCTGCGTCTGCTGAGGCTGCTGCGGCTGCTGCGGCTGCTGTGTGTGATGGCGCGGCGGTGGCTAGGGCGCCGGCCGGCAGGGGCCGCGGCGACCAAGGTCAGGCGGCTCGTGGCAGGCGGGCAGCAAGCGCGGGCGACGCTCGGCACGGCCCGGCTCAGCCTCGCCGACAGGCGGGCGCTTCGCGGCCCGTCGTGACAGACGGGTGACAGGTGTCGAAGTCCGGGTGATGGTCACGTTCGGTGGTGAGACGGTCGGGCGTCCAGGCGTCGTGGCGTCGACCTGCATCGCGACAGGCGGATGCAGTGAGCTCAGGCGACTCTTCACGGTGCGGCATCCCAATGTTGCCAACTTGCGACATTTGGGTGGCGTCTCGGGCGGCAGGGCACTTGACCGGTGTTCCGGTACTGCGGCGATCGGCGTCGGAAAGGGGCGTCGTGGCGTCTCGGTCGTTCCTGGCGTCGCATCAGGTGGGCATGTAGGCGGCGTCAGCGTCGGCGTCGCGCGCGTCTGTCTCACTCGGGCAGGTGCAACCGGCTGTGCTTCGAAGCCAGGCGGGCACAGAGGGGCAAATCCGGATGGGCACAGAGGAGCGAACCCAGGTGGCGGGGCAGCGCTCAGGCATCTCGGCGTAAGGGCCCTGAACATTGTGTCGAAAAGCATCCCGTTTGCGACTGCGCACTAGGTTGGCGGCGACGACGGCAGGATGACGTCGAAGCCAGGTGGTGGCGACAAGGTGACACGAAGCGTCGGCGTAGAGTCTGGTGGCGTCCGTGGCTAATCGTGTGACGGAGACGATGCCGGTTTCGCCGGAATGGACCTTGCTGGCGTCGGGACGGCGGTTCGGTGCGGTGGCGAGGTCATTCCGGCGTCGGGAGGTGTCTCCGAAATGAGGCGGGTGCCGGACGGTGTCGCAGACTGCGGCGAGACGGTCGTCGTCGTGCGTCGCTCGGTTGGCTTCGGCGAGTCAAGCGTCATCACAGTCGGGATGAGTGGCGTCAGGTCGGCGAAACGAGGTCTTGCTGGCGATGATGCGTTTGGACCAGTGTCGGGAGACGTCAGGTCGACGAGAGGTGCGGAGGTTGGCGGCTCCAGGACAGGAGGTGGCGGTAGCGGAATTGTCGGCGTCGGGACGACGGGTGTCGGCGTCAGGACGACGGGCGTTGGTACGACGGGCGTAGGCGTCAGGACGACGGGCGTTGGTACGACAGGCGTAGGCGTCAGGACGATGGGCATTGGTACGACGGGCATAGGCGTCAAGACGACGGGCGTTGATACGACGGGCATAGGCGTCAGGACGACGGGTGTCTTTGTCAGGGTAGTAGGCGTCGGTAACGTAACACGTGACAGTGCGGGTGACATCAGGACGTACCTTCGTGGTGATGGTGTCGGCATCGTGCGTGAGGAGTCGGCTTGGTGCTGCGGTGACGTTCCGGCAACGGGCGGCATCCTTGACACGTGATGCGTCGACGTGCGCTTACGTGCGTTCGTGTGTGTTTACGGCCACACTAGTTGGGCGCCAAATGACGTCCCTCTGCTTTTGGTCCCTGGTTCCCCGTTTGCGTAATTGCTCTGTCTTGCCCGTGCAGCTCTCGTCGGTGAGGTGTGGGTGCAGGCCAACGTGGCCGGGACCGGGAAATACGGCACCTGGAGGGAATTTTTAGGTGAGAAGGAAGAATGGTAGGCAGTTCCAAGGATAACTCGGTGTTGTCAGTTCCACGAGCCCCTTTTACTGTCGCATAGAGAGCCTGCCGCAGCCTGGCGGACACGTCGCGGAATGAGCGCCCTCCCCGCTACGACCCGGACCCCCGGAAGAAAGTCTCGTCCTTTTAACACGTCCCGACACAAACTGGGAAGATAATCCCGTAACTATCGTCCCGGTTACGATTGTTCTGTAATGATGCACAGCGCATGTGCGGTCCGTCACGTAAGAGATTCGTACTGACTGAGAAGTTCGGCGGTCCGTAGATGCGCGTACACGGCCTATGACGTTCGGCTGGTGACGTTCCGGAAAAACTCGTAAAACTCAACACGGCCTGCGATACAACAAATGCAGCTCAGCTGCAGAGACGACCCGTGATGTTTCACTGTCGGCGGTCTACGAGATGAGAGAAACGCGCCTCACGAGCAGCGCGGAGCGGCGTGCACGTCTGCTCTCTGTCGCGCCCAGAACACCACTGCGCTCTCCCGCCCGTCAGCGGACCGTGGCCCACAGGCCGCGGGGGAGGGGATGGAAGAAATCGGCCGGCGTGGGAGAGGCCCGCCCCGCGACGCGCCAGGCTGCGATTACATTACTAGCACGGCATAAGCACTTGAGAAAATCACAGAATTATTAACACAACTTTAGCGAGTAATTAATTAAAAAGCAAATTTACACATGAATTAATTAGTTACGGATTACATAATATACACAATTGTTGAGGCTCGTGACCATTTAAAACTACATAAAAAGTATAATTATTTACACGAATAGAAGCCCATTGGCATACTAGGGCGCACGCGGTGCGTTCCTGACCGTCGCACTTCACAGTCGGTGCACTAGTATTGCAAGAGAGGACGTTGACGAGGCATAACGGCCTTAAGGAGCCGAGGAGACACTTGGGTCGACGTCAAAGCTATTAAGACTGAGTAAGCATGTTATACTAAATAGGATTATACATTTGCTGTTTTAACAAATCAGGTAAGAGCTTTACAACATGCACATACAAATGTGGCGTACACAACATTAGGGTTAATTTATTTAAAGAAAATCAAGAAATTATTAGTTCGCGAAAACTGAAAAATTTCGCCATCCGTATGTAACAGGGAACACCACTGGATGATAAGAAACGAGCATTTAGACAGATGCAAGCCATCTGAAAAGATGATGAGCCTGACAACAGATAATGATTAGGAATTACATGTTAATACAAAATTATGAACTCCATATTGTCAGACAAAATGTATATGGTGGCTTTCTTGACACAATTTTGACTTGAGTAGGCAAATAATCACTTGAGCTACAAGGTACTCGGTACTGCTACAACACAAAAAAAATCACATACATACTCGGAGTGCGCCAATGATCCTAGACTCGCACAGTCTCCCTAACTCGTTGACTCTTTCAACAGTAAAATGAGTATGAGGAGGAAATGCTTACACCATCTTATGTGCCTTCTCACATGCCCAGAGTCACAACAGGCTTAAAAGGGTTGGGAAATATGGTGAGAACTCATTAAAAATGAGGGTTGGGGGGAGGAAATGAAGCTAAGTGCATGACGCGACATGCTGGGTTGGTTAGAAGTGGCCAGCCTTTTGCACCATTTTAGTGCAGCTACATATTAGTTTTTTTAGTTATGTTATTTAAGCCATAATGAGTGGGTTGAAACATATTTCCACAATACTAGTGACGTCCCCCACCTTACCCAAATCCCTACGATTTTCAATCATAAGAAAAACAGATGTTAATGCTGCCAGAGGCATTGAGCCTTTTGGACTGTGTTAGGTGAGAATCTCTATTAGTTACATTGAGCCAAAGTGTTCATTGCCCTATGCTCAGTACCAATTTGAAGCTTAAGGAGAAAGAATACATAATTTGATTAACACTCTTCAATTATTATAGCAGTAAACCAAACATAGACTGTTTTTTACAATGCGTCAACTTCTCAAAGCTAATGTTATACACATTTACAACAGATTTATATATCTGGTTTAGACAATATGACATGAAACTTTAACTTTAAAATGTAAATATTGCTGTACAGCTGCTTGGCTTGGATTTTAGAATGACACTTTGTGATCAAATACTTTAAGAAAGGATAGTAGCAACTTGTCCCATATGAGTTACGTATTTACAGCCTCTTCTCACCTGCAAGAGCGTTCATTTAGAGCCTTTATTTCTAGCTATAAAATAGCACGCTGATCTCTCATGCTTACTCTACTACTAATGTAGCATTATAAGCCAGACTAAACATTTATCATGCTCATGCATTACTCTGTCATGAATTCAAAAGTTATAAACAATATTGCTGGACTCCAGGAACTTCAAATGACTTAACATGACATCAACTGGGCCAGCGCCCCAGAAGCCTGGTCAGCCTCTGCCACCTTTCCCCTCACCACCTGTCCCACTTCCCGTTCTGGCAGCCGCTCCATCTTGAGTACATAGTCGGGTTGTTGTGTTTGAATAACACGCCATGGACATCAAGAGGGTGCTGTAGCAGCAGTGCACCACACTCCTTTAACTAGAAATAAACATTGTAATTCTTTTTTGCTTATTTTTCCCCAAGTGGTGTGTGACGGCAGTTCGGCCGGGAGTGTTTTATGTACTTTAAGTAATTAATATTTAGTTATGGCATAAACAACGAAAAGACGTACCAAATATGCACGAGGTGAACCGAAGTCCGCCGAAGCCGTACTGGTTATCATTAATAATAAATTGTTGTAATTTTAGTTAATAGTTTTTATCATGCATTAGGTGTAATCTAATTGTAAGAGTGTTTCATGTTTTACCTGTAGCTTCTTGTGGCACGTAATCGTAAATAGCTATAACTGTAATTGGTTCGGCGCGAAGACGCCATGTTAGGATAGCAGAGCCCTGAGCTCGCTCCAGTCCTTCGCCAGCACCGACCCAGAGCAGACGCATCAGTACCCCAGGGACCTCACCGCTTGCCTGCACTGCTAAGTAATTCTTTTAAATCTGTATCATCTTAAATCTTTCGTTCGTAATTCCTCGGGGCTTCTCTCGGTCGGGGGGGACTGTTTAAATAATTGTATGAGTGACCACTATGGTCCTTTTTATGCTAATTACCTAATTGTAGAGTGTGACCACATGGTCAGGTCGCACCACGTGAACCAATTCGTGCTGCAGGCGTTGTGTGATATAATCAAAGGTGTAGGCGAAGTAGCAACTAATAAACCAGGGCATACGATTTTATTCGTATTTGTTTATTTCAACATCCTGAGAGTGACGGCGTGTGGGGCGCCGTAAGAGCCCACTACGTAGGTCAGGAGTGTACCCGATGCTGAGAGCGGACCAGTGGCGAGTACTAGGATTGGCTCTAGGGGGGTTAGAATCATGTCTCACATGGGCGACGTCACAGCCCTGAAAAAGAGTCTCTCCCGGGTTCGTGCCCCTTGCACGGTGGCGCCCACAAATTAATCTCAGTACATGTATCGACGTGAACCCCCGCTTAGCATAAGGACAGTTAGGCTGCGGCCATGTAAAACATTTAACTTTAAGGAAAAACATAAAGACAGTCTCATTACATTGCAAAGGTTAGCATACCGCAGTGAGCCACTGCACTGTCAACATGGAATTCTGCACCTGTGCGACACTACATACACACACATGCACCTTGAGCAACTCGGAACTTTACAGTTTAAGCTGCATCCTATGTCATGACACTGTGCCTGCAATATTCCGCATGTGCATTTAACTTCACAAGCAGTCCTAACTATCACAAGGAATCTACTTCATACTGGCACATTATGATGGACTCTTATCGTATGGTAACAAAGCCCTTGAAAACAACTATTCCTTCCCAGCTGACCCGAGCCACAAGGTTTGCAAAGCCCAAGGTGACTTTCTGTCCACATAAGCATGACAGAGGACTTAAATGCCTGGAACTACCCAAATCCATAGAAGTAATAAACCTATAAATCTTAACTTGTAAAATTGTCACCATGCCTAACATTCACTACAGCACGCCGAGTTCGTGCGCCTATACTCAAGATACCCCTTGACGTGTCCAACGTATTATATGCCCAATCAGTTAACTTTCCTACGTGTGCATCTACACTTGAGCAAGTAAGCAAAGCTATAGAACCAAAACTAAGTAAACTAAGAGAGATACAGGCGATAAGGGCACTAATACAAAAAAAAATGGGCCTGCTGTCGCCCTTGCTCACGACTATATACCCAAACCGCGCATAAGCCACCACGGACATGCATGTTGTCTGAAGACGTGCATTTCAAAACCCCGACATCTGCTGCCCTAACCACCGGTTCTTTTATTTAAAATTAAATCAAGAATGAATTGTAAACTACTTGTCTCTGTATTTAAAATTTAAATTATTCACACAGGCTTGCAAAATTGTATTCTGCATACCTTGACGTCGTCCGACCGACGACCATCCCTAAGCCCGACCTGCAACCGCCAGTATACTCTCCCGCTAACGGAACGCACCCCTGGCCGTGGCCCACCCGAGTCGAGCGAGCCACCGAGCCGAACGGCCAAACCAGACATTATTATTATAAAGCACACTAAATCCGAGTGGACTAGAGACGAACCACACCCATTCCCCCTCAAACAATTAATTACGAATTTTGCGACCTTAAAGTCTCTTCCAGATGCAGTCATTTAGTTTTTAACGTAATGAGGTCAAGCTTGGCGCGGCAGGGGCCGACGCGCCACCGGACGCCATGCCAGTTCCGCAGTTCAACTCGACTCGCGGACCGGGACGGACCTACGTCCCACGGAGAGACCACAACCATTGTCTTCATCGCAAGTAACGTCCGGTAAATATAGTCATTTAGCATAAACCAAACCTTTTTCTATTCACCTCTCCGTGCGTGCCCGGTCCGTTTTTTACGGTTCAGGACCTAATCCGACCGCGTAAACCTAAAGACGTCCCGCACCACACCTGGTGCGCAGGGTCGCTCTTCAGCATACGGCACGGGCCGTCTCCCGCAAACCACAGAACTTTTCTTAAGGCCACGCGCCTTCGCGCTGACCACAAACCCGCAAGGAAAACTTCGCCAAGTTTAGTGGCGGTGCGTGTACCACCCCAGTGGGCACGGCACCAGCGTAGAAACAATCGCTTACGGGACTGGCCGACTCCAGTCACCCACAAACTCTGTGTGCCACGTCATTTGTGCGCGCCTAATTTTCATTAAGTGTATTTGTTAACGTAACTTTGCGCCACGTCATTTGTGCGCGCCTAATTTTCATTAAGTGTACTTTGTTAACATAACTTTGCGCCACGTCATTTGTGCGCGCCTAATTTTCATTAAGTGTACTTTGTTAATGTAACTTTGCGCCACGTCATCTGTGCGCGCCTCTCTTGCATCAAGTGTACTTGGCCTGCATACTGTTACCCGAGAAACCAGTGCCACGAAACATTGAACATGTACCGGCCTGCACCCCGCAACGGACAAGTAGCCCTCAGGGGCATGTCTGTACTCAGTAATTGTATGGTGTGACGTCAATCCCTTGAATAAAGGCACGTCGCTACTACGGCAATCCCACGCATTCTTCTTTAACGTAAATTCCCAGGCAAGACCGCCGACGGTTCTAGCGGACCACGCTGGGGCAACGAACCACGAACCCTCATTGGTTAGACACCGAGCTAGCCTGGCGCCCTCCCGGAACATAAAACGTTAATCAGATCAGCCACCCCGCTAGAATTCGCGCCCGGACTCGAACACGAGACCGCGGACGACGGCAACCTAAAATATATTTTTATATTTAATTTATTCAGTAAAATAGTTGACAAACTTTGAAATGTAACTTTTCATTAACACTGCAGTGTTTTATAATATTTGCTACTGAAAACTTTTTATTTTACTGTATTATGTTGTAATTTATCAAATAAATTATTTGATGTGATATTATCACTTTAATTATGTACAATTTTTTTCTATTTAAGTACAGTTTTTTCTAACTCTATTTTAACGTTTAATTAAAAATGTTAGGGAAATACACTTGCCAGTTTCAGCAGTTGTTATACTCCTTTTAATCACTGTAAGTGTTGATTACAATCAACTGCAGACAAACACCAATAAGAGCGATAACAGCATTGTTAAAGGTAGTGAGGGAAACATTATGCCAGTCAGCACAACAGTGGTATAAGTATGTATCCATTCAAAGGGTTGGTTGTATTGCAGAGAGCCGGAAAGAGCATTTGCTACGTGCTCACGTCATGATGTCTGAAGTTTCCCCATGTGCACTGGGAGGGGAGAATGTAAATGCAGTTCTAAGACATTTATCAGAGGTGATGCATTACGAGGTGCAGGCATAAGGCAGTACCTAATAAGAAAAAGTATTTCTATCTAATGAGAAAATTGTTGGTAAAAATTCAGATGTTCATACATGCAACTGTTTTCCTCAGTTATCTTCATCTAAAATACATAAACTTAAGTGCACTGCTGTAAATGCAATCTTAAAATGTTGAAGCACAACATAGTAAAATAGGCCCACATATTACATAGAAAACAACATAATGATCTTTCAAATTCAGGCCTAGGCATTCACATGGATTTTGGCATACGTGTAGTTGCAATGTAGCAACAATGACCTACTAGCTTCTAAAATTGTTTATATTAAAAAAAATTAAATTTTGTAGGTTTCTTGGTTATGAAGAAAGTTTAACTTAAAAAAAATTATTTAAAATACTATAATAACTAAATTATTATTGGTGCATAAAATTCTACCTGTGAATCAGTAGGTATGCCTCTTTGCAATATTTCTATACAAAATACTCTTATTTCTTAATATGAAATATTTTCTACTATCACTGCATATCCAGATATTACCAAAACCCACTCAGTAAGTTTTGTGTCCACACACTAGCTAAATCAATTCCAAATCATAGTGATGCTAGTTCATATTTTTTCAGAGCAAATGCATGGTCAGGTAACTCTGATGACACAGTTCACATCTTTGAATGAAAATCCTGAACTCACAAAATACTTTCAATTCATCATCAATTATGGCTTGCATACAATGAGTGTGTTGACTGTTTGGCAGAACCATAATGGTTACAAGTTTTACTGATGCAAGAATTTTTTGTCAAGGAACACATGTCAAGAAAATTAACTTGATGTTGCATTATATAAGTTCATATATCATTGTTTCTTACTGATAATATTGAGGACATCTATTGGTGTTTCCTCTACTCGCACAGGCTTTAAGCTTAGTGCTACCTTACTGAAGCATGTGCCTCGATGAGGCATGTGTGGGATGCACCTTGTGCAGTGCGACACTGAGTATTTATGATTGCTCATGCAGTACTCGACAAACAGTTTAATGCTTTTCAGGAAATTCAAGACATTAATCACACAATTTGATTATTTTATTGATTATTTTTACATTTGTCACATGCCCACCAATAGCCTAGGGCTTCAGTGGTGTGCACGACATATATTTACACGAGAAAGACAAAAAGTACGACAAACCTAAAGCCTATGACAAAACAGAAAACAACAACACAATGACAAAAGACAAAAAATTCACCTTAGTAAACAGAACATTCCCCTCCCTCGGTACCAAGAGCGGCCAAGCTCTACCTGAGATGAGGTCCACAGCAGGTACGCATATCTGACGTCGTCCGGCCGAAGGCCACCCTAAAGCCCGACCTGCAACCGCCAGTGTTCAACCCCGCTAACGGAACGCGCCCCTAGCCATGGCCCACCCGAGACAGGCGAGCCACCGGCAGACAAGGTAGAATCCGGCCCCATGATAACCAGACGGACACTACAGTCAATCCCTCTGATAAATCACACGCAGAATAAAAACAACCTTGCGTATAGGTTAAACGTTCTCTCAATGAAAATGCGACGTAGGAGTGCCCGGGCACTCACGTGTGAAAATGTGTCAGTACGTGTGCGAGTGTCCCCCTGGCAGCCTTCTGCTTGTATTAATTAAGTGTTTCAGGTGACATAATTGTTACCTCCCTATGTTGGGTTTTTACTCCCCACCAGAGTGGTCCGGCAAAAGACGAACAGTCTCTGGTGTGACTTACAGTTCAAAAACATAATCTGTAAACAGGCTAAATCTAAATCGTAGAAGGGATGTGTAATTTAAATTTAGTTTGAATAATTAACATAAGAATTTAGCGCTCTTAAAATCTCTTGTTAACTTGTTAATTTGGAAAATAACTAAATGAGGTCAACCTCGGCGCGAGAGGACACCGAGCCTCGGCCGGACGTCATGACACCACGGCAGTACAGCGCGACTCGTGGACCGGGGCGGATGCACGTCCCACGGAGAGGCAGCATCCTTTGTCTACACTGAAGTAACTCCTGGTAAATATAGTCATGCCACCGAAACCTTTTTTTTATTAAGCTCTCCGTGCGTACCCGGTCCAATCTTTCGGCCTAGGACTTAATCCGGCCGCGTAAATTCAAAACTCCCTGCACCACACTTGGTCCGCGGGACAGTTTGCCAGCATACGGCACGGGCCGCCTACCGAATCCCCGAACTTTTGTTAAAGTCACACGCCCCGGCGCTGACCTCACCAACGTAGGACTTGGACTAAGTTAGCTGCGGTCCGCGCTCCACCACAGTGGACGCGAACACAGCCTTGAAGCAAAGACATACGGGATTGGCCGCCTCCAATCACACTCAACAGCTTGTTCACGTAACATTTTTAGTAAATTGTGCAACGCCTTATTCACGTAATATTTTTAGTAAATTGTGCAACGCCTTATTCACGTAACATTTTTAGTAAATTGTGCAACGTCTTATTCACGTAACATTTTTAGAGTGACTCTGTGTAATGTATAACTTGTGTATTCCGTGACGTCAGCTTCTGTACGACGTGGTGTGTAATCCGCTGTATTACGCCAAACCCACAGTCGCACGAATAAACGGCGCACGCCATTTACCGCATTAATTCAGCGCCTAATTAATCAGTCATACAAACCCCCAACCACCACCAAGTAGGGGATCCTTACTATCCCACGCAACACCGCCGACGGTCCTAGTGGGCCACGCAGGGGCAACCTCCCCCACGACCCACCTCTCGACTAGGAACAGAGCTAGTCTGGCGCCCACCCGGAGACATTCCACTGAGAACAGCCTTTCCCACTAGGAACCACACCGGGTCTTTAACCCGAGTCCCCGGGCGACGGCATATCAACAATTGACCACACGCAAGGTGAGTGAGCCACACACTTGCAGTGACCGAAACATACAAGACAATTCCATATTTACACAATAAATACAACAAAATAAAAAAATTGATCAAGCTTCATTAATGACTACTGCAGTCGGCCAGGATCTCGGGTTTGAGTCCCGCGGGTAGTCTAAGGGGCTGGTGGTGTTTTATGGTGTGTTTTTCCGGGAGGGCGCCAGGTTAGCTCGAACATCTAACCAATGGGGTGGGTTGATCGGCCCCAGCGTGCTTCCCTAAACTCGGTGGCTGTATCTTAAAGGGTGGTATTAACTGATAGTAGACAATGGTGACACTCCCTGTTCAACATAAGGTGGCTGGTGCCTATCTACAGATGTAAAACACATACTGGAACTGAAAACGTGTGGTACATATATTTATTAACGGACATGTTTGGGTACACGATATTGCACGACACTACTCTCTTGAATGATAATTTGGAAATAATTGATATACAATATTACACGACACTACTCTTGATTAATTATGATTGTCTCTCCCTAAGGCAGTCCGTTAGAGGGGGGAGTTCGTTGGTTGTCCTGGAGTCGGCCAGGTCCGTAAAGTGACTGACCTTAAGGTGGCCCTGTGGCCCGTGGCCTTAAGGCAGGAATTACGACGGCCGTGTTAAGCCCTGCAACATAAAAACCGACCCGGGCCATGTGGGGAATTAACGTTACAAAGGATTTGGTTCATGACTATATATTTACCAGAGTGAAGAATCGGTGAGTTACTAAATTGAAGGTTCCCCACGGAACGAACACACGAACACATCCACCTCGGGCCGCGAGCTGATCTAGACTGCCGGAAGGGGCTGTCGCAAAGGGGGGAAACAGTTCCGCCTCGCGCCAAACCATGAGTGAAGAAAAGAAATTACAGTTATTCGATTTTTAATTGAAAACTTACTTGTTAGTTGTACATGACCCTTGTTTGAATATTAATGCTGACGTTAAATGTATTATGAAATATTGATTAAAACTTTAGTTTAAGAAATTGAACAAATATTATTTAAAAAGATGAGTCAACTTAAAGACTACTGACTAGTTGGTAGAAACCACTGGTTATGTTTATGTTTGTGGGTTTGCTCTAGATATTGCTTCAGCACTTTGTTTCTTACTTAAATTAAGGCTCTAGGCCAAGATGAGAATTAAGGGCGTTCATTAAACACTGTGCCCAGAGGGGGCTAAAACTCGTGCTCTACGGTGCACATTTCTTATCACGTGTTAATTTAAGGGGATGGCTTGATGAGCTTACTCCGTGAATTATTATCGTTTATTTGCATCAGGTGCAGTTCCATGACAAAATTTGTACACTGGGAGTACTTGCGTATCTACTCCGTGTTTGACCCGGGTTGAGTTTGCGAGGGGTGCGTTCCACCAGCGGGAGCCAATACTGGCCAGTCAAGGCCGAGCTTAATGGCCTCCAGTCGTAACGACGTCAGTACCTACAAAGCAGGCGCGAATTTAGAAATCATAAAAGGAGGGTCACAGTTTCACGTTTGGTGTTTGGTGGGGGGGGGGGGGGTTATTCACTGTTCCCACCTTAAAAGTGGGGGATCCGGGGGTCCTCCCCCGGAAAATTTTGTTTTTAAGATGCAAATTTTTGCTGTTTAAGCTATTTTAGAATCTAAATAATCAATATACAGTTGACAGACATTTAAATATTTTTAAAGATAAATAAAATTAAATTTACAATTTAAATCAAAATGGTAATAAATATAACTAAAAAAAAAAATTCAGCATTTGACAGCTTACGAAAACTAGCTTGGTTTATGAAAGTAATAAGAAACTATACCAAATCACAGAAACAAGTTTTAATATGAAAAATAAATAGTTAAAATAGTACAAGTTGATCACCACAAATCATAGTTTATAAAATTATATACAAAATAATACTATGCTACTTTATTTTGTATTAAAATATGTTATTTAAAAATATTTTACAAGGACAAAAATGGTCATTAGAAATACCTGACAAGATACTTTGTGGTTATATGAATTAACATAATTATTTACTACAGTACATGATTTTTACTGCAAATTCGAATTTGTTTTTCAAGATAATACAAAGTGAAGCTAAAAAAATGTCATTTGCATTCTCCTTGAATGCTTTCTCGCGAACTTTTCCACGACTTGAATGTGATCCACAGTAATGTCTCTATGAATGTGAAGTGCAGCTAAACCATTGAGTCTTTCCTGCCCCATAGTAGATCGCAGGTAAGATTTTATTCTTCTGAGAGTCGAGAAAGATCTTTCCCCTGTACACGTTGTAACAGGCACTGTGAGGTATAACATTAGGAGAGTCTTCACATTAGGGTACAACTGTGTTGAGGATGCCATGATGGTTTTAACAGCTGACTTTGGTTTTTGTTCATTGTTGCACCACAACAAATGCCATGTACTGAGCTCACCTTCAAGTTCTGAAAGACTTACAGGCAAGTCTGACGCATAAATTTTGGCAGTTTTCATAACTTTTTCGTTGTTGAATATGCTTGAAAATCCTGGTATTAGACCTTTAAGATGTGTAACAACATTTTTATCATTTCCACACCTATCCTTGAATTCCTGAATGAGGCAGTCAATAAATGGATAGTAAAATCCAATTCTGTAGTATGCTTCTACATCTGTTTCAAGAATATTACATCGATGGGTGCTTCTTGAAGTTATTCTTGGAATGTTTACATCTATACAGTTGTTCAAATAAAATTGCACACATTCCTTAAATATCCTGCTGAAGTGTTCTTCGATCGCTAACACTGTAACTTTTGTCATGTCGTCTGCTTGGCCAATATCTAACTTTGGACTCTTAAGTTGTCTTGACAAGGGTAAAGTGCATGTCATCACACTGACAATGACATGCAAAGCAAGAATAAATTGAAAGTTCATTATTGAATGGTACTGTCCGCTGGCCTTAACAAGAGCTTCACCAGTGATTAGTGTCATTGTTTCCTCTAAAAATGAAATAACTGCTGGTAGCAGATCCTGAAACCTTAAAAAGGCCTCATGACGTTCAATACAACGAGTTTTGCTTAGTGACAAGAGTGTTTCTCCTCCTGTTACATCTGGACAGTGATCTTGTATTTTTTTTTTCAGCAACTCTAATCGTTTCGGTGAGTCCCTCACGAAGTTAGTTGTTTCTTCCACAACACCAATCATGTTTCTCACTGCTTGCATTTGATTCCCACAGGCTTTTACAAGAGCCAAGTTTAAACAATGACTGTAACAGTGCACATATATAGCGAGTGGTTGTAACTCACTAACATAGCTCTGAGCTCCCTTGAATGCCCCTGACATGTAACTGCCTCCATCATACCCTTGACCTCTTAGATTATCCAAACTAAGGCCCAGCTCTTCTAAAACACTGACAATGGTGTTAGATAATGACTTTCCAGTAAGATCAATGACTTTCACAAATTTAATGAAATCCTCCCTCACTGCATGTGGATGCGACTCCAAGTCAACGTACCGAATACTGATGGACATCTGCTCAAAATGACTCGAATCTGTGGTCTCATCTGCCAGAACTGAGAAAAATCTAGCCTTCTGAATTTTCGCAATGATTTTTTCAACAATAATATTTCCACAACATTCAATCAAGTCATTTTGAGATGTCATACTTATAAAAGTTGCATTTTTTGGTGCATTTTGAATGTGTTTCTTCAGAATGGTATCACCTTCATCGATTCGGAAACGCAACAACGATCTGAAGTTCCCGTCATTTACTTCTGAATCAGTTGTTTCATCTAACAGCCCACCAGACTCATTTCGGTAACCCCTAAGTGCTATATTTTGTCTTCCACAAAATATGATGGTTTTGACAATATGTATCAACTTTTGCCTGTTCGATTCAATCAGTTGTTTAGCTCTTGTATCTAACAGAATGTCAACACTAGATATTTTACCCTCAAAAACATTTCAAAAATCTTTAGATTTTTGAATGGCAAGAATGTGGTATTTGCAACTCGAATGTTTTTTGAAGTCAGATATTGCATCTTTGTATTTATTTAATGGCTTGATGCAAAATATTCCTAACTGTTGATCACCTTTCCCAACACAGTCAGGACCAAAAAGTACACAAATCTTACAATATGCACCATTGTCCTTAGCACTATAGGCAAGCCAAGGATATGTTACAAACCAATACCTTCTAAATTTTCTATTTTTGTTGCCTTGAGAAACCAGTGGAAATGAAAATGATGTGGAAGGAGTCCAATTTTCTTTGAGAAATTTATATTTTTCTTCATTTGATAACTTTGAAGGTAACCCAAGTCCAACACAGTTCCCAATGTCTAGCGGATCCACAGAGAGAGAAGATGAAAAATGAAATTTTGACTCACCATCATCGAAGTCGGGCACCTTATTTCTAAATTCATTAGTACTAGCATTGTCTAGCTGAAGCTTGTTGTCACTAATGCTTGTATGGCTGCTGACAGTTGAGGCACAAAATAAATCTTTCTCTGCAACATGCTCCATATTTACAATGGTAGACTGAGGTTCATCTTGAAGATATCGCTTTTCAAGTGTGGCATCTGAAAAAAAGGAAAACACTACTGTAAACCATAAACAGTATTGATTCTATATTAAAGTTATCAATGTGAATGTTTAGAAGTTTGTAATTTATACTCTTTATTGTATGATCTTTTACACCATAGTTGAATTTAAAATCAAAAGTAAAATGTATTTTACTATTTTTAGTTTGAAATTAAATGATTAAATCGAAGTATCAAGTCCAACAAATTTATAAACGATGTACTCATTGTTTAGTGGAAATTTTAATACTTTGTTAATTTAACATGGTTTATTCCAAACTTACCTTCAGTCTTCTGTTTTTTTTTGTGAAGAAAGCAGTTATCTTTAGTTCTTTCAAATATTTGGTTCGCTTCATTGTCTCTTTCCCACTATCATTTGATACGTAAATATAGTTTTTGAGGTATTTTTATGACGATGGAGAGCGACGCGATCGCCTAGAGAGTACAATGCACAGGAGTGAACTGCTCAGCTGAACTAGCCACCCGCCCTTCTCGTGACCTTGGCACAGGCGAGGGCGTGGCGCAGGTGCATGTATGATGAAGTCACGCTCTTAGGGGAAGGAGGGGAGAGATAGTGTTGAGAGATAGTGTTGCAAAGAATGCGACAGATAACTTCGCACCATACTACAATCAGTTCGAAACACATTGTCCTAATTCCTTGGGCGACAATAAGTAAAACAATTTTAATTCAAAATGTACATTAATATTTTTTCTCTTTTACAATTTTATAACCTTTATAATGTAATACCCTAATAATCCCGCCAACAAACACTGGGCTCATCCCGGGTCCCAAACCTGAGAACTCGGGTGATGTCAAATTGTACCCCTGCATGTGGCAAAATTGCAAGAACAAATTCAAGCAAATTAACGAAAGTTCAACGAAAAATGGCCACTTTGGGTGTGCTAAGAAATCAAGGTCAGACGAAGCAGCGATGGTGCGAAGCGACAAAGGAAACCCCCCTCCCGTGTACACGAGCTTTCTTTCTCTACAACACTCCGGAACCCCCTCCCTTTTGTCAAGGTCACTCCTTCGCGCATCGCCCTCCCTACCCCCGAATTCCCCTGCCCAAGAGGCCGCGACTCGGCGAGCGAACAACTGATCGACATCAGCAACCGTGCTCAACCTAATTTCCTGCGTAAACATACCGAATTCTGCCTCGAAAAATACCAGCAGTATGTTAGCAATGCCTCAGACCACAGAACGTCGATATACTGATGGGCCCCTCACATTGTCGGGACACATGCACGTGCCCACCGAAGTCAAGCCTCGTGCGAGGTAAAAGCGAATCAGAAACACAACATGGGGAGAATAGCTGGGACGAGATTTGGAGAGGAAAACTAGGAACCGAACTAACATGGCCCCTACAACCCGAAACAAAACCGCAGTCCATGGACACCATGAAGCACGGAACCGGAACACAGATGAAAAGTGAAGTAGACTCAACCCCAACCTCGCCTGCCATGTCATGGATGGGACGATACACCTGAGGGAGCTGCCGACCTCGACCTACCCGGGCTGGACAACCCAACCTCCACCCCGACCCTTGATTAGCCGGCTAACATTACCAGAACATTACGAGAACCCGTAATCATACTTGCAACAGTGTGAAACTTGACTGGCACACTATGGGTTACCATAGGTTGAGTGGGCGAAGAGGACCAGCGAACAACTATGTAGTACTGCCCAGAACTGGTGAAACCTTTGGGAAGGTTCGACATCACGTGGCAGGAGTTCACAGAGATGTTCGAGCGCCGGTTCAACACCAGAGCACCTCTAGTACAGTGCGTGTCACAGTTTTATGGCACCACACAGAGAGAGAGAACTGGTCACGAACTTCATTGCGAGCTAACTGCAACGGTTCAGACGAATTTAACCAGATATTGATCCCATCCCATCCACACACTACCCACAGTCACCATGATACTATGGGATGAGTTACAGCCCTTCCTACAAGTTAGCCACACGCCAACAGTAGATGACTACGTCCAGCAGGCGGTAGCAACTGAATTCAACCTTCATAAGGTCTGAAGCTGACAACCACCTGAAGAACTCAAGGGAAGACCATGAACTACCCAGCAGCTGGAGACTACCCTACTTTCAGGCCCCACCATCTTCCCAACCACGATGCAATCGGGAAATTGATGAGGTGCCACCACCACCGTTGGTCCATCACATGTCAGGGTTCTCACCCGGGACAGCACACTTCAATCGCCCCCCTCCCTGCCCACAAGGTTGCCCCCAAGGGACACACCACTGGCATAGCAACTGCCTGTGGATGCCACCCGACCTACAAGATGGAACCACACAACCACTGCAACAGCGACCACAACTGCCTCTAGGAAATGGGTTGCAGGGGAGTTGGGAGTAGAATCTCCCTACCCTGCACCAACAAGAAGGAACCTGCTACCTATATTAGGACAGATCAGTCGAACCACAGACAACCTATTCTGCATCCCTGTGGAGTGAACAACCAACCCACAACAGCCCTGGTTGACACAGGGGTGAGCCACGTGTTCATCCACCCCTCCCTGGTGTCATCCGGAGCACTATGCCTACACCTTGGCGAACTATGCCTGGCCACCACCACCTACAATGGCCAGATGGTTGGGTACACGGATGTCAAAGTGAACCTACGGGAATTCATTACTCATGTCTCTGCTGTGTTCGTGCAGAAATTATACGAGGAGCTTGTGTTGGGAGAACCATGGTTGGCGGAGCACGACACAGTGCTGGAGATGGGAACTGCCCGTGTCCATGTTTGCCTCACAGAGGGGCTTACAATGTACACTATGGGACGAGTGCCTGCACCAACTGGCAAAGTGTTGACTTTGACTGACTTCCAGCACAATGTTCCCATGGAGTTCCAAGACCGGGTAAACCAGGCCCTTCGCGAGTAGCAGGACGTGTTTTATGTGGCCAATCCGCTCAGGCGCACTACATTGGCTAGCACTCCATCCCTACCACCACAGATCAACCAGTGTACGACCCCGCACGTGAGTATAGTTTCTGCGAATAGCGAATAATCTACGAACAAGTCATGGGAATGCTGCAGAACGGCATTATAGAGCCCTCGAATAGTCACTACAATGCCAGTATAGTACTAGCCTTAAAAAATGATGGGTCCCTCTGTTTTTGCGCAGACTTCTGGCCTTTGAATGCGGTAACCATCAGTTTCCCACCTCGCATATTAGTGTCGAGGCAGCCATAGCCAGGCTGGGTAATGCTCGAGTCTTTAGCACCCTGGACCAGAAGTCCAATTACTGGTAGGTGCCGATCAGACAGGAAGATAGAGAAATGACGGCATTCACTGAGCCGAATGGCTGGAGCTTCCAGTTCCGAGCAATGCTGTTCGTCTGAAGTGTGCCCTGACCACCTTCTAGGCCATGATGGACTGGGTCCTCGAGGGCTACATAGGGCAGTTTACAATAGCCTACCTTGACGACGTGATTGTGTTTCATATATATTTAAGGTACACTGTCATCACCTGGCACTAGTGATGGAGCGGTTGGCCACCCACCACCTTACGGTGAACCCCGCTTATTGCCAAATCAGGGGCCGGCGAAGTAGACTTCCTCAATCACGTCATCAGCGAGAGTGGAAAAAGACCCCAGTTAGGCCACCTGCAGAAGATCGTAGAAGCCGAAGCTCTCCAAATACGAAAACAACTGAAAAGATTCAAAGTCTTAAAAAACCTGGCTACGCAGCTATATCTTGGATTTCTCTAAAATCATGTCGCCCTGCCCAAACTTGCTCTCACCTTAAGCATGCTACCGCTGGGGCCCTGTGGCACAATGGGCTTTTGATTAATTTAAACTTGCCTTCACCCAATGTCACCCATTGACCCTGGTAGATCCTGAGCACCCCGTGATCTTACAGATTCTAGTACACTGGGAGTGGGTGCGGTGCTATTCCATGTGGATGTGTAAGGAGAGAGACAAGTAATCGACTATGCCAGTGCAAAATTCGGTCCAGTCGAAAGGCGATACCACAGTAATGAACAAGAGTGCGTAGAGGTAGTCTAGGCAGTGTAGAAGTACTGGCCGCATCTCGAAGGCAGACAATTCACCCTCCGAACATACAATCGGTGTTTTACTAGGCTACATACCATGCAAAGACGTAAAGGCAAATTGATTCGCTGAGCGTCGTACCTCCAGTCATTCGATGTCACAGTAGAGCACGTACCAGGATCAAAAAAATCTATTGCCCGATCTGCTGTCGCATGAGCCAGACACTCAAAACGAGGCACTCGACACAGAGGAATGGGAGAACATCCTGTCCGCCCAACACTCAGGCATACCCACCGAGCGTGGCCCGAAATGCGCCCGTATCACCTCAGGCATAGACAAAGAAGACACACCCCCAAACACGGCAGCCAACGTGGACCGCCACATGCTGGAGGTGCAACAGCTGTCCCCCAATGGCCAGATAAAGGGTGAGGGCGTGCGATGTGGCAGGTCCGGGATGGGAGACTGATGAACAAGCCACCCGGTAAAGCGACCGGCTGGAAGACTACGTGCCCCCCAAGGCCTGCGAAGTGGTGCTATGCTTCTATCATGACCACGACCTCGCATGACAACCGGGTACCGATCAGGTTTACAGGGTGTATCAAAATTCATATTACAATGCTTGAGGGTAGAAAGCTCTTATTATTTGCAACCATTTTTGCCAATAAACATGTTGCTGAAAACACGTAGTTAAGCCCCTGTAGCCCCAGAAAGAGTCAGCGTAGGCAACCTGTTGGGCTATGTGCAAGACAGACGATGCTGTGGTGAATTATGGGTTTACGACACTGGGCAGCGCTCGAGAGGACTGTGTGGTTTCGAATGCTGACCCCCGCCCCTTTTTACTTCCGTTGGTGGCGCCCTCGCCTCTTTTCTTCCGTTCGTGCGATGCCATAGCACTGCACAGCGTGACATCACAGTGTCGCAGTGTATTTTGTTATCACTGGTGGTCTGTCGTTGACTGTTCTGTCGTACAAGCAAACTCGTGGTGTCATTTCTTTCGCTGTGGTTTTGAAAAGGGCGACATTTTAGTGGAGCTCAATGGAGTATATCTTTAGTGAGTACACGGACATGCTGCTTGTTTACGGGGAAGCTAGACAAAATGGACGAGCCGCCCGTCGTCTGTACGAAGTACGATATCCGGGTCGTAGGATTCCAGCTCACACCATGTTCGCAAGACTTACTCAGCGAATGCGTGATACTGGTACATGTGCCATCACAAGACCAAATGCTGGTGCTCCACGCAGGGTTCGTACTTCCAGTTTTGAAGAAGATGTACATCAGAGATTTGAGGAGAGTCCGGATACAAGCACTAGAGCAGAAGGTTCCGATATGTACCCTGACAAAATAGCTGTTTGGCGAGTTCTTCATGAGCAACTCTTGTACCCGTACCACCTTCAAAAATCAAAAAGTGCAACACATGGGTCCGGAGGACTATCCTCTTCGCATGACCTTTTCTCGTTGGTACATTCGAAGAGTATTGAGGAACCCCGAGTTAGCGGTTTTATTCAGCGACGAACCCAAGTTCACTCAAGACGCTATTCTCAATTCGCACAACAGTCATGTTTGGAATGATATCAATCCGCATGCAACGTGTGTTACAGCTCGCCAGGAACGTTTTTCAGTGAATGTGTGGGCCGGTATTGTTGACGGCGTACTCATCGGGCCTTTTTTTCTTCCGCCACGACTTACCGGCGCCGGATACATCCACTTCTTCAGAACGAACTACCATGTCTTCTTGAAGAGGTTCCATTGCATGTCCAACGTGTGATGTGGTACCAACATGACGGGGCACCACCTCATTTTCCCTGCAAGTGCGAGAGTATTTAAACCAAACATTTCCAAACCGATGGATTGAATGAGCGGGCTCTGTCGCATGGCCGCCAAGGTCACCGGACTAACCCCGTTAGATTTCTTTCTGTGGGGTTATGTAAAAGGGCTTATCTACACTACGCCAGTAGAAACGGTAGAAGAGCTTACACAGCGAATCATTGAAGCATTAAAAATCATACGGTCGACTCCACACATGCTCCATCATATCAGTTAAAACTTGATTCGCCATTGCCACCTCTGTGTCGCTCAAGGTGGGGGTGCTTTTGAGCCATTGCTTTAGACTGTCACGTTTTTAAAATGTATGCAACAATTTTAATGTTGTGAAACAAAGCCGAAGCTGTGATTGATTTCAGAGTGAAATTAAAATCAGTGCCACGATTAAAAAGGTTATTTATCTACTCGAACACCTGCACATCCACAACATAACAATCTACAACGGGTTGCCTACGCTGACTCTTTCTGGGGCTACAGGGGCTTAACTACGTGTTTCGGGCAACATGTTTATTGGCAAAAATGGTTGCAAATAATAAGAGCTTTATACCCTCAAGCGTTGTAACATAAATTTTGATACATCCTGTATAAAGCAGTCATCCAACACTAACACTGATCATGGGTGGCCCGAGATGTCCGCAAGTACATCTGGGATTGTGAAACATGCCAGCTGTGCAAAGCCCAATGCAGAGACAGCTTGCAACAGGAACAACCTCGCCAACCAACAAACTCTTTCCAGACCATCGCTCTCGACATCATGTGGCCATACTCGTGTTCGTAACATACATGTTTCCAGGTGGATATAAGCCTACCCCAGATGAAATGTGCGTGCATCTACCATCATATACATCCATAACCGTGAGTTTCGGCCTCGGTATGGCTACCCGGAATCCGCCCTTACAGACAATGCTAACCAGTTTCTGGTGCCCAATGGAAGGACTGGTGAAACACGTTTCACATCGCCTACCACACCACACCTGCCTACCACCCAAGGTTGAACTCCACCGAGCGCAGTAATCACAAGCTCAAGGTGCAGCTGTGGATATGTCTCGGTAACGACTACGTCCAGTAAGACCGCCACATTGCCGACACACTATACTGTATCCAGAGATGCCACCACTGGAAAGACCCCAGCAGAAATGGTCCAGGGCCATAATCTCACTCTGCCTGGCGAGTGGGCTATCCATGGCATACCACACTCAGGAGAAGGGGCAGAGGAGAGCGATCAGTGGTGCGAAAGCAAACACACAGTTGCATGGCAGCAACAGACCAGCAACATGCAGAAGACAACCCCTCAGTGATGTTAGGTTTTGGGGTGATCATTGAGGGCCCAAATTATGAGCCCTGCGGGCCAGTTCGCAAGTAGAGCTGAGTCTCGTCTCTGAGTGTGATCTCACCACGTGGCTGACAGGGAGCAGAAATAATTGGCAGAAGTGCTAGTTTGAGGATTTGTAGACTATTTAAGAAATTACAGTAATGTCATTTATGGTAGGAATGTTTTTATTAACATGAGCTTGCTTTACATAGCACTGTGTTCGGCGTGGCTTGCTCTATGCTTGGAACCAGATTTTGGGTGTGGCACATGTCTGGTTCTAAGCTCATATAGATTACCAGCTGAAGGCTATGGTTTTGACTAAGGGAAATAAACGCTCTTGTAATGTCACATAATGGACGTATCTACGTATAGCTTGCTGACACAATTTTACAATTCCCTATACCTATTACTAATGTGATGGCAACCATTTCGGTAGCATATCGCATACATAACAAAAACTAGAGCTGGGCCGATCACCTATTTTGCCGATCATGCCGATGCCGATCATCTGCTGCCGATCTTGCCGATCTTCTGAGCCGATTAGAGCCTTTCAAGTACCTCTGATTACACGTTGCTTTTGACGGATCACTATAAACGGTGAAATATTCCCAGACAAAAATACTTTTCATTGACATGATTACTTAAAAATCACGACATCATAAATTTCACGGACTAGCGATTATACAGGTGAGCCCGGAAGGTCTTGTCAAGCTTCTCAGACACCAGCGTGCAGCTGGGTTAAGGCCAAGGTCATGTGACGTAACATCTCCCGAGGCTTACTGCACCTTGGCAGCACATGGATAAAAATAGTAAACTCCCCATTATTCGTGTTCATTGGGACCCGCCGATGCCCGGATAATTGAAATTCTGTAAAATAAATAAATAAATAAACCCGGACAATCGGTTAACGGTAATGGCCGCCTTCGAATTGTTGTCTCGGCTTAAAAAAATACGGCACTGCCTAGCCAATAGTTCACGGTCATTTACAACAGCCGAAGAGAGAAAGATAAGATCGTGCTGACCTTGTACACATAAATTTTGGGTAGCTCCCCACCCCCTCCACCCCTTCGACCAGCCGAATGCCAGCCAGACACGTCACTCGCCAGGCACCTGCCGTGCATTGGCGGGCGGAAAGTAACACAGCAGCACGTGAAACAACATTCAAACAAAGGGGAGACGGGAAGCAGAAGTCAGGACATCCCCCTCAAGTTTAAAGAGTGACAAATGTGACAGCTGAAAGGGGTGGGGGGGGCGACACAAAGAGTCGGTACAAACAGCGTTGCAGAGTTGGGCGGCTCACGCGATGGCTTGTAGTTTTTGCCGGCCGCCGGCCCGCGTGACGTTAATTTTAAGCGCTGACAACTTTAGCTTCTCTTTTTTTCTGCACTTTTAAATCGTCCCGGATTATCCGATTCCCGTATTAGCGCGTCACGGATTAACGAGGATCTACGGTGGGAAACAAAACTCTTCATCAACCAGGTTTTTATACAAAAGAAAGTTAAGCTATATTTCCCGCTAAACAGGATAAGAATATTAATTTCGCTAAACAAAACTTTCAATAGGCCATATTTAGCGATAAAAAACTAAATAGATGAATTCCCGAAGAGTAGTTGTTTACTAACCACGAGACTACTAGCGCCATTAATCCGTACGAATTCCGTCGCGCGACGCGCGTCACTTTAATCTCTGGCGTCACATAACCAACCTAAACAACAGTCGCCATTCGCCATTCCGGTAATATTAACCGTAAATGGTAAACAAATACATAGTTTTAGGTTCGTAAATGATAAATAACTTTGCAAATAGTGTAATGGAAAATTATTTTACCGAAAGTACCGTAAATATACGTGAAAATTGATTCGTAGGTATGTAACTGTTCAATGTTTATAAAACTTACGGTATTTGTTTACTTTATTGGTATACTTTTTTCGTGTGTGGTTAGTTTTAAATTATTAAATCATACTATTTTTGATGAATAATGCAATTTTCTTCCCGAAAAGTACCGTAAACAAACATGGAAAGTTGTTAGGTGTAGGTAATTATTCAATGTTATAAGTTTGCAGTAGGAGACCAATGATCGGCTAAAATAATCGGCTACGTTTTGCCGATCATTATGCTCGGCAAAATTAACAAAATCGGCCGATTATTACGATCGGGGATCGGCATCGGCCCAGCTCTAACAAAAACCATAATAGTTAAGAAACTGGAACACTGCACAAAAACCACTCTAGTGTGGATAATAATTACATATTCTGCTAGACTGCTGCAATGGTACACTACCCTAAATGAGTGAAAATGCCACGTGGACCACAATGTGGGTGCCGAAAGTCCTCGGACTATTTTTATTTAAACTAATGTTTATACACTTCTGGGTATGGTGCCGGCGGAATTGCAGAAATCAATGCAATGTAAATCCATATGTGTGACTCGGACTGTGACCTGCGTCCAAGTTAAAACAAAGAATTACGTATAAATTGAAAAGCCTCCAGTGGGGCGCACATTATTAGTTTATGTGGTCGGTGAGCCCTAACCTACTGTAGGGCTGCTGCTTAGCCTGAAAGAAAACAATTTAAGATACTTATACTAATGCTGCTACATGATGGTTCAAGACAAGGGATGAAGGACTCGCGACGCTACATGCAACTAGTCTTCTTGTGAGGTGATGAGGAAATAACTCTCCTCCAGCTTCCGTGCCCGAACACTGGCTCAGCTCCCGCGAAATATGCCGTGTGCAATAGCATAGCCCAAGTTGTGCTTCCATAATTACTGCAACTAGGACAGTGTATAATTATTGCTCATTACAAAATGCAATAAATAACAAGAACAGTTATGCCATGGTCAATTGTCACTGGGGCGATAATCTATCCACCGGTGGTACTTCACTGCACGTCACCTGTGCTGTACTACCCTCGTTCGTGGCACTCGCACTGTCGCACACACGCCCTAGTGAGACAATGAGGGAACATAATGGACTATACGAACGAAGGGAGCACTTGGGACGATGTCACTATTGTGTCCTTTGATGTTCAGTTTGTAGACCTGCTGCAATTCTGGCCCGATATACATGATTTGTCCCATTCTACTCAGAATTTCCCAAGGGGCTTGACAAGGGAACACTCATCTATGTCTGAGTGCAGAAAGTGGTTGGGGAGGTTGGGAGGTTAGTTCTGTGTGCGGATCAGTGATTGGAGTGGTTGACTTCCACCCTAGCCTTTGGAAAGGGATGCATTTGATGTTCAACTTCAAATCCTCTTACTCATTCAGTCATTAAGGCCGGAAGCTCCTGAGTCATTCAGGATCATAATTGTTTGTTTATAGAGATACAGTTGTAAATATTTTGTAAAAAACTTTGGTTAGGTTTAGAACTTAGTTGGGTAGTATCATGATTTGCATTGGAGTGTTATGTGATTGGCTTAATTAACTAAATACCTAACTCCCACTTGAGTACTTAATAAGTTCTCCGTGTCCCAGAGGCCATACAGACATGGTTAGGCCTGCATGCAATGTGTCTACAACTATCCTTTTTGTCACACAGGTGGAATCGTATTACCTCGAGATTCTTCTTACTCTGCTGTGGGCTAGTGCACATTCATCTTTTTCCCTCCATACACCAGCTGGCATTTTCCCCTCATTTTACTCATTTTCTCTTTAGAACAACAACAGCATAACACTTGTGTTTCAATGCAGCACGACTCATCATCGGCCTCTCATGTATGTGATTACCAGGCGAGTCACTGCCTGCTAGACTATAGCCACCTTCCCAGCTGATGCACAAGGATATCTGTAGGATACGAACCCAGCGATGTTAATAAAGATAGGGCAGGCATCGGAAGTTATGGCAGTAGGGGAAAGGACACTCATGCACCGACTCAAGCCAAGCAAGTCGTCAGACTCGGACAGCGAGACTTCTTGGTAGTTGGATGCAGTGAGGAACCCCCGAAACACCGAATCCACCTACCAGCGTGTTTCCGCGACAGCGGCAGCAGTGTTCGGCATAAAAACACTCGTCCGAAAAACACCACTGACTCGCACCACCACTATCCACAGCAAGCAAGCAGAGGAGCATGCAAGCAACATCATGTAAGGAGAAGGCGCATGCAATTACGTGTGCATGCAAGTTGCTAGTCGCGGAAGCAGTTCGCAGCACATCACTCACACATACAGCATTGTGCTGAGGTTTCCAAAGAGATGCTAAGCCCACCTCCCATCTGCGTGTGTGAAATCAGCTTTGGAGTAGAAGATTGGCCTGAAGAGGTCGAAGTGAAGGTCAAGCGAAAGCCGTTAATAAAATTTGCAAGGTTCGCGGCAGTGGATGCGGTTCGTGTGATGGGAGATATTCAAAATTACTGTAATTCATATCTACAATATACACCAAATAGATATAAAACTATGGCTTGTGTAATTAAGGCGTCGGTTGGAGCCCTAATATCACCGACAGTAGGCATAAAGGCTGGTTAGAAGTTGTGGGGTTCATGATAGGCTGACACCGGCCCAGCTGCCTCCCCGTCAAAGCTAACAAGTTTTTTGAGGAATGGGTCTCGGGGTTTGGGTTCGGCCAAGTGGGAGGAGGCAGGAACGTGTCCGTAGAGGTGATACTTGGGCTGTTTAGGCCCAAGATGCCTTACACTACAAATGATATACTCCGCTACGTAAAGTGTGTTTTTAAATTCCTTATCCAAATTTACATGGTGCTATCCATCCCCTGGCCGCGACTGTTCGGGGTTAGGGAGCTCTGCGTGTGTACGGCTGTTCGGTGATGACCCCGCTTATAGCGGGGGAGTTTGATGAGAACAGTACATGGCGGACGTTGCTGCTGTTATGGCGCTAGGCGCGCGACGGCTGTCAAGACCTGCGCGGAATGCACGGCCAGTGGGGGTCGTAACCCACGCTCTAGATGCTGTTGCGGAATTGGCGCGAAGGTGATCTCTCAACATTGCGCGAAGACGACCAGCCTCTCCGAACTCACGGTGGATACTGCCGATCTCGTGTAGCACGGTGCTACAGCAGGCCTGCCAATTGCGCGCGGGAAACAGACAAGTTTAGGACATATTTGCACGTTGAACTATTGCATTAATAAGTAAAAATGTTTGAAGAACTATACATTGCATAGTTTATGACTGTGAGAGAAAACATGTGCACTTGAATACTATAGTCCGGCGGAAGCATATTGCCACACCCGGCGGAGTGCTTCCACCAATGTGGCCGGTAGTGGTGCTAGCTGCGAGTCGTTTGGTGCACTCACACTTGTTGCACCATGTTGCACGCGCGGGCGTGTTCGTGGCACACCTCTTTGAGAGGTGTCGGAAAGGCATCACGGCCTGTGCGACTAAGAGGCGCACAATCGGCTGGCGTCAAGGCCAAGTGTTGGAAATGGCCTGGTAGGACTATCCATAAAAACTTGAGACTGGATTGAGGATGGACGTGGTAATACCAAGCAGAGAATTTAGCCTCATAACAGTTCCTCGAGGTTATGAGCATGTGTTGAATGACAATTTGTCACACCATTTCCAGGATGTAAATCTCGCATTGGCAACCTTGTTGTTGAAAAAAGTCAAAAAGAGGCTGCGAGTAAAACAAATAGTTTATTCTTAGCATATAATTAACATGGTCGTATATCTATGATCCTTTTATTAAACAACAATAATAATGTAGTGTGGCTTTACGTGTTGTGGTTTGGGTTTTGTGATTATGTTGTTTATTGAAGTTCCAGACTTCGTAGGAATGAAATATAATATGTATTAATTTTATGTAAGGTAGGTTATAGATAATAAATTTTATGTAAGAGGTGACAAGTTCAAGTGGCGATACAGATTTTTTTTTCAACGGTATTTGGAAAAATTGCATCAATATTTGTCTCTTTTTAATTATGTTTTCTTTTAGACGTGTTAATTTAAAACTTTGTATCAATTTATTTGACGATATTTTAGCATTTGATACTTTTATGAAAATGGATTAAGGGTAATACTGAACATTAGCTTCTTCAAAATAGCGTTGATTTTCGCAAATACGGCGAATATTAAACTAAAGAGAAATATTTTTTAGTTTAGGTTAGCTACAATACCTACGCATGTGTTTGCCGAATAAAGGATCTTTGAAAATGCATTGGAAAGTGTGTCAGCAATTTTTGTTTTAATATTCTAGTTTAGAATCTTCTACAAAGACTAATAAAATCAATATATTTTTTAGTTCTACTAACTTTTGTGTTGGTTATTTGAGACAGGAGAGTCGGCTTGTTACATATAAATTATTTGCAAAACATTATAGGTGAAGTGGTGTATTCACGTCAGTATATGTTCAGCGCCAGTTAGTTAAACTATGTAGGTGTGCGACTCAAAACAAAAATGGGAAACACCCGAAAATCAAATTTTTTTTTGTTTTTTCTTTGTTGGATTTATAATGATTCTGTAGATGCACATTCATGTATTTCCAAGAACGTCATAATATGTAATTAACAATTTTACGTTCACCCGTGTGGTAACTTGGTTGCTGCCATTCTTAAGTCCTGGTAAACATAGATATTTTCGGGTAAGGGATGGTGAACAATTGGACGGCTTTTATATAAAAAGAACCAAGCGCCATTTTTTATATTTTTGAGATATACCCATAACTGAATGCATGAAACACACTAAATTCTTTAAAAAAATAGACCTAAGTGATATATAGGCTGTGCTCCTATCTGTGAGCACTTGAACCAACAACCATTTTACATAGAGGTTTTCTACTTTTATTTAAACCGAACCAAGTGACATTTGGCGGTTGGTTCTGTTTAAAGAAAATTTAATGTGTATTTTCTTTCTTGATTTAAAAAGAACCAAGTGATATTATGTTGATTGTACAGTAATAATATTGTTAAATCAAACACTGTTGGATTCAATTTGTTTTTAATTCAATGTAGATTTTGAAATACTGAGGGTACAAAATTCTATAAGTTAATATTAGATTTGTTATTGTGTTTTTTTTTAACATGATCATGATGTATAGGCCTATTGTCAAAAGGATCATACAAATTATGATGAAGACTGGGATGATAGTGTTCAAGATCCAGACTACACTCCACATTTAGATTCAGGCAATCAAGGTGAATATAGAGAGACCAAAGACATAAAGGAAGAGAATGAATATAATAGTAATGTACCTGAAAAGTAAGATGGACAAACGACTCAAAATAAGAAAGGAGGTAGACCTAAAAAGGGGAGAAAACGAAAGCATGTCAGTCAAACATGTCAGTCATGGAAAAAACTAAGACAGCAACAAACCTCATTTCGTAGTTAAAGGTACTTACTGTAGTCCCAAGGAATTCAATGATTTTAATTGCAACTGCTCCAAACGATGCAAAGACAATGTTAATATTGATTTCAGGAAAAAAATGTTTGAGAAATTTTGGGATTTAGGATCTTATGATTGCCAGACTGCTTTCATTGCTGCACATATTCAAGAGGTATATGTTAAAAGAAAGAGGTCATCATCTAACAAACGACAATACACTAGAAAATACGAACTGGATAAAGTGAATGTCTGCAGAGAAATGTTTAGTAGGTACTCATACCTTTGGAGTATCAACAAAACGAGTCAACACATCACTGAACAAAATTCGCTCCGATTGTGTAACTGACTAGAGAGGAACTCAAGAAAAGGTGTACCTCGAATTTCTCCAGTTGAAATTAAAAAAATTAAGGACCACATCAACAAGTTTCCTAGGTATAAATCACACTACTGTCGGCGGGTGAGTGGTGATACAGAATACCTATCTACAGAACTTACAGATTTAAAAATGTATGAATTATACAAAGAGGAAAATGAAGGAAATGGAGCAGTAAGTTTTAGTTGCTACAGAATTATACTTCACAGATATTTTAATATCAAACGAAAAAAAGCTCAAAAAAGATACATGCAATGCATGTGACAGATTTTATGCAGCAATGCAAAACTGCAACATCATTGAAAAGGAAACAATTATGAATGAGTTAAATGTGCATCAGTCAGTAGCTGAAGAAGCAAGAGATGCAATGAATCGTGAACTTAAGACTGCAAAGGAATGTGAAAATGTGGAAACGTTAAGTTATGGCATGGAGAAAACATTGCCTCTGCCTAGAATCCCAAAAAATATAATTTATTACAAGAGGCAAATATGGGTTTATAATACTGGGATAGACTCTGGGAAAGAATCCAATAGTTAATTTTATGTTTGGGTAGAAGGCACTGCCGGAAGAGGTGCCCAAGAAGTGGGTTCCAGCTTGCGAAAGCATGTTGTTACTCATGTCGGAAAAAAATTTCACAGACATCATTTTGTGGTCTGACTCGTGTGGGGGCCAGGATAGGAATATCAAAATGGAACTAATGATGAACACATTGTTTGGTGATCTAAACCCACTGAATTCTGTCACACTTACCTCCCGAATGATTCTGATTTTGGCGATGTGGAATCTGCCCTAAAACAACAGCGACTATATACTTTGGAGGACTACATAAATGTAATGGAAGGATGCCGTAAAAAGAGAAAATTTGTTGTGACATAAATGCAGAATTATGACTTTAAAGGGACCAGTGAAATAGAGAAAGAGATCACCAACAGGAAGATTTACACAGAAGGAAATAAAATTAACTGGCTCACAGTTCGTCAAATTAAATTGGAGAGATGTAAACCACAAGTTCTTCAGATGAAGACCAGCCATTCTCAAGAAACTTTCATTGATGTTAACATTAACAAAAACAAGCGACGAGGGAGACTCATATGGATTTCAATCATCTAAATTAATTTCGCTGTGGCCTGAAGGAAAGCCTATAAGTAAGGAAAAGCTTAAGGATATTAAATCTATTCGTCATCTTATACCTTAAGGAGTCTGGCATTTTTATCAGAAATTTCAGTCGAGTACAGAGGTTGAAGATGACATAGATGGCTTTGGGAATAACGCAGAATTCACAATGGAAGATGAATAATAAATTGCTTATGTGTTTTATGCTGAAATGTGTAAGTAATAGTTTCTCGTAACCAACTGACTTTTAAGAACATTTTTGTAATTTATTTGTCATCTCATATGGTATAAGTTATGCTTTCAATGTATCTGGCATTTTTAACACAAAGCTTATATCCGACAGATGAAGAACACTTGCCAGATTGTTTTAAGACCGATTATGTAGATTTACAATGGACAATTACTGAACAATGGATATTGAGGTAATTAAAATGGTGTATTATTTGTTTGTTTGACAACGTGACCATGGCATTCATGTTCCATTATACTTGGTTCTTTTTAAAGAAACTCTACTTTATTTTATTCAAAGAGAACCAACAGACATTTTTACTGATTAAACTATGATAGGAAGATAATTCACAATGTTATGCATAATAATAAAGCAGCTTATTATACATGTTAAAATATTTTACAGTGATTTTTTTATGTAGATGTTTCATTATTTTTTTGACATATCAATACTTTGAACAGTCTTTTCTCAGTTGTGACTGAATGGCGCTTGGTTCCATTTATATAAAAGCCGTCCAATTATTGTAAATGTTATCTGTAATGTAGATATAGGGCAGGGTTCAAAAATATCCGATATTTATTACATATATCAAAATATTTGATATTTATGATATACTTATATCAGATATATATAAAAGTTTGATATACCTATATCAATTTTTTATGAAAGCCATATTATTATTTTAATGTATTATTTATGAATACTGTTTGCATACGTGTTACATAAACATACTAAAATTATAAAAAAAAAAAAACTAAATGTTTTTAAATGTTTTATATTTAGGTACGGTAAGTCATCTTCCGATTCTGAATCTGGACTGGATAGGACATCAACGACATTTTGAATCATATCATCCACTACATCAGCAGGTTGAGTAATTTCATCATCATGAATATGATCCGATATCCAATCACAGTTCCTTTTCTTTGCTGAAGACTTGTTGAGGCGTTCAAGCAAGTACACCAATTTATTAACTTTGTCAATTCCCAAACAGTTTCTCAGCTTCGACTGCACCAGACCAAAACTTGAAAAAATCCTTTCAAGACCCGCTGTTGAAGCAGAAGCAGTCAAGAGCTGTTCACACATATTTATGAACCTTTTTTTGTGTTCCCATTGCTCCCATTGAACATCTGTGGTGTTCAAGTTTAGAAAAGTTTCCGCCAATCCAGCGGTGGGGTTGTTTGAAACTGAGGCCTAAAAAGATATTGCGGAAAAATTAATGATTGGGTCATTATCGATGTAACCATTGACATAGGGCTTATTTACAATTCAGCAAATGCTGTGTTCCGTTGTTCAGGGGTTAAGTTTTTGCCTGCAAATGGTTGATCAAGAATATTTGCCAAATAATGTGGGGCACCTAATGCCATATTGCACCTTTGGTTGAAAGCAGATTTCACTTGAGCTGGTTGACTTGATAAATCTTTCTCTAAATTTTTCCAAATTTTGACAGCTAGTGAAATCGCCGTGCCATCTCGTTGGGAGCGATCTAAAGCTTTTGCGATTGGATCCAGTCTTGCCAGGAAATCCAATGAATTGTTAGCAATTTGAATATCGTTGACAATTCGGTAAATTTCACTATCAATTGCATCTCAATGATTTTGGCAAATCTGCACTAGAATTCAGCGGCTTTCTACGAATGATCGTACTGTATCCCGAATCAAGTTTCAGCGTATGACAATAGGCATGACCAATTTTTTGCCTTTTGCTTCTTTATACCACGCTGCTGGCAAATGCTTATTTCTGAAATATTTCATGACTTTTATGATGTGTTTAGTGACTCCTTTCACTTCTACATCTTCAGCAAGTAGATTTAACCAATGTGCACTACATCCATATTGGATAATGTCTTCTTGCATTTCCAACTCACGTCGCATCTTAGTTACATTCCCAGTATTGTCTGTAACAAAACTGCGTACCTTAAATCTGAAATCTTCAGTTTTTTTGATTAATTGCTTAGCAACTATTGTCAAATGTTCGGCAGAATGCGAATTGCCAGACGTATCAACAGTATGGACGAGAACGGAATCTCCTTCACCTGTTGCAATGCTACAACAAACAATCGGTTCGTTGTGTATATTCGACCAGTCATCTAAGGACATGGAAACGGTTTTGCCAGGTAAACTTTCTTGATCTTTCTCTACAATATACACATTTGTTTTATTTAGTAGTGGTCCAGCTAACTGGAATGCGGACGGTGGCTTGTATCCTGGTCTTAGAGCTGTGATAATTTCTTTAAATAGTGAGTGATCTGCATGACTAAATGGTGTATTTGTTGCATAAAAAAATGCTGCAATTTTAGTGTCAAGTTCTTTTGATATTATTTTATCCTCAATTGAAGTTTGTTTCTTTTTTTAAATTCAACTTCAACAATACAACTTGAATCAGCAGGACGTGTTCTGGATGTACTTTCTAGAATAGGGTGTGTGGTGGAGTTAGAGCTGCCCGCTCGTATACAGATATCGCGATGTTTCACCATACGCTCTGGAATGCCCTGCAATTCTTTGGCGCAATGTTTACATTTTGCCCACTTGCCCGTGTTATTGGGCTTTGCTATTAGCTGAAAGTCAGCCCAGACTGGATGAAGAGGCTTTGGCATAGTTGGTGTTATTTCTAAAAATGACAAACACTCATTGCAGTTAAAACCATGGAAATTTAAAAAAAATATATTAGGTAACTAAAGAACATTCGACAATAATGACAAAAGTTGTTATACTATGTTAATAATATTTTATATTAAACTAGCTGTCCGCCCCGGCTTCGCCCGTGGTACATATATAGCCTATAACACTCAGGGATCACGTACATATCCAACGGTGAAAGAATTTAGAAAATCGGTCCAGTAGTTCCTGAGATTAGCGTGTTCAAACAAACAAACAAACAAACTCTTCAGCTTTATAATATTAGTATAGATTAGCATATATTACCTCGAGAAAAATAATGTTTGATGAAAAATTACGTTTGAAATTTGAGTTTCACATATCTACTCTACTTTTTAAGACCAAATTCGTATACAATTTTTAACATAGCGACACCTATTCTCTAATACAAAACAAATAAGTACCTATATATAACCAGCAAATTCAACATTCATTTATCAGTCTGAAATTTTTACATAAAATCTATCAGTCTCGAATCTTCATATAAAAGGGCCGGCTTTTTCAACACATCATAGCCTGGCTCTTTGATAATTTTTTCTGTTTAGAGGCATAACCTAAAAATTCATCATTTAATAAACAGTTATATTCTATAAATACAAAAGTTATTTAATGCTTCTTAAATACTCAATAATGAAGTAAAATCGTTTCTGCACTTTGTCAATTAATTTCGTTGTAAACAATAATAGAATAATCAATAAACACAAAAAATAACTTACTATTTTGTAACAAAATTTTTCTGACACGACTGACGGACTGACGCCATGAATGCCGGCAGAAGTGTTGCCATTTATGGATTAGAACTTACCATTAGGGAGTATGTTTTAACTCTACTCCCACGCCATCTACATTTGGGGAGTAGAAATATAGTAACAAATGCTAAAAATTACTTAACAATATTAATTTTTTAAACCATTTTTGTATTGCAATATATTATAAAAAACATTTGATATATATCGGATATAAATTATATATCCTATATATCCTCGAACCCTGAAATAGGGATGTACTTTTTTTGTGCTTTAATATCCTAGCTGAGATTACTTTCAATGAGACATATCCCTGATCCTGTTGTAGTTATATCCTACTGTTTAGTTATTACTAACTGCAAATTGATCCTGTGGTTCTCCAGAGATCTTTAATATTGTTCTTTATAGCATAGCCAAGACTGTTTTCAACAAGAGATATCTCTGATCCTGTTTTAGTTGTGTCCTACTGTTTACTCAATACTAGCTGCAAATTGATCCTGTGGTTCTCCAAAGATTCTTGGAATACAATTTAACCGAGACTGTTTTCATAATGTCAAGGATGTTAAATGTCAGTATGTTAGGTATGTAACATACTGACATTAAACATTCCTCTCTTTTTGAACACAGCGTTGGTGGCGCTATATTCCTAAGGATCCGGGAGAAGCTCATGCTCACGTGGCAGTTAGTATCAGGTAAACAGTTGGGTGGCAACAATAGGATCAGGGACATCTCTTGTTGAAACCGTCTTGGCTGCCCTATTAAAGCATAACACAAATATATGTTACTATATAGTTACATTACAGGTAATATTTGCAATCATTTTACACTGACCTGTAACACGGTGGCTGAGTTATCACACAGGCAAAAATGAAATGGTTACTTATAATTGAAGTTCATAAAAATATTTGAATGTGTCTCCACAGAATCAGAAATAAAACAAGGAACTGGATAAATCTATTTTTGGGTGTTTCCCTTTTTTTTAGAGTGGCATGCTTAAAGTAGACATGTATCACTATGTGGATATTTCTGTTTTAAGTAGTACTACTTTTGTCAAGTGTGTTATTGTACTAATAAAAAAAAAATAGTTTTATACCTAATCTCACTGGTTTTTTTGTGATTGCAATTATAAAGACAAGTTTATTTCCCAATTATCCATTTTAAGTTTTGCCTCTGCAGTAAGGCGGATGCTGCCATAAATGAGTCCCTGCTCTGCTTGCATGCTGCTTGCATTAATTATGATAGGCCTTAGAAGCTGAATCTTTTGCTTAGTGACTGGTGTCATGATTGTCAAACTATTTATCTTTACAAGATAAATCATCTCCAATATTTAAGCCTTCTAGTCTGTAGCCAGCATACAAGTGCAAAAATAAATTAAGGATGTGGGGAGTATTGTGAATCGGGTGGCTAGATGACAGATGAACAGATGATGGGCGGACGTGAAGGATAATTGATTTTCTGCCTTAAGGCCCGTCTAAAATTGAAATGTCCGAAATTGTGTTGACTGACACTGATCACATAATATTTGCTGATTCCGGTTCTCATTTCAAAAGGTAAACTGAAAAGAATGGATGTTTAGTAGGAAAGCAAAATTTTAATTACACCTATCCCTCACTTAGCACGGCTTCAGATTGTGCGAATTCATTTAGCGTGATTTTAATTTTACTGCCCCAGTCTCAAATAGCACGTCTGTAAACTTCAGTTAGCACGAAATCTCGGCAGGCAAATAAAAACAAAGTTGAGCACGACGCCACAAAGTCTGTTTCAACTTCTGTGAACATGTGCTGTGGGATACATTTAGCCAAACAAGGGGGCGAAGAGTATCGCGCGCAGGTCTGTCTACGCTATCGGCTGTTGTACAATCATCAGCTGTGGCAAGTTAAATTGCGGCTATGGAGTGCAAAGGACCAAATGTTTTTTACGTCCACGCGTATGCCGCCGTGCCGTACTGTTGTCGCCTGGTCACAGACTGGGCCGTGAACTCAGTCTAGCCAGTGGCAAGGAATTCACTCAAAAAAATGCAACGTCTGCCCATTCAGCTGCCGGTAACTGTACGTGCTTGAACACTCATAATGCATTGTGTTCAAGTGTTTGAGACAAAACTGCAAGTATTACGGCGCACATATTGTCATGAAGGCCACACTTATGTTGGTCGCACTTTAGTTTTAAGCAAGTGAACTGTGCGCACAATCGTACAAAATAAGGACTCTTACCAAAAGTTTGTATAAGTCTGATGCTGTTGTTTGTACTAGCGGGAATATATTTGACATTACATACCGGAACAGAAATTAACAGATGATTCACGTGGAAAAGGTTGTTAAATGAATGTTGCAATGAAAAAAAATGGCTTGACAGGATTGGTGTGAACCAGGTGGTGATATGCGAATAAGCACTTTAATTTTTGAAAAATATAATTATAATTATCTCGACAGTAATATCGGTTTCAATGTCACTAAGGGATGGTTTGGAAAAGTACGTGACGTGAGTTGAAGGTCATGCCCAGGTGGGAAAGTCAGCCAGCAGACTGACGATAAAGTACATAACTACATATCTCCCATTAAGCGGTGTCGTATTTGTCATATAAAGTGTGATGAGAGGCATATAAAGATAAATGGTGTGACATATTTATAGTTGAGTGTTATTCAACGCATTTATATTACGTAAAGTATATTTTCCTACACAATATTGGAACTCATTAAATAAATAAGCCTTGCTATTTATGGAAACTAATGCTTCAGAATACACGATTTCGAATAACACAAGCATTTTTAGGAACAAATTAGTGTGCTAAGTGAGGGATAGGTGTAGTGCTTTAAATTTGCGAAGTCTGAATACACAAATTCATTTTTGGCAGTGTGATTACAATTCATGTGTTAGCATTTACTTTTGCCTTACTGAATAAAAAAATGTATTGGAACTCACACAACTTTGACAAGTTAAATAATTATTCAAAACTTAAACTGCGTACTCATTTATTATGCATGAAAACAATCATAACTATCGAAAAACACTTATTTTTGCATTTACTCTATATTACTTAGCTCTGGTGATATCAGACATCGTAATATTTAGACAGGATAATTTTTTTGTGCGACAATGTGACATAATTCACATTAGGATAAGTACAGTTGTAGACGATTCTTTAAGACTGCATTGGCAAAGCTCACATCCGCACTATTAAGAAACAAGAGTAGTTATGTGGCTCACTTTACCTAACCAACCTTTCACTTCTAGTTACTATTGGCCTTAATTTCCAGAAACACAGAATACAGCTTTCACAAGTAAAATACCTTCTTACAATTAAAGTTCATTCTTCAACATAAAAATGTGGTATTAAGCTTAGATACAGATACAATTTATTTATTTAATACTACCACTTAGTTTCAATAAGCTATAATTTCAACATTTACCAATTTCCTCCAATTCAAGGCTTTTCACAAACACAGAATTTTTGTGAATCCAGTTTGAATAATAAACAGCATTTAATGATAATTTCTACATTTGCAAGATTTTGCAGTATTTTAATGTTGTTCACTTAACCTTTCACTTTTGTAATGATCACCTGAACATACACATTACTTCACAAAACAAACCGAGCACAAGTATGTAACTACAAAAAAAATAATAATAGGCCTACCAGAGAAGTGGGTCATCCAGCTAGCGTTCCTAGAAATGTCTGAGATTAGGCTGCACCATTGAATTTTTGGGGCATAGTTTTACTGCGATTGATTGATATTTCTTTCACCTATCCAATATTTACTTATAAATTACCTTAACATAACCTCATTATTAACCAAAATAATACAAATTTAGTTTTGAATGGAATCCTCTCTAGCCAGCGGGGAGAAAACAAGCCAGTCCAGTTACCCTGGCTGGTCACTGTTAGCTCTTGCGTGTTGGACTACCGGACGCTGTACCTTGCGAGGTGTGGGTAGTCTGATGTCCCTCGAGCATGCTTGGCGTTCCTATTGTTGCTCAGACTGGCCTGGGTGGAATAACAAGTCATCTTCTGGCCTTTATTATGGTCATCAGCTTCACTTGCTCCATGAAAATTAATACAAACTTCACTGAATATCTATGGGTTGTCTGCATAAACTTACGAAATAAATTGGATTAGGTACTAATTCTTAACTTTAAATAAAATATGCTTACTAAATGTGTTGACAAAAACATTTTCAGACTGTTGCATATTAATCAGAGAAAGCATTGCATATTAATTTTATCTAAATGTGTCAAATAACTACTTAGGTAGTGAAGTTTAGAAATAAACAATTTAAAACATTTTCCTAATTACGTAAAATGCAGTGCGGCTTATAATACATATAAAAACTTTTATGGTATTTAGTTTTTTGTGCACACTATTACCAATATGGCATTCCACACAACATGGATCCAGTGTATATCAGTGTACATGGTAATGGCTCTAGTGATGAACGATATCATTGCCAGACAGATTTTTGTTAAAATGTTTCTTTTCATGTCATTCATATGTCCCCACAGTTTTGATGTATAGGCCTATATAGGGTAGTTCCAGGAGAGATGCCGCAGATTTTGAAAAAAATCTATAGAAAAAAATATATTGAATTAATTAAATTTTGCATACACAATGTTACATAGACTACATTTTGTGCTTTATCAGAAAAAAAACATATAGTTATAGTAATTACAAGATGTCTCGAAATAAGTGAATGTTTTCTGGGGCTTTTTTTTCTCAGCATAACACTTCCTACAGGAGAGATGCCGCACCAATGAGGATAGATGCCGCACTTTATTTTTTTTGTTGTAAGTTAAGTTTTCTCTTTTCTTCTCTTCCGCATTCATTACATAATGTGTTGTACAAAGTACACTTCTCATGAAGCCACTTTGCACACATGCTGCACTGAATCCAGTCCACCTTGGAAGTAGGTATGTAATAGTTCTCCCAACATTCACAACAAATATTATCAATGTCATTACCAGTTTGAGTAACAGAAACACTTTCATTTTTCTTGTTAAATTCTTTACGAGATGTTTTCTTTCTCTTCAATCCTTTAGCTGAAGTCACAGGTTGGGTTATCTCGAGTGATGCTGGCATGGGTTTGTTTTTCTTTTTCTCTTTCAATCTTTCTAAATTTTCTCTTGAGGTAAGAATTTGTGCACATTGTTTGAATCTTCTTTTCTGAAGAGGAGGTAGTTGTGGGAGTGGACTTATATCATGGAGATGCTTTGTTGGAGTTTCTTTAGATGTGGATGGTGTAGGATCTGTTTTACTTTGATTTGTACTCTGGAATGAGATTTCAATTGGAACTGTAGATGACTCCTGTGACTGAATAACCTTATTTTGGTACATATGAGCATTAGTAGGCCTATGTCCCACAAGTACTTCAAAATTCTCAGGAGAAGCATGACTACATCCCGTTTTCACATAAGCCGAAGATGCATCAGAAATTGAATAGAAATGGTCAGGAATCGCATCAGGATTAAAAGGAAAGATCCCAGTCGCCTCAAATCCTGAAACAGCATTACCAACACTGGCCGCTTTTCTCCATGCATTACCAATGAGCTGCCCAGCTTGGTATCTGGTTATATTCCGGCTTGGGTGCTCTCGCATCCACATACTAGCCTCTTTGTTGTACATTCCTTTCAAAGGCCCAAAAAACGAACGATCTAGTGGTTGGAGTGCTTGAGTTGTATGGCTGGGCAAACAAATGATAACAATATCTTCCTTTTCAGCGATTTTCAAAAGATCTAGGGCACTTACATGAGAAGCATGTCCATCGAGAATGAGCACTGTTTTTCCTGTTGGTTTTCTTGGTACAAAATGTTCTACAAACCACCGAAGAAATAATTCAGCACTTATGTAGGAGGATTTTGGATTCATGTACACATCTGAACCAGCAGGTAGCCCATCACAGAACTCCTGTTTTTCGTTTACACCTTTCATTATAAGGACAGGTGGTAAGTACCTTCCTTCGGCATTAAAACATCCTATCAAAGTGATGTTTTCTCCCCTTTCTTTAGGTGTCAATGTGTGGATATTTCTGGAACCTTTACTTGCTAACACTTTCCCTGGTTTGTTAATGAGAGGGAATCCCGATTCGTCAACGTTAAAAATGTGCCCTGGTTTGTCCATAAGATTATACTCTCTAACACTGACTGTAGCATTCTGAAAAAATGGCATGTCTCGTCACGATTCATCCCTACACCTCTTGCAATAGAAAGACCTTCGGCTTGTCTAATTGTTAGTTCCGGATTTCTCTTGAGAAAGGAGTTCAACCAAGCATACCCTGCCATTTGAGATTCCCTAGAAAATTTATGTTTAATGTTCAATTTTTCGGCGAACATGTAGGCTTAAACACGGACGGTTTGTCTGTCAGGAGCAAATCCAACTTTGCAAAGATTTTGGATGTGACGAACAAGTCTTTTCTCATTTTCTGTACCCAATGTACCTTCTGGTCCAAGACCTTTCTTTGTGCAGTCGTTCCTCTCAATCCTCCGAGATATGGTCCGGGCTGGAATGCGATAATAACGCTCTGCCCCTCTCTTGCCTATGTCCCCTGTCTTCACTCTGGAAACGGCTTCTTTCAAAGTTTCTTCTGACCAACTAGCTCGTTCTGACTTCCTTCGGTAGCAATTAGGCATTTTCCTGAAACAAATACAAAATATTTATTAGGATATAAGTTATATCCTTATCTGAAATAAAATTAAATACATAAGTGATAATGTAATTTGGTCTATTTTATTTTATAGCATATAAAATTTGTTTATTTTGATCTACTTATTATGACATAACATATGTAGGCCTATCTTGTATGAAGTTTTTGTAATTATAAATCCAAAAAATTATACAGTTTTCAAATTTATTAAACCACGGCAAATATATATAAAAACACTGTAAATAAATCATTCTGTAGCTATTCGTGAGTAAATAGACTTAAGAAATATACTTTTGACACTGCGGCATCTCTCCTTTATTTTTGCGCGGCATCTTTTCAAATGTTCAAGGAGAGATGCCGCACTCACGAACTGCAGTAAGGAAACAGTTTTTTTACCATGCTTGTACATCACAAGATTCACAACACAATAGAGAAGTTAATAAAACCATATTAAGAAATAAACTTATAAACACACGTAGTAACAAAGCTTTTCACATACTACCTTCATTGAAGTTTTTCGAGTCAAAACCCCTTGCTTTACATAAAAAATCGACTGTTGCAAGCGTAATGTAGCAGCTATCCCGGATTACTAACATGGTGTCGCTTCGTGGATACAAAACGCACGTTCTGCTCGACCCGTGCTGCGATCTGTGTGGAAGTGTAGTAACTACGACGGGTGCGGCATCTTCCCTGCCGCTGCATCTCTCCTGGATTTACCCTAGTTAAGATACTCTATGTATTTTAATTGGTGTCATTGTGAAGGTTTATGGCAAATAATTGGTACAAACACTTAATTGCATGGAAAAGTAATAATTGTTGCGCCCTGTCCGAAAGAAAGAAATAATTTGTTCTTTTGTTTGTATGTCAGGCCACAATTACTGTGATAGGTATTTTAGTTTGCAAAAATCTAATCTAATGCATTTAATAATTGATGTCTGAAACTACCATGAGTTAGTAGACAATACCAATTTTCTTTTTCCAAATGAATCAGAATATAATAATTGTGGAGTTATGAATGAGTGGCCTTTGGATATATTAATGTTTTGTAGCAGAATCTGCTTGAATATTGTATTTATATTAATATATTGAGTGATTGATTATCATATTTTATCTTAAATTTTACTAAACTGAATCTTTTTAAAATCTTCTTCAAGAACTTTAGTACATCGTTATATGTGTATTTTACTTCGGTTTAGTGTTAATTCGTTGTTAAAAATGGAAGCAGGGTACTAAAAGTTTTGGAACAAGACCAAAAAATTATAAAATGAAAATTTCTACATTTTGTAACAAAAGTTTTTATTTTGAACGGTTCACTAGCTTTGATGAGAGGGAGAAATGTTTTTGGCACGGATCTTTGGAAATTTTAAACAATTTTATTGGTATATAATCTTATATATGTACATTTTGTTATATTTTCTTTGTTACATATTTTATAAATATTTGATAATGTTCAGATTATTTTTTGTTATGATAATAGAATAATTTTTTTGGCTAAGTTTCCAGGTGTAATTTGATTGTTGCAGGATGTGTGAAAACATGGAAGATCAGAGCGGGCCTAAGGTGGACGATGATGAAGCTGAGGCGGAAGGAATCGAAAGTGCTGAAATCATGGAAAGTAATGAACACAGCCTCAACATGGAGGCAAGTGCATTGATGGCCCAGATGGCTGAGGAGGAGAATCAAAAGAAGAGAACTAGGCATCGTCGCCGCAAGATTTATGAAAACATAAGAAGCAAAATGGAATTTTACTTCAGTGATGCAAACCTTGCAAAAGATAGATTTTTACACAACCTTATTGAAAACAATCCAGGTAATATAAATGGTTTTAGATTCAGAACACACACTCTTAATAGCTGTTTTAAATGTTTAGAAAAATATATAAATAGATTTTAGTTTGTTAGTTAGCCGTTTGAAGGCTATTTGCATTACATTACCAGTTTTGGTAAAATGACAGCATTAAAATAAGGAAGTGTCGTTCCGACTGGTGTGTCACTTTATCTTGTTATTGTTAACTTCCACATGAAACAGCATTCTGCCTTCTGTTAATTATGCACTTTCTATGTTTTGTGTTGTTCACAGTGTCTGCTTTTCTTTGACTTTACAACCATGTTGATCGATTGTTCAAGGAAGTGTTAATGTCAAGATGATAAAGTTTTCATCAGGAAGAATAGTATTTGATAGTATAGTTTTATTAATTTGCCCATTATTTATGCTTTAAATGTAGGCTTGGCAAAAAAAAGTTCTGTAGCTATGTTTTGTATTCTGACTTAGACGTGTCACCAGCTGTTTTATAGGATCCTTTAATGCCATTACATGTAAGAAGCCTGAAATAAATTTATTACAGGATAACTCTCTTTCATGTGGAGGTTTTTTTTTGTAATAATGTCATGTTTATTTACAGGACACCAGTCCCTCACTTAGCACGTATTCAGATTGCACGAATTCATTTAGCTTGTAACACCCCCAGAGCTTATCAAGAATTAAGAGGTAAAGGGGGGTGGCGTTGTAAGAAAGAAAAGGAATAGAGTGTGATGCTAGTTGTATTTGGCCAAAATAAACATCAACGTCAACTACTTCCACTTCCAAAACAAATTAAAATACAAAACAATTAAATAAAAACAAATAAAAAGGAAAGGACCAACAATATGCACGTATAAAAAAGCATTAACAGCCAAAAAAAAAAGGGGGGGGGTGGGCCAAGGGCATTAATCTCCAAGAGGGTCCAGGCGGCTCCACTGCATTCACATGCATTAGCTTCAAAAAACAAGACCATACCCATCAGTGACTTCACTCATAAAGAAACCTCTTTCTTGTCCCTCCCCTGGGTGCACCCTTAAAACAATTCCCTTGATCCCCACAGAATTATTGTACAAAACAAAATTACAATGTTATTATAAATAGATTTACTAATCTCAGGTGGTAATTTTAAATCAAAATTTTATAATTAATAAATATTTATATAACACATTACTAAGTTTCAAAAAGGCAACATAATAGAAATGACTATCGGTGACATTCAACATTAACCAAAAACAACAAATAGGAATAATATACAAGATATGGTAATAAATAAGAACAATGGTTTAGTGGACTAAACCTCAAAACAAATTCATTTTTGCCTCAAAAATCTCTAGCACAAAAATAAAATTTACACCGCAGTTTATAAGTTTGTACTCATTTGACAGGATTTACAAAATCCTCGTATTATATTCACTATCCATCCTCAGCTGCACAGGATTGATAAAAGTTCACCAGATAACCAGCAAATTAATATAAAAATATGATAAAATATTTATCATTAAAAAAATATATACCTAACATTTATATAGAAATGATTGCCTTTCACAGCACAAAACCTTCATTTACCACACAAAAGACATTATTAGACAGCGACGTTATCAAAATTATAAATTCAATTCGCAAAGTGCTGATTTACTGTGGTGTACCCTGAAAGGCTCAAATTTTATAACAAAAAAAATTTAAGCGAAAATAACACCATTAAATAGATATCAGACGCGCCATCGAAACCTCCCCAAATGGGAAAAACAACGAATACCTCGTCCAATAAGCGACAATCAAAAACCCTAAGAGAATCGACAAGTCTACAAAAAATATATATATTATATAATTACGACGAATATTTCCAACACAAAAAGCAAAAAAAGGATGTCCAACACTTACAGTTTTCTAGAAGCCTCTACAACGACGAACAGCCTTTAAAATTGCATCCCGCAAATTACAGCTGTTTGCACAAAAACTAAGAGCGCCAACTCGAAGCCTGAAGTATCTTGCATGCCTCAGTAGATTTCACCTTCTTCACGCCACAGTCCCGTTGTCAGAAGACTGCGGACAACTTTAGAACACCCCTTCTTGTCTTCAAACGCCCCATTAGACTTCTCTGTGCCCCTAGCATAATCTTGGTTACCAAACTGTTCTTGGAAAAATTTCACAATAAATTTGACTTATAATCTTGTAGCAGATACACGGGATTCACGCTCGTAGATCCAATAACTGGCACACCACAACTTTGACCTATTCTCGTACATTACCAACACACACGTTAGCAAAACGTAATTACGTAGATCCGTATTACAGTATTTCAAAACAAAACAAAAAAAAAGGCTGCACAATCTCTGACTCAATCGAAACATTTCCGTGATGATGCTCGTCGATCGCTCTTCTCCATCAAAAGTTCAACAGCCAACCCATTTTAACCGTTGCTTGCTGAAACTAAGCCGGCGCTCCCTCAAATTTTTCATGGCAAGACTTGCCTCTCTTACGCCGCTTTTCCAACTCTCCCCTCAAAACAACTCAACCTCGTCACACCAAAGCGGCCGAGGCGACAAGACTAACCACTTATCCCAGCAGTCGCCAGAGAAACCACTTCTCCCACAGCTGACCACACAGTTGCCAACCCAAAGCCGCGCGCGTAAAAAAGTAACACCTCAGGGATTACCAAACTCACCGCCGTGCGGCGCCACCAGGCAGAAGCCACAACAAACCGGCATTTGCATCCAGAATAGGAACGCGTCCACCAACCGCGCGCATCATCCGTCAACAAATAAAAACACAAGGAGAAAAAGAGAAGAGGGAAGGGACACTCAGAAAGAGTGCCACAAGCTCAATGTTAATTTTACTGTCACAGTCTTGAATAGCACGTCTGTAAATTTTAGTTAGCACAAAATTGCCACAGGCAAAAAAAAAGTTGGGCATGACCTCATGAAGTCTGTTTCAACTCGGTAAACAACAGATGTACCGTGGCATACAGTACGAGGGGGGAAGAGATGTGAATGAAAGTCTGACTACGCTATCAGCTGTTGTAAAAACATCACCTATGGCAAGTTAAGTTGCGGCTATGGCGTGTAAAGAACCAAATGTTTTTACGTCCGCGCGTGTGCTGCCAGGCCGTACTATTGTAGCCCAGCCACAGACTGGGCCGTGATGAACTTCATTCTAGCCAGTAGCAGAGAACTCGCACGCTCAAACACAAAGAAACTTTGTCCATTTGACTGCCTCTAACTGTACATATGCAAGCACCTGCAGTTGGAATCATAGTGGAATCATGGCTTCCAAGTGAGAGCATAATGCATTGCGTTCAAGTATTTGAGACAGTATTACAGCGTGCACTTTAGTTTTAAGCAAGTCAGCTGTGCTCACCATAGTACAAAATAAGGACTATCATATCAAACATTTATATAAGTCTGATGCTGTTGGTTGCACTAGCGGGAATATATTTGATATTAGATCCGGAACAGAAATGAACAGATGATTCACATGGAAAAGGTTTTTAAATGAATGGGGCAATGAAAAAATCTAGGGTCTGACAGGATTGGTGTGAACCAAGCAGTGATACACGAATAAGCACTTTAATTTTTGAAAAACTGAAATGTAAATATCCGGACAGTGATATCAGTTTCAATGCCAGTAAAGGATGGTTAGGAAAGTTCGTGGAAAAGTACGTGAAATGAGTTGAAGGTCATGTTCAGGCGGGCAAATCAACCAGCCGACTGACAATAACTATCTCCAATTACACAGTGTTATATTTTTGTCATACAAAGTATTCATTGGTAGGCTGATAAAGATAAATAATGTGACATATTTATCGTTGGGTGTTTTTCTTCACATTTATATTGTTACGATCGCGCTTGGCTGCAGTGCTGGCGTCGCCGCGCTCGTTCGGCCTGTCTGCGCCCCCTTCCACCTGCATCCTCTCCCTGGTATCTCGTGTCATACTATCTCGCTACATCCTGACCGTTGCAGCGCGCACCTGCCTCAGATCGGGTTACTTAAAAGAGGCCGCACTGCGGAATAAAAGGACTCAGACGCCTTTATCGGCGTTCTTAGAGCAGCCACCGCGTCCTTCGAGGACTCATGACGCGTTTCTGGGCATTTCGACGGCGAAGGTCGCGAGATATCTCGGAGACATGCCCGATTGTTCTGGACGGGAACCCAAGGGCTATATAAGGAGGTTGAGTCTGAGTCTGAGTCAGTGAGTTGGGAGTTCAGTGGGGAGTTCTCCCACGGCGGAGATTCCGGGCGATAGTGCCGCGGGTGCGGCAGAGTGGCGAAGTCCTTGGACGAAGGTTCCAGGGCAGTCAGTCTGAGTCGGAGACTGAGTGAGTTCTCCCGCGGCGGAGTTTCCGGGCGATAGTGCCACGGGTGCGGCAGAGTGGCGAAGTCCTTGGACGAAGGTTCCAGGGCAGGGAGTGAGAGAGTTCAGTGGAGTCGGGAGTTTTCCCGCGGTGGAGTTTCCGGGCGATAGAGTCGCGGGCGCGGCGGAGTCCCGAGTGAAGTTGCGAGCGAGGAGTCGGGTGGATCCTCGGCGAAGGCAAGTGTCGTCGGCGGCGGCGGAGTGCGGCGACGGAGTCCCGTGGCGGAGACCCACGAGGGGTGCTGCGGCGAGAGTTGCGCCAGAGGTGCGGTCCAGCGAGGTGTGTGTAACGAGTGACTGGGGAATAGACCTTTCTTTAAGTGTAGTTAATTATTTTCCATCTCAGAAGATTAATTGTAAGTGACAAGTAGTGGTAATAAATAAAACTGTGTGTGTGATAAAAATCTTTAATTGGGCTATCCTTTACGAACCCCCGCAGGGAAATCGTAACAATATTATGTAAAGAATATTTCCTTACACATTTTGGAACACATTAAGTAAATAAGCCTTGCTATTTATGGAGACTAATACTTCAGATTACGCTGTTTCGGATAACATGAACATTTTTAGGAACGCATTAGTCGTGCTAAGTGAGGGATTGGTGTAATACAAAATGCTTAGACAACTACTCTATCTGTATTCAGAAAAGGCTTTAGAGATTTAAATTTAAAAAATATATATGTAACCATATAAAACTTTTAGCAATATAAATGTTTGTTTCTTGTGGCCCTAATGCTAAGCATTTAATATTCCTTGAAGTATGTGTAGTAGGGCTGCTGCTGGAACATGATTCTCCTATTGAGTGGGTACAACAATAAGCATGAAAAAAATAATTTCCACTGCACCATTTGGAAATCGTCTATGTACAATTGAATTTTTTCAATAGCTGATGCATCAATTGCTGTTTGTTTATAAAGTGTTGGTGGTAAATAATATTTTTTGCATATATTGCCATATTTTAGTTGAGCTGCACACTTATTAGCTCTAAAAAAAGTTTATTTTTACTAAATCATGATTTGGAAATCTTGTTTGTGAACTGTAATCTGAATTTTTTCAATAACTAATGCATCAAATGTTGCTTGTTTATAATGTGTGTTAGTTCTAGAAAGTAATTTTTTTTCTGTCAAAATTACACTAATTTAAATTATTTGCCCTAATTATTTGTTTCCATTGAGTGAGTCTTTCAGTACTTGCCGGTGATGTGTAACATGTAACCTCAGTAACAAGCCTTCAAGACATATAACTCTGAGAGAGCAACGTAAACACGTTGCATATGTACTTTTTCATACAGTAAGCAATATAATCAAATGTTTCACCCTGTGACTTGTGGAGGTTCATCGCACAAGCAGACGTAAGAGGAAAATGTTTCCTTTTATCAGTAATGGTTCGATCATTGTTGAGATAGATGGAGGCGTTTTGATGACCAATGGGTACCCACTCTCTGGGAATATTTTAATCAACATTTAAATAATTATTGAACTTTTATTATATGTTATCAATTATTTTCTCACAACATATTTATAATGTATTATAAAAGCCACATGGCATAGCATCACACTATTTAAAACTACTGTTAGATGAAATAATGATAAACAGTCATGTTGTCTTTCACTTTCTACATTTCTCTTTTCAAATGCCACTAAAATGTATGCATTGGCTGACATGCTGCAGCATGTGCGCCAACTGTAGGCTGCCTTATGCCTGTTGCACATTTCTGTTGCATTCATGAAACTGCTCCCACCAAATGCCGTATACGAAGAGCCAAGATGTTACTCATAAAAAATTGTTCAGGCTAACACTAATCTACAATAGGTATGTTCTGAAATTGCTAGACATTAATTTAATGGGTGTCAGGGGAATGCCAAAACAAACAACTTTTGTCAAGGAACATATATCTGTAAACGCACATTTAGTGGGTGACAGGCATGAGCAGTAAGTAGTGCTTGAATTTGTATATTTCACACTCAACCAGGCATTTTCACTGGCTAAGACTGCCGGTTGCTAATGCATATGCTAATTCTAAATGTCTGTGCGTGCGGAGTGCTTGAATGAATGTCACTGCCAATGGAGTGGTGTTCTGATGTGCATGAAATGAAAATTTTAACATTACTGTTTATGCCTGTAACTTTACAAGACTGCATTTCCAGTCATATGTTCCTTAACACAAATTGCTAGGTTCCAGCATTCCCAGCCCAACATCAATAATATACCCAGCAATTTCTGAACATTCTGTATGTAAATTTTTACTTGGATCTTATTCCAATTATTTTAAATTTTATGTTTCCAGAAGTGGATTTGGGAATCTTCCTGCGGTTCAACAAGATCAGAGAATTAACTGATAACATAAAAGACATAAAAAAGGCTTTGAAGCACTCTGAGGTTTTGTCAGTCTCAGAAGATGGAACTAGAGTGTTTCGTATATCACCTCTTCAGAAGAAGGAGAATGAAGATGAATGCACTATTTATGTGGTAAGTATTACATTTACTTAATTATTTATGCATGAAATTGTAAATCCAGTTTGAAAATTCATATGTTTAGATCTGCAAGCTGTATTAATGTTTATCTTAATTCCCAGGAGTGCAATTCTTGACTTGTTATGAGTTTATTTTACATTGCTGAACCTCAGTACTCATATTTGGGAACATATGTCTATGACAAAATGCTATTCTTGAGCTATTTATTTTGAAATGTGAAATCAATTTTCTGGATTCTTCCTCATTCTGAACTTTTAAGTTTTGAGTCAGAATCGGTACAATCAAAAGTATCATAAAAAAATTAACAGATGTTAAGATGTTGAAGGTTTTTTAATGTAATGAATGTTTTAATTTTATATTGGACTTAAGGTAACATTTGATCAACTTGTTCCATTATACATATATGTTTGTGAAGTATCGAAAGTTCAGTTGATCTAAGCGGCATGTCTACATTTCATAATAAGCCTGTTAAAATTTCTAATAATTTTTAATGATATGAGAAAAAATCGAATGTGTGCTTACAGTTGTACAATGCACATTTCATAATGATGCATTATCCATTAGTGATTTTCTGTGTCCATTGTAAGACATTGTTATCTTTTTTTTTGTCAGCTCGTCCTCTCCTTGGCATTGTACTGAACACTGTAAAAGAACAAGGATTTGTTTTCATAATCTTTCGATTATTAACCTCAAACTTATTCCTCAAGTTTTGCTAAAACACATTTGAATTAATTTGAGGTTATGTCTAAGCTTGCAAATTCAATTTGCCTTAATAGAATGGCTGATCAAAAAGAATGTTCGAAAAATGTAATTAAATTCGCTTTATTCAAATCTATTCTCAAAATCCACTACTTTTATTTTACAAAAAAAAAAATTAAATGCGATAGATTTTACACAACAGCATGGAACATAAAACACATAGAGGAAAAAACAGTTATGCATGGTGCAGCTGTCAAACTAAAGGTCCGCCATGTACGTCATCAATTGAATGTAATCGGAAGTGGCAATTTCCATACAAAATCACCAATTTCAATATTTTCATTATTTTGGCTGTTTTTTTGGGTTTTTTCTAGTGTTTTTTTTTCCTAAACCATCCCAGTATTGAAGGCAAACAAAAAAAAATTATTCAAACCGGTTGAGCCATTGAGTTTTTGCGAGACTAACACACTGCCAATTGATTTTTATAAATAGAGACTAACTAATGCCTTGCTTGCATTGCAGTACCTCTTTAATTTTTTTTTCCAAATTTTTAAAAGTAGGTATACATAGACAGAGTGTGTGTGAGTGTGTATTCCGCTCTATCTCTTTACGTCTCTGTAACTCTGTATCTATCTATTAATCTCTATCTCTATAGCTCTCTCTATACCTAACTCTATCTCTCTATATATCCCTCTCCCTTCCTCTCCCCTGCTCTCTCCATGGGCGTCGCAACCGGGGGGGACGGGGGGGGGGGGGGGACACGTCCCCCTCAATAATAAAAGTCTTCAATTTCATCCCCTCCAATAATATATTTAGTTTCGTAGTTATATTAAAACTATGATTTCTGTGATATAACCCATATGTTGCGCACAATGCATTTAGTCCAATTGTGGTAATGTGAGCACTTTTTAATTCAATCTTCGTGTAAAATCAAAATCAGGTCCGATACCGAGGAGAGATACTATAATAATAGTGAATATAATCACTTTATTACTTATGTTTGTGTAGGTACATGTGTGAAATATTCTTAATACTGCTGCAGCATTTAAGTGTAACATTCAGGTTTCTCCTGATGTTTAAATTAATGATTTGGTGTGGATATAATACCAGCAGATAATGTTAACTGTGTTTTTACAAATTTGTTCTCTGAAAATATTTTTTTAAAAAAATAATTTATATATTGCAACAAACATTAGTTAAAATATTTAGGAAAGAAAAATGCCTAAAAACCACCTTTTTGCACCTTCAAAACCCCACTTTTTTTCCAGGGGATGGATATTCCTCAACAACTAAATTAATTGAAGTCCCCCCCAAAAAATATATCCTTGCGACACCCATGCTCTCTCCCTCTACCCCTTTATCACTGTCTCCCTCCATTCCATCTTCCTGTGTCCCACCCTTCCACCCACCATTATTATTTTGACTATAGCAAAGAGGAAATACTGTAAAATACTTACAGGTAAATAACTATACGACTCGCGTGCCACATTAAATTCTGCTTTAGTAGTTGATATTATCGTAATCTCACCTAGACAGTGACCTTCCTCATGTTTCAAAGGACAAGTGTGCAAAATTTCATCAAGATCGGATCAGTGATTTAGGAACGCATAGAGGACACACATAGAAACATTCAAAAGTAATTGGAAGTGGCAATACCTATACCAAAATACCAATTTCTATTTTTTTGATTTTTTGGTTGTTCCTTTGGGTTTTTCCTAATGTTTGTTCCCTAAACCATCCCTGTAATGGTGAAAAAAAAAAAATCATTCAAATTGGTCGAGTTGTTTTCTAGTTTACGCAAACAATTGATTTTTATACATAGAGAAGGTTACAAAGTAACATTTTTTATTGTGTTCTGTGCAGCTGCAAATAATTCCACTCAATTTACATTTCATAAATATGCTAAAAAAACAGTGGTTTTTGAATATATTTGTAAGTGTGCCTTAAGTAAGCCTGGCCTGTTTGTAAGCAATACTGAGATTAATAATAAGTAATTATTTGTTACAGGAGAAGTTGCCTTTAGATGCTAATCATGATTGGCTGATACAGGTTTTCTCTCAGTATGGCACTGTGGATTATGTGTCCATCCCCAAGTACTGGTCTACTGGAAAGATAAAAGGCTTTGCTTTTGTGGAGTTTCACACTCCGCAAGAGGCACAAAAAACTTTGGAGGTGAGTACCATTTTGAATTTTCCATAAAACAAGTGTTGAACCTTGCAAAATGTTATTTCTTACAAGTTAGCTTTATAAATTAGTATATTGAAGTAACTTGAGAATAAAATTTTTTCTATTAAACATGTGCTCAGGAATTTCTTTAATAGCTATTAAAGGGGGTTTAGGCCTCACATTATTGCAATTTAAAATATTTTGATACAGTTTCCAGTAAAGCTTCAGTGTTAAATTTTTTGGATTGACATGGCATAGTAATTAGCTTTGGCTACCTTTTGAAGTCAACACTTGCGAACTGGTGTGATTATTATGACAGCTGTAGTTGCACATGTGAAATAATACATCATTTCCTCGCGACACAGACTAGAGCCTGTTAGTAAATGTGTGTTTGCAACAAGGTAATGAAGGTCTGGGAGATATGGTTTATGCCTTGAAATGCCAAAAATTGGGATTTATAGTTCAAAATTATAAATATAAAAAAAATCCATAAAAATCCTTGATGTCAGGGCCAAATCACCCTTAAGGGCCCCGCCTACCCTGACACACATACGGTGTGCAGAGCTTCAGGAAAAACAACACAATTTCAAAACTACTCATGATATCCGAGTGGGGTCTGCTTACGAAAAGCATTTAAGGGTTCGCTGAGGGTCGAAAAGTACTTTTGATTTTGGATTAAGTTTTTAAACTGTATTTCTAGAAGAGTTAAAATGGCTAAAACGCATGTTTTCAGAGTAATTTTTAGGCGTAAAACAACTGGTACAGATTCTTGAAAGCACTTAAGGGACTTGCATTACACCTTTATCTTCATTTCTCAGCAATATAATGTTACAGTCACCGCACAAATTTCACAGTTATCCTGTGACGATGAGAAGACTGCGCGCCAGTTCAGAGCCTTGCGCTTAGAGGCGACACCGCTCTAGAAGCACCAGTGAGCGTCACGCTTATCATCCCGCCTCACTAACACACATACACCCCTGACGAGGCGGGCCCCTTAAGGTTTTTTATTGGTTTGAAATCATTTCCAAAAATATAATGTAGGTAATGGGCATTAGAGGTACAAAGTAACAAGTTCATCTACTCTTTATGTAGGGTAAGTTGTGTAAATTGGTGGACAGTAAAAATTTTTTATAATGCTTACACTGTTGAAAGTTTTCCATTATAAAATTTGTAATAGTAGGAGAGTCCACAAATGCATTCAACTAACAGTTTTTTTTAATTTAAAAAGATTTTTAACCACAAAAAAAAATTAGAATAAAAATAACCTCCAATTTGCCCATGTCGGATCATACTTACACCAAAATAATAGGTCTGCCGGTGTACTAGCATATAATCATAAAATATTAAAATCTAGTGATTATTCTTGCAAAATAAATAAAATTACTTTTAATACTAACATTATTTTGAAATACTACTACAGTTTACAAAAGTTTGAAACAAATATTAAAATAATCTTTGCACATATATTTTGCCAAAAATATTAAGAAATATATTCATATTATTGTGCAGGTTTTTTTAAAGTTCCTAAAGTGTGCACTGTGACCAAAACGTCTTTCCATACTGTTCCATAACCTTCCATACATTTAATCAAAATTATGATTTTCTGGCCAAAACAATGTTTCTTCAAAAAAAAGAATTTTTACCACTCCAGGTTAATTTACTTTGTTCCAAAGTTTGTAATGTAATCATGTAATCAACAAAGATTTTACTATCAGACTTTTAGACACACATGATGAGCAAAAATTCATAGCTACGGTGCTCCCCATTTAACTCTCAAAGCTGCAACATGACTTTGCTCTGTCGATACATAGCACTGTGTCCACACTTAAAGTCTTAATGCTCAGAAAAATTATTTTCACTGCAGCAATGATTACGTTATAAATCATGTAAAATCAGGGCTATTAGAAATGTGGTAAAATGTAAAGTTCTTTTGTAATGCATTAACGTTTATTAGCAGGTTCGTGCACTACACTCATAGCATCTTCACCTTGGGGAGGCTTAAAAGTTACTTATCAAAGCTGAGACCTTACTTCAAAATTTGATGCTGAAGTTCTTGTGGGAAAATGCCTGGCAGCCCATGCAGCAGTCAAATGTTATGTCACTGCCCTTTAGCATACATAAGGTTGGCAGCTTTCGTTGGACCATAGGATTATGAATACTACCACATTTAAAAATTAACTGAATTTTTTTTTATCTAAAACATAAAAAAAAAAACAAAGTTGTGCACAATTTTTTTTTGATATGTCAGTTACTTGTGCCGATCCCTGTGTTTGGCTAAGAGCTTACTATCGGCCAAAATCCAATATCAGGTACCAGTATCGGAACAGCTCAAATTTCAAATTTTTTTAAGTAAGTCTGTTAAAAAGTTGCTTTGGTTATGTGTACAAAATCTGCAGTGAATCGAGAAAAGAAAGCTTTTCCAAGTTTTTTGTTTAATAAATGTGCATTTAATTTTCTAAATGCTTTTCTAGAAAAAATACTAAAACTGTAGTTTATAGTGAATGCAGTAATATTGTAAACATTAGTTCTACTGCAGTGGGTATGATTTCATGATCAAACATGCTTTTGTAAAGAAAAAAAACTCATTGGCCAAATCAAAAATCCACTGTTGTAATAATTTGCAATATGATTTTTTTGGAACACTTATTATGTGGGTATTGGCAAGATAAAAATCAACTACCTGACACAATAAGTATAGCTATTGAAACAGTTTTAACAACTTGGCTGTGGGCTGCTTGTCTGAAATACTTGTGTTAGCCATAGTCCAGCTCTTCTCTAAAGGAGTAAAAATGATCTAAAAGGCTATTATTATACCATTAAGAGGTCTGTTGTGATTACCCACAAATTTATGACCACTTAAGTTTATCAAATTTAAAAATTGCTGGGAGCTAGGAGTTCCTTTGGACCTCCCAGCTGATTTCAAAGATCACCCAGGCATATATTTTTCTTAAAGAACTCTTTATATAACCCTTATTTTAAAACTAATTAAGACTGCTATAAACTCAGTAATAAATGAACTTTAAATCTATATGTTCCTTTGGCACAAAATACCATGCCTCTGTTAAAAGAGTAGACTACAGAGTGTTGAGACAGTACTATCCAATGTTTACTTAATCATTAAGGACAAAATATGGGGCGACTGAATTGTTGCCCATTGGAAGGGCAGCCCTTCAGGATTTTTCTGACAGTGGTTTATTTGTACAGAGACTGGAAGGGCAGCCCATCCAATTTCTGAAAACACGCTCCTTTAAGATTTTAAATAGTCCTGAAAACATGCCCCTTGGATGGGCAGCCCATCAGAATTTTTCTAACAGTAGTGTTTTTGAAAGGTTGTCTAAATTGTTGCCCCTTGAATGGGCAGCCCATCAGGATTTTTCTAAAATTAGTGTTTTTGAAAGGTTGTCTGAATTGTGGCCCCTAGGAAGAGCAGCCCATCAGGATTTTTCTGACAGTTGTGTTTTTGAAAGCTTGTCTGAATTGTTGCCCCTTGGATGGGCAGCCCTTCAGGATTTTTCTGACAGTGGTTAGTTTGTAAAGTGACCTAACCTAATCTAACCTAACCTAACCTAACCTAACCTAACCTAACCTAACCTAACCACTGTCAGAAAAATCCTGAAGGGCTGCCCATCCAAGGGGCAACAATTCAGACAACCTTTCAAAAACACTACTGTAAGAAAAATCCTGATGGGCTGCCCTTCCAAGGGGCAAGTTTTCAGGATTATTTAAACACTTAAAGAAACATGTTTTCAGAAATTGGATGGGCTGCCTTTCCAGTCGCTGTACAAACAAACCATTGCCAGAAAAGTCCTGAAGGGCTGCCCATCCAACGGGCAACAATTCAGCTCCCCCCAAAATATAACACTAGGAGTCAGGTTTTCCTGCTAAAACTCTTATTGGTAGTCTGAAAACAGCAAGATTATGTCAATCTGAGTATGATGTAGCTAATATAAGTATCATAATATTAGTCATAGTATCCAGCATCAGAGAAAACAGTGGAAGGGAGTAGTCGGGGAATTATATGTTATTTCAGGAAATTTAAATAAAATGGTCCGACAAAGCCTCATCCTGTATTGTTTATTCACTAACTGTATCACACGTATTATATTTTGGTTAAGTCGCTGTTTGTTGCAATTCTGGTGCGCAGAGTATATTTTATCTGAGTTGTATTTTTTTGTATGTGAGGCTGATTGCATCCATGGTGGTTCTTCTGAGTGTGATGTACGAAACATCACTTTGTACATAGTTTCCAGGCTTTTTGTTACTGTGTTAACAGTTAATAAGTCATTGAAGTAAGTAGCACAAAATTTAAATATTGGTTGTTTTCCATGAACATATTACAGGTTTTTGGCCAAAAAACAATTATAAAATACCTGAAGAGGTTGGTGAATTCCTTGTTTTGTGTGTTTGCAATACACCCTGCAGGGTGTATGCCTTCATAATATTTAAAAAAAAAGTCCTTCATTTGTTGTGAATTTAATGAGGGCCCTTAAAAGTCCTTAAATTTCACTAATAAATCCTTAAAAATTCCTTAATAAAGACTGATAGTGTGCAAATAATGGATAAATGCAGGTATTTTAAAGTTCTTTTGTTTCCTGCTTGATAGCAATTAAAGCTCTGCACATGCACAGTACAATTCGGCCACATGATTAGATTTTATGTATAAAAATTTTTTGAACTTATAAAGTAAAAGTACTTAATAGGTAGTAAAATTAAATTTTAGGGCTATAAATTTCAGATTGTCACTATGGTTTGGTTAGATTTGTGTTCCAGAGATAATACTGGACAATATGGGCTTGTCTGTGAGTATTTAGCTCATACAGTGTAATCTCTATATAACAACAATTAACGGACTGAGCATTTTTCGGTGTTATAGAAAGTGGTCTTTAAATGGAGAGAAATAAAAGATATTTTAATATTCTATAATAATATGTATTCACTAATATAGTACACATTTTACACACGAACATTAATATTCATACAAATAAATAACAACACTTATTGTATATAGTCTCTTATCTTCGTCTGATGTTTTTTGCTACTCCCATATTTTAGTTGTATTTTCTTATGTATTTTACTTATATCTTGGGATACTGCCGGATCACCTTGATTATATAAAAAGTATATTTCTAATAGTTTCGTTGCATCAAGTGCTTATTAAAACTTTTTCGTCAATACACAAAGATTTTCGTTTACTCGTCATGTGCAAGTTCATCATACAAAAACAAAACACAAAATTTCTTAGAATCTCCGGTACGTCAGTTGATGTAAACACATGCTAGATAATACAACAAAACAGCAAACAAAAAAACGTACACAGCTGCAGTTCTTATCAACTTCGGCAACTTAGAAAGTACTGCTTAATGATTTATAATGCCGTATTGTTGTCATTAAATAGAGTGAGCGTGACGCTATATAGAGTGTATTATTGCATAGAAAACAAGGTAAACCAACCAAAGTTAGGCAATTTCGACGTTTTAAGGAGTTTGTCGTTAAATCGAGTGAAGTTATAAAGCGTTTACACTGTAAATGAAATTATTTTTTTGTGCATTTACTATTTAAAATTGTTATTTTCTTGAGGTATATCGTGATATTACAATGGTTTTCTATCTCTTGATAGTGGTGAAGGTGATGGAGTAAAGGGGTCCTTAAAATGCCTTTATTTTTGATTGCACAAGAAAGTACAAACCATGCCCTGGTATCATACTGTTTTTAATAAATGTATAAAAACTTTTTTTTTTTTAGGTCTTTGGAGCAGTTGGTTGCTGTTTACCATCAAACATAGAACCGGAAAAATTGTGTAGCATTGCTGCATTCGAGAAAGAAGAAAGTGGTGACCGGTCACAGCAGTCTGGTGACAACTTGGCCAGCCGTAAGCAGAAGAGAGCTCACGGGGAGGGGGGTGACGGAGGGAAGGTGAATGAGGAAGGTGATGCAGAGGTGGTCACCCTGGAGGAACAGGATGCAGAAAGTGAGAAATCTCCGGCAGCAAAAAAAAGAGAAAAACATAAAGACAAAGCCTCTGACAAAGAAAGCAGCAGGAAAGAGGAAAAGAAACGAAAAAGGAAGCGAAAGAATACAGATGGTGCAGATGAAGTTGTAGAGATAGTGCAGGATTCATTAGAAGATAATAACAAGAAAGATAAAAAGAAGAAGAAAATGGTTGAAATCACTTTAGATGTTGAGGAAGAGGTGGATCTCACAGGTGATAATGAAAAAAAAGGAAAAAGCAATCCAAAACATTTGGAAGTTACTATTGATAGTGATGTGGAAGCAGAAGAAATTTCATGTAAAGATGAAAATAAAAGGAAAAGGAAACATTCAGAAACCACCAAAAGTGTAGATGTAGAGGAAGATCAACCAAGTGAAAGTAAAAAGAAGAAACAAATTGACGTGGTAGATCTTGAGAAGAGCTCACCTGATACGGAGAGTCCAAATAAACGAAAGCTCCAAGAGGAGGTGGTGACTGTTGAAGAGGATGGTGAGTATTCTCAGTTCACTCTTACCGGAGCTTCAATTTCAACACACATACTTCATTAACAAAGTAATTCTATTCACTTTTATACTATATACTGATCACAATACACAAATTTATATACATCCTTATTCACTTCTTTACATAAATAAATTTAGAGGCCTGTGTATAAATATGTAACAGTTTGTGGTTTGCTACTGTAATACACCTGCCTCTCAAAGTAACACCCTTATTCGTTCCAAGAAAACAAGAGTGCTAATCAAAACAGCGCTATTCAATTATGTTTTTTCTATAATAATTTTTCAAAATTATTTATTTTCAAACGGTTGTAGTATGCTTGTTGAGACCATTTTAATCGAAAAATTGCTCCTCTTAAAATCAGGTCACAGTACTAATTATATATCTAATTACACTTAAAGTACATTTAAATAAACATTTTAATTACTTTTGATAATAAATATCTTAAAAAAATTAAATTGCAATGCAATAAATATGTTGGCCACAGGCCTTGCACATAAAATTTCCTTAATGATTGGGTGCTAAAAAACTTATGAGCTATAAAATATAAATAACTATGTTACGTATTTATATTTATGGTATATTTCAATGTCTAAAGAAGCATAGAATTCAGTTTTCTATAAACAAATAAGATTATTTAACCTGTTAACATAATTCCAATCTCTGTTTGCTAAATGCGTATCTACCATGAATCACTAACCTCATGACTTGTTACTAGTGCATCGTAGTTGACGTGAGTTAACAAGCCCTGAACGCTTATAGTTTTTTTTCACCAGAGCTGCGACTGACTTGCGGGATGGTGTATTGTTTTAACACACATGGGCATTGTAAGTATTTCTGCACAATATAAATTAATTTACACTTAAAATGTTTGATGTTAGACAAGTGAGGTTGCCATTGTGCACACACGGAAATAAAAATTCATGTAGATGAATAAGAGCGCTACTTCAATCTTCAAACTTCAAACTTCAAAACATTGCAAATCGAACAGCATTACTTATAGGAGCGGGTGTGTACTGTATTTACCAGAATAAGCCACGCACTTGAATAAGCCTCACACCCCTAATATTTAAACCATAACAAAAAATATTTGTTGTTTATAATAAGTAATGTACCAAACTTTTAAATGCAGATCTTCTGACCATATTTCAGGTTTCCATTAAATGGTTATTCTGAATTTGAGTAATTATCCAAAATTATAAATTACTTTTAAGGTTTTCTGTAAAACTAATAGAATACTCGCTACTGGTGTTATATCTGCTAGTTATTTATTCAGTAATGTTTATTCTTGCCCAAGAATACTATTAAAAATATCTATATTTCCAGTAAAAATCTTTTTTTAGTTACACGTCTCGAAAGATATCAGGCAGTAAAATTTTATTTATGGATTAACTGTGAATGATAACATGGTTACCCTGATGCGAGGAAAAAAATAGGCTTATTAATAAAGACCAGAAAGATTAGCAGATTAATTTCATGATAGGCTAAAATTGAAACAATTTTACTGCTGTGCTGTTTTTGCTATTGGTCCACAGTTATAGGTAGGGCTGTGGGCCAATGAGAAACCCTCAAGCAAAACAAGTATATATCAAATCACAGACTTTCAAGTTGAAACTTTGTAACCCTTCTTCCTCCTTAATTGGAAGAGGGGTTGCGTCCCCGACTCACTCTGGGCGCGAAGGGAAAAAATAAATATTAAAACCAGGCATAAAAAGCTAAACAATATAAATTCCCCACACCACTGCCCAGGGGTCAGGCCAAAAAATTCAAAGGATATAATAGCAGAGTAACCATTAAACAAACAAGAGGCAAGACTTTGGACGTATGTTATTAAAAAATAGAAATTTGCAAAAATAATTTTTACTATACATAACCATACAAGCTTAGTTACAAAAGCTGACGTTAATAATGGCAGCATCTTATCCCCATTTGCGATACTAACAATAACCTTTAAAAAAATCGTAAAAATATAAATACTGATAACAACAAGTATAAAAATATATAAGGGCGTGAGGCGTGGCCACTATAAAATATCAAAATTTACTGACTGCCCTAATACCAAAAATCAAACAAGACAATCAATACAAATATATAAAAAATTCTACAATAATAAAACTGAAGTACAAACAAATTATTTAAATAAAGTTCTTAAACTCTCAATCAACGGTTTAGTCTTTCTTCAGATGTTCGTTGCTAAAGACTTGCCAAAAAAAACAAAGTTAATATCCTAGGCGTGCGCTGGCTTCCTGACCTTCCTCACCAACTCCAGAGTCTAATGCCACGCCGGGCCATAGGTACGAATTCACAAAGGCGTGAACGATGACCAAAAAAAAATTATCTTATTTTTTTTTTTAAGGGAAATGTAGCAAAAACTCTTCACGTAACATAACTATGTTACCACCGAAGTTTTTATCATATACTTCAAATAAAGTCTTACTTCTTTATTAACTTGCCAATGATTTCATAAAAACGTAGAATGGCCGCACCAACCAACATCAGGCTGCGCATGTAGTCCAATACCGATCGCATACTTTTAATAATACTGCACAAGCTGATATATTAGCCAAATGCAACTTTAAGTATGCCAATTCCGAAGACAAAGTCTCAAAAACAAATTGCAAAATGTTCGTTTCTTCCAAACTTATACTTTTATTGCAACTACAGGCAAACGGGCGACCTTTTTTAAAAAAATCCCACACTGGAACAACGTGTGAAAACAAATGGGCCTCTTCACCAAACTGGCTAATAAAAGTTCCGTCCAAATAAAATTTAGTATGGGAAAATACACAGTTCACTAGGTTTGCCAAAAACCACTGCAGCACCACGAGGGTAAAAATCAAAATTGCGGCCTCTCTTTACCTTGATAAGTTCAGTATCACAGGGCAATCCATTGTCCTGTCACCCAGCGTGGAGCTTCCATCCCAATACTCTTCGTCGCCCGTTGCCGTCCGGCACACCAGTCCGCGCCGTCACATAGCTCTCTCCTCGACGGTCGCTCGGCACCCACTCTCCGCGGCCCCAGCTGAATTTTTCTTCCCGGCAAGCCGAATGTCTGACGTCATCAGCCAACCGCCGGGCGCTCACCAAGTGGTATTTACGTGAAACACAATCGATGTTCTTAAACTCATAATCGATAGCTACCAAAAGGCGTATAACTAATTAACAGAAACAAATATAATTTAAAAAAAATTTACAGATAAATTAACATTAATTAAAAAAGGCGTAAAAATACGTGAAATAAAAAACCATATAAAACTAGAGACCAGCAGCAAAAATAAATTACAAGTAAAAATGTGGCCCTGCCGGCCACAACTTCTCACAAGTGTGCAGCTAATAAACAGGTGACATTTGCTTGAGTATCTAGAGGAATGTTGGAGTTCATCTCGCAGCTGTTTTGTTTATTGCAGTGAAACAACATTAATATCTTGGCCATAAATGACAGAAATAGTGCTATGTTACAAAGGTTATAAACAAAACAAATGGGAAAGGCAATTGCTGAAAAATCACACTCAAAAAATTCTCACCTTCATAGTAAAATTATTATTGCATTAAACTATCTTTCATAAACAAATCTTATTTTTTCCTTCAGTCATGTGTACAACTTTTGGCGACAATGTATACATACTTTTTTCTTGCAGCAAGATTTCCCATTTACTAAGCATTTTTAATAATTTTTGGTTTTTTCAGCAACTGTAGATCATATAATGATCATATAACATATGGTAATTTTGCAACATCTTCCTCACAAAAACACATTTGTAAACCACTAATGTCGTCCATTAAACAATACGTAACAGGTCATCCAACTTTGGAGCTTGATGGAACTTGTGCCATGCTGCTTTGCCATGTGGTGTTAAGCTGTGCACCATGCTTTTTCAGCATGTTATGAAAAATTGTTTGTAGTTTATTCGGGTAAATGTAGTATTATTGAATGTTTAAAAAAAAAGATTTTGTTGTTTGAAGTGGGTTACATCAGACACAACAGCAAAGGTAGCGAACTGGATGCAGCAGTGTAGTTGCAGATGTGAATGAAGAGGTGCATTAGTGGCAATGATTTTGCGGACTTGCCAGTCTGAACATCTGCTCGAGGTGTCACAGCGGAGGCCAGGAAATAACAAAGAAGGGAAGCCTTTAAAACGTTCACTGAAAAGTAATGTAAACATTTTTGAAACATTCCTACTGAAATATCCTGCTTGCCCGGTGAAGGTATCACAGCGAAGCACTGTTTGTAATACAAAAAGAGATACAAAGAAAGAGATTAGGAAACTCGTGTGACCTGAAAATAAAATATTTTAGTTTCTGTTGAAACCTGTAATGGTTTGGTGAAGTTGGTTTTTAATCATAAAGTTAGTTGTTTTTATTTTAGAAATGAACCACCTACTCTGAAAAAAGTGTTGCATTGTGTAAATGAAGACCATAACCTGCCTATTTTTATGTGTGAGCAATGCAGTACATTGCTTTAACTTTTGTTTTTTTAATGTATTAACTTGCATTTATTTGTAACTACCCCCTGAAAGCATCCATCATATATTTAGTGATACTGCTTGAACCGATACTTGTGAGTTGAAAATACTACGTAGGCATGCAAAACACATTAAGCTAGACACATGCGGATCATGTGCAGGGGCAGGGCCGCTGAGAGAATTTGTGGGCCCCTGGGCAGCTGGGGTAGTAGGCCCCCTTCCTTTTTTTTTGCATACCACTACTACGTATACCATAAATATATATGGTATCATAAAATTACATCCTTCATTTGAACATACAAAACGATTTCCAAGTTACGCAAAAAAAAAGAGAGCATTTGCATGTATTATCTCATTGCACTTTTACATTGTTAATCCCATCAAAATACAAATAATAATTAATTTTTTATGTATATATTGCTAAAAAAAACAAACAAAAATCTTAAATGGTAATCAGAAATTGCATTATTATATGAGTGTTTAAAATACATAAGTATAATAATTTATTCTGAATATAAATATTATTAAAATAATTTAAAGTAATAATAAATTTTATTACTTTGAAAACATCAAACACATTGAACCACGTTCATTACATTGAAAAATTTGTAATACATATTAATAATATATACAAATTAATTTAATACCCTTAGTTCGATGCAAAATCATAAATGACATGCATTTTAAATAACAATGATATATATTTTACATCCTACTAAAACACATTTCAAATGTCATTTATACTATATAAAAATGTCTAAATTTAATAACACTTCAAAATGTTTTACAACAGAACAGTCATTACTTCATATCGAATCACTACATTGAGAATAATCATACACTGTAGTATATTATTTAAAATTTCAAACATATAATGCATTTAAAAGGATGATGCTACTCAATAATATTGATTTACAAACAATTAAATAGTTCAGAAGTAATCACAACAAATCTGTTTTCCATGCCTTTTTCAAAGCAAAATCGTTGATTACATCGTCGTAGTTCAATGACCGAGCGAGATCAGGCTCCAAGGCAAGCAAGGTGAGCCCACTAATCCTTTCCTGAGACATGGTTGAACGATGTACATTTTTTATTTCCTTCATTTTGCTGAAGGACCTTTCGGCTTCGGCAACTGTCACGGGAATTGTGCAGAACACTCGAACAGCGATACACACGTTTGGAAATAAACTATCCAATTTTAATCTCCGTAGTATGTTTAAAAGCTGGATTGGTTTCAACTGGTTTGGACCAATATTTGAAACATGAATTGATTTGAGATGTTTCATTTCATCAGATATCTCAATATTTATGTCCTCGGAATATTTTTCACACAGCTTCACGCACATATGTTCAATGTCTTGGTCATCCATATCCAGGTAGTGCCACAAACATTTAAACATACAGCTAACTTCTCTGGCGACAGTGAATCGTACAGTCAGTCCACTAACAACTGAGTCAATAAGTTTGTAAAAAACATTCACTCTGAATTCGTGTTCTTCAAGTGTCTCATTCTCATTCATCAGAGACATTGACTCATCTTCTTTGATTTCATCATGGAAACATTTTCTTTTCTTCATTCTTCTCTCCTTAAAATCAGTATCGGTCGGAAGATCAGTAGCAATAGCCTCGGCTACTAACCTTGCTTTGATTAGAAGACCTTTCCATTGATCACGAAGCTCCTTTAGTTCTTCAATCAGATTGTTGATATTTGCGACTTCTACATCGAGAGTCGCATCTCGGGCTTGTAAAACTTTGTTTCTGAAGTCAATTGCTACGAGTATTTCCAACCAAACTGTAGCCATTAAAATACATTTGAAGGACTTGAGATATTGTGAAATTCCCATAATTTCCATTTTACATTCAGCTGATAGATTCATTTCTTCGCATTTATTAATTGCACGCTTGATAAGGGGCAAATGTTTAGCAAATGGTTTGACACTCTCTACTCGAGCAGACCATCTTGTTCTAGAAAGGCTATGCAAGGAACAACCAATTTCTTTCTGCAATACCTCCCATCGCTGTGGGCTACGAGAAAAGAAATTATAAACTTTTTGGACCATTCCGAAAAACGTGATAACATCTTGACAACACTCAGCAGCATTCAAGCCACACAAATTTAGGCTATGTGCACCACAGTTTGAAAATATAGCAAGCTTATTCAGTTCACAAATGATAGCTTGTGCACCATTGTATATGCCAGACATGTTGGTGCCGTTGTCATAGCCTTGTCCCCTGCAGTCAGCCAATGGAATTTTATGTTTTTCCAGCTCACCAATGATCAAATTTGCAATGTCTCGTCCTGTTTTTTTACTGCACGACACAAAACTCAAAAATCTCTCCACTATCATATATGATGAATCACAATCTAACACATATCTTAAAACGAAAGTTGTCTGCTCAGTATGTGCTGCATCTGGCGTCGCATCTACTAGCAATGCAAAATATTTCGATTTTTCTCTCTCTGCAAGTATTGCTTGAAGAACCCTGGCACTACAAGCCTCAATAAATTCATTTTGTGATTCAGGAGAAAGATAGTGAGCTTGTAGCCTTTTCCCGTCTCTTTGAGCATTCTGTACTTTAGTAATGTGCTCTCTTAGCAGTGGGTCGTACTGAGCTAATAACTCAAAAACTCCTAAAAAGTTTCCATTATTGTTGGAATCTCCAATTTTGCAAGAAGTGCCCCTAAATGCAAGGCCTCTCTCACCAAGAAACAGAACTACGGACAATACCCTGTGAAATAGATCCCTCCAATATTTTACTTTCAAACCAATTTCAGTATTCAATTGAGCAAGTATGTCAGTTCCTTTGTTGAGTCGGCTTTCAAGTTCTCTCCATTTAATATAGCATTGCTTATGGCGAGCACTCACTTCATGAGACGGCAATTTATCATACAGCTTGCGCCATGAATACTCCTGTTTCCACCCTTCGTCACTACACAAAACGGATTTCCGAGATTCGTGGACATCAGAGCTGCAACTAAATAATTTACAAGGAAAACAAAACAGTGACTTGTTTGTTTCACTCCACACAAGCCAATCTCGGAAAACTTTTTCCCCATTCTTATGTTTAGAAAATAAAACTGTTCTGGGAAATGCTCGTTTCCCATCATTTGGAAGGTCGTCAGGCATTTTAGGGGGCCCTTTACGAACAATATTTTCAACAATATGTGCATTTAAGTACCCACGCTTTAATTTCCCAAGGTCGGGAGACACTTGCCAATCTGATGTTGTGGGCAATGGCTCAGATAACACAATATTTTTTTCACATTCTAAAGGTAAATCAACTGTACATATTACTGCTTTCAAAACATTACTCTCAGGAAAAACAATATTTTCACATTTTGAAGGAGACAAATCAACTTCACTGCCTACTTCTTCGGAAACCATTCTGTCAGGAACAACAAACTCAACCATTTCCTCTTTTTCACCACAATCTGGAGTTTTCAGCCACCAACATCAAACAAGGTTCTACTGCCTCTTTTACTAACCTCTGATTTCTTCCCTCGTTCCTTGCGCTTCTGAGCCCCCGATTTATGCTTATAATGTTCCATAGTGGAACCTCGCAGCCACAACTACAAGTATTCACAATAGAAGAAGGTCTTTCTCATAACACTAGTACTCGTAGCAGCCGACCAATGATGAAATCATAAGTAAAAGTTATATTCCCACACCTTCCAATAATGTTTTAATGACACTTTAAATGCATTGAAAATTTTTGCAGATTTATTTATAAACATTAAACTTCGCCACTAAAACATTAAACATTCACACATTTTAAACTATGCACTCTCAATGGTTTCCCGCTATACATTCTGCGTCTAAACTGCGGTACTGTACTGCCTGAAGAACTTTGGAAAATTCGGAATTCGGAGTGATAATGGTAAGGGGGAGGGGAGAGAAAGAGAAACGACGTCGCAGAGTCCTGCTAGCAAATGTTGCTCCCTCCCCACATCCCCCCCCCCCCCAAAAAAAAAAAAACCCATCAACCTCAACATTCTACCACCCTCCATGACACCCCCTCCAGCCAGGGCCCATCACCGCATTCTTTACTTCAGAAGGGCAAGTCTAAATGGCACTGACCCCAAGTGGAGGGGTGTACGGGATCAAGCAAACCTATTGTGCTCGTATCTGGCGTTCCCATTTCTGCTACTATGCAAGTATTTTGGTGTGAACTGAATGTTACAAGTACCTACTGCTCGGTTAGGTTATTGGTTATCGACTGTAGTTTTAGGAACACACAATATATATATATATATATATATATATATATATATATATATATATATATATATATATATATATATATATGATATTTTAATAGCAGGGAAAAAAAGTTTTTCCAGCCATTTATTTTTCTCTTCCCAGCCGGGCGCTCGGGCCCCTAAGGCTACCGGACCCCTGGGCATTTGCCCCTTTTGCCCCCCCCCCCGCTCGGCGGCCCTGTGCAGGGGTAAAAGTATATTCGTTTATTTCTAATTTAACCTAAAAAGTAAATAGTAAATATTGTTAAGATACTTTTATCTTGAGTAAATAATGAAAAATTGGTTCTTCTGCAGTGTGTGTACATGTTACGAAAATCACAAAAAAAAAACAACTTAAAAGACTGGTCACAAAAGTCCCTAAAAATCCTGAAATAAACAATAATTGATAGTGGAAATCAGGAATAATGAATCTCGACCAGTCTCTTACTAACTTATGTTTTGTTTCTTGACACCTTATATCATTTTATAATTGCACATTTAATATAGATAGCTGATGACTGATCATTAACAAACTTTATTATGAGCAAAACTAAAATGGTGTGTTTTCAATATGGTCCAACTTAATGCTACCCGAACAATTTTTTTTAGACACAGACAAATTTTTGCATTGCCAGGCATGTCTTTCGAAAATATATAAAATAAATTTTCTGACTATAGTTGAATTTTCCAGTCGGAGTATAATACCATGTCAGTTTTCCTACCATTTTGTTCGCTGGCTTCCATATTAGTAAATTTATGGTTTATGCCACAAAAGGTCATTTAAATACTTTATTTGGTGTGTTGGTAGTACATTTAATACACACAAATATGATTTAATTGAAGCGTGACAGTTAATTCAGGAAAGAATACATCTATAGTTTTCTAAGGTAAACAAAAAATTATGATGTATAAATTTTCAGATGTGGCATGAATTAGCTATGATCACAAAATTTGATTGGAGCATGTAATTCATGAAAAAAACATTAGTTGCAAAATTCATTTGGAATGTCCTGGCAATTATTCCACATTTATATTGTTTATGATATTACACAATACAAGTATCCTAGTGTAAAACTACCTGCATAGGCAGTGTCATTTCAAGGTATTAGAATATTCTTGAATTTCTGTAGTGTGTTTAAACTCATTTTGTACAGATGTTCCAGAGAAAATAGCCAAAACAGATAGCGATCCTGAGAGGGAAGAGGATGACGCAGGGACAGAAAACTATTCTGCAGAGGATGGCATTCATAAAAAGAAGAAATCGAGGCATCGAAAGAAAAAGAAGAGGAAGCAGATTGCCCACGAAGTGAGCGCTCTAGGACTTCAGGTTTTATCAAAGTAAACACTCACTTTAGAGAATTTTTTTTCCAGTACTATAATGATATGCCCATGTTAGATAGTTAAGGACTTTTTATAGATATTTATTACTTGACTTACAAGGAGTCACACATATATCAATTTTTGTGCATGGGAAGGTAGCTGAAGAAAATTGGATGGCATTTAATCTCACTTTCCAGTACACAATTTCTGCCATTAGAACTGTCTTTGTTTTGGCATGCTCTGTTGCCAGTTATACACAGTAGAGCACAGAAGTTTTAAACACAGCCTTGTAATGTAGTGAAATTTTTTTAAATTGTATCTGAAACATTGTATTTTGGAAATAAATTTTTCTATTTTATTTTCTCAAGAGAATCATCTGATAATATACAACTTTTTTTTCTAAGTACGTAAGTTTCAACGGTTTTTGTAAACAATTTTTTAGTGACATTTAATGTTAAATTTTTTTGCTGTTTTAAGTATAGCCCATAATTTATGGAATGCTGTGTTATTAATAGTGACTAACTGCTACAAATAGTAATTGGTGTTTAACATTAATTTATTTTGTCGGATTGACCACAACTGTAATAATACTTTTACGAGACACTTCTTTATGGTCTTGGAAAAATTAGTTAAAAGTAATTAAAAATAAAAATACTATATGTATTACATTTACAGGTGGTATACAAAATAATATTTTGTATGTTATCAAGCCAGGTGGTATCAATCTGGCAATAGTGGTAGCCATTTACTCTGCACTGCAATCTAAGCTTGGGACAGACTGTAGTTATGTAAATAAACATAATTTTGCTACCTTATATCACCTTTTTAATCATGTTAAGACTGCGGCCGTACAATTGTTACAATAAGGCTTCCTTGAAAACATTTTGATGGTGTAAATTGAACAATTGGTTACTTGTTAATTTGAAACTATTACTGAAACCTAGAAAATAATTTATTTTTTCAGTTTTAATACATTTTTTAAAGGATTACAAGTAATTGTAGTATTATACTGTATGGTGATCTGTAACCATAATTTTTGTTGTGTACTTTGTGAAAAGTTCATAGACTTAAGAAAAAAATTAAATAGTGTTTAATATTACATAGTTAGCTCAGGTGCCAAAAAAAAGGTAGCAGGGAAATGCTGACAAATTGTAACATGATTTATGGTAAACTTTGAAATAAGAAAATTTTTAAAAATTAAGTACACAAATTAGGTAGTGCGTACAATTAAAAAAAATCTAGTTTTTTGGGGGGGGGGGGGGGAAAAACTTATTACAATACACTGTTTTGTTTCTCTAAGAAAAATTTATCACTGAAGCACCGAGCGCCATGCATAAGTTGCTATCACTACCACACATGTGAGGTGACTTCAGAAATGGAAAGCACATTTTCACTGGAAATGTAACAAATAAATAACTAAAATCTATACCAAAAGCTGTGAAACCAGTGTTCACGAAAATATGTCTCCATTAAGAGCAGATTTAAAGTCTACTTATTTAAGGTAAAGTGTCCACTTTTAGTATTGGTTGAATATTCCACTCTAAATTTAAAATTTAGTATTGGTGAATCCCCAGTTTTTAAATTGCTTTTAAAATGGTTTGTTCTCTTCTGCAGAATGGAATGGAAACGGTTGCGGAACAAGTACCTGAACCTTCAGAGGAAGACCATGAAGAACCTGAAGCAGCAGTTATTCCGCACTCGAATGTGGGATCAGAGGGGCAGCCACGCTAACGGCCACCCTCGGCGTGAGGAGCAGGCGGGCGAGGCGCCAAGCAGTGAGGTCTCGCAGGGGACTCCGAGGTTCTCTTACACCCCGGGAGTCATTGTTCGCGTCAGCCTCGAGGCTCCAGTTAAGGGCGTTTCTAAGTTCAAGGTGAATTCCCATAAGCCCTTCCGCTGACTTCAACTCTTTTGTGTGCCTGGCTCTCATTTGGTGATTACGGGTTCACAGTAAAATATTTTTTAGTTGTTCCTGCTTCCATACAAGTTAACTTCAAACATTTATTGTTTCTAAAAATTGTGTTTTTTTTTTATATTGCATATAATTAGCAAGTTTCAAAATCATACCAAAAGTTTCTACTTGTATGGTTAATTTAAATTTTTTAAAAGATTTATGCTAAGGTTTGCAAATACAAGGCACAGAATTGTGTTTACTAGTAGGTACTGTGCATGGCATTTCTGAAAACCATTCATGACTGAATTTGTTGACTTATCATATGCACAAGAATTGATACATATGTACGTTGCTGTGTAACATGGTGATAGCTTAGGTTTTTTATCTATTTATTCTAGCATTTCAAGTTTTATTTACTGGCTAACTATGGGAACAAATTTGTATCGGATTTTCCTGTCTTTTCATTACTGGTAATGTGGCAATGGTCAGCAAACTGAATTATGTGTTCCCATAAAACCGCAAGGAACAAACATTTTTGATAGTTCAAGTTTGCAAAATTCATAAATATTGATGTTGATGCTTCAGACGATGATTACGTTAGTGAATACTAAAGTTTTCAGAATCGCCTGAAAATAAGAGTTGCTGGCACATCAAATGGTGCACAATCACAAAAAAAAAAAATTATGAGCAAGTCTTTTAGAATACTCTCCAATGATGTGTAAACATCTAACCTCGGTAACGAGCAAATTCTTGTGTTATGTTGTTCATGTTGCTAATAAACTTTTCAATAAGGATTTTAGTAAAATACTGTCTCTATTGTTAAAATTCACAAAAAAGTTAATATCTTAAAGTTCCTGCACACATTGAAAGTTATACTTCTATGGCATTACAAACATATTAAACTGAAACTTTTGAAAACACTGATTATAACACAAAGTATTTGTGTTAGGGCTGGGCCGATGCCGATCACCAATCACAATAATCGGCCAATTTTAACACATCGGCATCGGTACCGATCTACAAATTATTTACCGATCACCAAACGTCGATCATTACATATTAAATCAAAATTAATAAATACTGAATAAAGCTTAAAAATGTAAAGTTGTACATTTCAAATTTAATTACAAAATAACTAAATAAGGTAGGCCTACAATCACGTATCAACAAAAACACGAATTTACAGTATTAATTTGCATATGGGTATTTTTAAAACATGCCAAACCATTATTTTACGGAGTTTTTAATAATTCACAATAAAAACTTCGATTTTTATGAAATAAAACTAATTTTAACTTATGTCTATTGCACTTACAAAACCACAGCCATAGAATATTGTGTGTTGACCACAAAATTCAAAACAAAACATTCGCCTGCAGGTTAACCAACTTTCGTATCCTCTAGGGTGTGTTCCGTTGCATATCAGTATGTGGGGGAACGAGCAGAAAACCTGTGATACATGCCAGTGATAGATCAATATTGGAACACAGTTTGGATCACTGCTGGTATTTATATATGCCGTAGTGTGTTTATCTATGGTCATAGTCCGATGACGTTTTTGTCTATTTTAGTGATTCTTTAAAAGTTTGTTGGTTATAATGGCACATAAAAGTAGTTTTGTTTGGAAATATTTTAAACTGCCACATAGAAAGTGTAAAAGCAACGTGTTTGTTTTGCGGTGCGGGTATATCTCGTAGTGGTACAAACAACAGGGGATTTACAACAAATCGAGGCATCTCCGTTCATTCCATTACAATAAAATTTCGCTAAGTGAAATTTCACCATGTCCCGCATTACCTTCAACCAGCAAAAGTAGCTCACCAGAAGTAATTTCCGAGTCTACTACATGCACTCCAACTGTAACCGCGAAGCAAGAAACCATTGATTCCATATTCCAAAAAAAATAAATGCTTGAAATGTCACACCCTAGGCATATTAAATATCAACACATGATATACTGTTTATTTTCAAAACAATTCATCAAGAATTACCATGTGTGTCACTGAATTTGTGTATTGCATATTGTGTTGCACTCTTAGTATTGCAGTAGCATTTAGTTGGAAAATCTTTTGTAGTTATTATGAAGCACTTATTTTCAATACCTGTGAAAAGTGTCGTATGGGTACTTTGGTTTGTGTATTGTTAATTTTTAAAAACCAATGAACAAATTGTATTCTGTCAGAAGTGTTAAATGAATGGTAAGTTATCATAAGGTAACTTTTTCTTTAAAATTTTATTTTTTTATTTTTATTATTAACATCAAACAAGCTATATAATTCTTAATTTGTCTGATCGGCAATGATCGGCGCCGGTCATCGGCGCAAATGACCGGTATTGGAATGATCGGCAAATTTAGTGATTGGCTCAGCCCTAATTTGTGTATATACCGTGTTTTATCGCATAATGATCGCGCGCGCGTAATCGTCACAACCATATTTTAGGCTGTCAAAATTGGGATAAAAAAACTTCTCACGTAAACGTCACATGATGTTTTTGGTCCCGCTAGTAGATGCCAAGCGCTTTGTGTAGGTATCTTTTCCGTATAAAACGATGAATTTTAAAGTAGAAATCTAATATTTATTCGGTCATTACCACTTACTTAATAAATTAACGGAAAAATACAAAGTTTTTAAACGTTATTTCCTTTATCTGATCGTCTGCGTCGCCACGGTGTAGGTATAATCTAAAATTTAATTTCGGTCATTACGACTTATTTATTTAATTAACGGAAATACAAATTTGTCTGACGTGTGAATTTTCTTTTAAAGACGTTTTTAAACAGTATTTCCTTTATCTGATTGTCTGCATTACCGCGGCGTACTGCTTATAAAAATGTAGCCAGCGCATCATTAGTGTTTGGTTATGTTGCTTCCCATATAGAGCGCGTGCACGTAGTCGAATTTCGATATCTTGCTGATTGGATGCAACGCGTGCTCTCTGTCAGGTGCCGAGTTAACTACATTTGATAGCCGGCATTCTTTCGTGGCAAGTGTGTACTACGACACTACGGCACATTAGTTAATGTCAGATTCAAGTAGCTTGCGTTCACGTTAGAGTTTAACAAAGCACACACTTGACATCTGTGCTATTTAGCCCATTGTACTGATACAGGAACATACTGGTTTCAAGTAGCTGATACTTCTGTATCAGCTATAGCAGTAGCGGTCCCACGGTCCCAGGAATCAACAAGGTATAAGCATTCTCGTTACAGGTTACACATCCTCTGTGCCGTCATCACCAGCATAAAAAGGTATCAGTTTTCTCTTTCCACGTTCTTCGTAAAAAGGTATCAGTTTTCTCATTCTACATTCTTCGTAATCGTAAAAAGGTATCAGTTTTCTCATTCTACATTCTTCGTAGTCAAAAAAAGGTATCGGTGTTCTCTTTCCATGCCTTTCGTAATCAGAGTCTTCAATCTTTGCAAGGAGCACGCACTGCGCACTGAGTGTACTTTGATGAGAAGCCTAAGATGTACATCAAGCTCTGTCCTTGCCCGAACACGCACGAATATTCACCTTCGGCCAACCTCGGGATTTGTTTTATTTTTGGAAAAATGAATTCAAATATTAAAAGTGGTCGGTTAGGTTAGCTACATTAAAACACTTTAGAACACTATGGACGGTTAGTTAGGTTAGTATAGCTACATTAAAATAAACAGAGAAATATAAATATATATAAATAAACCCGAGGTTGGCCGAAGGTGAATATTCGGGCGTGTTCGGGCAGGGACAGAACTTGATGTACATCTTAGGCTCCCCCCTCCCCAACTTTCTTTGTCTTCTTTATCCCTTATTTGTCGTGCCGCTCCCTCCCCTTTCACAAGCTCCGCCCAAGTGACCGTCATCTGCGATCGGGTTCTGCGCACATTGGCCGTGGTGTTGTTCCAGGTGAATTCTAAACTGATACTAAAGAACTTGATACTTGAATAGTGTACTCATTTGCAGATCTTGATACATATGTGTATCAGTTACAAAGTAGCAAATTGATACTCTGCAACCCACCTCTAGTATGTACCCTAATGTTTACGAAAGTGACTTATACTGGTTTATGTTGCTACACATGGGTCTGCCATCTTTGGGTTACATTTCCATTCATCAATTTCCGTTCAATTTTCATTGAATTACTCCTACCATATGCCATACATATATGTTTACACACCAACAATTTTAAAAAACCAGAAAAACCAGTTCCACGCCTGTTTATTGGGGTAAAACATACAATTTTCCTTCGAACATCCTATTCACTGTCCTGACTGGTGTCAAAATCGCTTCCTCAGAACCAGTAAATGACAGTACATGCCCCCCACATCCTTTTGATTAACTAAAACTGTGTTTAACCAACCAGTTGATTCGGTAGTTTATTTTATAAGGCAACAATACTACTAATCCTGCATTTAAAAACTGGAAACCAGCAACACTAACGCAAATGTTGTAGTTTTAGAGCCTTGGGCCAAGTCAAAAAGCCAAAACTCACAGATTACTGGGCATCAAGGGAACTCTACCACTCATCATTTTTGTGGCAAAGTAATGAAAAGGAATTGATTTCCTCAACTTCCAAAGTTCCTGCACTTCAGTGACAACACAGATGTCAATACAAACAACAGACTTGTTTAAATTCAGTATTTTGTTAAAATCAATTTGCAAACAATTTTTGCTCTGTTTATACATCCAAGATTATGAAAACATGATTCCTCAGAGAGTTTGAGCCAAGTTCAAGTTTTCAAGCCAGACAAACCTGAAAGTATGGCATAACACTATATTTTGTGTGAGGCTGACAGTAGGTATTGCTACTTATTTTCAGTATATTCAGGTGTCTGAAAATCCATTCGTGATGTAGTGTATGACCTTTAGGTAGATGTGAAAGGTAAATGTTATTGTCTCCATAAACCATTACTAGGGGTAGGCCAATAAAATCCTCAAATACCATCACATCCTTAGTATTAAAAGGATTCAGTATTCAAGGGAAAAGATTCGCAGGAAAATTTTAAAGGAAAGAAAGTAAGTAAAAAATCCAACACTGATAACCTCTGAAGTTTGGTAGCTCAATTTTTTTCATAACTATTCTGTTACCATTCTACAAGTTATTGTACTTTTAACATGTAATTGTATACAATATGATTTGATTCTGGAAAATTAGTTTGTGAAACAACCATTTAAATGGTAGAATATTTCAACACAATAGTTGATATTTTTATTTCTTGTGTATTATTTTATTTATGATCCTTGACACCTAGATTTGGATTCGAGGAGTACCTATATCAAGGTACTCTCTGGAATTCGGATTTGAGAAAATTGGAATTTGACCCATCACTTACCATTAACATTACTACCAATAGTGTAGCTCTAAAGGAAAATGTTATTTGATGTCAACATACACACACATGAAACACTTAATGATAACAGTGGTGTTCCAAAAGATCTGGTTACTACTGCCAAAGATTTGAAATGGGAAAGGTTTTTTTTTCCGGTAATTTTACCTATAGTTAGTTATGATCAGGGTTGTTACCTGACCTGTAAAATCAGAAACCTTGAATTACGTTATTAACCATGAATTTTTTTGGTGCCTGGAAATTTATGAGAAACCTGGGAATTTTTTAAGCAATTGAAGGGTTTCTGGCAAAAACAACCAATGTCAAAAAATGCCAAAATTGAGGTATTTGTAGACTGGGAATAGCATTTGTGTCCTTTGTCTATGGACATCTCATATTCCACAAAAACATCCATAGTCACTAAGATACAGGTGCATGAAATTTTGGTACTTCTGCAAAAACAACCAATGTCAGTTGGCTTTCCAGTAAGAAAAACCATAGTCTCATGACAATGGTTGTTTTTGCTTACAAGCTATAAACAGTCATGATTAACATTAAAAATAATATTAACAACATTATTTGCAATAAAGTACATATCAATTATCCTTTACATATAAAATCAATCATTGTTCATTAGTGTGCATAGTGCAATTTATGGATTTTGTTTAATCTGGAAACTTAACTATTAATATTATATTATACTCTTCTATACTAATCAATCATATTGGAAAAAAATAAATTACATTCGAAATTCCCGCTAAGAAATGTTTAGTTCGGAAAACTTACACCACAGCGCTGTAATAAGCTTTCAATTCAGGCTTGGAAGCGCCACTTCTATAGTCACGTCCATGTTGTTAAATTTTTTTTAATAGCAAAACTATCACTGCTGACCATCTAGTTCTACTGAGTGATGGATGCTCTGAACAGAATAAAAATCATACAATGGTCTATTTTCAATACATACTAGTTCACTGCCTCCATCTCTTCAAAAAGTAACTCACATTTTTCCAATGAGGGTCCACGCCTTTCTTCCAAATGATCAAGACTTTGCACTGATTGAGAAGAAAATGAGAACTACTTCACCAGAAGTACTAAATGACTGGAATGAAATAATCAGTAGCTGTCGCAGCAGATCATCTCCATTTAATGTCGTCGTTGTGACCAAGGAAATGCTATGATTTCAAACTTGCACAAGCTCCTTAAAAATTCCAAGACCATCCCTGACTCTCAGAAATCTTCGCCAGATGGAAATCGTAGATAACTGCCCCTATGTTTTGAAAAGGAATACATATTTTGGCCACTGGGATAAGTGCAACATTCGTAACAGAACTGTGCTTCCTAAAAGTATAGAAGTAACCCCATTGTATGGAGGTCCAATTTCTCTATCACCAGCAAATATGCAGGATTTAAAACGATTGTGGGCATTCCTTCAGAGGCCAGAAAGCAGGGTGTTTTGCACACAGCTGGAAGACAGTCCAGATTGTATTAGTGGCGATATTGATATAGATGAAGATGACAACAGTGATGTATGCATTGAGTGAAGACATTTTAGTGAACCATCACATTACTGTGCTATTTTCTCATTCAGTTTTCAATCATGTGTGATGTAAAAATCAAAAGCAAAGAAACTATCAGAAATACATAAAATTAACATTGTCTATCAACTATTTTTTTTTAAATAAACTGATATATTGTCATTGTCTCAAATATACATGTACAAGTAAAATTTCTGCTGCATTATCTGATAAATTTAAGGTATGTATTGTTTTTTCCATCAAAATTGTAGGCAGAAACAACCAATGTCAGAAACTATTTAATTTTAAAAAGGCTAATTATAATCTTTCAACATTAAATACTTCAACAAACTGTTTCTTTCTTGTATACTTGTGTATGGACAAGTACCCAGATGTAATTTTAACATAGAATCACATTTAGAAAGTTATTTGTTTCTCCTGAAAATTTCAATTTTTTGACAGTGGTTGTTTTTGCCAGAAACCCTTCAATTGGGAGTTATCTGTTTGTCTAGCAGGTTTAAAAGAGTTTGGTTGAAAAACTGCACGCATTGCCTACAAACTGCATCATTTATACCATCTCTGAGTGCTGCTGCTGTGTACTGGTGAATCTCCGCAGTTGATGTGCTTTGCTGGGGAATTTTGGGAAGGGGGGAGGGGAAGCCAAATGCTGAATTTCTTTCTTTTCTCCTGTTTCTTTTTTACTTGTACTCCTGAAGATTTTTTTACAGATGTTAATAAGAAACAGAAGCCTTGAACTAAACAAATACCTTTTACTGTGATTTGACACATGATAGACTGGAGGATCTCAATTGCTGAGTAAAACAAAAAAAATGTTGAGCATGAAAGAAATTATATACTAGCGGATGGTGCCGTAATTGTTTTGCAACATAATAGCAATTCCAATACAGCACAGATAATAAAGAACATCAAAATGGTTATCTATATTTTTATTAATGCAGTAACATTTCATGAAAATTCTTAGAAAAACCTCCAAAATCCCGGGAAAAACCTGGAATTTAGTTTTGTCAACACAGTGGCCACCCTGGATAATGGAAAATGGATTTAACAATATAGGTGCAAATAATGCACTAAACTTTTTTTATTGGGGACAAAACACTATAATATCACTAAGCAGTGAATTTCCGCCACACCATTATTTTCATGTCAAGCCAATATTTGTATGTCATGGCCATATACTACAATAACACGTAAACACAATAAAACAATGCTCTCTTGTGTGAACAATATATTACTGCAAAAAGATGAGGTTGATAAATTTGGCAAACTCTATTTTTTGTGCAGCATGTGCCATGTCTTACAAATCTAATGTTTATTTACCTATGATTACATTGCTACTGAAAACATGTGTAGATTCAGGTTAAGGTTAATTCTACTGTAACGTTACAAGCTTAGAATAAAAATCCAAGTTTGGCTTGATAAAATGTTCAAAGCCTTTTTTAAAACAATACCAACTTACCAATTTGGTTTTTGATTGTTTAGGAAGGTGAATTAGTGATTACATATCAAGGGATAATGCATTCTCCATAAATTCAATCCAGTAAATGTATATAGTCGTGACTTACATGGAAAAAAAAAGATTTTTAAATTTTTTTGTAAATTACTGTTCTTATTCTAAGGGCAGCAATGCAATATTAAAATTATATTAACTTCAACTAAAATGTACTACTGATCAGTTTAGGTACATTTAAAATACTGCAAAATTGTTCAAACAGTTGGTTAAGTTAGATTGGCTATATTTAAAATAGTGCAAATTCATTCAGTTTTTATGGTTAGGTTTGTTGGATAATCAATAAAATATAGATGTAAAAGACACCAATTTCAGATTTCCCCCCTGGAATTGTCACTAGGAAATTACGCTTACATCTGAATTCTCAGAACTATTTAGGACTCTAGTCTCAATTTGGTCATGTATTGTTAGATTTAGACCTTAAAATGGTGATTCTAAGCTTATTAAATCAGCTTTTAAAGTATGGAGACCACAAAAATTTATTGATATTAAAATTCCTTATGTGTCGAAACAAATATTCACAGCACACTTACCATCATTCAATAATAGAAGCCTAAAAGTACCCTTTGTCAAAGTATGAAAACTCATTATCTTTCTTACCTCAGTAGAATAAACAATAATATTCAGATCAATGTTTTAATGTCTTAATGTGACATAATAGGCTGAACAAAATCAGTTGGTCTCCTTGAAAGGTCACTCCGATTTAAGTTGCATTTTTTTTTCAAAACAGCAATGCATTGTGAAATGCTTAAAAAACCACATAAATGACAAATAGCTCAAAATAAATGATATAAAGTACAATTATAAATGCTATTTTCCATCATCTCTACTGACATGGCCGCGGCCTAATCTGTGGTCTTTGCCCGCTGGATTCCCGGAGTTGTCCACGCTACGTGATGTTCACGTGGCCGGTGCGCCAGAGTCCCTTATGCGCTCCGCGCCAATGCTGGCTGTCACGCTCCGCGCTCCCGTGCAGCAACCGCATATCTCCCGCGCTCATTTAGATCTCGGTACTAGGCTGCTTTTATCACGCCCCACGCTCTTGGACGCCACTTGACATGGCAGCGGCCTAACTGTCCTTAATGCTAAGTGGGGGTTCGCGTCGATACATGTACTGAGATTAATTTGTGGGCGCCACCGTGCAAGGGGCACGAACCCGGGAGAGACTCTTTTTCAGTGCTGCCGTGATGTCGTCCATGTGATGCGTGATTTTAACCCCCCTAAAGCCAATCCTAGTACTCGCTACTGGTCCGCTCTCAGCGTCGGGTACGCTCTTCACCTACGCAGTGGGCTCTTACGGCGTCCCACACGCCGTCACTCTCAGGATGTTGAAATAAACAAATACAAATAAAATCGTATGCCCTGGTTTATTAGTTGCTACTTCGCCTACACCTTTGATTATATCACACAAGGCCTGCGGTACGAATCGGTTCATGTGGTGCAACCTGACCACGTGGTCACACTCTACAATTAGGTAATTAGCATGAAAAGGACCATAGTGGTCACTATTACAATTATTTAAACAGTCCCCCCGACCGAGGGAAGCCCCGAGGAATTACGAACGAAAGTTTTTAGATGATTAAGATTTAACAGAATTACTTAGCAGTGCAGGCAAGCGGTGAGGTCCCCAGGGTGCTGATGCGTCTGCTCTTGGTCGGTGCTGGCGGAGGACTGCGGAGAGCTCACGGCTCTGCTATCCTAACATGGCGTATTCGCGCCAAACCAATTACCGTTATACCTATTTACGATTACGTGCCACAGGAAGCTACAGGTAAAACATGAAACACATTTAATAATTAGATTACACCTAATTAATGATAAAAACTATTAACTAAAATTACAACAATTTATTATTAATGATAACCAGTCCGGCTTCGGCAGACTTCATTTCGCCTCGTGCATGTTTGGTACGTCTTTTCGTTGTTTATGCCTTAACTAAATATTAATTACTTAAAGTACATAAAACACTCCCAGCCGTCACACCCCTCTCGAGGAAAAATAAGCAAAAATAATTACAATGTTTATTTCTAGTTAAAGGAGTGTGGTGCACTGCTGCTACAGCGCCCTCTTGACGTCCGTAGCGCGCTATTCAAACACAACCACCCGACTATGTACTCAAGACGGAGCAGCTGCCAGTACGGGATGTGGGACGGGGGGTGAGGGGAAAGGTGGCGGAGGCTGACCAGGCTTCTGGGGCGCATGCCCGGTTGACGTCTCTACCTATAGCTTACACACAGTTTTTTTTAGCACGTCCACGTGTTGAATATAGCTGCTTAAAAGAAATTCTAATTTTTTTTTTTTACTTCTTGACAGGTTTTCATATCATTGTCTAAAAGGGTGTTGTTTTTAATAGGAAAGAAGCTTTTCTTCAGAATTACCTCCTATACCCTATTCATAATAGTCCTCCCAACTCAGTGACTACATACTGAAACATTGTACTTGGGTGTGGTTGTGCCAAGCGGGCGTAACTTGCCCTACTGCAAACTTGAGTTCATTTTTCAAGTGTTTAGTCATTTATTGTGGAAGTCCCATCCTCTGACTGTTTCCAGTCAACTGTCCTGACATTTTTATATATTACCTTTTAAGTGTGTGTGAATGGCTTTGAAACAGTATGAAATAAAAACATAATTAATAATAGGCTTTTCTATTTTGTAAATTTTGTCTGTAATTCCTCAAATGTACAAATAATAGTAAATTATTAATCTTTAAATCTTACATATACGTAATTATTTTGAGCATCCCTTGGGAATAATGCTTGAATCCACTTACGTCAGCAGTAAAGTTAACTTGGCAGTTAAACCACGGGGTTAACTGAAGCATCTGGAAAAACCTACTTTGGCAACATCTACAATGATTCCCACTCGGTTGTGACGAGAGGCAGTAGATGTACATAAGCACTGTGTCTGTAGCATTGTGGTGCTATGTGGCGTACTGAGGTCTTCTTCTCCAGGCTGAAGCAAGATCGCTTGGCGACGTGCAGTACGTGGACGTGGAAGAGGGTGCGACGGAAGCATTCCTGAGGTGTTCCACTGCCGAAGGCGCCGCCCAGTTGGTGACGTCCAAACCTTGGGAACAGATGGCTGTTCTGGAAGGTAACTAACTACGAAAACCAGTCAACTGCAGCTGTCCTGCATTTGTTATATGAACATATTTTTTTCATCATGTAAGGTTTTTAAATTTTTAAGCGTTGTATGTTCTGGTATTGGTCACTACAGTGACATTGTGTGTTTTTATAATTGTTGTTCCCTACACACATGTGAATCATTCATTATCGGTCATGTAAAGACATATTCAGTGTTATGCAAATTCCAAGGTTGTATATTTGTTAGTTTTTATGTGATACTAAGTAAGAATGAAAAAGGAATTTGTTTTGATTGGGTTGTTGAATAATTTTAGATGTGCTCATCAAAATACACCAGAATTTACTTGCATGTTCTCATGGCAAGGAAGGTTGAGAACATGCATGATTACCTTTATGGTAAATAATGGTAAAACAGAAATAACACTGAATGCAAGTTGATACACCACATGGCATAAAATCAAAATACAAGGCCAAACCCAAAATTTAACAAAATAACTTAATTACCTAATGTCATCTAGTATTATGTAAAATTCAATTCAAGGATGTAAAAAAGTTTTATTAAAAAATGTATGTAAGTAAATAACAGCAGTATATATCTTATGCCATACAGAGGAATGTCACAGAGAAATTAATAAGGAATTTAGGCCTTTTACATTGCATATTGATTTTTTTATTTATATTAATAGTATTGGAGTAATAAGGCAATAATAAAAAGCAAAATGTAACTTTGAAACTATGCCGGTACCAGAAAAAAAAAAGATTTTTAATATTGTTTTGAAAATTACTGGAACCATGGTAATTAATCATTTCCCATATTTGTTTTTGCTGGTATAAACATTATATATGTTTAGAAGTTCCAATAATATCATTTTTGGTTTTATACATAGATTATGCACGATAATGGATAATAGTGACAATGTACATAATTCACAAAAATAAAAACAATAACAAATTTTAAATATTTCACAAGAAATCTAGTGAAAATATAAAACCATACATTTTGGCTTTAGATGTTGCATAAAAATTGTGATATTTATTTATTTTTATTTATATTTCTTTTGTGCACTAAGGATAATCATAGAAGAATGTTGAATGTTTACTCTCGTCAGTATTTGTATGTACACATTTTATGTATCTTGTCATGAATTGTTAAAGCTGTTATATTTTATATGTACAAGTTATTACTTGTGTTTCATTTTTTAATGAGGATAAAGACAAAATACACCATTTTTAATTATGAAATGAACTTTTTTGTTTACACATTACATTTTTGGCTCTATTAATAGTGTGTACTTGGTGTTACAGGCGAGGAAGATAAGCAATATTGGAACAGAATCCTCGAGTGGCGGCAGAAGATGGCACACAGCGACAGAAAGAAAAAAAGAGGCAAAGACAAACTGCTGGCTAGAGCAGAGAAGGTCTTGAGTAAACATATTAAATTTGATGATAATGTATAATTTGTGATTGTTTTTTTATAAATTTAGCTAAGAGTTAACAGTAGACTTAATTTTTTTTTTTTTAGAGATAGTACATTAAAACTGTGTTAATTCAAACTCTGGAAATAAAAAAGGCTGTTTACATTTACCTCTTTTTCATCCCCCTAAGTGTTTTAATAGAATTAAAAATGCTTTTGTGTTAGGTTAGTTTTAGGAAGAATAAGTTTGAAGAAGAAATTTTTTTAAAAAATGGCAACAGTCAACTGCAAATTTTTTAGTGTAACCTTATGTGACAACATTAAGGGCTCTTCCTATTTATAAACTGACAAAGATATCAGAGTGGTGCATTTAAGAATACATTGAAGACGGATGGGTAGTTGTGTTCCCATATTTAGTTTTTACCCTGTATTTTTAGAACAGTGAAAATGGCACAAACTTGTGTTTTCATAATAATATTTAGGCATGAAACAGATTATTGAAAGCATTCAAGGGACTTGCATTAAACCTTTATCTTCAGTTCTCTGTATTGAAATGTTATGATTACCAGCCAAATATCATAGTTGTCTTGTGCACAATGAGAAGACTGTGCGCCAGTTCAGAGTTTGTACTTAAGAAGTGGCAACACCATGCCAGAAGCACCAGCAAGCACAGTTATCATCCGCCTTACTAACACAAGTAAACTCTTCACTAGGCGATCCCCTTAATTAATATGAACAATGAATTAGTTTCTATGAGAACTGTTAAATTACATGTATTTGTCTACTCTTCTAACTATTCGTTCAGGTTTTGGTGAGAAATCAGTCAGGTGTGATGTGCTATGAGCACAAAGTTCATTCCAGTGAAAGACCGGCTCATTTTGATGCCGGTGAACAAAGATGGCTTTGGGACGTGTTTCAAAAATCAAAACTAAAATTCAAGACAAAACAGCATAAAGAGGGCTGTTGCTATGAAGCATAGCATGACTATAATCAGCACATCTGAAAGTATGCCATAATTAAGTCAGTTGACTTGTGTTAACTCAACTTGTGAAACTGGCAAATTAAGGTTAACACAAAATTGATAGTTTTAGTTTAAACATGTTTGTAATCTGAATTAGATTGAATGTTTTGTAGTCATCATTTACTTTTTTTAATTAATTCATAATGAAGTCATACTGATTTTCAACTTCTACAACATTTTTTTGATTACCTTTAGTCTAATTTTAGTACTATTTATAATGGCTAGTTTTATCGAATTTTTTGTGCTTTCTTGTTTTTCCTTTTATCCTCTTGATAAATTATTTACATTCTTTCCACTTCTTCATTCACCATTTCATGGAAACTTTGTCTGCTCTACCACTATGAGTGTTCTTTTCCCTGGTAAATCAGTCATAGTATTGAAAAATTAATTTCTGTATGGAGACTTTTCCATAGTAAAATCATACTATAGGAGTGGATATATAATCTTAAATTTTGTCTAAACACCAATAAAACTATTATTGAGTTGTGCAGGTTAAGTCAATTTCTAGTGAGAATAGAGGCTTTTAAGATTAAAAAGACACCTTCAAACTGTGTATATTTATTCCTTTTTTCCGGAAATAACTTACAGCGCAACAAATGTATCACAATACATAATTCTTTTTCTTGTCTTAACATGAGGGATACTTGTTGAGAGAAACGTGGGAGTGAGAATTTGAAATTTCAAGTTTGTAGCAAACCAGATACAGTGAAACCTCTTTAATACAAACCTGAAGGCACCTAAAATTTTGCAGTTTGTATTAACAGGTGCATATGCTCACATTAATAATAATCGACAAAATCAAGTATTGATTTTTTACTCGAAAATTAGTCAAATAGAGAATTAAAGAGGCTTGAAAAATTCATTGATTTTTTTCTGCACTTTTTTAGTTGCATAAATGTCCTTTACTGCACTGCAAGGTTTGTCGAAGGAAGACAAGACATCAGTGTCTACATCACTAGCAGCCAGAACCTTTTCCAAGACAATTAATGCTGAAGTGGACTTCACTCTAAGAATTTTTAAAAAATATTTCAACCTCAAAATTAGTGTCAGAAATATATCAGTTACTTGTCATTAAAGTTAAATCAGTTGAAAAATAAATAAAAATGGAAGTATTTTACTTACTTCAATTTACACTTGCAAAAAAAATCATACGCACAATAAATCTACATGGAAATTAAAGTCTTTTTCAATATCCTGAAGTCTGAAATATGTTTACTCATGTCATCAAATGTAGAGCTGTACTGAAGAAGCCGATTTTGCCAATATTTAGTTGAATCGGCATTTCTGCCGACTTCCGATACGCTTGTTAATTTTCGGCCGATATTACTGAAAAACGAGAGAGACTGCCATAACCTAAAAATCCACGATTACCCTTTTCGCTTTTCGTAGTAGTACTGCATTTTTTCAGATCACATTATTTCTTCGCAACATGTGCCAAACGTACATATAAAAATTTAACATCCTATTTTTCAATAATGTTCTTTATTTTTAATATGTCATAAATAAATACATTACCGTCATGGTAAATATACGTCTCGGTTGTTACGGTAACTGTAGTGCAAATGTGGTAGCTATCGTGCTTCTGTAGTAATTATGGTATCGACAAAGAATCTTTAGTTCTTTTTATGGTAATTATCTTAGGATAACAATTGGGTTTGTACTGTAGTGATGGTACATCATCCAATTTCTTCGTAAGTTGTTGTTCATTTGTCTTTTCTTCATATTTACGTGCTCCATTACTTGGCTGCAGATTTAAGTTGATTTTTACTACTGTATACTATCGTTACTGTTTTTATGACGGTTTCTTTCTAAGAAATGGTTATTTCTGCAAAATATTTATGGTTAAACGATCATCTATTATAATTTATAGTGACGGGACCACATATTTTGTACGATCAATGCGGACAAAACGATAATTCGAACATCGGTACAAGCGGACTTTTTTAACCTTAGTTGTATGGCAATTTTGCCGGGACCGTAGAAAGTATACGATAAACATGGACAATCGATACATGCGAGTTCGATAGATAGAGGTTTGACTGTAGACCATTTACCGTACAAATTATTTGCCGTTAACAGAATTATAGTGAAGCTGCGTGCACGTGATTAAAGTGTGCGATTCTTGTTCTAAAATTTCATTCGGTTTATCCGATAATAAAATAATAGTACACTACGTGAGCGGACGTGACGTTACTTCGTAATACATAATAACGAATATTTCGTATTAACCGTGGTGTCACCCATGATTATAACTGTGTGAACAGTAGAATATTAAATGTCACAAATGACTATGCCTATGTGAACATTTGACATACACTACCTGAGTTTGTCACATATCAATATAGACTGTAGAGGTTAAATCATTTATGCAACTTAGATGTTTTAATATGACTTCACCATCAAAAGCAAACCCTGCATCCAGCATTTTGAACACATGAGTAACACATGAGTACGTTTTAATTTTTTTTTGAAAATAATACATTACTATTACGGTAAATATACATCTCGGTTGTTACGGTAACTATAGTGCAAATGTGGTATCTATCTGCTTCTGTAGTAATTATGGTATCTACAAAGAATCTTTAGTTCTTTTTATGGTAATTATCTTAATATAACTATTGGGTTTGTACTGTAGTTATGGTACATCATCCATATTTCTTCGTATGTTGTTCATTTGTCTTTTCTTCATATTTACGTGTGCCATTACTATTTGAGACAGGAACTTTCATAAAAAATTTTAACAGGACTTTATATCACACATTTAATGGCGTAAATGATGAGCCCCCGGGCAATTTAAACGCTTTATACGGAAAAACCTACCATGCGGGACCTCGTAAGCGAGTTTTACTGTTTTTTTTTTTTCCGTAAATAGTAAAACACAGAATCCTTTGACGAATCCTATATCAGACCTACCGAAGCTTTGAATCCCTAGGATTCGGCGGATATTGGATTCGGTCGCCCCATCCCTAGTTATTTCACTACTGTTTTGCGAAACAGTAGCGGAAAAATTTTCATGGCAAGTTGAAAACGAGAATTATTTTAGACATATTGAACTTGAAAAGAAAGAAAGAAAAACAAAATATTATATATTTTTACCAGGAGAAGAAATATAAGTAAAATTGAAAAATTCTATGACCAGGGACTAAAACAAAAAACACTGGCATTCCTTGTTGATGACCATTAAAAGATTTGAACATGATAGTTGCCACGGTGTATAAATCAGTAGTTATGATCACACTTACTGGATGTATTTACGACAAAACAGACGTTGCGATTCAAAAACAAAATAAAACATTAATAATGGATTCGTATTCCAGAAGAAACTGGTAGAAAATGTATTCGTAATATTGCTGAACTAAATAAAGTTTACCTGGCAGCCATTAACAACACAAACCAAAAGAGTGAATAATTAGGATTACAACGTAAATATGAGCTCGTATTGTCACTATTTCAAAATAGCTATTTTTAGGAATGTGTTTTTACAGTATTTTGCAGTTCACTGAAATTTTTGGGATCAATGTGCAGAGTAGCAGCTTCTGGGGAATGTGGTAAATAATAAGTTAAGTTACCTGCATAAAAACTCATTTTTTCTTGAAAATTTAAAGATTTTAACAAAACATTTGAAGCTGGGTGTAAGTGGGATCGATGTAACTTCAACTGGTTAAGTGGGAACCAATGGTGTACCATTCCAGTATGATACAACAGCAGTTGTAAAAATGTTGTTATATTAGAAAAAACATGAAAGTAGAAAAAAAATATATTTTATTCATTAAACAAAAATGATAAGGTACAAATAGATATAACAAATGTGCAGGCAACACCCATTAATCGTTGTGGTTTTTACAAACATGAGTATAAAACAGATGCTTGAAAAGAGAGCATCATGAACAATTTGCGCAATGAAATATGCGCCTGACGTAACACGTATTTAAGTACTGCGCATAAGGAAAATTCTCTTAATTAATGTACATTTAAAAGACCTTAGCAGGCAGACAAAAATCATATAAAAGTCTCACGCAGAGCAAATTCGTTATCAAACAATTAAGTATAAATATTAAGGCTTTAAATTATGCATTACGTTTACACGCAACATAAGTTTTCATGGCAAATTTAAATGGGAATCGCGAACCCCAGCTAAAAGACAAAAATATTACGACAGGGAGGAAGCCCAATGCGCAAAACAAATAATCAAGCAAACACTCATGTAAATTAAGGTCGGTGGTAAATGGAGCATCCAACAAAATTAGGTACAAGACCCATCTAGACCACTCTATCAAGAGCAGAAGGCTCGTAAGAAAGAAGTTAAACTTGAGCAAACAGACCATTAATGCCCGCGGAAATTACAAGGCAGAGATCCATAGTGGATTTAGAGCGAAGCTTCTAACATAACTAATCAACCATGAGCATGAGTAGCGCGGCTTCCTCCCAGCGGACTGCCTACGAGCGAGAGTGACTGAAGACAGTGCCGGCCTAAGCAAACTCGCGGCCTTATATACAGGCGAGCTGTCTTTCGAGAACAATAGAGAAAAGCGGCGGAGGGGAAGGTTCGAGAAACGAGGAGAAGGGAAGACGGGAAGCCTCGGGAAAGGAGGGGAAGTGCGGAGGGGAAGGCTGGGGCAAGGTGGAGAGGGGGAAAGGATGGAGGGGAAGGGAGCGCTCTGCTAGCCCAGGAGGCGGCAACTGCTGCACATTAACATATTATTATTGTAGCTGACTTAACCTAACCAACCTTTTACTTCAGTTATTAATCAAATTTTATTAGTAGCTGCTACTCTGCATGTTTGTAAGGAGATGTGAATATTTTTTTTATGGCATTTAAATTATTCTCATTCCTACTATTGAAATATGATATTCGTATTTGATTTAAAAAGAAAAAAAACCCTGATATTCACACAGGCCTACTCATGACAATTTTTTTTTTGCAAATGCAACAAAATCAAAATACTGATCAAAGCTTTAAAAAATAATGGGTGAGTATTTGTAAATGTTTGTGTATCCAGAACTTAAAAGAGTGAACAAGGAGCCTGAATCAAAAATAAATACATTGATGTCAACTCTTAATAACTGGAACTAGAATAAACATACCTGTCTTAAAGATTTACAAAAAAAACCCTGCCTAATAATAAATTGTTTAATTACATTAATTCATAAAAACAAAAGCTAAAAATTATACTTGTACGCTGTGCCCCTTGTGTAGATAAAGAAACTTTATGGTCATGAAAATACTGGAAGCTGCATTTAGTGGGCGAAACAGTAACTACTGTATACTCAGAGGACACAAGGGAGCAACAAAAAATATTAGTTACTTCTCACAATGGGAACTAGGAAGGAGGATCGTATTTGAAGTGAAAAACAAATAGTTTGCTTAAAGTTTACCCTTTTTATTGTTAATTAAAATCTGCATTATATAATTTTGATGCTCTTTGAAATTACAAAATTACCATTATTGGAATTAATAATTAATTATTTTAAAGGGGGCCCGGGCCATTTGAAGTCATTAGTTACAATTTTATGATACATTTCATAAATGAGACTATGAAAATAACCATAATAGTTTTAACATTAATAAATTTAATAGTTATAAAAAAACATTAATTGCTCTGATTGGTGCTGGAATACATATTCAAAATGTTGCATAGCGGACTGTTCACTGGCGGAGCATAATTAGGAGGTTCTGGGCTTCAATCTCCGAAGGATCGGCGTAAATTTGGTAGACTAAGTCTTGAACCCCACTGGAACCAAAAGGGAATCCAGTGATCAAGAATAGTAAACTAATTAAGTTAGGGCAAAAGGATAACGGGGAGGCAACAATAGTCAAACAGGACATTGACTTTTCCACTTACCGATCTGGGGTTAGAGTGAAGTGAAGTGAAGTGAAGTCAATCCCCGAGGGGAGGCGGCGCGGGTAGTTGCGGTGAACCGTCGCGAAACATTATGCAAAATTACTACTTGGCTAAACTAATGGCAAATAGCCAACCAGAAGAATAAAAAAAAAAATAAACATTAGGGAACACTCCCGAACTTGAGAGATCACATCTCTTAACTAGGTTGCGGCGGCTGAATACGTAAAAGGCGCGATATGCTACCGTGGTGACCGCCGAAGGAAGAATCTCTCGCTCTTCCAGGTGACATGAAGTTAAGTTCGAGCAAGAGGCCCGGAGTCTTAGGGAGTGGGAGAAATGGCCTCTGATTGGCTAGAATAAGCCCAGCAGAGTACTCGCTCCGCCCTCCAAAAAAAAGATATGAAGAGGACTAATTGCCTAACTTAAAGCGGCCGCAGAGCGCTCTGTTGGGGACAACAGGAACTGACTGTGTTGGTAGGCAAGAGTCCCGCGGGGGGGCACTAGCGAAAGCTTGTACCATATGGAGCCCTCTTGGTGCGAGCTCTGTCGGGGAGAAAAGGGACTTAGATTAAGTACGGTCGCGGCCACCAGAGCGCTCGCTCCGACGTCTATGAGAAGGTAATTTAGTTCGCCATGCCACTCGGAGATGGCGCAAGCTGTCCGTTCGCCGGCCTGGGGTCTGTTATAGAGACCGGGAGGGGGTTTATCCAGATGGAAGGATCTGGAATGGATAGAGGGGAAAAGAGAAGGGGGGGTAGTGCTGCGTAGTGGGAAAGGCTGCCTACAGGACTCCCGAGGCGTGTCGGGACCAACCGTAACCTGTGCCGGCGAACCTGACCAAAGTTGCTTCGGTCAGCTGTAGCTTGAGCTACGGGTGTGCCTAAGAGGGCTGACGGAAGCTAAGGTAGCGAGTACGTGCAGAGGAGCGGGGAGACATGAGATGATGCTTAATCGGGACTTGAGTGGTGTGGGAGCCCGTGGATTGAAACGGCCGGAGACAAAATTAAGTAGGAGAGTACAATACTGGGATAAAATTTTGATAGGCTGTAACAGGCTACAGAAAAAATACAAAAAATATTTATTTAAATTATGCTAAGCCTAACGATGAGCCAGGAGAATATTCCAATTTATGGCTCAATGCTTATAATTAAAAATTTTCCAATTTTTAAGTAAAATTCACCAAGTAACAACCTGTAAGTATGAAGATAGGTGTATATAATCTAAATAAATTAATTATATATAAGTGACCTCTATTTCCTGGGTTGTAATTAATGAACCTTTTGAACTTAAGGCTGAACTCTCAATGACACGTCTCATCCACCCGTCAAAACCCTGCTAAGCTTCTATGCTCAATGGACAGATGAGATAACTGAATTTAATAACTTCAAAAATATCTGACAAGCATTGCCTTTGTTTTAAAAGGTTTTTAGTTTAATCATTTATTTGTTTGTTTAGCTGCTTCTATATTATCTTTTTTACCTTGCATCTGAATGTGTTTAAAAGTTTGATATATTAAAGGAAAATTCGACAAACACAGAAATGTTGAATGGTTTATAAGTACTTAGCGTACATGATTGTCAAACTAATAAACCTTCACAAGAAAATTGGAAATTATTATGACAGAAATAGAAATGTTCAGTATTGTGAATCGGTCGTGTAAGGGATAAACTGATAATGGAATGATGTGACGGATTATTTAGAGTCCAACTTAATCCACTCTAAAAGCCTCCACACAACTTGTAAACAGAGAATGTGATTCCACAACATTAGCAACTGAAATTATGATTTCTATAAATAGAGTTATATACAAAGTAAAGCTTCAATATAAAAGCTTAAAAAGGGCCAAGACTTTCACTTCTTTGTTATGCTGTACATGCTAAAGTTCTGTCCACTGAAATAAAATGTTTTGAATGAAATGCTATTCTATTATCTGATAAAAAAATTTTCGCAAAAAAAAAATAAAAACTGAAATCCCAATTAAAAGTAAAGGAAAAAGCTTCGACAAAAAAAAAATGTGATAAATCAGCATGCACAGTAATGTTTCATTTTAGGTGCCAACATTGTTCTATGATGCAGTAGAAAACTTTACGCAGGACAGCGATCAATGACAGAATTTTCTTAATTACACTTTTTGTAGACTCTAGTAAAGTTTTTTTTTTGCAGTGAAGTAACAATTTATCCTCTTTCACATCACATTCTGGCGCCGCCTGGGTAGCCGCACGAGAGGCGGCAGTCGTAGCTTAACAGTGCAGTTCGTGATGCTTTACACTTATTGCTGAGATATTTTAACTAAACAATTTATATTTACTCGTGACATATTTACTAAAAACCAACACAGACTAGTTATTTAAGCATATAATTAATCACAACAGAGCAATGTTAATTTTTTTTTTAACCAAAATGGAAATTTTTGCATATGGATCACAGTAAATTTTATTAAACAAAAAATGGGCATTAAATATGCAACCCATATGCAGGTAAATATGATATACGGTGCATTGTGATAAAACTGAAATAACACCACAAGCATGTCAATGCACCACATAACACCAAAATCCTGGGTAATACACATTTTAGCACCTAAAGGTAAATAAAAATATGCAATCAATCAGAAAATTGATAAAACTTAATTAAAATTACAAAATTTTTGTTTTTTTATTATGGTTTATTCATTGGATCTAATTTATTTAGCATAAATTTCGTACCAAAATATATGAACTAAACAGATTGATAAAAAATCTATGTTACATTGTTTGATCTTGTACCTCTTTAATTAGTAAAATGTTTTTACTTTAATAACGTTCGCAAATTTGCCGAAGTATTTTTCTGAGTAGCTATATAATAAACATTCTTAATGAGACTAATTTGGTGAAAAAAGTACTAAGAATTTTTTACTTTTCATATCTCATGGTTGCTACAGGACTATAAAACTGGAAAAAGACAGGGAATTTAAAAGGTCGGGAATTCAGGAAAATATCAGGAAGTACACAACATATTAGTGGAATTTCTACCTGTGTAAACAAAAGTGAAAAGTAAAATACAGCCTTTATTAACATTTAGACACGTCAAAAAATTCGGAAATGTTTAATATTATAAAAATTCACTTGATTTTGAAACTTCCAACAGCCCTAATGTATATGTAAAACTAGGGATGGGAAATTCGATTCTTCGATACCCCGATACCCATCGATTCTGTGAAATTAATCGAGAATCGAGAATCGGGGAAAAACGTCGATTATTTGCATTTTCGATTACCTAACCTAATCTTTGCGTCCAAATTTAACTACAAACATACAAAACATATGTGGTACTGGAATAAAAATGCCAAAACCAGCATAATATGCTTTCTAAAATAATTTTCCCTGAAAATTTTAAACATTCGGAAGTTTAGTGAAGATTTTTGCCCATTACTACTGTTCATAAATCAGCTATACACGTCTGTTTACTAACAAATATATACCCGTAATTTTAACTACATATTGTTTTGATTTACATACAGTAACCTCTTTTTTTTTATTCCACGGTAATTAATGGTAATAAAAAGGAATATAAAAATTTATTGTATCCTCGCCGCAACGAAAATATAAACGCCGAGGACTCGCACCAATAACATAATACAACTGCGTAACGTAACGTACAAATGTACCATACCTTTAAACATTTTAAATGATTATATACTTATAATTGCCCCGACTGTTAATAGTTACACTTATTACTGCCGGCTTTAAATATATATTAGGCGTGGCTTAGGATAGCAACATAACATCACGAGATACCATAGATGTAGTAGCTATAGAGTATATATCCATGGATTAAATACACTGCTACAGCTTGCTGCCGTGCTGTATGGCACGATATAACAATTTGCTACGAGAAAAAAAAAACGGGCGCTTTCATTTTATCACAAATGGTCGCTGGCGCGTTCAGTTTTACCGAATCAGTAAGATTAGATAGCTAGCACGTGGCCGCCGAATCAACTAAGGAAAGCAGCATCGGCAAAACGTAAACACGTGCCTACTAGGTAAGTAAGTTATATTGATTGCAGCGACTTCACTTCGAAATTGTTGTATATCTGGAAGTATTTGTACTGTGCTTTTAAAATGCTTTAAAAACATTGTATACTTCCGAGTGTTTACTACGTTTTTTTAATTACGATCATGTCAAGTGAAGTCTGGGAGCATTTTTTTATTGATCCAAACGACAACAATTATGCAATTTGCCAAATTTGTAGTACGAAAATTTCGCGAGGTGGTTCTTCAAAAACAACAACAAACATGAAAAAACATCTTGGGAAACATACCGCGTTTATTGAAAATACCAAGAAGAGAAAACTTGATTCAGCAAATAGGGGCTTGGACTTACCAGCTCATGCAGAGAAATCAACTTCCTTGCCCTGCAACAGTGGTTCATTGTTTTCATCACCTTTGATTCCAGTCAGTCATCAGCCTTGTTCATCTCCTAGCAAAAGCAGCAGCACTACTTTGTCAATACCCCAGTCATCTGCTTGTACAATACTTGAACCTGATGATCCTAGCTCACCTAATCCCACAGACATTCTAAGCAGTTTCAAACAGTGCCAAATGCTGAAACCGAAACCAAAACCAATAGCCAAGAAATCCCTTGTCCAACCAACACTCAAAGAATTTATAACTCAAACCTCACCTTTCAAATCAGGTGACTCAAAAGCTAAATCAATAACTAGACATATTGGAAGAATGATGTGCCTAGATAAGCAGCCTTTTAGTATTGTCGAGGACAGAGGGTTTACTGAATTTGTGAAATTCATGGAGCCAAGGTATGCAATGCCCAGTAGGAAACATTTTTCGAAGAAAGTGATACCAGAGATGTACAATGAGTGCACAGAAAGTGTTAAACTACAGCTGGCAGATGCAGAGTATGTGAGCCTTACAACAGACATGTGGACTTCAACTAATAACGACGATTATATGAGTCTGACGGTGCACTTTGTCGACAGAAATTTTGTTCTGCAACATCTTTGTATCGAGGTAATTCCATTTATTGAATTCTCACACACAGGGTCGAACATTTGCACTTTTATCACAGAAACTCTTCAAGAGTGGAATCTGAGTGAAAAGGTTGTTTGCATTGTGAGAGACAATGGTAGGAACATCGTAAGTGCCCTAGAGACATCACAGTTTCAACATCTCTCTTGCTTAGTGCATACATTTCAGCTTGTTGTTAAAGATGGGTTACTTAACAACAAGAATGTAACTAGTTTGACAGCAAAATGCCGCCGCATTGTTGGTCATTTTAAACACTCAAGTAAAGCATGCAAGGAACTGAAAAATGCTCAGTCTGTTCTGAGTGTAAAACAGCATAAAGTCATCCAAGACGAACCCACCCGATGGAATTCTACATTACACATGCTGCAACGTCTACTTGAGCAAAAGCAGGCAGTCACCCTAGCTGCAACGAAGCTCAATTTGCCTGCAGAACTTTCGACTGCAGAATGGAATTTACTTGCCCATGTGTCCGACTTACTGAGCATTTTCAACCATGCTACACTTGCTGTTAGTTCTGCAACTGTGACTGCATCAGAGGTAATACCGATTGTTAACAGCACACGTAGAGAGCTACAAAAGCCAGCACCCAATGGCTCAGGAATTCTGGGTATGAAAAATTATCTAATTTCTTCATTGAACTTAAGGTATGCAGAAGTGGAGCAAGAAATTTTGTTTGCAGCAGCAACACTTCTTGATCCTCGACTAAAATGCCATGTGTTTGTTAACCAAAAGTGTGTTGAAGTGGCACAAAATTACTTAATTGAAGAAGCAACAAAAACCAACTGCTCAGAGCCTGAGTTACCCAATGTCCAAACAAAGCAAACAGCAGCACCAGCAGCGAGTCATGGAATGTGGGCATTTTACAACAACATCATGAATGATGCCAAGTGTGAATCAAAGGAAACCTCTGTGAAGGATGAAATAAACACTTACCTTCAGGAACCAATTCTTCCTCCCACTGCAGACATTTTCAAGTACTGGAAGGAAAATTACAAATTCCCTAACATTAAAAAACTGGCAAAAAAGTACCTTAGCATACCACCATCCACAGTGTATTCTGAGAGACTTTTCAGTACTGCTGGCCTGATAGTTGACCAAAAGCGTCATCGATTAGACCCTGAAACTGTGCGAAGGCTTGTTTTTCTAAACAAAAACTTGTAAATTGTTTTGTTCACAGAAGTGACATTGTGTTGAGTTTTGAGTAGGCCTTATGTTTTTTTAATACATTAATTTTCATCCTCTGGGTTAATTTTTGTATGATCTAAAACTAGTGATGTCTAATTGTTAAAAAGTGAACTACAATATCTTTCTTTTATATGTACATAAATTAAAAGTTTAAAACAGTTTCTACAATTTGTATAAGTGTTGAATTTTTTCTGAAAGCTGTTTAACTTCCAAGTATTTGCTAAATGTGTGTGGCTTTAAATAAACCTCTTTAATTCAGAATTCAAGTGAAATTCTCTGTATGTTAAAAAAAATTTCCTATCAGTTGCTCGATATAGGAATCGAGAATCGATAGGGAATCGAGCATCGATAGAGAATCAAGAATTGGGTATCGAGAATTGATATATTGGAATCGTCCCATCCCTATGTAAAACATGTCTGAATACTAGCCTATGTAGGTACAAGTAACAGGTTAAAATGTGTATGAAAGCTGTATGGAAAAACTAATAGATTTTCCATTAGTGTTTCTAGGGCATTCTAACATTTTATTTACCTAATATACAAATAAAAGATTGAAGAAAAGCACATCTGTGTTGTTTGTTCTTCTTTCCTTGATGTATCATGTACTGTAAAGATCAAATTCCCATAAATTTCACAAAAAATTGGTTGTCTGTAAAGTCGGTTTACGGACGATAGTTTAACATGACATCATAACAAAACATTGATGAAATGATTGATCCACAAGAAAATGAAATATCATATTTGGCCTGAGACTGAGCCGTAATAGGTTTTTGCAACCAAACCATTAAGCAGACCTGCCAACATTCAAATCAAAAAAATCATGAGGTTCCTGACAAAAAATTTTCAGGCCCACAAATAAATGTTAGATATAAAAAACAACAAATGAGAATCTTTAAATTTAAGTGACACACCTGTACATATGTTACATGGTCTCTGCTTCAAAATTAATTTCAACAAATTATAGGTTGCAGATTTTGCAGCCTTCAAAAATTTTTCACCGAAGAGTTGTTCGTAACACACGCCCTCTTGTGCAGATTTTACTTTTAGCAATGTTTCAAGCGATTTTTCCGACAATGACGATCTGAATTGGGTTTTTGTCTTCTTTACCTGGCTGAAGATCCTCTCACACTCGGCGTTACTATGAGGAATGGATAAAATACCTAGCATAAGTTGAGCTAACTTGTCATACTTCAAACTCCCATCTGTAGTCTTCATCTGTCCAATGCTGACCACTGAGAGTCAATTCTTTCCTGCTTAATATTTCCTCAGGAATATCTTCTATTTGAAATGAAGAAAATTGTGACTCCAAAACATCAATTGCAGCATCTATATCTTGTCCTTCCATAATAATAATATTTGGAAATTTATCAACAAAATATCTTGCACTAGAAAATGATGCATGGCTTATGGTTTCAATGCATTCTACTTCTGCATGAGCTAGAAATGTACTTTTTAAAGGAAATTTGTGTACTATGTAGTCACATGCAGCCATATAATACTGCCTAATTGAACTGTAAAACAATTTGCCCTGTTCAACACTCAAGCCACCCACAATTTTGAATGCCGCACTACCAATAACCAAATCTTTATCCTTTTTTTGATTATCATGAGTGTGATAATCAATCTCCAAAAGAGAAGTAGATGATTTTACTACATCAGCACACACCAATTTTGACATCAAGTTTCGCAACAGGTCGTAAAGTGTGGCTTTCAGTTTCTGAATCCGAGGTTCTTGCGACTGTAGTAGTACATTGGTCTTGTCGAACATAGGGATTACATCTAAGAGAAACATGCAAAATGCCTTGTTTAAATCACTAGATAAAAACATGAATAGCCTCTCTTCTCTAGTAAGTTGGAATTACATAGGTCTACCTTTTTCTGCTGGTACCTGAAGAACTGATGTTTTCATTTTAGGTCTGTGTGTTAACTTGATTTTCTTTGAGCTGGTCACATCCATTTTAGAACTGCGCTTCTTTGAACTGTCAGGTTTAGAAGCTATTTTACTGGGAAAAATGAACTTGGAAATGTTTTTTTTTATCATTTGAAGACACTGCATGGCTACTGTTTGTACTTACTACTACTTTCTGTGTTTGTGGCACTGGACAAAACTGTGAGGTTACTTTGACTACCTTGTTGAGATGGAATTGAACATTCACCTATTTTTGAAACTAGTTTGGGGATTTTGTAGCTCTGAAGTGTGCTCCTGCTTTCATCTGCAAATACAGGCCGACATTCTAAAAAAAAAAAACAAAAAAAAACAAAAAAAAAACTAGTTAATGGCTGCCATTGTTCTACCAACCTTGTCAAGCATTTTCCTAACGAAAGCCATCGTGTACACACATGTTTGAGGACTTTCCTAGCGTCTACGTCATGCAGCATCTGAAATTCTTTTAGCTTTTCTTTCCTATTTACACTCGTTTCCAAGTAGTAAAATATATCAATCAAAATCAAAATGTCATCCACTTTAGATGGATGACAAGCAGCAGCTTTTTCAGCACATAAGTTTATCAAATGGCATGGACAACCAACAGCAATCAAATTTTCGATTTTACTTTTTATAACAGCAGCCACGCCACTTTTATGTCCCATCATCACTGGCACATTGTCAGCGCTTAGCGCCAAACAGTTGGAAAACGGGATGATGTTTTCTTTTAAGGTATCAAGTAAAAGATTACCAATATTTACTCCTGTTTAGTTTCCTTTGAGAACTGGTACTGCCAAGAGCCTATTTTGAATTCCGAGCTTGTCTTTACTGTGGAAAGTAACCACAATGGGGTAAAGTTTGCAATCAGTTTCATTACTACCATCGGTTGCGATGGAAAATGGTGTATTAAGTAATACATATACAAGTTTCTCATGCGAGCTTTGAACCATTTGACCCAATATTGCTGCAGATTTGGTCCTCACACAGCCATATTTTTTGGCAATGTCACTATTGGGAAACATCATTCTAAAAAGCGGCCCTGCATGATCACTACACGACAGCGCTAAATTATGTTCAACTAAAAAAGATGTAAAACAACATTCTGCTTGTGTAACACTATTATCACTGTTCACAGCAAAATTTATTTATTTATTTATTGGAAGCAATACACTTCACGTGTTCATTGTGTTTTTTTTTGTAGCGACATGTTTCACAATGTCTCCTCTTCCACTATGCGAGATAGAAAAATCAGTACGGCACACGCTGCAAAACGCGAAATTGCTTCCTTTTCGTGACTCGAGTATTGATGGAAACTCGTTACTGTAAGCTTTCGTAAAACTTGTTTTTTAACTTTTACAAACAGTTCTATCAGACATGTTCACGCTGCTCTAGACAAACAAACACCGCCACCATTTGCCAAACAACAAAGGGAGCAGCGCAAGAAGAAAATAAACATTCGACTTCGACACCAACTACTCACTTTCGACTATCGAACACGGCAAGAGCATGGTATGTGGCTCGGCTACGCCAAACAGCACGGCCCGGCTAAGCCAAAGATCATGAGCTCGGCACGGCCCGGCCGGAGGCGAAACGTAGCCTTGTAAAATATCAGCAACAGGTTCAAATATAACAATACTGTTACAGTTAACACAAATAAATCATAGTATTTACATAGTTGAACCTCAAAATAAATGCAACCTTAACATCTTATTCACAGTTGCGTTGCCACTTAAATTCCCCCCTTGCTGATGCAATATAATTATGTAGTTAAAAAAATCTCGGGGCCCCAAAAATCGTGAGGAAACACTATTTTGGCGTGAGGGCGTGAGGGCGTGAGATGGACCTTAAAATCGTGAGCTTCACGCCAAAATCGTGAGAGTTGGCAGCTCTGCATTTAGGCATTAAAAATATTATATTCTTTGAGGAAGAATTTTTTTTTTTTAATTTTTCTATCTTTTGTATGATAAAATCTACCTCTGCATACTTTTATCACTATTTTGTATGGATACAAAAAAGGAGTGAAATGAAATCTACAATTTAATTTTATTTGCATTCATTAATTCAAATATATTTATTACTTTTGTAGTGTCGATCGCGCCGTATTTATTTTTACAAGTACAAAAATAAAGGTATCGCAGCGGCCAGGATTCGATCCATCAACCTTTGGACTGGTAGTCAGCGATGCTAACCGCACGGCCACGAGGCCATATTGGAAACTATTGTTTCAGATGTTATATATATTTATAAAAATTTTGTTTTGTGTCGTGGAAGTTTTAAAAACGTACGTAGTCCGCCATGTTTATTTCTTATAGCGGTAGGCGGGAAATTAATAACCGTACCGATTGTGCTGAAAATCGGTGGATGATCGTTAAATTATATAATATTAATAATTCAAACGACAAAAATATGATTGAAAAGTCAAATCTATGGTGGTTCCAATCGAGTGGAAGAGAGATGCCACGCATGCGTACAATGAGCATAACAGGACACATCCGTAGTGGGACTATGTGCGTTACGGTACACTTTTTCGTGCGTGCAGCTGGCGATCATCGTTTTATTAAATGTCACGTCAAAAAATATTTAAAAATCATGCGAGATTTCTTGCATACCAATCACAATCACTATCAATACTCCATGTTGTCTTTATGTTTTACCGAGATACTGCATGTGCAACAATACAAATATATAATTTAAACAATATAATACTTACAATGTTTAAAAGTATTAAACATTTGAGTTATTCATAAGTTGAAAATACCTATACTGTAGAATCCCGCTGATACGACCCCTCACGGTTCCCGGAAAAACGGACTTATAAACAGAAGGGTCGCAATAGAGAATTCGGGCCAATTCCCCCCCCCCTCCCCCCTAAAAAAAAAACATAAAAAATCGCCTTTGTTCGCATAGATTTCATATTCAAATAGTCTATGGTGTAAAAAAGACAACTTTTTAAATTCATATTACAGTATTTAAATAGCATGATGTCTCCTGAAAAAAACGATACCTTAAAAAGCAATATTGGAGCTCCCGTTGCCAAGAAAAAAAAATTTAACACAGTGCAGCGTGTCCATTTTCGCCATCTTTGTATAGAAAAATCAGACGATTTAGTATTGAAATGATAACTTTTTATTAAAGGTTTATTTTGTCTCTTGTGGGCTGTATTAGTGTGGTGTTTGAAAGGTTGCGTCCCGTGACAACGGGTGGTCTGGCGCCGCTTATCGCTCTGGTCCGTCCGGCTGACGTGCAGGAATGCGAGAAGTAGGGTAAGTGCGTGTGTGTGCGTGTGTGTGTGTGAGAGAGAGAGAGAGAGAGAGAGAGAGAAAAAGGTGAGAGGAGGGGGGGGGGGGCTGGCGACCAGCAGCATCGTTAGCTTGCGAGAGTGTGCCGGTAAATGTCAACCTTGACCACTTCCGCTTGCTGCTCTCTTTTATCTCTGTCTCCCCCTCCCACAAATATATTGGCTGGCAGGTCTCGCCCTCTTCACCTTCTTTATCTTATCTCTCACGCACACTTGAACCACCTAATACTTCAGCACGGGACAGGGACGGCAATAGACACGCGCGGAGATGCTATCAGGTGATACGTGCACAGATGCTATCAGGTGATACGCGCACTTTACCAGTGTTGGCTAGCGTGGACAGTCTAGAAGGGTGGTATCTATTTTTAGCCGTCTTTTGTATGCCTGCCTGCTTACAGTACAGCGCTCGCCAAGTTAACAGCGCCCAACAAAGTGTAACAGACTTGTTTTACAGCCGATTTTACTCAAATTTTCGACTTTCTCTGCTCAAATTTTTCACGGTTCCTCAATAAACGGTCGTATAAACGGAATGGACGCATCAGAGGGGGGTCGCATCGGCGGGATTCTGCTGTATTTAACATACAGTTGTGTATTTTTCCTTGATTCAATTTACTGTCTAGCTACTGGAAAACTGGCTCACTGCAGCCTACAGTATCCACCCCCTGCTTCATGAACCAGTATTCTTCAAGGATATCTATTAAGACTCAAGTTTCAACGATCCTTTAGGTAAAAGAGTTCTTTAAGGAGGTATTTGAAAACAGCTTGTGAATAAAAACATTGTCTGCTTTGAAAAGATTGCTTCTCTCTTTGTGCATGAAGCGAACAAAACACACATACATACATACATACATTGTATGTGGAACTTTTGCAAATATGTTCATTAATGTGCACCACAGCGTAATACTTCCAAGTGTCTCTCCAACAAACATGGAATTTGTACACAACTGGTCAGTTCATTTGGATTGTAGCCTTTATGGTGTAAACTTTCAAAACAAATAGTTTTGTAACTTTTGTGTAAATACAGTTTATCTGTCTGAATCTTATGAATCTTTACAAAAGTTTATAATATTGAAATTTTTTTTCACTAGAACGTACTGCATTTAGCCAGGACCAATTTCACTGTTCATAGTAGTGAAAAGTACTTTAAACTGACTTTCGTTAGCATAATATTTTACAGCTTTCACTCAAATAATTTTTGGTCAGTGCCAAAATCAGAAGTCTTACAAATATCCATGATATTTGTCATTTAATCAAACAAATTAATAGTAAAAAAATGGTTTTACTCAATTTTTGCACATACTACACACTGGACATATAAATTTAGCTGTGACAGAAACATTACACAAAAATATTTTAAAATGTTAAATTAACACAGCATTAGTAATTTACTGTCAACAAAGTCGTGATACATTTTCTCAATAATTTGTTTTGACGTTTCAAGGCACACAAAAGCCTCAACTTCTGTTTCCCCCACCTCGACCCCTTCCACGAAAACCACCCCTATCGCCTCCCCCTCTTCCTCGAAACCCACCTCCCCCTCTCCCACGAAACCCACCGCCGCCCCTCCCCCTGAAGCCACCCCCACGTCCACCTCGCCCGCCTCCCCGGCCACCGAAACCACCCCTTCCGCCCCCAACACCACCCCTCTTGACCGTGCCCGGGGGTGCCGGCAGGAACCTCTTCAGAGGGAGCAGCTTGGCGGGGTTGATGAACAGCTGGAACACACAACACTACTGCACCCATCAGCCAATCACAGCACACCCTTGTTTCCAGGGTGGCAACCAATATACATATAACTTATAAATCCATGGACATTTTGAACATAAAAATTATGAAAATAATACAAAACATGAAAATTATTTACTTAGGGGTGTATGCCATACTTAGGGGCAAGATTGTGATAAAACCGAAATAACCCGAAAGCATGTCAAAACACCATTAACATCGAAATGCAAGTTATATCATGGAATTAAGTAGCATTTAACCAAAACTTAATTCAAATCATCAAAAAAGTATTCTTAATGTTTGAATTTCAAGGAATGTCATGTCATTTCCAGACAAAAAAAATTATATCAAAGTGCATGCTCAGAATAATCTATTTATTTATTTTTATCTGGCATCTCTTATAGAATCACTTTTACACAACAATTGCTAACTTATTGTTTTTAGATCAATTTATTACAAATTATTTTATCGTAAAAATGCAGCATATAAATTTTACTATTATTTTGGTAAAGTGAGTATTGAAAAACTAGTTTTATAAAAATAAAACTGTAACATCTTGTCTCTAGCATACTCAATAAGTATATCATGGTATTTGAGATTTAGGTCCAAATCATTCTGAAGATAGTAAACTTCATACAGATTACTGGCACTTAACAAGATCTGTAGTACTAAATGAAGCTAATTTATTTCCCATCTCAGTTATGTGAGATTTTGAACCTGACTTCAATGCTGATTTGTAGGGGCTAGAAAATTTAGCATATTTCCCCCCAAAATTAACATATATTATTTTATAAATTACCTAGCATTTATTAATGTGCAATTGGCATTTTTAATACAACTTATTTAAAACTTTATATTTACATGTCTCAATGTTGGTTAACTAAATATTAATGTATCCAAATACCTACAAATAACCCTCTATTTCTATTATGTACAAAAAAAAAAACATTTCTTTCATGCCTTGCTAGATCAAAACCACAAAAATTTTTTTATTGCTTTTTTACTTCAAAAATTGTTAGTGCAATATGCTACCAAACATTAAGTTGCACGTTTAATTCATAAAATAGTACACAAATCAATTGGATTAATTGGGTGGGACTTATATTTTTAGGTTATTTCTGATACATGTAACTTGTCTGCATCACAGAGACATGGAAAAATAAAAAATCAAGCTGGTCAGAGAACAATTACCAGAAAATCACCACATGGGTCAGGTGTAACATTTGGGGAACATCAAGCATCTGTAGCATTATCGTGGTCACTGCTGTGGTTCACTTCACGCTCCAGTTAAAGCAAAATGCAAGAGAGCCTTTTGTTTTCATCTTATTAGCCAACCGTAACACCTTTTCATCTGCGGGATGTGATAATCTACGGCAAGGATGGTGGACGTGTTGTGTTTGTGCATCAACTCAAGTGCTGCCAAGTCTTAAGTGACAGACATAAATTAACATAATTTAATTATACATCTCATTTTGCCTAGACAAACTGGTACGAATACAAAATGAGTCAGATCACTGAAAGTTTGCAAGACTGGGTTGTTTCTTAAGTACATATGAAAACATTAATTTCCTACAACAATTTTGAAAACTGTTGAAAATATGTTGCATATAATAAAGGATATGTTTACAAATTAATGGCATTTTAAAATAATTTAGTTGAAAAATTATTTAGAAAATTAATTAAAATAGCATTTATGTTGGAAATTAGCAAAAAAAAAATTTAACATCTACAGAAAGATGCTAATTTTTCTGGTCACTGATTTTCCCATACTTACAACAGGAATATTTTGTTGCAAAATTTACATTATTCAACAGAAATACATAACTGTTTCTACTTGCACTACAAGCTAGGTCTCGCATGCCTAGTTGTTTATTCCATTTTCTTCTCGTACTAATATCTCAGGTCATTTTGTGTTAATTTATTCCTATACAACTCTTCAATTTCATGTTTCATAAGGGCAATATTGCAAGCAATGGTTCACTATTGCCTTCCACAGGGTATGAGGTGGTGGGACAACAAAACACCCTGTTCTGGACACTGGTAAAAAATTTTCCCGGCTGGGAATCGAACCAAAGACCTCTGACTCACCAGCCAGGAGCTTTAGCCAGTGAGCCAACATGATCTATGAAAACATATACAAACCTACTTAAAATACCTGCTGCTGACTTTTTTTAAATTTCTATAGCTTCAAATATACATTCACATCAGTGAGGATGCCTGAGAAACGTGAATGTCCTGGCACAGCCCTCTTTCGTCGACACCGTCCTTGCAACCAGGAGTAACAGAGGATATCCACGGGTGTGGAGAGGCTATACATTTGCTTTGCAACATGTTGGTTCACCAGGATACCAGTCAATTCCAATCTTGCTATGAGCACAACAGGAAAATAGTGAAAAAAAATATATATTAATATCTTGTTCTGTTACAGAACTTACAGAAAGTGTGTGCCTGTGGTAATAACAAGAGGTTAAAATAAGGGGTTTTTTTAAATAAAAAAAAAATAAAAACAACCACCACCCCTGACTATATAGACAAACACTGTAACAGACGCCCCTCGAAGTAACACCCTAATTCGTTCCAGTAAAACAGAGCACTAACCAAAAGAGCGCTAGTCAAATGTGTTTGTTTCAAGAAGAGAGTATTTTAATCAAGATACAACTTCCGTTAAAATTATAATTCAGTACTAATATACACACACACACACATATATGTCTAAATAAATTAGACGTACAATTAATTAAATAAATATTAAATAAAATTTTGAGATTAAAACCACCTAAAATTAAATTGAATAATTCACGTACTGCATTGTTTACATAATAACTAATAAGGCTTGGGCATTACATTCGTATGTAGCACTACCAATATTTATGAGTTATAAAATAATGTTTCTGATATAGGAGATATATTTCAGTAGTAATATGATTTGAAAAAGCATAAACTTAACGTTTTCTAAAATTAGAAAGATTATTCAATCTGTTAACATAATTCCGGACTCTGTTATCTACTAGATGCGTTTCTGCCATAATTTGCAACTAGCGCATCCTAGTAGGCGTGAGGTAAACTAGCCCTGACAGCCTCTGGCCTTTCTCTACAGAGATGCTGCTGACACGACTGACATGCGGGATGGCAGAATAATAACGTTGGCTGAAACTCAGGCGTTAGCAGAAATAAATATATAATGAAGGAAGCGAATAGCTATTGAGGAAAGAGCAAAATATTGTTTGATGTTTCGTCACATTATTAATTCATTGCATTGTATTTAATGCTACACAAGTGCAATTTCCATTGTGCGTGCACAGAAATAAAGTCATAAATTATTTGTGTGCTAATGATTTATGGAAATATATCAGATAACCCACAAACCGGATAATCTGCTTCCGGATAATCGGGAGTCTACTGTAATGCTAATAGGTAGCACAAACAAGATTAAGTACTTTAGAAATTTAAAACACAATTCATAAATGCTTTTATTTTTAAAATATTCCTTAAGAAGTTAAATACGTATTAAGCTTTGCACTGCTGTGTAAATACAGAAATTGAACTTCTTGAGAGTAACCATAATGCAACTAGTCAAACAAATAGTGTTAATCTTTACTTAATCATAAAGCAAAGCAAAGGAAAAAAAATTGGTTGTCTGTAAAGTCGGTTTACGGACGATAGTTTAACGTGACAACGTCATAACAAAACATTGATGAAATGATTGCATACTTTTAAGAATAAAATTGAATCATTTTTATTTTAATAATAAAAGAATAAATACTTGAAATTATACTAGTAATCAGATTTTTAAAATGCAAGAATAATTAACCTTTATTGCCGAAATTGTTGTTGTAATAAGCAATGAAAACCAGAGATTAAAATTCGTCGAGAATATTTTACGTTTTTATGTCTTCCAGTGCTCAAAATGATATGTAATGGTGGCTCCGGGCACAAAATTTTATTTATAATTCATAAATTCATTAATAATAATTCCCCTCACGATAAACAAAGGAAAATATGTATTAATGAGTGCCTGGTTGCTGCGAAATTTGATAAATAGCGCTATTCTTTCGGTTCGCGTCCAATACCGTAGATGACAGCACCGTAGGGGAATAATATTATTTCGTTTTTATAATATGATTTTATAACAAATACGCATCCCAAATACACCAAACTTATTTATAATGTGTTACAATATTTTTTAAAACATTGTGCAAAAGATCCCGGGTGTAATTTGAATTATTATGTGCAACTGTAAAACACCATTGTTCGTACAAAAACGTATTTGAAAATTCAACATTACTTTTAAATAACCATACCGATTGAGCTGAAAATTGGTGGACAATTGTTAAATTACTTAAAATTAATACAGTAAGTCCTCTATTTACGTTGTACCGATTTACGTCGTTTCGGATTAACGTCACTAATGTTTGAGTACTCATGTTTCAATTTAAGTTGTCGCCGATTCACAATAACGTCGTTTACAATGACCGTAAATCTTTATTTTAACCAAAACACCATATATAATTCGTTTATAATTCTTTGTTTCCTTCGGTAGTTAATTTATGCTATGTAGCGTAAGCTACACGTTCACCGCCTTATCTTATCATACATCATGAGGGACGCTTCCTGCTCTCCGCTGCTCTCCGCGCGGTGATGCAATACTACCAGCCCGCCCGCTCGGCCACCCACGTATCTCGCACGTAGAAGTGTTATCTACTTCCCGCAACGACACAGCATTTTCTCCTACCCCTTCCGGCCGACCTTGGGCCGTGGCCGGCCGGTGGCATGAAACATGGCTCATTTTGCGTCGTTTCTATTTACGTCGCGGTTTTCAGGAACGTAACCCCGACGTAAACCGAGGACTTACTGTAATTCAAACAACGAAAACATGATTGAAAAGTCAAATCGAGTGGAAGAGAGATAGATGCGGCGCAAGCGTACAATGAGCGTAACGGGACTCATCGTAGTGGGGAAATGTGCATTACGGGACACTTTTTTGTGCATGCAGTCGGCGTTCATCGATTTATTAGACGTTGTCACGTCAAAAAAGTTGCTCACTGGGCTTGGTTCAAAGTGCAGAATTAACCAATAACAGTTTCCCTGAAAACTTACCTCCGGATACCAGCTTATAAGTAAATAATACAAGATGTCTAGTGTAAATTATGACAAAAATGTAAATAATACAAAACTGAAAAAAATTGCAGGTCTGCAACTTTTTAAATTTAATTTAAATTAGTGATGGGTCGAATTACAGTTTTTTCTAATTTGAATCTCAAATTCAAATCTCGGAGAGTAACTCGAATCCGAATAAAGGTGTCAAGGTTAAAAAATAAAATAATGTAGATACAACAAATGAAAAATAATAACTATGGTGTTAAAACATTCTACACTTTAAATGGTTTTTTCAAAACATTCTACACTTTAAATGGCTGTTTCACAAACTAAATTTCCAGAATCAATGCATATTGCCATTTTATTTATAAAATTAAGGTAAGTGTACCAGAAGTCGTCATCGCACCAGTAGTCGTCACTTATAAATAAAAAAATTAATATTAAGTGCAAGTATGCAAAGTCTCGCGATTCGAACGTATTAAAATTCAGATTGATAGTCACTTATTTTTGTCGACATAAAGATTTTCGGAACGCACCCGATTACATAAGGGGAATTCCCGCATCTAAGAGGCTGTGCACCATACTCCGAGAAGTGGTATATACTGCTGTTGGTTTGTGCTAAGAAGGTAAGTAATTAGTTTTTTCAATTATTGCATTCGTATTTCTTTCAGGGTAATGTTTGCATTTTTATGTTTCTAAGAGGTGTTTAGCATAATATCTGGCATATTAAGTCTAGCGATATTATGCAAAGTTACAAAAAAAATGTGGGTGACGAGCACTGGATCACTTAATACCATAAATCACCAGTTTTCGTCATGCCTGACGAACACTGGTACATGTCAGTTATTTTTAAAATCGAATATCTGCATTCGTTAAAATGTATATTACATCATGATAAGTTAACTGTGTTTGTAAAACATCCAATCAGTGATCAGGACCAGTAGTCGTCACAGGTGACGAACACTGGTACAAAATCATGACGAATACTAGAACATTAGCTTAAAAAATAATTAACATACTAAAATTAGAACTATTTGAAAACTTACCCTCATTAGTGTATTTTGCTTCCTCCCCGATAATATATAATTTTGGTTACATATAAGTATTGGATTATTTTCATTAAAATAAACATTTCTCGATATGATTTGAAAATAGTTTGTAAGTATTTCATTCGGTATTAGTTTGATGTCAAATCATAAATTAACACAATAAAACTCATTTGCAGTGCCATGCTGAGAGGAAGCATACTGAAATATGAGCCCCACCAGATGGAAGAGGCTTTGCAGGCTGTGAAGGACGGGATGTCCATAAAACAGGCAGCGGAAAGACATGGTGTTCCGAGGAACACACTTTCGGATAAAGTAAAGGGCAAGACACCTATAGGACGAAAAATGGGACCCGAATCTTGGCTTAAGAAAGAGGAAGAGAGCATGCTAGTGCAGTGGGCTCTTTCTCTCTGTAAAGCAGGATTCCCGATTACCATAGACGACTTGCAGAATAGTGTGCAGCAGTTAACTAAGGAGTTAAGGAGGCCTTTTCCTTTTAAAGATGGGCGGCCAGGTAGGAAATGGTGCACATCTTTCCTTAAAAGGAATCCAGGTTTAACCTTGAGAACTGCACAAAATCTGACTTCCAGTCGGGCAGCTGTCTCGCAGGAACAGATATCAGCATGGTTTAGGGAAGTATACAAGTACTTGGAGGAGAACAAGCTGGAAGATGTTCTGTCTGACCCAAGAAGAATTTTCAACGGAGACGAGTCTGCTTTTTTCCTGAACCCTAAGGGTAACAAAGTTCTGGCCAAAAAAGGAGACAAAAACATTTTTCAGCAAGTCAACTCTGACGAAAAGGAATGTATCACTGTATTACTGACTGGGAATGCAGCTGGTGAACTTTGCCCACCACTGCTGTGCCTCAAGTATGAAAGGCTTCCACAGGATATTGTAGCAGGAATACCTTCCGAGTGGGGAATTGGCAAGTCACCAAATGGTTGGATGACTGGTGAAGTATTTTATGAATTTCTGACTAACATATTTCACCCATGGTTGGTGAAGAAGGAGATAACTTTACCAGCAATTATTTTCATTGATGGCCATTCATCACATCTGACTCTGAACAGCAGCACATTCTGCAAAGATCATGGGATAGTTTTAGTGGCGTTATTGCCTAATTCCACCCACATACTGCAGCCCATGGATGTCGGAGTCTTCAAGCCACTCAAAAGTGCATGGAAAAATGTAGTCCATGAGTGGCGACTGCAGCGTGTGGCTCACAAGGAAGACCCCACACTAAAGAAGAAAGATTTCGCCAAACTGCTGGATACTGTGATCGCGAAAGTTGTCACCCCAGAAATACTGCAGCACTCGTTCAGGAAAAGTGGAATTTTCCCATGGGATCCTTCTGCAGTGGATGAGGACAAGTTCGTTTCTAGGCCCTCCAGTGTCCCATGCACACCAGCATCAACACTTTCCTCACCTACACCCAAGACTCCAGAAAGTAATATTGGTAGTTCTCGGGTTGTTGAGCACTTGGAAAAGTTTCTGGGACATAACAAATTGAAGCTTTTCAATGAATCGGGAGATGTGTGGCAGGGAGATGTTAGAGACACGTCAATATTTGAATATTGGAGACATGTTAGAAATTACGACAAGGTCGAAACCAGCTCTTCTGCCCAACATGAGGAACCACACCCCCAAATTGAAGAACCAACAGTACCTGAAAAACCATCAAACCCTCCAACTGCTGTTGAAGAAGAACTACCAATCATTGAAGACACCATTTCCTCAATTAATCCTGAGCCTACTCCATCAACATCCAAAGATCTTACTGCTGTGCCCACAGACAAATCCATTCCCTCACCCTTCAAGCGAGCATTGTTTTGGCCTTCTCAGAAAACCAAGTTAAAGAAACGTGCACCAAGAGAGAAAATTCCTTCTGTTGCTAGTTCGAGTGCTTGGCAAGATTACTTTTCTAAGAAAGAGAAGGCCAAAATTGACTTGCAAAAGCAAAAGGAAGAACGGGCAGCTGAAAGATTGCGAAAGAGGTTGGAGAAAGAAAAACAGACTGCCAAGAAGAGGAAAGTGGATGACAATTCTACATCATCATCATCGGAGGAAGAAATCATTCCTATGGAATCTTCTGATGAATGGAGTGGGGAACATGAAGAAGAAGAATGTGTAGAGTTAGAAGAGGTGACTGATGAAAATTTGCGGCCTGGATCTTTTGTTCTTGTGACATTTATGGGTGGGAAAAGGGGCGCAACAAAATACAGATTTGTTTGCATCATCCAAGAAACTGAAGGGGAAGAAGTAAGAGTTATGGGCATGCGAGCTCAAGACGAGAGTAAGAAGGTATTTGTGACAAAAGAAAATGATGTTTCTTATGTAAGTAGGTCACAGATTAATGGCATTCTTCCATCTCCAAGCATGAATCAACAAGGTGCCAGGGTCAACTACATTTTTAGTGCATCTGTTGATGTTAATGAAAATTAAGTTTAGAGAACTTGTGGAAGATTGCACGAACTAATACAATTATTGAACAGTAATTAATTAGATAATTTTTAAGAAATATAACTTTAGGTTTAATTATTTTCAATGTTTTATTGCATTTTCATTAGGCAAATGTTCATACTGTTGTGAAATTTAATCACGAAACAAAAATGATCACTTTAAAGAATGTATTTTGACTGAATATTTTAAATACTTGTACATTTTTTGTTTTACATGTGTTATGTAAAAATGTACTTAATAACTTCTTATCACGTTTGTATTTTCCAATGTTTATATGTAAGTGTTGGCACAATGTATCTTGTTTCCAGCTTTATTTATTGCGACCAATTGCGACTGCCGAAAGCAATGTATAGGTCGGTAAGTTGAGTATAAGTAATATAATTTTTATGTTTGTGTATTTACATTACAATGTTATGTTAGCAGTTCCATTTAATAGTTTGCATTATCATTTAAAATAAAGTGTTAAACCCAAAATGGTACTATATAATAATTGCAAATTCTTGTTTACAATCTATAGGCATCGAAATTACGCATGACGACTACTGGCACAAAGATGTGACGAGTACTGGTAAATACGAAAATTGGCATGACGACTACTGGCTCAAAATAACACTTTTTTTAAAATTGTAAATATACTAAAATAATTTGTCTTTATACAAAAGTGAGTTATATTATTGTAGAGGAATGTTTGAGGTTCAACTCAAACACATAATAAGCGCTAATACACCAAAAAGGTTAGGTAGGCGATTTTTTTCCCTTAAATTGTTCTTAGCATGACGACTACTGGTGCACTTACCTTACATGTCAAAAGTACTCTATCTTGAGGCATGGTAACAGGATAGGTATGAAGAAAAAAAATTAACCTAGTGAACTTCAGAGGTTATCAGTGTTTTAATTTTTAATTTACTAAATTTCCTTCAATATTTTCTTTGAATCTTTTCCCTTGAATATTGAATCTTTCAAACACTCAGGATTTGATGGTATTTGAGAAATTGAGGATTTGATTGGCCCATCCCTAATTTAAATGCATGCTAAAACAAATAACAAACCAGATTAATGTGAATTATTTAATTGTTTTTGGTTATTCTGGTTCTACACAAATTGCCCAGGACTCCCTTTACTTAATATATTTTCATGAAACATTTTATACTAATTATTATTGTCTTGAGATAAGGAAGAGTAAAATTTAGCTTAATTACCTATAACTGCCAATTTCAGGAACTCATTTATAAAATGCAGTGTGTAGGCAAAAGAAAAAAAAACTCTTAAGGGACCCATCTAGTCGGGGGGTGTACGTGTGTTGGTGAGGCGGGATGAAAAGCGCAATGCTTGCTGGTGTTTCTAGCACGATACAGCCTCTTAAGCGCATGGCTCTGACTCAGTCTTCACGTCGTCATAGTAAAATTTGTGAAATATCAGCAGTGACCATCACATTATATGGTGGAGAAATAAAGATAAAGGTGTAATGTACGTCCCTTAAGTAATTTCAAGAATCTGTACCTGTTGTTTTATGCCTAAAAATTAATCTAAGAACCCGGCTTTTAGACTTTTTGACTCTTTTAAAAATACAGTTTAAAAACTTAATCCAAAATCAAAAGTACTTTCCGGTCCTCAGTGCATTCTTAACAATTTTTTTTACAAACAGACCCCACTCGGACATCTTGAGTAATTTTCAAATCGCGTTGTATTTCCTAAAGCTCTGCACACCGTATGTGTGCCCGAGCAGACTGCGCCCTGAAATTATAAAACTATTATAGATACTGAGAATTTCACACATTGACTATTTGAAGATGAATTTTAGACCAACCTATTGCTTTCTTTGAGATAAATAAAATTAGTTTGAGATCATTTAAATTAATTTTTTTAGCTTTCAGCACAAAAAGAAAATATTAATAGGACACTGCAGTTCTATCCTTTTTTCACACTTAATATGCAGGTTTCATTATTAAACATTTTCTTCTTCTAGCAAACAGTTGTCTTATACACTGAAAGTTACACCTAAAAATACAACAAAGATTTTTAATATTAATTTTGACATTAACATAAATATTTATATTGGTTCTTAGCAGGATCAATTAAACCAGAACATGACTGAAAGTTAAAACAATATAGGTAGTTTTATACACAAATAACTTACCTACTTGCAGAGAGAAATTTCTGGGCATCCTTAGTGTACATTAAATAGACCCAGTTCTTTTAAAACTTCTAACAGTCAGACACTTATCTATTCATCCATTCGCGTATCCTTACAGATGTCAAAAATTGAAATTGCAAAGGCAATCCAATCACCTTACTGTAACACCATTATCCATGTAGCATAGTCACAAGACTTGATAGCAAAGCTGGACATCATGACTTTACCTTCTGCAACTTTTTGAATGACTTTGCCTTCATATCTTCCCCTAGTTTGACTGAAACATAGTAGTCTCTGATGCTGCCAAAAATCTCATCAACTTTGCCAATCTGTTCCTTGTTCTCCAGATAGATGGGAGCGTTGAAGAAGGGGACGTCCTCTATCTCCACCTTGCACACCAGGTCGTCTTGGCACGGGTGTGAGAAGTATCCCAAGGGAACCACCTGCGCATCAACAAAGTGAACGTCAATGCTTAATACATATAACTATGGTCACCACTGATTCACTGACCGACTGTAATGCTGTAGGAATTCTATTTTTATGCGCTTACAGTGTAACATTTTCATCGCTCTTAGCTAATCTGTTCCTCCTAGCATTGCTGCTGAGTCCGTGGCGCAAAGATAATATGCATGGGGGCATAGTGTCATATTTTGATGAGTCCAATCATTTCAACAATATATTATACTTATCCTGCTTCGTTCAATATCCCTGAGGACTTAAAGGTATTTTGTTATAGTAAAAATTTTATCATACTCACTATAAATTTGCTATAGAACAGAACATTTTATTTTAAAGTTGTGCCCAACATATTTTTCATTCCAGCTATGTAGGTTTTCTTAATTTTAAGTAAAATTGGACTGAAATGAGACAAATTTTATGATTTTAACTCAGAAATCACATATTATTGTTTGTGTTCAGTGTTATATGTTTAAATTGTAATCTGTTCAAAGGTACCATTGCCGTGTACACATATGTTGTTTAAATATTGAACTGTTTGATTTTAACATCACTATATACTGACCACATAGTTTTGGACCAAGTAAATTTAAAGTTATAGCAGATAATTATTATTTGTTTTTAAAGTGTATAATCTTAGAGCTCGGCATACAGCATTTGGTAGGAGTAATTTTGTGAATGGAATGAAAATGTTTAACCATGGTGCTACTATCTGTGGCGGATTGCGCAAAACAAAGTTCACAAAGCCAAAGGGACACGTTAAAGTATAAACTGTTTAATGACTTTTAACAATATGGGCCATATTTTAATAAAATTCCTGTAGCAAGCCGCAACTTAGTTTGCAATGTTTTGGCTGCGTATATCTGTTTAATATAATTCAAGTTGTTGGCCTCCACTTGCAAATAGAATCTACCAACCACTGCTATGTAAAATTTCCAGTGATGATAATAGGATTAAATTGATGTGTATGTGTGGTACAATTGTACTTCCCAGCCTTCTCATCACAACATTGTCACACACTGGCTGAACTGACTGAATGCTTACTGATGATTTTTCCAAACAGCGTATGACTGTACTGAGAAAATATTAAGGCATTTTATTGTTTACCATGACAAGCTACCACACACCTTTCTTGTCAAAAAACCAAATTCTTTTGACATTAAATTCAAGCATTTGCATACGTGTAAACTCTAATAAAAATGTAGTATATATTGTCAAAGTAAAAATTCGCTATTCCAGTCACATTGAAAAAAGTTGCTTACTCAATAAATTAAAAATTATTTAGGATATAATCACCTCATCTGGAGGCCCATCATCGAATCCTCGATTACCAAAACTATTTCTTCCAAATCCTCTGCCTGGAAACCAAATTTTTTCACCATCAATTTTACATAACATAATAAAAATTATTTACTCTAAGTCCTTATGGATATTTTGGTTGTATTTTCAAGGACAAATTAAAGGGTTAAAAAGTACAATTTAAAGGACGAAATTCACAATACAGATATAAACTTTCAGTAACAAGCAGTTACAGAAGGCATTCAAGACATGTATTAATATGTATAGTGTTTACAAGGAACATGCTTATAAACAAATACATAACATACAATTGGAAAAGGTTTATGAACTCTCATAGCTCGACAGAAGCTATGGCATGCTTACTCTTTTAACATGTCTGTATCACAGCAAAAATACTTAACTATTTATTACTATTTAATGTTATCAAGATCAAAACTTTTTTTTCACTAACATAGCAAATTCCACTTTTGAAGGACAAAAGCAATATAAGGACTTTTCAAGCCATGAAACTACCCACTGAAAAATAAAACTTTTAAGGAATTGAGAACATATGCACATTCCCATGCATATTTCCTATGAGAGAAGTGTTTAAATTACACAACAAAATTCTACATAGGTCTGCATATTTACAACAAACAAAGTCTAGCAAATCTTAAATGATTTGTAATTTTCACTTTATTGCTTACTTGAATATGTTATTAAAGCATCTTTAAAAATCATAAACAGAAATATGGATTCATCAAAATGACAGCTACACTTATGGCATATGTTTATGAATGATATAAATAAAAATTAAAGTGTAATTATTTAACAAGCTGTATAGATATTTGTGGGACTAGACCGGTTCCTCTTCACCACATGTAGTGTTTGGTCTATTGAAACAAAGATACAAGGTAAAAAAAGTGAAATACAGAGGGAGATAAAAAAAAATGGAGCCACCATGTTATTGTGGGCTCCAAACCACTTTTACAAAATAAAAATGTACATTATGTTTGAATCCCTGCTGTCCTACTGAGGTACAGACCCTTTCTTCTGACAAGACTGAAGAACGTGTGAGGTGGAACAAAAGAGTGCAGCAGCGATAGCAGGAAACAGGAGAACCTAGAGAATACCTATTACCTCAAAGCAACATTCGCCACGTTTACCACTTGTGAAAAATCCACGTTTAAGTTAAACTGCCGGTAATCAAACTTGTTTCGAGACAAAAGGTTCAATTCATGACGGGGCCACATCTGAATTTTTTGCACGTGGGGAAACTTGGCGGAATTTGACACGGGTTGCCAACGCTCCATTAGCATCTTTCACCACCTCTACATTACCTAGATTTGGAGAAGAATTCGAGCTCAATCCATTCCATTACCAACTCTATCATTCATAAATGACAACTGATGTTGGGGTTTTAAGTAACTTACCTCCTCCTCCTCTGCTGAAGCCTCTGCCTCCTCCTCTGAAGCCACCGCCGCCACCACCACCCTCCCTGCTGAAGCCTCTGCCACCTCCTCCTCTGAAGCCTCCGCCGCCGCCCTCTCTGCTGAAGCCTCTGCCTCCTCCTCTGAAGCCACCGCCGCCACCCCCCTCGACCGAAGCCGCCACCCCCTCCCCTGCTGTTTCTGTCACCTCCACCACCCCCTTCTCTGAAAGACATTGTCCTGCAACAGACAGATCCCAGAATCACGGCATTTGGTTCTGAGGAAGAGATTAGGAATGTTTCATGCCAGTCCTCACATCAATGGTAATAGTTAGGTCTACCAACTGGACATCTTAAAAATTCTAGGAACAAGAAATCCTGAAAGATGTTATTAAATACATTTACTGTATGAATTATTTACTTATTATAACCTATTATTTTCAGACATGTCTAAAGCTTGAATAAAACAACAATTTACAATGAAAGAGAGAAAAAGTAACAGCATGCAAAGATTGTAAAAGGATTACATTAAGTTCATTATACACCCAAAAAGTATAATTTATAGGATTACCAAGTTATCATGTTTTGTCAAAATAACATTTTGAATTAATGTACTAAAACTATTTATCATGTAGCTGACATGTTGGTATTACGAATTTTGAAAAAGGTGTGATTTTGCTTCACGACAATGCACTGCCATATACAGCACAGATAACACAAGAATGCATTCAAATACTGGGCTGGGAGGTTCTTCCACACCCTCCTTAAAGTCCAGATCTCACCCTCTCAGACTTTCGTATGTTTGGTCCCCTTAAGGAAGCTCTACGCGACAAAAAATTCTGCTCCAACGAAGAAGACAAGATTCAGGTGAAAATGTGGCTCTGAAAGCAGCCAAAAGAATTTTATTCCAGGGCACATACAACTTAAGAGAATGATGAGTTGAAAATTAGGTAAAATGTTATTTTGATTAAATAAACTATTTTTTGAGCTACATCGATTTGTCTTGTTACTTATTGAATTACTCATATTTATATATCTCACACACTCCGAAGATATGCTTGGGTGAATATTAAAAGTAGTGACTATGAGAGATGAGGTTTTAACATTTCCAAATATCAGTTGTACAGTACACATATGTCTACACTACTTATATTATTACTATTTAATAAACTAATTTAGCTTAATTTTTTAGTGTTGGCAGCAATGTTGTGTACAAATTCTGTCTGATAAGTCTATGAACTATTTTTAAATGATGCAAATATAGTTCACATTTAAAGACAATTTCGCAATGTCATCTGTTTCCATTTAATCTAACCTATGTGTAGTATTCTGTCATAAAAAATTAACAGTGAAATAGGCTGAGTGTTCATTGAATCTATGAGTTGATTATGTGTGTGAAACTATGAAATCACTATGGACAAAAAATATTATAATCATTAATATAAAAAATTTCAGAGGCTTCTAAGTCAGTTGTTTGTATTTTCAACATGGAAAAGCCATCCCAACTGGCTGGCAACTTTAATGATTGCATAGAAGGCAACATGTACGTTCATTCATTTGAAGTAGATGACAGTGATTTTTTTTAAAGGTTGATTTAAAAAGTTAAGAGATACATCCTTGATTCATGCGGTCCAAGTGACAGGGTTGACGAAGAGGAATTTTTTTCATGTCAACATGTGTGGCTACCATGAGTCAGGGACCACATTGCATGTGTTTCATATACTGTTCGTTCACTAACCCATTTAGGTAACGCAACAGTCCGAACCAGAGTAAATTAACTACACAGACACCACATGTATTAGCTACTTTGATGCTACATAATATACTTCTTGAATAACTCAAGGAAAAAAAATTCAAACCCGGTGCCAAACACTTGGTATCTGTTATCTACAAAGACCTAGACTTCGCGCCATACATAGAGTCTGCGTATCACAAGAATTTGAGCACTGCTGCCGATTTACGGTCTATGGCGTAGAAAGGCAATAGTGTGATTTTATATCATGCACAGAACAAAATGAGACACTGACAATGGCAAACAAAGTATTCTATTGTAGTTCTCAAGCTTAAAGATATATGGTATGGAGTATAACCTTTAAGTAGTTGGCTCATTCCATGAGATCCGGGTGTGACATTCGTTATCATTGTACCAAATAAAATAAGATATGTGAAAAGAATAACTTTAAACTGTTAATGTATGTGACATTTCTCGAACCTCTATAAATGTCTGCCAAATTTTATGAAAAAATGTGGAATAATTTATTGGGAAAAAATTGGTACATGTAATTCCGGGTGTGACATGAAATGAGCCTCTGTTCCCATGTATACTACCACAAACAAGAAATTATGTGAAGTGGATTGAGCTAGTGATAATAAATAATCATCGTGTTACAGTGTAAAGATTGACTTTTTACATGGACTATCCAAAAGTTAGAAATAACTTAACTCTTTTAATTCACAAATCTCACAAAAAATTCCGGGTGTGACATCTGAAAGTTCCGGGTGTGACAGAGTGCAACACACCAAAGGTATTACAGTATTTTCTCGAGTCTTATACAAAGACAGTAACCTATACTTGAAAATCTACTAAACCATATAATATTATAAAAAATTTTAAAAATTTTAAGTCAAAAATATAACACAATATTATCATAATTCAGAAGAACAAAAAAGTCAGCAAAATTATTAACTATAAAAACCTAAATGATTACTAAACTAGTCTACTTAAGAGATATAATTCTTGTGACTGTTGTCAAATAAACTGTAACAGGCATATAATAACTACAACACAAAAATATGTACAAAACATCAAACATGCTATATGATGTCCAATTGCCTAAGGGCTGTTTTCAGACACTTGGGTTGAATTCATACAGCATACGATCACCATGAAGAATTATTTTTGGATAAGGTACAATTCCAAATACTTGTGACGATTCTACATAAGACACATCTGATTCATCAGCTATGTACAGTCTACCTGTTTCACCATATTGTTTTAAAAACAGTATTTGTACATCACCTTCTACAGTAACATTTGTTTGGCAAATTCCCAAGTAGTCCTTCCTATATTTACCACTGGCACTATCTAACTGTACTTTAACAAAAACACCAGGTGAAAGATTACTGTGAGAAAAGTCTAATGTGGGAATGTGAGAGGTATGTAGAATTTCAGAGTTTTCCTCAAATTCTGAATCTATGTAAATGTCTTCAACCACCAGTTTTTTGGAGATACTGCCACATATATAGTTTCTGGAAACAACACAATTTTCTTCAACGTAGACTTAGCAGTCTTTGCTGCAAGGAGAGAAAAATCATCTGAACTTTGTAAGTGATGAAGCGATTTAATACCTTCAATTGGTAAAACATTGTTCCAGCATTCATTCAGGAATATTTCATTTTCTTGAACATCAGTTCTGGGTACAAAAAGGCAAGTGATGTTTTTAACTTTAGTGCAGGCACACTCATAAAATGTTTTTGCTGAATCTACTTTACATTTGTATGAATGTGCTGCATTCCATACAACTCTTTTGATGGTTCCTCCTATTCCATCCACTGCCCCTTTCCCATGCGAGGCGGCAAAAAAGTTCCAAGTTGCTGTGACACCCAGATCGTTAGCACTATGACAAAGATTCGATAAGTTGTACTTGCTTTTGAACTGTGCAGCGCAATTGTCTGAGAAGAAGTCAACATGGGTCAAATTGGGATATATTGTGCGGAAATCCTCAATTATAACTTTTATGTATGTCCAAGTAGAATATTTACTGTGCGCCATATCATCACTGATTACTGCGTAAGAGTGTAGAGATTTTGCAGTCCAGATACAGCATGTGAAAATTGTGACCTGTTCATGTGACCAGTGAGCAGACTGTATTTCATCCTGCTCTAAAAGCGTGAAGTTTTCTGCAAAGTCTATTTGCACTAAAACTTTACCTTGACAGATGTCATTTTTAAGTGTTTCAAAATGTTTAGACTGAACATTTTTGACATAGCAATGTATTTAGAAAGTAGGAAGTTGATCATTCAGCTGCTGAGTTGCTGCAGCTAGCGTAGTATCTTTTTCAATCTTTTTTGGACATTGTTCAATATTTACCCACTCTAAGTATTTGATTGTCTGTTGTGGGTCGTATTCTCCTAGTACATCTTCAATATCTCTGTACTTGCACATTTGACACTCATTGTACATGCACATTTCATTGGTTGGGTCACATACTAGTTTGTCAAAAACCTGGTTGTGATTACATGGACATTGCAATATCTGTTTAGAAATTGATTCCAACAGGTACATAGAATTTGCATGGTATTTGCAAAAGCATACATGATGAGGCATGCGAGACATACTGAGAATATTTTTTGGCCTTAGCTCGTAAAATTTAGACTTCTTTATGCTTACATTTGGATATTCAGAATGAAATTGTTCCATTATTTCGGGAACAGTCAACATTAAATACCGAACCTGTTTATGCTCCTTTTTACCAGTTTCAGGATCTTTAACAGTTTTTACATCACGTCTACCTGGAGCTTGACGACTAATGTCATCTCTGTTGTAGAAATCAATCACAAGATGTTTTACTGAATCTAGTAATGGATGCCCCTTCTTCTTAGCATCACTGGAGACCTTTGTGGGGTTCAAAACAGATTGACCAAATGTATCATCACACAACTTTTTCACAACAGCCAGTTTTTTCGAGGGACTATTTGGCAATAACCGCTTGACTCTTTTTACTGCCTTACCAAAAGACTGCACACACCGATATGAGCCAATGGGAGAGAGTGAATCTTGATCACTCTGACTGTTTGACACCCTTAGTTTCTTGTTTTGGCGACATTTCTGCTGGCGTAGTCTGGCATTTTTTCACATTTCATACAGTAAATCTTTATCTCTTTGAACTTGCTTCTTCATTGAATTTTTTCTTCTTTCTCTGTCCCTATCACGTTCTTTATGGAGGTAGACTTTCCATTTTTCAGGATTCTCTTCTTTCATTCTTCGTCTGAATGCTGTCGATTTTGCTTTTAGCTTTGGCCCCATTAATTCTGAAATCAAATAATTTAAAGTAGGTTAAATTGAACATCCTAAATTACAAGTTTTATAATTGAGGCATATGCACAAATTTATTTCAGGTTAGGTTAACTAGACCTAGTTGTGACATTGATTTAGAGAAAATGGATTGTCTGCTCTCAGGTATTTGTATGTACAAATCATGTAGAGCATTAAGGCCAAATAATAGTCACAAATATTAATCTAGACACTTTAGCTTACTTGAATCTTAGAAACTATGGTAAGACTGAGTGATTTGGAATACAATCTCATATCTACAAATTTTTATATACCCTTGGCTCAGGTTTTCACAAAGACTAGCAAATGCACAAGTACTACACTATTACCATTATGCAAATCATGCAAACAGGTACTATGATGAGCATACTACCACCATTTTTTCTCGTTTCTATAATAGTTATCGAAAATTTGGAAAATTGCAGGCATTCAATAAGTGTCACACCCGGAATATATTATCTGTCACACCCGGAACTCTGGTTTATTATATTAAACATTTTTTTATTATGCTCTAATTTGAACTAGACAATAGCCTAAAGTGTTAAAATGACACTCACAAAACAGCAAATGAATTGCAATGTATGAATAATATTTATACAAACTAATTGTATAATCTGGTTCCGGGTGTGACACAGCACATGGTACCTTACAAGAAGCTATATATGGCAATATATTTACCTGAATACGTTGATTTTGTCACGGACACAAAAAGCAAACTTCTTCTAACCTCAACCACTGATTTTGGTGGGAAACAGTTGAATACTGTAATTATGGCACATCTGACTAAAAAGACATTGATTTCCCTTTAACACAGCTTGGTCTCATTGAAGACTATATCTCTATACCAAATACATTGAAATTTAAAAATAAATAAAGAAAAAATCAATATTATGGAATATAAACATTAAATTTGACTCTATTGTAGAAAATGTTAAATTTCTTTGAAAAATAATTTTTATCACTTTAGGCTCATTTGACATGGAATAGCTGAGTTATTTATTTTTATTAATTTTGGCTTTGAGTGCTGGAATGGTTGCATGATGCCTACTAATGTGCTGGCTGTCCAGAGAGGACTCGATTCAAGCATGATATGGTGCTCAAGTGTCGGAGCTGATAATAGATTTACTATCTGAGAAAGCCACCAACAACTCCACAGAATGGGTATTTAAAGGTGCACTGGGACCCCGAAGACCTGAAAACGTTGAGCTTCAATGTCCTAGGTGCATCACTGTCATCCTTGTATTTCCCATCCTCCCCTTCCAACCCAAGTTAAGATCATTCCCTCTCTGTGTTTTGACCACCCCTCCCGGGAGTTGCCTTTGGCGTGGCTTGCATGTCTGACTGGTATAAATAGGGTTAAAGCCCCTGGTTCTTTCTTGTTCCTGCGAGTCTTCACACGAGAATAGTACTTGGTCGTCGCTGCTAGCACGCATGAGGTGAGTCATGGCAAAATCTTAAATTGCAGTTTCTTATTTGCGAGTGGTTTGTGGTGGTCAAACCATGCAGTGGTTGGTAATTTTTCTATAGTTCTTGTATAATTTCTTTTCAACCGCCACCATCTAAATTTTGTTCAGGTTTAACTGGTTTTCAAATTTCCTTCAATGCTTATTGTAATTTTGCTGTTGTGAAAGTTTTGCCAAGATCAGCTTCGTCATGTCTTATAGCGAATTGCACATCCACGCTTATGAGAGTTTTTCCTTGACTTGGAGAGCACTTAACTTAGCATTGATTCCGTCACTCTATGCTTTCAATAGGGTTTTGGAAATTTTTAGATACACATTTACCCTATTTTGATGGTAATAGTTTTTTCTCACTGGAGTTACTAATTTTATTTCGGTCACCCTTGGCCAGCATGCACGCGCTGTTGTGTAACCGAGTGTATTGTATAAATTTTTGTTCAAATGGCAACTTAAATCTAATGGTTTTTGAATGTCATAAATGGCAAACCTCAAAGTAGTTTACCTTCCCTAAAATTGTGAAAAAAGCGACTTTCCAGTTTCTGAAAGTGACCAAAAAGTGACTACCATTTGCAAAATAATCTTACAAAAACTACAATATGAATATAAATAATCAGTAAGGGATTCTCTTAAAAAATATATTGACAAATTTATGCATATAATATTGAAAAAAATAAATATTTGTATAGAGTGATATCAAGCCTTTAAAAAAAATTATTTATATATATATTTTTTTAAACAAAGAGCTGAATATTGTCTACAGTATGTTTCTTTTGAGTGTCTTTTCTTATATTATGCAAAGCCTCAAGAAAAGATTGTACTCCTATTTCTTCCACATTCTTCTAGGCAGCAGCCTTTTTTTTTCATCTTACACTTGCCTCTTCAAACAATTTGTCTGCAGGGTTCCTTCTTTCTTCTTACCCTTTCCTCTTCATCAGTTGCAATTGATGCTATAAATTTCTCTTCTTTATTTCCTCAGAAGCTCTTTTTTCAGCCTGTAATTTTTTCACTTTACCCATTACAACCGAGTGAATTGAGTATCACAAAATAAAGCAATTATTAAAACAAAGCAAGTGTGTATCAAGTATATTCACAAGTATCATTACAATAATTATATATTTTATATATATATAAAACACTCATTAAATGCAAAATGTGTTTAATAGCTACATGAGATAAAAAGATCACTTTTCTACAGCACAGCTATTACAAAAAAATCCCAGTTGTATGAAAAATGATGTCAGTTGTTTTGACAGGAGACACATAGTTATGATCTCCACTTGTCATTTGCTGTCATTTATTGAAGATAATTAACTAAACAAATATTAAAAACAATTAATTTTACACTAATGTAGTACATGGAGCCTAGTTTAGTAACTGGCAAAAAGTGACTTCAAACCAAATTTTTGATCAAAAGTGACCTTTTTTTAAAAAAAACATTAAGCGCTCTTATAACCTAAAATAAGTTATTTAATAATTTCTTGTAATGAAATTTGTTCCCAGAATTTCTTGTAGCTTTTACGAAGTTATTTCATAATTTATTGTTGATGGTATTTTTAATGTTATTCCTTGTACCTCTTGTTATTACCACAGGCACACACTTTCTGTGAGTTCTGTAACAGAACAAGATATTAATATATATATTTTTTCACTATTTTCCTGTTGTGCTCATAGCAAGATTGGAATTGACTGGTATCCTGGTGAACCAACATGTTGCAAAGCAAATGTATAGCCTCTCCACACCCGTGGATATCCTCTGTTACTCCTGGTTGCAAGGACGGTGTCGACGAAAGAGGGCTGTGCCAGGACATTCACGTTTCTCAGGCGTCCTCAGTTGTTGCCGGGAAGGGTATTTGACAAGTAAGACGGGCTAGTTCTGCAGGCAACAGCAGACGGACACAGACGACGCACCAAGGTTAGGACTTGAGGGCCTTAGGGCCATCAGGTGTCTGAAGCATGACATTAATGATGATGTCATGTCGAAATACCAGGCCACACAGAGTGGGCGGGAAATAAGAGGTACGCAGGGCCTCAATGAGCTGTGAACCCCTCGCCTGATCAGTGGAGTACCTGAGGTTGGAGCGATGCAGTGGGAGCCCACAAAGTAACTAGGGTACTTTTAGTTTAAAATGTGATGATTCAGCCAGTGATGTTGATAGAGTGGAATAATATAATATTATGGAAGTTAGCAAAAAAAAAAAAAGTTACAAAAATGCTGTTTTTGCTATTTATTACACTGGCACAAGCATATTAAATAATACTGATAGACATGTAATATGCGATAGTTAATAATTTTTGTAGTGATTAAAATACAAAATAATTTCTGGGAGATCACACAAGACCAGTGACCATCTATTAATTAAAAAATAGTGTACATATTATTGTAAAAGTAAATGTTTGATGTTAAAATAAAATATTTTAGGTGCTGTGAAATGTGTATGCAGGATGCTGGCAGCAGTCATGGCTGGTAAGATACTACGTACAAGCAATAGTTTTTACGTGTGTTCTTTGAGGACAATCAAAGTAAATTTTTAGTGTGTTCCAATAATATAAATATAAGGTGAGTAAAACAAGGGGATGCATTCTACAGGTGTGTGAGAGATTTGGTATGGAAGAGAAAGGTGCCATTAAAATGCAAACAAGTGTTGTACAATACCTACTTTGTGCCCATATTCACTTGTGGAGCAGAGACTTTGACTGTTGATAAGAGAAATGCTGGAAATATCAGAGCAATAGGAATGAAGTTTATGAGGAGTATGTTGGTAGTTATGAGGCGAGACAGGATCAGGAATAAGATAGTACAAGCAAGAGAAGGAGTACAGGACTTGAAAGAGATGATTGGAAAAGCAAGAATGAGATGGTATGGCCACGTCCAGAGAATCGGAAAACAGATGCTGCCTAGGAAAATGATGGATTTGAAGTAAACAAGAAGACCCCACGGAATACCAAGGAGGTGGTGGGAAGAGCAGATAGTTAAAGGAGTGCAGGAGAAAGGAGAGGGCTGGGACATAGTGAAGGGGGAGGAATGGTGGAGGAACAGAGGAAGATGGAGGCTTTTCACTTTGTTGACTGGGCAACAGGCTGGAAGATGGATGATGATGATGATGATGATGATGATGATGATGATGATGATGATGATATTGATGGATGATGATGTTGATGATGATGAATGATGTCAATGATGATGAATTATGTCGATGATGAATAATATTTACATAAGAATGTCAAAAGCATATGCCTTAAGTATTAAGTGTTACATAGATTGAATCATACAAGATCCAAAGCATGTGATGTTCATAAAATATCCCCAATAAATATAGTTTAAAAAAACTAAAAAACACGCTTTTAAAGCACTTAAACTAAAAAGTGAAAAATAATTGCTTGATATACGAAAAATATGGCACAAAGCGCCCCACGCTTTTTTCACACTAATACTAGTATTTTTCGTTCAGTATTATTTTCAGCTAAGCTATTATATTTAGAATTATTTTTCACCTTTTAGTTTGATGTGCTTTAAAAGAGTGTATTTTAGTTTTTTTAAACTATATTTATTTTTCACTTTTTAGTTCGATTAATTGTTAAAAATAAATTTTTTTGAAGTTATACTTCTAATGCGACTTCCAACAAGGTTGCGTTAAACGTTTAACGCTACCATGGAGGGGGTATGAAAGCACTGTCTGTTTGTACGCGGTGTTCTACAAAACTACTATACGAATTTTAATGGGGTTTTCAAGTTAACTTGATCGTAGCAGAGAAAGAAATATAAGCTTTATTTCATCAAAATCGGCTCAAGGAAAGAAATCTTAATTTTATGACATACAATATAATCATTATAAGAAGCCATTAAGTTTTGCTATTGTAAGGAACTAAGTAGAGAGTAAGAAAAAAATAAAGATCCTGAGAGTTTGTAGTGTCGCCATATTTGTTTCAATTTTCAATACCCTTTTTGTATATTACAATTTAAATTGCAGAAAAAAGTCATGTTTCATAGACACATAAATAGTGAGTGTGTGTCATTTCTCTATGTCCACAAGGTCTCGCCCCGTCAATTTTCTCCTGGGGCAAACCCGTCCGCTTGATTAAATAAACAGATTTTATCGTTGAATGATTTCATGATTTATTTCATGAAAATCTGCTCTCATAAAAAAGTTAGTTTTATACACATTCAATAGGTCTCTCTCTCTCTCTCTCTCTCTCTCTCTGAAAATCAATCTATGAATCGTTTAAAATTTACTTCCTTTATTTTTTTAGTTTGATTTGATACAATATGATTTCACTAAAAATGAATTTCTACCCCTTCCTATTTTCATTCCACATTACGAAGTTTCACTTCTTCCGCGCGGAGGGACTCCACGCACTATTTTTGCATACAATTAAAAACTATTTTTAATGATGCCAAAGAAGTATAACTTCTCACATGCGTACCTAAGTACACGCACCCATTTTTTTTTTTTTTTAAGTTCTCGTAATTAGTATTGTAAATCCCCGACAGAGGAGATGCACGGATGTAAAATTCTTCTCGAACATAAAATTTGAGGTGTTAAATTCTAAAGTAATACTGATAGTAAATCTTCAACAGAGGGAAAACAGTTGTAAAATTTCCTTCGAACTAAAGAGAAAATTCGCAGTGATAATTTCTAAAAACAATCCAGTTCTGTCGTTTTTACATCGAGTTGAATTAAAAATATTAATTCAACTAGAATACTTTTTTAAGTGGATGAGTTTGTACTAAATAAATTATTTGACTTAACATGTATGTCCAACATTTTAATCATAACTTTCAGATTCTTGAAAATATTTAGGTAACTGAATACTTTGAACAAAATTGCTGAAAAAAAAAAATTATTTTTTTTTCAGCCATGGACGGGATTTGAACCCACGCCGAGGAGTCCATCGTTTCGCGTCGATTCAGACTTGCGCCTTAGTCCGCTCGGCGAACCAACTGAGAGCGATGGAATGTACTAACAGTAATAAGCCACTTGCTCTCAAGCAGACAATACGTGAGGAAATTATTTAATTCTGGCGATCCTGATCAGGATAATGAGATAAACTTATCAAATTATTGTATTGTCACCGGTTCTTGATAAGCTTACAAGGTTTCAATTAAATCTGTCCGTTTAAAGTGGGTCAAAATCGAGTCCAAAGAGTCGGTTACAAACATACAAACATACAGGTGAAGCTAATACTTAAAAGTGTGTTAAAAATGTAGTACACCATGAAAAAATATTATTAAAAGAAGGGTGACATAATCTGGTACATGAATAAGTTGTGGCTTTTGGCGAACGGGTGGTTATGTTTTATCAGCTACATTAAAAATAAATGCAATCTCTAGCAAAATATTTTATATTTGTGAATCATAATTCATCTGTGGTATAATTGAGCTTACATCTTTAATACAGATAACTTCGTATGGGAAACCAGTAGTAAAATAGTTGTTGTGAACTGACAAAATAAAGTATATAAAAAGTTTTTTCATAGGGAAACAATTTAGTGGGTATGATAATTACCAAAAGAATCCCAACCACTCTAGTACATCTGTGATACAGAGATGTTGTGTACTGTACACTTTATGAGGAATCAAACCACTCTTACTTTATGAGAATTCAAACCACTCTTGTTGCCTTGCGATATAGCAATATTGTATTTCATAAATTACATTACAATCCTAACAATTAAGTACTTACAACGTAGTTTACCATGCAATTCAGAAGAATGGTATCTATTTATATATTTTGTGCATATTAAATAAACTAGTGTATTTTGTGATCCATATAGAAGTTTGTTAATTATATTCGAGAGGGGCACATCTAGAAAAAAATTCGGACGAGTATTTTTTACTCCCTAATTTTTCAAAATCATTCTGTAAAATGGAAAAATATTTAAGTAATTTATTATTTAATTACTCAAGGCTGAATTATTTTCCGGAAGTATGGTCATGCAATAATATCCTTGAAACAAGATGTTAGCATTAAATTTTCTTCATATTTCATGGTGTTGGTTTCCAATGTTATATTTTTACTTATGTTGCTGATTCTAGCAAAAAAAAAAAATTTTTACTGGGTAAAGAGTGGTAATTAATAAAAGTTATTTAATACATAAGAATAGGTCTATGTAATACATAATGTAGCTGAATATTTATAACCAGCTGTTCACACATTTTTACAGTATTTTAAATGTAACATACATAACTTATCCATTGACATGGTTAACAACTGGTATAACTACTTGAAATATTACAACATGCTGTATTCCAAAATGATTAGAAAACAGGGTTGGGAAAAAAAGTAAAAAAAAAAAAGTAAAAAAAAATGTTTTTTATTGTTTTAAACTGTTTTTTGTTTTAAACAGTTTGTCATGTTAAAAGAGTTTTTTTTTTAAGTTTAACTTTTTTTTGTTTTTAATATTAATTTTAATCAAAACCACCAGAATACGTTTTGCACATATGGTTTCAGTACAAGTCCCATCAGGTGTAAGGTATATTGCTACAAATTTTTGAATATGGAATTCCCTGACTGTAGCCATTCCGGATATTATTAAGTACAAGGCAAAAAGTTCACCTTTCAAGGAGTACTTATTCAGTCCTGTAACACTAAAAGAGATTAAACCCCTAGTATGGTGGATGGCTTTGGAGAAAAGTACTCATCATGCAACTTTGAACCTGGCACATCAGTTAAACAGTGCAGTGGCTTCGTCAGCTGGTATTGAACGTATTTTCTCCACATTCGGGTTTGTGCATAGTACTGTAAGGAACCGGCTAGAAACTGAGAAGGCTGCCAAACTTGTAACTGTTTTCCGTGCACTTAACCAACAAAAACAGATTTTAATTAGGTTAGATGAACTTAGTGCAACTGGCACCCTAAAAGGTATGACTGGTTTTACCCCAAGCAGTGCTGGTATTTTATGTTTACGTGAGGAATGTGTTTCACTTCAAAACTTATCATCCTAGTCTGGATATTTATCACAATTGGTGACTTACAATGAGACAGTGATGCTTGCGATGAAAATGTCCATATGCAGTTTTCGTTTTCGTAAGAAATAAAACTTTTTTTTAAAATACATATAAAAAAACATGTTTAGAACAGAATGTTTTAAACATTGTGTTTTAAACTTGTTTTATTCAGAGTGTATTGTTTAAAACAATTTTGAACATATTGTTTTAAACATTTTGTTTTAATCGTGCCAACCCTGTTAGAAAATATGCCAGGAATTAAAAAAATAAATACATTTTTGATTTTTATTTGCTTCCTTTTAAATGCTCCTCTCCCCTAGATAATTACAGAAGATTCCATAGAAAATTGATTTTTTTTTGCAACGTTATGTTTTCCATCCAAAACACATGCTTATCCCATAAAAATATAGTTGTGATCATGATGTGAGCACCTCCATTATTCATTAATGAAGTCATTACTATAATGTTTCATACAGTAATTGCATCCAAGGGTGGCTCCAGGATTAGGCAAACTGGACAATTGGGGTCAAGTTTAAAATATGATACCGGCCTTACTATTGGTCGGAAATAAAATAGGGGAAATGTATGTCGTTATGGAAGTTGGCCAATGATAAATTGTATTGCTGAACGAAGAAATATATAGTGTAATATTGACAACACCTAAATCCAAAGAAGGCTAACACTTGGTAACAAAGTGAAAAAAAAAAAAAAAAAAAGATGAATAGTAATGTGAGTTTTGGAGTGATCATTGAATGAGGAGTGAATTAATAAGTATAATCAATGATTTTTATGAAGTGAATAAATAAGTACACAATAGTATATTAAGTAGGTATTAAGAAATTTATTGGATATGTGTGGAAATAAGTGTAATAGTCATGAGAGACATGCAAGGTTGTGTTTATTTATATTGAATTAATATTCTTGTTTTGTAGCTAATATAGAAAAAAATTAAATGGAGCAATGGCAAATATTTTTTACAAAAATTTAATATATACATGATAAATACTGACAGTAAACAATTATTACTGACATAGAGCCATACAATTTAGTAAGTAATGTAAATAAGTCTCATTTCCTATAGATTAATTTTGTAGTTGTTGAAGTGATGAAAACAAAGTGAAAGTTTTAGTGAGGGTATGTCAGCTAGTAAATAAATAAATTAATGAATAAATATATACACACACACAACGATATGGTAGGAATATCGATGAAGTTATCAACAAGGCTGTGCTGAAGTCATTACAACCTCTACGTTCTTACGTATAAGTGCGGGAATAGGCGTTTTCGATTGGGAAAATTCAAATGCTTGGTTTGCAAAATATATTGTTGTTGAGAAAAGTAAATTAGTGTACAGAATATATTTTTGGTATCATGCTCTATGATTAAATTATGAAATGTGAAAATAGGATTATAGTGTACAATACAATACTGTAGGAAATGTATCTTCAGTATCATGTTCTATACTTGAATAGGTAGAACTGAAGTATAGGACACGATACTGTGGGAAATATTAATTTAGTATTGTGTCCTGTACATGAATAGGTATTACTGAAGTATAGAACACAATACAGTGGAAAATATTACTTTAGTATGATGTCCTATACTAGACTAGGTAGGGCTATAGTATAGAATATGATATCTGAAAGTTGGTTTTATAGAGTAAAGTGGTTTGTGCAAAACAAGCATGTGAATATTCCCCACCCAAAATCACCATATTCCTGCACTTGTCTCCTAATAATGTAGTGGTGGCAATGGTGTCAGCGTCGCCATGTTGGTGAAATCATTAATATTGTTATGGTATCAGGATCTAGAATACTCCCAGTGCCATTCAAATAGCTGGCCATTTTTATTTCCCTTGTTTATAAAGTATTCAGTAAAAAATATGAACATTAATAGGAAAAGGAAGTGTTCTATATTTTTATTAGCATGTAATTTTAAGTGCTCGTACTGTTCAATTTAAAGTGATTGTTCATGATTTTGTGTAGGAAAAACTTTCAAAGATTTCACTGCCTCATATATTGATGCAATTTCACCAGAATTGATTCTTGGTATTTCTTAAGATGAATTAATAAAAACCATCTTAGGAATTTTAAGTTCCAAATAGGCTTAAAAAATTTTTTTAAATGAGCTACTTTTTCAAATTTCACAAGAGGGGGCGGGACGGGGAGAGTGAACCACCATTTTCGTCTGGGGGCTATTCCATTTCTTCCATGCCCTGCAAAAGTCTAGGACCGCCACTGACTATATTCATAGGTAGGTGGGTCTTGTTGCCAGCTAGCTAGGTTATGGTCAAAGAGCACTGGTTTAGCAAAAATTTAGGAAAGTGTTACCTTAAATAGGGAAAATAAATAATGTGAAACTAAAAAAAAAAGTATTCTAAAAGGCTTATTCAATAAAACATTCAAATTCAACGTAATCACACTATAAACAAAATAAACAAACATCTGTCCATCAATACCGTACTATCAGGGATATGGAAAAAAAAATTAAATCCTACAAAGTTAACATAAATATAATAAATTACAGTAAGTGGAAATAATTCCTACCTAATCCCAGGAGCTGAGACGCTCAATTAATAAATACACATCCACGTGCCTTTCGTCACTCCATCGTACGCGACCGACGACAACAGTCGTTTTGTTGGCTCAACCGTACATATATTCATTTGTTTTTTGCAGTTTTTGAAGTATTAGTTGGCAACACTGTTTAAGGTAAACAAACATAGTAGCCGCTTTGGTTACGATTGTGGTTATGACAGTATTTTTGTATTTATAAATGTAGGTTTATTAAAAGCTTACATGAGTATTTAGTTTACAGCATCTTTTGATTGTTTTTAACATCATCTGTCAAAACTACAAGCAACATTGTCTGATTTCAGTAAATTCAATATAATGGCAAATTCAGGCAGTAACAGTTTCTTGAAAGGACTTGCTGCTAAAGTAGCTAAGAAAAGAAAATTAAAAACAAATGAGCAGTTGAAGAAAGAGATAGAAGAATTAGACCCAATTGATGAAGATGATGAACCAGGTGCGAAAAAAGAATCAGATTTGTTAAATATTGAAATTAAATTAGGTAGTTTGGTGGTGCAAGTGTGTGTTTTGAGGCTTGACCTTAAATTTTCAGAAAATGATGCTTTTGGTACTTCTAATCTTAGTTAGTAATTTCGTGAAAGCGTATTTTTAAATCTGATTACAATTTTCTAATGCTTTTAATTCCAAACACTACAGTCTTTTACCCAAAGCTAGTGTGGAAGATATAGGCCTACCCATCTACCAACAACATGTTTTACTTTATACATTTATGCTGCAGATACTCAGTTGTGCCCTTATTTGCATTCCAGAAAATGTAATGGATTTTAATTTATGATTGTAACCAGAAAATTTTTTAGTGGAATATAAAACATGTTTGTGGATTACAATTTATTGAAAATTTCTTAGAAGACTTTTTACTCCACAATTATTTGTATTTAGGTATTTGAAACATAAATCCATGATTATATGGTTTTTAATCAATTTTAGAGACAGATAAGGTTTTAGGCTAACTTTAATTATTTATGGTAACTGGCAGTTTTATGCCATAAATATAACATATTCCAGTTACAATCTATAATGACTAAAATCAAGTAACAATTCCTGAATTCCCATTGTAAATACAAAAAATGTTAGTTTTATTTAAATGTTAGAATTAGTGGCTCCTACAAAGAACTTTCATAAAGGAATTACTAATGTTTTATTATGCTTTACAGTATCATATTTTAAATCCCCTTTGGATTCTGAAAAAAATTGGCAGTGAAGAGGACACTGAGATTCAGAGGAATTTTGCAATTTCAATACTTATTTACTTGAACTTATTTACTTATTTACTTATTTACTTGAAATAGCACACATCCCTACGTTCCGTAGAAAATGCAGCCACAAAGTAAAGAATACACTTCTGGATGGTATCCAAATATTTTTACTGGTAACACCACCTGTTGCTAATTGGTTGTAGTAATGTGCACACAGCCACTTTGAGTCGTGATATCTACCAATATTCAGCAAAATGTAAATAACAATGACCAATTTAAAAAAAAAATTTAAATATAACTTTGATGTTGTAAATGTTAGCAATCAAAATAATTTTGTTATGAATCTCAAAGTATTAATAATACTTCTTATGAGCATAAGTTTAGAGGTTAAGTTCACCTTTCAGTAATTTTTGTTGACTTATTTATTTGTCTCTGTTTGAGTTATCATGCTTATAATGTTTGAAACAAATCTAATGCATAAAATTTGAAGTAATATTATATACAAACAAAATAAAACACGATTCCGAAGCTATGGATGTAGGGATGCATCATTGGATGAGAGTGTCGCGACCCTAGAAATTGTGATTTTAATGGTCGCATGTAGGGATGCCGATGCATTCCTTGTGAGAATTCAGAAGCAATGCTCGTTATCACGTATACAGTTTTATCAAAGTTTTATAATGCATACGTATCTTCAAAATCAAAAATATTTTGGTAATAGTACAGTTTCAAATCACAGACAATTAACTGTTTACTTATTTTAATTTTTTACATTAAAATAAAATTGGATATGTTACCCTGAACAATTGCTCCTAGGACTAATGTCCCTCAAAGTTTGATAGGCCTACATATTTTTAAAATCAAATATATTTTGTTAATTATACAACTTTGCATCATAAATAGGTACATTCAATTCCTTTATTTTATTTTAATATTTTATGTTTAAATACAACTGGATATGCAATAGGGATCAATTACCGTATTCTTGAATCAAGTGGGATAATTACATTACAAAAAAAAACGTTCGAGGAAAATTCTCATAATCAGATGGCAATGTTAAGTGTAATATAAAAATATAAAGGAACCCTCCCCCCCCCCAAAAAAAAAAGCATCATTTTTGGAGTAGCTATAAATGCTTATTGTTACTTGTTCACACATTAAATTTTATAAGAATAAAATACAGTGTTCAGTGAATATGTATTACTGTATTAGTGCTTTAATTCTTAATTCTCAGTTCCATTTAGTATCATTCTATAAAACATTATAAATTGTACCATTACATATTTTTGGCAATGAGAAATGCAATTACCACTTCTACATGACACACAAGGCCAGTAATTAACTACACAAAGCGACTAACTACCTAATTCATACACTCGAGAATGTTCTCAAATACGACATTACTATCTAAATCTTCAATTAAATACACCTCATGTCTACATGAAAATAATAAAATAGAATACAACACACTTAATCTATTGTAAACAGTAATTTTTAAATATTCAGATATTGTCTTAGTTATTAAAAAACTAATCAAATTCTCTATTTTCTTCCTAATTAAAAGTAATTAATGAATTTAAATTTGGTAGAAATAGTGAGAAAAATAACATGTAAAAAACTACATTAATATCAAAAGCTATTAATAATAACTAGTTCATCACAAGAGCTGCTGCTTTTAACAGTTAACCTTTTTTTGCATTTTATATATGGTTGTTTCTTATGTATTAAATAGCCTCTTTCTTATTGCAATTGTGATAATTATTCCGTATCATTCAGGTATCCAAGTTTATTCCTTGATCCTGATGGCATAATCATGTATATATTGATCCTTTGGTACATGATGCTAGCTGTTTTGAGTACATCAAAAGATCCTGGCCAAACAAAACTCTAATATCATAATACAAACAAATAATGTCATGTCTTTTGGGAATTTATTTTTCCGTATTCAACTTAACAATCATTATTTTTTGTTTTATTTCAAGTTATTGTTATGTCCAGGATCTTTTGACGTACTAAATTAAAACAGCAAGCGTCATGTACCTTCAGAATCAATGTGTGAAGAATCATGCCATCGGGATGAAGGGATAAACTTGATAACGTGATTTGGAACTTTTACCGCAAATTTTAAATGTTACTTACTGGTAAGTAGGTATCCAGGTAGTAAGTCTCACTTGTGTGTGCCATGTCTTTGATGCGAGGAGACGGCGTGGGATCTTGTTGCAGCCGCGAGGAAGGAGAGAACAAGAACGTACAGGCTCTGCCCGTACCTCGACACCATCAACCGCCAGGTGCTGGACTTTGACTTTGAGAAGCTGTGCTCTGTTTCCTTGTCGAGGATCAATGTATACGCGTGTCTCGTGTGCGGCAAGTACTTCCAAGGTATGTGTTCTCAATATGTACCTACTACATTCTTCTGAACGCCCGTGACTACCGTACTGGTTTCAAATCATTGTTTAAGTGGTCCTCTTCTTTTTCTGACAAGAAAAATGCTGTGGATATGAGTTTTATGATAATGTATTTTTTATGAATCCATTATTCATGAAAATTTCATCCAGGATATTCAATTAATGGTGTGTTACTAATTTATCCCTCTTCCCTGTTAGTGTGAATGTGTTTCAATCAGTGATGGCTCAAACCAATTTTTTCCTCAAATCCAAATATTGATACTTGGGGACAATTTGAAAACTGTTCAATATATCCAAGTGGTGTCTGTTACAAAATATTCTGAGGGCGTATGAGTAATTCTGTTTCATAGTTTATTTTCAAACTGTAATTTTAGAAGCATTAAAATGGCCAAAGTGCTTTTTTTCACCTAATTTTTAGGCATAAAACACCCGGTACATATTCTTGAAAGCTTTCAAAGGAATTTGTATGAGACCTTTAACTTTATTCCTCAGCCATAAAATGTTATGGTTCCATTTAAATCCTGTAGTTGTCCTATGCACGATAGGTCTTGCTCTTAGAGGTGATAACGCACTAGAAGCACCAGCGAGCGTCACACTTATAATCCTATCCTCACTAACATGAATACACCACTGACTAACTGGGTAACTTAAAAGATGGCATGGAATCCGATTGTTTCTAGATTAAAAGACAGGAATAAAATAATAATATATGGGTCCATGACCAAAAATAAAACAAATATGTGTTAAAGAAACATTGAGCCCATTATATTTGTATGTATAAAATAACAAATTTTATGTTTACATGTTTTGATTTGAACACTTTTTTTGGTCAAAATTGTTCCCTGAAGTACTAAAATATTTTCAGAGCATTGCAAATGTATACATTTATTTGATAGTTTCTGTAGAGTAAAATAATTGTGGTGTTTGTTTTTCTGAATTACCCTTCCTCAAATATTTTTTATCAATTTTTTTTTCTTTTGAATACTTAAGATTTAAGGAATCTGGAGGATTTGAGTATTTGGTTGGCTCAACCCTAGTTTTATACCAGGGTCATTCCAAATCAAATCATCCAGAGAAAACAAAATTTTGCACCCCACCCTTTCCGATTTTTATGAAATTTTTTTTTACAGAATCTATGAACAAATATAACAACGCGTGTGTTTTATTTTGGCCAAATTCGCTTTAGTTATTATTTTATAAGTTTTTTAGAAAATGGTGCATTTCAACCAATCTGTTATTTGAGGTGCAAGATGAAAAAGGCACTTTTCAGTAAAAATTTAATTGTGAAGTTATTATTTAATAATACTAACTAATGAATTTTACCATTCTTACTTGAAATTTCATCAGGGTTCCAAAAATCAGGTTAAAAATAACATTAGACTTATATTAAACCCTGTTTTCACTCTTTAAAGTTGGCGCTCTGTAATTTTTTTCATCTGTACAGCGATTTCCGTAAATGTTCATAACTTTTTTCTGGCTGATCCAATGAGGCTGAGAAATGTCACATTTGAAAGAGGATGAAAAGTACTATAATAATATAAAATAAAATTGATGGGTATTTAATGTTATCATTTGATAAAAAGGGAAAAAATTATTAAATTGCTGAAAATATGCAGGTTAGCTCTAAATCATTATCAAATCAATAGTTAGAACAATCATATTAATTTTACTTATTTATTATTACACATAACACATAGTTTGTGTACACTTTAAAATTATTTAACCTTCTTTTACTTGAGATTTACATTTACAACTCTCGATTATCCATGTTAATTAGAACCCACCAATGTAAAAACCCTGGATAATCCTTTTCATGCTAAGAGCCCTGGAATTTGGATTGCACCATATATTTTCCTTCAGTAGAATTCTGAGCACAAGAGAAGTCTTCGTATTTTTTCTCAGCTATTGGAATGTAAACCTTACAGCACTGCCCCTCCCCTCCCCCCCCCACCCCTCCCCCCCACACATGTATTTCTCCATCTGCTGGAGAGGCCGCCTTCTCCCTCCTTCCTTGTATTTAATTTTTTTTTTCCTTGGTGGAAAGTTATTATTTATTCTCAGTCCCTTGCCAGTTAGTCACATGACCATAGAAAAAAATGGTTGGTGGGGAAAAAAAAAGGGGGAGGGGTATGCCAGGCAGACAGGGGCAGGCTGAAACAAACCAGGAGGCTGTAAAGCAGCTTTCAGGCGCCCCCCCCCCCCCCCCCCCCCGCATACATAAAAAAGAGGAAAGAAAATGTATCCCAAAACGAAGTGCTTTGCTTTATGGATTTTTCTGAAAATTACGGATTTATCCTTCAAGATGAGATTCAAAGTTATCATTGGTCCCATGCATCTTGCACACTACATCCAGTAGTAGTTTATTACAGAGACAATGATAGCTCCTCTGTTTCACAGCAATAATTTTCTTTTTATTAGATCACATGAAACATAAACTTTGTTTATGAAGTACAAAGCAGAATTTGCAGTTACATGAAAGCAAAACAACCAAAAGTAACAACAGTAGAATACATCACAGATGGCTGTGCTGCACAATACAAAAATTTCAAGAGTTAAGTCACTCTTTGTTTTCATGAAGCAGATTTTAGTCTAAAAGCTTCCTGGACTTTTCATGCCACAAGCCATGGAAAATGTGCTTGCGATGGTATAGGTGGCTCAGTTAAACTATCTGCAGGGTGTCTACTGACCCTGGAAAACCTGGAAAACCTGGAAATATCAGGGAATTTTGTAATCAGGGAATAATCAGAGAAAAATCAGGGAATGTTTTTAAAAATCAGGGAATTTTTGTTTGGTAGGTTGTAGTTGGCAATACGTTTTTTGTTTATTAATCAGCTTGCATTGACGTGGCATCATGTGTATCCCCTCCCATTTTTATTTTTGAATGGCAAATAAAGAACAGTTCCCACGTCCAAATTCTTTTATTTACCATCGGATTCGGAAGTGGCATCAAATCACGTGATACAAACTGGTTCAAGATGGTCTGTTATCCTGCTGACGTGACATGCTGCAGCATGTGCTTCCCACGTTCAGATTATACCGACAGGTGCATTTAATTTTAAGTATCTATGGATGCCCTCAACGTAAACTGGACATTTTTGTTAGCGTTGAAAATACATATCACAGACACTTTTGGTGAAGATTCACCATCGTTGCTAGAAATTGGTAGCTGTGGGCTTCATACGGTCCATGGTGCTTTCAAAACTGGAATTTCTGTTACACAATGGGACTTTTTAGTTTTTTGAGGCACAGTTACTATTTGTTTAAGCACATATCTGCAAGGAGGGCAGATTACATTAGAATAACTGGATCAGAGCTTTTTCCCAAGAAATTTTGTGCAATCAGATGGAATACTGCAGTTGCTGAGCGTGCCATGAAAACGTTACCCCACCTAAAGAAATTGGTTAGTGAAGTTTCTATTTCATCTCTCTCTTTCAGTGTAGTGAAATGTGCTCTTAAAGATAATCTTCTAAAAGTAAAATTGACATTCTTCCTTTTTTTGGCATGAGAGCTGGAATTGTTTCTCACAATGTTCCAAAGTGAAGCACCCATGGCACCTTTTCTCTATGATTCACTGGTTTTATTAGCTTTGGCAGGAAAATTTTGAAACCAGAAGTACTGAGGAGCTTTAGGGAGAAACGCAATGTATCTCCATTGAATGTAGATAACCAGGAAAATCTATTGTCTGCTAACAATATCAAGTTGGGTTATGCAGTACGCCATGCCATCAAGAAAGAGAAAGTACCAGAAAAGTCTGTCCTGTTACAGAAAAATGATAGGACTTGTCTAAAGGTTATGGTAAAAAAAACTTCAAGACAAAAGTCCCCTGAAGTACAATCTTACCAAGGGAATTTCCTGCTTATGTCCGTCTGTGGCTTTAAATTCGGGTGTGAGGAAACAGCGTGTGAAGTACAGTTTAGAATGTTGTCTTCAAAACAGGTGGCTATCAGGACAAGAAGCTGATAACATTGAGTGATCATATCAGTTGGTATGTTCCATGCAAGATTCTGCAGCACTGTTCTCGTCTTTTTCTCGAGAAGACGGGCGCCTTGATCACTTGTGGATGCTCATTCTTAAGGCATATACAGTAGCTTCCAAAACAGGCCTTCTAAAGTTTGTGAGGATGGTGTTGGTACTTTCCCATGGAAATGCATCATTGGAAAGAGGATTTTCAGTGAATTCTAATCAGCTGACTGAAAACTTGCAGGAAGAAATACTGATTGCACAAAGACAGATGTATGACTTTGTTCAACGTTCTGGAGGTGTAGAGCAGTATGTAAGAAATGCTAGTTGTAGGCGTAAGGAAGCCCTGCAAACAAAACAAAAAGAAAAGGAAGCTACAGACAAGAAGAAGGCAGAAAAAAGAAGAGTTGAAGAGGAGATCAAGGCATTGCAGTTGAAGAAGGCTCGAATGTTGGATTTGGCTCGTTTTGAAGTAAGTGCAATAGACGCAAAAGTTGAGTCACTGCGAAATTGATGGGAGCTTCCTTTTACTAATTATTTTTTGCAAAAGGAAGTGTGTGAAATATTTGTAGCAGCATGTTTTATTTGCCATCAATTGAGTCACTTTGGCCACGTTTGGAAGAAGGTAATTTTTTTACTAATTATATAAGTTGAAATACTTTGAAACCCGTCAATGTAATATTATGCAATTTTTTTCAGTTTCTTGGAATGTCGTAATTGTGTTAAAGAAAACCTGGAAAAATTCAGTTTTAGACCTGGAAAACCTGGAAAAATCAGGGAATTTAATTTACTAGATCTGGTAGACACCCTGTATCTGTTACAAGAGCCAACCTCCAAAGACTATATAAAGACCAAATTTGCACACCTGAAGAAATGTTTAAGTTTTGTAGCAAACACTTTTCAAAAATAATATTTCAATTCATTAATATTGTCACATCTCACTTGGGGGGGGGGAGAGGTTCCTCTTCTTAAAAATGTAGCTCAGATAAATTATAAAATAAAAACATTAACTAGCCATAGAGCTTCTCGGCACTACAATCATTTGAGTAGGTTCATTCTTGTACAAGAATTGAAAAATCAGGATACCTACTGAGAAAATAAGATAACCCTAATAACAATAGAACACATAAGATTTATTAAGAAAAATAAATAGTGATGACAAATAAGGTGGAACCTTCCACGTCCTCTACAATCATTAAATACCCATAAAGAAATAACTTAATAACTAAACACAGGGATTTTGATTCCATTATTCTAACTACTAACATTTGTAATTGCGCACAACCTCGCTCTCAGCTGGCCTCAAAAGAACTGTAAACAAGTCTGCGCTGTGTTTCTCCAGAATCGCAGCAAACAACGCGTCAGCTGGCCTGGCTGAAATGCGGTCACGCCTGCGTCCCCAGACAAATATGTGCAAGACTAGCACTCTTCCAGCCCCGCGGAGACCCAAATTACAACAAAGGTGTTACAACATCTGAGCTTGAGGGAAACTGAGTCCCGAACTAGAGAAAAGATTTAAATTGTGTTTCCAACAAATAAAATAATTAAATAAATTAATGATAACAATTTTGAACCAGGTGACAATATAGATAGTGTAGAAAATGTAGAACCAAAGTTGACTCAGCATTTTAGTGAACATAAAACTGTACCTGGCACAAGATCTTTACATTTTTTCCAACCACTATCTAATACTGTAATAGCAGCAAAACGGATAAGCAGTGACAAAGATTTTTCATTGAGGTATAGTTTATCGCAAAAACTAGAACTTCCAAATTTCCAACCAAATACCTACATAGGCTGTGTGTATGAAGATAAGTGCTTCATTGGACTCATTTTGTAGCTGGATGATGACAATAAAGATGCTTATATCAATTTTATGCACCCTCACTAGGCCATCACAGACATTTTTTTGACCAGAAAACAGCAATTTTGGAAGAGAGGATAAGTGCTGGGTCCCTTTTACAAACATAATTTGCTCCATAGATGTTCCACAATTAAGTGCTCAAACTGCACGAATGAGTTCAGTCTTTCTAAAAAAAAGTGTTAAAAACATTAATGCTGCCTGGCCAAGGAAATATTAATTTTCATATCCACAAAAAGGGGGCTAAAAAATTAAATTACTTTATTAATACCTATAATTTTTAACACACTTTAACTACCTACTCGACACTTGAATGTTACCTAAAAATCCTAAGTAGTAACCTTTACAAAATTAAAACTATATGATTAGTTTCATTAGCCTATTAGAGTGCATAAGCTATTTGTTATATAATAAAATTAATATAATTGTTCTAACTATTGATTTGATAACGATTTACAGCTAACATGCATCTTTTCAGCAATATAATATGTTTTTCCCTTTTTATCGAATGATAACATCAAATACCCATGAATTTTATTTTATATTATTATAGTATTTTTCATCCTCTTTCAAATGAGACATTTCTCAGCCTCATTGGTACAGCCAGAAAAAAGTTATGAACATTTATGAAAATCGCTGTACAGATGAAAAAAATTACAGAGTGCCAACTTTAAAGAGTGAAAACAGGGTTTAATATGAGTCTAATGTTATTTTTAACCTGATTTTTGGAACCCTGATGAAATTTCAAGTAAGAATTGTAAAATTCATTAGTTAGTATTAAATAATAACTTCACAATTAGATTTTTACTGAAAAGTGCCTTTTTCATCTTGCACCTCAAATAACAGATTGGTTGAAATGCACCATTTTCTAAAAAACGTATAAAATAAAAACTAAAGCGAATTTGGCCAAAATAAAAAACACACGTTGTTATATTTGTTCATAGATGCTGTAAAAAAAATTTCAAGAAAATCTAAGGGGGTGGGGTGGGCTGGATGATTTGAAATGGATTTACCCACCATGCACCATGCACCACATAACTGTGAGTGTGAGTGCCACCAGAAAGAAATTTTTTACTGCTGTCAAAGTTTTCTGTTTTGTTTGAAACAGTAAGACAGTGTCTAAAGGCTTGTTTTCGCCTTCCCTGTACCAATACACCCATGCATGAAATTCTTAGTGACACTTTCTTCCTTATGGCTTGCAGATTTTATATTTAATACTGCTACATAAAATTGCAGTTCTAAATTAGTTAAATTTTTTGTTTTGTTTTGTACTAAATGTGGTTAGTAATTTTTTTTTCAGGAAGAGGAAATAACACACATGCGTACACACACAGTGTAGCAGAAAGTCATCATGTGTTCCTCAACTTGCTTACGTTGCGATTTTACTGCCTCCCAGATAACTATGAGATTATAGGTGAGTAATCAGTAAAATAGTTCTTCCTAGTAGTTAATGTTTGACAACACTTTATTGCTTTTATAAATATAAATATATATATTCTTTTGTGGTAGGTAATAGTAATTTGGTATATCCCCTAAAATAGTGCTAGCTAATATTCTGCTTGTATTAGTTTTTTCTCTCTTGCAATTGTAACTTTTAATCAGTGTTTTGTATTTGCCCAGCATTATTTGTTGTCATTTGTCCAAAATTGTCAAGAAGTATGTTATAAAAACTTTGACAACTAGTTTACAGCCACCATTGTCAAGGTCTATATCTTGGAATATCTACTCCATAAAGCATAAACAGAACTGGATTAAAAAAAAAAAAACATTACTGTACCCAATACTGTACACAGTGAAGTTAGTTTCTCATCTAAGGTAAGAGGCCAGGGAGGGTGAGGACCTGATAACTCAGCTTCCTCCCAAGATGATCTGGGTTTGATTCCCGGGTAGTGGGAAATATGGCGAACATAGGGGCGGATATCTCTCCCCCCTCTCCCCCTGAAATACCAAAATAAAACTGTCCTTCCCACCAACTGAAAGAAAAAATTTGACAACAAACAGTGGGCAAATGTGGTTCTCTTCCCCCCCTCACCTTCTTCTTCCCACTCCCGAATTGAAATTCTCTCTATGCTCCTGGACGTTACGGTGACCCATTGGGTTTCCTCAGTGTGCTTCTTTTTCCTTCCCCTTCATTCCATCAATGCTCCCTCAGCATCTCATCACCTTTTACCATCTTTAATGCATTCAATGTCATCAAGATGTTGAACGTTATTTATTTAATTAATTCATTCTCAACTATTGCAGAGTTGTTACAAGTTATTGATTGCATTCAACTTCGAGGGTGAATGTTCACATTTGGGAATGAAGGTTAATCAGCAGTCCTAATGTACATCCTCCATAAGATAAACTTTGACTGTTTAAAACTGGTTTCGTAATAAATGACAAGCATTGAGGTTACTGATAAGTCATTTGTTTTTTTTTTCTCTCAATAACAGAACACCAATTAAAAACTGTGTCTGTTGTATGTCATTTTGGAACACTTGGCATTGATTTTCTTTTACGTTAAACAAACAGAAATGTTATGTTAATGTTTTGATTTTATCCTTAATTTAATACACTTTGTAATAGGCCTAATTGAAATATTTTTGAAAATTAGAACAATTATTTTTTTTAATGTTGAATAACATTCACGTGCTTTTCAGCTGGTATTATCGAAGCCATTGAAACTAAAACTGTTGAGTATCAGAACCCTCTTCGCACACACTACATCCTTGTAACAAGGAGCCCTGGCTGAGTGCACACCTTGGTTACTCATAGTTTTGCTGTCTTCTGAACCGAAACTGGACGATTGATAATACCAATACCACAGCTCACTCCCTGTAATAACACTATCGTAGATTCATCCCTGGATGACATAAAGTACGTGCTGAACCCCACCTTCACTTCGGAGCAGATCCAGATGATGGATTCCAGCGACAAGCTGTCTCGTGCGATTGACGGGACCATGTACCTTCCTGGCATCGTGGGGCTCAACAATATCAAGGCAAACGACTACTGCAATGTGATCCTACAGGCAAGTAACTTACTGGGTGTGTTTTCATTCTTATTTCAGTATTATCTTCCAGTGAACATTCATGAAATATTCAGTTTGTAAGTGATACAAGGAACTGTGAATACATCTGTGTGTCAGCTGGGTCGAACCCCGATTTTTCGCAAGTGGAAATCACAAACATATGGTTTTTTGAGGTACTTCCGTGTACCTCATCCATTCATTTTGTCAATGCCACATTAGCATCTCATCTACTTTCATAATCTTTGATGAGCTCAATGTTATAGGAGACATTAGCTCAATCTATTTTCATCTGTGTGTTACAAAAATTCTGTGAATGGGTTTTTTTCTAAATATTTTTGTAATACAACTTTGAATGTTGATTTATGTTTGTAAAATTTAAGCACAATTGTCGGTGGTTATTTTGCATACTAAATATATATATATAAAATTTAAATAACTTGTTTTTGCATTGTTTAGTCATTAGCTCATTACATTAACTCGTTTCTTAGAAAATATTTTATAGTTATTTATTATAAAACTGATACTACACTATATCGTAATTTCTTCATTAAATAAAGCATTATTTAAACAAAACTTGACAAAAAATAAAAATAAAATCATATTTATACACCTTGCATTTATTGATTTTTATTGTTTGGTATTAGCAATGTTTTGTACCAAAATGTATTGGACATAAAGCAAATTTAACTAAAGATAGTGTGGCTTGTTTTATAAATGCAATTCTTAATGAAGATAGTACGTGTATGTTTTTTAATATGTAAATGCTCGTTTGATTATTTAATTTTTACAGTTTTGAGTAGATCAGTCCTTTGCCATATTATTATTAAAATCTTTGTTGTAAACATAGGGTTTGTAACACAGTTAAAATTTTGAGCAAAAATAAACTACTAAGAAACATTTTTTAGTGTATTCACTTAATAATACACTATATTTTAAAGAAAAAAATTTACAAAGAAATAAAACCATTATCACTGAAATCTCCACTATCTCCAGTTTTAGAAATAGATGTGACCTAAGTGTATATTGCTATAATGGATAACACAAGTGTACTGGCAGGACAGCAGCTGGTACTGTTGTGACTGAGGGTAGTTCCACCGGCCAGGCACTTTCTCACGTGACCCCGCTGCGCGATTACTTCCTGCGAGAGATCAACTACGCGCGCGTGAAGCGCCCGCCCGGCGACAGCTCGTTCCTCCTGGTGCAGCGCTTCGGGGAGCTGATGCGCAAGCTGTGGAACCCTCGCAACTTCAAGGCGCACGTCTCGCCGCACGAGATGCTCCAGGCCGTGGTGCTGTGGAGCAGGAAGAAGTTCCAGTTCACCGAGCAAGGTGCCGTTCCCCCCCACGTTCGTGTTTCTGACAGTGCGTTAATGCTCCGCCTCGCACGCAGAGGTGGTTCGTTAGGCCTGTGCAAAGTTCCCACCACGCGAATAAATCAAAGTTCTTTTCAGTATTCGATTTGACTTCGCCAGAAAATGATCTATTCATTTTATTTGAAGTTTCGGTTGTGATGCAAAGCTTGACATCTGATGTGAAGCTTCGCATTTGTTGCAAAACTTTAAAACTTTGGAAGCCTAAGATTCCATCATGAATTTTATGTATATATATTTTGGTGTTGTATATGTTTTGCTTTTTTAAAGTTGGTTTCTAGTAAAAATCAAAAAGTGGCACTCTGTTTTTCTTTTATAAATGCTCAGTATTAATATTATGCAGGGTTATTTAATATTTTTTATTGAATTATATATAGGGCCTAATTGATTAATCACTTAAATCAGTTCAAACATTACAAACGTCAAATGATAATTTTTTTTTAACTTCAGTCTTGTATTTTATAAAATAATTACAATACAGCTACACTGAGAACAATATTTAAAATTTTATTCAACTTCACAAATATTTAAAACATTAATTTTTATATTCACTTCACATCAAAAAGTCTTGTTTGCACTGGTATACTGGTCATTAATATTAATTAAGAGATCATCCTGAATTTGTTGTTGGTCACAAGTTTTCGTACCTGATACTGTTATGATTTTTTAGAAATGAAAGTCACGAAAGTGATTTTAATAATGTATAATATTTAATAACCTCCTGTAGACAAAATTTGAGCTAAAACATGAACTGCAAGAGCCCTGTCTTAATAAATATATATGAATAATCCTAAAATATAACTAGGTAATAACAAAAAAATTTAATAACTAACATGTCATTTGAGGCAGATCCTACCTGAAGACCAAGCCATTTTTCATGATGTTACTTTCAAACAAGAACCACATTATGCATTATGAAGAGAAGGACATGGCTATAAAACAAAGTGTATGAAAAATAATACTTGCAGGTTTTTTCTAATTTTTTTACATTTGAACACAAGCCAATGTCTCCAATAATTGTTTAATCTTTTAATTTTATAGCTATGTTCCTCTTTTTGCGATGCATAGTGCCATTTTTGGTTGAAAATGATATTGTGATAAAACGCTATATTGTACCGAATAGTATCTAACTCATAAAAAACATGTTAAAAATTGAAACAGTTTTTACATTAGCTATTTTCTGTATGGATGTATGTATATACTAAGTTGTAATAAAGCTCAATCTAAAAACTAGGCATTGTGAAAGTAACTCAAAAGTTGAAACTTTTCATTTAAAATTTAACAATATTTTTGAGTTATATATTTATTTACAATATTATAATGCATTTCAATTACACGTGTATTCTTATTTATAGTCATGATTAATAAGATATCAGTTGTAATTGTGTAGCATATAAGGGCTTTGGTTGGTAACCCACCCCCAGCATGCTCCGCTCGACAGTGGCTCGCTCTTCTGCCTATCTCTGTCCACTCACCGCAGTCCTCGACAACTGCCTCTCGCCACTCACCCATGCTGCCCCGAACTGTCGCTACTGTCGCCCCGACATGCGTCACTCTCGCTGATATCGCTACCAAAGAGAGACTTCCCCGGTAGCCGCCGGAGATTCTCTGATTAAATTATGCTTATTGATTCAATATTCAAGTGGTTTGTAGCTCACGATAGTCTTGTCAGTATGACCTGGAGTGTGTCTGTGAGGCGGGTGATGTGGACACTCAGAGAGACTGTTCACGCTTGAGTGATATACGTTTCTTCTTCTCAGTCATGCAGCAAACCGTAAGTTGTACTTTGAATGGTGGGTTGAAAATAAAAAATTTTTAATTTGTGCATAATCAAGATGGTGGCCATTAAGGTTTCACATTGATGTGTGCTACAAATACTACAGTAACTTCCTATTAATGAAGACCTATTTAAATAAATTTTTTGTGTAGTAAATTTCAAAAAAATTACAACTGCATTTTTAAATACATACAATATTACCATTTTAATAAAATTTCCCTGTTTATAAATCAAAAACTTATTAACAGGGATTTACTATAGTTTTGTATCGGCAAATTGTGTCGTGAATTGGTTGGATAAACAACCACTGTAGCCCCAGAAGTATGAGCCAGTATGAGAGAGAGTGTGTGTGTAGGAGACCCGGTGGAGTTCCTGTCGTGGTTCCTGAACGCGCTTCACCTGGCCCTGAACGGCTCCAAGAAGCCGGGCTCCAGCATCGTGTACCGCGCGTTCCTGGGCCACATGCGCATCTACACGCGCAAGATCCCGCCCATCGAGCTGGAGGACCAGCAGAAGGCCGCCCTGCTGCGGATGGACGAGTACCAGGAGAGCATGGCGGAGTCCCCCTTCCTCTACCTCACGTGCGACCTGCCGCCGCCGCCCCTCTTCAAGGACGAGTTCCGCGAGAACATCATCCCGCAGGTGCTGGACGTGGCTCTCGCTCACTCGCCTCGGGGGTCAGAGTTTGGCTCCCGGCCAAGTGAGGGCAGCGTGGCAGACATTCTCCGAGCACTTCCATTTGCCCACGCTTAATTTATTACCTCATTGCTCCGTTATCATTCCATCACCCTTTTATCACTCGTAATATCACCTCATTCATTCATTTTTATTTACAGGAATTATTTACTCTTTACTTTCATGCTGGCAGCCTTAATTAAAATGCTCAAGTAGGCTGTTTACTGGTCTTTTCTTGTTCTAATTTAGTACTACATTTTCTGCCAAAGCATTGCATATAAAATTTTTGCACTTACATAAAAACAGCATAATTTGGCATCACAATTTTTCATATTGATTTTTTTTAAGTGTAAATGACAAATAATAATTATTTTTTTTTTTTTAAATAAAGAAACCAAATTTCAGAAATGGCAGTTTGTTCCTGATGCCATAACTGCAACCGTATGTTTCACGGGATAAACTATTCAGTTGACTTTAAATGGTGAATAGTTTGAACTATAGACTGTGATGTATAAATAAACTGGAGTTTCTTACTCTTTTTATCCATTAAGTAAACATGAAGGATAGTAAACATTTTTGTAAAGGGATCAATATAAATTAGGGGCAAACATTTGCTTCATTGTCTCAGTTTATTTGTTGTTGTAAATAAATATGGATGGGTCAGAAAAAAGTCACTAATTTTCATCTGCTATCTTTTAGACTGATATACACTGTTTTATCAACTTATCTTTAATATTTTACACTACTGTTTCACGTGACTGTAGAGAAATAACTTTGAATATTTGTTTTGTGTTTGAAATGTAGAGTTAGTTCATGTTTTGGATTATGCAATCACGTTAAAAATCTAAACTAGATATTTTTTATTGCAAAAATGTTGATATTAGACAAACTTGCAAGCTAGTATGTCAAATATTTATACACAATTTAATTTTCGTTACCTATTTAAAAGTGTTAGAATTCAAAGTTGAATTCAGTACCAATGATAAACTATGTATTCATATTTGAAAACGTGATGGTTCCCACAGACCTACTTTTGGTATTGCCTAATGTGATTTGTTTGAAACTGTTTCAGTTTTTACACCTGTGTTTATCTCTTGGAAAAATTTTATTTGCAAATTTTTTGCATGTATATTTATCAAAATACTCTCATTGATGAGTGGTTGTTGGTGCGGTATATCAGGATGTCCACATTCTGTAAAGCCAGGGAAATTACTTTAAAATCTGGAAATGTCATGGAAATTACTCAGTGATAGTAATTTGAGGGGGAAATGTCATGCTCTATGTCATCACCTGGACTTTGAACACATTTTTTTTTCCAGATGATGTTTTAGTGCATAGTCATACACTGTAAAAGGGCATATGCAAGTTTCGGTTTGAACTAGACCAGCTATAGGGATGGTGGAGGCTGAATTATCTTTATTTCTTTCAGAAAATTGTAAAATAGGTAAACTATTTTTTAAAAATATCATCAGGGAAATTTGTAATTTTGGTAATGGAAAGTCATGGAAAAGTCAGGGAAATTATTCAACATTTTTGTGGATCCTGAATATGCACATCTTAGTTTTGCAGATATATAATATAATTTATCTTTGCAGTAGTTCTGTACAGTGTGAATGTCTATAGAAATAGCTGTATTATTTTAGACCCGAGCAAGGAAAATTGTGGTTGAGTTTAAAATAAACTTTATGCTACCAAGAATATATACCAGTATTATTAGTGTCTTTGAATTTTAATGTCTTGAAAAGCGACTGAAGTCATCCTTTATAACTTGACATTATGTAACGTAATCACTGTATTTGACTTAGTACTTACTAAGATACCTAAACATTTCCTGTGTTTAGTGAAGCATTTTATAATATTTAAAAAATTTTAATGTATGCAGTCTGTTTTTCCAGAATGTATTCTTAAAACATGCCCATTTTATTTATTTAAAAGATTAATATATACAGTAGAACCCCGATTTAACGAAGTGCTATGGTTACCGAAAATGTTTACTCTAAATCGATGTTTCGTTAAATCTGATTTACCGATTTTCAATGACCCCCGCACTCATAATCGCGTCCCTACGTTTCCATATCGTAGACAGGGTCGACGCTGATATCTTGTGCTGCCGTGCTATCTCAGACTTCGTCAACTTTACATCTTCAACGTCTTTTAATCTCGCTTGTACGGCCCCCGGTTCGTAACTAGGCCTACACCTCGGTCGTACATACAGATTTTCAGAAACCGTGAAAAATGAAGCATAAAATAAAAAAAAGTTTAAAAATATGTAAAGTGTAAGAAATACGTTAAAGTTTATTAAAATACAGTCGCAACCTGCAGCGTTTATAACAAATACGAGCTACATACACATTGCGTCACAGTAAAAAATTAAAAATAAAAAAAAAATGGCCGCAAATTCATGGAAAATTTCCGTCAATAGCGCGCCGTACGCGGAGAAAGGTCATTGTACTCGGTCAGCTGCTGTTACGGCGCGGCGTAGCCGCCGGCTGACTCTCTTTGTTCGCTGAGCTGCGCAGCACTTACACAAAACGTATTCCAAAAACTAGAACACCGCGCACAAAGCTCTTACTGAGAATAATAGAGCTGTAGAAAACCGTATGTATTCGGTACTGAGTAACAGGTGCGCCATCTAGTAACGAGTAACGAAATGTTACACACGGCTGCATCTCGTTACTCGCATTTTTCGTATGTTTTACGCATGCGCGCGCATATTCGATGAATTTGTGTTACAAAGAACGATGTTTGTTTATTAAGTAAAGTATAATTTGGAAATTCGTCGTCAAAGTTTTTTTACTGTTATTAAAGGTATTGTGTGTGTAGACAAAGTTTGAGATTGGAACAGATACAACGTAAGAAAGTATTGTTTACAAATTAGAAATATGTTTTTTATTATCGCGTATTTTCACGTTTTTTGTTCTTATCTTAAAAGAGATAGTATAAAAAAGCCGCTCTAATGAGATTTAATTGTTTCTTGGTTAACAAAAACTGTTAATTATCAAATATTGTTAATTGTTTATATTCTATTTATTATTATTATTTACGCGACATCATACTGTACGCGTACGCAATACGACTCAATTCGTTGCTGCAACATAACATAGCATGTTATGCGGTATCAGAAGTAACGAGTAATGTAACGTGATACGATAGTAACGAGTACTAATTGTTAATAGTAACGATTACATACGGGGACGCTTTTTTTCGTTACTTTTACACCTCTAGAGAATAATGATAATGGCGTATTGGTGTGACGTGGTCACAAGTTGAAAAAACCTGGAGGATGGAAAAGGGAATATTGATTATTGGCTAGCACTGTTACTATGCGGACGTATTTGGAAGATAACGTGGTGAGTCAAGCCAGGGATGGAGAAGGTGGAGGGGGATGCGGACAAAGAAACCCTTCATGACGTCATGTGTCGCGGACAGTCTATCTATCCAGGCGCGCGCAATGGCACGCACCTACGCAATTCAGTTACAGCACCCGGAGTTTTTAAGTAATTTGAACAATTTTTTTTTAATTTTTTCGTATTTGGACAGATGATGCAAAGGCACATATTAATATATAGTACCTCCATTCTATTACTGACACCACATAGTGTAATTTTTAATAAGATTCCATTACTATTTACTTTCATCTTTTGGAAATCTATATTATTATTTTAATAAATTGGTATTTTTTGATGGTTCCTGAAAACCTTTACGTTAAATCGCTGTTTTCGTTAAATCTGTGTTCGCAAAATCGGGGTTCTACTGTATAACAATTTGTATTACATGTACGTGGTATGTAGCTGAAGTGGTATTATTTTATTTAATAAACTTTTTTTTAAAATCACCTATAGGTCAACCTGTATACTCTTCTTCAAAAGTTCAATGGTCAAGCAGAGAAAGAGTACAAAACCTATAAGGAAAATTTCATGAAGAGGTTTGAAATCATCAAACTTCCACCATATTTGATTCTCTATGTTAAGGTAAGAAAACAGAAAATTTTAGTTCATAAGTTTATTTTTATTATTATTATTATTTTTTGTTTTAGTACAGATTTTTAGTTAAGCTTTTGGTTTGTGCATTTCCAAAACACTCACAAATAATTTTATTTATATTCTAAATTACATAATAAACAATTAACCTTGTCAATCTGCCAAAATTTATTAGTGTTTCTCTTATAAACAATATCTTATTTTCTTGGTAAGGTTAAACTATGTTAGTCTGATGCCACCTGCTAGGCAGAATAACATTCTTATTCCCCCCCCCCCCCCGCCCACCCCCCTAAATTTGGCTTTGCTTGAATTATTTAAAATCATTAAATATGAGCCTTATTTATTTGTAGAATATTCTTACGTACTTAACATACAGTATCTGTGTGCTTATGTAGTTGAAGCACCACTATGTGACATCAGTCTTGATTTAGCAGTGCCAAGTTAAAACAGCTTGGTGTTAGAATTGAGTTAACTGTCTCAACACATACTAACTGTTCAGATAGTTTGTGTGCTTTGATTGTGTGAATGTTAGTAAATTTTTCTTTGACTCATGAGGTCTGGTTTTTTTTTTCTCCAGAGATTTACGAAAAATACATTCTTCACCGAAAAGAATCCTACGATTGTGAACTTTCCAGTCAAGTAAGTTACGGTATGGCATGTTCGCCATATTAGTTTTTTTTTCCTTTGACATAAAACCTGCAGGATCCCCATAGCAAATACCTTATGCTATCTAACTTAAAATTATTGTCGGTTCATCCCGGTTGTGGATGCTGCCTATTTTGTTCAGAAAAGTTTTCAATATCCATTAATTTGTAGAATTAATTTGTAGAATAACCATGCTTACACACATGGCAGGGTTATTACTACTGGAAAAGAGTGTGGTACTATATTCTGTTTCACGCTTAGATTACAGTACAGAGTAAATGGCGAACACTGTTGCCAGATTGGTACTACCTGGATCGTTAAGATTAAAGTCTTATTTTAAATACCATCATTAATAATAATAATAATAATAATAATTTCTAATATATTTTTTAATATTACTATTTCTTGATTTTTCCAAGACCACAAAATATTGTCTACTGACAGTATTATTACAGTTGTGGACATTCTGACAGAAAAAAAAATTAAATGCTAAACTCATATTATTATTTCACAGGAGATATATTTGTTACGATCAGTCACTATTAATAACAAGGTATTCCATGGAAGTACGTGCAATGCTGAAAAGAGCCAAACTTCTTGAAATTAAATGATATAAAAAGTTGACAAAAATGGTTGAAACAAAGATGAAATTATCAGATGATTCTCTTGATGAAATAAACCAGGAAAATATATTGCCACTATTCTCATTCCAAATTTTACCTTACCAATTACAATTTTTCTGACATATTAAACAAGTTTTCATTGTATTAAAAAGTTTTGTCTGCAACTTTTGCGCTCTATGGCGTGCATTGGGCATTAGAGCACAACAAAACAAGGACAGCGCTAATGGCAGAAATTGTTCATTGGAAAGAGAAAGTAAATACCCAGTAAAATGCATACTGCAATCTAAGGTTAAGATGTGCTATAGTAGATTAAATTATTGACTATGACTAGGGCCTGGAAAATTTCGGTGTTTTCAGTATGCAAAAAGCGGTACTTTCAAATTAGAAAAGCGGTGGTTTAAAGTCGGTATTTTCGTTATGCAATGGAAATTTTACCGGTATTTTAAATGTTGACTAAATTGTGCAGTTATTGAATATAATAGTTTACATATTTAATAAACAATCCATGTATACTAGGAATAGGCTAATATGCATAATAACAGCCAATTAAATCCAAAACAGTTACACAAAACAGACACGTTGCTATAGATGTTTGCAACTACAAATTTTCTTTTTTTTTTTTGGCTGCCAATGCCACATGCTTAGCCGACTTTAGGTGTTTGTCAATGAAATCTTTTCTATCCCATGAAACTTTACAGTTGCAAAATTTGCACATCACTGTGCTATTGTCAGTACAATAAAACCCATGTTTCTGATACTGATATGCTCGTATTTAATGGAGTTGAGGAACACGGGGTTGCCACTTGAACAAACCCCAGCGCACAAATGAGAAGAAACTTAGTGTGAACTATACCCAAGATCAATTTTGAGCATCAAAACCATACACGAACACGGCTTATGTAAAAATAAGGTAATTATGCTGAAACACAAGACTTGGGTTAAAGGATACTTTAACCTTGTGTGGATCAAGTAGAAAACATTCGGCTATAAACGAAAGAAATAAGAACAATGCTATCCTGAAATGCTGTGACATGTTTTTGGAGTAGATAATCACAGCGACAGACCGACAGGATGCGCTCCTGCCCTTGCCGTCAGCGATGTTTATTTTGACAGCTCAAGCAATTATCTTTTCCACGTCCCGAGAAAAAAAACACGCTGACAGTTTCTCACGCAGAAGGTTGAAATAAGGGAGGGAATGTGTTGAATTGTTAGTTGGATGAGGTGGGGGGGGGGGGGGGGGGGTAATTGTTTTTACATGGTTTGTGGCTCTGGGAGGGATGAGCCTTGAAGAATTAGCAGGGGATGGGAGAGGTAAGCGTCGCGTCACGTCACGTATGACGTCAAGCCGCCGGGCGGGTAAGATAACATGACAGCTGAGACGGCTTTTCGTGCGATAGTGGAGGCGCCGAGCTCGTCTAGACACTGCCGCGTGGACAGTCTAGAGGGGTGGTATCTATTTCTAGACGTCTTTTGTATGCCTGGCTGCTTACAGTACAGCTCTCGCCAAGATAAACTTGAACACATAGAGCCCAACAAAGTGTAACCGACTTGTTTTTCAGCCGATTTTACTCAAATTTTCGACCTTCTCTGCTTAAATTTGTCATGTTTTCTCAAAAAACGGTCATATAAACGGAATGGACGCATCAGAGGAGGCTCGCATCGGCGGGATTCTACTGTAATGGTACTTTTCGGGGATATATTCGCAGTGTAATATAGAAATGTTGTGGTTTTCGTGAATGTACTTACTTTTCGCGTTTTCATGCGAAATTCGCGCGAATTTTCGCAAAATTCGCGATCGCGAAAAATTCCAGGCCCTAACTATGACATACTTCTTTCATGCAGTGTACATCATGATTCTAATGATGTGCTTTTTCAGAAATGTAGATTTTGGTGACATTCTCACGCCAAGAATAAAGGAGCAGCACAAGAACACTACTTACGACCTCGTGGCCAACATTGTTCACGACGGAGAGCCGATGAAGGGGACTTACAGAGTGCATGTTCTCCATAAAGTTAGTGCACTGCAGTCATTTGTTTGCTAGTCTAGGTGTTTGGCAGCCGTTCAGGAATAATGGAAAACACTTATTGCTGTCATTCACTTGAAACATGTTGATAAGTGAACTTAACATTTTGGTTTTGACCTTGAGTTGAACTTTAACTGTCTGGCATAGGGAATTAATAAAATACAAGTGAAACCTAGTGATACAAATTTGGACTGATCAGAGTTTGCCTACTTTTTAAATGTGAAGGCTGTACAAGGCAGTTCAGTAGAAAATGTGATTATTCATGCTTAAATTTCTAAATATGCTTTGATTACAAATTCATTACTTTCTTACTATTTTAGTACAGTCAAGAGTATATATTTAGATATTAATGTTTTTATCAAAATTCATACTCTTTTCCAACCATCTTACAGATGAAATAATTTTTGTTTTTGTTTCAAATGTATTTTCAGCCAGTTTATGTATTGTCTGCATTGTCATGTTCACTTGAGCCTGGTATTTTAGAATTAGTATTAAACTTTTCTGAAACATTGCTACAATTATCTTTTTTCATGCAAAAATTATTTTAACTGTGCTTCATTAAATAATATTCAAAACGTATAAACTACACAAATGTTGTTTACTGTTTGCCTAGCTCAAAATAATGATGCATGAGAAGACGGGAAGTGAAAAATTATTAAAATGGTCAGCGAGCAATGAATAAACTTGAAAGAGTATCATAGATACTGTAAATGTTCCAATGCATTTTGATGTTTTCCAAGCTAAATTTTTGGCACATGCAGTTTTACATGCTGAGCATTAACACAATATTAGCTTGGTAATAGGCCTGTGCGAATAGTGTTTTTTGGATGCGAAGCGAATATCGAATCGAATACTAAAAATATTCGCGAAGCCGAATCGAATTGCGAATATGTATATTTCTTGACAAGGCAATATTACACTTAAATTATTAAATACTGGATTAATAGGTAATAGTAAGGCTTTGATTCAAAGTTTAATCTGTATTATATTTTTAATAGTAACAAAGCAAAGTAATAAACAAAAAATTGAATTCTAAAAATTACAATGAATAAAGCAAATCATATTTTTATGCAGTTACATTAGAACTACAATGGTGCTTTGTATTTTAGGCAGTTAAGTAAAAAAAAATTAACTACCGTATTTACTCGCATATAGGTCGCGGCAATTTTACCAGATTTGATGGGGAAAAAATTAAGTGCGACCTATATGTGAAGAAAAATTTTTTAAAAATTTTTGAGGAATTTTTTTGCAATATTTTGCTTTAAAATGCGAAAAAGAAGTTTATATAGGTCTAGGCAAATTTATTTACAATGTGCACATACAGCGAAACCCCTTATTTACGTTACCGTTATTTACGTTTTCCCGTTATTTGCACTATATTCTTCAGGTCCCGTTTAGTTCCCATTTAGTCCAATATAATACTTTCACGCAAATTACGACTCAAAAATCGAATCCATCCCGCTATTTACGTCACGTAACAACCATAAACAACCAGAAAATACCGTGGGTACTTTAAGAGTAGATAAGATTAGCTAGTAGGCCTAAAAACATCGTGAAAAACATAACATTTATAGTCGGCAATGAACATTTTAAATCGCAAAATATACATATTTTATAACATGAAAAGTTGCTTTTATTTCTAAACATATAATAATTTAAGCCTAGGCGTGTAAAAGTCCGAGTAATTATAGCAGCAGACAATCTAAAATGCACGAGGGAAAAACGTAAACTCACGAATGTATAAACCTGGCTGATTGTTCATTTCTGATACTGTATTTATGCCACAACTTAGCCGAAATACTGGTACGAGACAAACTTCACAAGATAAAATGAGCGGAGTCTTGGTAACTGTTTTATACGTATTTTATAATTTCGGAAGTATTGTACAGTTGACGCATATTTTTTAAACTAACAATTTATTTCTGGGGATCGTAATTAATTAATTATTGGTATCAAGACATCAAGATGGACATAAACTTGAACGTGTCACGGCAGCGAGAAAACTGGTGCGTATACCAATAAACTGGTATTAGAACTGGTCAAAACTGGTACACGGGAGGTGGAGCTTATATTTTTTTTCCGTTAAGCTCGCATCTATTGGCTGGCTGCTGATGCAAGGTCACGAGTCTGGGCGGAGCGTTGAGTGAGTTATACTGCGCATGCGCAGCTCAGACAACAGAGAGAGCCAGCCGGCGGCTACGCCGCGCCGAAACAACAGCTGATCGAGTACAGTGACCTTTCTCGGCGCACGGCGCGGTAATGAATTACCGGTGCGACCTATATGGGGGGAATCTTAAATACCAAATTCAAGACCTCAAATTATGGGTGCGACCTATCTGTGATGGCGACCTATATGCGAGTAAATACGGTATCTAAAGATTTGTTATTATAGTTAAACATACCAAATGTCATTGTTCAACATATCAAATGTCATTTTAAATTTGCCTTCAAAAACACCAAATGTTCAACATGTTGAGGGAGAAGGCATTCCCTTCTACTGGTAACAACATTACCTGCCACTGAAAACAGTCGTTCAGAACTCACTTGAGTGGCAGGAATCCCTAAATATTTTGAAGCTACAACAGACAAGTTTGGATATTTGTTACTTCCTTGATTTCTCCACCAACCCAGTGGATCGTAACTTCTTGGAAGACGCGGTTCACTGAGATAATTTCAAATTTCGTCTTCTTTCTGGATAGTGGCTGGTTGGTTGGGCAGTGAGTCAAGTGCAGCCCACAAAACAGATTTTTCTTCCTTAGATTTTACAATCACCTTTTCATTTGCTTCTTTTGGTAAAATTTTTAATTCAGTACCAAGAATACTTTCTGCCTCAACATCAGACATCAGCATGCCCTTAAATCTAGGGTCTACTAGCATTGCAATGCAACTGACTTGCTCCTTCTTGAAATTTGGAAATCTTGACTTCAAGTTTTTGCACAATGCTTTGGCAAACAAAATACCATCTTTCTGCTGTTGTGCATGGCTTTCTAGGTTGGATGTTAGACAGTGGAGAATTGGTATTATCATTGATGTGGTTGGATAACTTTCGCCACTCATTTCTTCTATTGCTTCAGCTAATGGTTGTAGCACCTCAACAATACTTTCTGCTTGTTTCCATTCCGATGATGACAACATTTCTGTATTTCCACTGTTGGCATGTTCTGCGACCAAGGCAGCTTTTATTTGTAACAGCCGCTTTAACAGAGAAATTCAGAGCTCCAACGTGTGTCTACATTTTGTATTACCTCAAGCTGAGGCATATTTAGTTGTGCCTGGAGTTTGTGTAGTCGTTTTCTAGCCGAACTACTCCTTCTGTAGTGAGCAACAATACCTCTAGCCTTGCTCAGTAGAGTTTTCACACCAGGACAATCCTTTTTACTGTCTTCAATGGCTATTTGGAGGGTGTGGGCAAAGCAATATCGTGAACGTTCATGAAACAGTGAAGAGAAAGCCAGCTTAAAATTGGCTGCATTGTCTGTAATGGAAAATATGGGAACAGTACATGTTTTCGTACATATTCCCCACTCTGACAAAAGAGACTTGATCGTTGTGCTGATATTAACACTCGTGTGGGACTCTTGCAACACAACAGTGTTCAGTGCAAATGAAACGTAGGTAAAATCTGGTTGCAGGTAATGACACGTCAGGCTGACATAACTGTCAGTGGACCGAGATGTCCAACTATCTGATGTCAGAGACAGAGCTGATATTCTAGGCAAATCATTCGACAACTGGGACTTAAGCGTTTCTTTGGTTTCATTGTACAAAGCTGGTATGTAGTGTTCTGAAAACGTTGTTCTGGAGGGCACTTGGTAAGTGGGCGCTATGTACTTGTTGCCAAGTAACTCCCTGAAACCTTTGCCTTCAACAAAGTCATAAGGCAGCATCTCAGAAGCCAACATTTTTGCAATTTGTTTAGTGATGCTTTGTGCAGCAGGGTTACCTGGTTGCATTTTTTTGTGTTTGTTAACAAAATCGGAAATTTTTGGTTGTGTTAGGCCTACTTGAAGATTTTTTGATGTTTGAGACATCTCTGAATTTTTGCATTCCTGTAACTTCGCATACAGCATCTTGTGTTTGTTTTGCAAATAGTTTTGCAGTGTAGTAGTAGTACCTAAAAAAAAAAAAATTAAATAACCATTTTCATAAAATTATATTAATTATTTTTAATGTTGCATACCTAACCTAACCATCCGTTCACAATCCACACCAATTCACAGTATTTTTTATGTAGCTCACCTAGCCTAGGCAATTATTTATGGGAGGGGTGAAAACAAAAAATAAAATATGTAAAAAAAAAAAAAATAATTTTGCTAGTGTTCCTTCATTGTCCCACAAAGCATCTTAAATGCTACAAACCAAACTCAACCATTCATATGACTTTATATGTTAAATGTCGCAAACTTAACCTAACAAACAATTCAAACAAATTTACAGAGTTTTAAATGTAGCCTTCCCAAAAATTTTACATTATTTTTACTGTAGCCATACAAACCTAACCAACCATTAAAACGATAAATTACCAGGAAACTACTTAAACTATTGCAATTCCATTATACAGAATTAGAAAAAATGTAAGCTAGAAAAAATACATTTAGAAATTTTTGATTACTTTTGTTTTGATTTGCCCCTCTCATCAGTAACTATCCTAACATAATCTAATCATTCCAATAATTGAAACCATTTTATTGTATTATAAATAAAGCTAACCTAACTGTTCAAATGGTTGACTGTAAGTATTGCAGTGTTGTTTCACAGAATCATTAAATATGGTGAGAGGTATTTAACAATACCTTTTTTTTAATTTATATTTAATTGTTTTCAAAAGAACATATTATATTCTATAAAATTATCCATTTTAAATTAAACGAAACGTCTCTGTATGTTATGATAATATACTATAAAATATTTTATTATTTGCATTTCTTAGTCGGAAATGGTAACGAACACAAAATAAAAGTTTTTTTTTTGCACAATCTTGTTTTGAAAGGCAGAAGGATTATTGAAACCTCTAAATAAAGTGCGGTTATGTCCTCACAATATCATTTGCGTCTTTACTCCTAAAATTAAACAAGTTTATTTTATAGTTAAGTTCAAACAGATATTTACATATAAAAAGAAAGATTATATAATTTCAAAAGTATTGAATACTACTTCCGTGAAAAACAAAAAGCAGATGTATGCTAGTAGACATAATTTTCTTTATACAATTTCTTTGGACTTGGGTAGTGTGAATAAACTTGCCTCGTGGCGTCGAGAAGATTTTATTGCAATCGTTGCACATTGCCGCCGAACTTCCCGATTCGGTGAAATAATCCCAAATAAGGCTTGTTCTTTTACGCTTTAAACAAAAACCCGGTGATTCGTCACAACTTCGGCTTCAACTAGCCATTTTACGTGGTAAAGAGAATGCTTACTCTATGTCGTCATAACCTCACAGCTCACACCTCACGACTGAAAACAAAGTAGCAACTATGGCCGTGGCTGCAACTGGAGATTGTCGATGTTCATTTGTTCAATACAATCGATTTACGTGGCCATTATTATTCGTATTCGTAGCGTGTTTGATGATTTGCAGGAAAAACTAAGGCTGTATTGGGACTCACTGAGCTAGCACTTTCTCGCACGACGGTATTTACCGACGGTTTTATTTTTTAAAAAAAAAAGCTTTGCATGGCATGCGAAGCTTCGCATCACGTTCGAAGCTTCAAATGAAACGAATAGCAAATTACTGGCGAAGCCAAATCGAATATCGAAACAAGCTTCGATTCGATTCGCAAAGTTGAAGCTTCGCACAGGCCTACTTGGTAATCCCTGAATATTCTCTTATTGGCTGTATAAATTTTATCTGAAGGTAATATTAAGGCGTAGTGTAACGACTAACTTAAAATTTAATAGCATTTCAGTGTCAGGTTGAAAAGAGTTTATTTTAATGTTACAAATAGAAACCCTACATAAAAGTTTTGAACTGAAATGCAACTGCAAAAATGTGTTTTAATTTACTTATTTTACATTTTACATTTGAAAAAGTTTATTATATTTTTACTAACAACATTTTCTTACATAATTTTTCAAGTGAAGTATATTTAATGACCTATTTCATAGGAATCTAAATATGCACTGTATAATGCAGTTTGTACCATGACAATGATTCCAAACCCTGATGAATGTACAGTATTTTTGATTGTGCCACCATTGAAGTTATCCTAATACTATAAGTTTTGCTTGAAAATCTACGAGAAATCATAATTTCTTTTATCTGTACTAGAACTGTACTAAGTAATTGCATGCAACATGCTATACAGTAAATAGGGAGACTCTTTTAAGGTAAATGAAATGACCAGATTTTATCGTAGCTCATTTTGGTTAAAAAAAAAAAACACTAAGAAAACTTGTGTTTAAAGTTATAATAGGTAAATCTTAAGGTTAGTTTTGCAAAAATTTAAATCATAATTGTAACTAGCTATACGTATATCATTTTGCATTTACGTGAACATAATAGGACTGGCTGTTCAACACTATTACTGTTAAAACTGAATATGGTGTAGACTTGGCGTGACCATTGGTTGTAGATCTATATACTATATAGTAAAAGATCCTGTGTGTCTTTTCAGGGCAGTGGCAAGTGGTACGAGATGCAGGATCTTCATGTGACGGACATCCTTCCACAGATGATCACCCTCACTGAGGCATACATACAGGCATGTTCATTCTTTTATAAATGAAGTGATGGGTTGATTACACAACTTCTCAAAACCAAATGGGTATGTAATTTTGTTCCTGAAAATGTTTCTTGAATCTGAGCTCAAGAGTCAGGAATAAAATACACTAACCCCTCAAAGTAACACTGTTTGATTTGCACTTGTTTTGAAGTTGATGACACCAATAAATTGCAGCATGATTTAAAGAAGTGTGGTTTTAGATTTAGATTCAAAGAAGTACTTTTTTTTTTTACGTGAATTTTTATTTCTGTGCGCACAAAATTACAACAGCTCTTGTGTAACATTAAATACAGTAGAATCTCGTTATAAAGTACATCAATAAAGCCTCAACTTTTATACTTAGTAATGAAAGTACTTTATTCTGAAAGTTGCCTTTAAAACGTAGTATTTTTGAATTTTTAAAAATACAGTAGTAGGTGATCAAATGTTACATTAGCTTGGAAGCAAATATTTGTAAAACAACAAGAATTTAAAAAAAAATTACTGAACTTAGCCTAAATTCTAGGCCTACATATACAAAATGACAAATGGGTTAAACTATTTTGCAGATACAGTAGAATCCCTCCCGAACGACACCCCTCTGGAACGACCATTCCGTAAGAACGACCAGTTTTCGAGGAACCGTGAAAAAATTATGAAAAAAATGAGTAAAATCGGATGAAAAACAAGTGCGCTACACACTATGTACGGCGCTGCGCGTCACGTTTTTCTTGGCGAGCGCTGTACTGTTGGCAGGCGCACGCATGGCTAAAAATAGATACCACCCCTCCAGAGTCCAGACTGGCCACCCTAGCGATAACGGTAAACAGTGGTGCGCATGCGCATTTCTGTTGCCGTCTCGATCCCGTGTCTTTGTCTTGTGGCTTGTTAGTGTGATCTTGCTCGCTGGTGGATACGCTTCTTTTGCTTGTTGATTCGGATATTTCTTGGTTTTTATTATTGTTGACGACTTATTACACTTTTTTTCTTGGATGCCGATTTGGTTAGTGGTTTGATTTTGTGAATTTTGTATATTGTTGATGGCACACGCATTTGTTTTTGGATTTTGATTTGGTAAAATTATTGGCTTGATTCTATGAACGATCGTTGACGACACACGCAGTTTTACATGGATTTTAATTTTTTTTTTGGGATTTTCGTTTTGCATTTGTGAAAATGAGTGCCAAGCGAAATACACTTTCGCTAATGAAAAAATATGAGATCATCCAGCAAGTGGATAAGAAAACAATTTCCAAGACTAAGATAGCGCAGCAATACAACATTCCGAAGTCTACTCTCTTCACGATTCTCAAACAGAGAGAAGAAATTGTGAATGCAGTACAGAAGCAAGGCCGCAATGTGCAACTGAAAAATTTGAGGGGCGCGACGTACGAAAACTTGGACGAAGCTATGTTGGAGTGGTTTGGTGAGCTGAGAGCTCAAAATTTGCCTGTGAGTGGGCCAATGATGTTAGCAAAGGCGGACGAACTTGCTTTGAAGTTAGGTTTGACAAACTTCAAGCGTTCAGTCGGGTGGCTGAATTGTTTCAAGGCTCGGCATGGAATATCCAGCCACAAGATAGTCGGCGAAAGTGCGTCGGTTGATCCGAAGTCTGTAAGTGAGTGGTTGCCCTCGCTTCAGAACATCCTCAGCCGATACCAGCCTCGAGACGTTTACAACGCAGACGAGCTGGGGATGTTTTATAACCTCTTGCCAGACCGTACTCTTGCGGTGAAAGGGGACGTATGCAAGGGTGCGAAGAGGAGCAAGGAGCGCCTCACAGTCCTCCTTTGCTGCAACATGGATGGCAGCGACAAAATGAAGCCCCTAGTAATAGGAAAGTCAAAAAAACCGAGAGGTTTCAAGGGGAACATTCTTCATTGCGACTACGACTTCAACAAAAAAGCGTGGATGAATGCAGCAGTTTTCACGAAGTGGCTTTGCAGCTTTGATGCGAAAATGGGTGTGATGAATAGGAAAGTTGTCCTGTTCGTCGACAATTGCCCGCGCATCCTCCGCTCGATAACCTCAGAAATATTGAGCTGGTGTTCTTGCCTAAGAACATCACCAGCGTGCTTCAGCCTCTGGACCAGGGGATAATCCAGCAGGTGAAGCTGAAGTACCGGGAAATGCTTGTGCGGAGCATGGTGTTGCAGCATAACATCGGGAAAGAGATGAAGAAGTGGGACGTGTATAGGGCAACGGAAGCGATTGTTACCAGCTGGAGGGCATTGAAACCAGAAGTAATCGCCAACTGTTTCCGACACGCCAACTTCGTCACACCAGTCGACGATGTGTCTCTCGCTGCCACCAACCCTGAAAACCCTGACGACCCTGACGACCCTGACGACCCACCCACAGTGGACGCCAGCCCCAGCCGGGCCCCTCGACGAAGCCGCAGCATCAGATTTTCACTCTTCCATGCGACGACGAATCGTGGCAGCAATTGGCCCCAGACTGTACGTTTGCAGAGTTCGTGACAGCGGATGACAACGTTGCAGTTTGGGGTACACAAGATGATGATACCGATGACGTCAAGGGGCAGGAGCCGAGCGATGAAGCGGTGGAGGAGGAGGAGGGGGAGGGAGAAGCAGAAGAGCCAGAAGTTGTGCCGACGAGGAGAGACGTCCTCAAAGCTGGGGATGTCTATGAATATCTTCTGAGGCGGCATGGTGCGAGTGATGCTGTGTGGTCCTGCTTAACGCAGTTGAAAGAGTTTGCGGAAAATGCCATCTTGAAAAAAAAAGCAGGCAACGACAAGGGACTTTTTAAAAAGTAAGGCGATAAATAAAGTGTTAGGTGTTGTGTATTTTTTTTTATGTTCGTTAATATTTTTTTTGTTTTACGTCTCGTCAACGTGTCTAAAATGTGTGACTTTGAAGAACAAAAATGCTTAAAAAAATTAATTAACAGCTGCCGCATATATCATGTTGGATAATACTGTAATCTGGTGAGTTTTTTTTTTCAATTGTTCTTTGTTGTTATTATTACATATATGTATACACTGCTCCACTGCTTACAAGCATAGTTTATTGAACTAAAAGTGTATTTGGAATTAAATTTTTCGGGTTATCTTGAATATAGCTTAAATATATTTCTTGTTTATCATTATCTGAAGCTGTAAAAAAAAACGTTGCCATCGCTTCGGCCCATTTTTGTGTTTCGGCCGCTCTATATTTCAAACCACCCAGTTACGTACCATGTAAAATAGCTTTTTGGCCCGACCCTTATTTATAACAACCTCAGCTGTCACACTTTTAAAACCCAGGGAAAATACTCTGACGTCCGCTTCCCTTCTCACGTCGGTTGGTTATTATGTCCGCCGCCCGTTATCTCGCCTGGCGACGAGAGACGTGTCTGGCAGGCATCCGGCGCGGTGGGACGAATGGTGACGCCGAAAGAGAGGGAAGGGGGGGGGGGGGCAATAAATGGATAAAAAATAAACTACCCACGTTACATAACGTTAGCACGATGCTATTTTAAAGCTGCCCAAATAAAGGACGGTTCTTTCCGTGAAACGGCCGGGGGGGGGGGGGGGGGGGGGGTAAATTGGCCAAAAATTGCCCAAATTGTCTGGAACGACCCTTCCGTAAGTACGACCGTTTTTTCGGGAACCGTGAGGGGTCATTCCAGCGGGAGTCTACTGCATGTATATTTATTGGGATAGAATTACCTCGTCATCTCCTAGGCGAAGTCTCTTGCGATCAGCAGATAAAGATGACTGTTCATACAGTTTAATAATTTTTTCGCGATCTTTTATTATTGTTGACAGTGTAGTGGGAACCAAATCAAACGACCGTGCCATATCTGCATTTTTCCTGCCTTTGTCAACTTCTTTTAAAATTTCCACATTTTCCTTCAAAGTAAACTGCTTGCGTTTCTTTTTATCTTTTTGGCCATCCATCCTGATTAAAATATTCAATCAACAATATTGTTTTCCTCGTGGCACGTCAAACGTAAACAAACCTCTCATCCATATATAACCATAGCTCCGCACTAGTAGCGTGCGTCGAGAGCATGGCTGTGCCAGGCAACATTCCGACCTTCGTGGCAAAACAAAGCGTGTCGGCCATGTTGTGACACCAAACAGTTCAAAAATTAACATTATTGGATTTTCTATTTTGTATATAATTTAAAATATAATTTTTATTTAACGTTTGTATCTGTGGTAATTGACACTTTTAAAACGTGCTCTATAAATAACCAAAATATGGCGCAGCTAAAAATAATTGTCTTGAAGAGGGGCGAGACAGCAATCGATTGTTTAAATCGTCTCGTGCACTAAGTGTGTGATTTAGGAGGACGAAAGGCGCGTTATACTGTACTATGATTCTATGAATCGTTGATACAATGTTTGTTTACGTTTTATACTTATTAACGATTCTTGAAAGTGATAAAAATTAATCGTAATGTACATTTATATTAAAGAACCCCTGCGCAAAATCAGTATCTATCATGTAAAATTTTCCTGATAACTGGAAAAGAATGGTTGTTGTATTGAAATGTAGGATACGTTTTTAACGTTAAAGTGAAATATTTTTACATTGTTTACATTGGTGTTTTGAGCGGGAATTTAAAATCATACGTTGAACTGAAAGATACGTTATTCTGAAATATGTTGTAACGGAATTTCACTGTACAATGCATTTATGATTTTTCCTTCCTTAAGATAAATTTTTTGAATCATTTTCTTGGAGCATCAAATCTTTTGAATACTGGAGATGTGATAGTATTTTTGGATTTGAGAGTTTGATTCACCCATCCCTAATTGAGTTACATTACAAATGTGTTTATGTGTCTGTAACTTACATATTTTATTATGTGGAACAGTTTACGGTATTACATAGTGAGAATATTTCATAGTGAATTCCAATAAAACCAAAATAACTCCAAAAAGAATGTCAAAACACCATATAGCACCATAATAGAAGTACCGTGTTTTCTCGCATAATTGTCGCACATTAAATTCTAACATCAAGTTTGAAAAGTAGAGATGCAACGATTATGCGAGAAAAAAATTTGTTAGATAAAGTTATTTATGAAAACAAAACCCATTCATGGAAGGTATGTTTATTTAAAAAGTGAATTTTAAAAGAGCACGCCAAACAATTTAAATTAATAAGTTGTGCAACAAAAACTTTCTTCAGCTTTAAATAGAAGAACCAAAATTGTGACACGAACATAAGCCACTTGAATCTGTGAGGTGAACTAACGCGAAACTATGGTCGTTGTACACACTTCCTATGAAAGAGTGTGGGCTATCAAATGTAGTTAACTTGGCCCTTGACAGATAGTGCGCGTTGCATGCATCGGTGAGATATCGATATTTGACTACATGTGCGTGCTCTATACGGGAAGCAACATAACCAAACACGAATGATGCCAACTAGCGCTTTCTACATTATTGTAAATGGTACATAGCAACAACGCAAACAAACCGATAAATGTTATAACGTTTAGAAACATCTTTAAAAGAAAATTTACAGGTCAGACAACTTCGTATTTCCGTTAATTAAATAAGTATATGGTAATGTCTGAATGAATATTAGATTTTACTTTAAAATACATCGTTTTATACGGAAAAGATACCTAGACAAAGCGCTCGGCATCTAATAGCGGAACCAAAACAACATGCACGTTTATGCGAGGTTTATTTATCCCAAATTTGATGACCTAAAATATACCGTGTTTTCTCGCATAATCGTCGCACATTTTATTCTAAAATCAAGTTTGAAAAGTAGGGGTACGACGATTATGCGGAAAAAAAAATTTGTTAGTTAAAGTTATTCATAAAAAAACCCGTTCATGGAAAGTACGTTTATTTAAAAAAAAAAAAGGTGGAGTATACAAGAGCACGCCAAACAATTTATATTAATAATTCATTAAACAAAATCCTTTCTTCAACTTTAAATAGAAAACCCATACTGTAACACGAACGCAGGCCACTTGAATCTGCGACGTGAACTAACGCGTAACTATGGCCGTAGTACACATTTACCACGAAAGAATGCGGGCCATCAATTGTAGTTAACTCGGCACTCGACACAGAGCGCGTGCTGCATGCATTCAGCGAGATATCAATATTCGACTACGTGCGCGGGCTCTGTACGGGAAGCAACATAACCAAACATGAATGATACCATCTAGCACTGGCTACATGTTCATGTTCAAGCGGTACATCACGGCGACGCAGATGATCAGATAAAGGAAATAACGTTTAAAAATGTCTTTAAAAGAAAATTTACACGTCAGAAAACTTTGTATTCCCGTTAATTAAATAAGTAAGTGGTAATGTCCGAATAAATATTAGATTTATACTTTAAAATACATAGTTTTATACGGAAAAGATATCTACACCGGTACACCGCGGCGACGCAGACGATCAGATAAAGATAATAACGTTTAAAAACGTCTTTAAAAGAAAATTTACACGGCAGACAACTTCGTATTTCTGTTAATTAAATAAATAAGTGGTAATTTTCGAATAAATATTATACATCTACTTTAAAATAAATCGTTTTATACGGAAAAGATACCTACACAAAGCGCTTGGCATCTAATAGCGGGACCAAAAACATAATTCGACGTTTAAGTGAGAACTTTTTTTTTCCCAATATTGACGGCCAAAAATATAGGTGCGACCATTACGCGCGTGCGACGATTATGCAATAAAAGAGGGTAGGTGCGACGATTATGCGATAAAAGAGGGTAGATACACCATATAAATGGCACGAAAGTGTGATTTAAATAAAAAAATAACCAGCATTTAAGAAAACTCATCACAAAGAATTTTTTTTTTAATATGGAATTCCATGACTCATTATTTTAGTCTGAAGTTGCACTATACTAAAATGTGTACAAACCAAATAGTGGAGGAAGATTCGTTATTCATTTTATTTGATCATGTCACATTTTTTACTGTATTTACCTGCAGAAGGGCCGCCCCTGTGTATGGGTGGTACCTGTAATTTTGGGAAAATATTTCTAATATATTCACGCATATGGGTTGCAGCACCATACATCTGTCTTCACTAGAGTCTGAAGTATTCCTTTCGTTTTCTCAGTTTGTTGGCATGTAAGAAATACGACACTGGTGACACTCGGCTCTTATTTGTCTGTTTACTACGGGGAAGATAGGGCAAGGAGGGTGTGAGGGGGCCCACTTCCCCCCTCCCCCCCGAATATTTACTACCCCTCCAATTCCCTACATTTCCTAACAAACCAAAGGAGAAGATTGCTATTTTCTATATCCTTGTTCCCTTTCGTCCATTGTATTTTATTTTTTTTATCCTGCCCTTTGCCATGGTGAGAGAAGTAGTGACAAGCTACTCTTTGTCAGTTCCTTCTATAAAAACTAGCACACATGGTGAGGCTGGAAAAATATAGAAGTTGCTCTGATAAACACCAGGAATGGCTGTAGTTTTGTCACGGTATGTTTAGTTGAAAGTGTGGGAAATCTCATTCATAAACAATAATGATTGGGCACAGTTGCATCATAAACACCTGGCAAGATAGACACGTTAATTGTGTGGGTGCCAGTTCAGGGGACATTTACAAAGAAGAGAGGGAGGGAAAACCGTCATCACTGCCATATGGCTTCATGCACATGCACACACACATGCACACACAATCTCTCTCTGGCTAGTATATTTTTAGATTTTCCTCTCCTCATCCTCACAGCGGCAGCAGACCAGACATGTCAATTTCCGGCGCCATGACTGGTCGGGTGGCAGACATGGCACGTACAATAACTGCGCTGTTCACAGAACTTCACGCTACTGCTGAGATACTTTGTTTAAACAATTTATACTTACTCATGGATTATATTTATTAAAAACCAACATAGTTTAGTTTTTTACTCACATATTCAACCTCACAGTACAATATTATTTTTTTAATCCAAAGTAAAAAAAATTGTTTATAGGATGCAGTACATTGTATTACTCTAAAAATCAACAGAAAGTGTATGCAATTCATATGTGGGTATATAAGGTAATCATATCATTTCTCCATTTTTTTTATATTTATGAATTGTTGCCAATTTTTTTTTATTACAAGTAGATTTATTGTAAATTTCTAGGAGTCCATGAGTACTTGAAATGTACAGTCGAATTTTAGGTACTCGATTATTAAGTATTGAATTTGATAGTGATTTTGGTTGATTTTACGTAATCTTATACCGTATTTATGATTTTCAATTTTGTTTGGACTAGAGGTGGGACGATACCACACTTTCGATACTCGATTCTGTATTGTTTTTTCAGTTCGATACTTTCGATACTCCAGGGAAAAATATTTTCCCATTAAGTAACAATTATTACAAATAACATAAATTAGTTTTAATCAATATAAATTCCCTCTTTATTACACAAATACAAACTGCAAACAACTTTAAATACTTGAGTATAAAAAATAAAAGCGAAATACAAACTATCTTCAAGAGAGTTAGCCCTTTATTTTCCAGTACACTTTTTTTTTTACCCCGAACAAATGTAAATAAAAAGAAAATCAGAAATTTTTTCTTGTTTGTTTCATTTTACAAACAACTTAATGCAACAAAACAATTTTAAATAAAATTTTAACGTGAGAAACGTAAAATATAAAACAATCCGACAGTAAGAAAACAATAACAAACGGGTATATTCAGTTCAAAGATTAATGAATGCACAAAATATGAGTTCCGTGCCTTGGTAAAGCGCGTGCACCATTTTCATAATCATTGCTAGTTTGCACCACTAGTCTCGCTTGGTGCTGGCCATAGATGCTACTATCAAAGTGCACAGTCTTCCTGATACTATCCATATCTATGGTGCGATAAAGTTATGTTTCTACGTTTGCAAAGGAAAACAATGAACTTTTTCAAAATAAAAGCATTAAAACTTAGTTTATCAAGAGGAATATAACAAAAAAATTTGTGAATTTTAGGACTTTTCCGCTTCGTAAAAACGTATGAAACGGGAAATTAATTATTTTATAAGTGTACGTTCCGGGAAAGTAAACCATTGTAAATATAGTACTTTCGGCGGGACCAAAATTAATCGTCGTGACATGGGAAAATGTATGAAACGGGAACGTATCATCGAGGTACTACTGTTGTTGTATTTTGTACGATGGCGACTCAAAACTTAATTCAATACAAATGAACAAGCATTCCGGTATCGAAAAAATGTATCGAACTTACAGTTTCGATACTCGATACTTTGCGATACCGTCAAGTATCGAAGTATCGAAAATCCCATCACTAGTTTGGACGTATTTGTGGTCATTTAGCGCAATACTGTAATAATTGTGCCTTTACTACAAACACAAAAAATGTAATTTTAAAGCAAGTGCCATCTCTAAAATTTTATAGAATTCATTGCAGGAACAATTTGACGTCCCTCGGCTTTAGGTTCCTGATTCCCCGTTTACGTAATTGTCCTGTTGTGCCCTTACTGCTCTCGTCGGTGAGGTGTGGGTCCAGGCCAACGTGGCCGGGACCGGGAAATACGGGACCTGGAGAGAGAGTGAGGTGAGGAGGAAGAATGGTAGGCAGTTCCAAGGATAACTCGGTGTTAACAGTTCCACGAGCCCCTTTTATTGTCGTTTTGAGAGCCTGCCGCAGCCTGGCAGACCCGTCCCGGAACGAGCGCCCTTCCCACGACGACCCGGACTCCCGGAAGACCGTCCCGTCCGTTAACACGTCCCGACACAAACTGGAAATTTTCCCACGTAACTGTCCCCGATTAAGGTTGCTCCGCAAAGATGCGCAAAACGTGCACGGTCCGTTACGTGAAAAGTCTCGTACTGACGGCGAAGGTTCGGCGGTTCGTGATTGCGCTTACGCATTCTAGGACGTTCGACTGGTGACGTAACCCGTAAGACTCGTAAAACTCAACAGGGTGAGCGACTCGACGGATGCAGCTCAGCTGCCGCGACAACCCGTGAAGTTACACTGTCGTCGGACCACGAGCTCAGAAGACGTGCCTCGCGAGCAGCGCGGAGCGGCGTGTACGTCTGTCTCTGATCGCGCCCTGAACACCACTGCCCTTCCCCGCCCGCCAGCGGGCCAAGGCCCGCGGGCCGCGGAGGAGGGGAGGAGAAATCGGCCGGTGTGGGAGAGGCCCCACCCCACGACGCGCCAGACTGCGATTACATTACTAGCACTGCGAAACATTTGAGAAAAGTTACAAAATTATTTACACAACTTAGCGAGACATTAATCAAACAGCGAATTTACACATCAGTTAATTAGTTATGATTACAAAATATCCACAGTGATCGAGGCTCGTGACCATTTGGAAAAAAATATATAAAACATAGAATTATTTATCACACAAAAGAAGCTCACTGGCATGCTAGGGCGCACGCGGGTGCGTCCCTGGCCGTCGCACTTCACCGATGGTTTACTGGGGGGACAAAACTCCCTCAGGCCCACGTCGGTGGCTAGGTACGGCCTCTGCATCTGGGAGGGTACGACGATTGTCGTCACATGCCTTCCCCCTCCCCTAAGGCCGTCCTGGCCCCCGATGTCGACCTAGACCGGCAGCTGCGTCCGCGTCCGGCCACGTGTCTGGTCTTCGGAGTCCGTCACGTCCTTCCGTATGGGTCGGGCGAACTGGGGCAGGAGCTGCATCACGCTGCAGCTTATCCCCCCGGCGGCCTTCTGTCGTACATCTTGGGGCTTGTACTGACCCCCCCCACTCGTAGTCCCGAAGGTAGTGACGGGCCGTTGTCTCACGCGTGGACCAGCGCAACGCCGGTCCTCTCCCCGCATGAGCGGTCGTCATCGGCGCTGTGCATCGTGGACCCACATGAGCAGTTCAGTCATTGTCTCTGGTCTCGCGTCCGGCGCAGGGGCAGTGGAGCTGGACAGCACGTACAACGCACACGGTCGCGGCACCGAGTCCTCGACCCCGCGTTTGCGCTCAGGGAGGAGCACTTCCTCCCAGCCCTGGTCGTCATGGAACTCATTCTCAGGGTCTGGATTCCGGGACAACTCGTCGGCCAGCTGATTTTCACGTCCAGGAACGTGTTCGACCGTGAACGAGAATTCCTGGATCAGCATGGCCCACCGAGTGAACTTAGACTTCCGGCCCTGAGCGGAAACTAGCCAGCGGAGGCATTGGCTGTCGGTTCTCAGCGTGAATGAGCGCCCCTCAACGTGGTGACGGTACCGCTGCAGGGCCCAGACCACCGCAAGACACTCCTGCTCATTCACGTGATACCTCCGTTCAGCCTGCCCAAACTTGGCGCTGGCATACTCGATCACGCGTCTCACGCCCTGGTCATCCATCTGGTACAGTACCGCACCCATCCCCTCCTGACTCGCATCTGTCTGGATGATGATGGGGCGGCTGGGCACCATGCGCGAGAGCGTGTGACAGTTCCTGAATCGGTGCTTCACCTGTCGCAAGGCCTCGTCCGCGGCGGGGGTCCACCGGAACTTAGTCTTTTGCGACAGTAGGTCCGTTATCGGGGCCGTGATCGTGGCGAAGTCGGGGACAAAGGACCGCAGCCAGTTGAGCAGCCCCAGCAGCTTCTGGAGCTGCTTCCTGGTCTTCGGTGCCCCCTTTCCCTCGATCAGCTCCAACTGCTCGGGTCTGGTGCGGCACCCCTCCGCCGTCACTATGTGCCCCAGGAACTCGATCTCAGTGGCCCCAATGTGACATTTCTTTGGGGCACACGTCAGTCCGTGGTTGCCATACGTTCTAGCACCAGTGCCAGATGGTGCGCGTGCTCCTCCCACGTCCTGGACCAGATGATAACGTCGTCCAGACAGGCACTGGCGAATTCACCAATGTACCCATCCAGAACACGTACCATTAGGGCCTGGAACGTCGCAGGGGCATCCATGAGGCCAAACGGCATGGCGCAGAACTGGTATCGCCGTCCGTCTGGTGCTGTGAATGCCATCTTAGGGCGGTCCTCCGGGCATACTGGCACCTGCCAGTACCCCGATTTCAAGTCAAGTGTCGTGAAGATGGTTGCGTCCCCCAGTCGGGTAGAGCGTCCGTGATATTGATCTGCGGGGGCGGGGCGGGATGGTCAGTTTGTTTACCGCCTTGAAGTTTACGCAAAAGCGTAAACATCCGTCCTTTTTGGTGGCCAGCACCACCCGCGAGTTGTACGGGGAGGTGCTGGGTTCAACCACTCCGTCACGTAACATCTCGTCCGTACACCTTCTCAAAGGGAGGGGCGGTGCGGTACCATCGGTATCCAGTGCTCAGTCACGTTCGTCCGTCGTAGCCGGTCCGCGGCCGCAAATACCTGTGCCTTGGAGGCGAGGACACTGTTGATGGCGTCGACGTGCTCCTCGGGGACACTGTGCTGAAGATCCTCCAGGCGGATGACTGACTGAGGGGGACTGGGGGGAACCTGGTGCACGCCGTACACCGTCCAGTGCCCCCGGGTGCCGAAGTGCATCCGCCCAACTCGTTCTTCCATGGTGGCGTCGACCTCGTACAGCCACGGGACTCCCAGGATCAGCCCCTCGCGGAGCTCGGGGACCACCCAGGCCTCGATGTGGCTAACGTGACCAACGATGCTCAATGTTACCTGAGTGATGCCCCCTGCTGCGACGACGGCATCCCTGGTGGCCAGCTGCACCAGCTTCCTCCGCGGGCACACCGCCTCCGCTCTCACCAGGTGGGCCGCGATGTAGGATTGGCTGGCGACGGTGTCCACCAGGGCCAGCATCTCCCGTCCGTTAGCGTGGACGGGAACTCGCAGCAGCTCCTGCTCCTCGAGGCCGACCTGCCCCAGCTGTGCAGCCGTCTGTCCCCCACCGCCCCCGGCCTCCTGGCCGTCCGGGCGTGGGGAACTCGCGGCGAGGTCCTCAGCTCGTCCTGGCGTTGACGCATTGATGTTACGGTGGTCCACCTTGTCGAAGGCAGGTCGACGAGGCGGCTGGTCCGGCCCCGGAAAAACCTCCGTCGGGGCCGCTGCGGTTGTGGCGGCATCCAGTTGTCCCCGGGGTTGTCCCAGCACGGGAACTACTAGCGGGAAGCCTATGCTGACGCTCAGGTTGCCCACCTCGCCGACGGCATGTCGACGAGGCGGCTGGTCCGGCCCCGGTAAAACCGGCTTTAGGGCCGCGGTGGTCGTGGCGGCATCCAGCTGTCCCTGAGGTTGTCCCGGCACGGGAGCAGCTGACGGGGAACAGTTCTGTTGCCCCTTGCTTCCCGGCGACGGACACGATGTTGGTGTGGTAGGTGCTGCCGTTGGTCGACCAGTCCTGCTGGTTACTCGGTCTGCCGGTGGTTGGCGGGTCGGGGAGCTGCACCCAGTATTCCCTCCGCCCCCGTTCCCGCGTTTCCCGCCTGCGACGTGTTACCTCCGCGCGCCTCCTCCCACGCGGCTCTGGTGGGGAAAAGGCAATGCCAGTGGTACGCCTCCGGGCAAAACCGGCATCGCGGCGGACGATCGTCCCTCTCCAGCGTTCCTGTCCGCTCGTGACGTCCCCCTCCTGCTGCAGCTGTCTCTGGGCGTCCCCTGGTGCCACCTCCGTCTGTTGTCTTCCGAGGTCCCGCGCCGTCGGCGTAGCTCACCATGGCCATGTCATTGTCCGTGACTTCTGTGACGGTCACCCCCCGCGGTCCCGAGCGAGCCCGGGGAACCCTCGCGCCCCTAAGTGCCGTCCTCCACTGCGACATGTCGCGCTCAATCACGCGAGCGAGGGCCACGAACTCCTCTGTGTCACGTCTGGCAGCTGTTCTCATGAAGGGGCGGAACTCTGGTAGCAATTGTTCGACGATGGTTGGTAACGCCGCACTCACGTCCCCATTCGTCCCCAATCGGCGGAACATGCGCAGCTTATCATAAATGAACTGTTCAGCACTCTCGTCCTCATCCTGGTTCCGGCAATAAAATGTCCGCACTCACATCGCACGCGCCTGATCGTTATCGAACCTAGTCTCGACTTGGCGTACAAAATGTCCCCACTCTGTATAAAAATACTCCCGGCCATTGACCACCAGTTTCTTGCCTCGCCGCGGAGCTGTCCCGCCACTTGCCACGCCCACTCTGCCCGTCGCACTTCGTACAGTTTTAGGAGGTGCTCGCACTCCCGCAAAAACTCCCGCGAGTCCTCGTCTCTCCCAGCAAACACTGGCAACTGGAACTGCGTATTCACGTACCGCACTACCGGCCCCTCCACGTCCGCGGGCCTGTTGCTCTGTTCCCGTTTACAGTTGTCGTCTGTGCTGTCCATGCCGTTCGCACCCCCGGCAGCGCCGTCAGACCCGCACACTACGCTTTTCACTTCCATTTTCGCGGAGTCCCCTTCCTCGTACATGTCTGTTTCGAAACTGATCAGATCGTCTCTGTCTTGTCCCGCCTGCTTCCACGCCATCCTATCCTCCGGCGCTCCTGATCCGGGATGTAATCGCAATCTCCCCCAGTAATACAGTCCGATCCTTCCCGTCGCGTTATCTTCAGTCGGAGATCCCGCTGCGCCGCCGTCTTGAATTCCCGTCGCTCCCACGTCGCGCTATCTCTCGCCGAAACGTCTCGTGTTCGCGCCGTTCCCGCGCCGCGATATCTCTGGCCGACGTCTCAAGTTCGCGTCTTCCTGCGCCACAATATCTCCCGCCGGCGCGACGGCTCGAGTTTGCGTCGCTCTCACGCCACGCGGCTGCACCTGCTTCCGTCCTGTCTGCGTGCGCTTGCGTGCGCTTGCGTGCGTTTGCGTGTGCTTACGGCCACACTAGTTGGGCGCCAAATGACGTCCCTCGGCTTTAGGTTCCTGATTCCCCGTTTACGTAATTATCCTGTTGTGCCCGTACTGCTCTCGTCGGTGAGGTGTGGGTCCAGGCCAACGTGGCCGGGACCGGGAAATACGGGACCTGGAGGGAGAGTGAGGTGAGGAGGAAGAATGGTAGGCAGTTCCAAGGATAACTCGGTGTTAACAGTTCCACGAGCCCCTTTTATTGTCATTTTGAGAGCCTGCCGCATACTGGCAGACCCGTCGCGGAACGAGCGCCCTTCCCGCGACGACCCGGACTCCCGGAAGACCGTCCCGTCCGTTAACACGTCCCGACACAAACTGGAAATTTTCCCACGTAACTGTCCCTGATTAAGGTTGCTCCGCAAAGATGCGCAAAACGTGCACGGTCCGTTACGTGAAAAGTCTCGTACTGACGGCGAAGGTTTGGCGGTTCGAGATTGCGCTTACGCGTTCTAGGACGTTCGACTGGTGACATAACCCGTAAGACTCGTAAAACTCAACAGGGTGAGCTACTCGACGGATGCAGCTCAGCTGCCGCGACAACCCGTGAAGTTACACTGTCGTCGGACCACGAGCTCAGAAGACGTGCCTCGCGAGCAGCGCGGAGCGGCGTGTACGTCTGTCTCTGATCGCGCCCTGAACACCACTGCCCTTCCCCGCCCGCCAGCGGGCCAAGGCCTGCGGGCCGCGGAGTAAGGAGGAGAAATCGGCCGGTGTGGGAGAGGCCCCACCCCACGACGCGCCAGACTGCGATTACATTACCAGCACTGCGAAACATTTGAGAAAAGTTACAAAATTATTTACACAACTTAGCGAGACATTAATCAAACAGCGAATTTACACATCAGTTAATTAGTTATGATTACAAAATATCCACAGTTATCGATGCTCGTGACCATTTAGAAAAAAATATATAAAACATAGAATTATTTATCACACAAAAGAAGCTCACTGGCATGCTAGGGCGCACGCGGGTGTGTCTCTGGCCGTCGCACTTCACCGATGGTTTACTGGGGGGACAAAACTCCCTCAGGCCCACGTCGGTGGCCAGGTACGGCCTCTGCATCTGTCGTCAAATTATTTCTTAAAATGCGCTTTGAATATCCTTTTCCACATAAATTTTATTTATACTGTGATTGAAAATAAATATGTCTATTTTACAGTCCACTTAGCTCAGTATGTGGTGCACTTGAAGTAAAGAAAAATGAACAATGCGTGACGAATAAACACGGACAAAGCACCATAGTTACAGTACAAACACAGTAGTTAGCATAAAAGAGTGACCATATAGTAGATGCACCATAGTTATTGCAAAAGCACAATAACTACCACTCATGTACCATAATTATCGTAAATAACCTGATAAATATGTGGCGTATTAAATATTACGGCACAGCTAATTCACCCACCTAGCACAAAACAATATTATTGTACATATGTACACCTAAATATTATTTAATTAGGCGTATATGGAGTGTATAGGGCAATAACGAACTTGAATAATTTAAAAAAGCAATAAAATGATAGTGTCTGAGTAAAAATTTGTTTTCATATTAATGTTCCATATTAACATCCTAAATTTAGTCTTTAACTGTAATGAAACTGGATAAACATATCCTTGTGCTTCATAACATAATTTGAAAGCATTTATACTAATTTCTTTATTAATAGGTACTAGTTGCTTACAAATTTTATGTAATAAAAATTAAAATAGTCTAATTACATGGAAATTTTCAGTTGCAAAATTCTTATGTAAATATAAATACTGTAGGTAGGGACTGTAGCACTATGATAGTGAGCAAAAAATCATCATGATATACTATGTACAGTATGTACTTTTGTGCCACTATTTTCTGCTAGTTGAGCTTAAAAGGAAAGTTAAAATAAAATAAAATAAATTGCTGACTACCCAAATTGAAAATACTCGAGTTTTCACTACTCAACTCGAATCGACTCAACATAAATATGCACTCGTGCACTCCTGTAAATTTTTTAAACAACCTGCATTATTGTAAAAATGAATCTGGTATCACTGTCAAATTATATTTTTTTTGTAAATTAATTTTAAGAATATTAACCAAACAAATTATTGAAATAAAAAATAAAAATTTACCTCAAAATAAAACCAGCAAACCTTGTATGTATCTACTAATAAATGGCTGAGGTAAAAGGTTTTACGTCTCACATGCACATCAGCTTGAAGTGGCGGACCTTCATGCTTATAGTTTTCTCGGAACAACTTGGGTACGGACTCCATACTCGCAAACGTGAGTCTCACCTAGGTGTTGGGATCGAACTCGCAATATTTGCCACATGAGTGAAACAGGCCGTGGATAACTTACTAAATAACTATGCACTGTGTACTAGCAACATTAGCATTGTTATTCCAGTTAATGTGTGGCAGAAATTTCTCATACCGTACTAACAAAGGAAATAGTTTTTTTTTTTTCACCATAAATTTGGAATAGTAGGTTAGGCAACTAGCGGTAAAGCCATGTTAAGTAGTTTCTCAAGGTATTTAGGGATTTAGACTAGGGATGGGACGATTCCAAAATTTTCGATTCTGATACCCGATTATCGATTCCTTAAAAAATCCTTCGATTCTCGATACTTGATACTCACCTAGTTAACTTAATATTAAATAATTCAAATTCTATTTGCAACATTTTTTTTTCAGCTTTCAATACATTTATGATGTAGCATACATCATAAATTCATATTTATCAAATTTGAGTACACAACTAAGTTATTAACATTAACTCATATAAATGTTGACATCATTAGAAGTTAATGACTCATATGTCAAAGGGGTGAAACTAATCTAAAATTTGTTTTGTAATACGGAATAAACTATAAAAAAAATTTTTAAGCTTTCCTTGAGCAGCGTAAATTATTTTCGTGAATACAACTTGCCTAACTTAGAGAAGGGTACATATTAACTAAAAAATATGTGAAATGAAACCGTAACAAAATTAAGCAACAACTAGAGAACTAGCAAATGAAAGTGTTGTACTTGATTGTGGTATTCCGGCGTTAAGTTACATTTAAGAAACACAAATTCATTCGTTGTTATTTCGGCGTTGTGGTAATGACCCAACAAAATCCATAAAACACTGACCAACTAATCATCATCGTCACACCATTCGAAAATGAATGTTTGTTTACATTTTTCCGCTTTTTGGCGCGATTTAAAATGCTTGTGCTGCCCCGTACGGCTGGGTGACGAACTAGCACGGTTCGCCCGATAATCTGCTTGATACGACGCTGTTCCAACTACATGACAGCGCCCCCGGCTGACGTGGTATGGCCACTCACGTAAGGCTGTTCCAAACACCGTTCGCCCAATCATCTGCTTGCTTTTGTATTTATTTGGTGTAGCTGTTCCAAGCTGACGTCTGTGCCCCGAGCGGTGTGCGTAGGCTTTAAGGGGAAGGTTCATAGACTAAAAATCGCTACACTTCCAAATCGTGTTAATTTTGGTAAAATGTGAATAAAACCTTCGAAATCAACTACCCGACCACTCCGCCCGGTCGGTATAAGTACCTGTGTAGCTGGGAGCAACGGTCATTCGAGTCAGGCTCTTCATACGGGGAGGGTGTGCTTCTCCTCTCTCCTGGCCGGCTTTAGACACGCGAAGACGGTTGGCCGCCCCCTCCCCCTGAATGTGCGGGTTCTACCCGCGCATGCGCAGGACACGGCTGAGGGCCGCAGTGTTGCCGGTTCTACTCCACCCGACCAGGGCCACGAGCCTCCGCAGCCGATGGAGGTTTACAATTCGCCGCGCCGGCCGGTGAGCGAAGTTTGACGGCCCGTCGGGAAATTGTACCTTCGCGCGCACTTTAGACATCAACACATTTACGTGCTGTACGTAATATTTTATGTTAACTAAGATTCACTATAAAACCATAATACACATTTAAAAAATATTTTTATTATTATTTTCACTAACATTTCAAACATATATCTTTAAATGAGACGTTAAAAATATGTTATATTATCACATAATAATTTAAAATTTGCTCACGGTTAACTCAGTTTTTGAAGACTCGAAGTTATGAGAAGTAATTTATATCTCATACTGAAAGAAATAAAATCTTCACTGAGTAACTTAAATCCAATTACTGCTACAGTAAATTGTCTAATTAGAGGCGTTACTATTAAATATCACCGCAGGCATTGTACACTATTTAAGGGGATGGTTTACACCCCAAAAATCGTCCCCCCCCCCCCCCCCCCCCCCACATACACACACACACACACAAATTTTGCGTTGACACTTGTTTTGGGATCTATGGACAAATTCAAATTCGAAGTCTTTTTATTGTACACGATAACACTTTACAACTTAAGAGTGGTTACATTGACACTCCAGAATCTTTGCTCTTTTGCCAATTGCACAATCGGTTACATTATTAGAATTAAACATCATAATACGCATTACACTAACATAAAAGGAAAGTTTAAAAAACCTTTTATGACATGAGACGAAAAGGGTACAAACATTTTCCGAAATTAGTACTGCGGTGACGGCCACAATAGGTAGTCTCTTATAAATATACCTAACAATAACACACGTAAGTACATAAAATTTGTGTCATACTATGATTAACTTTAAATAAAAACAAAACCCCAAATGTTTTTTTCGGGTTACAATACTAGCAATTAGCAGTGTAAATACTTGAATATGCAGTTTAAACACTATACTGTCGAATATATTGGTCAAACAATTTTTGCTATGTTAAATATCAATTTTAATATTACCTTTTTTTTAAATTCTGTATTAAATTTACATTGCATTAGTAACTAGACGACTTTGCTCATAAAGATACTCAATAATATTTATTTGTAACATTAATATCCAAGTTATAAACTTAAAATTAAGTGGCAGCTTATTTTAGCGTGGATAGCTACGGAGCATAATTATACTTTTCTTGTCTAAACCTGACAAAATTTTGTTTTAAAATAAAAATGCTGGTTTCGATTACAAGACAGTATTTATTCTAGTTTTAAGAAATACTAGGTGAATTAGTGCGTAAATGCGTGATGCTCATGTAATTGTCAGGTTTTCAAGCAGCGTTCCACACAGGCTTAGTAATATATGCCTATCATCGTAATCTATGTGCATTGACAGTTTCATTAAAATCTTAACTTTAACTTGGTATATTTCCTGCTTTTATCACAATTAGCTGAAAATAAATAACCATACCTCCATATATATCATGAAAGCCCAGTTTACAATCTCATCGTTACGAAGAAAAACATGCTGTCTGGACCCTCTCTTTCAACTTTTATCATTGCTACTTTACAGTTTCTACAAAATAAATAAATACATATACATACATCAGCAGATTCAATGTAAAACAGTGAAACATAGTGAGTTATAAAAATAACATTTAACAAAATTACATATATGTACTTTTTTTCAGAAATGATATTTGCAAACACTTAAAAATACTTAGCAGCAATTACAGTTTTTAGAAATAGAAAATAAATTTTATTAAAATTAAAAAAGAAAACATACTACAGTTTCATCATTATATGTTATTCTGTTTAGCGAATATCATATGTGTTTCTATTATTTCCTATTTTATTTATTACGTACTAGATAATATTTGTGTTCTAAATTACAAACGGAAACTCGGCATTTACTAAGTATATTTTCTAAACATCATAATGTTACAAAACATAAAGTTAACCCTTTTTATTTAAGTACACGATGAACAGAATAAAAGTGTATATGTTCATATGTTTTGAAGGATTCGTATTGAAGTTTTTTGTAAATAATACCAGTAACAATGGCACTGATGCTGTTTAACATACGTGGATTACTTTAAATGTAAGTGCAGGTAAAATTTATGCTTATTTGAAGGCGAAAAAACATCACAACTTTACAAAAGAAACTAAGATTTTTTGGACTTTTTTGCATTTATTTCTTCTTTTGCCTTTGATATATACTCTGGCTCTCTCACTTGTTTTCCTCTAATAACTCGTGAATCAACAATTTCGGGTAGTAAACACTTTTTATAGAATCGCGTGAGTTTGGGCAGCATTTCATTTCTCCAGAAATCTTCATTTCGTTGAACTTTTTCAACAAACAAATCTTGTTTTGTGTCAGTCATGACAATTAAATAACAAAAATCTTTTTTTGTTATATTTAAAGTTCCCTGGATCTGATAGAAGTGATGATGTGTGGTTTTAAGCTGTAACTTCTTGCTGGCAATTTCTTGGAGAAAGAATCCTTTCTTACTTCTGGCCAGCTCTTGAAGCCCAGTAGATATGCCTGATGGAACACATTTTACTTCAATTGTAGCATTTTCTGTGACCACAATTCCATCTGGACTAGCTCCTAAAAACCCATTTTCTACATCTATGTACAGTCCCCTCTTCTCTACATTCAAGCCTGTTAGTGCTTCGAACCTTTTAATAGCAACATGTTCATTGCGGCGACCGTATTCTGTAGCTTTGGTATTCACAGAGGGTTTGTACAAAAGATTTTTCACCAAGTTCGCACATGGAGTTGATTCTTTTCTTCGGCACACTGTTCCAAAATTACTAGCTGTTAAGCGTACTCGCCTAAGTTCATGCCAGATTATACAATTCGCCTGATCTTTAGTTTGAATGGCAATTTCTTCTTGCTGCTCAGAGGTCACATTCAGAGATTCAACAAAGTTCTCACACTTTTCTGCTAGCTGTGCATCTGAAATCTCGTCACACGGATCATCTTCTACTTGTTCAGAGCTTGGTCCATAGTCGATGTCTGCTGGATGAGTTGTATCAGTTTTGCTTCTTTTCTTTTTAGGGAAGTCGTCATGGAACTGCAATTTACGGCGTGTTAATGTCTGCTGTCTCTTTCGGATAACCTTATAATGACTCAGTCCAGGGCTTCTTCCTGCCAGTTTCCTGAAAGGGCTTATTTCCCAAGCGTGGCCTTTCTGAAATCTTAAAGCCGCGGCGTGGCATCGTCTTTGAAAAGATCCTCTTTGAGTAAAGTTGAGACGTTTTCCAGCATTGAACTTTGCAACAAGACTCATGTAAAATTCAGCTGCATTGCTTGTTTTATTTTCCACAAGTCTTGGCGCTTTTGCTACCAGGCTTCCTAAAAGACCTTGAATATGGTCAAACAATACAGATCCGAGTAAAATATTTACCCTTTTACCATCAGATTCATTGCCTTCGCAAAAGTAAGGTCGGCACTCAGAATGGTCTCCAAATACATGATTTGGACCATTTCGCAAGTCCTTAATTAGGTCTTCAGCTTTCTCACCCACTTTCCCACAGTGCCTTATGGCACCTCGTGCTGCAGAAGTTAGCCTTGGAATGACTGATTTGAGCATCCGTCGAGCCTCTGGGTCAAAACTCTTATCACTTGCCAAGGTATGCAGGTGACTGGTATAGTTGCGTATGCAATGGTTAGCACATTCAAGTTTGTGCACAAAACGTCCATAAGGGACATTTTGAATGATTCTTGCATAAACACTAGAATCTCCATCACCCACGAAGTATTTGTACTTTAAACCATGCATTTGTATACTGTTACAAAAACCTTCTACAATAACACTTTGCTCCATCGCTGTGGATGGCTTTTGTTGGCTCCAGTTTTTGTAGCAGAAATGTTTTTTCGGTTCTTTATCTGCTCCCGAATGAAGACGACAGATGGTACAATACTTATTTTTTACGCCCAAGAACAAAAGTTTTCCTGTTCTTTGGCCTATGATCACTGCCTGGAAAGAGAAGTTAAGAATTAGTTTATTTATGTTGAAGTCAAATCTATTTAAAGTAAATTTTTTTATGTAATACTAGTAGTATATATTTTAATGCCTATGTATTAAAGAACTCAATTTATTCAGGTTGAAAAGAACTTAATGTTTTTTTCTAATGTAAGAGTTACATCTATTACGAATTTTATTACAATAGTGAAGAAATTCGTGAGTAAAAAAAAACATTCAAACATCCTAACATTTACATTCTTGCATTAGAGGAATGGGATTATTTATATTCCAGTTTTGCACAATAATTTCCGTATGTAGTAAACATTTTTAGATGGTTTAATATCATGAACATTTCTTAGTACAGACATTAATAAAATAGCATTGGACTGAACCTAAGATCCGAGAATCACCAACCAAATGGCAGACACATTGTTAATGAATCGACTAAATCAAAATACATAGGTGGCATACATAGGAGTATATCCATATACGTATGGAAACGTCATCCAAATATCTCACTTGCAGAAAATGTGGATTAACCATACAGGAAAATTAGGAGATCGAATTCATATGGGACGTATATGGTCTGACAACCTCGCATCTTGCAATTTCAAATATTTTGATACTGCTTGTAACAAATCTTCCGTGATAAATGTTTCGAGTCAACATAACATAGGACTTAGCTTTGCCCACTTGTTGAAGTCAACACTTTTGAACTGATGTGATTATCATGTTCGTTGTAATAATGAGTGAAATAATAATTATTTCCTTTCAGTGCTTACATAATAAGACCTTTTTTTAAATATATGTTATTACAAGTTATAGGTCTGGGAGATATTATTTATGCCTTGAAATTCATATATATTTCATTAAATATAATTAAAATATAGGAAAAATCCAAACTAGCGGGGCCTAACTTAGCCAAAGAAATATGTATTTCGTAACAGTACCTCAGCCCTTTACTTCTTAACAACTGCGACATTATTGAAATTGATATTGTTAGACCCGTAAGTAACTTACCACTCCTGAAAGAGAGTTGTATTTATGCCCGTAAGAACGCTTGGCCCATCCACCGTCCACAATGACTGTAGTAAATGGAATGCCATCTTCGTCTACATCTCCTTCTTGAATAGCCAGAGCTCTTTCTTCTTTCCCTGCATCTGATATGGTTCGGTCCAAGTTCTCGCTCCAAACCTTAAATACACTCAATGAAATCATATACCATCGCCAAAATACTATAATACTACATTTTACAATTTCTTAGATTTTCGTAGCAGCAATTGTAGTCCTAAAAATATTTATTATGAATAAATGTGTTTCTCCCTGAAACAAATCTAAGATGTTTAGTGATGTATTATACTGTAGACATAAGATGATTTCAAAAAATACTACTTTAGAATGGCATAGGTAGTCTTTGTTTTGATTTATTGTTTTATTGGGGTTGTGAAATGCGTTACTTTTGTGCTATTTTAATGTGTTGCACCAGTTTGTAAGCGAGTAAAAAAAAATCATTTGAACTGTTCAGTTTTTCACATAATTTGTGCAAGTGTTTCAAATAAAAGCTGAATGGGGGCTTTTGCAAGTAATCAAAATAAGGTTAGCATAATCAGATTTTAAATTTTTTCATTAAACTGAAACTTTAGTTTTATTTTATTTTGAAATTTGTTTTGACGGGCATGGATAATAATACAGAACATTTTAAACATGTTTGAGTTGCACTAGTTTGTAAGCAACAATAAAAGGATTCACGCATTTATTATGTACTTATAAGTAGGAATTAATTTTCTTTATATGTGCAATCATTAACTTTCTAGATTTTGTACTAAAACACTAATTATAAAACGTAGTTTGATGATATTTTGTTCCTAAATGAATAATTTCCTTTGCTTTTTGTCACTTGACTTATATTGTTTATCTAATCGAACATTTGTATTTTAAGATCCTTAACCGTGCCCCGTAAAATAAGGCGACTATTAACCGGTGATGGATGAGTAGTGAAAAGTAATGTACTAAGATTAACATAATATTTTATTTTATTTGAAAAAGAAATTAAAATTGTTTAATTACCTTATCTAGTTCTACTTCTTTCTTTATGTAAGTGTTCTTTGACATTGAAGGAACATTTAAAATGCTCAGAATGTTTTCTAATTGTGTGAATCCGATGCCAGATGACACAGCAGCCCATGCCCCCGTACTATTCATTACACTGCTATCACATTCTTCATTCTGTATCTCATATTGTCGATTGCAGCCATCACATTCCATGAACCACTTACAATGTAAGCCATTTCTGATTTCTTTTTTGAATTGGATTGTACCCAAAGTGCACTGCTTCTTGTGGCTGCTCTGAAGGCTAAGAATTTTGGGAATTACGTATGCAGGATTGAAGAGCCGGTTTCCTTTCAGATTATCCCAAGAAGAACCTCCTTGATCAACTTCAATTAAAAGTGGTGGCATACTATCATCCAATTCTGTCTGTTCATTTTCATTCCTATATGTAACAAAAAATATAAAAACCACATATTTCAATTAACTTTAAAATAACACAAATATTTTAAAGCTAAAAGGTGTACAGAGGTAGAAGGTGTATGATATACTTTAATTTTTTTTAAAAACAAGGTGATTACAGTTAAAAATCAAGTCTCAAGTTTTGCATTAAATTGTATACAAATGTATGCAAAAAAAACCTACGATTTAAATTTTTTGCTATTGAATTTTTTTTTTATTATATATTCTTAGGCAAAATAACTTAGGGACACGTTTTCTGCCACGGACTATATACGGGCTTGGAACCTCGGCCACGCAAGCCGTTGCCATGAAGCTGCAGGCCGGGGGACATGTCGGTAAGATTTTTTAACAACATGAGTACGTAAAACGCATTACCGCCGTTCACATTTTTTTTTCCAGGGAGAAAATGTACCCCCGTTTCTTATAATTATTTACTCGTTGTTGAATTATTTTCATGTTGTTGCCAATCAGAATATAGCTTTTCAATAGTTTCTACTATCAAGTTTCATTAGCGAAAATAAATACATGACTTTGCTGTTATAAATTAAGTCTAATTAAAAATAACAGAAGTACTTACTGTGATGAAATTTCATGCGGTTCAGTTTCTTGTGCACTTGGGTTGCTTTCTGCTGTTGATACTGTTGCAGAATTGTTTGAAGTATTCTGTCTTCTCCAGTAGGCAGAAACCGACAAAGCTCTTTTATTTCGCTTAAGATTGCGGTAAGACCTTTTCCTCTTGCCCATTGTAAATAATAGTAAAAATTGCGCGCACTGTGTCACCACTACAGAGATTTCAAACTACTAAATATCGACGACTTGGCATCACTGTGCCAGCGCGTGCCCTACACAACCGGCGAGCAACGCACCGAGCGAGCATTGCACTGCGCTCTGTTAGCGGAACTGACAACTATCCGTTAACCTTGCAGTATAGGAGAAAACGTTTGTTTTTGGTTATTTTGCTCGTCTATTGCTCTGATTTTAATTGTTGTACTACCAAAGTCAACATATGACGTTACTCCTTTAAGCAAGACACTTACTTATCAAAAATAATACACTACAACGTCTTAAAAACAAATATTTTTACTAGAAAATTTTCATATCAAACATCAAAAAATTAAATTTAAAAGAAAATATCAAACTATCAGTAAGTATGTTTAGACAAGTTGATGCCCAAATGACTGACGATTTATTGGACATAAAATTCAATACTCGTTTATTTTTATTGCACGTAGAGACGTACTATTTCTGATGGTGCCGAAGCTTTAAAAAGGTCTGATTTCAAAAATTGTTATTAAATTATGTAAATACATTAATGCATTTAACAATATTCCTAAAAATAGGCTGAACATTCCTCTTTAAGATATATCATACGATATCTCTATAACTTAAATCATGCTGGCTCAGTTTTTGATCAAATGACATGCCAATTCGCAAAAATCGTGAACTATGGCCTTAAAACTTCGCCTGTTTGTCTCCAAACATTATGCCGGAAAGGAAAATAAACGCCGTAGTTTTGCGTATTTTTACAGTATATTTTTGGGTTTAACATTATGACGTGAGCGTGTGTAAGCTTTTGTTTGCTTTAGTGCATTTATGATTAATGTTCAGTGGCGGCCATGTTGCGGTGTTTGTTTACCAGTGACGAGACAAGTATTTTACCCAGTATTTAAATTGCCCGTAAAAACATTGCGATTTCGCGTTTTATTACTAAATTTCGTGGAAAAATGCTGTGTTGTGGCGATTTCGCGTAAAAACTGTATTTTACGGTGATTTAGCGTTTATCGTCGTTTAATCGCGATCGCGAAAAGAACAGGCCCCTACTAATACGCAGTGATAATTTTTTTATAAATAATTTTTGTACTTTGACTTGTGTATAACATTGACCCAAGTTTTAGATATTATTTATTTGGGGAAATATGACTTATATATGCGTCTAGTCAGTCATAACCCCACACAAAGAGTCGTTAAATAATTGTATCTGACAGATTTGCATTGTTGTGAAATGATTTTTTTTGCTACATGCGGGAATCGACTTTTATCATCGATTCTCGATTCTCGATTATTTAAGTAGAATAGGTAGGTATCGATGAAATTGGGAATCGGTTTTCCCATCCCTAATTTAGACTTATTACCAGGAAAATTTTAGTATATGTATTTATAGGTCCATTGATAATTTATTTGAAACTTATTATACAGGAAACTTCTTAAGTGTGGTTTTATTAAGAGGATGTTACTGTATTTCTCTCATTCTAATTTAATTAAGATTGTAATTAATTTCCAATTTCGTTTGAGAAATTGTTGAATTTTAATGACAAAATGTATAAAAAAAGTTCAAATAGATTTACAAATTAAATGTTGGGAATCAGCTTGACTTCCTGAAAATTTATCATAGCTTGATTTGACTTGATGAAAAATTGGAATGTGCGGCTCAAACTCAACTTGATCATGAATAGTAAATTAAGTATCATACAAAATGGCAAGACTGAATTACCTAATGAAAATGTGAAATTGTTGCATGCAGGAATTTCTTTAAATTGTTTGGTGTTCAAAATAAAATATATTAAACTAATTTTTGTATGACTTTCATTACATTGACAAATTATATAAAAAAATTGTAGTATTTTCTATGATAGTTTTTAACTAATGGGCAGCTTTAATACATTTCTGTAGTGAATTTTTTTGTGTGTTTTCATTGTAAAAAAATACAATTTTGTGTGTTTCTTTGTTTCAGATATACGAATTGCGAACATCAAGTTGAGGTATCAGATAAAGTTTTGTTGTGGAAACATTGCTGATATTTTTACATTAATGTGTATAGATTTAAATATGTCTTCATTAAATACATTTTTTGAGTATTGTGTTTGTGTCCCTTTTAAAGGTCTTCTCATATAGGCCTCACACAGTGTATTTCATTCCATTTTCGGTAACATTTTCAGCTGTGTAGAAAGTTGCTGTGAGTTAGATTGTCACAGCAACACATTTCTCTTCCTACCTTTTAACATCTATCATGGGTAGAGACAAGATTTTATGGTTTAATTTTTAGGCCAGTTTCGTTTTTAAAACAGATTTCAGAATTACGGGCTTTATCTTTTATGGAATATGTTTATCAAAACAAATATGACACTTCAATGGCCATGCTACTTATTTCTCCAAAACAGTATCATGATTAACTTTTACAATGTAATGATTTGTAATATAGGTGGACAGGATCCCGAAATTCGGGAAAAAAACCATTCCCGAACTTCGGGAAAATAATTTTTCTCTTCGGGATAATAAGTTGGGAAAATTTTTTTTTGAAATAGTAAAAACCTTCGTCGTACTAATTTTTATATTATAAAAATATGTTATGTATACATACGTCCCGTAACAACTTCTTATACGTATTAAACAAACAAATTACAAAGACAAAACAAAAAATAATACATCTTATAAACATTAACGTAAATTCACCACTTGTTCATAAACATAGTTTAAAATAAATCTCTGACTAAATAAAGAACTCAATGTTGAATATTATTTTTAATGAATTTATTTTTAAGTTTGGCGAATGTTAACATCTTTGCTGTATTTTTAGGTTATAATTTGTCTTGAAAATTAACAAGAGCATCAATAAGCAGTGTTGCCAAACGCGTATATTCAAAATGTTAATAAACTGAAAGACGCCATCTTTGTTTCAAATGTTTATGCCATTATAAACGTCTTTCATAAACATCAGAGGGCATTCCAGGCAGTAGCAAAAGTGAACCAGGTGTGTCTTCTGCGCATATTTGGAAGTTCTTTAAGAAATTACCAAATAACAAGGTGCAATGTACTTTGTACCCTTCTGTCCTGAAAACGGAATATGGTTCCACAACAGGTATGCACAGACACTTAACACAACATCCGAAGGCAAAAAATGAGTTGGCCATTCTTCAGGAAAAAATACACATCTTTCAAATTATCAAGCAGTAGTGAGAAAAAGTCAGTTAAATCAGATGTACCAACAAATCAGCCCAAGCTAGCTAATTTTGTCCCTTGGGGTATTGACCACCCCAAGCAAAAGGCTTTGACAAAAGAAGTAGGTAAATGGTTAGCAAATGGTTGCCATCCATACAGCATTGTTGACGAAAGAGGCCTAAAATATGTTTTAAAATAGGCTCAGCCTCTGTACAGTATGCCATCAAGCAAAACATTCAGCAGGAAAATAAGTTGTACGAAGAAACTGTCAACATTTTGAATGCTAAAATAGGCAGTGACATTTCCACTGTGTCAAGTGTCATCTCTAGCGTTCACAACAGATTTGTGGTCATCGGGAAAAAACGTGCCGCGAAGGAAAAAAAAACTTATGAGGAAAGAATTGCGTCACGAACTCAATTTTATTTTTCGCTCGCGATAATTACTCCGTGAAGTTGACTCCGTGAGGAGTCCCAATCTTGTAAGTTACTATGCACTACATGGATCAAGATTTCAGTCTTCAGTCTCATTGTCCATGTTCATTTCATTTCTCTGGTGACCACACTGCTTATGCAATATGCGAGAAATTCAAAGAATGCTTACAGAAATGGAATCTGAGTGATACATGCAACACATTGCCTGTATTTATAGTGACTGACAATGCAAGGAACATGAAGGCTGCAGTCTCATTAAAACCCTTCAGTCACTTGCAATGTTTTGCACATACTTTACAGTTTGTATTGTCTGATGCAAAGAAAAGTTCCGCAGAAATACAAGATTTGGTTAAAGCATGCAGATCTATAGGAGGCTTCATAAAATTCAAAGTCAATTGAGATTGCCAGAACTTGGAGTGATTCAGGACTGCAAAACATGCTGGAATTCTGAATATCTGATGCTTGAACGGTTACTGACCATTAAGGAAGCTATTTCAAGGGACTTGCTTTCAGAAGGAAAACATGACAATCTAAGTATCTCAGAATGTAAAATGGTTGATACATATGTGAAAATTCTCAAACCTCTTTATCAGGCAATAGTGGAGGTGTGTGGTGAAAGGACACCGACAAGTTCAATTGTTATTCCAATTATTTATTTAATAACAAACTGGACAAGTACTGTGCTGAAAATGAACATGGAACTGGGATAACATTTGGGCACAATTTGCTACTGTCACTTAAAAATCAAGGTTTCCTGCTTACAAAACAAAGCAACCATATTTGTCAGCCATGATGCTGGATCCCCGCTTCAAGCACATTCTTCTAGACAAGCATGATAAAGATGCAGCTATCCATTTCCTTAAACAGCAGAGCCAGGCACAATTCTACAAGACTGAGCATAACCATGCCAGTAAGTAAACCATTAATAAATAACCAATTATTCCAGTAATAAAAAATTAAATTTTTTTAGATTATGTTTTCAATCTGTTTTTGTTTTAGCTTCACAAAGGCCTGCTGTGCTGGGGATCTTTAAGGTTTCACAATGTTATTAGAAATGAACAGGAACAAGGTGTGATTCCGTCTGAATATAATTACGTCAAATTTACTATAGGAAAATTTATAACAGATATTTAAAAATATAGACATACAATATCAATTAATTAATTAGCTCTCAGATATATTTAAAGAGAAATATGGGCTAGCCCTAATTTAAATTATAAAAAAAAGGTTTCATTAAAAAAAAAAACATAAACCAATAAAAAAATACAAATATGTTTAAACTATCCCAGTATTCTCAAAGTCCAGATGTGGCGTTTATCTGATGAACTTCGTCTAACGGCGTAGTTTAAGAAAGTTCAGAAAAGGTTAAAAGATACAGAAGCACCGGAGGTCGGGGCTTCGCTTCCCGGAGATCCATCGGGAAAATGATGCCAGGGCGCCTGTGTGTTGTGGAGGAAGGTTGATGAAAATGCAAATTCGGCGTCCGGCTCTTGGACCCTGTCTGCGAACAGTCCGAATCAAAACTGATCAGAACTTGTACACAGACAATATACGGGGCAGAAAATGCCCGGAAAAGTTAAGGGGAGGTTGAGGAAAGTCGCGGATCGTCACTCACCAGACAGGGAAGTTGGCTTCTATTTACCGATGCGTCGCCAGCCAGGAACTGGATCCCGCGAATACGCGGCTGGGCGCAGACGTTTCTATCATTTCAAAAGAAATAATTTAAAAGAAAAATAACTATTACCTACTCTTGTACTATGCAGATGGACTAAACTACTTAAAAAAAATTACAGGGATAGCATCCCTTATTTAAGAGACTACATCGCAGGTTGCGGTCGGATGTAAGTCTTGCAGAGTCTCGCCGATTTGCCGATAATCGCAAACGATCCGTCTGCAGTTGCGACGCGAAGTGGAGTGCCTCGCGAAGAACCGCGTCTCGTAAATAAAAGTAAAAGTTCTATCAAAAGTGGAGGGGGGGGACTGGGACGTCCGGACCGAAAGGTTCCGAAGTTCCCCGAGTGGGCGTCATAAAAAAACTCTGATTGATGTCCCGAAGTTGGTAGCACTGGCCGACCTTAGCGCTACCTGTTGAGGGGTGTCTGAAATAAAAAAGGATCGACTCGCCCAAGGCGTCTGCTTTAACAAGGTGTTAAAGGGGCAGTCAGGTGCTGCGCTCTGGCTGCCTAAAGGGTAAGTTGGCTGGGCGGTTAGCGAGTTTGCCGCTAGATGTCGTGTGCGTCCATCTTGGCACACACATTTTTTATGCCAGTCGCCCTTGGAGACAGTCGCTGTCTGCTGGGGTTTATGACCGGTCATTGGTCTTAGGCGAATTCTTAGAACCGAGAGGGGAGGGGGGTGAACAAAAGTGCAACGACGCTAAGAACGAGCGTCCATGACGTGCTTTTCGAGGAGAGAACCTAATACGTATTCGTGACGGTAAAGGCTATGGTCAGCTCGCCTCTGAGAAATGGTAACAACTCGTCCAGAGCTGTTGTACGCAGTTTTAGTCATGAAGTGAAGTAACGTTACAGGCCTGGGACGTGCCTGTAAGCGAGGAAAATTTCAAACGGGCAGCCAAGTCTTAGATCTGCAAAAGATCCTATAGGTCTCTGGGAAAGGTGCTTCTGTCTACTGGCACAAAGTTTAACTAAGGGGAGTACACCAGCCTAACAAAGAGTAAATCACCCTTTAGTAACCAAATTATAGAGCAAAATAAAATTTCCAAAAATAATATAAATTATATAAAATTAGAAAGAAAAAAAAAGTGTCGAAATTCCTAATTTCCGGCACTCTATTCTACAGAATCCTGCCTCTCTATGGGAGGAGTTTGGCTTGCTGGCTTCTCAAGCTCAATAACAATCTGCTACTTCAACAAATCTCTTCGGTCAGAACTTGGACATGTACCTGTGTGAACCTGTTATAGACATAACGGAGGATCCTTGTTTGTGGTGGAAAAATAATATAACCCGATTTCCAACACTTAAAAACATTGTCTTGAGTTATTTTGACATACCAGCAACAGAGGTTGCCAGTGAACGGGTTTTTTTCTAGTGCTGGCAATATTGTCATTGCCAAAAGAGAAACATTCATGAAAATTTAAAGTAGAGTTGGACACAAGATGTTTGTATTTATTACATTTTATGTTATTTATTATTTGTATTTGTGTGTCTTTCCTTTTTTGTGATTTGGACTATAAATGTGGATGGTTTATTAAAAAAAAGACTTAAAAATACACACATTTTAAAAGTAAATATAATTTTCTGTACATCAAACTAAGAGACAATTTACTGTTCTTGTTCCCGATCCTGATCCCAAAAATCTAATGTATTTCCCGACCGAATCCCGTCCCGAAGTAAAAATGCTATTCCCGTCCACCTCTAATTTGTAATGAGCATGTCTAACTTTTTGGAACAAATAAAATAAATTTGTTTAGTACATATTTTTATGTTTGAGAAATGTACTGATGTCATAATTTAAAGCGTTGCAAGATTAAAAGGAAGTATACTTTATCCAATTTTTTTTTTGCATAAAATGTGTTACAAACTTAATGCTAAATAAATAAATTATTTTGAATTTAATATTAAAAAGATTACATGTTTGATACTTGTCATTAGAGGTAAGTTTTGATTTAAAATCCTGAATAGTTTCATGATTTTAATTGCATTTCAGTGCTTCATGGTCGTGGTGTATTAACTTGAATTTCAGTGTTGATATGGTGTATTGACATGCTTTTCAGTGTTATTTCAGTTTTATCACAATTGACCATGTAATGTTGTCTCTAATAATGGGTATTTATTTTAACCACAAACCTAATATGCATATAATAGTACCAACCATTACTAGCAAAAAAAAGTGCCAAGATATAAGAATTTATTTATTTATTTATTTATTTAATATTGTAACATGCCCACCAACAGCCGAGGGCTTTAGCGGTGGGCACAACACATATATACAAGGACAACATATAAACAATACAAACAAAATACAAACAAACAAGTAAATTTAAAATGAGTATAACTATTAAAAATAAACATCAAAATATAAAATGCATAAAAAGAAAGAAATACAAAACATAGACATTACAGTATTACCTAGCTACACTTTCACAGATTAAGATGATCAATTTTATTGAAATTAGAAATGAGTCGAAAAATTATATCATTCTTTTTATGGTATGTACATAAGGTAGAAGTTAAACGGCTGTTAAATTGGGGAATTCTAATGCCAGTACATATTATCAAGAATGGACTTACAATTTAATTTTGAACAGTAACAGTTTTTAATAAATACATAATCCAGATAGATACGGCGTTCAGAAAGAGAATCCATATTAATCTGAGAGAAGTTTTTAAGTTTAATTATTTTATCAAATTTATTCTGAATGGATTCTAATTTATTGCTAACGGAATGATTAATTGAATTCCAAATAACTGAACAATATTCTAACTTAGATCTAACAAGTGATAAATAAAGACAAAGAAGAGAGTCACTGTTTGTAGCATAGAACGTAATATATTTGATTAATGCTAATGTTCTATTTGAACTAGTAACTAAGTAATTTACATGCAAGTGAAAATATAATTTTGAGTCGAGTAGTATACCTAAATCTTTTATAGAAGAAGTGATTGGGATTATTTTATTGTTAAGAACATAATCATATTTTACAGGATGATATTTCCTTGTGAAGGAGATAATTTTTGTTTTACTTGTGTTAAGAGTTACTAAATTTAATAAGCACCATTTATTAATTTCATGTATATCAAATTCAAGTAACAAGCAGTCATTGATAGAGTTAATACTTCTGGAAATTTTAAAATCATCGGCAAACAATACACCACTCGAATGTTTAGGTACAAATGTAATATCATCAATGAAAATATTGAAAAGTAATGGAGAGAGAGTGCCACCCTGCGGGACTCCAGATGGAACTTTAAAATATGAAGAATAACTGTTGTTGATGGAAACAAAAAAGCATCTATTATGAAGGTAGTCGGAAAACCAGGTTACAAAATTGCCACATAAACCAAAATTAGCAAGTTTACTGAGTAAAATATCATGATTAACAGTGTCGAATGCTTTCGCAAGGTCAAAGTAGCAGGCATCTACCTGACCCCTATTCGTTACCTCATAATAAATAGGATTCAGAAAGGACACAAGGTTGGTTGCTGTGGTCATACCAGTTCTAAAACCATGTTGTGAAGGAGATAGTCTGTTTTTAATTGGGAAATTTAAGAATTTAAAGATAATTTTTTTAAATATTTTAGACAAACCATTAAGGATGGAAATAGGACGGTAGTTAGATACCTTTAATTTAGAACCGCTTTTGAGAATGGGAATTACCCTTGCTATTTTCCATTTGGTGGGGAACGTTTGACTTTTCAAACTTACGTTAAATAGATGTTTAAGAAGTGGTGTTAATATGTATGAACAGCCTTTAAGAACAAAGTTAGGTATTCCATCAGGACCGCATGACATAGAAGATTTTAGGGATTTAATACCCCAAAGCACAAGACTTTCAGAAATAACGGGGACCAAAATGGTATCATGGTTTGACGTTGATACATTAACATTATGATTGTGATTAGTAGATGAATATACATTAGAAAAATATTCAGCAAAGGTATTAGATAGCAAAACAGGGTCAGAAGACACAACATCATTAACCTTGAGAGAATACTCTTCACGGTAACCATTTCTCATTATTTTTACATAGCGCCAGAACTTTTTAGGGTAAGACCTTACTTTGTTATTAATATGTCGAGTCCAATTGATTTTATCACGTTTGATTAGAAATTTAACTTGCTTCCTGTAGAATGAAAATTGGGAATAGTAGATCATGTTTCTTTTCTGTAATTTATGGAAGTGTTTTTTAGCTTTTAGATTAAATATTAATTCACTAGAGAACCAGCAAGGGTATTTAGTAGATTTTTTAGAAATAACAGGAATAAATTCATTCATACTGTTACATATGCAGTTAGAGAGTTGATCCACTAAAAAATTAACATCATTAGATTTATAGAATAAAGACCAATCAAAATTTTTTATGGAACTAAAGAGACCAAGATAATCCCCATTTTTATAATTTTTGAAATTAGTCGAAGAATTAGACTTATATGGTAAAGAGTCAAAAATTAATTTTATAAATAATGCTGGATGATAGAAGTCTTCTTTTACGAGTGGATCAGTTGCTTGAGACACTTCACAGATTGATGAGTTAGAAAAAATTAAATCTAAAAGATTAGGGGGAGGCTGAGTGTTGTTGTATTGGATAAGGCAGAGGCTAGAAGCGAAATTGAGAAGACTCTGTGCCTTACGATTAGTGTTCACTTGTAAGTTATAATTGGACCAGTCGATACCAGGAACATTGAAGTCACCAAGAATGAGTATTTCATCTTGAAGGGACGAAAGTTTGTCTTCAAGATATTCAAAATACAATAAATACGTAGTTAACGATGTGTTAGGCGGTAAGTATATAGTACCAATAATAACTTGTTTAGATGAATTACTTTTAATTTTAATCCATACGGCTTCCACACCAGGATAATCAAGTGTATTAATTAGCTCAACTGAAGCAAATTTAAGTTTATTTACCGCTATTAGCACACCACCACCACGTTTTTTCAAATTCAGTAGTGAATCTCTATCCTTTCTAAATATAAGATATTTGTCTGAGAAATAATGCGAATTTATACTCGTTTCGTGGAACCAGGTTTCAGTTAAACAAATTATATTATAATCAGAAGTAAGAAGGTTGTCAGAAAAGACTGTTGATTTGGTTCTTAGTCCTCTGACATTTTGATAAAAAACGACACATTCCTTAGAAACTGAATGCAGAAGAAATATTAAGGTAGAGGTGTTCCTCCAGACACCCGGGATGAATTAGAAGCAGATGTAGATGAGGTAGATGTGGATGCAGGCACAAACGCAATTAAGGGCTGCGGGCTGGATTTACTGACTTCAGTCGGATTCGTTGAATCAGAGACGTTAATTATTTGATCTGGGTGCAACTTCCCGTAGAAAGGGCTAATTAAGCACCCACTTGGCCAAAAAACGATATTATTGATCCTTAAAAAGTCTTCCTCCAATACAGAAATATGAAAGGATGCATAGGAATTAAATTTTGTTCTTAGTTTGGTTACCTTCACTTGGGATAGATTAAGTTCATTGGAAATGTAATCGGTAATTTCCTGTTCATTCACAGATGGATCAAACCTTGTAACAAATAATGCTTTTGTTCTTCTGAATGTTGGTTTAGATACAGTTTTAAGTGTAGACACATTCCTTATCCCCACTTGTGTCGGCGTTTTCTTCCGGTCGTGATCTTGTTTACCGGCGGTGTTCCCGTTAGCCTTGCGCCTATGTTGCATCACTGTAAAGCCGTCGTTGTCCACAGACCCCGTGCCGTCACGAGAATCCCGCTGAGTTGAAAGTAGGTCACTGTTCAGGCCATTGTTCTGGCTGGACTGGCTCCGGTCACCCGAAAGAACCGGGATTTCCACACGGGCAGCTTTCTTGCTGTTGGAAGAATTTATGAGTGCTCGACTATATGATTTTTCCATATCATTTTTAGGAGTCAATTTTTGATTAATCTGAGAAAGCTCATTTTTGATCTCAGCTGTTTCAGCACGCGAATCCATCAGTAGGGTCTTCAGTACTTGGTTTTCACTTCTGAGCTCATCTACTTTAATACAAAGTGATTTAACAATAGTACATAAATCATCCATATTGCAGGTGGTTGTTTGAAGTTCACAATGAAGTCCTTTCGAGAGTATTTCAAGGCTTCCCATTGATTTTAGTTCAGAATCCTTTTGTCCCGTCTTCTTAGGAGATCTAAACATGTTGATTTCTTGACTTAAAATCAATGCGCGATCTTCATTATAGGGCAACGGAAACCCCTGGAAATCAGGTTGTTCGATAATCGAAGAATTAATGATGAAAAGAAATCAATACCGGCACAGATCACGTCTGAACGAACATAGAGCCGCCGAGCGAGCGCGCACACGTCCGTCTGCTCTGAACACCGGGCCGCAACTGAACACCGGGCACTTTGCAAATAGTAAGTGCTAACTTAATATTTGATGAGCAGATAAGATTTCTTCTAGGCCATCTTCAATGCGCCTTATAGCTTAGTTTTGATGCGTGCTTGTATTCATTTATAGTGTCTGCAGTCACGAAAAGTAATGTAACAGAAAGGCTGCTAATAAAAGACATGAAACAATCCTGAAATAACCATAAACGGCACTGGAAGTAATGGTACTTATATTTCCAAAAGGTTTTTGCTAGTTTTCATTTTATTTTTGACTCCTTTGCTCATTTTATAATGGCACTATAAATAAAAAAATAGTTTGAGACTGTCAACTTAAAACATATCTCAGAAAGGTTATACAGTGAAGTCCTGTTAATACAGTCTAGATGGGACTGGTCCCTGTTTGGATCACAGAATTAAACAGAATTTGCCTTAAAATGTATGTAATACAAGTTTTAGATGAGTAAAACTATAAAATTTGATTTTTCTTCTTCATAAATACAACTTTTCCTACAGGTTTATTTTAGTTTTAATACAAATGTATTCATAGACACAAGTGTTGAACCTACGAAATGATGTAGGGAAAACAAAACATCTTTGTAATTAAATTCTGTCCGGATTAACAGGATATCGGGATGAACGCGGTCAAAGTTAGCAGAACTCTACTGTAGCTTCATAACATAAAAATTTACTCTTTTATGCAAATAGATCTATTTTGCATTATTTTTAGTTTTGCTTGGGTATAAAAATTATCCTAGGATATAAAAATGTATAATAAAAGTTTTTCAAAACAACTTGAAAAAGTTCTGTAATTGGTTCACCTGGTATTTGTCAACCCATGCTGCCTACTGACTCAGTTCTTACTAGATGTCAGTTATGCATTGACAGTTCAGGTAGTTGCTCCTAGATGAGCATCTCGGGCATCACTTCAATACATCTGCTGGCACACGTCCGACCCTTCCCGACACTGGAGCTACTGGCTTGCTCACTGGCTTGTGCTGTTTGTAAGAACCGGCTCCTGCTTGACTCCTCCTCTGACGACGCTGTCCTTGCGCACCTGCTACCAGCACTGTCTCCTGTACTCGCTCATGGAGCTGAGCGTTTGCTGTCTCCTGGACGGCAGTCCACCTGTCCGTCTTGCTGCCCAGAGAGTTGCCACCGTCGTAGTGTCTCGAGCGAGACGTGCGCTTGTCCCCACAGCCGCAAGAATTACCTTCCCTCCACCAACTGATTGGGAGAACTGAACTCTTAAGTGTTTCAAGTCCCATGTATCAGCATCAGAATCCTTTTCAGTGGTGAAGAATTATGTTGATTGAAATTTGAAATGTAATTCTGTACATTTGTTTTGGTCTGCGAAGAGTTCGGGAACCTATTCGTCCTGAAAATACAGACATCTGAGGGTTGAAGGTTGAGCTGTGTGCTCATCAAGGTATCCCTTCTTTCTTGGAAACATTTACAGCAATCATCACTTCACCTCACTGGCATAATATGACCCTGATTTTTTTGTCGCTTTGATTGTTTTTGTGTGTCTGTGTGAACACCCTCTCACTCTGGTCAGTTTGTCTTCTATGCTGCGCATGCTTGCGGTTGCTTCCCGCTGGAAACTTACAGTCTTGACAAACGTGCCTCCTTATTCTGCGTGCATAAATTTTAGAAGTATTAGCTAATTGTCGATAGCATGAGTGCCTGTGAGAGAGAATGGCTGAAAATTTACAAGTACTTTTTTTTTGTGAGTATCATGTGAGTATCTTGTTAAATTTTTTCAATCCAGCTTTGGCCCCTCTTAACCTTGTAGATTTTTTTCTGGCCCCTAATGTTCTTTATACATAAACTTTTTAAAATATTTGTTGAGAGGTTTTATAAATTTTGTCTTGCCGTGATTACTTTTAAAGACTCATGTCTGTACCTGTTTAGATTAACTGCGGAAGGTTGGTTGATCTGAGCATTAATTATGCTCGCACATGCTGGTCTCCTTTGCTGTTATTTCCCATTATTCTATAAATTCACAACTCACAAGGGGAAGCTACGAAGTTTGGATCACGGATTTTACTAAAACTTTGAACACTTAGTAGTCCATTAGGACAGCATAATGTGAAAGTAGCAAGGCATATTGCTTGGGCGTTTTCGAGAAAATCGCAAGAGAAGTTTTACGTGTCGAATATGTACCTCCATTTTTACAGTAAAAATGTAAATTTTGTGATGTTCAAAGAATTCACACGTACACTGCTAAAAGAGCAAAGTCTCACCTCTATGTGAGTTAACTGCCGAATAAAGCCTGTTTGATCGCATTGGCCCTATACGAATATAATCCAGGTGCAAACCTGTCCCTTTCCGTGTCCTTTCACATACATTTCTGCAGGTCAAAGCATCCAGGTAAAAAGCAGTTGCGGGTACCGTACTCGATCGCAGGTATAAGGAATGTCGCAAATTACGACAGCATACATTTTCAGCAAAGAATTATGTGTTTATTTTTGTCATTTACTTCATGATGATCATAAATATAATATTGTTTTAATAATAAACATCATTTATTAGACAAAAGGAATTAAAAATTCAATAAAAAGTTCATGCAAATACACATATTTTTTCATTATATTACCTTTGTATTGTAATATATATGAAAAATATATGACCAGTGTTGAAAAAAGATGTGACACATAAAACATATGAGTAGGACTTGTTCCAGAGATCCAGTGATTATGGAGCTTGAACGCTAACCTTTTGCCCACCCTATCTCACGCTCATGGAATGCACCGGTACATATTTGACGTGTAAAACTTCTTGTGTTATTTTCTCGAAAATTCCCAAGTAATACGCCTTACTACTTGCACATTATGTTGTCCTAATAGACTCCTAAAAGTTTGAATAAAATCTGTGATCTGAATGTTGTAGCTTTTCTGTGTCAGTAATTTACTGACTTTCGCTATCTTGGTGATTTCCAGTATTTATTTGGGATTGTGTCCAACATATGTAGATCTGCATGATTGCAATTTTTAACAACAATGTTTACAGAAATGTAATTTTTCCTGAGAAACACATGCACTGAACACAAAACACGCATTTCGTGTACCTTAAGTGCAATTTGTTCGAATCTAGGTGATGCATATACAGGAGTGTTACACTAGACATTTAGTCATGTATTCTGAGGGACGTTAATAGTATTTGAATTAATAAATTAGTAGTTATGTAAATTTTATTTCTTCAATGCATTTTTAAAAATGATAATGGATTTATTTAGTAATACGTGATAAGGTTTCCATACAAAAATCTTAGAGCTGTCCGGTGTTAGTTTGTAGCGTAGACCTTATTTGCCTTTAGGGACAGGCCTCGACCTTTGCCCTGGCCGGGGAGGAAGCAAGCAACCCGCAACTCTGAGCTGTTCTGCAGGCAGTCTAGCGCACCTGCTCCAGCCGAACGTACCGGCGCCCACATCAACTCTCACGTGACTGGTCCTAGGAGTCGACCATGCTGTGACTCCCGTCATCAGATAGACATACTTAACAACGACCCTGAATTAAAGTAACGCAATTAGTACCTTTACGCCATGTCAGGGCTTCACACACCTACAATTTTTCGTTAAGGTAAATTGAAGCCCTATCAGTTACCAACCAAATGACTCAACTTGGATGAATAAAATTGACTGTCAACTTCTAAACATGTATTTAAACACCAAAATAGTGACTATTCAAATAAATGTTTCCTAAATAGACTATTTGAGACAAATATTTTTGAAACTAAAATTAATAATGGGTTAAAATGATACAATTATTAAAAAAAAATTGGTTGTCTGTTAAGTCGGTTTACGGACGATAGTTTAACGTGACGTCATAACAAAACATTGATGAAATGATTGCATACTTTTATGAATAAAATTGAATCATTTTTATTGAATTATCACTATTTTGTATGGATACAAAGAAGGAGTGAAATGAAATCTACAATTTAATTGATAAACTTACTTTTATTTGCATCCATTAATTCAAATATGTTTATTTCTTTAACGAAGAGATTATTTTAACTATAACTTTTATACATGTTTGCTATTTAACTTCTTCCAATCTGTGTTATTCTGTTAAGGATAGGACGATGATAGGAAAAGTAGGAAACGAATGGGAGTGTTTCAAGGATGATGTGAAGGAAAATGGCTTACCCAACACCAAGATGCAGTCAAAAATAATATATTTTCGCCACGGACTCGGTCGCAATGCTAGGAGGTACAGGTTAGTAAAGATCAATATAAAATGAGCGTAACGGGACACAGCGAAACGGGACACTTTTTCGTGTGTGCAGCCGGCGTTCATCGATTTATTAAACGTCACGTCAAAAGTTTCAAGAAGAGAAAAACTTTAACACAGAATAATATTTCTTTTAACTACCTAGTTGGATCATAAATATGCTATTTTCTGCAATATAGTGACTAAAATCATTACAATCTGTATCTTGCAGGTGAATCTAACACGCCATATTTTGGTATAAAATAAAGTATTTTAAATAGTGGATATACTTCATCTATATTTAAAAAATGCATCGACATACGAGTATATAAGGTAGGTTATCGTGTGTAATATTGTTTTTATGCTTAAATCCAAGGACTCTTGTTTTTGAAATTGATAAGCCAAATATTTTTTACTTTGTATAGTCACTTTAAAGTTTCCACTTCAATCTTAATACATAAAAAACACGTGACAATAAAGTGTTAGGCTGATTTGTAATAACTTATCAGATATTTCAAAGACCCGTTTTAAATATTCCATAAACATTATGAATACAAACAGTAACTTTGCAGTGTTAAGTTTCCAGAGATATGTTTGTTGACAAAAATTGCCTGTTTTCGTATTCCTAGTCACTTATATTAAATTTATAACTAGAAATTTATTGAAAATCTGTATATAGTGAATGTTTATAAAACTACTTCAGGTTAAGAATTATAATTTCTTACAAACATTTTTTGCTACCAAAACAAACAAAACGTAATGAAATTTTGTAAATAAAATATAAGGAATGTCAAAAAATTACTTTAGTACCTAAATTATATTTCATAATTCAATTTTCCGCAAAAAAGGAACAAAAACACCTCCACCGCTTTGTAAAAGAATGATTTCTAAACAACTCACCTGTTAATGTGTACAACATCTGATTTTTAAATTCAGATTGACAATGGTAAGAAATGCGCAGAAGATGAAATACACCTCTATCATATCTGTAGTCTACGGTTTCAATGCTTTGAACGCACAGAACGCATTGTTTGACATGCAAATACTCTGCTCGGTCTGCCATCTGCTGCAAACATGGGTAGCGATGCTGGGTAGATAAACAAATCCTTTCAAACACGCTTGGAGAAAAAAACCTTTGTGCAACTTCGGATTTGTCTTTGCGTAGACCCAGATTAAATACAGCCATATTGTTGGATATTCAAAGCACATGCATGGAGCCTTCATATTTTGTATCTCAGTCCTTAGTGACTATCTCAGAGTGCACAAAATAATTTTTGTTTCATCACTAAAGTGATTTCTTTTATTGTAAATTGTCAATAATCTTTACATGAAACACAAATGCACTGTCTTTGGGCTAATATTTTAAAATAAATTTAAAGGTTTTCTGTATGATATAATTTTCAGCCATATATTTTTAAAGTAAACTTAGCAAATAACAAACAGAAATCAAGGCAGCTCAACACTCAGAATTCGGTTAAGTTATGACAAGCAACTGTGCTGTAGGCCAATATCAATACTTTTTCAAAACATCAAGCTTTGTAGTTTCGTATGTTTCGAACCATATCAGTGTAACTCTTCGCTTATTGTAACTCGCTATAATTACTACAACTATTTAACTAACACTCAAAATTATTGAGAAATTTCTCTGCTTTCAAAATAATTGTGCTAATCATTTGTCATTGGCAATTAACAAACAAAAGTAACTGGGTAGTCGGTTAACTTATAATTTGCCAGTTCTGCGTTGTCACAAAGAGTATCAAAAAATTAAACCGTGTTGTTTCAAATCGTCACGAGAAATTTATGTTAACCTCATTTTCTAAACTCTTTTTATTTATCAACTATTCACCTTATACTTTCTTATTCCAAAAAGATCAATATATTTTCACATATTCCATATAGCCAAAATGTTTTGTATGTTTTAAATTCAGTGCATACAGAATTTTCATAGAGTTTTCAGAATATTCTCGATAAGAATGATGTGGCAATTAATTAGCTTGACATTGTTTTGGCCCAGGTACGTAGGTTGTGTTAAATGCAGCTAGTAACAAATATGATAATAATATGTCTACTAATTTCGATAAGCTAAACATGAAACAAACACATTCATTTTAGTGCTAAGGATTAAAGTCATAAAAAATGTTTCTTTTCTACTATTTTTACCAAAGGAGAAAATCATTTTTTTTTCTTCAACATTACTTTGACTACCTTAGGTTGATCTTATAAAAAAAATCCCTAAAAAGTTTTTTTTAGACAGTACCTATTTGGATGTTGTTCAATATCTTCTAACCAATTTAGTATTGTAAAATTAAAAGCATTTTTTTAGTTTTTGTCCTTAAACACCTTTCTTTTGATGAAGCTTTGCAGTAAGGTTTTGTGATATAAGAGTTTCAGAAAACTTTTTAGAATATATTTATATAGTATACATTTACATGCATTGAATTAAATATTGTGCCTACTTAACGGTGTTTTGAATTTGCAGATATTTCCTGGAAACTGCATCATGGTAACGATGGCAATTGGTAGTCATACTTCAAAATCTACCTAAGTAATGAAATGGGGCTGCAGTATAAAAATATCACCAGTCAAAATCTTCATTTATTTTGTGAAGAGAGAATAATAAAATCCTTGAAACACTTAGTTCATGTGAAATAACCCAGCAGAACATAGATATTCCTTTGCTGAAGACCACATTACCTTCTTACAGCCAGCATCTGAGGTCACTGACAAGCATTCCTCACTCTTTTGAGGCTGCTGATTGGCCGCTGAAATAATGCTTTGGCATCTGGGTTGGAGGCTACACTTCCTGGAAATAGAAGCATGCATTGGTGGGTAAAGGAGGTGATCAAAACCTATTTGGTTCAACAAAATAACATAGCCTTGTAAATGACATAAATTTTGAAATTCTTGAGCATATTAAGCAAATCAACTTGAAATAAATCTTGATAATAAAATTCTCGTCGTAGCCTTACGATCTAAAAAAATATAATTTTGCCAGACAGAGCAGACATTGCTGAAACTGCTGAAAATGATGACCTCAAAATGGTTTGTTATCTCTAATTTGCCTAGACACATGCATTCAATGTGGAGGAAGATGGAATCTACACTATAGCAATGGCACCTGGTAGTAACCGAGGAAAGAAACACACAGATGGCAGAAGGCACACACTGACACAGTGTCGAAAGGCAGCTTGCAAACTTATGACAAAGGTCACGGCAGCATAAACCTTCGTGCGCCTGCTCGCAGAGTGGATTGGCTGACTTGGTGAGCAGCTCAGTACTGCGGGTTGCTAGTCTGTACGGTGGTCAGGGGCATGACCTCGGCTGATGAGATGGACCGAGCGCGCAACTGCGCAGTAAAATAACTGTTGCTTCTACATTAGTTTACTTATTTGGAAATATTACTAAAATAATTGCACCATAGCGGATAATACTGATTAGAAATTTTCATGGAACTTTGTAGGTCTGAGTTCCTAAGTAACAAACTTCTGAAACACTAATTCCATCTTTAGTATATTGGTATATGTACTGCATACAAAAAAACTTTCCTAAAATTATTACAAATAAACATACCGGGAAATACATTTTCAACCACACGCACATATCCACTGGTTTAAAAGTCACGTATCATAAGCTAACAACACACGAACTGGTCTATGCCATCATTATGCTATGCTCAAGACAGGGATTATTAAATGTATGAAGAAAACAAAGAGGTGCAAAGTTCAGAAGATTTTTAATACCTTGGAAAGTGTTTTGTAGGTTGTATATGATACAACACTTCATCAATTAAGGCATTTTATTAATCATTTTTACTTTATTATTTACCACGATAAACATATTGAACGAAAAATGTTTTATCAAAAAAGATTTATAAAGACGTTTCATAAAATAAAGGCACATATACCGAAGTAACTTACGAAATCAAATTATAATCTTAAGTAGGTTTGCGCAAATCGTGTGTAAGTAATAACGTATAGAAAAACCCCTATTTTAGCTATATTTTCGTGATGGCTCGATAAACACGTGTGGCGACGTTCCTTATTTCAGTTGAGGATCTTTACTAAGAACCTGTTTGGCTGGCTGGTTTCGCAGATCCCAATTTCCGTGGCACACATCTACCGTTCCTGTAAACACATGACAAAGTTGCTCGCAAACATTTACAAGGCAAAAGAAAACGGCTAATATTATTTTACACGTAAACTCCACCAAATAACTGATTTAAAACGATAATTTTAGTTTTAGAGTGTATGTATACATAAACTCAAAACAATTGAAAGAACATGTAACAAACAGGAAACTAGGTAAGTTTCTCAATCTTTTGCTAGGAATTTAGAAAGTTAATATAGCAAAGAATAAAACTGTTTTGAATACACAGAGGAACGTGTGCCGTGTATTAGGGATTTAGGCACGTTTTATTTAAAATTTTGTAATCTTAAATATTTTTGGAAATATATTTTTTTTCCTCTCATCTTATTTTCTTTACGGCCAGGCCCTCAGCCTCTGTTCTCAGAGGCGAGCTGATTTTCTTTCCCAGCCTCATGCTAGGCTAGCATTCTGGCTAATATTTCTCCCGCCTCCAGGCACGTCGAGGGCCGGTAACTTTATTTCTTCGCGTGACCACTTTTGCCTAGAGCAGCTTGTGAAGCAGTGCTGAGCCCTGCTAACTCTGTCACGAATCGGTATAAGGTTCACTAGCAGCAAGACACGACAGGAGGATCCCGTGGGCCTTGCGTCCCACAGACCATGCGTTTTTTGAAGCCATCCCCCTCCTGCTCACCCACCCTTTCTTCTCAGAAGTGAAGCTAGGAGCGACGACCGCTCGGGTACGTTAACCGAAGTCAAGGCCATCTCAGGCTTGACAGCCGCAGTTACGATTCTGGACTTTAACGACACCTAGCGACGGCTGTGGTCACTAACGCCACTTGTGGGCGTCGGCAGCGCCGACACCAGCGCTCGCGCGGAGGTAACGACAACCTCTCTCCCCCTTATGTCTCAGGCCGCTAGGTGGCACCACTGGTTACTCCATTACCCCCTAGCTTGACACTCTCGTCGGTCACTAGTCGATTTATTAGTACTTCTTCTCGCCACCAAAAGATAGCGCCTCAGTCACGCAGTCACTCCAGTAAGATCTAATTTTTTTATGCCAGACACCTTCGGGTGGACTCGGTAATTTTTTCGGCTCAGAGCCTACCCCCCCCCCCTCCCATTCTCTAGAGACCCCGCGCTTATGATATTCTGGTGATATCCCGCTCTGGACTTACTTCGGTGCGCGCCTCCTGACTGACTGGTACCGTTTGTAACTGCGATCTTCGGCGAATCATCGACATCGCATCGTATATTATGTAGTCTTCTCAGACTAGAAGGACGAAGTCCCTATCTAAAATTAATATTAACCAGTCAGTAGTTTAGTTGAAAGTAGAGAACCTTAGTTTTTTTTAAATTATATATATACATATTTTTTAATTCATGATGACTTCCGTGTCTACCGCGAATCGTGGTTCGGGTTTTCGGAGACGAGACGCCCTCTCCTGAGCGCCAGGACCAACACCCTGTTTTGGTAAGTCTTGACGTCATCCCCCCCTTTAATTTTCCTTCTATTGGCCTTTTGCGCCATTTAAGTATACTGTCTGGAAACAGGTCTAATTCTTTGGAATTTGGACCTCTGTTTCAGACAGGGTTCCAAGTTTGGGGCAGCCAAAATCCTCTGCCAGGACCCACTGGAGTCGGTTCCTGAGCAGAATCCACCATCTTTAGACCTACTACCTCGATCACCGTCTACCTACAGCCCCGGGTGATACCCGCATAATTCTATTATTCTATTCACGAACTCAAAAAAAAATAGTGTAACCCAGTTAAGACAGCGGACAGTAAAAGCAGTTCGAGGAGAAGAAATTTATATTATGTTTTGCAAGGACTATATGTACAACCCTTAAAGTTACCAATGTTGATTTCATTAATGTTCTTAAGTATTGTTATTTTTGTTAAACATTCAGGGCCGGCCCGATAGTAAATAAGTTCAAAGAATATAATATAATAAGAGTAATTGTGAGGAATTTAATTAAGATCACTTATCAATGAAAAACAGATGTTACTAAGGAAAATTTAATCTATAAAAAAAAAGAAAGAACAATGTTTAATAAAATAAGGAAGTCTATAGACGTAACAGTTGTTTTTATTTATTGAATATATAATAACGATCCTTTTCCTCCCAAGTGTTCGTAGGGAGTCTCTAGATTTTCTTTGTTTACTCCTAGTGTCGCCTCTGATGTTGACTTTGATAGCTATTAATTGAGGGCCCCAGTATTCAGAGTTTCCAAATCTTTTTATCTAATTATCTAATTACTTAATAATTCTTTAAGACACGTGGGGTATTACAAACGTTGTAAATAAACACAAACACAGTCTATATCTACAGATTTAAGTTTTAATTGCCAATTCTCGCCTGTAAAATTTTTTCCTATTTTAACTTTTTGAAAAATGTAAAATTTTTAAACTGATACTCGCAAAATTGCTAAAGTGACTCTGACACGAATATGTGTGTATCTTTGAAATGGCGCAATCGGATTTTTGTAGTGTGTGATTATTAGCGTTTTTATACAATACAGTAGTGAGAACTTGAAGAGAAAAAAAACAACACAAATTTGAAATATTGTCTGAAAGTAAGATTTGTCAAAATATTCCACGAACCGTGTTTTGTTGCGTTTGAACTTTCTTTGTAGGAAAAAACTCGGGGTTCTTAGTCGCTTCTGCCACCAGCACCTGGCACAATGCCTTGTCGTGCCTCTACCCACGTGCGTTCTTCATCGGCACGACTGGCTTCCGCCGATGGTAAAGTTTCTGTCCATTGAGCCCGAGTCAGACGCTAGCGCATCTTCGGAGTATTCCTGTCACTGTTGCAAAATATATTGGGTTGTGTGTGTTACGTGAAGCATAGGCTACATTCGCGACAGCACGCAAACAGCATACAAACAGCAGAGTTGCCAACGCACAGCATAAATGTTGAAGCTACGTTCACACACAGCACAGCAGTTCGAATCATTACATTTTTTCCCCTCATCCACGTATGTCGAAATTCCCAGTTTTACATGTTTGAATTTTGGAAGCTGTTCTTTACAGAATCAGTTGTTTATCTTAATTCAAGCATTTAATTTCATTTCTTTGTTTTTAACCTCGATGAATAATACGTTTAACGTCTGGGAATAATCAACTACAGAAGAATTTCCTCGTAAAAAAATTCATATTCGAATTAGTTCCACTCTTTAATTTTGAAACCCACTTATACAAATCAAGTTAATTATCCAATGCCACTGACGCAGTGTACGCTGATTGGCCGCAAATAGAAATCGGCGCGCAGCTCAGATAAGTTAGAAGTTCGACAACCACTTTCTGAGCGTGCTGGTTTGCTGTACGTGTGCTATTTTACAATGTGGCAGTTGGTATATGTTTGAGTACATTCAACTTCCGTGCGTTTGTGCTGTGCACCCGCTGTTGCGATGTAGCCCAGCCTTAAATAAAACTCTAGCAAAAAATTTTTTTTTATGGGAAGGTTTCTTTACCTCGATGTGATAGTACCTAAAATGAAAGCATGGGTATGTTAAGCAAATTATATTAATAAATATGTACGCCAAATTCTGTTTTGAGGATTCATGTACTTGTTTAACATTTTTAAATTAATTTATCCGAGAGAGTATTTTTTTCATTTGTAAAGATGATCTTAATTTAAATGAAACTAAGGTTAGATTAAGTGAGTGACATTAAAAATATTTTAAAATCGTAAAAATGTGTGCAATCTTTAAATATGCCTTTTGTGTCCAGTGTGTTCTGTGTATTTACTGTGTGTAAGTGTGTGTACTGTGGGTTCAGTGTATGTACTGTGTGTGCTGTGCGTCCAGTGTGTGTACTGTGTGTACTGTGCGTACTGTGCGTCCAGTGTATGTACTGTGTCTTCAGTGTGTGTACTGTATGTATTGTGCGTCCAGTGTTTGTATTGTGCGTCCAGTGTTTGTACTGTGTGTATTGTGTTTAGTGTGTGTACTATGTATCCAGTGTGTGTACAGTGTGTTCTTTTCTTTTGTTGAATGTGTCTCGTTTCGTTAAATGCGCGTAGTCAAATGTGTAGTAGTTTTGAATATTTACTGATTCAAAACCTCTTGGTCTTGATAACACATTTATCAGGGATTTTTGGTACTTTAGCAAGCGTAAAACATGTTCAATTTGTCTAATTGCTTGTAATTGATTTTATCGATACTTTAGGTCTGACAGTCCGAAGACTTTGTCTTGATTGCTTGAAATATGTTATATTAGCTATCGACGAAGAAGGTTTTGTGGTTTGGAGACATCCGGTCTATACGTCTGATATTGTACATGACCTAGTCTCTGGTCCAAAGATGCTTGGCCTATACGTATATCATTGTACATTAATTGGTTTGGAAGGTATTCCATGCATCGAAAAAAAAATGTCTTCCATGTTAGGCAGCGCGACAAGTTTTTATTTCGTCGGACAGGTACCTTGTCCAGAGTAGTTTTTCGAAGAGTGAATGATTAATAAACTCCACGAAAGGTAACGGGAAAACAGACTTAAAAAATTATTTTAAGCTTTAGTTACAATTATCACTGGCCTAGAATCAAGCCAAAGACGGAAATCCATCGCGTCAATCATTATTTTAAAAAGTGATTTTTTTTATGAATTTTGGATTTTTTTTTCCGAATTTATGTCAATAAAACCAAATTTCCAAGATGTTGGTCATATCGGCTTATAGGAGGCTGGTATACGAGGAACTTAAAACTGCTTTTAGGATTTTGAACATGATTTATAAAATAAGAATTTTTTGTAAAATAATTTTTTGTATCTACCAAGTATCGAACCAAGGTTTAATAATTATATTAATGAGTGATTTTTGTGATGAATTTAGTAATTTTTCCCGAATTTATACTAAATATTTATGGATTTTCAAGATGACACCCAAATATCAAGATGGAGGGTGCCACAGTAATAATAAATTATTACTGCACTCTAGTGGGTAAAAATTAAACTAATATGGCGGCAACATACTCTGACAGACGATGTGTGTACTACATGACACCAGCGCTCCTGATAGCGAGTACTGAAAACAAGATGGCGGTTCTGTATCTAACTGGTAATGCTATTATTCCTTCAAATTAAAAAAAAATTACAATATGTGTGTTAATTTTTATATACCTTATTTAATTCTCAGTCTGGTAAATGTATCAATGGTCGGGTGATTAAAGGCATTTGTTTTCCAACCTAGAGGTCGGAGCTGTGCTGGTTCGGATAACGGCACTTCCAATGTATTTGGCACTAAAAATTAAATTTAATATGTTGATAAGGACCATAACAGCTCTGGTAGTTAATGGAACATCGACCTTATGTAATGAGACCGAGCGATTCTGGCGCTCTCTAGGAGTATCCAAGATGGCGGCCTCCAGCAGAACAGAAAAAAACAATATGGCGACCATAACATCATCCAAGTTAGTGGCCTCTAGCAGATGAAAACAAAATGGCGGACATAATAACAGAATCGAAAAAAATGTCTGTGTAATCAGATCCACGATGCCAGACATGTTATTAGAATTCAATATGGTGACCATAACGAAAAGTGCAACGTTCTATAATCCAAGATGGCGGATCCATATGGCCGCCGGGGTTAAGATCAATAACTAAGATCAAAGGTCAAGTTCAAGGTGAAATGTCAATATCAAATGTTAAGTTCAAAGGTCAAGGTCAAAGGTCATCCAAGATGGCCACCTTGACGTCACAATCCACAGCTGGTACCCCAATAATCCCAAACGGCCTGGCGAAGCCTGTCCTCCGAGCCCCTATTATATACTACTTTCATTTTATGGGAGCTATAGTAATTTTATTTTCTAAATAACATTCCCAATCCACCCCTTTGGTATAGGATTATGCCTATTAACGAACTTAATTGAGACTTTCCATTTTAATATTTTGTTTATCTGTTTGGAAGTGATTTGTGTAATATTACAGCAGTTGTGTTCCAAAATTATTTTTCCATCTTTGATCGCACATTAGAAATGGGGATGGATAGAAAGTTGCAGTTTTTGGCATAGTGTTCACACACACCTTACGTTTTTTTTTTTAAATATACGAGCAGTTACATAAAATCTCTCTTTACTAATGTTATTGTTTTTATCTGTGCAGGTGAGAATAGACGAAGATGGCCACCACCAGGAGATGACCCAGAGTGTGGAATGGTGGATAGAAACTAAATCTGCCACCCAGGTCCGCCAAAACTTGCGGACACATTACAGATGCACACCCCCATCACATCCGACCATCCAGCAGATGTACAGGAAATTCAAGGAGACCGGAAGTGTCGTGAAGAGGACGCGTTCTGGACATCCATGCACGAGTGAAGCACGTGGGGGGGGGGGGGGGGTACGGGGGACGGATGCGACAGGCATTTATCCGGACTCAAACCAAATCAGTCCGTCAAGCGCCTCAACAGTTGCAGCTACAGTACCAACGACCACGGTGCACAGGGTGCTACACAAGCGACCAACAGCTTCATGCCTACAAGCTGCAGCAGCCGCGTGATCTTAAACCCGATGACAGGCCGAAGCGCAAAGGTTTTGCTGTTGACATTTTGAATCGCATCGACGAGGACCCAGGCTTCCCCTACAAAAACGTGATGTTTTCGGAAGAAGCGTGCTTTAATGTGCGGATATGGGGCTCGGAGAATAACCCGCATAAGCAGGGGAATTGTGCGCGGCAGTCCAAAGGTAAACTTGAGGTGTGGTCTGCTTCATGATCGTGTGGTGGGATCACAACGACTGTTTATGTTGACATGTTTTACTTTTTTGCATTTCAACAGGTGGGACACCTGCAACCTGACATCCTGCTGCGGCAGGATGGAGCCTCTCTTCACTGGGATGTGATCGTCTGGAGGGCTTTGGACGACACATTTCCAGGTCGCTGGACTGGTCGAGGAGGGGCCCTTGCCTGGTCCCCCAAGGTCTCCGGACACAACCCCACTGGACTTTTCTCTTTGTGGCTTTGCGGGAGACGTGGTCCTCAAGACCCCGGTGCGGGAGCTGCAGGAACCACCGGCTCCCATCGGCGCGGCCCCCGAACACGTCACGGAGGACACTCTGGGCGGGACGTGGGCAGAACTGGAATATAACTCAGACATCCTGCGTGTACTAATGGCGCACACATTGAGCTGTTTTAGACGGCTACTAAAACTTGAGGCGTGTGTGAACTTTATGCCGCAAATTGGAACTTTCTATCTATCCCCATTTATGACTAATACGCAATCAAAGTTGGAAAGATCATTTCGGAACACACACACGCTATATATATATATATATATATATATATATATATATATATATATATATATATATATATAACTCTCCCTAGAAGTAAACAAACTCAGATTTTTATTTAAATTAAAATTCTGTAGTGTAATATATGTGCATACTGTTGTTTCATTTAACCTAATAAATTTTACAATTATTACATTTACAATAACTAGGTATGCATAATATAATTAATTTTTCTTGTAACTTTAAAGAAAATCATATCTCTCTTAAATAACAATTGACAATCAAGAAATTAAAATGTTAATGATAGAATGTTTCGAAAATATTGATTCATTTAAGTTGGTATGATAGCTTGTTATAGAATAACCTACCATATAATAGAAATTGTATTGAACTTTTGGATATTTGTCTACAATATTTAAAGCTAAAAACACTAGTGTAGAGAATAAATAGTGTCACCAAGAAATGAATTGGGAAAGGCCCCACCGATTGACAATAAAGATTTTATAATTGGTGAAATCAGACCTTATATAATTAAATAAAATCTTCCTCAGAAAGGACATTTTAAAATATTTTTAAATGAATGATGTTTTGTTAATCTTGATAGTGTTAGTTACAAGGTAAAACTTAAAATCCTTTTTTGATTAAAGAATATACAAAATTGAATCTCAATATATTAAAAAGCAAAGCTTTGTATCCTTCTTCCTGCTTAATTGTTGTGCAGTTTTTTCGTGTTACATACACAATTAAGATATATTTAGTTCAGGGTAGTATCTAAATACTTGAATAATTCTCTCAGCCTCCTCTCTTACTATGCCACTGAACAGTTTATTTAAAGGTATATACGGAACCCGTAGTGTAACGTGACAAATCTTAGGCATGGTTTAAGTTACACACTGACATGTCGTCCTATATTTCAAATGAATACTTATAAGTGCAATTTAGAAACCAATTATTTCTAATCGTTTTAACAATTTATTGTAAGTAATTCTTTTACGAAAATTGGATAATAATTTTATATTTTGATTGATATTTCATTCAAGCATAATTTTTTTTAAACCATGGAAAATGTATTCGATAATATTCAATAATCGTACTAGTAGTATAGGAATGTATGTCCGAGATCACGATTTAGGTAGTGGTGCCTGTGGTGCTGACCAACATCTTTGATTGTGGCGTCACGGCGGCCATCTTGGATGGTCGTGACCTTGACCCTTGACCTTGACCCCGGCGGCCATTTTGGATCCGCCATCTTGGATCCGCCATTTTGGATGACGTCATTTTGTTTTCTCGAACATTCCGGCGATGTGTTTTCAGCCATATTGGATGATGACGTCACCGTTGCAATTTTCGTTACGGTCGCCATCTTTAACTTTTGTATTTACTATCCGATTTTAATAAAAAAATTTTTAAAAATTATAAAAAAAATCCATTTAATAAAAATTTAATAATTTTTTTATAAAAAATATACATTTACGACACGGAGCTCGGAGTCCTCGGTTCGAACCCGACGAGTGCAAAAAAATTAAAAAATGGCGTCCGATCCTTCCCTCGTGGAGAGCGCTGGCATACTGACTCCCACCACTTTTTTCAAAGCATATATATCGTCACCTAGTATGACGTCATGTCTGCCATCTTGTCTTCGATGCTGGAAGCCATCATCATTGTATTGTCTGCTAGAGTGCGCTGACGCCATGTTAGTTGAATTCGTACCTGCTAGAGTGCAGTAATCATTTATTACTGTGACACCCGCCATCTTGTCATTTGGCCGCCATCTTGGAATCGTGTAATTATTTAGCTAGGAATTCGGGAAAAATTCCAAAATTCATTAAATAAATCACTCATTAATTAACATATTGATTCGATCCGCTCCTGTCCTCGGTTCGATACCCGATCGATGCAATAATGTTTAATTTTATGTAAAAAATAATAATTTCAATAAACCATGTTCAACATTCTTAAAGAGACTTTAAATCCTCTACGACCATCATCCTATCAGACATCAAGACCACCATATTGGAAATGCGTAATTTTAATGCTAGAGATTCGGGAAAAAGTTCAAAATTCATTAAATAAATTTGTAATCTATATACTGATTGATTAGATCGACTAAGGTCCTTGGTTTGATCCCTGGCCGATACAAAACAACTTTAATATTTTAAAAAAGTACCACTAAAGTGACAGGTCTGAGATAATAAAAACACCGCAAGTTCTTTCACAAAGTAAACTTTATTACATACATACTACACTACTACAAGTACAAAAAAAACACAGACAAATTACTAAAGTCTTGTGGATTTCTCGATTTCCGCATCAGCCCCCCACGAATTAAAGCGAGGTTGAAAGCCCCACCACTTGACGTAGGACCGTACTTTTCTTCATTTTATAATCTTCTCCACCAAGTACGTATCGGGATACAATGTAGGCTGAATCTCTTCGGCATAGAAGCCGCCATGGATAGGTTTGTGGTCCAAATCTTCGAGGTAGTAGGTCCTAGGCTCTGATTCACGAACATGTGTCACACGGAAAAGTTCGGGACTCCAGTTCGCAGTGAAACCTTTCTCGAAGATACCTTTCTGCTTGGAGATTCACACAATGTCACCGACGTTAGCTTTACGCTTTCGTGGATCGTTCTTCTTCGTGTTGGAAAACACTGTTTGAAGCAGGCGATTGTCCCTTACGTCCTTTGGCTTCATTTTCGTGGTAGAATGCACCGTGGAATTATACTCGCTTATTAGTTTCGGCAAGATGTTAAGCCACTTGTAATTTCCGTTAGCCGTGAACTGCCGCCACATCTTGGAACGCAAAGTTCTGTTAAACCTTTCGACAACGGAGGCTTTGACGTAACTAAATGTAGAGTAGTGTTTGATGCCATACTTCTTCATCAAAGCCTTGAAGGTTGCATTGTAGAATTCTTTCCCGAGGTCCGTTTGCAGGTGCGACGGTACACGTCCATCACGCAAAATATTTTTCATGGCCTTGGCTACGTCAGTTGCAGTCTTTGATTTTACAGGTCTAGCCCAAGCGAACTTGCTATAAACATCGACGACTGTCAACATGTACTTGAAACCTTTATTCAATCGGGAATACGGTATCATCTCAACAAGGTCCGCCTGGAATAAATCATCAATTCCACGAATTACGACTTTGCGACGAAGGTATTTCCATCTAGCAGGAGCATGAAGTTCGCGAGCGATTCCGGTTCGACTCATTGTATGTAGCCGGCTTCCCTCAGTTCTTCAAGTATGGAGACTATTTCGTTGATGTGCGAATAGTTTTCTACACTAAGCGAAGCATGTAGAATTCTAAGACGATCAACTAATTCATTGGGGTCGTCCCAATATACATAGTCAAACACCTGATCACTTTCTAGCTTTTTTAAACCTTCACCATGTATCGTTAGTTCACTGAAGAGATTAGCGAGAATGTCGATTTTTTCATGATCTTCCTCTTTATATACACCACTATCTGGATCGTTATCGCGAAAATGTGCATTGGTTAGCTCTAGCAGTTTTTTGTACTCTTGTAAGTCTTTGTGAGAATATCCTTTAGGCTCCCTGCGAAACAGCAATTCGTACAGACCCGGAGTCCCGCGCGTTTGGAACTCTGCTACGCGCACGATATTTCCTGGTAGAAAGTCTATTTCTTTAGCACCGAGGAACCATTTATTATGTTTTCTGTACACTCCGTAGGTCGTGTCATTATTCCGGCTCGTAAACGATATCAGGTATGGTCGGACCATTGCATTTGTGGCCGGCAGGGCCACATTTTTACTTGTATTTTATTTTTGTTGCTGGTCTCTAGTTTTATATGGTTTTTTATTTCACGTATTTTTACGCCTTTTTTAATTAATGTTAATTTATCTGTAAATTTTTTTAAAATTATATTTGTTTCTGTTAATTAGTTATACGCCTTTTGGTAGCTATCGATTATGAGTTTAAGAACATCGATTGTGTTTCACGTAAATACCACTTGGCGAGCGCCCGGCGGTTGGCTGATGACGTCAGACATTCGGCTTGCCGGGAAGAAAAAAATCAGCTGGGGCCGCGAGAGATTGTGCCGAGCGACCGTCGAGGACAGAGCCATGTGACGGCGCGGACTGGTGTGCCGGACGGCAACGGGCCACGAAGAGTATTGGGATGGAGGCTCCACGCTGGGTGACAGGGCAATGGATTGCCCTGTGATACTGAACTTATCAAGGTAAAGAGAGGCCGCAATTTTGATTTTTACCCTCGTGGTACTGCAGTGGTTTTTGGCAAACCTAGTGAACTGTGTATTTTCCCATACTAAATTTTATTTGGACGGAACTTTTATTAGCCAGTTTGGTGAAGAGGCCCATTTGTTTTCACACGTTGTTCCAGTGTGGGATTTTCTTAAAAAAGGTCGCCCGTTTGCCTGTAGTTGCAATAAAAGTATAAGTTTGGAAGAAACGAACATTTTGCAATTTGTTTTTGAGACTTTGTCATCGGAATTTGCATACTTAAAGTTGGCTTTAGCTAATATAATCAGCTTGTGCAGTATTATTAAAAGTATGCGATCGGTATTGGACTACATGCGCAGCTTGATGTTGGTTGGTGCGGCCATTCTACGTTTTTATGACATCATTGGCAAGTTAATAAAGAAGTAAGACTTTGTTTGAAGTATATGATAAAAACTTCGGTGGTAACATAGTTATGTTACGTGAAGAGTTTTTGCTACATTTCCCTTAAAAAAAAAAATAAGATAATTTTTTTTTTTGGTCATCGTTCACGCCTTTGTGAATTCGTACCTATGGCCCGGCGTGGCATTAGACTCTGGAGTTGGTGAGGAAGGTCAGGAAGCCAGCGCACGCCTAGGATATTAACTTTGTTTTTTTGGCAAGTCTTTAGCAACGAACATCTGAAGAAAGACTAAACCGTTGATTGAGAGTTTAAGAACTTTATTTAAATAATTTGTTTGTACTTCAGTATTATTTTTGTAGATTTTTTATATATTTGTATTGATTGTCTTGTTTGATTTTTGGTATTAGGGCAGTCAGTAAATTTTGATATTTTATAGTGGCCACGCCTCACGCCCTTATATATTTTTATACTTGTTGTTATCAGTATTTATATTTTTACGATTTTTTAAAGGTTATTGTTAGTATCGCAAATGGGGATAAGATGCTGCCATTATTAACGTCAGCTTTTGTAACTAAGCTTGTATGGTTATGTATAGTAAAAATTATTTTTGCAAATTTCTATTTTTTAATAACATACGTCCAAAGTCTTGCCTCTTGTTTGTTTAATGGTTACTCTGCTATTATATCCTTTAAATTTTTTGGCCTGACCCCTGGGCAGTGGTGTGGGGAATTTATATTGTTTAGCTTTTTATGCCTGGTTTTAATATTTATTTTTTCCCTTCGCGCCCAGAGTGAGTCGGGGACGCAACCCCTCTTCCAATTAAGGAGGAAGAAGGGTTACAACCTGCGCCACTCTGCTAGGCAGAGACTTTGAACTTTTGCGATTTTGCTGACTTTTTTGATTTTTTTAATAATGGCAGTTTCTTGGATTTATAAACTTCCCAAAGAACAGGTTTACGCTAATTTGCAAGCTGCGGGAGCAGGATCAGCACCAGGAATTTTAGTGGTCTTTTAGATTTCCAGTGATGGTTTTGATTTTTTTCCTGTGAGGTTATAGTTTTTATAGTTCTTTGCTTTAGTTTGCAACCTTTAGTTATTGATAATTTTGAGAGAGAAGGTTTTGTCTAATACGTTTCGGTCTTGACTTTGGAGCTTGTTTGTTTTGTTTTGGCATACTTAGATCCCGTTTGTTCGGTTTGTGAGTTTAGTTTGTCTTTTCCGTTACTTGTTGGAAAATCCTTCTCTTGTTTTTTTTTTGAGCGTTGAAATTTTGACTGAGGCTTTGGAGGCAAGTTTTCCTTGTTGCAGGTTTGTTTGTTTGAGTTTGGGCTGGTTTGTTGGATTAGAAGTTTTTGAGAATACTTTGTCTCCAAGTCCAAGGTTTTTTTTTTGACGTTTTAGTTTTTTAAGGTTGCTGTTTAAATTTTTTTTTGTTCAAGGCGGAGGTTGTGGCCGGCAGGGCCACATTTTTACTTGTATTTTATTTTTGTTGCTGGTCTCTAGTTTTATATGGTTTTTTATTTCACGTATTTTTACGCCTTTTTTAATTAATGTTAATTTATCTGTAAATTTTTTTTAAATTATATTTGTTTCTGTTAATTAGTTATACGCCTTTTGGTAGCTATCGATTATGAGTTTAAGAACATCGATTGTGTTTCACGTAAATACCACTTGGCGAGCGCCCGGCGGTTGGCTGATGACGTCAGACATTCGGCTTGCCGGGAAGAAAAAAATCAGCTGGGGCCGCGAGAGATTGTGCCGAGCGACCGTCGAGGACAGAGCCATGTGACGGCGCGGACTGGTGTGCCGGACGGCAACGGGCCACGAAGAGTATTGGGATGGAGGCTCCACGCTGGGTGACAGGGCAATGGATTGCCCTGTGATACTGAACTTATCAAGGTAAAGAGAGGCCGCAATTTTGATTTTTACCCTCGTGGTACTGCAGTGGTTTTTGGCAAACCTAGTGAACTGTGTATTTTCCCATACTAAATTTTATTTGGACGGAACTTTTATTAGCCAGTTTGGTGAAGAGGCCCATTTGTTTTCACACGTTGTTCCAGTGTGGGATTTTCTTAAAAAAGGTCGCCCGTTTGCCTGTAGTTGCAATAAAAGTATAAGTTTGGAAGAAACGAACATTTTGCAATTTGTTTTTGAGACTTTGTCATCGGAATTTGCATACTTAAAGTTGGCTTTAGCTAATATAATCAGCTTGTGCAGTATTATTAAAAGTATGCGATCGGTATTGGACTACATGCGCAGCTTGATGTTGGTTGGTGCGGCCATTCTACGTTTTTATGAAATCATTGGCAAGTTAATAAAGAAGTAAGACTTTGTTTGAAGTATATGATAAAAACTTCGGTGGTAACATAGTTATGTTACGTGAAGAGTTTTTGCTACATTTCCCTTAAAAAAAAAAAAAAAAGATAATTTTTTTTTTTGGTCATCGTTCACGCCTTTGTGAATTCGTACCTATGGCCCGGCGTGGCATTAGACTCTGGAGTTGGTGAGGAAGGTCAGGAAGCCAGCGCACGCCTAGGATATTAACTTTGTTTTTTTGGCAAGTCTTTAGCAACGAACATCTGAAGAAAGACTAAACCGTTGATTGAGAGTTTAAGAACTTTATTTAAATAATTTGTTTGTACTTCAGTATTATTTTTGTAGATTTTTTATATATTTGTATTGATTGTCTTGTTTGATTTTTGGTATTAGGGCAGTCAGTAAATTTTGATATTTTATAGTGGCCACGCCTCACGCCCTTATATATTTTTATACTTGTTGTTATCAGTATTTATATTTTTACGATTTTTTAAAGGTTATTGTTAGTATCGCAAATGGGGATAAGATGCTGCCATTATTAACGTCAGCTTTTGTAACTAAGCTTGTATGGTTATGTATAGTAAAAATTATTTTTGCAAATTTCTATTTTTTAATAACATACGTCCAAAGTCTTGCCTCTTGTTTGTTTAATGGTTACTCTGCTATTATATCCTTTAAATTTTTTGGCCTGACCCCTGGGCAGTGGTGTGGGGAATTTATATTGTTTAGCTTTTTATGCCTGGTTTTAATATTTATTTTTTCCCTTCGCGCCCAGAGTGAGTCGGGGACGCAACCCCTCTTCCAATTAAGGAGGAAGAAGGGTTACACATTAACTTGATGTCCCTTTTTCGGTATTTTCTTTTTGTGCATGGACTCTGTACTTGTTAGTCCTCTTCTTCTCGATCTGGTTCATACTTTCTCTTCTTTACAGTCGGCATTTCATCTTCAACTTCTGTCTTCACAATGATGGCTGGTTCTTCCTTGCTTTTAAGTTCGTCGAGGCGACTAGTGATTGGTTTAAATATCTCCTCATTTTCCATCTCACGTGCAAAGTCTGGTTCGTCTAGCAAGTAAATATTTTTCACGAACAGACTGAATAGCTCGATGAAGGTCACTGGCCAGGTCCGACATTGTACTGGCTGGAAACATATTGCAAGACCTCCTTATATACTTTTTTATTCGTTCGCAGAAACTTCTTTCTTTGGTTTGGCTACATCTGAATTTGTTGTCAAGTGAGATAGTGATGCTTTCAGACTACTTTGAAAAGTCATCAAATCGTCACGTCTTTGTGCATTCGATACTTCGATCATGTCGCGAATGCGAGAATCCGAGGCTTCCACACGCTGGTCGATGGCAACGAGATACTCTAGTAATTACTTTTTCACACTGTCTATTTTTTGAGCCAGTAGCGAAATGTATTTGCGGATAACGTCGCCATGAGACTTGAGAGCAGTACGTAAGTCTCGACTGCTACGACCGAATTTCGAAATGCTATGACTCATGTTTGGTGATAAACTGATCGAAACCTCGTCTGTACCTGCCCTTATATGGAGGCCAGTCTTTGACTATAACTAGAAATCCGTGCTCGTGTTTCCAACACAAGGAGCACATGTCTTTGAATTCCTGGAATGTCATGTCGGTGTTTACGTGATCGTCGTAAGCATGGCGTAAATTAAGTTCGTCCATGCGAAAAAGTACTATGACATTTGCGTTGTCTCGTAGGAGATGTTTTGGAATACGACTGTACGTCTGACACAGGTAAACGCAGTCTACCTTGTCGTGTCTGCCCATGGAAAAGTACTCTTGTATTATGCCTTGCTTCTCGCACATTACATCGTCGAAAACAAACACGGAATTAGGCTTTGCTTCGTCGGTAGACACCACATCGACGCTATCGCTAAACGGAAAATACTCCAGACCATCCACCGAGCGTAGAACGGCGGCCAAGCGCTGGTACTTTGGCTGTTGCAACGACTTGGAATACAAGTAAACGTTCTCGAACCGAAGACCGTTTGGCTCCTCCAGTAAACTCAGCAGAACGCACGTTTTCCCGCAGTTGGACGGACCCGCCATTATGCAACGTACGGCAGAAGGCAACAGTAAGCCATGTCGTGATTCACGCGCACTAAATACATCGTCTTGCGCATTGCGCACGGGCAAACACGTCTTGCTTGACGACCTGCATTGTACTAAAGAAATTGTATAAAATCAAACACATTTATACTTTCTGGTCAGTTGTGCGTAATGACTCGAAGAGGTAAGAACAAAAAACACATCGGTGCAGGACTCGGGAACTCGCTGATAAACAATCTACCATTCGAGCTACACATTTCCGGCTACAGATTCTGCGGCCCCGGCACTAAACTAGCGAAAAGGTTAGCTCGCAGTGACGTGGGCATTTATTCTCTCGACGAAAAGTGCAAGCAGCACGATATCGCATATTCATTAAGCATGGATCTGGAATCCAGACACCAAGCCGACGAGATATTGGCACAGGAAGCTGAAGATATAAGTAAATTTTTGAACGCGGGACTAGGAGAGAAAATCGCAGCGTGGGGCGTTTCCAAAGTCATGAAGGCAAAGACGAAATTAGGACTGGTTGCTCGTCGAGCCAGATCCATCAAGTCAAAAACTAACTCACGCAAGACCAAACGCAAGACTGGTGCAGGCGTGCAAAAAGCCAAGCAAAAATTACAGACTCTCGACAAGAAGATTAAAGGAGGATTTCTTCCTTTGCTTTTGCCTGCATTGGGTGCTCTCAGCGGCCTCATCGGTGTAACGAGCGGTATAGTGCGGGCAGTCAACACTTCGAAGAATGAACGCAAGCAGTTAAAAGAAGCACAGCGACACAATGCCAGCATGGAAGCCATTGCCATCGGTAAAAAAAACGGCGCAGGACTGTACTTGCAACCTCACAAGACAGGTCGTGGCATGAAAAAGAAACGAATGAAAAAATCCTAAGTTCCCTACCGAAACGACCGCTCACCAACGTAGATTTAATAAAGTACGCACGCAAACTTAATATACCAAATTTCCAAAGCGTGTTTATGCGAGACACATTGCCCAGCAAGCCAAAAACGCACGAACGTGCCATAATTAATTTAGACACGTCGGCGGGTCGCGGCACGCACTGGGTGGCCTATGTAAAGTCTGGAAAAATGGCCGAGTACTACGATAGTTTTGGAAATTTACGGCCTCCGCCAGAACTGCGACAGTACCTGGGCCGGTCCACTAAGTTGTTTTACAATTACGAAACGGAACAGAGGCCTAATTAAAAAAACTGCGGACACTTGTGTCTTCACTTTTTAACAAAGATAAATTAGCTGACAAATAAAAATTGCTACTTAAAGGTTGTGCAGTGATGATAATTTATTAGTCATGTCGATAACACTTACCTTGACAGGTCACGCATCTGAGCTGCGGGCGGTTCATTTCCCGCCTCTGGATTTAGACGGAGAATGGTGTATCGGACTCGTAGATTTTCAAACGTATAATGCCATACCTAATATCGACGAGGAAAACTGCAAGATCTGATTCCTGAAAAGCGATGGGACCGCTCATGAAATACTGTAACCTGTTGGCTCTTACGAAATTGATGACATTGCAAATTACATCAGGGATATGTTACCACAGGATGTAGACTTTCAACTGCGCGGAAATCCAAACACTCAAAAAAGCATTCTAACATGCAGTGAAAATGTCGACTTTACGAAACCTGGCACCATAGGTACGATGCTCGGATTCGAATCAAAGGTGTATGATACAGGAAGAACGTACGAATCTACGCGCGCAGTAAACATTTTGCCTGTGAATGTCATAAGAATAAACTGTAATTTGGCAAGTGGAACGTATCTCAACGGAAGACTAAGCAACATGCTGCAGGAGTTTTCGCCGATGGTCCCGCCAGGATGTAAACTGGTCGAAGTACCGCAAAGTATCATTTACGTTCCAGTCGTCGTGAAGTGCGCACACGAAGTCGTCGTCAGAATCGTTGACCAGCGAGGACGATTGGTGAATTTTCAAGACGAAGAAATTACATTACGTCTGCACTTGAAGCGATGGGCATAAAGTTCGTAACACCGAACAGTTATAAAAGAAATCGTATTGCAGTGAATAAGAACTGTTCTCTACCAGACATCGGTGCATTAACACCTGACAGCATAAAGTATCTTCTCAGTATTGGACAAGTGCCGTGTAAATATGGAAGACGAAATCCTCAACGTGGAAGATCCGGTCATTTTTGATGACAGCATTACGAAAATGGAATTGCACGAGTACCAGCCTTTCCTGCTCGGACCGTACGCACTACCATCGGAAGTACGCATTGCTGTACAGCACCAAGATATTTGTACTTTACCTTCGCAGTCATTTCTACGTATAAGAGGCACGCTGACAAAAGCGGATGGTACGCACCCGACAACGACATCAATATCCTGCAATGGTATTCTTCACCTAATCAAGCGCATTACTTATGTAATCAATGGCGTCGAGGTAGACCAGACGAGAGATGTAGGCATAACATCTGCTATGAAAAATTATCTTTCGCTCACGCCAAATGAACTGTCTGCTGCAAAGATGGTCGGTTGGGCTCTCGAGGATGAATATAAGCTTCCGGTTTATGCCGAAGGGAAGTTCGAAGTTTGTGTTCCTCTGTCCATGCTTCTTGGATTCGCTGAGGACTACAAGCATAATATAATCATTAATTGGAAACAAGAGCTCGTACTGCTTCTAGCCAACACGCACATTAATGCAATTGTCACCGCTGCGGAAAACCCTCAAGATGTCTCGCTAACACCTCAGTCTATCGAGTGGATGCTGCCCCACATCCAAGTGAGCACAGTTGAACGAGTCAAGATGTTGAAGAACATAGAAAATGGCAAGAACTTCGATGTGCCATTCCGATCCTGGAGCCTGGAAACTTATCCCGGCTTGCCTCATAGTCAGCGTATCAATTGGATAGTAAAGTCCAGCTTCTCTACGGAAAAACCAAGATACATCATCGTCGGGCTTCAGACCGGAAGACAGCTCAATGCAGGAGTAAGTCGCTCCGTATTCGATAACTGTCAAATACGTAATGTAAAAATATTTTTAAACAGCGAAAGTTATCCGTACGTTGACATGAACATGGACTTTGAAAGTGGAAGATTTCTTCTCGCATATCAAATGTACGCCAAGTTTCAGCAAGCTTACTATGGGCGGAGACAGTCACCGATACTGAGTCCCGACAGTTTCAAGAACAAGGCACCTTTAATGGTGTTTGACGTTTCCAAACAGGATGATCGTATAAATTCAAACATCATTGACTGTAGGATCAAGATAACGACTAGCGGAAATATTCCACCAAACACCTATGCTTTTTGTCTGATACTTATCGATCGGCTTGCATCGTACAATTGTAGAGACAAACTTGTGAAAATTCTGACATAAATACCGTTTCGTTTTCTATGATAATTTAGCTACGATCGAGCATTGCTAGCGACAAGATGTACTGCAACCTGCAAGGTTTCCAGAGTCAAAATGGATTCGTGCTCAAGGAAATTAGCGTCACCTCCGGAGACAAGACTCGAACACGCACTTTCCGACCTCCGTATCCGTGGAAACTACTAGACGAAAAAAGTAAACGGTCGAATGAATGGCTATGTAAATATTATCACGGACTAGAGTGGGACGAAGGAAAGATTCCGTACCACCAAGTGAAAAACACTATTGAAGATTTACTAGTTCAAAACGAAATAATCTACGTTGCCGGACCTGAACAGAAGAAATTGCTGAGAAAGTTGTGTGATGCGTCAGTTGTAATTGTAGACCTACAGACCTACTACGGCTGTCCTTCCCTGCGCAAGCTTAGTGCAATATACGACGTGCAGCCACGTGACAAGTTTGATCGTGTCTGTGCCTGCACAAACTCGCAGTTAATGCAGAAATGGCACACACAATGTTAGTAGGAGCCTGCATATATAAATGGCGTACATACGTACGTGCTTTCAGTTGTCGTTCTACCCGCAAGAAGATGTTTACGTTTCATCCTGCTAACGTGTACGTGAGCGCAAGACCTAGCTTCAGCAGTGTCGAGTACAGCTACTGGGATTCCGGGTATCTACGTACATATACAGAAACCTGTGATGGAGGCGCTCAGCATTGGCGGTTTGCGCACTTTCCTGTGTCCTACGAACCGACTCAGCAGCTGGTAGATTGTTGCGAACCTGGAAACTGTGCCGTCTATCACATGAGACCACACACAATCCTTCCTGCTAGCATCGCTGAGGTAGTCGCCTCGTCTGCACGTGCAACACCAAACATGGACGTGTTGCAACATGTTGCGACCTGTGATGCTTCTACGCAGACGTCCAAACGGTGTGCGTCTCGTCGTCGAAGTTTAGGCAGTGAATCTGTCCCAACTAGCACTGAGCCTAAGCCCAGGTGTAGACGTGGTCACAGACGTCACCGACCATGTCTTGTCAGAGTTGTCGACGTCGCAGTAGATGACCAGCTGGAAACCTGTGTTCCTGATCGCGTGACCGGCGAACCAGTTGGAACCGGAGTCAACGAACCAGTTGGAACCGGAGTCGACGAGTCAGTTCGTGCGGCATTAAAGACTTTGCTTGTGAAAATGCTTGATTCCTTAACCTAATATGAATTTGTGTACTCTTTATAAATAAATGTGTAAAACTTGAACTCATATGTTTTTTATTTCTACAATTTTTAGGTACCTAATAAAATTTTTTTAAATACAGACAATATTTTGACTCATGTAGTATACCAGTAGACCATGGGTATATAAGCGAGGTTCAGACGACTGGACCCGCAGTTCACCTCTGGCCGCGGTGCAGTACGGACGTGCTCTCTCCATTAAGTTTCGTGAGATTTAGTAATGTCGACCGGAATAGAATGTTTACCGACAGCAGCGGGGACCTCGATGGCAGCAACGATGATGGAGTCGGAGATCCCGGTACCATTTGCAGAGGAGACCACGGCAACGGAGAGCTCAATGGCTGAGGTGTCGACAGCGGTGGAGATCCCGATACCTGCTGCAGAGGAGACAACGATACGTGCTGTTCCACCATCAGCTGATGTTTCATCATCTGCATTCCAGACATCAATTAATGAAGAGCGTACATTGCATCAATGCAAATATTGTGATGCATCAATAACCTGCAGTAGGTCTCTGACAATCTCTCGAGAGACATATAAGTGCGACAAATGCGATAAGGTTTTTTCGCATTGTAACAGTCTGGACAGTCACAAGATTATGTGCATAGGAAACGAATCAAGTGATAGTATGCTTCCATACCATCAGACATCATCATTTATTGCCTTACCTGAGGTGATAGTCAACAAAAGAGCAGTAGTCAATTGCCAAAACTTGAAGGACCAGTTTTGTTTTAAATGGAGTATTTTGGCAAGATTTGTCGAGCGAAGTCATCAAAACCGTGTTGATAAGAGGTATTATGCTTTGGAGAATAAGTACAACTTCGATGGACTGTGCTATCCACCACCATTAAATCAGATAAAAGTTTTTGAGAAAAATAACCCTGAAGTCTCAGTTAATGTGTATGCGCTAAATGAGGATAATAAGGTGTGTTCGATTCGGGTAACCAAACAAGAAAGAAAAAATCATTTCGATTTGTTGCTTGTGACAAATGAAAGCGGTTCTGCACACTACTGCTACATCAAAAACTTCTCCCGACTTGTGAGACCCCAGGTTACAAAACATCAACATAAGATTTATATGTGTAAGATGTGCTTTAAGTATTTCGCTAATCGACCTCGAAAATCAGGACTCACAGCTATACAGTGTCTTGAACAGCACAAGATTAAATGCGGAAATAAATATTAACCAAGACTTTAGTAATTTGTCTGTGTATTTTTTTGTACTTGTAGTAGTGTAGTATGTATGTAATAAAGTTTATTTTCTGAAAGAACTTGCGATGTTTTTTATTTTCTCAAACCTGTCACTTTAGTGGTACTTTTTTATAATTAAAGTTGTTTTGTATCGGCCAGGGATTGAACCTAGGACCTTAGTCGATCTATTCAATCAGTATATAGATTACAAATTTATTTAATGAATTTTGAACTTTTTCCCGAATCTCTAGCATTAAAATTACGCATTTCCAATATGGTGGTCTTGATGTCTGATAGGTTGATGGTCGTAGAGGATTTAAAGTCTCCTTAAGAATGTTGAACATGGTTTATTGAAATTATTATTTTTTACATAAAATTAAACATTATTGCATCGATCGGGTATCGAACCGAGGACAGGAGCGGATCGAATCAATATGTTAATTAATGAGTGATTTATTTAATGAATTTTGGAATTTTTCCCGAATTCCTAGCTAAATAATTACACGATTCCAAGATGGCGGCCAAATGACAAGATGGCGGGTGTCTCAGTAATAAATGATTACTGCACTCTAGCAGGTACGAATTCAACTAACATGGCGTCAGCGCACTCTAGCAGACGATACAATGATGATGGCTTCCAGCATCGAAGACAAGATGGCAGACATGACATACTAGGTGACGATATGTATGCTTTGAAAAAAGTGGTGGGAGTCAGTATGCCAGCGCTCTCCACGAGGGAAGGATCGGACGCCATTTTTTAATTTGTTTTTGCACTCGTCGGGTTCGAACCGAGGACTCCGAGCTCCGTGTCGTAAATGTATATTTTTTATAAAAAATTTATTAAATTTTTATTAAATGGATTTTTTTTATATTTTTTAATTTTTTTTATTAAAATCGGATAATAAATACAAAAGTTAAAGATGGCGACCGTAACGAAAATTGCAACGGTGACGTCATCATCCAATATGGCGGAAAACACATCGCCGGAATGTTCGAGAAAACAAAATGACGTCATCCAAAATGGCGGATCCAAGATGGCGGATCCAAAATGACCGCCGGGGTCAAGGTCAAGGTCAAAGGTCAAGGACACGACCATCCAAGATGGCCGCCGTGACGCCACAATCAAAGATGGCGGTCGGCACCACAGGCACCACTACCTGCATCCTGATCTCGGACATACATTCCTATACTATTCGTACTTTATTTTGTTCAATTACCAAACGCAAACGATGCATGGAGAGGAAAAGGGGTTTTGATGTTTTTAAAGCTGTTTCTGCAAAAGTTTTATTTAGCCACATTTCATGCCCCAATTCTACCTTAACACTTTTTTTAAAAGTGTAGATAACAATATTAATAACAAAATTAATAACAGTTGTAGGGATATCATACAATACTTCAAGTACAGAATAATTCCTGCAAGCAGTTACGCCAACAAATATCTATTGAACTGAAAAAAAAATTATTGATGTTGTAAGGCGAACCACTTTGCTTGCTGGGAAAAATGTATGCCACAGCAAGATTGGGCTGTGATGTCAGTTTTTGGATTTATCAACCAAACAGATGTTCGTGACACAGCTGTATGACGTACACACAGCAGATACAACAAAACCTCTCAACAATTCACCAAGCGCCCAAGACCGCTAGCTTCATGCTGATTGGTAGGATCACCCGCCTCCTTCAAAGGTGACCTGGGGTCAGTTCCCGGCGGGGTTAGCTAGGATTTCCCCGAGTGGGAAACGTGGTGAGCGTTGCCAGGAGCCGGTTTGTTTTCTCAGGGTACTCCAATTTCCCTGTCATTAAATCCGCCACTGCTACATACTCATCTCACCACCACCCCGAAACATCTGTAACAACCCCGTTAAACCTTAATTCATGTGTTTTATTCATTCAGCGTTGCCAAACCAGGGTTTCCACACTCTTCCTCTAGAAAATTTCCCTGGGTTTTCCCTGTTTTACACGTACAACAAAACATCATTTTTCTGTCTCATCAATCAATAGATTTTGCAAGAAAACATATAGGCTACATACTAAACTAAAAATACGTATCTAAACACAATTCAACCAAACATAACATGTCAAACTGACCATACAATCTTTTCCCGCACCATATATAGTTTGCACTATCACTTACATCAGTGTTATGCAACCAATGCTGACGTCTGTAAAATTAAACCACTAAATTGATCAAACTAAAAAAAATACATTATTGATTGTGATCGTGTGAATAACTGCTATCGACTTCTTATCATGCTTAAAATCATTTAATCAACACACAGTTAATTTATTGTTTGTTTATCTCAAGTTTAATTAATAATGGAATCAAATGGCTTTCAACTACACATGAATTTGTGATTAATGGTAACAGCTGCTTTTAAGACATTAGAGGAACACAGTAGTGTTAAAAATTAATAATCCAGTTTAGAACCTGATATTTGTAATTTACCTGTGTTTTCCAGGTTTTCCCTGTCTGCGGGAATAGTTCTTCAGCAGAAGAGCTACAGTAGTTTAAAGTGCTGGACTTACTGGCATGCACTCCTGTGAGGGCTGGATCACCACCAACACGATATTCCTAAAGCCATAGTAGTCGACATTTCAAGGCAACTTGGAGGTGTCAGAGGAGGAGCTACAACGAGAGGCTGAGGCAACCCATCACAGCACCATTGCCAACCCCTTACTGCTTAACACTTTCGGCTAACATGTGGTTGACTCAAATGAATCCCCATCCCAAGGGTATCACGAGGCTCTTAAGCAAGTCGGTCATGTCTCTGGGACTCCTCAGCCAACCCAGTGAGCCTGTCCAGGCCAGTGCTGGAACTGTGTTACCGCTCACCGCGTCCGCCCTTCAGCCGGGTGGGGATGTGCTCTAAGCGTGCTTTAAGCGTGCTCTAAGCGATCAGAGCGACCAGCTGCCAGTGCGGGGACCCTTCTACAAGCACCGAGCAGGCATAAACGCGACTTGGTCGGTTTTTACCCCCCCAGGCGGTCCCAAGTAGGCGAGGCAGCAGCCGTGCGGCTCGACAATGAGACGAGGGGTGAATGCTACATGTGCTACGGGCAACCCCTTCACCGCAAGTCCCCCCTCCCACCACGATGGGGCAACGTTGGTGTCGAGGGGTTTGGGGAGACACCCCCCTCTTGAGGCCACGTGTCACCGGGGAGGGAGAATTGTGAAGGAGGGGAGGGGGATAGAGAAGGATGGGAGGGTGAGGGAACAGAATGGGTCGGAAACCTCCCCAGCCATCCAATCAACGAGGGACTCCGCTACTCGAAACAGCAAGCCCGCGTTGATTGGCGACAGAAAGTGGGCATTACAGCTTTAATTGCGACGGAAAACCTGGGTGTCACCCGACCCGGGGATTGGGAAAGAAAAAAAAATATTCGAATTATGACGGCTTGTTTTCGAAAACTGTTGTCCCGACTTAAAATTGGATTATGTGATGGACTGTGTATTTTTTTTTTCATACCCTCGCGGGAATGAAGTCAATCAAGGACGGTGTGTTGACGGAGCCCACCGAATGTTTGAGCGATGAGCCTGGGAGCAATGAAAAACTGACGTGTTCAATTCAAAGAGGGGAAAAAGGTTTATTACAACCTCTGGGAATAAATATTGTCCCTGTGAGCGAGTTTTTCAGTACTCGCCAGCAATGTGTAACGTCTAACCTTGGTAACGAGAAAATTCATGTGTTTTCATGTTGCAAATACACTTAATACGAAAATCTGACGCTAAATTTAACGGAGAATTCTTTAAAATAATGCCGAGCGTGATAAATATACGAAAATTGTGGTTTCAACTACATTTATGGTCGCGAATCACACGAAGTTTCCTCACCCGCCGCTAGAATTCGCTGCATGAGCAGCTACGTCAACTATAGATCAATGCCATTTGTAGACCGAAATTTTAAATTTTATAATGAAACGGTTCAGATAAAAGCGAAAAGGACTTGAAAATAAAATACAAAAACCCCAGCTTTGGACCTGATGATTGACAATGCATTTTATTAAAATAATGCCCATCTTGTTAAAATTAACTAAACAGTTAATACTATAAAGTTTCCCTTTGTCTTTGTGAACTTTATTCGTGCCATCCGCCACAGATGGCGGCAAGTTGCTGTTACACATTTGGGTTCCTTGAATTTCGTCGCATTAGTGAGTTACTCCTATCAATGCAGTATACCGAGGAATTATATGTTACACATCAAAACAGTTTTCATTAAAAATAACTTAAATATAATTTTATAGTTCCTATGAACTTCAAATTTATTATATTTTATTTTACTTATTTTTACAGTTTCAGAAACTAACTTTAACATTACCCAAAAATGTCAAAATTCTCACATGTAGACTCGACTCACAGTTAATGAAAATCTAACCGAATGATGACAAACACTTGTGGGTTGAGTTACAAGAACTAAGCGTTCAATGGCAATATATAAATTGATAGGGGTATTAAATGATGAATACAATTTTGGAGAATTACAAAGTTTTCAGTGATATAAAAAAGTTACCAACTAAGTTTGAAGTTTTCTGTTCTGTTATTGTTTTATTAATTAATGGTATACGGATGGCAATAACAATACTTTGTATGTTCCAATGAATTAAAAAATTTTCTGTTTAGCACACTGAAATTCCTTATTAATTTTATTATAATATTTGGTTATAGATATGTGGAAGTATTTTTTTTTAATTATAAATTTTTATTCGTACTATATACTAGAAAATATTTTCATTGACATAGCATAATATTAAAAAAACTAGAATGTGTAATTTATAAAACCAGTAATTTTGTTTACTTTTAATGATTTTGGTGTGCATCATCAGAAGTTGGTCAGCACTTTCTTTTAAATTAAGTATTTTAAATTAATTCTTTACACATTTCTATCTAATTGTGATCGTTCTATAAACAATTTAAAAATTAGCTATTCGTATATGATACAAATGAAATTGACATGTTCCCAGAGCCCCACCTGCGTGAAGTGGCGTAACTAGAATTCCACGGTTCTGGGAGCTTCGGGTGTCAAGTTGACTCTGTTGACGCGACACTTTCAAGGGGTGCGAGACCATTGCAGAAGGGGTCTGAGGGGTACAAACCAGCGACGCCAGCCGCCGAGGTAGTGAAGCGAGAAGGGCGAGTGATTCCTTGGTGGGTGGAAGTAGAAGACGAGCGACGGACTTCGTGTGTGGAGACTGGTGCATCGGGACTGTGCTGTGTGCGACGAACGAGTGAATAGCGCGAGTCAGTGAGTTGGAACAGAGGTGCGCGGTAAGAGACGAGCAGTAGAGAGAGCCACTGCCACTGCTCCAGTGGAGAGAGCAAACTGTAGACTAGACGAAAGTGTGATCAATTTGTGGACAGATATTTGAAGTGTTGTAATTTAATTAGTAGTGTTAATATTAGTTTATAGACTTGACTATCCTTTCCAAACCTCATTCCCTAGGTGTGAAATTAATTTTGTTATTGATTGTTTCCTTTTTGTGTTCATAATTACCGCAGTGACTAGCAAGAATACCGAAGTACTCGCTAGTGTTAACGCGTTAAATGAATCGATAAACAATCTAAAAAAAAATTTTCTTGCAGCTGATGTCAGTAATAGTTTATCTAATATATACATATTTTCTATCATATATCGTTCAGACAAAATATTTCTATGTGTTTAATTTAGCGAATTGAGATGAGGCGACAGTTGTTAAACCGAGGAACTCTGTGGCACTATGAACTACATTGACATAGACTCTGTGAAATATTATTTGAATTGGGGATAAGGTTATAAATCATTCATAGTACCTTGTTTTGCCAAAATGGAGCAAAGCGTAAATAAAGAGCGAGAGAGAGAGTATGAGAGAAAAAGAGGAAGTTATTCGTAAATGTTTTGTAAACGTTATTTACGGTATCAACACACGCCAGTAGCCTAAGGTCGAGTCTCGGATCAAGTACGCATATGTTCGGGCGTGCTTGCGTACTTTTCTTGCCCTTGCGGTGTACTTGTTTACTTATTTACCTTTCAAACGGCATTAGTCACTCATAGAGGTTGTTTTTATTATATTTTTAAACCAATAAATTTTACTATAAAAGCAATATGAACTAAAATTAGTAATTTTAACATTCGATTAGTGTTACACAAATTTACCGCAATTCATTCTATCATCAAACAATATTTTTTGTAGTTACTATCGGTGTGTATGAGCCAGTATTTGTTCAAACTTCATTTTAAACACGTCCTAATATTTCTTTCTTATACTTAATTTATTAATACCAGTCAAATATAAAGTAACATAATTTTACAAACCTTTAAATTACTTAAACATTTTATGTTAATATTACCTTCGAAAAATTTTCTTTAAATTGTGACGTTTCTTAAGCTTCTAGTACACGAGAAGTACAAATTCGCTTACTTGCATACTTTACTTTTCAGTTCTGTCAGCCCTTGTGATGTAACTTCCGGGGGCCAGTACGCATGCGCATGTGTTTCAGGCGAATTCAAACACAACGTAAATGCAACTCTAAAACAAAAGCTAAGCCCGGTGTGTGACTTTAACCCCTGACCGTAGAGTTACGAGTCAGTAGGACCCTGACCCTAGAACACCGAGGCTAACCAAACGAGGAATTGAGGGTTAAGATACGCAGTTATGCGGGTGGAGGGGGGAAAGCAGATGATCGATTGATCCCAGATAAGTCCCTAACGTGTACGAAGTTCGCCGCTGGCTCGTGCAGTTACGCGATCGGAATATAAAATACAGCACTTTGCAAGTTTTCGTTTCGATTTCACGATTTTAGTGTATTTTAAATGTAAAATATAGGTGACATAACCTAAAAAAACATTTCATTTTAGTAACCATTACGTGGAGGCGAGAAAAAATAATATTTTGCGAGAATTTTATTTTAATATTTACATATATACTTACATTTTGAAATTAAAAAGAAAGATGCCGAAACGCGGAGAATTCAAACATCTGAACGGGATAAGCGAATAGTGTGTTTGTGGGTGGAAAGTTTAGATGTATGGGTGTGGTAGAAGAGGTTTATTTGTCTTTTATGTGGCTAATAAATGCTCAGGGTTTTATTTTAGTAAGAGCGGACCAAAGGATGCTTTCAAATCAATGGCCTTCAGCATCAAAGAGGCCCTGAAGTATCGACAAACCCTGCCATAGAGCCCACGCTAGGAGTAAGAGAAGACGAAATGCTTCCCGTAAAGTGATTAATCCTTTTTATTTCATGCAACGAACCGAGAAATAAAAACCACATAAAATTGGGCCTCATGTTATGACTTTGGACTCCATGCCACTTAATAAAGATTTTGCGTTCGTAATTGGCGATAAATTGGTATTAAATCATAACGAGTACAATTGATTCATAATTTTATAGAAGTGCGTAAGCATCGCTTCCTTTAATTGTAGCATATTTTTTTCTTCTGTTCTTTATTTTCAAATGAGTATTCTTATTAAAATAATAAAACAACATCAAACAGCGAATTTTCATGCTTTAATGTAGCTATTTGTAAAAATGGCAAAAGTCAACTTGAAATATTTTTTCAGGCATGTTTGAAATCGTAATTAATTCTCCAGATTCGTTAGTTCTAGTTATAACGCTTCTTGTAACTACTGGAATGCCTTGTAAATATTTCTTGGAGATGATAGACTTTCCCCCACCTACATTGGAAGTTTGATATTAGGATATTTTTACTTTTCAACTTTAGAACATAAGGATACCCTTATTTATTAATTTAAAATGTATTATAATTAAATAATTGAAATTAAATTAAATGTTAAGTACAATTACTCGGAATATTTTTTGTGTAACAAAGAGTAAATTTGATTTAGTTTTCCACAGTCATATAAAAAATTTGCTCTGCCATTAGCCTGTTACATATTCAAATTAAGGTTTAAAAAACTCTGAGTTAAGGGCATTTGAATAGTGTTTCGGAAAATGATTTAAGCTTATTTTTATTTCTCTTTAAAACAAAAAGAAGGATTATTTTTCACTTATTTTGTTTACCCGCTTTTGACGCATGTTGGCGGTACGTATCTTTTATGTTTATCGTTTTCATAACGTGAATTATTCAAAGTCTTTAATGCAATTAAGGCAACCGTTATAGTAAAACAGCTACCATAACTAACAAAGCGTGCGTACGCCTAGAAATATATATTGCCGTTGGTTCCGTAGGCATTGTATTATTATTAAAATAAAACCGAAAGTGATGATTGACAGACGAACTAATTTTCATTTATTCACCAGTATTTTGGCGTGGACCCGTATTTTCTTGGAAGGGATGAAACATTTAAGAGTGATGGAAAACCGTTCTAAGCATGATCGACACGTCATTAATCATCATTTACTGCGTGCATAGCGGCAGGATCTGGCGATACCGATCGGGGAGCAGTTTTTTTTGAGACAGTGGTCTGAAGTCAGCATTACGCAGCAGGGTAACTTTTTCATTTTCTGCTTTATTCAGTTTAACTTTAAACCATGAAAAAGGTCCCATAAATTTCCAATGGTATCAGTGGTATTTTATCTTATAAAGCTTTATGCTGCAGTATACTGATATATATATATATATATATATATATATATATATATATATAAAGAAAGAAAGATTTAAGTGCGTTACCTGAAAGAAAGGACGCATTCATCTCAAATATAAAAGTGAGAGGGGGTGGTTATTTTTAAAAATGCAATCTTTTTCATTGAGAATGAGGTTACACAGTGCCACACAATAATATGCAACAACAAAATAAAAAAATATATATTTTATTAAAAATAATTTATCTTAAAATAAAGCATTTGAGGATTAATTAAAAGTATTCTCGAGCTGCAACTTCGAGCTCCTTGTTATAATTCTTTTTCCAATGCGGAAGGGGAACCGCTACCCCCCTAGGCCCCCTCCTTGGTAGGGCCTACACCCTTGCCTGGTAGATTTACAAAACGTTGATTTGTTTAACATAACATTAAACTTAATTAATAATAATTTGGAAGAACAAGACATTTTGCAAAAAAAAAAAAATGCTTTCAACAAATGTTAAAAATATTTAACGCATTATATTTTTATTCTCTGCACGTGTAATTGTACACTTTTAATAATTAATTACAGTAAAATTGAAACGAGAGGTTTCTAAGATAATTATTGTATTTATCCAAAAGCAGTAAACAATCCGCGTGTCATAACTGCATGTAATAAGTCGTGCTTTTGCGTCTCATGCAATTTTAAGCTAACCTTTTTCTATTTTCTAGAATTTTCGCAACAACCATAAATATGAGTAAAATATGAGAGTCACAGACCACCGAATGATGGACCTGGTGATGCACCACAATGACTCAGTAGTCATTTGTTAACTTCAAACTTGGAGTTAAGACAAGCTGTCACGTAGCTGAAGTCACATTTTACCTCGCCATCACCACGTTGCAACATTCAATACATTGCGACAGTAGGGAACTCCCACTTCTGATGATAGTTTATAAGCATGAGAAAAATCCCAAAATGTTGAGGAATGATTTCAAGTTACTCCATGACGCCGTGAGGTTCTCGGTGGTCGAGGCAGTTGAGAAGTCATGCAAGAGTGAGCACCAGTCGTGACCCTGTGGGCTCAGAGCCACGATGGACCTGGAGTTCACGCCACCTGAACCCGTGTGACGTCACAACATACCATTACCTTTTCCGTCGGATACAGAAAACTATTTCTTTGTACTTTTACAAAAAGATTCCTTCGGAAACCAGTTGCCAAGAAATAGTTTATAACAATTCAAGTAAGATATTGTAAATTTGTACAACAAATGGCTATGTTTATTTTTGCATATATGAAATACGTTTTTTTAAAAATATGAATATTTCTTACTAAAATCGTCATAATTTTTATATTGAAGCAAATTTTTGAACCATGGAAAAGATAAATTATAATTAATTAACTTGACTTTATTATGCTTATTAAAGTTTCCATTTAATACTGGAGTGAACGGTTTACGAATAACATTAACTATTGGAAGTACTGGGACAACACAAATCATACATGTGCGAGTAAGAATACGAACCCAGTATTACTGCGAACACAATTTTGTAGTGATGCAGTTGTGTAAATTTATATGTACAAATTTACATACATCAGTAATTTTAGATTAATATTTCTGTTCAACTTACAAAAAAAAAATAATTAAAGAGCACCTTTTCCACGATGCGAAAACTACTCTTCATTGGTCTTTGGGTGTCAAAACTGGCTTAGACCATCAGCTGGACAAAATGTTGCTTCATGCAGTATCCTTGTAGTAAAATGCATTCGTGGCCACTCCATCTCTTTGGGCGTATTGCCAGAAACGCTTATTTCTTACCTAGCATGGGCTGGAGGGAGGAGGTATTCGTAGGGCCAGACATTGTTTTTACGAAAAATCCTAAACGCTCACTAGACTGCAATAAAGTATGCCCGCACCAGTTGTTAACTCCCTGTAATTGGTGGCCGCCTGCAAGAAAAGCCACCGCCGATGGCTGAAAATATTCGCGGGTTCAGTGACCTCCACGATAGACTCCACGATCCTTTGCATACTCAGGCAAACACCGCCTGTTAATTGGCTTCTGACTTGTGAGGAGTCTCAACTGGGTAACTTGTGATTTGATACTTCATAGATTGAGGGTCTCTTTTTGGCCAATATTAACTCCAGATAAGCAGTAAATCAATAGCAGAAGCCGCAAAAGAAAGAGTATTATAATTTGTATTTTAGCATATCACGAAATTAATACGCAAATTTTTTCCGGTCTATACCTAACCATTGTTTCATTTTGCCGGGCGTTTGCTTTCGAACAAAACTTCTGTGATGATTTTGCCGACAGCGGGTGTGTACCTGAAATAAACTCAACCAATCACGAAACAAAACAATTTACAATGACATAACGCAAAGCTAGTCTCGAAGTCTTTTCAATGATAAAATTAATGTACTTAGTTGTTCGTAACAATCGAACGTCAGTTGTGCGATATCGAACCCCGTCAATTACACCAGTACAGTCGTTAAAAAAAAAATATATATTATTATAAATATGTACACTTTAAAACCATAGATAAAAAAATCATATTTTGGTATGTATCACGTCCATAAACTCCAACACCGTTTGACCGATCGCCATAAAATTTGGCACATAGAAATGTTTTTTAACGGAGAAGATATTTATGCTATCCATTTTTTTTATTCGCTGCTAAATGACGCTGCAGCGTATCAACTTCTAAACCGTTCCACTGATCGCATTGAAAATTAGCGTACTTTGATATTTGAACACGGAGAATATTTTCGCGAGATGGCGCTACCTATCTCTATGGAAAATTTACGTTCAAATTAAGAAGACAACTAGGTACTGTCTACATCTGATTTCGATAAAAGTTCGCCGGGTACTGTAGCTATTTATATATATATATAATTTTAAACCCAAAAATATTTGATTTTATCATACATCATTAAATTGGTAGAATGAAAAAAAACTGAGTTTTTATCGTTAAATTTAAGTTAAAAAAATGCAAATAATAAACATTTATTTAAATAATGACATGAAAAATTAAGTTAGTAAAAACAATTCAAGTTTGTATAGATCACAACGAGCTAAGTAAGGATGTTTGCGCGTGGAGTCCACGCGTGACAGAAGTGACACTTCTTCCTTATTAGGTATAGACAGAGATGAGTTACATTGTCAATGACACTATTCACATACAAATTTATGATACTTATTAAATTAATTGCACAAAGAAATAACTCTTTTCCACACGAAGAAATCAATTGTAGATACTTTTAATAAAATAAAAGAAATAAGTTCTATCGTTAGCCGTTACGAAAACTGAGGAGTAGACAAACATCAGTAGCGTTACGAGAGTTCCGTAGCGTCATTTATACCTCTCCTCTGCCCTCTCCTCTTCCGGCCGTTACAACTAGCATATAACATGCTCTGCTACGTACCTATCACCACATTTTTTTTGTCTTCTTCCCATTCGACCGCTAGCGCATGCGTTGCATTGGCGTCGCCGCTGACGCACTCTCCTGCTCTACCGGTTTCCTCCACCACGTACCTCACCATTCCCCTCATGCGATCAAAATTTTCGTAACGCTAAAAAATTGTAGCCCGCTCAGCAAGTAAGTTTCACTTCAAAAATTATGCGAATAGTGTGCTTAGATAGCAGAATGTTCTCTGCATGTAGCGAGGCGGCGCAGCGGTGATGCACTGGACGTGCGCTCCAGAGGACTGTACTAGAGGCCCCCGTTCGGTCGGCCTGGCTTTACTTCACCACGGAACTACTGTGAGGGAGTGGTTCCATGCTGTAGGCTACAGGCGATTCCTTTCTCTCTGTTTGTGGACTGCAGTTTTTTTTTTTTGTAAATGGAACATAAATATTTATTTATTTATTCGATTTTTGTTTGGCGCAGTTAAGGCATATACTCCTTCTGTTACACTAAACCATAAAACATTGGGAAAAAAAGTTATAATTAGGAATCAAATCTAAAATCACAAACTAACATATTACAAATTACAGCAGTTATTGATGAATCATATACCAATAAAACATTCAAGTTAAATAATAACATAAACAATTTATAAAGAATGTATTAAATATAAAAATTTAATGAAATACTAATCTAAAAAATGTTAAATATTGTTTTAAATAAAAAATATTAACCTAACAGTGAATATTAACCTAAAACATTTTAAATATTGTTTTTAAAAAAAATATATAATTGAAATTCTTATCATTATGTTGTCACGGCCGGTCTAGGGGTCGAACATGGGCAAGTGTCTTAGTTCAAATTCGCGATGTGGTTCAGTGGCATATTGACCCGTGTTAGTTCTTGTATACTGTTTAAATTTTGTTTCGTTGCCTCGTTCTAAATTGAGGTTTGGTTTCACGGGTCTCTTAGCTTTGGTTTACCTGGTTATATAACCCATGATCGGCACTTGGATGGCACGCATCGCATTTATTTACGTAAACTGGAATGATGCACTAGCCAGGTTTTGTAGAACCATAACATTAAGGTGTGTAGAGTTACTCATGCTCTCATATTGTTTGTACCTTACACACGTAATTTCGCATAATGTTTATTCTCTAATGATAAGTGTTGCGTTTGCTTATTAGTAACTAACAGCCACTAATTATTTACGCTTCGCTCATACGTTCCTTATGTTGTACGTGCTGTACACACTTGTATTGTACACACACTACGTTAGTACGTCTCTTACGTCTACGTTCAACATACTGTTTACACGTATATATTGTACACATATATACAATATTCGTATATACGTTCACTACGTTTCTATACACCTATCCTTTGCAAGGTTTCGCCTATTTATGTTCAATGATTTCCTTAATTTAAAGGTATCAAAGAAATTACTTTTCACACGTAAAGTACATAGAACGCCATACGTCTCTTACGTATGACTAATAACGTGTGTATTATGTTTATCCATGTATACTACTATTGTACCTTAGTGGAGTATAATTAATCTGTCTAAAATTGTTCTACTGCATCTGTTTTGAATAAATATGCCTTGCCTTTGAAATGGTTTTCCTTAATTAAATGTTCAAACATATAGGGGAACTCGTAACGCTTTTCACATTGTTCCTACCTGTAGGGACTTATTGGTACTTCTACATCTGTTTGTATTCTATCCCCGTCGCCGGCTGGGGCTTCCTTTGACAGGGGTACGAAGTCATTGTACGCGTCAACGTCATTCTCTCACTCACTCACACACATATATTCTGTATTCCCTTGGTTACGTGTCTGTATTCCCTACCTGTATTAATGTGATATTACAGATATTTGAAAATTTGAACATTTACAGAAAATCAACTTATTACCTACTACAAAAATAGTGTTCGCAGGAATACTGAGTTTGGATTTTTACCCGGGCGTTTATACTTTGTGTTGTCTCAGTACCTCCAATATTTAGTTATTTGTAAACCGTTTTCAGAACAGCTTATCCAGTATTAACTGCACACATTAATAAGCATAATAAAACAAAATAAAGTCAAATTATTGAACATTAGATTATCTTGTCCATGGTTAAAATGTATTCAGCTTAAATATAACATCAATTAAAATATAAAATTATGCACCTATTTTTGTAATAAAAGCTCAGTATTATCTCGAAAAAAAAAACTAAAAAAAAGTGTTACGTAGTGCAAAATTAACCATAGCCATGTGTTGTACACAGTTAAAATATTTTTCTTGTAGTATTACAAACTGTTTCTTGGCAACTGGTTTCAAAAGGAATATTTTATAAAAGTAGAGAAGGTTTTCTTTCTGTGTGGGGTTGTGCACCCGCTTTCAAGGACATCCCTCAAGACCAGACCTGACACCCTTAATAAAGACCGCCTGAAGTTTCATGGCTTGTGTTATTTAGCCGCATCAAGGACGAAGGTTCAAACGACGTTTCGGTTGACATTTTATCAGTCGCCATTATCGGGGTAGCATCCCACTGAGGGTCTTATTTTTTGTTTGTTTTAACCTCTCAGTATGTACTCTATCGAATACCACCCAGAGACTCTTGCAGTCCTAACTAGTGGATTGGAAGACTAGTTGCCTGATTAAAGTGCTTAACCTAATCTGGATACTTCTCTAACTGACCACCCTAATTCGAGATATCCAGTCAAAAAGCAGCCAGTTACGTCTGAAAACCGATATTTTTTTAAATTAAATTCTATTAATTTTTATTTAGTTTTTATTCAGTTTTTAATTTCATTACTTTTATGGTTATTAATATTTTTATTATTTTTGAGGGCCTTGGATAACCTCTTGTCTTTGTATAATATTTTCTGGGATCAATGTGATTTATGATTGGCTACAGCTGTGGGCCAATCAGAAGTGTTTTCTGGTCCATTCTAATGGTTTCTCCATGATATACAGTGAACACCAGTAATGACCTGTGTCATTAACCATTTTTAAAATAAATCTCCCTCAACGAAAGAATCATTCAAGGAACCTGATGATGGTGACTGCGATGTTGACCGAATCGTCGGTGGAACCTTCGCCCTCGATGCGGCTGTATACCACAAGCCAAAAAACATAAACATCACCCATATTAAATTATTAATTGGTGTTTTAATTAAGAATTATTTGCAAACTGAACCAAGATAGTAGCAGTGAATGTGTAAAAAGTATGACGAAAAAGTGTAAAAAATTAATTCATATTATGTTATGGATTTTATAGAATTTATTTCACACAAATATTATTGTAATTAATATTTTTATTATTTGTACTTTTTCTAAAATTTAACAGGTAAACAATAAATGGACTAAGATATTCTTTCGTTCTAACGATTTAATAATACAAATCATTACGTTGGATAGCAGCAGATGTAAGAGAAAATTTAATATTTGGGGTTTGTATTTTGCTTAATGCTTTACAGTTACAATTTATTCATTTTGTCAACTGCAATAAAGACATAAATTCCAAACCATTTAATGTGAACCTCACAGAAAACTAAAATGCAACATTTCACGTACACTACATCAGGTTAAAGCACACCGATTAATCAGAAAACATTGGAAATCACTGAAATCTCAGTTTCATTGTTAGCAATTTTAATATATGCATTTTTCATGAAGATAGATCAATCACAATTTAGTCTCTTGACAATTGCCAGTTTCGTGATTAAAAATTTAGAGTTAAGTCAGGGAAATCGTTGATAGGAAAACTTTCTGCATCAATCCGGAAAGAGAGTTCCAATGATTGCTCGTATACTTCTCCGTGTGTACCCACATTCCAGGAATGGTTGGACGATGTAATTAGTTCCGATTATTTCCTAGAATGCCTTCCAGAGACCATCATGTATCCGAGCATCCAATTAAGGTTTGTTCTGTTCAGTAAACGTCTCTACTACCTTGCTTGAAGTTTCTTAATGAAAAATTGTAGAATTATTTCGCGTATCAAATTTAACACAATAATTTTTTTATCTCTCTTTAAATATATTGTTAATCTTTTAAAAACAGTAAAGTGCCCAATTTATCTTATTTACTTACTATGAATTTAGTTTAAGCAAAATACTTATTCCGAATCACAATGTACATAGTTAAGAATTCTCTGTACACAAATCAATCCGTTGCTATACTGAAGCTTAGTTACCACTACTTGTAAACTCATATGATAACTTTTCTATTCTTTCTTTGCTCGATTTCCATGTGCACCTGCGGTCAATTTTGTCTGTTGACTTATAAACAAACATTGATGTACTGTTGTCAGATGGAATGTTATGGCTAGTTCAGTTAAGTATACAAAAGCCTAATAAATGGTTAGTTTTCTTTATAGTTACAATGTTTAAATTAGGAAGTAAATAATAGTATTTATTCTCGGAAATATACATAAATATGTTGTCAGGGGTTTTAAATAGTATGCGCTAAATTAGGTATATCACAGATGATTTTAATAGCTTATTGTTTTTAACATCTTGCTTTTATAACATTTATCATAATAAACAATATTGTGTACTAAAACTTAAGCCGTATCCACGACACCTCTGACTCTATGCACATTATTATTCCAACGCAGACAATATACGCATAGCTCTCTAAGGACCATTGGTCATGAAATTTTACAACTGAAATATTATTATTTTATGAACTATGAAACTACCCGTGTGATTTTAATTTTAAAACTCCGATTTTCCGCACTAAATTATTATATTTTTTTTTTTTTTGGAAATTTTGGTTGTGTAATTATTATCTTTAAAAACTTTTATCTGCACGGCCTTCCAGCTAATCAGAAAATAGGATACAAATTTTAGTAAATTTTTAAATGAACAACTAAGAACATTATGCTTCTATAATGGCGATGAAGAATTAAGTAACGCCTGTGTTAAGACCATCGGATTTTGACAGTGCTAAAGTAATTTAGCTTATTCTCAACTATAATGAAGTTGTTTTAAGTGGTCGTAAGTGTAGATATGTAGAGTAAACGATAATGCCTACAAATTTATAAACATTAGGAGCATATTAAGTAAGTTGTCTTCCTACTGACGCTATACTCACCTGCATACAGACATTATAACATTTTTGTGGACCAGAATTAAATGTCATATATTTCATTGAACAAAATACCGATGTAACGTAAATTAAAATGAACTGGTGTAAACAACACTCGCATTAATAAGTTAAAATAAAACATTGTGATTTGACATTCTTGAAGTTAATAGACTCTAAGACTCAGTGGCCTGTTTGTAATCGTCTTATTGCTTGCCACTGTGTTAAAGCTAGTCGCAGTGAACCCCATGTTTTACAATATTGAGAAAGACTTAATAAAGTATAGTGCTATCTGGAATAATTTCTGAACCATGGACCCTATAAAGTATATTGTTCTCTGCATGTGCCCGACATATCACCTGATTTTTACTTAAACTAATCGAGGTTTAAGTCAAAAAAACTCCTTAGTTTTGTTTTTATTAATTATTTATTACAGTTTTACTATTGTTGAATTATATCATATATCTGTATGGTAAATAAATATTAAGAGAGGAACAGAACAATATATTTTTTTTGCAGTTGATTATAATTATGTTTCATGCTTACACAACGTGTGTAGTCCAGTGTAATTACACATTAAAATTATTATATAAAATAGTTTTCCTATATTGTAGTTTTCAGTTTATCATTTATCAGAATTTGGTTTTCATGGATACATTATAGTTTATAGGTAAACATGAAATCCACTTTTTACCATAGCTAACACCTTTCTACCTGTCTGTATTATACTGGCCATATTCTTACTGTTCACTACAAATTGTAGTGTTAATAATGAAATAAATACAGCAAAGAAGGAGCGTTATACAGTTACAGAGGAGACTGGATATATACATTAAGGAGCATCTCTTCAAGAATTAACTTTAATGCACTCAAAGTGTGAAATTACTGTATTGCGAAACAGACGAAACAAGTTATCAGGCTTATATTTTCTTACCTAATGTTCTCATAATTTTAATAAAATTACCATTGGGTAAGAATTAAATTGAAATTTTTTAAAAGTTAATTGTTTACTCCCATGCTTGGAGCAATAATGGTGTAATGATCAGATCAATTGCTTCTCACTTTAATTATTTCAGTTAAACTCATATTTTTCACAGTTCGGAAGCGTGATGGATTTATTTTACACCAGCGGATTATTTTCCTGGCTATCCATATAACCGAAACATTATTATTTATTTTTATCACCTTATTTATTTCCCACTTGAATTGAAAGCTCTTTCCATTAGGAAGTTCAGCTGACTCCAATCTCAAAAAAACAGTCTTCTATCACACCATTTAAAAGCGGTAAGATATTGGAAGTAAATAACCAGTATCTCTATGACCGAGCTATGATCGGAAGAATCACACAGAATTACTACGTACATAAAAATGATGTAAAGTTGCATTTAAAATAAAATTATTTGTTTTGACTTAAACAGAAAAAAATATTTGGTTTAACATACCAACACAGAAATTTATTTGGCTGGTAGAAATTTTTCGTTCGTGGATGAATTTGCTAGTGTAATCCCTTTGAAACATGTGAACGGTAGCATTGATTTAAAAAAAAACCCAGTGGGTGAGAAAATTTCTCACCTCGAAAAAATAAGTATGAACTTAACGTAAAATGTTTGGGGCCCAAAGAAACTTAATGCTTTTGCATAGTGAATGATAAGGGATAAAGTGTGCTAGTATAATGACAAATTAAATTAAATAGTATTCCGAAAAGTTATGTCTTATCAATGTTGTGATACAACAAAGATTCGTCTCATTAAACTAAACCTGCTATACTTGCAAACAAAATTCCAGCAAAACCTTTCATTTGACCAAATGTACGTCGTACTGTGCCTATGATGCAGCAGTTTATGCTGGAGGTGCAGTAGACTGCAAGAGGTGTAGCTGGTATAGTGTAGGTAAGAAAATACTGCGCGCAGTTGAATATAATCTCTACTGATAGGTTATTAAGGGATAAATATAAATAAAAGTAAAAACTCAATGCTAAAAAATTCATAAAAATTGTAGTTTAAGGAAGAAACATTAGAAAATAACGGAAATATATTTTCTGAGATGACAAAAAAAAAATTTTTGTCGTACAATATACACATGCAACGATTGATAATTTTTCCAATATAATATTGTCAATTAAAGCGAGCGTAATCAAAAGAAACAAAAATGTATTTTATAAAGTTTAAAAAAAAATTAACTTTGTTTAACCTCTATATATGACATTTCTTGAACGCTATTAAATGATGTCGTGTTCAATTGATGTCGATTGTGCATTGATAGACCAATTTCTATGTAAACCAACATTTTGATAGGTTTCTCAATAACAAAGCGTGTCCCTCATCATTAATTTTATTACATCTCTCTTAAAAGAGAGAGAAAAAACTTCATTTCAAATGTATTTATTAATATACCGTCATATATAAGCAAGTACGGCACAAAATTCGTTTCATTCAAACATGCGGGTGAACTTATACCGGTTGGTGTACTCAGTGCAGCTACACTGCATTAACCTACACCAGTTACGAGTGTTATGGTTGAAAGAATTGAAACTTAAGTATGGGAGTTTGTGCACAAATGTATTAAGAACAAAGTTAAATGAAATTAAGATTCATTATATACTTGTAATGCTACAGTATAAACTTAGTGTGCATTGGCCGATACGAGAGCAGGCCCAAGATTGTGGTGATGTGGCGCCGTTCCGCCTTTTTGGATTTGTGCCGTCACGGCAAACATATTAGATGACCTTGACATTTAAATATGAATGAAGTATGAAATATATGGTGTAATTTGACACCTCGATTACATTTTTACTTAAAAACTAAAAACAAACAATTTACCAAAAAATTACTTAAATTTTTTTCATATAATTTTTAAAGGTATTTCGCACGCCGTGAACTTTTTGGATACTGAGTTTGAGCCCAGCAAGTATAAAATAAAAATAATAATTCTTCAATGGGGACTACCAGAAACTAATACTTTTGTAAAGGCACATCCTCGCTAATACCAACCCCCTACACAATGACCAACCACCATCTTGGTATACGCCATCTTTCTTTCTAGAACTTTCCGCCATATTTAATTATAACGTCACAGTCACCATTTTGTTTACTAGAAGTTAAGGCCCACCATATTGAAATTACTTTATTATTATACAAAAAATCTGAACATTCAAAATTAAAAAAAAATTATTTAACTACAAATTCAATAAAATTTTAATAAAAAATGCACTTACATTATAAACCTTCGAGTATCTGGTTCAAATCCCGACGAACTAAAACAAAGTGACAGGCCCATCCTCAATGCTGTCCTCATTAAGACCTACCCTCACCACTTTGACCAAGGAATATGTATATTATTTCCGCGTTTATGACATGATGACAGCCATCTTGGATGCTACAAAGTTGGATTCTCTTATCGTTGACTATATTGTGCTGCTGTTCACATTAGTTTATTAGTTACCTGCTAGAGCTCACTAAAAGTCAATCACGAGAATATAAACTAAAGAATCGTCCGCCATGTTCTCGATAATTTTTGTCACCATATTGAAAATTCGTAATTACGTACCTAAATATTTAGAAATTTTTTAGAAATCATAAAAAATTTACTTATAAATATATTGATTGATTCATTCGATCGTTTATGGTTACTCTGTTAGCGAAAGAAAGTTATACAGGCTAAATATATTTATTTCATTAAATATCAACTCTATTTTACATTTTACCATACAATTCCTAGTCCGAGGTACATGAAATAAAACAAAACATTTTTGCAAATTATATTTACTATGTAAATTCTATTCTACTACAAGTACAAACACATATTCACCCATTAAAGTTGCTCGAATTTTTCAGTCTTCCTGGAGTTTGAATCAAGTCCATTACTTTTATTTACGTGTATTTTAAGGGCAATTCCATAAGACAGTTGATCACCACATACACCGCACAGCTGAGAGTTCTCTATTTCGTTATTTCGTTTGAAGGGCAGTGATATTTCATGTGTGCAAATGTCTTGCCACAGAATGATAGAAATTTGTCCTGATGAATGGGCAAATAGTCCTTTACAGAACCTAATGTACCTTTTCAATTTTTCGTAGCGTATAAACTGGTTACAACGATACCTGTTGCAATGATATATAACATGTTTGTGTTATTATTACAATTGTGTATTACACAATCACGAATTTCCAAGCTTATGACGTCACAGATAAAAAAAAATTATTGCTTGCGCTTAAATAGCCTCAGATAGTTTCCATCATGTCACTTTGAGTTATTATTGCAACCAAATAGTCTGTTACATTTGACTCAGTGATACAGTTTTTTTTGTACACTAGTCGGGCATCCACATCCTCAATGCTTGCTAACATTAAATACTTTGGTTAAGTAATGTCCACAGGGGGACATCGATACTCGAAAGACGTCGCTGTACTTCCACTGGTCTTCGCTTATGTATTCACCAGAGCTGCTGTCATTGTAGGCATCGACGTCTCCTCAGCTGAAACACTGCAGTAGGTAAAGTCTCCTCGGGTAATGGAACCGCTCTTGCTGATGTATCCTCTAGTGCAGCGTTCACCAGGATTTCCAAGGTCCTATGCATCGCTACCGCCGAGATCTCCGATGACGGTGGTATACGTTCCATGAAGTTCTCTGCAGTCTTCAGCGTAGCTGCCATCAGGGCCTACGACGGCGATGGTACACCTTCCATCGAGATCTCTGCGGTCGTCGGTGTGGCAGCCACCAGGGTCCCCGCTGTCAATGGCACACCTTCTATCAAGCTTGACAATGATGATTATCCAAATAACTTCCTGCATGTGTACTAAAATTAGTGATCCGCTCTCACTACCAAAGCCACAGGCGAACTGTTGACCCCACTTCTGGGCCTCACTTATATACTGGACGGAACCCACTAATGTGTCAAACGGAAATTTTTAATTTATTATCAATTTCCTAACATCTCTTGTGTTCTTCCAGGATGAACGAATTGAAGAGTGTAAATTAACCCTACTAGATTCCAAACTGAAAATATTTCTTAGTGTAACTATTTTATCTGTGGTAAATAATAGTATGTGATATCTGTAACAAATGGTAGTGTATTATCAAAGTGTTGTTGTATCGTTGACATAACAATCATACAACATATTCGATTCACAGAATTAATAAGTCACACTATGGCATAAGTAAAATTATTTGCTAATCTAAGATAATTTGGGGTTTTAGTTACTCATCAATCCAAGTGCAAAGTAGTAATCAAGTTCCTAAAATTAATATTCAGGCAAAGTTGTAAATCAGTTACTTCAGATCAAAAAACTAAAAATTATCTCTACTTTTAAGTTTAGTTCATGTTGAAGTTACAATAAGCTAAAAATAAATTATATATGAGTGTGTGCCATTTAGTAATCAGACGGTGAGCAAACCTCTGGGTTTCAGTGAAAACATACTACACCAGAGTAAACATCATACTCCATAGTGACTCACTCCAAAACGAATTCCAATCATGTACTACGTCTGAAACTAATACTGGGATCCCGGTATAATATACGATAAATTAAATTAGCCAAGTTAGTATGTATGCAGAATAGGAGTTACAATTTTAATTTAAACTTTCAATTCTTTAAGTCTCTTTGAATGAATGATTGTTTATTAACGTGGATAAAAATCTTGAACGTAACGACGAAAGTTTACACAGCGACGTGACGGGACTGGGACAAACCAACCTCGGTTTCAGCAAACCACACCAGGGAAAATAGGCAATACTCGGTGACCACTGCACGGCGCGATCAACGGACAGCGACCGCCATCACTCTCGTTACTGGTAGAAACAGTCCTTCGGAAACTCCTCTCGAAACGGTCTCCTGGGGCTGGTCGTCGGACTGGCTCACGGATCGTCCTTCTCTGGATACTCCATCGTCGAGTTGAAACGTTCTTCCACACCTTCCTTCAGTCAGTCGTCGTTGGACAGGACAGAAGTAGACTCGGACATCAAACCTTCATTGGATTTGCCGGTTATTCTTTCGCAGGTCAATTTTTGATTATCCTCAAAATTATATATTCCTGGTAAGTTCTTTTCTACACGTCGATATCCGCAGCTAATGGTTCAGGACTCGTTGATAATAACTAGTAATTCTTCGTAAATAATTTTGTATAAATCCACTTAATTTCTTACAAATATCAATAAATCTTCTCTAATTTTCAGCAATCCAGCTTGAAATATTTAATATCGTCATATTTATTGTAGTAGATATTTTGAGAATCTAACTTAAAAATGAGCTTACTGACGAACATTCTAAAATAACTTTTTTTTCTATCTTGTTAATAACAACTCGATTCTATAAATTTTGACAAAACATGAACTGTTTGTCCAGAAATTAAGTAATAACGACTCCTTTTCTTTACAAATGCAGAGAAAAAAAGAATTAAAATAAAATTTAAGGTTTATGACCAAAGATAAAATAATAATCATAGACAAAGCAAAATACTTTTCAAATAACACACAATTGCATAGAATAAGCGAACCATAATTTAAACTGATGAAAATGTTAAGCGTGATTAAAATAAATAAACCGATTTCTATAAAGTGTAGAAATTACCTTTATAATACTCATGGTCACTGATATAATTCGTGAATAAAAACAACAATAATTTATTTTATTTGAATATAATAGTTTCATTGTGTATGCATTTTAGATAGACCAATCAGATTTGGCTAATTGGAGCCATTGCAGTAATTGGATATAGTTGGAGCCAAATGTAGCCATTGGATCCAGTTGGAGCCAAAATACCATTGGAGCCAGTTGGAGCCAAATACAGTCAGTTGGAACCAAATGTATCTAGTTAGAGCCGAATGTGACCTGTTGGCGCCATGTTAGAATCAGATTGGTCAATCTATAATTCATACACAATGAAAATATTATATTAAAATAAAGCAAATGTTTGTTCGCCAAAGTTCATGTCTTACAAAAATTCTTTTAAAATGTTATTACAATTTTTTAAGGATTTTTTAAAATAATTTTCTTTTATTTTCAGTTGTTCAGTAAAACTGTACTAGGAGTTTTAAATTACACTCTATGTTTCATAGTTCGTTCATATTTTAAGGTGAATGTAGGCCAAGATTGCCGCCGTGACGACACAAATAAAAGATGGTGGATCACACCACAGCACCACAAAATTAAAACTGATCTCGTACGGGCCAGTACACACTACTTATAAATATTTTAGTGCAGGTGTCTTCCATTTTGAACAGCTGTATTTAATTACATATTCTATGGTTAAGGTAAAATATCATGTCTGCTCTTCTATATATATCTTAGGTGTAACATTTGTTCTTTCTGATATCCTGTTTTATTAATAAACACATCTAATTGTTATATATATTCTTTCTATTTCGATTGCGTATTTTTACATTACAAATGTACATGGAAACCTTTCCTCTCTACAGCTAGGTCGTAGCTAAATTTATTTATCGCTCCCAAAAACAGCTTTTCTTTAAATCGAAACGAAATTGGTAGAGCAGTTTTTTTGAACTCGAGTCCATATACATGTATATAAAATTTTCGTTTAAAATTATTATATTATACAAAACCTTCAAACTCCTTTTTAAGAAATAATTCGACATTTTAATTGCAAACACTGCGTGTTCCATTAAATGTAGTATTTTTAATGACGATTGAATATTCTCAGAATCAAACAAACAATGGGGCGATACAAAGAGGCAATTTTTTTTTGTTTTCCCATCGCCAACTTTATGTTGTCTGCTCAAGATTAACAAATGTTCAAAATTTTTAGAGATATACAGTAGTAAAGTCAACTGCAGACAAATCTGCGGACAATATGTATGGGGTGTAATTATGTATATTACGCAAACTGAGTTACGCGCAACAGTAGGTAAATATATTTAAGAAGCAAGACATTTTATTAACATTCAGCGAATTTGAGAGAGAATATCTTTTTCATCAAACCTTCCAGAAGTACGTATTAATTCCACTGCAAACAAGTTTATAACTGAGGCTTGAATAGCTATAATCTCAGGTCTCTTACTTGTATAAATAAAAAAAGGACAGGAAAAAAAGCTTTTTCAAATGTTTCCCGCAGTTTGGTAAAGTCCTCGAGAGTCAGTCGGAAATAAAGGTTTTCACAAACATGTTCACAACACCGTTTCGTTTTTCAGAGCACTTGAACGCAACGAAATATTTTCACCAACTCGGTCAAAACTTTTAATTAGCTACCGAAAGGTCAATAAGAGTTTTTTAGTTTTTTTTTAGCGGAAAATCGAATCGGCGTCTATAACCTGAATAAAGAAACTTAAAAATTGGAACTATCCTTTACGCGCTATCGAATTAAAATTTATATCCATGGTGAAACGATTTCAAGCTACTAATGAGAACCCAGTCAATTTCGAAAACTCTCAAACTTGTGAAATAAAAATTGGTTCAAAATCTGTGTATTAAAACGCATTATTTACGCATGGAGCAGTTTGAAAGTGTTTTCAAAAAAAGCGAACTACGAAGATGAATGTACAAGTTGGAGTAAACATGGCGAACCAATCGCAATACTAATACTACAGTTATGTTTTCTGGATTCTGTTTTTTCCACTTATGTTTGCCAAAAATGTAAACGAAAACTAATTTTTCACAGCTAGCAACTTAACTAAAAAAAATGGGCAAGTGACCGCCACGTACGCTAGAAGGGAAACTTAACACATGGATAGGAAATTTGTGGGGTACAGGCATATTTGAAACACGTGCAAAAGTGTGAAATTATATAAGTGTACAGGCGAGTGTAAATATATGCGAATCCATAAGAATATTTGCAAGTATACGAGTGCGGAAGAATGCTTGTAAGCAAGTATGTGAGAAAATATGCGAGTGAGAAAGTATGAAAATGCGTAAGTATGCGAGTGTGGATCTTTGCAAGTATGCTATTGCTCAAGTATACAAGTACAAAACTATAAAAGTGCGCAAGTATGCAAATGTGCTATATTGAAAACGTGCACTGCTGCCACATGTGTTTGGTAGCTAAACTATGATACATAAATTTGCCATCAGTAATTTACACTATGGATTTTCACAGCATTGCAAATAATGTGGCATCAAAAAATGTGCTCAAATTCTTATAGTTGTCTGACTCTACTTTATTCGTTATTACACTCTCCTTCTTCCATTCCACCATCGATGGCTACACTTTTGACTGTTGCACATTTCGTTTTTCGTTACGCAATGATCTCTACTTACCCTAACGGTTGTAAAGAAGTTTCACTTCAAAAATTCAAAATATATATTATGTAGTAATTGTGAAATTACAAGTACGTTACCATACAATCTACGTAGCATCAGTAAGGGTTCAAACCGTAAAATTTTATTTATGATTTTTATTTGAAAGAAAATGGTGTCCGAGTTCCCGCGCACACTTTATTACTAGCGTTTGTCAAAACATTTTAACAAAATTTTATACTTTAACGTTTGTTTGTTCAAACGTTATGTTATTTTGTTTAGCGACCTATTCCTTTATGGCAAAGAGCAGGTGAAATGATGTATCAGAATAAATTAAAATATTTCTTGTTGTTTGAGTGACCGGGATTCTCTATGCTACAAATATTTTTGTGTTAATGGAAGAGAAAGATTCATGTAAAATTACAGATATTTGTAAATTTGTACATTTACATGAAAACAACTGTAACACTACACAATAGGGTTCACATTATTATTGGTCTGGATTCTCAACCGGGAATTTATGCATTGTGTTGTTCCGGTACCTCCAATAGTTAAAGTTATTTGCAAACAGTTCCCTGAATAGCTTTTCAGTATTAACTGCGCGTATAATAATCATGACACAAGGGTCATAGAAATTTAAAGTGAGTATAATATATTATACTATTGTCCACTGCAATGCAAGTGCATTTCAATTTCATACTGGGTTATAAAATACACGACTTTTAAACGAAACTCAAATAAATTGTTCAATGTCCAAAAAGTTCATTTACCTAAGGGGTTTTATTTACCCCTGGTAGAAACAAGTGTTTTGGTATGCTAAATAGCGCATAACTTCTTAATTCTTAGTTTATAATTAGTATTGTAGCAAATAGTTTAGATAATAATGTAAATTAATTATTAAAAGTGAAACCATTCAAAAATATTACGTTACAAAAGAGAAAATTGGTGACAACCAACTTAATTTAAAGTTTTCAGCAATTTTCTCTTTTGGAACGTAAATTTTTTTTAATGGTTTCAGTTAGAATATTTCATTTACATTATTATCTAAATTATGTACCACAATCGTCATTATAAAAAAAGTATTGCTTACTTGTAAAAGCTTGTCCAGACCAGGGGTGTCTTACTGCCCCTTAAAAAACTCAAAATAGACTTGTATAAGAACCTTACGTGATTCCGGAAAAGTAAAAACATATTTTACATCAGCATAAAATAAACTTCTAAAATCGCCTTACAGTTTCAAAATATCGTTCCAAAAATTTTTAAATGTCGCATAGTGTTATGGGAGTTATAGTGATTTTTCTGTTTTACAATAAACCCTACCCATTTCTACCCTTTTAGTCGGATTTTACCCATTAAAGATCTATCCCAAGATTTTCCATTAACTTATTCTGTGTATAAGTTTAGAAGTGATTTGTGCAAAGAAAGATAGTTATCGTGTCCATAAAAATGTGATATAAATAGATATACAAGTAATATAAACTTTTGTTTTGACAATGGTTTTGGGTTATAAGAACTATGAACCGAAAAAATGTATAAAAAATTTCCGGAAATTGTACTATGGCCACAGCTACAAGGTAACATGTGTGACTAAAGTTATTATAGTTTGGACAAAAACTAAGAAATTATAGTAAAAATTAATGCCTAGTTACATAAAAACGCTTATGGGCGGCCTTTGAGTTGTGTTGCCTGCTACAATTGGACTTAATGAATCAAACTACTATTTTATCTTTGAAATGTGTGAAAAAATCAACGTAGCTTTCTTGTAAAAATCATTGAATATTCAGTTAAAGGTTTTAAAATAAAGATGTGTGGAAATAAAAAATCTTTGAACAGGCTTTGAATATATGTTTATAAACCGAATCCAATGAAGGCCGAGTTATATTTACATTTTCCTGTGGGGAATGTATGCGAATTCTTAAGTAGTTTATGTAATAAAACATGTATTTAAAACACTCTGCAGCACAATGGTACTCCCAGTAAAAAACAATTCGAAAAAAAAAGTGACAAGAGATTTAATTGTCAATTGTTTACTTATAAGTGACCGAAACAACGAAAGCTTAAGAGATTTATGCATGCGAAAAAAAGAACAAGCTTGGGAAGAAGACGCGAAGTTGAGCAGATTCTCCGTTGAGCGCTCTTCGCTGACTTCACTCTGACGATGCCCGGCCTCTCGACCCCTGGGGATGGATCGCAAGGAATTGATTTGATAGCCTCTTAGGAGAGGGCTGTGAAATGGTTCGGTGAGGGGGGGAGAAGAGTTGCAGTACTTTACTTTCTCGCGGATTGGAACTCGGGACGTCGGACGCGAGGAGAGAGGAACTCCCGGCCACGTGATCGATATATCCGTATGGAAAAGGATCGGCTTTTATTGCTCCCCCGCCTAAACATTTATTCCACCCGATTTACGACGGCACTTTGAGGGGATCGTGAAGTTTGTAATGACAGACTGTTTGGTTTCCGCTACCTGCGCGGGTAAACTCCGCGGTCCTTCACTCCGACACTCCTTTTCTCCCGACAACAGTCTGCGAGTAACACCACAACTTCAACATTACTTGGGATGAACGAATTGTTGCGCTATCGCGTAAAATATTTACAGAAAAATCATCCGTTTTTCCTGTCTCTATGTATTGATTTAAACGAAATTCAAGAAGAACCATTTTATTTCGTTAATTTGGAACTTTCCAATTAAGTTTTTTTAAGTTTTTTTTTTTTTTTGCTAAATGAAAGAGGTCCTTGTTTAATTTAATAACGAGTTCTTATACATTCCCTTCCTTAAAAATTAAAATCAATATGAACTACGATTACTAACATTCCATCAACTTTTTTTACACCAGCAAAGCTATTTTCGTATGTGATTATATATAAAAAAATAATGTACATATTTTGTATTGTAAGCCCTCGTATCGTCACAAGTAACGAGAGCCCACGTTCCCAGTAATTTTAAATGAAAAAATCCACGACAGTAATCAGTAAGTTCATAAAATAAATTTTATTTGTTTCAATTGTAAGCATTGCAGAGTGTTGGTTCAAGGTCACAATAAAAGAGTAACTAAAACAGATTTAGATAAGTGCATGCGCGAGTACTGCTTCGTTGTTTTTCTCGCTTGCAGCGCCACCTACGCAAAATAGCGACTCTTAAGCGTAAAGAATTTTGTGTTCTGCAATTTTCTAGGAGCGAATCGGTGATTTCAGTTCAACGTGCGGCTTGTTTAAAGTCCATACGGTTTACAGTTGCTGCATGCTTTAAAGCCAGATGACTGTTGGATTGGTTGTAATGGTCGAGACGACAGAGCTCTTTTTCGCTGGTTTCCAAGTTCACCTGACATAATACCATGCGTTTTTTGCCTTTAAAGCTTTATAAAAGATCGTGTCTACGTTCCGCCGCTACCTAATTATTTACCACAGTTGAGACACAGAACTGAAGAATCTATTGTTTCCATTATTCCGAGGTGTTAACTAAAGTGTAGGAATAAGAATGGAACTTTAGGTTATATGTGGGCCGTGTAAAAAAAGGTACACACATTGGAAGAAAAACTAGGTAAATTTACCTTCAATTTGATATATGATTTGTTGTGAACAGTATAAATTTAATTGTCATAATAAACCATTGAAACTGGGACATTCATTTATGGACAACCGGTATTCCTAGTGTAACGCCCAGGGCAAACACCAAAGGCGCTCGAATCCGTGGTGCCGGGAAAAAAATATAAGTTAATAGAAAAAAACACAATATTACTCACGAAAAATGTGAACCTTAAGGGACTTTGTACTAACGTGGCATTAAAAACCTGTTTTAAGCTCAAAATAACTTATATACTTCTCTAGGTTGTTGTAATCCAATAAAATGAAATTGAAATGCTTCAAAATTAGCCGGCATGCACCTGGATGCATGTATAAATCAAAATCTTGCCGTATAAAATACATCACGTAAAACCTTTAAGTCAAAACAGTAGTAAATATAGTTATTAAATAAAATAATGCTATAAATAAATAGGTATTACTCAACGTTAGATAAATATATATAAAACGAATTACGTTAAAGTTAAATAAAAATTATAATGAAAACAGGCCTTAAAGAAATACCGCTGCGCATAAAATGACATAAAAAACTTCAAAAATTTTTTTAAGTCCATAAAAATTCATTGGGGGTGGCTTAAAAGAGTTTCCTAAAAGTTATAATAAAGACGATTGCTAGCATCATATCCAGCAGTATTACCCAAAAAAAAAAACGGTAGTTCTTGAAACGTATTACAGCGCAGTTAGACGATGCATCTAAAAGGGCGAGGTTTGCTATGACGTGACGCAATCATCCGTCGCACTTGTTCAAACCTTATAATTTATCCAACGACTGTCGCACTTAAATGTGGAATATCTTACTTTTTTATTATGTAGCCTACCATCAACCAAACGTAAGGGTGCCAAATCGTGGATTCACAAACAAATAAATAGACTAGCAGTTAGTTACTGATCTACATTACTTAAAAGCGTAAAACAAATAGGCCCAAGGGTACTCACAGATTCATAGGAAAAAAAGTCAGCATTAAATTGACTTGTAACGGCTCGCTTAATATTTACGAGATGGAACAAGTCTGCGAACTCAAACGACAAAGGTTGTAAAAAACAAGGTCAGTTCATAATACGTTGTTCTGACGGGTTTTTAACGACTGAATGTTAAAATCGAATTGTGGAATTTTTTGACATTTTTTGGCGAAATTTAAAGAAAAAAAAAATTGAAATGTTGGCGATTTTTGGCCAATTTTGAGGATTTTTCGGTTAATTTTGAGAAATTTTGGCTAATTTTGAATGTGAAAGGTCAAGGTCATCCAAGATGGCCGCCGTGACGTCAAAATACAAGATTTCTGCCGTACACTCAGCTCCTCACCCTTAACCCTGTGCCCGGACCCCCATTCGTATACTACTCATTTGGGCAGAATGACCTTAATAATAAACGTTACTTCGCTTTGCTCATTGATGAATGTCTCAACATACAATGCCAAATCTGCTTGGCCACTCCACGAATCCACTAATATAAAGAATTTATTGTTAGCAATGTATGGCTTTAATGTCTTTTCCCAGAATTTCGTATTAAGTTATTTTGTTAGTTTTAGTGACTTGGACCAAGTAACGACAACATTTTTATATTTTTGTTCTAATTTATTGACAGTATTAGCAACTAAGGAACCAAATTTATTGGCAGGCTTTTGTGTACATAAAAATAATCCCTTTCGGCACAGCCTACAGGCGTAGGTATATTTAGATGTTTCTATTTCTTCTGGAAATAATTTGGAAACTTCCATAAAATTCTGGAAAATTTTAAGATCTTAATGTACATAATATATTTATGTTCTACAATATTACAAAATGATCGATTTAACATTTTTTCATTTTCAATGGAGCGAAAATATTATGAATGTTTTTAACTCACTGCATCAATCATTTTATAGCTTAGAACGAATTTCATATTATGCCAACTAAAGTAATTTATTAATTTTTTTGACCTTCAAAAACTTTTTTTCATCTGTTACACTAACAACGTGGTCGTATAAAAATTTGTTTTTCACCAAATTTTAAAATAATAATAAGATGGTTTGAAATTAGTTTGAACGGATTTGATACTAAGAATGTTTTGAAGTTTTTTTTTAAATTTCAGCCTCCGTTTTTATGGTAATTTATCGTTCCATTAGTAATTGTTTCAGTTAAAGTTTTAGATATAGTTTATATACATTCAATAAATTATAACGATTTGATTGTATACTTTCAAATCTTGTAATTTCCAACCCTTGCAGTAATTGTTGATTATATAAAAAATTATTTTAACAAAAGTTTCAGACAACAATTAGAATGGATTCGATAACGTACATGATAGTGAAGTTTCATTTAAATTCTTATTCCAAACCCAGGATTTTTACCCCTTGCAATAATGGTTTATACTATCAAAAGTTGTTTCAGACAAACGTTTTAGATAAAAATTATAAGATTTGAAATTTGAACGGATTTGATGGTGTGCTTACTAAGGGAGTTCTGAATTTAATTTCTTATTTTAAACTTTTTTTTACTCACCCTTAGCATTGGTTGGTTGTATCAGAAATTGTTTCAGATAAATGTTTTAGGTAATATTTGTAGGGTTTGAAAACAATTTGAACGGATTTGTTAGTGTGCATACATTTGTCATTCAACCCCAGTTTATTCCACCCCTTGCAGTAATGGTAGGTCGTATAAAAATTATTTCAGACGAAAGTTGTAGTTAATAATTCATGGTTTTGCAATAAATTAGAACGAATTCGATAGTGTGTATGATTACGGAAATTATGAATTTATTTTTAATTGTACCCAATTTTTTCTAACCCCCTGCAACAATGGCTCATCTTATCAAAAATTGATTCAGAAAAAGTTTTAGATAACATTTATAAGGTTTACAAACAATTTGAACGCATTTAATATTGCAATTACTAAGGGAATTTTTAATTTTTTTGTCCTTCAACACTTGTTATTTTCCATCCCTTGCAGTAATAGTTGGAATTATAAAAAATATTTCAGACGAAAGTTGTAAATAATAATTTATTTTTATACAATAAATTATAACGGATATAATAGTGTATATGGTAAGGAATAAATTATTATTTTTTTAATTCTACCCCTGTGTTTCTGCAATGGTTAGCTTTATCTAAAATGTTTTTAGACAAACGTTTTAGATAAAAATTAATCCATTTACAAATAATTCGAACGGATTCTATAGTGTGCCTACTAAGGGATTTATGAAATTATTGTCCTTCAACCCTTGATTTTTTTCCACCCCTTGCAATTATAGTTGGTCGTACGAATTATAATACTTTCAAACGGTTGTCATATTTATCGTGTTATAGGAATTACTGCTATTTTTTGGTTGTTCAAAAAACCTTCCCCATTTCTACCCCTTCGGTTGGATACTGCCCATTATCGAACTCGATCGAAATTTTCTATGATTTTATTTTATGTATCAGTTTGGAATTAATTTGTGGAAAATTACGGCTGATATCGTGTTTCTCTCTCTTTCTCTCTCTCTCTCTCTCTCTCTCTCTATATATATATATATATACAAAATTATATAAACGTTTGAGTTGACAATGGTTTTGGGGTCTATGGACCTTGAAACGAAAAACAATATAAAATTTTTACGAAAGTCGTACCATTTTAACGACTACAATAGGTAGTATTTATTTATTTGAAATCTACCTAATACAAGGCGTAACAGTTTCTCTGAAGTTGTTGAATTCTACTGACCTGTGTAAGCGTGGGTTATACGTGGATTCATACTCGCATCCGATCTGGTAATAAAAGTTGAAGATTGATATTATACGTCTCGTCTGTATACAAAATTTATCTGCTGTACCCACCGTTTCTTCCAAAATTGCAGCATTAAATTTTCTGAAGAATTTGGTAATTTTTCGCTCTCTTATTGAATGTTTACGTTTGAAACATTTTACCCAGGTATCACTAGCAATAAAGCGCAATTTTTCTCACAAATATGGGAATGAGACTGCCAATCAGTAACTTTCTTATCAGCCAAGGACACCAAAGTAAGAAGGGGAATTCGCTGAGGAATGTTCAGCAGGATCGTAATCATCGTCGTTCACGTCTTTACTTGAAGAATTAACCTGTTACAAATAGGACTTCATATAAGAAAATGTGTTTGAGCAAAGATATAAATGTAAGAAGAAAATCTGCAAAAAAACTAACATGTTGGAACCTTTGAAGTTTAAATTAGTAAGAAAATACTTAAATATTAATCTGGCGTTAGTAAATTAAAACTAGTAACTAGTAATGCTGTGATTTGGAATTAAACAAGTGTCCCTTGTTTCCTCATAAACCTAATATTTTGACTGTCACGGCCCCCGAAACCCTCGTTTTCAAAGATGTTGCCAGAATTATTTTGGGAACATAAAAAGTTAAGAACAATATTACAATACATTATTTATTAATTGTAATAGGAAACGGTTATTTAACTTGAATTTTTTAAACTTTACATTTACTTAGTACCTTCCTGGAGCTCAGAATTTTTACTCTGTTCCCTAAAGCAATAACTTTACAAGTCAGGAATTAAAACCCATTATATACCGATACATTTCAATAAATTGTATACCTTTAACGATTCTTGTTTTTACAATAGTGAATAACCATACCTGTGGATACCAGTTTGCAGGATTTTGGATGCATTATGTGCTACATAGCTAAAACTGGTTGGTTTTAAATAAAATACCAAGAGAATTCACGGTATTTCATTGTTGCTGTGAGAGATCAGTGATACCTTAAATATTTTTTAAGTTATTTGGTTTTCAACTTTACGTCCTACCAACAACAAAACAACATTATAGAAGACATAAAACTAAATTAATGCATATTAAGGAAAAAATCCGCTATGGTTGACTGTAAGGAACCGTTTCACATTCTCCTAGAGCGACTTAATTAAAACCACGGAAAACAAAATTAAAAATGGTTAGACCGAGATTCAATCCTGGTTTCTTCCCAACCCTAAGAATATATTTTTTATTTTCTGTTTAAGAACTAGGTATGACATCAGTGAGTATTTAAAATCATGAATTAAATTTGATAAATTGTGCAAATAAATGTTTGTGATGACTTAAATAGACATTACACTAAAACCTAACATAAGCATTGGATAAAAATTTTGCTGAAACATAAAAAGGTATTTTTTTTTGTTAAAATTCTGTGTTCAGCTTTTATTTCTTCTCAGTTTGCCCCTTTTTGCAAAGAGCTGGTCTTTAAAATTTGAAATAATTGGTTCAATATTGATCGAAAATTACAAATTTTGGTTAGAAAATATTGTGTAAGTTACCTTACAGATGTTGAAGTAACGTTTTTCTGGGTTTCTATTGTTATTTATTCACGTGTTAAATCTTTAGATTATCAGCCACAGAAAAAAAACACAATTAAGATTTAATTTTGGAAATGCTATTTTAGTACAGATATGTCTTTTTTTCTGATAAACATTTACAGCATTTAACTTTTGCTAAATGATAAATATTGTCACGCGAGAGAATTGATTAAAAAAAGGCTATTTAGAAAGTTTCCACTGAAGAAAATTATTAAAAAATATTTTTGGTTATTTGTTTTATTAAACAAATTATCATAAATCTAAAATATTAGATAACGGTAGTTTGCTTCTACAAAGGTATGTAAATGACCAATACAAGTTTTTATTTTATTTTTAAAAATTAGTTTTATTATCATGCATACCTTTGGCTTCAAACTCTGCATTTTTTCCATAAATACTTTTACGTATATTGTATTGGAAATATCATAGGTTCAATTCCAGTTTAGTATTAACTAGTCGTCCACCCTGATAAACTTGTCATTACTAGCGCATTTTCTCCATAAATGTTGCAGATATACAAAAAAATCTCCTTAATATTGAACAAAAAATAGGTAAAAAAAATAGATGAAATAAATTTCTTGCTTACTTCCATGTACAACGAGGGCAAACATGAGTAAAATCTTAAAAAATAAAAGGGTGGGTGCTAACACGAGTCGTCCTATTTATGTCTGTGGTGAAACGATGATGAAAAAAGCAATCGCTATTTTCGCGTAGATGATCGCGTAAATGAATAGACGCTGAAACAGTCGCGAGAGAGAGATAGAGAGAAAGAGAGAGAGAGAGAGAGGCATCAAAAGTTGTTGTTGGCGGTGCTCGCGCCCCTCCCTGGCGCCGCCGTAGGCCGACCCGCAGCACGCGCATGCTCAGCGCGCGGCCTGCCGCCGCAGGGGCAGACGGGGGTGGCGGCACTGTGGCTGGAGTGGGGGGAGGTGCATGACCTTGGCGCGAGGGAGCCGGCCGCGGCAGTGCTGTGCGGTGCGTCGCCGGGGGAAGGCAGGGCGCAGCTCGCGGGAGGGCCTCGTGGTGCCTTGGGCGAGAGCCGCAGGTACGTGCGGCGCGTGTCTCTGTCAGCCTCGAGCAAGGTTGCTCGTGGTTTACAGTCTTTTATTTCTCATCACAATGACACATTTAAAGTGTTAATTTCTTACATGACCCCACCGCCGAACAGAAAATAAATATTTAATTTTGGATTTTTTTTAATATACAGATATAACAATGTTCCTGTAATAAACGTTAACAACACTAAACTTGTGCTAAACGTTGTCACGCGACAGAATTTATGAAAAAAATATTTAGAAGAATCCCACTCGTAATAAAATTATTAATAATTATTTACAATTAAAAATGTAGGGGTTTTATGAAACAAAATTTTAAAAATCTATTATGTTTGCTTCTACGAAATTATGTGAATAACCAATACAGATTAAGTTTAAAAGAAGTTACATTTTAGAATCCTTAAATATTTATTTCTGTGATGGCAATATCGGTCAAAATACTCGCAGTATATTATTGCAGAAATAATTTTTAATTTTAAAATACTTAATTTTAGAATTGTTGGGTTCACATTGCTGTAACGTGGCTTGTGCGAACCTTGTCTGGTTTTTCTGCCCTTACATGAATACAAGGATATATAAATTATTTTAAAAATGTGCAATTTCGGAATCGCTGTATTACCCTTTTTGTCAGGTTCTAACTGCAAATCTTGACTAGTATTTTATGTGTTCAAATAACACCAAGGGAACCTACTTTCAATTTAAAAATAAATAATTTTAATATGTTTAGATGTACTTTTTTGTCATGTGGCAAAAGCGAAAATTTTCTGATATATGTTACCCTTAAAAAGGCCAAGGAAATATGTTTAAGTTTAATATTATGTCATTTTTCAAATAATTTTATTTGAGTTCTAAGTTGGTAATAAGAACATTGCGTTCTGTCCGTAAAACAATATAGGAAGACATGGGATTTTATTTTAACTAACATATTTTTATTTCTAAATATTTGTATTTTCATGGCTGTCAGATGGTTTATAAAAATCTTGTTTATGTATTTTCTGAGTTTTAACAATGACCAGGCAAAATATACGTATTTTAAAACATGTTAATTTTAAAATATTCAATTAGTCATAGCTGTTTGGAGAAAAGTGAAAATTCTCACTGGTATCCGTAGGCCTCGTTCTAGAGAAGTTTTACCGTTTACTAAGCTTTCTGACGAACTGCGTACTCTTAAGATGGTACGCGGTCAGTTTAAATACTTCTGAAAAAAAAAATCATACACACCTGAACATTTGGAATGATGACAGTCATTCTTGTTCAAAACTGCATTAAATATTACTTAAACATAGGCGGCCTTCCACATGTTTGAGCTGTAAACATATACTAGTACTTGCGAATTTTCACATCTTCTTTGACAAATGGAAGAAGAGTTAATAATTGTTCAGATTGCCTGTATTGCACTAGAGTTTTGCTTCCTGATCTCTTTCTTTCCTACCACATAGAAAAAATAAATTTTGTAATGGAAAAAAAAAACGAGTTTAAGCAATTAATGGATTACTTGTTAAGTGGTTTTACATATAAATAAGCTAAAAATGTATATGTTTTCAATGTGATTAACGCAAAAAAAAAATCCTTACTTAAACTTAAACTTACTTAAGCACAGTAATGTTTTCTAATGTCTTGCAAAACTTAATTAAGTGTATACTAGAAAATGATAATGTTAAATTTAATCGAATCACTGATAGAAAAATGGTTATATGTACTTTTAAAATGTTTAAATAAACGCTACTGCACTAAAGTCTTTTCGTGGTTGATGAAAATCAACTAGTAACATAAGCAGAATCTATGATTGGTTGCCGAGACAGCAGTTGTCAGACTTACTCATAGTACGACAGGTCAAAACTCTAGTTTCAATATTTTTTTGACATAAAACCTTTTTTTTTTTGGTGCAAATTAGAAGGCTTAAGACATACTATATTTGAACCCATGCGATTTTAATGACAGTGCTCTAGCTTGAAACATAGCCAAGGGTGTCGGATCACTAAACCAGTAACAATGACTAAATAAAACGTTATTTTTAATTGACAACAATCTAAGAAAGTCATGAATATTTGGGTGAAAATTGAATTTAAAGCAAGTAAACTGTATATTTTCTCGTACACATAACACGTCGCTATTGGGTTTTAGAGTATTTTATTTATCTGTGAAAAACTAAGTCTTGATACAAAATAAAAAGCGTTTCTCCACCTCACACTTTAGTGAAATCATTTCATAGAGCTACGATGACCCAGAAAAATAAAAGTGACGAATTGGTCCGTCCTCCCATTTGACGAATGAAAACTGTAACTGCTGAATAATACAGTTATTTTTAAACATTCGGTCTAATTGTCCAGCGTGTTTGCAGTTTGCAGTGTTTGGCATGGAGCAACTAAGTAATGGCTGTCGTGCGAAGAAACGGAAATTAACTTATTTCTTACTCTGCGCTGGTTACAGCCTGGACGAGAAATGAGCGGTCATTTCCTATGGCGCCAGGAGGATGGAAAACCAACTTTCCGTTGTTGGCGGGTGGTTCTCTAGGTTCCGGGTTGACTCTATGGTCAGGGAGGGGGGTGAGGGGGAAGGGTTCGACGTTTCCATTTCCGACGGCGGGTGAGCGAGGGGGCAAGGCATCGCAGGGACACGACAGCAATAACGAGACGGTGGCGTGTACAGCGAAGTGGCGCGGGGAAGAGGGAAATAAGAACTAACAGCACACAAAGACAGGGTGTGTATGTTTTATTTATTTATTTCTTCCATGGCGATGTCTGCGCGAGTTTCGAGGGTTGTTTGTTAGCATGCAAATCACCGGGCGAACCTCTCGGCAAGGGGGCGGGGAGGGGGTCGGGAGGGGGAGAAGCATTTGCGGTGGACGTCTGCGGTCGTGGCAACACAATGGCAAACTACCCGGAACTTGAAGTACAGTCCGCGTCGCGCAAACTTGGTTCAAGTTTGGCAGTGATCCACTGTCACTTGCAAAACAATAAACGATGTTCGTTCATGAACAACGCCAACCATATGGATTCTAGTAGGAACACTGTTGACAAAAAAAAAAAAAAGAACCGTGGTAGAATTTTGTGTAGACAATTGGCACTACTGTCAAATTTGGGTAAAGTTATATCACACGGACTATACCTGGAGTAAAAACCAATTTTTTTTTATTTCTGATTTTCAAGCCCCGGAAATTTCCTTGTTATGTAAAGTTATTTCATTGTAATGAAGGAAAAATAATTTCTCTTCTTGACCCTCTTGTTTAATATATATCATTTTATTTACATGCCCTCAAAGCAAATTAATTTTAATGCAATTTTCTATAAAATTATTTCTTTATTTCTTTCACCTTCAACTTCGAATGCTTTTTCTGAATGCCCTGGAAATATTTGTGCCTGCTGTTTTCTCTAGATATGATTACCCAAATGAATACAATATAACGAAAAACTGGAAAACCATTTCTATCTGAAAGTTAAAAAAAAAAATTCCCCTGAACGCGTTATTGCTTCAATTCAGTTATTTCGGAAGCTTAAGCTTTAGTGTCGTAACACAAACGCATTTCCGTTAAAGGTGTTGTCGTTATAACAAAACGTTATGGAAAATAACTTTTATAGAAATTATGTTTCCATTTTTTTCAGCAAATACATTCCTGAACATATGATAGGTGAAACTTTAGGTGTAGTTATTGGGTTTTATTGGTTGTTAACAACTTAAATAAACACTACATTTTTAAATCTGCTTGGAAAGAAGATTTTTAAGACATATTGTTTAAAATGTTTTCCTAGATGACGCGAAGATTTAAAATGTGCAGTAACATTATGTTGAAAATACTCACTTAGATATTCACTGCAAATAGCTATCTAAGTTAACTTGCATTTTTATGAAACTTTTTGAATTACGGTCTGGCAACCGTGAAGATGCTTACTGCAAGGGGCAGTGAAACTAATATTAATAATGTGGTTTATCAACAAAAATGGTAAATTATTTTATCTTTAATTTTCTCAAACAGAGTTTATTAACGATATACAAAAAAACATTTCAGAAGTAACAATATAATTTTATTTTTAAATTTTTACAAAGAAGTTGTCAAATGTAATGGAAACCACATCTTTGTGAATTTGTGGCAATTTAGGGGAAACATTTTATGCTCGTATACTTTGAGATATAATAAAATAAAATAAAAATCACTTTTTATTTTAATAATGAATTTTTAAATTTTAGTACATTTTAAACTCAAATAAATATTTTTAAGTTCAATTTAAAATATAATATTATTTTAATAATAATGTTTTTGGTATTTCCAGGTAATATAATAGAAATATTATAATGATAATTATAATTAATAAATTCCAGTGTTAAAGAATTATCTAAGTAGCTAAAAACTAACTAATAACTGAAACTTTTATAAGTTAAAATAATGAAAAATCGTAAATAAAGTTATCAAAAATAATTATTAATATTTATTATTATTAACTATTGAAGTTATGAAAACGTAATACTCAGCAAGGAAAATAAATAAATGAAAATTTATTATTAAAATATTTTTACAATGGAAATAACGTTAATGGCTCACTTCAATGTTATGAGAGTAATATCAACTATGTTAAAATATTAACTATCATATCATAGGAACGCTGTCATGAAAGCGAGACAACATCGTTTATATGATTATTACGATAGTAACTATTGTGATAGCCAAATATAGGTTGCAACTGCCAATTTCAGGGATAATGTTTCCAAAAATTACATCTACGATATGAAATTTTTCTTAATAATTATTAATTTATGCTCTAGGAAGTTTATTATAATGTTAATTTGTTTATTCAAAATAGATTAATTACTCTTATTTTTTCTTAGTGTTTAGACAAGTTTTAATTTACATACAGACGAACATGCACACAGTCTGGTGGAAAGTTGGTTTTTATTGAAAGCTTTTACTTATAAAATATTGCTTGACAAGATGAAACGCTCCAAAAAAGCATTCTTTAGCTAAAAAGAAAAGTTTTCTTTTTGTGTTTTGAAAACCACAAATGTGGGAAAAAGACATATTCCTATATAGTTTTTATTTAGGATCCACTTGTGTTTGTTCCAGCACCATGAAGGATACAACTCTCCAAACTTCATCTCCTGAACTTAGTTTTCACTCACGTATTATGTTGAGAGAAATTATCATCAGAGTTGTACGAAATAGTAGAGACATACTAAACGCTACGTATTAAGTAATAATGGTTGTCATTTTAGTCATCAAAACTGATTATGCGGTAAGGTTCATTAGAGGAAAGTTTTATACATGCTTTGCTTTCCCAACTTATTTAAACAATAGTAGTGCTTTTTTATTTCCTTGGAACCTCCCAGAGAAAAAATAAAGGGTGGTTAAATATAAAGAACGAGTAATATGTTATTGTAACATATAAACAAAAAACAGCAAGTATTCTTGTTGTATTTTTTTAAACCGAATGTGTAAAAAAAACAGTAACTCATCACATTTTGGTATTTAAATTTTAAATGCATTGTAGCAAATACGATGGAAGTACCGAACAAAAGTTTTGTATCATTTTTTATGGAAAAACTGTATTAAAAAGCGAGAAAAAATATTTCCCTAACCAAATAAATAATTCCTGAATTCCTGATGGGAAGAGTAATAGCAGAAGAGCAATGGCGCATGCTCTATGATTGAAAAATTAGACGATTATAATACATATTGAATGCATATGCATAAAACCCATATAACATATATACTTGTAAACATGTAGATATAATTATACTAAAATCATGCACTAACATACAAATTTACATAAAATTATATAGTCAAAGCAAAAGTATACTTTACAACAAAATTAGGAATCTTACTTTCGGAACTTTTCTCGTATTTGGAATATTTTGTATATTTTCTAAAACTGAAATTGCAATAGTTTTGACGTAATATGATATATGTAATGATATATGAGATTAACATACCAAGTATGATATTCAAAAATTTCAATATAATGCCAACAAAAAAATTAGAAAACTAAATTGATTATTTTTTAATTTCCGTGGGAATATTTTTAAAAAATGTAGGCGACAGCACTTAACTTGTATGAAATACATAATCTAGGCATTCAGTGATATTGCCGTGAATTGTCTCTGAAAAAGTTTCGGACCAGGTTGCAGATCATAAGTTTATTGTTTCGAATAAACTTGTTTTTACTTATTGATCATCGGTAATTCCCAATTAGTTTTTTTTTTATTCTGAGTTTTTTCTGTGAAGTTATTCTCTATGTCCAAAATCTTTCAAAACTATAATTTCGTCACTAGATGTGAAACTATAGGAACTTATAAATGCATAGTTGCCACCGTAATGAGCAATGCGTGGAGGCGGTATTTATGGCATATAGCTTTTAAGAATGGTAAAGTTAATGCTGAGAACCAGATCTTTTGTATATGATAAGAAAGGAAATTATTACTTTAAAAATCAGTTCATAATTTAACTTAAAACAAATTTTTTCTTAACTATTTGTTATATTGGTGTTATTTAAAAAGCTGTTATCAAACGCTACGTTGCCACTGTGACGTCAAGCCCTCTCTCGAGTCTCAACGGAAGGAAAGAAATCGCAAAATCTGATGCAACACGATTGCCTACTTTGAAAACAATCTCCTTGCTCTCGATATTTTCTATCGTCAGAAGCGCTGTCGAGTGGACTCGATGTCGCGATGGCTCTAAGGATGTAGCGATAGCGAGGTTCGGCCCACGTAGAACAGAGTCGGCAAAGAAGAGCTAGATTTGTGTTTTCGCCGCTCGGCTGGATCTCAGCTCTCGGGTCCTGAGCTCGAAGCCCGCGCAAGCTGCGGACGAGCTTCTCTGCAGTTTTCCTGGCGCTTGATTGAAACCGGAAGCAGGACGTCAAGTTCAGCTCTTTCGGTCGTTACAGACATCGTGGATGTAGTTGCCCCTGTATCTGGTAGGTCGTGTTCCCTTACCTCTGCATTCAAAACTTCAGATGGTCCAGGACATTTCACATTAAAAAAAATTCACTAAAGAACCAGTTGTGAATACATATTTTGGGAGTGTTTTACTCATTTAGCACGTAAGCTTGCTGCAAGCTTATCATTTACTGGAAATTTTTCGTACAAGCCTGACACAAATGGCATCATCATAGATTAAATAAAAATAAATTGAGAAACTTAAATTTGACCATTAAGGCTGAGTTTGGCCTTACGAAAGCTTACTGAAGGCCTTCAGTTTTGCACCTTCTCTGCATTATAGGTGTTGTTGGCTTGCCTCGGCAGGCTTACGCGTAGACTAGTCAGCTTGAATAAAGCTTGCTGCAAGGTAACATACACGCATTGACAAGCTTGCTGCGAAATTGGCTGCTTGTCATGGAAAGCTTGATTGAAGCTTGAAGTATGAGCGATTTTTATTACCTGGGTTCTTCTTTAGGAGCTTAACATGAACTGGATGGATTGAAGCTGTTTAAAGATATGGTGCCACAGAGAATGCTCACCTTCATGAATCGACAGAGTAACAAATAAAGAAGCTTTGCTAAGAATATAAGAAGTGCCAAACGTGTGGAGGGTATTCCATATAGTGTTTTCGGTGTATGTGTGCACACACATTACTGAATTGAAATGCATTAAATAGAAACAGCGATAATTCTTTGAATTGAATTAAATAGAATACAAACAGCAAAATTTCAGTTCGTGTGTGATATAAACAATAGGTAGTCCGATTGTCGTTTCAACAAATGTGTTTATTTAATATTGTATAGCGGAAGTTCGACTGTTTCCGTTTTATGAGTGCGTACGCACGACACCATTAAATTGAATTAAATATAAAATAGAGACAGAGAGAGATAGAGTGATATATACAGAGTGAGATAAAGAGAGACAGAGAGATAGAGTGAGATATAGCGAGGTATAGAGAATGAAAAGGAGTTAGATAAAAGATATATATAAAGCTATATAGAGGCATATATAGAGTTATCGACGAGAGAGATAGAGATAATGGGAGTATATATTTTTATATATGTAGAGAGAGATTAACAGAAATAGAGAGATACATAGATATATATAGATGTATATATATGTATATATATATTTATTTATTTAGAGAGATGGATAGATGCTTTGTTTATGTGTACTTACTTCAAACAAATTACAAAACAAAATTGAATGAGGCATTTCAACCCATGGCCATCATTAGCTAGATAATGGAATTTTTTAAGTATCAGTAATCTTTCATTTTTCCACTTTTTTCTATATTGCTTTATAGAGTCTAGATTACATACAGACAATTCATTTTATATATACAGAGGTAAATAAATAAACACTGGCAGGACAACGTCTGTCGGGTTATGCCAGTGATAGAAATTATTCTGCACCCTTGACATTCAAATTAAGAAGACAATTACTGTCTACATCTGGTTTCGAAAAAAGTCCTCTTCACCATGTGTTCAACCCCGGGCAACGCCAGTTTCTGCAGCTAGTTTTTAAATATTTTGTTTAACTAAAACTATTTTGGACATAGCATTGCCAAAAGTTAGCACGTAGTTCTTTAGTAATTTTTTTTGCAACTGTTATTAAATTTATGTCCATAAAGAAATTTACTGTCATGGCTGCATCACAGCTTGAACGTGAGCTATTACATTTTTTCTTCACAAATGTTGAATCTTATCACGAGAAATACTTCCTAAGAAACTTTCATGCGAAAGCGTTGTTGAAACAAGAAAAAAAAAAGTGTGGCGTTAACTGGCTTATGATTTTTGGCATAATTTAGATAGACTTTAGGTTTTGTATTGGAAGTTAAAAATATTACGCATTGCGTCAGGGTATTCACGAAAGAAATCTCTGCTTTTTACAACAGCCGCTGGATTTTATCGCCTTCATACTCCTGATAAACTGTTATCAAACCATTCATCCCGTAAAGTCAAGTTTTGAGGGGTTGGTACACTCAGATGTAATAATATACAAAACTCCAGATAGATAAGATTATCACCTTCTGATCATGTTTGACGTCACTTTATCTATGAACGTGTACGTTTGTATTAAAACATTTTTTTCTCTGGTTTTTCAATTCAAAAATATGTTTTTTTCCTTTTTTAAGCGATTGTTTCGTAAACATTTTGACGATAATTTTGAAGTCTTCGAAATAACTTAGTTATGAGACTCCTTAACGCTGAACAAACTTACAGTAGCTAAACTGTGCTTTTAGATTATATTTTTGACGCACAAACATAAAATTTCTCTTATAGTAAGTAATTTTTACGTCCAGTGCGTTAAATAAATATAAAAGTTAAATTCATGTTTTCATTGCTATAGTTCTGTAAAGCAAAAATCGTGAATCTTATATATCAACCTAACCTGTTTCAAATATAAAAATAAGCTCAAGATATTCTATTATTTACTAGTGTATTCCGAATTTTTTTTTTAGTTTATAATTGGTGAATCACACTTATTCGTGTGTCAAGACTATAAAACATGCTTAGGCTAAGTATAAATTTAAATACAAGATATAAATAAAACTATATTTAATGTAAAAGTTATTTATTTGTTCAGTTTGTTTAACCCAATATTCGTCAAAAAATTTAATTGATTTACAAGTTTTACGCTTAGAAAAAAACTAGGTACCGTAACGTTTGGCAAATTTTCGTGACAGAAAGGATTTTACCTTCTGGAACAATCCCTTTCAATTTTCCATAAATAAGCTTTATTTCCACAAAATTTCTCCAAGGAGAAAAACATGTAAATTTTTTAAGGTAAAATTTTACCCAAACATTTGATAGAATCCATCAAGGTACATTTTCGTAAAATCTCAAAACGTGTTAACAACTACATTTAAAAGCATAAAAAAATCATACCTCGATTGTGAAACATCCCAAACATTAAAAAAGTAAACGTAAACACTATAAATAAACAAAATTCACGAAAAATAATTAAAATAAAAGTTTACCCTTGAAATGATGGTAAAATATTTTCGCTCTTATTCCACATAAAATTATATAATACACTCTCGAAATTCTTGGACCATTCACTATGATAAATAAGAAAATTAAAAAACATTTTAATCAAAGAATTAAAATATAATAATGGTTAATAAGTTATAGTTATTTGCTATGTCATTCATGTTACCATAATATAAAAATCTCCCAACTTGCTTTTAAAATCTTGAAAAAGAATCTAAAAAATTTAAAATATAAATAAATGTTATCCAAAACAAAATTTCAACCACAAACTAATTACTACTATTAATAAAATATCTTATTTAGATGTAAATGTTCTTGATACGTTTCTAAATTGTTTTAATTTATTTAAAAACAAAATTTTTACCTTGATTGAAGTAAACTCTTTGGGTTTTGGTCTCATTTATGGCACTTACCAAATATTCAGTACGTTTCTATACATTCACACTCATTACTAACTCAACTGTTAATTCTGATGAATTATAATGACCTTGACCTTTGACCTCACATTGAATTTTAATATAGAACTGGGTCAAAAAAAATCATTAACGAAGTCGGCTGCACGTCGACTCTCGGTGCGAGAGTTCTGGGTTCGAGTACCGGGTAAGACTTGGGTGTATATACGTAGTTGTCTAAGTAAAGTCCCAACTCTTTCCACTAGGTCAGTAAAATTGTAAAATCAAAAGAATTTGTGTGCCAACATCGTCAAATATAAGTCCCTGGCAATGAAAAACTACCAAAACGTCATCCTAGTGCAGAAATCCAGGTTTAATTTTTCTAGGGTTCCATAAAATCATCAAATGGAAAATTCTAGATTGATTCATTATGATAGGTCACAACCGATTTATTCTCCAATATCATAAATTTATCTGGTGTTTTTACGTCTCCTGTGCTCTCCCTGTCATCAATACTTGGCTATATATATATATATGTATATATATATATATATAAACAAACTAAACATGAGCTAGAGATATGGCTACAAATTTTGAAGTAACAATGAGTGCAGCTATCTGATAGAAAGTTTCAACTTAAAGAATTTTTTCTTTGATTGTATTTATGTGTAAACATAATTTATTTTGTGCCTTGAAAACGATTCTTAGTTTTTTCTTTCTTGTCATTAACAACGTTATGATAGTTCAAGAATTTTTTTTGTATTATTTAAAAATATAATAAAATAAACAAATATAAGGTATAACTTAGCAGAAAAATATATTTATTTAATTTAAGCAGACTCTTATTAAAATGGGTACTATTATATAATCGTAAATTTACTTGAAATGTGACAAGCAATAAAACTTTGTTCTTGATTCAATAAATGAATAACTAACTCGTCTAAACTACCTATTTCACTAAAATAATGTAAGACTACATGTAGTAAATATTATCTTTAAGTAACACTGAATGTATTTGGCAGCAAACAAGCTAGTTTGTATTGCAAATATTTGATAGCATATCATTCCAGGAAGTCATCACTATAGTTGTTTCATGAAAAATTTCACAACAAAATAAATAAGGTCTTGAAAGTAAGCACTGCCTAGGAGAAATAAGTACAATATTCCACTAGATATATCTTTAATTTGAAGTCGTAGATAATTCATTTAGTTTAATACTTTTTTTTACGAAATGTTAATTTTAATCCTCTTCTGTGCCTGCATTAAATTTTTGTTCAATACTAGAACTTTTCAACTAATGACGTCTTTTAAGTCATAAATTGTACACTTTTATGAGTGACAGAATTTTTCAAGTGTACTAAAAATGGTTGCAGACCTCGCACCCACATAAAAATACCTAGCGTGCAGAAATCTAAGTAAGATAATGGAGCTCGTGTTGAACTAGGAATAAAATAACCATTATTTTAATATTTTGTACAAACTGATAGCAGACAAATTGCCGTGTTTTGTAAATCCAATGCACTCTGCTAAGTGACCAACTCATCAAGGGTAGCTACACTTAAGAAATGTAATTTCAGGCAATTTTAGAAACAAATTACCGTTACATTTTATAATTGAGCTATTGAAAAATCCACGCTTTCTAATATTAAATGTAGAAAATAAAAATAAAACAAGGATTTTCGAAGTATTAAATTTGGGCTCTCAGACACGATAATTTACATTGGGATCGCTTTACATACTGGATATTCACAGCCAAATTGTATCAATTATTTGATATATATATATTTTTTAATTATTGCATTGATATAATATCCTACTTAGATGTTCATTATTTTGTTATTATACACAAGAAAGAGTAAATAAGTATTCGAGTTTGTAGAAACATTGTTATTGAAAAATGTCTTTTATGTACAATATTTTGAAGGCAATTTAAATATTTTGTTTAAAATGATACGCTTTTACCTCAAATTAACTGAAATGATTTTTCAACTTTCAACAAAGCTGTAATTAAGAATGGATGTTTTTCTAAAAAGTACCATATTTTAATAATGCTGTCCAGTACTGTAACTTCGTTAAAATAAGCGTAGCAATAATTATTCATTAATCATAGTCAGTTGATGAAACAACTTTATAGAGCGATACCAGAAAGTTTAGTTTTTCTTACCTAAGAATACATTGAATGATTTAGCTATCTTATATATTATTTCTCTAGCCTGTTTTTCTGTCGGTCCTTAAGTTCTTCCTTATTACTTTAACAAATTTCATGATTTACCCATCATTTCAAAGCTTATTGTGGCGGCTAATGACGAAAAATAGACCCACGGTTTAAAAATGTACCGCTCCTCTTAAATTTGAGATTTAAAATCATCTTAGAATATGTCCTTTAATGGATGTGTCGATTTTTCGATAGATATGGAATCGGATCCGATAAATATAGAATCGGATTCGATAAATATAGAATCGGATATCCACTTGAAACATCAGCGTTTACATATTTATTTTTTAAATTGCGCTTCCGTCATAAAAAAAAAACTTATGATAAAGAAATCTTAAAGGAACCTTCTATTTAACTAAAAAATTCCACCAAAAACCACATAACCAAAACTTCTGGCACGTCAGAATTTTGTTATAAGTAAGTACTTTTGAAATTACTGTTGATATTTTGTATCACAAACATAACCTACAAACATAACCTCTTAAATTTACTTCTCATATCATTAGTTAGTATTGAAGATACGTACAACCAAAAAGTGAACGATGTTCACATAATCATTTCCAACATTGCATTTAAAGAGGTTTCGTAAACGCGTATATTATTGGTATGCTTGAATATAATACTTCTGTAAAAAAAATGTGTAACAGCAATTTGTACTGATGTGTTCAATTACATGTCTTATTTTGTACCAACACCCGTTTACTTTTTTCTGTTCTTCTTCAAAATGTAGTTTCTCCCAAATTTTTAAAGAATGGAATACCACACAAAACGATTTGGTGCGCACCGCGGAATTCCGCATGGGTCGACTAGTTTAGTTTATTTGTTGTTGAATTTTCACTTATGAAAGAATTACTTACATTCATCTTTATAATCTATAAATATAATTTTCATTGTAGTTTTCTCTTTTTTTACATTAGCTAGCAATAAAGTACTTGATCTCATAAAATTGATCGATTGCATAATTGCGACAACGAAAGTTTTAGGAATGCAAATAATTTATTTACTTGTCCAAGACCAGCTTCCACTAGAAGTCAACCTTTACAGGATGCCTAAAGAAAAAAGTTCAAATAAGTTTTTTTATCATAACTTTACGTCACTGAATTAATATTTATAGCCTTTTAATTAATTTGAATTTGAATCATAAGAACGCGTGTATTAACATTTTCAGTGTTTTTTTTAAATCTTTTTAATTGTGTTTTTTGGCTGTTAATTGAATTTCTTGTCTTGTTAAAAATAAATAACACAACAATTTTAATGCGAACTATCCGAAAAAGGGTTTTTAATAAAATGCTTTCAACTTTATACCACGTTATTTTATACCTACAAAATAAATTTTAAGCTAAAGTGTTTTAAATAAAGTATGATAGTATTTTAATAGAGTAAATTGTTACATTGCTGCAGACATTTATGTCACTTATACACCACACCATTTGACAAATACGTTCAAAGAATATAAACATGAATCATTAATCAAAAATCTAACCTTCTTTGAAACGCATGAAAAAAAAGAAGTTAGCTTAAGTTATTGACGAGTACAGTAATGTGTAGACATAAGATGAAAATAAAAGTATTAAGATAGACGTGAGTAGTAGGCTATAAATTGGTTCCTCCTGGCCCAGTGGCTTAGTCCACAATCTTGTTTTGTGATGTCACGGTGGCCGTCTTTATGACCTTGAACTGGAAATTTACCCCGATAGCTATTTTGTATTAAACCATATTGAATTCCGCCTTCTTGGAATAGAGTGCACCATTCCCAAATATTGCACTTTTCGTTACGGCAAAACCTTCCGCCATCTTATATTCTGACGTCACATCCACCATTTTGTTTTAGTCTGCTGGAGATTACCATCTTATATTGTAACATCATTCCGCCACCTTGGATTATGACATCACAATTACTTTCTTTGATTAAGACATGACTGCCACCATGTTTTCGTCTGCTGGAGGACGTAATAATGGAGAATGTTACTGCCACCATTTTGATTTTTTTTATGGTGGATGTCGCCATCATGGATGTAAAGTAATGCCCGCCATCTTAGTTTCAGCTGTTTGTTCCTAGAGTGCACCAGCATCGTTCTGACTCATGCATGTAAGATCGATGTTACATTACCTACAAGTGTTGTTATGGCACTTAACAATTAATTAATTTTTTTTTTTACAAAATACATTGAAAATAAGGTGATCGAACCATCACAGGTCGGACCTCTGGGTTGTAAAACATACACCTTTGACCACACGGCCATCAATATATTTACTAGTCTGAGACTTAAATAAGTTATATAAAAATATCACATATTTGGACTAGTCTTTTTAATTACAAACGAATAATAATAACATCAACTATTAGAATAAATTATCACCATCTTTATTTTCAATACTTGCTACTAGGAGCGCTAGTGAACACACCAACTGCTAGAGGGTGATGCCGCCATCTTGATTTCAATACTCGATACTAGGAGTGCTAGTGCCACATACAACACAAATCGTCTCATTTTTACCAACTAGAGTGCAGTAGTGTTTATAACAATGGCATCTGCCATATTGTCGGCCATCTTGGCTACAATCTTGAAAATCTGTAATTATTAAGCTAAAAATATGTAAAAAATTCCAAAATTTTTTAAAAAAGTAAAAGTTAATATACTTATCGACTCCATCGATTCCTGTCCTTTTTTTAGATCCTTGTTCGATACAAAAATGTTTATTTTAGATAAAAACTACGTATTTAATATAAAGTGATGAATAATCCTAAAGAGGCTTAAATTACTCATCTACCAGCCTACAGTAAGCTGATGATAACATTTTTAACACCATTATTTAAATTCGTAATTATTTACATTCGAATTTAAAAAAAATTACAAAAAATCATTAAAATATTGCTTATTTAATTACACACTTTTATACCAGGCAGTACAGAGTTAATTAAAATGTTTATTTATATATTAAACAGTTTAAGGTCCAGGTACGTAAAATAAAAGAAAACATTTATATCACATGAAACAGTAGGACACATAAGAAAGTGACAGTCACTTATGGACCACGTGTCGTGTGTTCGATACCTTCCACAAGCATAGCAGCAACTTTGTTTTTTTTCCCTATCATCGTGTAGGAAATTTGTATACAAATACACATAAAGTTAAGAGCAGTCACGTAGTTTTGTCCGAAATACCTAAATTCAAGCATGTTAACCACAGAGTTTTCAAAAAAAAGGTTCTCAAGGCTAGAGCCAGACGCTGGAAGCTGGACGAGGGTCCGCCTGTCGGCGTGTGTAGGTAGACTTGACCCCGCACGTGAGAGTTGCAAGCGAGCAGGAACGTAGGAGCGGTCATCCAACTGTTCGCTCCAGGCACGCAGCGCGATGCTAGCCTATCATCATGCCAAGTACGAAAACAGAACGAGAGTCAAAAATTAGGTCTACGAATGTAACATTTGCGGCCGCAAAAAAATGTTGCAGTGTATGTGATTCAACAGAAATACTCAAACCTAGGACATAATGCCACAAAAATAAAGAAATTGCTACGAAACTAAGAAACAAAAAAAAACCTTCAGCAAGTCTTCTTTCTGGTATAAAACACACGATGCTTGATCTTAATATGCCGATGTCCCGGGTGTTAAAATCAAAGCTAAAATACAATTGAAATTTTAGCATCAGATTTTTCATATTCGTTCCGACAGCCATACTAATCATTCTGAAGGACTCAATACAAGATACCTGCCCTGCTGAATATGTTAATCAATATCAATAAGTCTACCATGGAGGCCGTATTTGGTACATATTTTAACTACTAGCGCAAACAAGTGTATAGGCCAAGTGAATCTCACACCAAGACCTTGTATTTTGTTTTTTGGCATTGTTTGAAACAAATATGGTCTATTTTCAAGCAGGAAAGACAAGAATCTCCAAAATGTCAGGCCTTCAGTATGAATATAATCTACTACAAGCAAATAGACCAACTAGCTAAACAAGTTTTACACCTCTATAGGAAGAATACTCCCTGAAAAAAATGCTTTACCCTAATACACGACCAATATATTTTGAAACATTAAATATTCAGTTCTGACTACAAACTTGACTACGCACATTTAACGAAAACGACACACATTCGTTATCTATGACACACAGCCAACAAAATGACTCACATTTGAACACTCATTCAACACACTTAGTAGCACATTAAAAAAAACCCACATTCAACAGAAAAAGACACACAAAAAAGGACGCACTTTGGATGCACATTCAATAAAAATGACGTATATTTGACACCCTATCATAAAAGGACGTACATTTGGTCTTACAATAAAAAGGGCGCACACATATAGAAAAGGATGCACATTTGGAAGGACACATATTTACAATTTTGTTAGTCCTTGGTATCAATTTTAACATATTTGTTTTCGAAGTTATGTTGCGAAAACACGCTTTTATTTATAAATGAGATTACAATAAATAAAAAAAATTTACATCAAAATATAATTATTTCTAACTATTATCTTATGCAGGTAAAACAAGTCATTATTGCACGTAGCCCGGACTTCTCATTTCACGAATTATAGTCCATGTTTCTTTGGGCGATTGATACATTTTCGTAGTTTTGTGAAGCAAGTAGAAATCTTAATTTATTGACCAATATCTTAGGATCTTCCCATTATGTGTAATAAATCTCTTCTGCTGCTGTCATCGTTATCACATGTATGTTAATAATATTTTTAAAATTTCTACAATCTTCTGTTTTATCATTAGCCTCAAAGTAACAATGGAAATCATCGTAGCTATCACAAACACAATCTAATATTCATTAATTTTTTGTAAGAATTCGAAATCTTCTCGTTGAAGCTTTTTTATCATCTTTAAGCATCATTTCAACATATTAATTTGAGATTTTTTTATAATTTTTGTAATTTTTTTCTAATTTAATCTTAGTAATTACAGATTTTCAATATGGCAGCCAAGATGGCTGACAAGATCGTGAATACCACGGTAATAAATATTTATGCACTCTAGTGGGTAAAAATTAAACTATTATAGCGGCAGCACCCTCTAGCAGACGGTGTATTCAATAGCATTCCTAGTAGCAAGTACTGAAAATGAAGATGGTGATAATTCCCTCTAGTAGGTGATGCTATCATTATTCCTTGAAATTAAATAAATAAATAAATATATATATATGTAAGTTCGAAAATGTAATATTTTATATGTTACTTTATCAGTCCCAAACTCGTAAATATCTCGATGGCCGTATGTCAAAGGTGTATGTTTTCCAATCCATAAGTCCGAGCTGTGATGGTGCGAATCACCTTGCTTTCAATGTATTTTGTATAAAATAAAAAATTTAATTTATCGATAACTGTCATAACAACACTGGTAAGTAATGTAACATCGACCTCACGTGCATAAGACAGAGCGATGCTGGTGCACTCTATGAACAAAATAGCAAAAAAAGATGGCGGTCATTTCATTATCCAAGATGGCAACCTCGAGCAGGAAAAAAAATATATGGTGGCTGTGACATCATTCAAGATTAGGTCTCTAACAGACGAAAACAAAATGGCGAATGTAATATAATAGTTTATAAAAGTGGTTGTGATGTCATAACACAATATGGCAACCTTATGCAGACGAAAACTAAATGGTGGATATGACTTCAGAATCAATGATGGCGAAAGGTTCTACCACAACGAAAAATGCCACATTTCGGAGTGGGGCACTCTATCCCAGATGGCGTAATTTAATATGGCGAAATTCAAACTGGCAGAATTCAATACAGCTGAATTCAATATGTCTGAACTCAAAATGGTGGCCGGGCTGAAGATCCAAGGTCAAGGTAATCCAATATGGCCGCCGTGATGTCACAATAGATAAGATGGCGGACTTCGTCACCAAAATCACACTCCCACTCCTGAGCCATTAATTTATACTATTGACGTGCATGAAATTCCAGGTTTTTCAAATAAGGAATTGACGCAGAAAATTAAAGATTTATAAATACTGCATTAGACTTAAACTATGATACGTTTAATATGGTTTTTTTGTCTGTTTTTTTAGTCAGAAAAATTGTAAAATTATGTATTTTGAAAATAAAAAAACTTAAAAGATATTAATCGTAGAAATTCAGTAAACCTAGAAAATTATTAACTAATAAAAATATTACTCCCTGAAATCTATTACAAAAATATTATTTTACCATCTGAATTACATGCAAGTGAAATCAGTTATTTTGTAAAATTTTTTATCTTATTGTTTTATTTACAAATATTTATGTTACAAATATATGACCATTCAACATTTGTTTTAGCCATCTACTTATTTAATTGCCCTTATAAACGTGCTCACTTTTACGACAGTGGGCTAATCACAGGGCAACTTACAAGCTAAGCATGATCTGATATCACAATTAGAGCGTTATAACTAACTAATCCCCTAACTGGTACCCGAAGACAGAACCTTTTTGCACATAATTGGGAGTTACAACACACTGCGCAGTGGAGTGTAGTTGGTTGTAGAATTTTTTTTTTAATGATATTTCCTGCGTGTTTTGTTTGGCTGTAAGCAGAAACAACATTGCGTTAAATAGGAGATTCGTATAAAATATTGCTATGAATTTTTTAATGTGGGGGAAACTGAGTTCGTAATGGATAGCCCAATTAAGATTTATTTCACTTTTATTGATTTCTAATATTTACACTGAACACAAATCAATGACATTTAAAAATGTTTTTCATGTCACTCAATGTTTGTAAGTTCCGCAGTTCGCACTCCTCACGGCACTCACCGTCGCGTAACTCCGTCGCCAAACTCCGTCGCCCAGTCAGACTGCGTCACGCCACTCTCAGGGTTCTTATGAAGGGAGGAAGGGGGGGGGGTGGTTCTCTCACCCTCTTCGCCGCTGTCGCACTTCCCTTCGCTCGGAATCCGCTCGGAACTGTCGCGGAGGCCGGCGTCGCGACTTAAGTACCTAGGGGCGTCCTTCTCGAAGGGACGAGAGGGGCTGATGACGAGTCGCGTCATCCCGGGTCGACTCGACGCCCTAAAAGTTGAGAAGGGCGTCGTTAGCTGACGCGACGGCCCGCGGAATTCCCAAGGCCGCTCAGCGACGGATAACGGCGCCGAGGCATTGGCGCCGCGCGGGGAGCGGAGGGGGGAGGAAGGGGGGTAGCGACGACCCTTGTAATCCGGCCAGGCATGCTTGTCATGTCTTACGTCAGTGGATGGCGCGTGACGTCAGCGTCATCAGCAGGCTCCCAACCTATCATCGCGGCCTGGTCCCTCGCGTTCGTAACTATGAATTTTAGTCCTGCATACGTTTCAATTTTTGGAAATTTTCACCCAGATTAGAATCTTTTCATTCGTTTGGGTGCTTGGTAAACGCCTAATATGTACCAATGCTTTAAAATACTTTCCGAATTTGTTATTTAAGTTGAAATGTTGTTCGAGAAATATGTTTAAAATAATTTCTAAGTCAGGGGCGTGGCTCAGTGGTCAAACGCATTGCCTGGTAATCTGCCGGCTCAGGTTTGATACACACTGGTACTTTTTTTTTACAAATTTTTATTCATCACAATATTAAACTATTAATAACAGAAATTAAATATATTTGAACAGTTAAATATATATAATTAGAATTAATAAATTTAATTAGCAATATTTACTCGAAATTAGTTAATTAATATATTAAAACAGGTTTTTTTTAATTGTACAGTTTTGAATTTCATTTACTGTAGAGAGTGGTTTGTGATTTTATTCCAAACCTGCCACAATTGTGTAATTTAACTGTTTGGACCTATTTAAATTTTGTGATTACTAGTTTAATATTGTGAGAAATAAGAAAAGTAAAAATAAAAATAATAAGTACAGTGGTTATCGAACCCGCACCGGCAGATACGCGCTCTTTCACCCCGCCACATCTCTGACTTAATAATGCTTTGAAACATATTTATGAAACATCACATCAACTTAACTAACGAATTCGGAAAAAGATATATAAGGCATTGATACAGATAAGGCATTTACCAAGCACCCAAACAAATGAAAATATATTAATCTGGGAAAAATTTCAAAAATTGATACAGCATTAGGAAATATATATATTTTTTCATACGAAACTCCCACTAAACCCCATGTTAAGACTGGGTTAAAATCAACCAATGGTTTTTCTCAATATGCTTACATTAAATAATATATTTTTATTAAGGACATCTGTGATTTGATGCTGACTGTTTGAAGATCATAGTTTGTAACCGCATTTTTATCCTAAATGATATTTATATGTTTTGTGTACTTATTAAAAATATAAACTTGGGTTTTATGTTGTAAGAGGTGTCTTGGCTTGTGTGATGTAGCCGCGTGAAAAGTTAATTGTTACCGAATTTAAGGTTCATATTGTAGTCGTCATCAACACGGCAATGTCACCTACTGTAGGGGACTATTACCCTGACGATGGCGACTGCAATTTTGACAGAAACGCTGGTGACATGTTAACGCAGAAAAAACGTACAAGCTAAGAAACCTCTAAAAATTGTCTCATTTTTAGTTTTCAGTGTTCATTTTGATGGGCTTTTACTTTCTTGTTCCAATGCGCGAGAACTGCTATTGTCTTTGATTCGGTGTGCTTTGTTGCCAGATATACCCATAGAGCTTACAAGTTTTTGACATAACCCTATAATGTAACGAAAATTAAAGGAAATAATAAATTTAACAATTTTATTTCGTTCAGAAAAATCCTGAATGTAAAATTCAGTAAAACATTTTCTTGTATTTCATCAAGATAATATTCAATTATTTCTAATAAGGAAACTTAACTGAGAAATGCCATCTTGGTTTCAATCATGTTCGTCATAAAATTATTTAAATAATTTAATATTAAATTGTTTGTGCTCTGTTTGATTTAAACGCATAATAATTAAATACCTGATTATTAATAGTGACTGAATGTGAAAAACTGTCATCCAGTATAAAGGTTATTTGTTGGTTTTGGTAATATACATATATTATTTTTTTTTCAGGATGTAAAAACTGTTTAAACTGTCAAAAGACACTATCTTATGTTCTTAGAAAACTCAACATATATTCAAATTAAAAAATAACATACTTATATTGGATTACTAAAAAAACTTAAACATTTCAAAATACCCACATATTATGGCACTAGGTATAGGTATGTTTGTATATTGGTTTTTGCTTAAACAACTTAAATAATGTAAATATTTCCTGCAAACAAACCTAAACATTACTGAGCTTTAAGCTGATTCAACAGTAAACATTTCATAACGAAATTCTTTCATTCAACATGGCGTTGAATAACTGTAACAATTAATTTATTGAGTCTTTATAGTGCTGCGGTATATCTTGATTTAGATGTTAACTACAGGACTATATTAATTTGAATGCCACATTCTGAGGTATTTTTAAGTTACCATTAGTGATTTGTTATCACTATAAATGATGAAAATTATACAGTATAGTTTTAATTTAATATAATTTAATTTTTTAATACCTATATGCCGTATATGTCTTGTGCTGTTCACGAAAGCAATATATATGGACGAATCACGCCGATTAGCCATCTTTTCGCGAGTTATGTCTCTAAAGAAGTATTACTTCCGTTCGCAAGTACTTCCGTTCGCACATGCGCGCGAGCAGCCGAGAGCTAAAATTTCGCTCCCAATAACGACCCGACAGAAATATAACACAGAAAAAAATAGATATAACTTATTATAACTATCGATGGCATAGAAAATAATAATTTTAATGTTAACGAGCCGGGTGGTATCACAATCTGGCAACGGTGGGAGCCATTTTCTCTGAACTGCATACCAATAGTGACACGGGGCCTCGCACCGGCCCGTTACATTTTAATTTTTTTTGTTTGTCTAGTTTTGTAATAAAATTATGGACGGTAATGAAAAAAAGTAACAATTAAAATTTTACTATGTATTTTTTAGAGTCTGGTAAATACCTGTCGATACCTTCAAAGATTATACTGCTTCATGAAATGACGCAATTTCATCGGATTTGATCATTGTTATTCATAAAACTAGCCTGAGCATAATCCGTCAGGAAATATATCGATATTTCCTTAAGATGAATCGGCAAAACCTTCGTACAAATTTAGGTTGCAGTTTGGCTTAGAAACTTTCCAAACGTTCCTCCCCTCACACCATCGCATGTTTCCTCTGGGGGCTGTGACCCCCGCCACTGGGCGCAGCGGAGTGGCGGCACGCCGTGCGGGTTGCAGACTCGGACGGGGATGACGCGCCGGCGCTGAGGACCGGCATGGGACCGCGGCGGGCCCCGGCCTGGGCGTAGCGGCGCCCAGGGGGCGGGCCCCGGCCAGGGCGTAGCGGCGCCCACCCGCTTGGCACGGAGAGCTTGAAGAGCGCGTTGGCCCGGCTGCGACAGCGCGCGGCCAGCCCGGCAGCGCAGCCAGACGCCGGCACCGACCGCGCGCTCCAGGTCAGTGACCTACCCCTCACCCCCCCCCCCCCCCCCACACCCCGCGCGCTGATTGTCCTTCTTTCACTCAGCAAAGGAACAACGCATCGACATGACATGATATTTTAGTATAATTATAATTTGTGGGCTGGAGAGTGACATATGCTACATATAATAAATTATGAAATTCCTTCCCTACGGGAGTGGAAAATGGGGAAATCCAGTTTCATAATTGAAAATTAAAGGAGGTAGGGCAGTGGCGTAGCCAGGATTAGCGTATGGGGGGTGTTAAGAAGCATGGCCCCCCTCCCCCGCGTATTAAAGCGGGTGGTCCGGGGGTCCTCCCCCGGGAAAATTTGGATTTTAAGGTGTAAAATAGTGCTATTTTAGCAGTTTTCGGTACTTAAATTTAAATATTGTAATGGTAAAATTTTTATTAATTTTAATATGAAATTTGTTTGAGTGATGAATAAGAAATTAATTAAAGATTTGGTGCTAAGGGGGGGGGGGGGGTTTGAACCCCTAACCCCCCCCCCCCTGGCTACGCCCCTGGGTCATAGACACACAAACAGTGAGTTTGTGTCATTTCTCCATGTCCACCACACGGTCACATAATAAAGTCCGGCAACCTTTTTATCCTCCTTAAAAGACGAAATGCGGAAAAACTGAAAAAAAAAAAAAAAAATACAATTCGTAACTCTATGTGCTTGTGGTTTATTCTTAATATCTAACATTTAGATATAGTTAATTCGGAAATATGCATATTTTTCTTTGTAATTCTAACATTACCCCTTTACACCCATCAGGGGATGAATTCTGAAATTAAGTAAAATAATACTTTTTTGTTTATTATTTTTACCATTTTATTTACATAAAACTTAATTAGTTTCGGAGATACCATTTTTAAAAATAAATTAAAACTTACCGCGTTATCACCCCATTAAAAGATGAATTATTAAAAACGCAAAAAATAAGCAATACGTTAGTTTGGATGCAGGTTTTTTTTTAGTATTTTACTTCTATTTTTATGAGTTCCGTTTTTTAGTTTTAAAAACACACCTTCCTTTTTTTTTTTTTTTTACCAAACTTAGTGTTTGAATAAAGCAAAATGGTATAACGTGGTTGGTAGATTTTTGTATTTGTATTAGTAGTGTCAATTTTTTTATTGTGAATTTTTAAAATTCGAAGTTTAAAACATTTGTCTTATAACCATATTCACCCCTTTTTCACACCTAATGGCTGGAATTTCGCAAAAAGGTAAAATTGTAGTTGGTAGTTTTCGTATGATTATTATTGGAAGACAAAATATTTTTCAATGCTTAATAATTTAATTGGGAATATGATTATTAATCAAAATATACTTACAATTTTTTCATTTATTATGGGTTGAATTAAGCAAAATATAAAAATTGTGGTTAGTAGTTGTATGTTTATTATTGGTACCCAATATAACTTACTAGGTACGCTTTATTGAATTTTGAGATATAATTATTAACTATATCCTTTTTCACACCTTAATGGTGGAATTTCGCAAAATATTAAAAAATGGTTAGTAGTTTTTGCATGTATATTATCGTACCGAACGTAATTTATTAGGCTTAATTAAGTAATGAGATGTATATATCATAATCTTAAAAATACTCTTAATTCTTTTTAACTCTTTATGGGTTGAATTTCACAATACAAAATTGTTGTTTTAAGATTTTGTATATTTATTATTAGTACCCAAAATCTTTCATTACTCTTAATTAAACACGGAGTTATAATAATTAATCTTTAAAACATACTTACCCTCTTTTCAACCCTTAGGGGTAAAATTTCGCTAAGTATAAAAATTGTGATTGTGAATTTCTTATGTTCTTTATTGGTATTCAAAATCATTCAATAAGCTGAATTAAATTCGGTGAATATAATTATTAATTTTTAAAACATACTGTCCCGCTTTCATCCTTTAGGAGTTGAATTTCACAAACTATCAAAATTGTTGTAAGTTTTGTATGTTTTACTAGCAGCGAAACCCGGCGTTGCTCGGGTTAAGATACATATCATGTTTTATGGTATAAAACTATATAAGGATACATTTTTTAACATAGATATTATAGATTTCTATTTTTGATACTGAGAGACTTATTCGGCCATTAAACATGCGGTGTATATAGAGTATATCTAATAGAGTAAACTAATTAACGAATTAATATAATTTTAAGAAAACGTTTAGTAAATGAAAAATTCATGAGAATTTTCTAGATCATTCTAGAAATTTCTAGAACTTTCTCTAACATTTGAAATAGCTTATAATAAATTGAACTCATTTTAGAATTTTCTAGAACTTTCTAGAACATTCTAAATCGATTATAATCCATTACACTCATTTTGGAAATTTCCAGATCATTCGGAAAATTTCTAGAACTTTCTCGATCATTCTAAATCGATCATAATCAATTGTACTCATTTTGGAATTTTCCAGATAATTCGGAAATTTTCTAGAACTTTCTCGAACATTCTAACTCGATAATAAGAGTTTTTGACATTTTGGAACTTTCTAGATGAAGCCAAAAATTTCTCAAACATTCTATATCGATTATAAGAGTTTGCACTCATTCTAGAATTTTCTAGATTTTTCCAGATATTTCTAGATATTTCTAGAACATTCGAGTTCAATTATAACCGTTTTACACATTTTGGAAATTTCTAGACCATTCAAGAAATTTTGAGATCTTCTCGGAAGTCCTCATGCGCTAGAAAAGGACAGAAATATATGTTTTAACATTTTCGCCACCCACAACCACCCACCGCGACAAAACTCCCTTACTACCACCTGAAGACCAAGGGGTATTTACCACCCCAACGGGAAGTTGATTGGGGTTTGTGGTGATTGAGAAAACTGTGTATTTACGTACTAACAAAGCATATATATATATATATATTTAGAATTTAGATTTAGTTTTAGATTAGATTATTGGCACCCAAAATTAATTATTACGCTCAATTAAATTCGGTGGATATAATTGTTAATTTTAAAAACATACTTACCCCTTTTTCACACCTTAGGGGTTGAATTTTGCAAAATGTAAAAATTGTTGTTTTAGTTTTCTTTTTTTCTTTTTGGTATGCAAAACCATTTATTACACTTAATTTAATTTGGAGTTATAATTATTAACTTTTAAAACATACTTACTCCTTTTTCACCCCTTAGGGTTTGATATTCGTATCATTAATATTAAAAAAAATATTGTGGGCAGTTTTTGAATGTTAATTATTGGTACCCATTACCTTTTATTAAGGTTGATTAGTTTCAGAGATATAATTAATTATTATTGAACCAAAATTACCCCCTTTTCTTTATTTTGTATTTTGACACAGCCTAGTTTCTAAGTTAACAAAATAGTTTTCTATTAAAAAAACTTCATCAAAATTTTTCCATCAGTTTTCGATTGATGCTCGTACAAATAGACAAACAGTCAAACAGACAAACACACAAATATACAAAAAATTAAAAAAAAAACTATATTTTTGAGTTCTCAATAATGTAAATAGACATTTGCAAAATATTTTTCATCATTTCATCCAAGGTACAGCCGTTTTGCCTTGAACAGTTTTATCATTAGTATATATATGAAAACCAATTATTATTTCACTGGAGAAACTATTGTAGCAATCGGTCACTATTAATTGCAAAATATTGATTACAGCACTTGCAATGGAATGTCTTCTAATTGCTACATTGATTTCGATTGTGATTTAATTATCCATTTTAATAATTGTCTGTTCTTTTAGAATGTATTCAAGTGTCATAATACTGTCAAAATACTATATTTTATGGTATTAGAAATATGAAAAAAAAAAGCAAAATTTAAAAAGAAAATGTTCAAATTTATTATAATTGACTTATAAATCTCACAAATTTCAGAATTTTAATAGTCTGGGTAAAAATTAAATAAAATTTGCATAATTAGTTAACAAAGTTAATTTTTTTATCGATTTTGGTCAACCAAACACGGAAAATTAAACGTATTCAAAACATTTTTTTTAAGATTAGAGGTAACCTTTTTTATGACATGATTAAAATTTCTTCTAAAAAAATTAGTTTAATACTAACCAGACATTGTTTTTTTTTTTTTAATTTGTGAAGTTTCGACAGCCAATTCAAATAAAATAACTTTTTTTTTAAAAGAAATTCGAAACATATATTCATGTAGCCAGTAACTTGATCTTTAAATCCAAACAAGTTCATTTTTTCCCCCATTTGATTCTTCTTATTTGCACGCCCTAAAATGTCAAGACTGTAATTTGGCAGCTAATTATGCAAAAACGTTTGCAATGATGATGAGTGCAATTTCTTGTCTGCGAACGATAAGCAACTTTTTAAGTTTAAATATTGACCTAATGTGGGGTGCACCCCCTTAACCTCGGCGTTTGTCAACAGCAAGATGAATCCGCATGACTATAGCTGGTGGTGGTTATAGAATATACCGCTGCTGTCAGTTGTATTTATAAAGCTGTCACATGAGGACCTATTGTGTGTTTTATTTACAACAAAAATCATTTATCATAAATCTAAACAATACATTAGGACGAATGTCCTCGGAATAAATAGGGCCCGTCTTGAATTAGGTGAGTATAAAACTTTGTTACCTCAGATGAATTCACAAGCAGATATACGATAACATCCGGAACAAAATAGAACACAATTAAAAAAATTGGCGTAAATACCACTAAAAAAAACTCTTCCTGAAGAACGTCTTATGGTCACCTTAAAAAAAACCGCGTTTTTTTCTGGCGTCAGGGTGGATTCCACATTACGGTAAACTAGCCGAGGTGCCTGGCTTCACACGAGTGGATAAGGGTTTTTTCCAGAACAAGTTTCCTTTTAAGAATTATGACGGAAATCTAATACTTGCTCGAGCATGAATCGGGGTTTCTTATTTTGGCATTCAACGGTTTGGGAAATCATGTAATTTATTTGAGATTTTAGATGAATTTTCAAACGGTCAAGCCCATATTTATTACAATATATAAACCAAATACAATATTCTAAACTAATTTTATTGTAATAATAATTTTTCAATTCCCTCTAAAACTTTTCTAACATACGATAATCTTGGAAAACCGCGAATCCGATACGGCTGTGGCCCTGAACATGCACGATGAAGATACTTAACTCTAACTTTTTTAATATCTGCATTTAAAATGCAAATTTGTTTCACCCATACTTTGTTCGATATTATGGCAAAGAAAATTACAGACAAAACTAGATTAATTAAGTAAGTAAAAAAAAAAAAACACGTGAGGGAGCACTTGCAAGATATGTGAAAATCTAACTTTGGGAAAGAGCAAATTCACGTATCTCATGTTGCAAACACACTTATAATGCAAAACTCAGCAACGAAATTTAATATTTAAAATAATTCCGATCGTGAAGAACGCACACATATTGTGTTAAGTTACATTTCTGGGCGCGAATCACACGTAGTTTCCGCACCTGCCTTTAGAATTTGCTGCCGGAGCATCTACGTCGACTATTAAATAATCTGATTAGCAGTCAGTCATTTTAAACTTTATAATGAAATGGCCCCGATAAAAGATAAAAAGACTTGAAAAAAATACTGAACTCCAATAATTTTGGTTCTAATTTTTTTTAAATTGAACATTGTTACATGCCAACTAACGGGCTAAAACTTTGACGGAGGGCACTAAACAAAAACAATTACAGATAAATATAACACATATAAAATAAACAAAACACAAATACACTACAATCAATACAAAAGAGTACAGTAAGAAACAATACAAAACAATACAACATAATAAATATGGAGGTAGGATGCAATAAAAATCCAATGACAAGAACAGATATATCATAGAAATTAACTTAAACAAATGTCTATGTCTAATATAAAGATTCATATCAATTTTATTTAAATTGGAAATCTATCTATATAATAAATCATTATTGTTATGAAGAGTGGAAACGGTTTATTGTATGTGGCCGGCAGTTATCTTGGCGTGTCTCAGCGCGGGGGTGCGGGGACAGCGGGACCGGAGAAAGAAGAGGGGGTAAGCAGGCGACACGTAGCCGAGAGCCGTGTAGTGGCTGTTAGGAAAATATCGCCCTTCAGTGTATACCCGAAAATGGAAGGCGAAGGTGACAGCTCGCAGAGGCGCGGTAAAGTGATACATAGCGGAGAGCGGGAAATAATAAAAACCGTGATGCAGTTTTGTGATGAAGAAACGAAAAATAAATGTCTGCTCGAGCCTTTACAGAGACAGACGGCAAGAGCAGCGAAGTACACGGGTGTGAGTGAACGGTCCATAGTCAGGATTCGTAAAGTCAGCAAAGAACAACCACATGACCCACAGACTACGCCAGGAAAAAACAGATATTTTAATTATTTAATAAACAATGGAAATATTTATTTACTACATTACTGTTACATAGTGTATAGTGGAGTAAAATATTTGGGCAGTTAGGGTGTGTGCGAGTTGGGCGGCTATTAACAAGTAAGGTCTTGATAGCCTATTGTGGAGAAATGATGAGTATGAAGCGTTGACGAAATGACAGAACGGGGAAAACGGGAGTACCTAAATAAAGTAATAAGAATAGTAATAATAGTAATTAATTTTAACTTAATTTTGTTTTTCGTCACCTATTACAATCAATTATCATGGAAAGAGGACTTCATATTTACATTAAACAAATCATATAATATATATGAGGTTTTGAAGGTTATAATATGCATTCTAAAGTGGAAGTACAATGCAAATTGTATTTACATTTATAATAAATAATCGATTATAGGTGCATTAAAATATAAAGCCACACATACGCAAGCATTTTTTAAATGCCATTAACGTTGGTAGTCAGGTGTTTCCTAAACGACTCACATGAAGTTAAAGCAGCAAATCTAACATAACAAGCTCCATGTTTACTTAAATGCACATCCAGCGCTAAATTAAACGTTTTAGGTACGGAAACCGGAGAACGATAAGGGTAGACTGGCTATTGCGTCATCAACTGTGAGATAGCTTGCGCGCGGAGAGCTACAATTGCGTAATGTTTTGGTCGTTTGCTATCTCTTGTAAGACTTTTGTTTTAATTAACTTTGAGAACACAATGAATTGAGAAGCATAGTTTTAAATTTATTTTACATTCTAAGTGACCTAGTTTTACAAAATAAATCGTGTCTGGTTTTCGCTAGTTACTGAGTTAACATTTCAATTAATTTTGGTTAGCATAATAATTAGCAGACACCGTAAGTATATTTAATGGGACAAAGTAAAACGTTGCAGGTTTAGATAATAGTTTGATACTTTTCCTGACGGATGAGTACAAATATTCGAGCACAACCACTGCAATTTACACAATGTTACACTTATGTGATACAAGTACAATTCATAGGATTTCTCACTTTTGGTTTGGTAACCCAGCGCTCTTAGCCAAAAGGCCTTACCGCCCTGGGGCCCCCACGGACGTGGATACAGACTTACGTAGTGTAGGAAGTCACGCGCCGAATGTATTCTGTTCTGCTAGTACAAACCTAAGATATCTGCCGGGCATAGTAATCAACTGTTAAACTAGGGGATTCTCAAACCAGTATTTTAAATTAGATATGGACATTTAATTTTAGTATTATAACAATTCAGTACAATAATAAAATCAAGGTAGTTTAGGCGATCAGAAAGAGAAATAAATGTTGGATACGTGAAATTTTTTGTATTAATAAGTTCGATAATTTTATTTTGAATACTTACGAGTTTCATACAATCAGATAACAAAATGTTTCTCCAGACAATATAACCATATTCTAATTTAGATCTGATTAGTGAAAAATAAAGAGAAAGAAATGCATTTGATCAGAACAAGGATTATATGTGAATTTGAATGTCACTGATAAATATGTCCATGAAAAAAAAATTGAAATATAATAGGATGCCCAGATTTTTTATGGAGGAGGTAATGGAAACTAAGGTGTATTCTAATTTGTAATCGAATTTAATAGGATGGTTTTTTCTGGTATAAGTTATTATCGTGTTTTTATTAGTATTTAATGAAACCAAATTTGTTTTGCACCATTGATTTACAGCATTTATGTCATCTTGGACTAAAAAGCAGCCAAATTAGGTGGTAATGATTCTATAGATTTTAAGATTATTTGCAAATGTTAAACCTGTTGAGTGTTTTAGGGCATCCAAAATATCATTCATAAAAATATTAAAAAAGAAGGGTGATTAGCTACCTCCCTGAGGAACACCGAAACAAGCATTGTATAAAGATGAATTATGATTGTTTGTATATAAAAAAAATCTATTTTCGAGATAACTGGAATACCAACTGTCGCAGTTGTCACATAATTTGACAAGAAATTTTGTTAAAATACTTCCCATTAAACAGTCAATAATATAAAGTATCCCTTTGTATTTGTGAACTTTGGTAGAACCGTGGTTGTTACTCATTTCCGTTCCTTGACTTCCATCGCATTCACGAAATTACTCCCACCAAATGCCGTATACAGAGGGCTTAGATGTTACACATGAATAAATAAATAAATAAATAAATAAATATAATGTTTACTTACGAGACGAATATAGATGTTACGTAAGTTATATAATATAGCATATACTATATTGTCCCACTACTGACTCGTAGGGCAGCACTGGTGTAACATGTATATATTTTACGTTCTTTAAATGATTCATGCAATGGGTAATTTGGATTTAATGCAGTATTTTGGACATACGCCATTGCAGTCGCACTTGTGGTCATTGGAAATATTCTGTATTCGTCAGTGCCATCGTCGTTCTGTTGTTCATCGTACTTGTTTATCTTCATCGCTGTGTTTACATGTTTGCTGTATTGTCCAGGTTTGTTGTCTGCATGTATTTAATCTGTCTCGTCTTTGTAAGCCCACTGTGTTCGTCTGTGTTGTTATATTATCTTTTCCATGAATAAGTTTCTTCAACGGAATTATTGTGTGCTGTACGATATTTATATGTGAAACATGTTTTGTCCTTGCTATCGTCTTTGTGTTGTCCATAATACTTGTTTAGTTTCATCGTTGGTTCCGTTTGTCCGACATCAGCTAACTCAGTCTTGTTTTCTGTGATTTTTCTCTCTTCATTTTATGTAATGTTTTTATCAGCATGAGATATTAAATCTGTGAATGTGGTAGTTTTTTTCATGTTTGAGTTATAAATATTGCTATAGCTTACGGGAATATAACTTTTAAAATAAAACATAGCCTATGTCTATCGGGAATAAAACAGCTTTGAAACAGTGAAATAATTTTCGAAACCAATCCAACAGAAACGCTCACTGGAATAAATGAAATTGAATTTGAGTTATTTTGTGAACTCAAATGGAATCTCACATCAAACAAAATTTTTATCAGCGTAACACCATATACGTGACCTACCACGGTAAGCGGTTTATAAATTTATTTAAAAGCTGTATGAATACACAAAGGCAACGTTTAGTTGCAAGAGGATTGAATACTGACATCTGTCTATGTTGCTAAAAGATATACGCGATAGCTTGAACAGTAACGTGAGCTTAAATAGAAAACGGAAAATTAAAGGTTTTGGTACACATAAAAATCATTCCTGCGTATCAAAACGTATTCTACTGTGCATGTCAAAATATAACAAAAATAATAATGTTGATTATTCATTTATTCACGTAAATTATTTAACCAAACAGCTTGTGTTTTTCCACAAAAATTTAAAATTGGTATATTGTCTAATTAAAAGGCACATTTTTGGATTAACAGATTACGAACATTTCTACTTTAAAAAGACAGTTAAATGTATATATTTTTGGAAACAAAATTTATTATAAAACTTCTCCCTTGCTTAGCAAGAAATCTGTGGATGTTTTAACCAATACAAATTAAATCATTTATATTTTTGTATTCACCAGACTAAATTACACTTAATTGTCAAAAGCGAAACATAAATTTAATCATATTTTTTTACGTCTTAGACAGTGAAATGATAGTGAAAACGAAATGTTGTGGTTGAACATTAATTTGTTTGATCAATTATATAGACATGTAAATTTTATTCCATAGAAGTTAGTCTAGTTGTGATTAAAATATGAATTCAATACATGTATTTGTTGAAAATCAGCTGATGACCCGTATGTCGGTGCGTAAAAATGTAGAAATGTGCAAAAGGCATTTTCATTGATGTCAAGAACAACCTAAATAAGTTTTCTGTGTTCAAAATGACGGAGACGTTTGACATGTTTAGTAAAAAATATACCCTCAGAAATGAATTCATAATGAAAGTGTGAATGGTTCTGTAATTAAATCACGAAAATGTCCACTTAAATCCATACCAATAACGGAATGCTATTAATCAGGATACACTTTTGTGTGTTACTGGAATAGCCATTAAAGATTGTAGCTACATATTAAGTTACATTTAACCTTAAATATTTAGGTTTTATATAAAAAAATAATTTTTTTCTTAAATGGACACTGCTTGATTTGTTATAGTGCGACAACAAGGAAAAGAACCTGCGCAGACCTCACTGCCAGTAGACGGTTACATGATGAGCGCGTCAGGAAGTGGAGGGGGTTAGTAATGGAGCCGCTGTCTGGCTGATAACACCTTCGCGCTCGGCTGTCTCGCATTCCGTTTTACACGACCCGATCTACGTAATGGCTTCTACGTCGGGATTTAAATCACGTATTAAATCTGCACGCCAGTGCGGGGACAAGCTCGTGAGATTGTTTACGATTTTGCAACACATCTCAGTAAACAAAAACAGTTGTATAAATTGACGTACAATGTCGCTGAAACAACTGCTGCAACAGGTGTCTCAGTATCAACAGTTAGACGAATTCTAGCAGAAGGTAAGGCGAAATTAAAGAGCAAAACCAGTTTAGCTTTTCGACACCGACGGGTAAGAAAACAGAGCATAGGAAAATAATCGAAGTAGACGATTTTACATGTGGTGCTGTGCGGAGAAAAATTCACGAGTTTTATACAGTAAGGATAAATAAGTTGACCAAGGCTTTGCCAGAAGGCAACGTTTTGAACTGTAGCCGGGAATCTTGCGAAAGTTGTTGAATAGGTTAGGGTTTCGCTGGAAAAAGTGTCAATCGAAGAGAAAGATTGTGATTGAAAAGACCGAAATAGCTGCTTGGAGAGGGCGCTATCTTGAGTTACGTGAGGCTGGCAGAACCGTAGTTTATGTTGACGAAACTTATGTTCATGCTACACACAGCGTAAGTTCTTGTTGGAAGTCAGATACGGAAATAGGCGTCACAAAATCCACTGGGAAAGGTCCAAGATTAATTATTGTTCATGCGGGTGGAGAAGAAGGCTTTGTTCCGAATGCTTTACTTATTTTTAAGTCAAAACAAAAATCTGGAGACTACCACGACGATATGAATTTTTAAAACTTTTCAATGTGGGTGAAAAGTAAATTACTGCCAAATTTACCTAAAAAATGTGTTGTAGTTCTGGACAACGCCAGTTATCATAATGCACAGCTAAAAAAAAAAACCTACAGCATCATCCTTAAAACAAGACATGTAAAACTGGCTAGCAAAAAACAATATTTCATTCTCTTTAACAATGGCCAAAGCGAGTCTTCTGATTTTAGTAAAAAGTGTGCCAGTGAAGAAACAATTTAAAATATATACGTTAATCACGGAGTGTTGACATAATGCCATTCGCCTGCCTCCATACCATGCTGAATTAAATCCGATTGAGCTGGTATGGGCAGACATCAAAAACAAAATTAGGGAAGGAATCTCTTTATCGCTAGATGATAAAAGAAAATTGTGTGAGGAACTGTTCAGCAGCTATTCTGTGGACAAATGGAAAGAGTGTTACAAGCATGTGAAAAATATTTAAGTGGACTGTGTTAACAGTGACAGGAGAATTGACATTGAAATTGATAAAATAATAATAAATGTCGAATGTTCAAGTGACACGGACACTGCAAGCGATACAGACAGTGAGGAAAGCAGTCTTTGTGATTCGGAATACGTGAGTTTGTTAATTGTGGGCTACCCTTTTTTCCTTGTATACGAAGTGGTTATTTTCTATGCCTGTTTCAATGTTTTGATGCAGTACTTACATTTAAAATGGATTCTAAACCACTTCGGTATAACCTTTGCGCAAATATAATTTTTAACTTCCTACGCAATAAATTAGACTCGGTGAATCTAAGTTTTTTTTAGCCATGCATTTGAATGAGCCTTTAAATAAATAAATAAATAAATAAATATATATATAGTAGTATAGGAATGGGCATCCGAGGACAGGCTGCAGGCTGAGGATTGAAGATTGTTTACATTGTGACGTCACGGCGGCCATCTTGGATGAGTGTAACGGGACATAGTGTAACGGGACATAGCGTAACGGGACATAACGTAACGGGACAAGTAGATCACGGCAGCCATTTTGGATCCGCCATCTTGGATCCGCCATTTTGGATGACGTCATTGTGTTCTCGAAAATTCCGGCATTGTGTTATCCGCCATTTTGAATTATGACGTCACCGTTGCAACTTCCGTTACGGCCGCCATCTTTAACTTTTTTATTTATTATCCGATTTTAATGAATTTTTTTTAAAATTTATTAAAAAATCCATTTAATAAAATTTTAATAAAATACTTATAAAAAATATACTTTTAGTACACGGAGTTTGGAGTCCTCGGTTCGAACCCGACGAGTGCAAAAAAAATAAAAATGGCGACCGATCCTTCCTCAATGGTGGTTGCAGGCAGACTGACTCCCACCACTTTTTCAAAGCATATATATCGTCACCTAGTATGTTGTCATGTCCGCCATCTTGAAATTTGGACGCCATCTTGAAAATCTTTATTTACTATCCGATTTTAATGAAAAAAATTCCAAAATTTATCAAAAAATTAACGTATTTGAATTCCGTTTGATTATATCGTTGTACGTCCTCGGTTCGATTCCCGGCGAGAGTAAATTGTCGATCCTTCCTCCATGAAAGCTACCTAGACTGATCTACCACCACCAGTACAAGGTATATATCATCAACTGGTATGATATCATGTCCGCCATCTTGTCTTCATCCGCTGGAGAGCACCATCTTGTTTTCGTCTGCTAGAGTGTGTCGATACCGTGTAGTATAATTATCTGGTTACCAAACCTTTGACCTTGACCTTGAACTTTGACTGTGACCTTGAACTTTGACCTTGACCTTGAAATTTGACCTTGACCTTGAAATTTGACCTTGACCTTGAAATTTGACATTGACCTTGAAATTTGACCTTGACCTTGAAATTTGACCTTGACCTTGAAATTTGACCTTGACCTTGAAATTGGACTTTGTCCTGGAAATTTGACTTTGTCCTTGTCGACCATCATGGATCCGACATTTTATGTTCAGTACATGCTACCAGGAGCGACCACCTGCTGGAGTACACCATCTTGCGCGTGTACTCATATTATAGAGTACATTTCCATCAGGTTAATTTTATTCTAACCCGCTACAGTGCAGTAATCATTTATTACCGAGGTGCCCCCGCCATCTTGAAATTCGGCCGCCATCTTGAAATCATGTAATAATGTAGCTAGAAAAGCGGGAAAAAATCCAAAATTCATAAAAAAAATCACTCATTAACTTACATATCGATTCGATCCGCTCCAGTCCTTGGTTCGATCCGAGATCGATGCAATAATGTTTAATTTTATGTAAAAAAAATAATAATTTCCATAAACCATGTTCAAAATTCATTAAATAAATTTGTAATCCATATAATGATTGATTGGATCGACTTAGGTCCTTGGTTCGATCCCTGGCCGATACAAAACAACTTTAATTTAAAAAAAAATACTAAAAAAGTGCTAGGTGTGAGAAAATAAAAACACCACAAGTTCTTTTAAAAAAATTTTATTACATAAATTCAATACACTACTACAAGTACAAAAAAAACACTGACAAATTAACAAAGCCTTTTAGATTCCTCGATTCAAACAGTCTTCTTATTGTACGGACTAAGCCTTTTACATGACTTTAAATGTCTATCCAATCCGGTCATCACCGCAGCCAGAGACGGACTAAAGTTCAAATCACTTATATAGTCTCATTAGCCGGTACAACACATGAGTCAAATCAATAACCATGTTCATTATACGTCTCGGAGCATTTTTTATAATGACGATGTAAGCTATCGATACGTGAAATTAGTTTATTGCACTTATTGCACTGAAATTGTATTCTTTGAACATTATTAGAACAACCGCTTCTTTCATGTCTGCGAGCATTTGAGGTGATAGTAAATGATGCACCACAGTATTTGCACTGATGCGAAGTACGCTCTTCATTAATTGAAGTATACAATGTTGATGAAACTTCAGCTGATGGTGGAACAGCACATATCGAAGTCTCCTCCAGTGTTGTCAGAGGCGTTGCCAACGGGATCTGCTCCAACATCGTCGGCGCTGACGTCATGGTTCCCGTAGTCGATGATACATCCTCCATCGAGTACGACGTTAAAGTCGGTAAAGATGCCATCGAAGTCTCAAGAACAGGCAATTACACGACTTATGCACCAGAAGAAACAAACTAGGTGATCCCTACACCACCGTCGCCAGTAACAAACTGAGCGTCCTGCTGTCTAGAACTCGCTTATATACATGCACCGTATGGAATAATACGCTAGTCAAATCAAGAACCATCTACAATAATACTAGAGTCAAAACAACGTTAAAAATAGAAGCACCGACTACGAAAAGGCAGCACATTTGGAAGCACCGACTACGAAAAGGCAGCACATTTGGAAGCACCGACAACGAAAAGGCAGCACATTTGGCAGCACCGACAACGAAAAGGCAGCACATTTGGAAGCACCGACTACGAAAAGGCAGCACATTTGGAAGCACCGACAACGAAAAGGCAGCACATTTGGAAGCACCGACAACGAAAAGGCAGCACATTTGGAAGCACCGACAACGAAAATGGCAGCACATTTGGAAGCACCGACAACGAAAAGGCAGCACATTCTGGAAGCACCGACAACGAAAAGGCAGCACATTCGGAAGCACCAACAACGAAAAGGCAGCACATTCGGAAGCACCGACAACGAAAAGGCAGCACATTTGGAAGCACCGACAACGAAAAGGCAGCACATTTGGAAGCACCGACAACGAAAAGGCAGCACATTCGGAAGCACCGACAACGAAAAGGCAGCACATTTGGAAGCACCGACAACGAAAAGGCAGCACATTTGGAAGCACCGACAACGAAAAGGCAGCACATTCGGAAGCACCGACAACGAAAAGGCAGCACATTTGGAAGCACCGACAACGAAAAGGCAGCACATTCGGAAGCACCGACAACGAAAAGGCAGCACATTTGGAAGCACCGACAACGAAAAGGCAGCACATTTGGAAGCACCGCCAACGAAAAGGCAATGCATTTTGGATGCACCATCATAAAGACAGCGCATTTTGGAAGCACCATCGAATAAGGAAGCACATTTTGGAAGCACCATCGAATAAGGAATCACACTTGGAAGCTCCATCGAATAAGGAAGCACACTTGGAAGCTCCATCAACAAAAAAAAAGGCAAAAAGGAAGCACAAGTTACGAGATCTAAGTCTTAGTTAGAAATCAGAATACACGAAATAAAAACCTTAAATTTTTATAATTTAAATTATTTATTTCTTTACATTATACAAATGCAAGTAAAACAAGCCATTATTGTATGTAGCCAGCTTTCCTCAGTTCCTTGAGTATGAAGGATATTTCTTTGATGCACAAATAGTTTCCTGCACAAAGCTAACCATGTAGAAGTCTTAGCCGGTCAACCAATATGTTTGGATCTTTCCATGATGTGTAATCATTCTCTTCTACCACCATCTTCCTTGCACCTTTATAATAAATATTATGATCTCTGGTGTCTTCCGTTTTACCACCAACCTCAGGGTAACTTTCATGTTTGAGACGGTGATCATCACAAGCTTGATCAGATTTATTTAATATATCACGACGTTTCCACCGTTTCGGTCTCAGGACACCTCTATATTCTTCGATCTTGGCAGCTTTAGGTGTTTCATCATAGTCTATGTCTTTGTCAACAGCCTCAGAGTCACTGTAACAATCACTGTAGAAGGAATCGTCTTCACCCAATTTACCTTAATAATTCGATGTTGATGATGTCGAAGTGTCTTCATCGTCTTAATGCTTCCTTTTTAGGAGTCCATCATTTTTACAAAGTAGGAAAGATCTACTTGAATTCGGCTGGAATATATTCTCACTTTTCGCGTTAAGGATTCTTCCATTGTCTTCATTCTTCCGTAAATCATCAACCTCCTTCAATTTAAGTTCTTTGTCGAGATCGGAAGAGCCAAGAAGATTATTGTGATAATGCAGATCACTCTTCCTTAGGCTAGTAGATTCATCGTTGTCCTCTTGCTTGTACGCAGGCTTGGCGCTACAAGTTCTGCCATGTCTTTTTAGGCTCTCTCTCCGCGTAAACGACTTGCTACATCGAACACAACTTATCATATTGCGCAGAGGATTTTTAACACAGTCATTCTTCTCGTGTTGTCTTTTATTCTTTCTCAAGATAAACTCTTTACTGCAAAACTTACACCTATGTTCTTTCGATACAGCGTCAGATCCCAAATCGGAATTCATATTAGTTACTGAGACTAATGCCAGATACCAATTGAGTGTTTTAAATTAAATCCAATACTTAAATAGAAATTTTTTCATATTTCATCAGCGAGAATTAATATATCTCATGCAAAAGTACTTTATGCATGTAGTTCTGCTTTTCAACAACAGATGTCGCCACATGTTGCTTGTAGGTAAATAATATTTAGTTCTTTTATGCGGGATGCGGGATGCTCACTAACGATCGCAAAAGAAGGATGGCTTCGCTAGACTCCAAGGAAAAGGAAGTTCGTCTTGCATGTTGGTGCTCCACAGATGTCTCATGGTGTAATATTAATTTGACTGAGTAATGATATTTTTTTTAATTCCACCTGATAAAAATATTGCAAGTTTTGATTTAGTAGCAGAAATTATCGAATTAAATGTAACTCCAAATAAAATGACATGTCTCATTAGACAAAAAAAATCCATGCAGAGATAGATCTCTCACAAATAATCAGGAGCACTCGGTGAAAACCATCAGATGTATAGTCAGGAATAATCAGAAAAACTTGGAGAAAGCCATCAATATAATAACAAGAATAATCAGGAGCACACGGAGAAAACTACCATAATATTGTCAAGAATAATCAGGAGCACACGGATAAATCCACCATAATACTGTCAAGAATAAACGGGAGCACACGGAGAAAACCACCATAATATTGACAAGAATAATCAGGAGCACACGGAGAAAACCGCCACAAGTTTTCTTTGATATCATAAAATTTCAGAAAAAAATAAATAATAAAAATAAATAAATAAAAAATTTAAAAAAATGAAATAAAAAAATACATAAAATTCTGGCTTGTACTAGAACTATATCTTTGCTCAACAATGAGAAGTTCACAAGCTAGCAGAATCTATTTATGTATTTTTTTATTTCATTTTTTTAAATTTTTTATTTATTTATTTTTATTATTTATTTTTTTCTGAAATTTTATGATATCAAAGAAAACTTGTAGCGGTTTTCTCCGTGTGCTCCTGATTATTCTTGTCAATATTATGGTGGTTTTCTCCGTGTGCTCCCGTTTATTCTTGACAGTATTATGGTGGATTTATCCGTGTGCTCCTGATTATTCTTGACAATATTATGGTAGTTTTCTCCGTGTGCTCCTGATTATTCTTGTTATTATATTGATGGCTTTCTCCAAGTTTTTCTGATTATTCCTGACTATACATCTGATGGTTTTCACCGAGTGCTCCTGATTATTTGTGAGAGATCTATCTCTGCATGGATTTTTTTTGTCTAATGAGACATGTCATTTTATTTGGAGTTACATTTAATTCGATAATTTCTGCTACTAAATCAAAACTTGCAATATTTTTATCAGGTGGAATTAAAAAAAATATCATTACTCAGTCAAATTAATATTACACCATGAGACATCTGTGGAGCACCAACATGCAAGACGAACTTCCTTTTCCTTGGAGTCTAGCGAAGCCATCCTTCTTTTGCGATCGTTAGTGAGCATCCCGCATCCCGCATAAAAGAACTAAATATTATTTACCTGCAAGCAACATGTGGCGACATCTGTTGTTGAAAAGCAGAACTACATGCATAAAGTACTTTTGCATGAGATATATTAATTCTCGCTGATGAAATATGAAAAAATTTCTATTTAAGTATTGGATTTAATTTAAAACACTCAATTGGTATCTGGCATTAGTCTCAGTAACTAATATGAATTCCGATTTGGGATCTGACGCTGTATCGAAAGAACATAGGTGTAAGTTTTGCAGTAAAGAGTTTATCTTGAGAAAGAATAAAAGACAACACGAGAAGAATGACTGTGTTAAAAATCCTCTGCGCAATATGATAAGTTGTGTTCGATGTAGCAAGTCGTTTACGCGGAGAGAGAGCCTAAAAAGACATGGCAGAACTTGTAGCGCCAAGCCTGCGTACAAGCAAGAGGACAACGATGAATCTACTAGCCTAAGGAAGAGTGATCTGCATTATCACAATAATCTTCTTGGCTCTTCCGATCTCGACAAAGAACTTAAATTGAAGGAGGTTGATGATTTACGGAAGAATGAAGACAATGGAAGAATCCTTAACGCGAAAAGTGAGAATATATTCCAGCCGAATTCAAGTAGATCTTTCCTACTTTGTAAAAATGATGGACTCCTAAAAAGGAAGCATTAAGACGATGAAGACACTTCGACATCATCAACATCGAATTATTACGGTAAATTGGGTGAAGACGATTCCTTCTACAATGATTGTTACAGTGACTCTGAGGCTGTTGACAAAGACATAGACTATGATGAAACACCTAAAGCTGCCAAGATCGAAGAATGTGGAGGTGTCCTGAGACCGAAACGGTAGAAACGTCGTGATATATTAAATAAATCTGATCAAGCTTGTGATGATCACCGTCTCAAACATGAAAGTTACCCTGAGGTTGGTGGTAAAACGGAAGACACCAGAGATCATAATATTTATTATAAAGGTGCAAGGAAGATGGTGGTAGAAGAGAATGATTACACATCATGGAAAGATCCAAACATATTGGTTGACCGGCTAAGACTTCTACATGGTTAGCTTTGTGCAGGAAACTATTTGTGCATCAAAGAAATATCCTTCATACTCAAGGAACTGAGGAAAGCTGGCTACATACAATAATGGCTTGTTTTACTTGCATTTGTATAATGTAAAGAAATAAATAATTTAAATTATAAAAATTTAAGGTTTTTATTTCGTGTATTCTGATTTATAACTAAGACTTAGATCTCGTAACTTGTGCTTCCTTTTTGCCTTTTTTTTTTGTTGATGGAGCTTCCAAGTGTGCTTCCTTATTCGATGGAGCTTCCAAGTGTGATTCCTTATTCGATGGTGCTTCCAAAATGTGCTTCCTTATTCGATGGTGCTTCCAAAATGCGCTGTCTTTATGATGGTGCATCCAAAATGCATTGCCTTTTCGTTGGCGGTGCTTCCAAATGTGCTGCCTTTTCGTTGTCGGTGCTTCCGAATGTGCTGCCTTTTCGTTGTCGGTGCTTCCAAATGTGCTGCCTTTTCGTTGTCGGTGCTTCCGAATGTGCTGCCTTTTCGTTGTCGGTGCTTCCAAATGTGCTGCCTTTTCGTTGTCGGTGCTTCCAAATGTGCTGCCTTTTCGTTGTCGGTGCTTCCGAATGTGCTGCCTTTTCGTTGTCGGTGCTTCCAAATGTGCTGCCTTTTCGTTGTCGGTGCTTCCAAATGTGCTGCCTTTTCGTTGTCGGTGCTTCCGAATGTGCTGCCTTTTCGTTGTCGGTGCTTCCGAATGTGCTGCCTTTTCGTTGTCGGTGCTTCCAGAATGTGCTGCCTTTTCGTTGTCGGTGCTTCCGAATGTGCTGCCATTTTCGTTGTCGGTGCTTCCAAATGTGCTGCCTTTTCGTTGTCGGTGCTTCCAAATGTGCTGCCTTTTCGTTGTCGGTGCTTCCAAATGTGCTGCCTTTTCGTAGTCGGTGCTTCCAAATGTGCTGCCTTTTCGTTGTCGGTGCTGCCAAATGTGCTGCCTTTTCGTTGTCGGTGCTTCCAAATGTGCTGCCTTTTCGTAGTCGGTGCTTCCAAATGTGCTGCCTTTTCGTAGTCGGTGCTTCTATTTTTAACGTTGTTTTGACTCTAGTATTATTGTAGATGGTTCTTGATTTGACTAGCGTATTATTCCATACGGTGCATGTATATAAGCGAGTTCTAGACAGCAGGACGCTCAGTTTGTTACTGGCGACGGTGGTGTAGGGATCACCTAGTTTGTTTCTTCTGGTGCATAAGTCGTGTAATTGCCTGTTCTTGAGACTTCGATGGCATCTTTACCGACTTTAACGTCGTACTCGATGGAGGATGTATCATCGACTACGGGAACCATGACGTCAGCGCCGACGATGTTGGAGCAGATCCCGTTGGCAACGCCTCTGACAACACTGGAGGAGACTTCGATATGTGCTGTTCCACCATCAGCTGAAGTTTCATCAACATTGTATACTTCAATTAATGAAGAGCGTACTTCGCATCAGTGCAAATACTGTGGTGCATCATTTACTATCACCTCAAATGCTCGCAGACATGAAAGAAGCGGTTGTTCTAATAATGTTCAAAGAATACAATTTCAGTGCAATAAGTGCAATAAACTAATTTCACGTATCAATAGCTTACATCGTCATTATAAAAAATGCTCCGAGACGTATAATGAACATGGTTATTGATTTGACTCATGTGTTGTACCGGCTAATGAGACTATATAAGTGATTTGAACTTCAGTCCGTCTCTGGCTGCGGTGATGACCGGATCGGATAGACATTTAAAGTCATGTAAAAGGCTTAGTCCGTACAATAAGAAGACTGTTTGAATCGAGGAATCTAAAAGGCTTTGTTAATTTGTCAGTGTTTTTTTTGTACTTGTAGTAGTGTATTGAATTTATGTAATAAAATTTTTTTAAAAGAACTTGTGGTGTTTTTATTTTCTCACACCTAGCACTTTTTTAGTATTTTTTTTAAAATTAAAGTTGTTTTGTATCGGCCAGGGATCGAACCAAGGACCTAAGTCGATCCAATCAATCATTATATGGATTACAAATTTATTTAATGAATTTTGAACATGGTTTATGGAAATTATTATTTTTTTTACATAAAATTAAACATTATTGCATCGATCTAGGATCGAACCAAGGACTGGAGCGGATCGAATCGATATGTAAGTTAATGAGTGATTTTTTTTATGAATTTTGGATTTTTTCCCACTTTTCTAGCTACATTATTACATGATTTCAAGATGGCGGCCGAATTTCAAGATGGCGGGGGCACCTCGGTAATAAATGATTACTGCACTGTAGCGGGTTGGAATAAAATTAACCTGATGGAAATGTACTCTATAATATGAGTACACGCGCAAGATGGTGTACTCCAGCAGGTGGTCGCTCCTGGTAGCATGTACTGAACATAAAATGTCGGATCCATGATGGTCGACAAGGACAAAGTCAAATTTCCAGGACAAAGTCCAATTTCAAGGTCAAAGTCAAATTTCAAGGTCAAGGTCAAATTTCAAGGTCAAGGTCAAATTTCAAGGTCAATGTCAAATTTCAAGGTCAAGGTCAAATTTCAAGGTCAAGGTCAAATTTCAAGGTCAAGGTCAAAGTTCAAGGTCACAGTCAAAGTTCAAGGTCAAGGTCAAAGGTTTGGTAACCAGATAATTATACTACACGGTATCGACACACTCTAGCAGACGAAAACAAGATGGTGCTCTCCAGCGGATGAAGACAAGATGGCGGACATGATATCATACCAGTTGATGATATATACCTTGTACTGGTGGTGGTAGATCAGTCTAGGTAGCTTTCATGGAGGAAGGATCGACAATTTACTCTCGCCGGGAATCGAACCGAGGACGTACAACGATATAATCAAACGGAATTCAAATACGTTAATTTTTTGATAAATTTTGGAATTTTTTTCATTAAAATCGGATAGTAAATAAAGATTTTCAAGATGGCGTCCAAATTTCAAGATGGCGGACATGACAACATACTAGGTGACGATATATATGCTTTGAAAAAGTGGTGGGAGTCAGTCTGCCTGCAACCACCATTGAGGAAGGATCGGTCGCCATTTTTATTTTTTTTGCACTCGTCGGGTTCGAACCGAGGACTCCAAACTCCGTGTACTAAAAGTATATTTTTTATAAGTATTTTATTAAAATTTTATTAAATGGATTTTTTAATAAATTTAAAAAAAAATTCATTAAAATCGGATAATAAATAAAAAAGTTAAAGATGGCGGCCGTAACGGAAGTTGCAACGGTGACGTCATAATTCAAAATGGCGGATAACACAATGCCGGAATTTTCGAGAACACAATGACGTCATCCAAAATGGCGGATCCAAGATGGCGGATCCAAAATGGCTGCCGTGATCTACTTGTCCCGTTACGTTATGTCCCGTTACGCTATGTCCCGTTACACTATGTCCCGTTACACTCATCCAAGATGGCCGCCGTGACGTCACAATGTAAACAATCTTCAATCCTCAGCCTGCAGCCTGTCCTCGGATGCCCATCCCTATACTACTATATATTAAAAGTTTTAAATGTTTGTGATTTAAACGACGAGTCGATACATGAATCTTCAATCAAAACACCATAATAAAATTAAACATCGAAATGGAAAAAACAATAACAATAATGCTATGCCATGAGGGACGTAGACTTTAATCTGGAAAACTAATTTAAAAATTCTGAGGCGCAATTTAGTTGCCACTGTGGTCAAATGATGAAATGAAATGCATCAGTACGCCGTTGGTGTTCGTGTAAGACGGGCTCAGGCGTGACGGGTTGGTTTGCCACCCGTACTTTCCCCCCGTGGTAGGGGAAGTCCGTGGATGCGCAGAGGAAAATCTGAGAACGCTCTTTTGTTCGTTGTCGCATTATACTAATGTGAGTGCGGATTTATCTTTTGTATATTACCTCATGTCTGACACGTGAGGTTAGTCTGATTTAAGATTACCTTTATTCACTACGTTGAAATGTAACAACATTCTTCGCGAATGTAAAAGGCCAAAGTTTTACTAAAATTTACCTGAATTATTTATATTATAATAACATTTAAACATACTAAATTCAACAGAATTCGACTAAATGTTTCCTTATAAAAATACAACATGTTTATATCTTGTGAACTTATGTTTATAATTTTAATTATATAAATTTATTTGTGGTTAAGCAATAATAATTGTTACAAGCCATATATCCATGAAAACTTCTAGGTACGATTAGTCAATGCCACTGGTTATTCCAATATATGTGTTTGTTTTAATTAAAAACAAAATAATTCTCCAGGCTAGAAATAAAGAATACATTTAATTAATTAAAGTTTTAATATATCTAAAAATATATTTTTAATGATTCAGTGAGGTTATTTTGTCACAATTGGTTAAATATAGACTGTACGGCCTATTTTTAAACTTTACTTAAAAATTACTTTAATATAAAGTAAATTGATAAGATATGTTAAAATAATAAAAATAATGTAATGTACAAATGTGTGTATTTATGTTTTTTTATTATCTAAAAACACAATCATATTAAAAATTTTTGGAGCCATCAGAATTTTTGTTTTTAGCGATTTAATAATCCTAAAGTACCTAATTGCATGAGTTTGGATCGCTTTGATTGCAGGTGAGTGATCTAACTACTCCATATTGCATTATTGTTCGTTTAAGTTTGTTGTTGAATATCTAAAGGGGTGGAGACAGTTTAAAGATAACTTATAGAACATCGAGATTTACAAAAAACTTTTCTTAAATATATAGAAATATTGAATAGAGCTTTCAAATTTTGTCAGTCGCTAGTTAACTTGGTACTCTTAATAGTAAATTAAATATCAGTTTTTGTTAGCCAAATTCAGTTTTTGCAAGTTTATTTGCAATTTATTTAGGTTAATTCACAGACATTAAAGTAGTTAAATATATATCTACGTGGGAATTTTAAATGTTTGTTTATCCTTACATGAGTAATGTTGGGTCAATCAATGCAAAATTGTGCATGCAAGGATACCAAATCAGCCTTTTCTTTGTGACTAATATTTTAAAACTGTTTAACGAAGAAACGAACTTAGTGCAATAAAGACAAAAAAATATCACAAATTAATAAATATCATTATCAGCCCTTAAGTTTTGGTATTTAAGTATGTGCTGATGAATACTTAATACTCGTGTCCAAGCACGGTGATCTCTGTGATCGCCTTCTGCGGCATGGAAGTAAAAGGACAACACCTGGAACCATTTTTATCTTATTTTGACTTACAAACTGTGAGAGCAATTACAAAAAAAATGACACACGAGTCTCAACGGAAATTCGTATTAAAGTTAGTTTACTACCCGAACAGACACTAGATCCCCAGGTATCCCCAATTCATGGGCAGGATATGAAGCTAACACTACCTGATCCGATTGACGTCATACAGGTGTAATCATCGACCTCGGAAGTATATCCTGGGAGCTAGGCATCTTGCAGCTATTACGTGCATCGCGGATTGCCTGTGTCGTAACAAAGCGTTCCCGATAATGACTTTGCCAAGTGTAAGGTTCCTCGTGGTGGTCATAAGCAAGTGGGCGAACTCACGTACAGCTTTAAACTCTGCTTGTTTAATAAAATAAATTCTTATGGTTATACACTATGGTGCATTACTTAAACAGTCAAAATTTACTTATCCAAGGGAAATGTTAAAAAAGAAAACACTTTCACTGCCCTGGTCTTGTCAACCAAGGTTGACAACCATTCCCACACACTCGTAATAAGAGGGTCAATCTCTAGTGTTGCTAAAACTATTGCCAAACACTAGACATAAAAAAAAATCTAACACCCAAAACCCCCTCCTATTCGCGGGGTGAAAGTACATAACTTGGAATACAAAAAAAATTAAAAGAAACAGTAAACCGTTAAGACTATGACAATTTATTAAATCCGCTCAATATACAACAATTATGATCATGACTGTACTTTCTTTCATGATGTAGGCTATTATATGATAACATAACATTTAAATATGCATAATCATTTTATGTAAACCGTAAATTTCAATACTTTAATTGAATTACAAATTTAACTATCTTAATACCTAACCAAAATTCACACATAATGATTTAACAAAAAAAAAGTTATATAAAATTCCCCTTGTAACAGGTACCAAACATTTCAAAATTCCAATGTTCGTAGATGCACATAATATTCGTATCGTTCAGGAGCCATTTAAAATATCGCCTAGTCGCTAGCCATACAAATTTCATCGTAAAAAAATTTTAGCACTAACAGTCTCAAACTTGGTCACAAAATAAATAACCGGTCTTTGTTTCATGAACTTTAGGTTAACGGTCACAGGTGCCACGGCTTCACTGATACCTGTTGTCGCATGACGTCTGCAACTCAAATACTGCCTAGATGTGGGCTTCCAAAAAAGAAGTATCGTGGCTTCTGGGTTGTAGCCGTGTCCTTGGCGAATAATTCACCGACGTTTCGGTCGACATTGCAGTCGTCATCAGGCGGGATAACTGGTAAGAACCTCAGTAGGTGACTGCTCCCTGATGATGGCGACTGCAATACCGACCGAAACGTTGGCTAGTTATTCGCCAAGGACACGGCTACAATCCAGAAGCCAAGCTACTTCAGACAATGGCGGTGAAAGCCTGCAAACATTATTCCAAAAAAGAATTTGCAAATTTGTGTTTGAAAAAGGCTGCACCACCAAAATGTTACGTTTGCAAGCACCACTAAAAGTTGATTCGAGGCTAAAGGTCAAACTTGGTCCGCTGATGCATGATCAAAGTCGTTAGGTCAACTCTTTGCTTTGCGTCGCGGTGGCCCAGAAGGTGATGGCTGCGACACGGGTGGTGGCTGTCCTCGCCCGGCAGCTACGTCCTCTGCGGCGGTCAAAACGGTCAGTCCGCGCGACTCCAGCCGAGACCCACGTCGTTCACTTGTTTCTGCCTCGGTGTTCGGGTCCCGTCGTGGCTCGTTCAAAGAACACCCGAATGGCAACGATAGGCACTCCTCTCGCAAGCGATTAACCTTCCCAAGTCTCGTTACCGCACAACTTACTCCTGAAAATGTATGAATCGCATTTAATTCATATTAAAAATTATATAGGTGAATTATTAATGTTAATTACAATTACCAAAAATAAAAAAAATATATTAATAAAAAATCGTTCAAAAATATTAAAAAAATAATTACCATATTAACGTAAAAGTTAGTAAACAAAAATAGAATATTACCAAGACTAGTTAACAAAAAAAAATGTTAACTTTGCTTCGTCGTACTTTACGTTGTAGGAAAGTAAGTGTTGAAGGTCTTTGAATACCTACGTATCATTTTCATCACAATTTTAGTAACACAAGTGAAGTGCCTTAGGACAGCATGTTTGACGTCTGTTAACCTCGTTATGAGTTTTTAATACAGATCTTTCTTCTCGTTACCTGAGCCCCTGAACGGCGTACCTGGGGAATCGTCGTACTTAGCAGTTCCCAAGCCATGTTATATAAGTAGAGGTCGTTCCTGCAAGCTCGGGAATCAGCACTGGAATCATCTTTCCAATGTCAAGAGTGACTTCGCCAGGTTGTCCCATGCCGGCACGTCTATCAGGCAGTTCAGTTCAAAACACTCTTGCTACAAAGGTCAGTGGGTAGTCTTGATGTAGGGACTCCGTTACCTAGTTGGAGAAGTTTTATTACTCGTTGGAGCCATCAACCCCAAATATAACCCAAACGATGGGATGCCCTAAAGTAATACGATTCAACCTCTTAAATTTTACCGAAATGAAGAATTAGGTAATACATATTACCCTTTAAAGGTTGACTCAGATATATTGTGATGTGCAAGACCTTAGCTCTCGGTGTGCATTTTGTAGAAGTTATTTCGTGAATGGAAACGGAAGTCGCATGGAACTGACACGTGTAACCACGGTGCTGCCATCTGTGGTGGATGACGGGAACCGAAGTTCCCAAAGCCAAAGGAAAACTTTATAGTATAGACGGTTTAATTAATTTTAACCAAATTGACAAATTTTATTAAAATTCCTTGTCGAAAATGAGATACAAAGCCAGGGCTTAGTATTTTTTTCCCTAATATTTATCACTTTTATCGGAGTGGTTCCATTACATAGTTTAAAAATTCTATCTGCAAATGGAATGATTCGATAGTCAACGTAGCTGCTCTGGCAGCGAATTCTAGTGGCGGGCGAGGAAGCTATGAGTGATTCGCTTGAAGAAATGCAGTTTAAAACTCAATTTTCATGTAAATATCACGTTCGGCATTATTTTAAACAATTCTATGTTAAATTTCGTGTAAAAGTTTCGTATTATGATAGTATTTGGAATACGAGAACACACGAATGTCCTCGTTACCGAGGTTAGATGTCACACATCTCCGGCGAGTACTGGAAGACTCGCACACAGTGACAGCGTAGAATGCGTGAAATGCTCGAAAAAGATTCGCGCGGTGAAGTAAAAGACCGTTCAGAAGCGAGAACGGAGACCGATCTCCTTCGTGAGATCCTCCTCCCCTGCGGGGAAGAAATTGGGCGAGACTTCTCGGCGGGACGCGCGCGCTCGTCCTGACGTCCCGGCCCCTCACCCCTCATGTATAATTCAGTGCCGATAAGGGAGGAGCCACCCCCCACCCCCTCTCTCAGGAAGCCGCCCCAGGAGCTCAGACCGCGCGCCGTGAGCGAGTCCGCGGTGGCGTCCCGCGAAGTGCAGGCTTGGAGCTCTCACACGCCGTGTTGTTTGATTCTTAACGTCCTCGTCACCGCTGTTACCCAAAGGCTTTTCCTGTCAAGTTATCTCGATATCTCGACGATATCCTCGTCCCGAGGATTTTGCATTAATCATGAAATAGAACTCATCTGAAGGTAGTGAAATATTACACAAGCCTTCATAATGATTAGAGTCACGGAATTTTCAAGCATTCATTTAGTCGCAAGCTAGAATGCAAACCTCCACACTGTCGCACTGTGTTCATGATTGGACCGCAGTTATCTGGACACGCCCCTCTACGACCGTGAGCCAACGATGTCCAGCTAGGAGAGAAGTAAGCGAATCAGGTAGTGCCAAATAAACAAGGATAAAAATGTTCTCGCTAAGAAATCAACCAATGGGAAAGTAAACATGGGTCGAGCACACCTATAACTTTGAATTCTATCCTGAGGCCAGAGGAATCCGCGAAATTTCCGGGACTCTAACAATGATTGATGTGTAACAACTCAGCTCTCGGCATACGGCATTCGGTTGGAGTAATTTCGTGAAGGCGACGGAAGTCAAGAAACGGGAATGTGTAACAAACCACGGCGCTGCCATCTGTGGCGGATGGCTCAAACCAAAGTTCACAAAGACAAAGGTAAATTTGATCGTATTAACTGTTTAATGAATTATAACAAAATTAGCAGCCAGATTTGAGTATTATTTGAAGTATTGTTTTCCCCGCTTTTATTAGAGCCGTTTTATTATATAGTTTAAAATTTTGGTCCGAAATTGGAATGATTCGATAGTCGACATAGCTGTTTTGGAAGCGAACTCTAGCGGCGTGTGTGGAAATTACTTGTGATTAGCGTTCAGGAATATTTTTGAAAACACAATTTGCGTATATTTATCACGCTCGGCATTATTTGAAAGAATTATACGTTAAATATAATGTCGGAGTTTTGTATGTATGTTTGCAATTCGAGAACACATGAATTTTCTCGGAACCGAGTACTAGAACGACTCGCTCAAATTTTTAAAATGATTAATCACATTACATTTTACAGCTTGCAAATAATTTTAATTAATAACTAGTGACACAATTTTCGATTAGACAACTAATTTAAGAGAGCTGTCGTGATGTATAGTTTTATACAGCCCTAAAAACAAAAGTTTGATAATAAATTGGAATTGTTTAAATGGCATTAGAGAGAATGAGAGAGAGAGAGAGAGAGAGAGAGAGAGAGAGAGAGAGCTTTAAGAAGTTTGTATCCGAACATATAAGATTACTCAGTTTTTTCCATAATTTATGTTTAGAGAAATTTATTTCTAAAATTTTAGCATGTAATGGCTTGAATATTATCTTTTCAAGCATATGTAGTTTGTTATAATCTTCTATTTACTAACATGCTATAGTTGGAAACAGTAAGATAAAAAATAATATCATACTATATCACGAGGGCGTTGTAACTATCGTTATACTTCCACAGGTCATGCGTATCAACATGAATAATTGCCTAAAGTCAATTGTTATGTTCTGTCAAGTATAAACTATTAACAAGAGAAATTTATTACAAGCCAAGGAAATATATTGAAAAATTTAAGATTAGCGTGGCTGTATCACTTCATGGCCCATTTTCATTCGCCATGTTGGATTATTTCTGTTACACACCAATTTTTTTTTAAGTTTTAGAATGTTAAATCTTGTTGGCAGATATGCTAAACGTTAAAATATGTATTAAAAATATTAACTAAAATTATCTTTATTGTTTTTACCAACACTATATTATAGTTTTGCCAATCTTAGTTTGCAAAACAAATTAATAGAACAGGCCTATTTTTCAAAATACATTCAAACAGGGAAATATTGAGATAGCAAAATAATGAAAATATAACATTTTGGATGTGTTGATACTCAAGAGACACTAAGGGGCACGCATATCTCAACAAGTTCAAACTGTATTGAAGAATCACCAAACAGTTCTGATGTCGGGCGTATCTTTGAACAAAGGTAAGGCAGGGTGGGCGCAAATATGACAATTTGGACTTGTACTGGCGAGAACCAGTTTGAAATCTCGGTCCATTCATAAGTTTCCCGATTAATAATGAAATCACTTCAGAAGACTGCTGTATTGGTTATTCGCTAAATGCCAAGTTCTTTGATTTTATTACCCAGATTCCCTGACTTGTGACGTATGTCTGCTTCTGAAAAACTCGCTTCCGACGAAACATAGAAAACCCAAATAAGAGGGATGGGCTATACACAAGATAAATTTACATAACATTAAAATTTTAGCACCAAAAGTACAGAAGGGTCTTAATTGTTTTTCTACGTAATCGCCAAAACGTTTGATGCATTTTTCATATCGTGACACAAGCTTCTCGATGCCTTCTTAGAAGAAGTTAGCCACCAGTGAATAGAGATAATAGAGTCAGCGCCTGTATTGCCTTCTCTTTCACGACGCCACTGTAAGGCGAATAGACTAATAGTGCGGCGCACTGTACAGCAATATTCACATCTTCTGCGATACATCTTAACGCGGGAGAAAATATTTATTTGTGTTAATATTCTAAACATCAAAGTTTGAAATTTAAAAGTGGTTTCAAGATAAACAAAAAAATAGTTGTCTCTAAAGTCGGTTTACGGACGATAGTTCAGCGTGACAATGTCATAACAAAACATTGATGAAGTGATTTCATACTTTTATGAATAAAAATGAGTCATTTTTATTTTTATAATAAAAGAATAAATACTTGAAATTATACTTGTAATCAGATTTTTAAAATGTAAGAATAATTAACCTTTATTGCCGAAATTCTTGTTCTAATAAGCAATGAAAACCACATTAACTTTTCACTTCACTTTATAAACAGTCGACGAAACAGTTCACGTCTAAATGACTTGTAATTAATTTTAAAAACTGGTGTTTAGCTATAAAGTTTAAATATAAATATGAACAAGTTTTCATATAAATAAACTGTAATCAAATATCTATCATAAATTATATGAATCACCATAATTCTCTAGTCAATTGTAACATAACCTATTATTACTGCACTCGCCGTGCCTGGTTCCCGCGATAGCGGATAGATATCGCGTTTCATTCGGTTCGCGTCCGTCACCGTAGATAGCAGCACGGTAGGGGAATAATATTATTTCGTTTTTACAACACGATTTAATAACAAATACGCATCCAAAATACACCAAAATTATTTATAATGTGTTACAATATTTTTTAAAACATTGTGCAAAAGATCCCGGGTGTAATTTGAATTATTATGTGTAACTGTAAAACACCATTGTTCGTTAAAAATATGTATTCTTTGAGGAAGTAATTCTTTTTAAATTTTTCTATCTTTTGTATGATAAAATCTACCTCTGCATACTTTTATGAATAAAATTGAATCATTTTTATTGAATTATTACTATTTGGTATGGAAACAAAGAAGGAGTGAAATGAAATCTACAATTTAATTGATAAATGTACTTTTATTTGCACTCATTAATTCAAATATGTTTATTACTTTTGTAATGTCTCGTCCACCGTATTTATTTTTACAAGTACAAAAATGAAAGTATAGCGGCGGCGGGGATTCGATCCGTCAACCAATGGAGTGATAGTCAGCGATGCTAACCTCATGGCCACGAAGCCATTTTCAAATAATAGTTTCAGATGTTATATATGTATGTATATATATACATATATATTTAAAAAAATTTGTTCACGGTAGGGGAATTATATTATTTCGTTTTTATAACACGATTTTATAACAAATACGCATTCCAAATACACCAAACTTATTTATAATGTGTTACAATATTTTTTAAAACATTGTGCAAAAGATCCCGGGTGTAATTTGAATTATTATGTGTAACTGTAAAACACCATTGTTGGTTCGAAACTTATTTGAATTTTCAACATTACTTTTAAATAACCGTACCGATTGTGCTGAAAATCGGTGGACAATCGTTAAATTACCTAATATTAATAATTCAAACGACGAAAATATGATTGCAAAGTCAAATCGATGGTTGTTCCAATCGAATGGAAGAGAGATGCCACGCATGCTTACAATGAGCATTACAGGACACATCCGTAGTGGGACATCCGTAGTGGGACAATGTGCGTTACGGGACACTTTTTCGTGCGTGCAGGCGGCGTTCATCGATTTATTAGACATTGTCACGTCAAAAATTATGGTTTTGCGAGTTAAGTTACTACATGTAAGTATTGCAAACAGTAGCAAGCTGTAAACGGTAAGTAATAGCAGTCCCTCGTTCGTAGAGGTGATAGGCCAGTAACGTCTTAATGCCTCCCTGCTGCTGGAACTTAGACGGGCAGATACCTGAGCCTGGCGGGCCACTCTAAGATCTCAGCTCACCTACTAGCAGACAGTTTGCAACTTATGGGTTTAGCTTTAATATTAAAAAAAAAGAATTATTGCAGAAGTGAAAATACTATGGGAACAATTAAACTTTTCTCGCAAGAGTAGTATGGAAACTGCCTCACATATCGTCGCATGAAGAAAGATGACATTTGAAAAAATACTTCCTCCAGTTAAAGTTGGTTTTTTGCGTTTATACTAGAGCTAGTTACCTAATTGTTATTTTTATCATGACCAATAAATATATGTACTTCTAATTTTAATTTTTATTGAATGTCCTAATAAAAATATTATAAATTGTAAGTACATAATTTAGAATAATTTAAACACTATAAGCTTTTTTTGTTTTTATAGCGAGTGAAAATAATGAATATGTTATAATGTTGCCAGTAAACAAAACGGTTTATTGAATCTTTCCTAAAATAATATTTACTTCATAACGGAGACATGTTAAAAAGCATGTTCCTCGCAAATCAGAGATTTATTTTTTCCGAGCACAGTTACCCCTTCAAAATCATATTTTTGATTCAATCAAACAATGCACTATGGTCATAAGTCTTATGTTTATTGCTGCCAGTATTTGGCACTTCTTAAAATTCAAATATTTTTATTAAAGTTTCTGCTATGTTATGTGGAGACATAGTTGATTTTAAGACCACGGAGGCAGCATGTGACATGATGGGAACAAAGGTTATGCATGTAAGACAGTAATTCGCGATGTATGGTTTTAATAAAGACAATTTCTATTTTAACGAGAATAAATGCATATGACATTTTTATATAAATTTTGTTGCTTTTTTTTACCACATGATGTTAAACATGTACACAATGATAAACAAACAGAAATTATATTTTTAAAATAACCTGAATAAAAAATAATTAGAAAATTTTAAAATACTTTTAACGTATAAATTATTTAAAGAACTAAATCAATAAATAAATGAAATAAAAAAACATTCCCGTGTAACGAATAGGTAAGAGCTCAGTACTACCAACTTTCCGGCACACCCATCAGTAATTGTATTTATGCAAAAAAATTAAACACAAGAAAATCAAAGTTGTAAAGTGGACGCCATATACTAGGCTCTACAAGAAACTTAACACTCACTTCTATACTATAACAAATAACGCATTCAATTAATTTAAAAATGAGATGTTTTTGCAAAAAAACGCTAAAAATTAACGTTAAAAATATTATTTATAATATTACTTTAAAATACGTGTTTTTTTAATTGAAAGAAATTGTAAATGAGATGAACTCTAATCAGTTTATCTTAATCAACTATTTGCCATTTACGTAGGGGGAAACTTTCGAAATACGCTGCTTTAAGAATGATCGTTTTTAGTTGACTTGACGTTTCGTCAACATGGGTTTAGTGTGACAAAGCATTGCAACCATCTCGAGAGGGACTTGAGAAAAGAACTCGGTCACGGCCTTTCGGAAGGCACAACACTAGCATTTACCTTAAGAAATTTTGGGAAACTCCGGAAAGCCAAGTTCTTCTAACCCAGGGTATCCATTTCAAAGAACCAGCAAGCTTTCGTTTCTATTGACTTTACTGTTGACGAGACTTAAAGTCCACCCCCCACCATCGCCAAAATATTTCGCGCTGCTTTGCTAAATGATCTATAAAGCGAAATAAAGACAATAATTATTAGTTAGCCATTCAGAGTTAATTTCAGTGTTCCACGATTTCCCGACTTCACTCCTGACAATTTCAAATGGTTCCTCAGCATCATCCATGGCCAAATGTTTTACACTGTTCTCTTATCTGTTTTGTTATTGTGCGTTTTCGTCTGTGATGACTTGTTCACTGTTAAAGAGAGGCCACATTGTGAAATTAAAAATTAGAAAACAAGAATGGGGAATTGCAACTCTGATGAATTCCGTTACTCACACGAACGCACGAGTGTACCAACCTGCGGTTTGTCGTTCCTTAACTCAATGATATTGATTTTGGAAGCGCAAACGTAATAGATACTTTAAACTTAGTGGGTCATTGGTTTTCAAAATGAAGGCCACATACTCTTAAAACTAGTTAAACATAGGTTTTATTTGGATTTTTCTCCCTATAATTCTGTTTTGTGATCTTAGGATTATACAATTTTTGTTCAATTGTTCCTCCTTACGATACATATTTTTAATACTTACTTTATTATTTAGAGACAGGTTAGAATACATAATGCGGTTCATTTTAATAGCGTTCTCTGTGGATCATCATCAGTTTTACTCGGCCCGTCAGGTAATAAACCATAAAAATTCACATAGAATCCAATAATATGCTATTATTATGGGTCAGCAGCCAATGAACACGATTTATGAAGTTATAGAAAACGACGCAAGTTTTGCAGAGATCAACATTATCAAACAATTGCACTCTTAAACTTGTTTGGTACCTTTTTAAACTATCTCTCACCAAGCTGAAAATTTTACTATTCCAGCCTAAATTTTGCGTTCTATGAGGTCAGTGCATGAACCACTGGTAGCACATACCACACACAGATGGTGCACGAGTTTGGCTAGTAGTATCACTCATACTAATGCTCTTGATATAGTTTCGGAACGCGTGCGTCTGCGCACAGCGTGCATGAATGTAGTAATGAACATCATCCCAGGTTCAGTCAGAATTCAACCGACAAACTTCGGTGGCAGGGGTAATAAAAATATACATGAATTGGAATAATATACATTACTTTACGGTATAAAATGCTTCTGAAGGCTGGTAAGCACCAATGAATTTGGAGATGAACAACAGTTATATTGAAAAAAATTGAGAAACTATTGAAAACAGAAAGCTAAGCGATTTGATAGTGGTTTTTGAACACATTTCAACCACCAACACAAAACGTGCTGATGTTGTACATGAATTTCTTTGAAATAATAGGGCTTAACTACACGCCAAGAAAGGTTTTTGAAATAAAACATGCCACTTTAAGATTTCAATGAAGTTAATTATTTAAATGATATAAATGAAAACAAGAATAAAGATTTGATGTTGATTAAATCTTAGATAAAATTGAAAATTATCCAGACGATTAGTTTTACACCTTAAATACTTGGTTAATAATGGGCAATAAACCAGATGTTCAGCTTCAACTTTAAAGATGTATACCAGCCTAGGAAAGCACTATGGACTCGATACATATATCTATTTTTTTTTTTCATTTCACTTTATCGTGATGCACCTGCAGCTGATGTTGGTCGGCGGAATTGTGACTCACTCTGCCAACGTGTGTACACAGAAGCTGCAAGCATTACTTTTTCTCCCGCGCCGCCGGGGGACGCGCGGGAACTCGGCTCGCACGGGCCGCCGTCGACGGTAATAGGAAGCGGAAGTGACGCGGACAGATTGCTCCCGCCCTTCCTCTCGAGGTTCAACACAAACTTGCGCGCGGCCGCCACATCCTATCTGGCGCACACACGACCCGACAGTATTCAACTCCACTCCCCCGTCCCCATCCACCACCCTCTCTTCCTCCACCCCGCGGTCGGATGTTACTCCCGGAGTTCATATCGCTTTATGAAAATAGGGGAAGATGCTCAGCTGCAGAGAGAAAACATACCTCCATCTCTCTCTCTCTCGATCCCTCATCACAGCCATACCTCCCACTCGTTCCCGCTGTCAAGTTGCTGCACGGATTAATTCGGACCAAGACGAACGAACAAATGTGGTTGGTTCTTGCTGGTGAAAAATTCTCCTTGAACCTACGTTTAGTAAAAATAGTAATCAGTTTTTCCTGACAATTTCTTTTATTGCAGTTTTATGATGTAAATAATTCAGAATGTCGAAGTTTTTTTTTTTTTTTTTTTTAAGTTTTACTTTCGTAATCACAGCACTGTCTGAAAACATATTTAGTTAAAACCAATTTGAAATATTATGAATATGAACTCGATCAAAAAAAAATTACTACTCCATCATTGTGTACTTAGGAAACTGTGAAACTGAACAGAAGCAGTACTTTCTAAAAAAATTTTCATAATGTTTCTGGTGATTTGTGTCACAATTTAGTACTTGCAAATATATGTTCAAGTGGTGTAATTTGCCCAATTGCATAAGAAACAAGCGTATAAACACATGCTGTTTCAGAATACCTTCTTAAAGGCGCCTTGATCCTAAATAATCCTTAAAAACTTTATCTTAAAGGATGTACTACTTTTTGTTATATTTTTCAAATAGTTGTAGAGACCCTTACAGAATCGCCACGTGTGGCTCGTGTAGTTTCAAGCGTCTCTGTAGCCTTCGAGGGGTTTGAAATGCTATATTTCAGTAATAATGTTACTAAAGTGTGTTGCTTAGCCAGCAATATGCTGTATATACAGATTTTTGTTTATTTTTACTGTAAAATTATAAGCAATAACGTGTAAAATTAAAAATTGTATTAAAAAATTTAATACATTAGCAGATGAGAACCAAACTGTACCGAAAAAAGTATTTATTTTTGGTACGCTGGCCATCCTTTCAAGATTAGTTTTTCACTGAATGCAGACTTGAGTTTAAAAAAAATTTCGTGCTTAAAATTGCATCGAAAGAGGACACATACTTGCTATTCCGAAAAAAAAAAATCGTTTCCCTTTGAAAAATGTTCGTCCTCAAATCCTTATCCTACATGACATACGAATAGCTCTGTATGTAAAAAGAATGTAGATAATATCGTTTTCTTGACATTACGGACCAGGTTTCCGTGAGTTTACTTTAAATTTACATTAAATTTTCTTTAGTTTAAGGCGTTTATAGCATTGAAGTAAATTTCTGCAAGCTCTTTAGTAAGGACTGAGGCAATCCAACTAGGGCTTTGCACCGTTTAATATTAAGATACATTTAAATTACGCAAATTTTGAACGTAGGCACAAAACACAAGTTCAATTTTGGGAGTATTTTTAAATTTTTTTATATATATTTTTGAAACTAAATTTTATTTTGAACCATTATAGCCAACGAAAGCGGCTTAGCGGATTAAGAAACACTCTTAGCCGTATTATTATATTATTGGCATAAATGTAATAAGTTAGTGAAGCAGCGTGTGCAGGCTTTTCCATGCAAAAATTATATTTTTTGAAATAATGAAGTACGACGCTAATTCCTTGCTGATGTGTTGTTAATATCGAGTTTATTTTCACGATATTAAACAAACTTTTAGAATTAGCTTTTGTACATTTACGGTTTGATTTGCTAACAATTTGTTAACTAGAGAAACTTCAACTTTAGAACAGACCTACTCCATAGAATGATACCTCTTTGTTTTTTGGTATGTTGCTCTTCCGTTCTTACGGTAGCAATTATGGAGGTAAGAAGTAAGAAAGTCGATGTGAGCAACATTTCCATGTTAAATCTTAAGGTCAAAATGAAAAAACCCTCCCCCCCCCTCTTTTATATCTTGTAGCAAAACAGTTTTTAATTATAATGAAGTCCAACCCAAATTTATGACAGATGTGTTAGTATTATTTATTAATTTATTTTTTTTAGCAAAATTTACTGCATTATGGCATCTTTGCCATTCTTCCTAGCGAGCTTTTTCAAGCTATTAACAAAATTATAGCAACAATCTTTGATAAAGCTACGATTTGTTTTGCTATCCAATTGCTAACCAGATGACTTAAACTCCAGAACAGACTAATAACTTCATGTAGCAATAGTTTCTAGATCCAAAATTATACCTACGGTATGTGTTGCTAGTATTTTCAACACGTCTGTGTTTTCTTCTATGCTGAAGTTTACTCTCTTGCTACACAATTTAAAGATTTGTGAAGCCAAATTTTTTAAAAGAAATTTTGAGCTATTGCTGCGTTTTAAAACTATGCCCATTGTAAACCTTTGGTAGGTACAGAATGGTTGTTAACGAAACGACAGAGTTCTAACCGAATTTGAAATAACATAACGCAAAAAAAAATTCGTGCTCTCAGAATTTAATTTCAAGCCATCTCCGTGGAACTCGTGGTCAACTAATCTTATTTCACAGCAAAATGTCGCTTCTGTTGGCTCCTCCCGTTTGCATTGAAGACCTGAGCTTCCTGCGTAGCGCTCCGTAAGTAAGTTAAGTCTTTACTCCGTCCCTTCCTCGACTCAATGAACTTACGTGCCGTGCATGAAGCTGATGCGCTAACGAACAATAATGAAGCGAAAACATAGTTAACACGAATCGGCTGCCTCTTCTGACGTCCCAGAAATTTCAAGTACGCTCTTGAATGGCTGCTCTTTTAGGATGTCAACGGGGTTCAAGTGCCGAGGTCGCTCCTCGCATTGCCAGGAAGTACACTTGTTAAATAACAATTAATTTGATTGGGATGGTTAAAGGGAAGCATGTGTTTCAACCGCAAATCCACAAATCAAACCAATTAAGCTACATATTTTTGTGATGTTTTGCATTTGTCAAACCTACCTTTTATCCTGGAGGTCGTGCACACCATGTGTGAAGCAAATGTAGAGTAGAGTGCGCAAGTGTGTTACACATGAAAAAAAAATGATGCTGGCAACATTGATAATCTGGTTTCCCAGAAATAATTTTGAAAGCCCTCATGTGGTACTGAATATGTGCATTTTTAATTGATTTATTTTTAGGTTATAAAATATTACATAAATTTATCTAAGTTATCGAGTAGACATCTTCTGAGGCTAATTTGAATGTAACATTTAACAATCGGATGCCCTCAGTTATAAATTTACATTTATGCAAAAGGGAAACAAAAAATGGACACCACATTTAGTACACTTTTTAACCATCACAAGTCTTTTAAAGTTTTAAAAGATGATTTTTATAAAATTTGAAAAAATGAGCAAGAAACAAAAATGCTAATTTTGAAAGTTCTTCTCTGACTGTCAGGTCGAACCAAAGTGCAGTTCTTTTCCACGTGTATCCCACATTACCAGCGATTATGGGAATGTGACTCAATGCATACTTGATAGTGTTCTATAGTACCATCTCACTTGAGAATAACACTAAAGTAAGATTTAATAAAAATACTTGTAATTTCTGTGGATAACAAATTTAAATGTTTTTCTCTCGCGAATCTACATTTCCTAAACTATCGACTAATTTTTTTAACAATGATTTTATTTATTTAAAAATAATTAAAATACCCAAATTTTAACAGATTTTCATTTCACTGGACTATACTAATCTGAAAATGAAACCACAAACGATGAGGCCATAGTTTTCTGGAGGAAAAATATCATAGCGTATTCAGAAATCCCTTTTGGCATGACCTATAGGCGCAGATAGAAATCCGAATTTATTCTTCTGAAACTTTCTAGACACTCCTGAAACATCCTGAAAGTTTAATGTACTAAAGTCCTATATGTTTTCGAATATTCCAAAGGGATCGATCAAATACCATGTCATATTTCATTCAGTAAAAATGTTTGGAATGTGTTCTATTCATGCATCCAGGATTTTCGTAGATTTTCTAGAATATTCTCAACAAGAATAAATCGTCAATGAGCTTTATATAAGCCCACTGTTGGTAGTTGGTTTCTATCCTATGCAATTAGTGAAAACTACCACGAATGTAACATATTTATATATTCAATAAGCTAAGCATTTAACATATTTATTCGCTACTTACGCTAAGCATTGTAGTGATCAAAACTTATTTACGACAATATATTTTGGTAATATTTTCAAGATTTACAAATATTTGAACGGATTTAATACTGTCTACTTAGTTATGATTTTTTCCCATTAATGTATTTTTTTAACACCCTTTTCCGGTTGTAAGAATAAAAAAATCGTTTCATATTATAGGTTAAGTAATATTTAAAAGTTACACAATAAAATCAAGCGGAAATTATAGTTTACCGTCTAAGGGAAAAAAAATAATTTTTTAAATTTCAAACTGTGTTTTATACAACCTTTGTGGTATTTGTTGGTATAACCAAAAATAACGCAGAATGAAGTTTTGGTATGAATCTCACGTCGTATAAATGTCTTAAACTGAAGAAATTTTTAACAATACATTTTTAAAAGGAATTTATTAAAAAAAACTTTACCCTATCTACCACATTTACCGATTTTACCCACCAAATAATTTCAGCTGAACGATATTTAGGGTCCATGAACCGTGAAACGAAAATCGATTTATGGCAACAACTGCAATATCTTTGAAATATACAAAATAAATTATATATTGTGTCACAGCATTGAATTGTTCCCTCATTTTTTATTTTATTTTTACGTTTAACATGGTTACGCTTGTTGACTCTTTTAGTTGCTAAATTCAAACAAAAAATGGGTAGTCCGTAAGTTTTTGTAAAAACAGCTGGAGAAATTATATTTTTTATATTTTTTTACAGTCTGGACTAGGAAAACCCAATGGAATAAAAAATTGAAAATGTTTGGTTAAATTTTTTTTTGTCTTTAAACCCTTGTTATTTTCACCCCTTGCAGCAATGGTTGGTTGCATATAAATGTACTTAAGACAAAAATTTCAGATCATATTTAGAAAGTTTAAAATCATTAAGAACGGATTTCATAGATTAAGGATGGGCCAATCATATATTCAGATCCTCAAATACCATCAAAAACCTGGGTACTCGAATGATTATATATTCAAGGAAAAAGATTGGCAAAATTATTTTAGAGGAAATGAATTAACTAAAAGCAATTTATACTCTGATAACTACTGAAGTTTACTAGTTATATTGTTTTCTTCATAGCTGTCCTGTTAACAGCCCGCAAAATATTGAACTTTTGGTATGTAATAGGGCCTATATAAATAAAAATATAAAATATGAATTGAATATGGAAATTTAGTTTGTGAAACCAAAATTTAAAGGGGTTGTGGCCGGCAGGGCCACATTTTTACTTGTAATTTATTTTTGTTGCTGGTCTCTAGTTTTATATGGTTTTTTATTTCACGTATTTTTACGCCTTTTTTAATTAATGTTAATTTATCTGTAAATTTTTTAAATTATATTTGTTTCTGTTAATTAGTTATACGCCGTTTGGTAGCTATCGATTATGAGTTTAAGAACATCGATTGTGTTTCACGTAAATTACACTTGGCGAGCGCCCGGCGGTTGGCTGATGACGTCAGACATTCGGCTTGCCGGGAGTGAAAATCAGCTGGGGCCGCGTGGAGTGTGTGGCCAGCGACCGTCGAGGACAGAGCTATGTGACGGTGCGGACTGGTGTGCCGGGCGGCAACGGGCGACGAAGAGTATTGGGATGGAGGCTCCACGCTGGGTGACAGGGCAATGGATTGCCCTGTGATACAGAAGTAATCAAGGTAAAGAGAGGCCGCGATTTTGATTTTTACCCTCGTGGTGCTGCACTGGTTTTTGGCAAACCTTGTGAACTGTGTATTTTCCCATACTAAATTTTATTTGGACGGAACTTTTATTAGCCTGTTTGGTGAAGAGGCCCATTTGTTTCACACGTTGTTCCAGTGTGGGATTTTTTAAAATGGTCGCCCGTTTGCCTGTAGTTGTAATAAAAGTATAAGTTTGGAAGAAACGAACATTTTGCAATTTGTTTTTGAGACTTTGTCTTCGGAATTTGCATACTTAAAGTTGGCTTTAGCTAATATAATCAGCTTGTGCAGTATTATTAAAAGTATGCGATCGGTATTGGACTACATGCGCAGCCTGATGCTGGTTGGTGCGGCCATTCTACGTTTTTATGAAATCATTGGCAAGTTAATAAAGAAGTAAGACTTTGTTTGAAGTAGATGATAAATACTTCTGTGGTAACATAGTTATGTTACGTGAAGAGTGTTTGCTACATTTCCCTTAAAAATAAGATAATTTTTTTTTGATCATCGTTCACGCCTTTGTGAATTCGTACCTATGGCCCGGCGTGGCATTAGACTCTGGAGTTGGTGAGGAAGGTCAGGAAGCCAGCGCACGCCTAGGATATTAACTTTGTTTTTTTGGCAAGTCTTTAGTAACGAACATCTGAAGAAAGACTAAACCGTTGATTGAGAGTTTAAGAACTTTATTTAAATAAATTTTTTGTACTTCAGTATTATTATTGTAGAATTTTTTATATATTTGTATTCATTGTCTTGTTTGATTTTTGGTATTAGGGCAGTCAGTTAAATTTGGTATTTTATAGTGGCCACGCCTCACGCCCTTTTGGTGATAATAGTTGATTACTTATTAAAGGCGTTGTTAATATTTTATATATATATATTTTTTATACTTGTTGTTATCAGTATTTATATTTTTACGATTTTTTAAAGGTTATTGTTAGTTTCGCAAATGGGGATAAGATGCTGCCATTATTAACGTCAGCTTTTGTAACTAAGCTTGTATGGTTATGTATAGTAAATACTATTTTTGCAAATTTCTATTTTTTAATAACATACGTCCAAAGTCTTGCCTCTTGTTTGTTTAATGGTTACTCTGCTATTATATCCTTTGAAGTTTTTGGCCTGACCCCTGGGCAGTGGTGTGGGGAATTTATATTGTTTAGCTTTTTATGCCTGGTTTTAATATTTATTTTTTCCCTTCGCGCCCAGAGTGAGTCGGGGACGCAACCCCTCTTCCAATTAAGGAGGAAGAAGGGTTTCAGGTTGAAGGTTTCAACATGTTTCAAATTTATTGTGTATTAACATATTTTTGACCCTTCCGCCCTGGATTTGGATTCGAGGGGTATCTATATTTGATATAATATTTGCGATTCGAATTCGAGATTTGGATTATAGAAAATTGAGAGTTGACCTATCACTACATAGTTCGAAAGTTTTATTTATTTGTATTCAAAATTCTGGTTTTTTCCACCCCTTGCGGTAATCGTTGGTAGAATAAAATATTATTTCGGATGAAATTTGTATATATTTTACGGTTTCGCAATGAATAAGAACGGATTTAATAGCGTATATGATACGGATATTACTATTTTTTTTTCTTATTTTTACCTTGGTTTCTTTTGTCAACCCCTTGCAGAAATGATTCTTCTTGTCAAAAACAGTTTCAGACAAAAGTTGTAAATAAAAATTATAATTTTACGAACAATTTAAACAGATTATATGATGTAATTACTAAGAGAGATATGATTTTTTTTGTCTTTTAACTATTTGCAGCAATAGTTGGTTGTATCATAAATTGTTTCAGGTAAAAGGTTTAGATAATGCTTATAAGGTTTACTAACAATTTTAATACTGAGTTATGCAGTTTTTTGTCTTTCAACCCTTGTTTTTTCCACCCCTTGCAATTAATTGTTGGTCGTATAAAAATTATTTCACATTAAAGTTTTGGATAGTATTTTAATGGTTTTACAATAAATAAAAAACCGATTCAATAGTGTATATGGTACGAAAATGATGCATATATTATTAATTTAAGCGCTGTGTTTTTACGCCTTGCAGCAATAGCTCATCTTTTCAAAACAGTTTTAGACAAAAGATTAAAATAACAAATTATTATATTTATAAATAGAAACAATTTGAACGGTTCGATGATGTGCCTACTAGGGGAGTTATGAATTTATTTGTCCTCCGACCATTGTTTTTTCAACGCCTTGCAATTATGGTTGGTTGATTAAAAACTGTTTTTAGACAAATGTTATTGGCTTCACTCCTACTAGTTCTAATACGTTCAAACAGATGGGATATTCGTCATATTATGAAATTTATATAGCGATATTTTTGGTTTTTCAATAAACCTTTCCCATTTATACATATTTGGTTTGATTTTGCTCTTTAAAGAACTTGACCGAGATTTTTACATTACTATAGTTTACGTATAAGTTTGGAAGTGATTTTTGCTAAGTTATGTCGGTTATTGTGCCCATAAAAATTATAAATACATATATCTACATAAAAAAATGATTGTTTGTTTTTTCCATGCGTTTTTAAACCATTCATCCCGAGTGCAATGAAATTTACACACTAGACCTTTAAACAAGAGGAAGGTCACTGTCTAGGTGAAATTTCGAAAAACCACCCCCATCCCATGTCCCCACCCCTTAAAACTGATCTTTAACATCAGTTGATGAAAGTTATTTCACTTGCATTCAAAAAAGGGGAAAAATTCTGTTTATAATTGCTCTCTAAAAAATAGGTGGGTCAATTTCTACATAAAAAAAACCATCTTCATTTTCCACTCCCTACAACAGATTTTTTGTACTTTTTGATTAAAATTACCACACTTTGCGTTTAAATAAAGGGGGAAATTACTATATTTAACTGATTTATAAAAATGGGGGAAATGTAGAAAAACCACCCTCATCCTTCTTTCCCACCCTTGGTACTGCTTGATGAAAATTTGCACAAATGACACTCAAAATAAGAAGAAAATTACTGTTTAACATTGTAACGTCACTAGTACATTTGATTTTGAAAAACCACCCGATCCCCCTTTTTCATCTCTTAAAGCGTGATTTTGGTACCTATCTATAAATGAAATTAAGCACAATTAATGTAAAAAAAAAGAGGAAATTTACTACGTTATCTGATTGATTAATAGCCTAATCCATCTTCCTGTCCACAAAGGGTTTCAGAAACCACCACGTCCTTTTTTCCATCCTTTAAAAATGATATTTATATTTATTTATGAAAAATTACACACTTGGCGTTAAAATTAAGAAGATGATAACTGACTATGTCCAATTCAAAAAGTTCTCCAATCCCCTTTCTATGTGAAATTTCGAAAAAAAAAACCATAATTTGCCTTACTACCCTTAAGGAAGTATTATGGTATTTCTTGATGAAATTGGGCCAACCCGAGCCCCATCAAACTATCTACACGATATTTCAAAAATCCACCCCCGTCTACCTATCCCGTCACTTAAATTATAGTACTAGTACAACTTGATAACATATTGCACACTTGAAATTTAAAAGAGGAGGACAATTACTGGCTAAAACTGATTTTCATAATAAAAAAGGTTTAATGAATACATGATATTAAAAATTATACCCCATCTCCCTTTCCCATCCCTTTAAGGACAACTTTTCAATCCTTGATGAAATTTTGAAAAAATAGAACACTACTATTTAAATTTGATTTGTAAAAGTTAATAAATGCATGAGATTTTGAAACACTACTTTTCTGCTGCCCTCCTCCCCACATCATAAATTTCCCTTTTCTAAGCCTTGAATCAGAATTTGGGTAACTTTTGATGAAATTTTGCACACTTACAGTTCAAATTAAGAAGACAAATACTATATATATCAGATTTCGTAAACAAATACTCCCTACCCTATGTTCAGCGCGGGAAACACCAGGTACTTCAGCTATTATTATATAGAGTCAGTTCCCAACTGTCCCTAACATGCAGAACAAAGCAACACCTTAGCACCAGTTATGTAGATGTAAATGAAATCAATATAGAGTTATGTTGAATGCAGACAAAATAAATGCATGTGCGCTAAATGAAGAAAATAAGTTTTTGATGCATAGTTTAGGTGCACTTATATTTTATTGTTGTGAATAATTTACATTGAACTGCCCTGTCAACACTTATTATTTTTAACTTCAATGTAATTGGGTTTGTAAATATTTGTAAATATGTCGTCACCGACAGTTAGTGATGGACATTAATATTCTGTAAACATTTTTCAGCGTAGACTTGTAAAAATTCTGGTTAAAAGTCATTCCGAGATTTTAAGTACGATTAAGTATGCTGAAGTTTTATTTATGTAACTAATGAGGTATTGGTATCTTAAAAAAACCTTCAAATAACTGGTTGAGTTCACAGAAAACCTACTTTATTTTCCCTTCTACGTGTCTATAAAACTGTTTACAAAGAAAATATCTCAGGAGATTCAACCTGGTAGAGTTTATTCGATTATTCACTGATCTGGAACTACGGAAAAATCTTTGTTTATTTGAGACGCATTTACCATTGAGAAGTTCGTATAATTAATGTAACTTCTAAATTTTTTTTATACAGATTGTAATGAAAATGCAAGCGTGTGGATATAGCTTCTTTTAAAGCGGCAGTTTTAACGCAAATGAGACAAAATTTGTCAATGAGAGAATATTATAAAGATTTTGTTCCGGTCAGCATTGTTGCGAAAAGATCTGGTGTTATCTCATGGCGCAGTTTGAACTTCATCGAGTAGGTGTTGGAGTTAAGCTTAAATGGAAGTGATATGACCTGCACTTTCTGAGATAACCGACTGAATTTGCATTCCGGATTTTAAACTCAGTCCACTCTACCTCGGAAAAAAAAAACACACACACATTGTATTCGAAAATATTTCACTCCGAAGAAGCAATTCATCTGTTTACAGCTGAAGCGAGATGGTACCACCTGTGTATACTTAAAAAAAATTCCTAGTAATTTATTTCCAAGTTCCCACATTTTAATTTTGTGCTTTTGTGTTCAGAATATATGTTTTGTAACATCGCTGGGTTCACCTGTGCTTCTCTGAGCTGACGTTGTGTTGTACACATTACCTGTTTAGTATCATTGTTTGGTTTGTCTGTATGTCCAAGGTAGTTTATGGTCTTTACTGTTCTTCTTGCTACTGTCTCGTCATTGTAAGCCCTCTGTGTCTGTGTGTGCTGTAAGAATGTTTTGACTAATTACTTCCACGGAATTTTCTGTGCTGTCTATGTGTTTAATTTTTTGAACTAGGCTAATTTTGAATTGTTCTCTATGATTTTGCGTATTCATAAATATTTTTTCGCCCTTTATTGAGGTTTATTATGACATACATTTTTACCACCAATGATGTATTAAAAAAATTCTAGAACAATTCTTAGAACAGGTTTACGAATACATTTCGTTTCGACATCTAGCCTTTTGGTCCGGCGGTTTGCGAACTGATCGTGAACTCGCATTTTGCGATCCAAGGCACAAAAAAAAAACGAAGGTCGTGGTGATAACCGTAAGAAGAAGCTACATGAATACAACACAACGTTTACATCTGAACTCTGGCTATTGATTAGATTGTGATGGTATCTACGGTGAAATTTGTGTACGAGCACACATTTCTGATGGAATTCTTCGCACAGTTGCTACGTTACATTCCACGTTTGTGTCAGTAGGTAGAGAATAAATGCTAACGATCTAGGTTAGTGATAATAAATATGAAAAGTGTTCTATTTGAGTGGAAATACTATATATTTTTAATATATTAAAATATATTTAATATATTAAAAAAACTTAACTTATAAAAATTGAATTTTGACTTAATTCATAGTTAAAGTTAGAAACGGTCAGTTAAGTAGTTTTATTTTTTTCAGTCTACGCTTTGATTTTTGATATGGCAATGCACACACGTTTAACCACTGAATTTCACTTTAAAAATATCACAAAATAAATCAGCAAAATATTAAATGCTAGAAAAAATACCATAAAAATAAATTTTTAAGCGACCAGTGAAAGAATTGCCATGTTTAACTGACCAAACAGTTTATTCATAAAACAAGTTCACTGTCCCGAGGTTGCTTGCCCTTTGACGTCATCGACTCACACCGTGGCTCACAGTGGTCACGGATCATGACGGAACACGTTACCGAACACGACGCGTCGACAGTCGAAAGCGGCGAGTGCTCGCAATCAGCCCGCATGACTCCCGGTTCAGAAGACCAAGGGCCCGGGGCTACACTCCTGGACTGGGCGCAGTGAAGCCCTCCTGCCTCCGTAGCGCGGAAGGTAAAGCTGAACAACTGCGAATCAATCCGCCAGGTGTTGTCAGGGACCGCTGCGCTCAATGATCTTGCACCGTAACTCACCACCAACGTCACGACATTATCGGTTGCAGCATTCCATTGAAGCATACCTAAGGTACGAACACCCAAGTACGACGCTATTTCAACATTTAAATTGAAGTTGAATGGTAGTACTGTTAGATTTATTTTAAAACCAATTCTATTTTCCTAATTTCGGAAATACTGGTTGAGGCAGAAAGGACGGACAGTTTTAAAAAAAAATCATAACATCGTTAATGGTTTAAAAAATAATAATTTATTGACATATTCTGGTTTGTCTTTCCATTGCATTTGAGGAAATAAAGAGGGGAAAATCACACCCTTCATGAAACGATCAGCGGTGTACTTTTGGAGGCGTTCTTGGAAGTTGGCATTCACTCTTTCCACAATTGGTCGGTCGATTTGGGCGGCTTCCACGCGCATCGTTTCCTCCAGTTCTTCTATTGTTCGGGGCTTGTGCTGGTACGCACGTGCCTTGAGGTGACCCCACGAGAGGAAATCGCACGTGGTTAAATCGGGAGACCGAGAGGGCCCATGAGTGTCACCAAACCTGGGAATGACGCGACCAGGGAAGAGAGGGCGAAGAATGTCCATTGATTCTCTAGCTGTGTGGGTTGTTGCCCCATCCTGTCGAAACCACACATGTCGGATAGGTATTCAACTTTGTCTCGTAATTCATTGAAAAAGAAGTTTGTTTATCATCTCGAAATAGCGCTCCGAGGTCACGGTAACAGCATTTCGATTATCGTCTTTGAAAAAGTAAGGGACGATACCGCAAGTTGTGGCTATAGCGCACCAAGACGACACTTTCGGGCTATGCAGCGGTCTTTCGTGTAAATATCTAGGATGTTCACTAGCCAAATAACGGCAGTTCTGTTGATTCACCGTGCCATGGAGATGAAAATGAGCTTCATCACTCATGAACAAAATGAAGTTTTCATTTTGCTCAAAAAGTGCTTCCATCTCACGCGCGTAGATCAGTCGGCGAGCGTAATCCCCAGGCTGCAAATTTTGCACAATGGCCAATTTTTATGGGTGTTAATGCAGCTCTAAATGCAAAATACTTCTTACCAAAGGCTTACTGAGGCCGAGTTCAGCAGCATGCCGCCGAGCAGATCGACCTGGACTGCACAGAAGGGATTGTCGAACAGCTTCCACAGTTTCAGGGGTTCAAGCCCCTGGTGGTCTTATGTTTATCAAAACTCTTCGTGTACGAAGTGCTTAAACCCAACGCAGAATGATGTTTCGCACGGGAACAGCTTGTTTTCTGTGGATGTTGAAGTGGCGACGAAATTCGCGCTGAACTGCCGTGATCGTCGTATTATTTCCGAAAAAAAACTGTCGTATGCAAAAACGCGGTGCTCTACCGTCCACGGGAACGTGACTTCAACTGATAAACAAATACTAAGACCTCACAAACCTGTCGTGACTTTCCGCACAGGGCTCGTCCCCAAAAGGAGGGAGTACTAGCCATTTCAAAAACGCCTGACCCTTCTGCCTCACCTAGTATTATTTAAACTTAGTGAAATAACCTAATATCCATTAGCGTGATTAATTTTTCGCATTGAGTAAAAAAAAAGACTATATAGGTCACTTAAAAAATAGCAAACGGACAATATAAAATTGATAATTACTCTTATAAATTTATGACAAGAGTTTAGAATATACACCCAGGATTTGTTTTATGGGTTCAGTAGAAATTCACCAGCGGTGAAAGTTAAGGTGTTCTTGTCGAGACCTCTCCACACTGTGTTCGTGTTGCGCCGCCAGAACTCGATTCCACGGTACCACGTTATTACCAGTATCTGAAACCCGGATCTCGGGCGAGGTTAACTTTTGAAGAGCTGATAGTTAAGTCGAGCGCACGCACGGTAAACACAGTTGGTGTGTAAAGTGTTGCTTTCCCTTGAAAAAAAATAAAAAATCCACGTGATCCTGCATAGTGAAAGCTACTGCATATGAAGTGTAACATCCTTTATGAAATAAAAAAAAGTACTAAACAGTTTAGACAGGTAAAGATCCTATACTGACAGATGAAATTGTTAAGGCTTTCGTGAAGCGACATTTATGGTATTTAAACTGCCACATTTTGATGGCGTTAAAGAAAAAAAAAAGTAGGACGTTTGTTGAAACGTCTCTGAAATTAATATCACCCGCACTCTGAAGCTTTTTATTTTTGACGTTTTTATAAGGTCTTATAAATCGATGAACGCCGGCTGCACGCACGAAAAATTGTCACTTTCCGCCTGAGCCGAGCATGCAAGAACCGGCCAACCACCGTGCGAGAAAATCTTCTATAATATCAAACAGGTTAAGGTGGGCTTTTTAACTAATTGTTCGTACTTATATTTAAACTAATTATTTAAATTAAATTTGCAAAAACTGTAAATAATATTTGAAAATTAAAAAGTATGTAAATTTTCATCAATGTTTTCTTATGACGTTATCCCGTAAAATTATAGTCCGCAAACCGGCTTACCAGACAACCCCGTTTTAGAATAAATGTTTTTGGTAACTTTTAAAAAAATATATGTTATGGAATTTACAAACTGATACGTTTACATGAGAAATTGGCAATTACTCTTAGGAATTTATGACTGAAGTTTAGAATATAAACCCAGGACTTGTTTTATGGGTTTCATTAGAAAAACTGAGCACAGAAATAGTTTTTAAATCAAATTAATAATATTATTTATGATTAATTTAGTTATTTGCAAGATAAAATATGTCTTAATTTAAAATATTTATAATTATGTGATACGAACCACAGAATTGAGCACAAAACTTTCCCAGCTTTCGTTTTTCGTTCATTACTAATAGACGCTTGCAGACTCTGAAACAGGTGTGTACTTATGAATGGATTCTATACATCACACTTGACTTATATAAGTGTATATTTGCAGGTGTAGGTTTATATATAATACAAAAAGCTTGTATTTAGCAGTTATAGTAAAAAAATCTCAAACGTATGATAAAAAGTATTCTCTTTTAGCTCGACTACAGGCTTCAGTTTATTTTGTACATATTTTTTTGACACTTTAGAAACTTCTGAGGATTATTTAGAATTTGGAACTTTTTGAAACTTTTTTTCAAAGCTTATTATGTGTACCCGAGAGTTCCACTAAACATCAATAAAACATTTTATATTATTTCATGTAGTCCAATTGCTTCTCTTATTTTATTTACATTGCATCCAGAATATTTGTAAAACACCTTTTATAGTCTCTATAATAATAACATGACTGTTCGCTTGAAATTAGATGGCTGCAGATAGGTAGGTTTGGTGCTGTGCCTGTAATGATAACTCCGATGATTTATAACATACCCATTTACTCTCAAAAGGCAAACACGAAGAAAATATTTTCGCCCTTTTTACTAAAGATTGCAGCGGAAAAAAAATAGCCAAAAAAGTTTGGTGATATTTAGAATATTTGCAACAATTTTATGTGGGTTTCTTATAGTGTCCACTAAGAGAGTGTTGAAATTTTTTTGCTTTGCAACCTTTATTTAGTCAAATAAGGCTGTACTGGTTGGTCGTATCACGAGAGCAGTTTGTTATTACCCAAATCAGAAGCCAGTAAGTAGCTAGTGTCTGAATTTATGTGTTCAAATAACTCTTTAAACAAACAGGCAAAGTGTTTTGCACTCGTGAAAAGCACCGCCGGGAAAAATCCTGTACTCCGGTCAGGTCGGCGGGAGGTTATAAGCCCTGATATTTTTAAATGCTGTGAAAGTTTTTGCGTCAGAAATTTCTTAGAACAAAGGAAACCATGAAAGTATGAATTGTTGCACAGTGATCATTGTTTTAAAAACACGAGCAAGTAAAGCCAGATTATTTGTGTTAGTTGTTTATATTTCCTTTCGTCTCAAGCATAATATGTAGATACGAGTAGAGTGTATCTATATTGGTTAGGAATACTCAGACCACACTATTGTAGTTAATTTGTTGAATCTCCAACAAAATTACTAATTTCAATGTTGTTTTTCGGATTTATTAATATACTGATATATTAATAAACATCTATTATTCCTTCAAAGCCATTATATCAAATTTCTAAATTTTTATCCACCAAAAAAGCAACAACAATTATTCCTGTCCAAAAAAGTAAGCAAGTCTTTTAGTACTCGCCAGAGATGTGTAACATCTAACCTCGGTAACAAACAAATTCACGTGTTATGTTGCAAATACCCTTACAACATGAAACTCGTGCCCGAAATCTAACGCACAATTCTTTAAAATAATGCCGAACGTGATAAATAAAAGCTAATGATGTTTTCAGCACATTTCTTGACGCAAATCACACGTAGTTTCTGGACCCACCGTTAGAATTTGCTACCAGAGCAACTACGTTGACTATCGAATCTTTCGATTTGCAGACCAAAATTTTAAAATTTACAGTAAAACGGCTCCGATAGGTACAATCGAAAAATACTTGACATTATTTTAAACCCGAGATTTGGATCTGATTCTCAACAAGCAGTTTTATTAAAATACTGCACAGTTTGTTAAATAAAAAAAAAATAAATATTTGGTAGCGTCGTGGTCACGCATTTCCGTTCCATTAGACATCCATTCTGTTCACGAAATAACTCTTACATGATGCTATTTACCAAGAGCTAAGATGGTACACTTCAATAAGCATCAACATGCTCAGGCAGTATTTTATTCGGGAAGAAATTTGAGATAATGCAAATTATCATCACGAAATATTTACAATATCCAAGATACCTTCATTTATTATGGAGCTGAACACAAAAACGTGTCACAGACGACTTCCGGACCAACCCGACTGCAAGACTGCTCGAGGAATCCCATTACCTGCCATAGATGAGCAGGGCGAGGTGCGGTCGTCAGGGCAGCGCCGCGCCGCGTGGGGCGCCAGTGTCGCGGCAGGGGCCGCGGGGAGCGCTAGTGTCGCCGCAGGGGAGGCAAGAGGTGACGAATGGCGGCGTGGGAGAGTCCACACCTCACGCCGCAGGGTCCGGCTTGATTAATGGACCTCGGGACCAGCGCCCGCGGCTCGCCCGAAGAACAAAAGCCCCGCTCTCTTGAGCCACTCTGCCCGTGGCGGGGGACAACCCAACCACCTTCTTCGTTAGCAACCACACCGGGAGTGTTTGTCCCCGCGCCTGATGGCTTCGGTTGCCATTCTGCGTGGCTGGGAACTGCGGGCCGTCGTGTTGTGCTTCCGTATGCTTACCCGGCCGGCATTAACACCGCGGGAGAGGCTGGAGTCCTTCGGAGATCCTTTCTCCTTCCACAAACCCCCTCCGCGGCGGAGGGCTTTTCTCAAGCGATCCCTCCTCTTTGTGCGTACGTCCTCTGCACCGCTGTGGCATTGCCAGTGTAAGCCCAGGAAACAAAGGTTTTTAATGAATGGAAAATTATCCCAAGGCTTCGCTTGTACAGTGGCAGTATAAAAGCTTCTTAGTAACTTATCAAAAGTTTATCACCGCATACCGTGTGCGTCACGCCGGAAACGTGCAGTTAAGTCCTAAATGAAAATTTCTTGCAACGATACAAAAAATGAATTTCTTAAATGAAATTTCTACAGTAGAATCTTAATTTGTAAACCACAATAATCGAAAAACATTGCCCTACATGGTAATAGTGATAAAAGTTACAAGTTTTTAACATATTATCATTTATAGACGATGAAAATAATTTAAGTTATAAAATAATATATATTTTTAAACTTACGGAAATAAAAATACAAATTAAATCAACATGAATGACCCGACGTGAAAAATCACTTAAACAAATGTTGTTGCATTTTCGTTTATTTTTAAAATGCAGTATTTGTTAACAGTCTATAGTAAACGACTGTTTCACTACGGAGCGTCGCAGTGTGCAGTCTATTGGGCGCCATGATACAGTCGCTTGGGTTGGGGTGATCAAATCCCAGGAAACAAAGATCTGACTAAATAGGTCAAATATCATTAGTAAAGTGTTTTAACTATGTATTATAAGCAGATGGAAAAGCGTGTTTGATTTTTATCACATTACACCAGAATAAAAATATTTCTTATAATTATAAATAACGTATATTAATGATAACTATTTTATTTTGTTTTCTAATTGACCGTGTAGCCTGGGTAAATTACAAATCGACTGCCTACGTTACGAAAGTGATAGTATGAGTCAGTAACTTTCAGATTATACTTTTTTGTTAACTAGTATATGTATTAATTTAAGTAGTTATTGTTCTAAATCAAGTTTTTATTCTTAAACATAGCAATATTTTCTTGGTAATTTACACACTGAAAAAATATCCTCACATTATATCATTCTTTATCTGAAATGTGACGTAATGTTCGATCCCTAGAGTATATGACTTTTAACATTACTAGTGATTCCGTTCTCCCATTCCAAAGAAACATATACCAGCCAAATTAAAAAAAAGAACACTTAAATCGTGCTTTATGAGAAAGAAAACCTACCTGAGTTATATATACATATAATTATTAAACTGGATTTTAGGGTGTTACTGTCGACAAGTTAAAAAAAAAGTTCAACTTACATTTTATTTAGCCATATTAAAAAACCCTTCACAAAGAGAAAATTGATTAATATATTATTTTACTTGTGTTAATTTAACTCAAACATTCTTTATCGAAAAAAGTAACACATTTGCAGCATACCCTAAACAAAATAAACACACCAACTTGTGAGCTTGGCCATGAAGTCGCGTGTAACGCAAGTCATGCAGGCTGGCTGCGACCGGAGCTCCGCCAGGACTGAACACTCCGGCGCCCAGGCTGCTCTAGCGTTACAACTAACTGCGCTAGACTCTTTGTAACTGTGCCGCCTTGAAGCTTAACAAATAAGCAGAAACTTTTACACGGACTATTTCCTCGTTGGGTAAATTATTTGCATGTAAATAATAATTTTATTTCCAGGATTGATTAAAATAAACTTCATCAATAATATTAACGATTTTTATTTCATATTGAGTATACAACTTTGAATTATTTTTACATGGTTTTGTAAGGAAACTTTTCTAGATTATTTTGGTAGGTTTATGGAGTATCTCCGTAAAAAAAAACTAACTGTATAAATGGAAAGCATTATAAGGGACTGCTGTAAGTCGCTGTCATCTAGGACTTAAATTTGCACGTTTTTGGTGATACGCACAAGGTCTACAGCAGTAAAATTATGGTATGTTATTAAGCTTAGTCGACTATCACTGTACAAAAATTCTACTTTGGACCAATTTTTAGAGGTTTGGCCCTCGTTTTGTCTATTTCTCCTGGACTATGTCTGCGGGCGAATTGTTCTCGCAAAGCTTAGCTGTGTCAGTGAGGCGGCATGATAAGTGCGACGCTCGCTGGTGATTCTAGTGCGGTATCGCCTCTAAGCGCAAGGCTGTAGTTTGCCACGCAGTCTTCTCGTCGGGCATGGAGCAAATAGAAGATCTGATAGGTAACCATGACATTTTATGAAGGAGAAATGAAAATGAAGGTGTAATTAAAGTCACTTGAGTGCTTTCAAAAACCTGTACATGGCGTTTCACACATAAATAATATTATACAAGTTGTTTTAATGCAGTTAATTTTAATAAAATACAATTTCACTAAAAAATACTAAGACAGAAATATCCATCCGTCTTCAGCCTATTCTTAAATGCTTTTCGTAAACAGACCTAACTCGGATATCTTGAGCAGTTTTCAATCCACGTGGATTTTTCTAAAGATCTGCACACTGTTTGTGTGCACGGGTAAGCGAGGGCCTTAATCGAAGTTTTTCTTAGGTGAATGTTGGAAGCCGCTGCTTATTGAAACTAGGTAAGAGGAATAATTTAACAAAATAAAGTGGTTCAGATGCAGTTTAGTACCAAGTTGTTTTCTAATGTAGCCCTAAAATACGGCAAGATTTTCTTTTTGTGAAAGTTATAGAGTTGCAAATTAAGGTGTATAATAACTAAAGTGGACATCTTGATTATGTTAGGCCAGCTTAATGCGTAGTACAACTACAATTTTTACAAATATATTGCTTATTATTAAAGTAGTCGATCTAACATAACCATTAACGTAGATATTATTTTACTTGTTTCCTGAATGCTGAAACTCTACAACATTCACAGGTAAAACGTCACTTGTAAAATGTCAATGCCCTCTTAAGAAACAAAAAGTTATAATTTTTATAAATTTCAATGATGTGTATACATCTAAATTCATACAAGACGTGAACTTTCAACATTCTCCTTTTTAATGAGTTCCACTGCAATATTTTAATAAAGCCTTCCACCACACATCAAAAATAACATTACGTTTGCCCGTTTTTCCTTTTCGGGTACGCATCGGTTAGGTGGAATTTTGAAGTTCTCAGACCAATAAACGTGAAAATGTAATGCGAATTCTCACTTTTATACTAAAAAAAAATCTGACGCCATGAATGCAAATGCAAATGAAGATGTTCAAAAAACTTCATGATACTCTTCAAAGGAAACAACAAAAAAATATACTTGCAGTATTTATCACATAATTTTGAGGAATATGAAAATACAAATTAATAGTTAAAACGTTAATCACAGAATACGAGAAAATTGTATTTTCTTGTAAATGTACAGAAAACTATTTGTAATACCTACGAAATATTACACCGCTTTACTTGTGCGTCAAAGTTTAAATTTATCCATTAGTTTCAAAAGAGAAAAATGCGAGGAAAAACCAATTTCAGAATAATATTGACAATGATGGATAAACCGGAAGAAACAGAAAATGGAGGTGAAATTAGTCTCGGTGACGATTCGAATTCACCTCTCTTCTGTTTTGAAAATTGACCAACGGACAACAATGGAGGAAATCGCCTTGTGCATTAGCAGCCTGTGCCTGGCCGACTGGCGCATCAATAAAAGCTATTTGACAGGAGAAATATTATCCCCGAGCTAACTCAGAGAAAATGGAGCTGCCAATAGAGGCTAGTTTGTTGCAGGTACACATCAAAAATACGCTTTGTCAATTACCTCCTTACAAACTTTTAACGAAAGAATAATGTTTCTCTATAAAACAAAGTTTTTTACAAACACAGTTAAGGAATATACCTATTATGTTTACTCATACCAACTAGGAATTCGTAGTGTATAAATAAAACGTTTGTTATTCTATTTATTTGTTATGTCATATAGAAGGGATTTTTTGTGTTAACTGAAAACTGATTATTTCTATATGCCATGAACAATTTTGCATTAGCTAGGTCTGAGGTCTAAAGAAAACCACGCAAGTACGAATTAGCACAGTAACTATCACTTGAAAAATGACAGAAAGTATAGGTATTCACATTCCATCTCAAACATAGTATGTCAATACCAAAATACTGTATTTACATTGAGAAGGAATATTCTGACAACATTATTGTCATTAAATACTTGCATTTTTACCAACATTAGACATTTCTTGACATTGATTTATGAAGTAAACATTAATTTTTCTTTCAAAGCAATTCCTTTATATTCATTAATCTTTTTATTTAAAATAAAAACTAGTTAAATATTTTTCCCAATTAAAACGTGATTCAGTTCAGACAATACTTTATTTGGAAATAAATAAAATTAAATAAAATAGAAAAATTAATATTACAAAATATGTCTAATATCCAAGACAAAATTATTGCAAAGTCGAGATAAATAGGATAAACAAAATTATATCACTAATAAAGCAAATCAATTATATATTTAAAGATTTGTCGCAATATCCATCAATGCAATGAGCCGATTTTTTAAATTTTGGTCTCATTCTCATAAAGGTGAAGGTGAAATAATTTTCCTGTATATAATAAATATTTAATTAGGCAATATTTGCGTTAAATGATATTTAGGCTGTATAGCTCACGTGGGAAGGTTGGTACAAGACTTGGATAGGTAGTCCCAGACATTTCATCGGGCTATCTTCACCCGCCGTGCTTCTCAGGACTGAACTCCTACATGTGCACCGTTTGGTATAACTGGGTAACACAGTCGCTCTAACAGTCTGGCACTTTCAAGAGACCGAGTACTGACGTCACCTATCGGGCACTGGGGACATCCTTCATTAACGTCAAGAGAGCCCTCGCCGGGGAGTTCCTAGTGCGGGAAGGTACAGAACATTCGACTGACCAAACCTCCAGCCGATACCAACTCACTGTATTGACCCTTACACCCGTCACAGACCGGCTGCGAGATAGTCCCAGGCCGAGTAAGTTCGTATGTTTCTCAAGTGAGAAACGTAGCAATCCTCTCTGTGAGCCGGTGAGCTTTTGACCGAGTTCTACGCCACTCCTGCATTCAGTCGCTGCTTGATTGAAAAAGCCTTATTTCATGTTCCATCATGAGGCTTGTCACTCTATAGTTGTGGCAAGAGATAGAACACTTATATACAATGCACACCTTTCAATGTCAGGTTCATTTCATGACTCCGTCTCACTCAACTACATAGATTCGTTCGATGTTATCTCCCAAAACTCAATGTTCGTTACGTGTTTGATGAGTGCATCGCGTGTTCATTACATGTATTGCGTGTCCATCGCATGCCCAGTGTGTGTGTGTGTGTGTGTGTGTGTGTGTGTGTGTCGCGTTCTCGTTTATTTTGTTTAACGCGCGTCGTTTCGTTAAATGTGCGTAGTCAATACTGGAAGCCAGGTCAAGATTGACCTCGTGGTTCGGAGACGAATGGTCTATAAGTCTGAAACTGAAAGTGACCTGTTTGAATTATTCGCTGAACATCGTTAAAAAATACCTCTTTGTACCGATTCGCTTGGTACGTTTGAAGATTTGTTGTTTTTTATTATTCGTATCGACGTCTTTTTTTTTTGCGGCATATGTTCTGGGTTCGACTCTGGACAATGCACTAAAAAACAATTTTCGGGGCGCAAACGTTTCATTCGTTGGCTAGTTTTATACTCTCGTCCTGTTGTTCGTACTTTGAAGTACTTTACGAGTACTTTAGAACAGCTGAGTGGAAAAAGGTTAATATTCCATATATACATGTTTTGAGAAAAATAGGAAAAACTGATTTGTACGAAAACTACAGTTTTGTATCAAAAACTTCACTATTAAGCAACTGTAGGTACAGTAGTATACAGCAAAAGTACACAATTTCCGAGTACATAGTCAAAGTAAGTAAAGAAATACGAATAATTGAAAGTGCCGAAATGTTATCCTTTTCCCACTAATCAACAAACAGCCAAAAAAAAAAGTAATATTAAATAATGTTTGCAACCCAAAAGCATATGGAATAATGCGTTATAGACAAGATATTAATGCACTATACATAATAAATTAATTTTTGCACACATTTGAGGCAATTAATAGTCATATATAATATTTTGACAGCTGTGATGCATCAAGAAAAACTTTCTTCAAGGCAAAATAATATTTTATAATAATGTATTACACTTAACAAAATACTGGCACACATAATAAAGAGAAACGAACACTATTGGCAAAGAAAATGCACCTGGAAATTATTTAAGACAAAATAGCATTGAACGGAACGATATATATTGATATTTTGTACACACTATGGCTGAAAAGTAATATCTCCATGTACACAACACAGAAAACAATAGAATAACCGATGTACTTACAGCCATAGAGGTCATAAAATTCATGGATGACATGTATAGGTACACCAGCAGTGCAAGTAGCATAAGGCCCCTTTTATGCACGCGTTTTTATCTCGCGCGACTTTTGTCGCGCGTCTTGTAACTGCATGGGAGGTAATGGGCCCGTTTATACAGTGTCGCGGTCGCGTTCTGAAAAACATGCCGTCGTGATCTGGAGAACGCCGCCGCAAAAAGCTGCTGGCAAAACGCTTGACGAGTTCTAAATGTATTGCTCCTAGTAGACGTGTTTATGCAGACCAGCGACATTGTTGCCGACTGCGATCTCGGCATTGTTACCAATCGCTCTGACATAAACATTCAGTTCACAGTTGTGCATGAGTGACGTGTTAGTTCAGTAGTATAATGGAGTTCAATACGGAGCGTTTAAAAGATGAAGTGAAGAAACGAAAAGCCATTTGGGAAACAAATTCGGAAGAGTATAAGAACAGAAATATGAAACGTGAACAGTGGATAGACGTGTGTACGATGTGGCAGCATTGATTACAACCACTTTGCGCAAACCTACCGTCAGACGAACGCGCGACACGAAACGCCGTATATAACGATCTTGCGGCGTTTGCCGTCGTCTGTCGCGCGACACAAAACGCGTGCATAAAAAGGGCCTAAAGCAGTGCAATCTTTTTTTTACAAATTGTAAAAACCTTTCGTATTGTAACATTGTATTCTGTACACAATCAAACACAACCTGTATTTTGAAAGCAGAGTGCCATATTTAACCAGTTTATTATTAAACATGCACTGAAGTTGCACAGATGTCTATTCCAATTTCAAGCATAATATTGCGTGGAAGAAAGATTAACAGTCATATTGGGTGGAAGAAGGATAACATTCCTGTAATTTTATCCTTCTTCATCTCAATGAAATATTCAGCATCATTTTCAACAATGGCCTACCACTGCAATATTATTATTCTTACACTAAATGGATAGAGTATAAGAAATACTACAAAATGGCTATCTCAGGTTCATTTCGCCATGATTTCAGCGGAGTTTGACACGTGTTGGTGACACGGCCGGGGGGCGGGGCCTGCGCGCCGCGTGGTTGGTCACCTGACACTTCTGCTGGCTTGCAAGTCTCTCCCCGCGCGCCGGCTGACGAGTCTCGTTCGGCCAGCGCCTGCCTCTAGACTTCAGAATTTTTGAAGTCACAACGTCTAATAAATCGATGAACGCCGGCTGCACGCACGAAAAAATGTCCCGTAACGCACATCGTCCCGTTACGCTGTGTCCCGTTACGCTCATTGTACGCTTGCGCCGCATCTATCTCTCTTCCACTCGATTGGAACAACCATCGATTTGACTTTTTCGAGGCACATTAAACTTGAAACACTCCCATTCGTTCCCTACTTTTCCTATCATCGTCCTATCCTTAACAGAATAACACAGATTGGAAGAAGTTAAATAGCAAACATGTATAAAAGTTATAGTTAAAATAATATCTTCGTGAAAGTAATAAACATATTTGAATTCATGAGTGCAAATAAAAGTAAATTTATCAATTAAATTGTAGATTTCATTTCACTCCTTCTTTGTATCCATACAAATTAGTGATAATTCAATAAAAATGATTCAATTTTATTCATAAAAGTATGCAATCATTTCATCAATGTTTTGTTATGACGTTGTCACGTTAAACTATCGTCCGTAACCCGACTTTACAGAAAACCAATTTTTTTTGTAATTTTTTGCTAAAAGAGCTGGAATTTAGGTGCTTTGACCAATCGTACGTAAATACTTTGAACTTTGGGTTTATTGGATGTTAGTTTTCTACATGAGGCAAGAAAAAACAAAGCTGGCGGGTGGATATCGATCACATGGTCCTTGTCACATGAGTGAATAGCACTTGATGTGTTCTAACTCCACTGCCCTGCTGTTTCATGTAATATGAATATTTTTATTTGTTATTGTATTTTGGACTATAGACTGTTTATTTTATATAATTGATCAGTGTAGTTAACTCTGAACTGCCTGGTATCGAACCATGAACATGACTTTATCAAATCAATCATTATTTGAACAAGGTAATTTTGAATTTAAAATTTAAAAAATTTTTTTCCCGAATCTTTAGGTCAAATATTATGAGTTTCCAAGATGACGGCCATATCGGATTACTGGAGGCTGGTAAACTCGGGATATAAGCTAATCTTTATGATTTTTCACCATATTTTTTTAAATAAGTGATTTTTACATTAAATTACCTTTTTTTTGTGTCAAGCAAGGATCAAACTAAGGAAAGGAATAGATCGAATAAATTGACGTCTAGGAGATGAGGAATTTGTACCTCTTTTAGGATTTTTCACCATATTTTGTTAAATAATTATTATTTTTTACCTGAAATTACATTTATTGTATCGAGCAAGGATGGAACGAAAGACAGAAATCAATTAAATCAACAATTATTTTAACAAGCGAATTATTTTTAGCAAGTTTTTTGAATTTCTAACTTAACAATAAAGGAGTTTGAAATAGTGGCCAGGACGACCGACAATATGACGGATTGTCACGGCAGTAGACTGTATGGTGATACTGCACTCTATCGGGATAAATTTAAACTAATATGTCGGTAACGTCCTGTAGTAACTGAAGTTAAGATTACTTCAAATTAAAAAAAAATATTACAAGACCGAATATGTGTGTTATTTTTTCTATATACCTTATCAAGGCGTACGTTTTCAAATACAGAGTTCCGAGCGGTCAAGGTTTGAAATTACGGTTATTATACGTTTATAAACTTTCTTCGGACATGATGGACACAGTAGCTGAGTGGTCGTGGGTTCGGATTCGCTCACCTCCGAAATATTTTTAACTTCTTTAAATATTTTAAGGAAACACCATAAGAACTAACATAAAAAGATTTTTACAGTAGAAGTAGCCAATACCGAGAAAAATATAAAAATATGACTATCCACGACGGTAGTACGCCTAGCAGGCGACACTAGCACAACTGCGAACCACTGTGCAGGATTGCGGATGAAAAAAAATAAGTTCACAAAGATTGTCGATGATGTCCTAATCTTAGGCATCCAGCAACGGAATCGTCCGGTCATGGCCGAATCCTGGCGATTGACAAGCCACCACAAGAATCCTCCACAAAATCGTATTCCAATAAGAATAACATTGCACCAGAATCGACTATTATATACTACTGGTGGGAAGTTTTTTTTATTACCTATTATGCGGATAACACCATCCAGCTGAGAAGGGACCAATTTATCGTTAAAATTAAGTTTTTGGCTGCATGGTGATAACTTTTTTTTTGCGCTGGCTCTTTGAGAGACGTGACGTACAATCGCAATTCACAAAAGCTCTGAGGATTGTGATTGGGGATTGTTTAACCATTGAGCGAGCACTACCTTAGGATCCATGGTGCTCTGACAATAATTGGTCATATTCGCAGGGCTTCTTTATTAATTTTCTACATGCAGTCAGGAAATCTTCGTTAACCCGTGAATAAAGATTTATTTAGGTTGGCTGTTTTTATTCTGAACATTTGTTATTGATCAAAAAATAACTTTTCTTGGTGGAACAAGTTTGAGATACATTTTAATAAGTTATGCATACAAACACATCATGTTTTTGGATTACATATGTCTTACTTTTATGTATGTATTGAAGTGTTAAAAACTTATTCAAATAGAAAACTATAGGAAATAAAAAGTAAAAATCACAAAAGAAGCACTTTTTCTTTGGTGTGCCTATATTTTGCATGGTTTCCGTGGAAGGATACAGTTAAAAGGACAAGATATGCAGTTCAGAAATTCCAATAATTCGCAATACCAAAAAGTGAACTACAACACAGTATCATCTGTAGAGAAGTATTTATAAATCGTTACTTTTATCTGTTCTCACCATCGACTTAGTAATTTATAAAGTGCATTATTTTTTTGATATTAGTGGACATTGCGTGTAAGAGAGTAATTGCTGTAATTAAATGTAATTTTTGTTTGTATCAGAATTTTCTAACCCGAATCACTGTGAGATATTGGGAAACTTTGAAGGAACTAAATATATTATTAAATTTTTTAAAATTAATATGTTTCCTTCATGCCAATCACATGTACGTTGCTATTAAGTAATTACTAAATATTTTAACAACACGTGTGTTGAAGTAAATACTCATAATATTACATCCCGTTTTATCCACGATTGTAGTTTAAGAGCTGAACATTTTTCACAATTTAAAAATAAACATAAAATAATATAAAATTTAAGCAAATGGTTGTAAAGCCTTGTTCTTTTCATTATTTGACAGAAAATAATTTGAGAAACGCCAGATTAATGGCTTATCACGAATGTGTTTAAAATGTGCACAAGGTAACGGGAACAATAGTTTTAACAATATACGGAATTTTTTAAAAACAAAATATAACATTTACGAGGTCATAAACATTAAGTTAATGCTCTAGTGAAAATGCGAACACAACTGTTCTCACTGCAAAATGCTTCTTACATTATACATTTATGTAAAAAGTAAACACAATTAGGTATACATTGTTTCATAAATTATGTTTAGAAAAAAATCTCTTTTATGTCACAATGATAAAACAGACATCCAGAAACTCTGAATTTTTTTATTTTTTTTATTTTTTTTTTAAATGAAAACATTTGTTCCTTTCTTAAGACCTTTATGAAATAACAAGAAAAAGAGATGAGTTTGAAGCAGAAATAAAAAATCTTATTTAATGTGCGTCATTATTCTCGTTTAAATTTTTCCTCTCCTTCACAAAGCTTCCGCATTTTTAAATTAGAAAAACACACAAACTCTGTGAAGTGAAATATGGCGAGACATTAAGATATAGAATTAAATAAAAAATCTCTGGTCCAAGTGTTTAATATCCCGTGAGTATTTTTCACTTTTTAGGTCCATTTATTTGTGAAGAACACAATCCATTGCTTTAATAATTACGAAATTCATACTTCATTAAAAAAATGTTATGAAGACTTAGCTTTTGATATTTTAATTTTTAATGAGCGCATTCTTTGAAACAGATATTGGATTGGAAGATGAAACAAGGCATAGATAATAAAATAATTTCAGAGAATTGAACAAAGATCTTCAGCTGCGTACCTTTAAGAGTGACTCACTGAAACATATTATTCTAAGAAATATCCAGTTATTAAAAATATTTTTATAACTTTTTTTAGTGTTTTTGACGTTTATTATTGTGGAATGGATGTCTGTCTCCCAAGTGTAAACAGGATGAATAGATAAACGTAAACACTTCATAATATGATTTGATTACACCCAACACGGAAATTAGGGTTAGAAATTATTTTTGAGTAGTATTAAGGTGTACTTTATTAATGTAAATAAGTTTTTTTTACCTAGGCTTTTTGGGTATTGTTGCAAATAACTCATTAATTAAAATAAGAAAATTTATTTTACAGTTGCTTTAAATTTTAGACAATTTTATGTGTTTGATTTAGAAATCGTGATGGAAATTTTGAAACGTGCCAGTGAAGGAAATATTTTAATAAAAACTATTAATGCTTTCCTCTGGAAAGTAAATAATTCAGGTGCAAACTTTGCATACGTTGCGGAAATCGAGGTTTGTCGACATTGTTTCGGCTTCTGCTGAAATGTTGATCTAATAATGAGGAAAATTTTCCTAAGAAGTATCAGAGTCTCATAAAACAATTCTTCTAATAATATTGTGCAAAGTGAAAGCACCCGATTGCACTCCTGTTCCTGCATGTCTTATAAAGGTTCGATCGACTTCTGCGTGAGACAACTGACTGCCTTCTTTTGTCTCTTGGATTTTCTCTAAAACATTAATTTCAGAAGTTACCTTGATAGGTGCAGCTCTAGCATGGAATAAGTTTAATGCAATTTTTAAAGATCTTCTGACGAGTATTTCTATTGCCATCGATGGATATACTGAGCGAATTGTTAGACGGAAAAATGTGAAACGACATTCTTAAACGTCCCTTGTTAAAATATGTTTGCTGCACATAACCTGAGTTAATGTTTTATCTTCTCGGAACTTCAAGAACTCGCATTTTGTAGTGAATAGAAAAAATTAAAGCCGCAGAACAGTTTCACTAATCATAAATTTCGCATTTTCTCGAGTACTCTTGAGCCAAAACTTTATTCTTGACTTCAGCGTTGAAGCCATGTCTCTGATAATGTTGATGTTCACCAGCTTGTTAGCACGCCTATTTCAGCCACCTTCAAGTGAAGTCGTTGTTACCTTGATTTAAAAATAAATCTCGAAACATGCACGCAGCTTACCTCTCGATGTCAGCTTATTCACAGACGTAAGTAACCTCAACTCAGAAGCAAATACGTTAAGGACTCTAGCGAAGATAGCTTGCGATATAGATCTTGCAAAAAATAAGTATGGTTTTAGGATACACATTTTTGTACTCATAAACATGTGCGAGGAAGACTTAAAGTGCAGGTTCACTTTGTTGTAGATGATAATGGTAAAAATATACAAAATTGTAAAATAATGAAGAATTGAATATCATCACCAACGAATGTTCAGCTCACATATTAAACTTCCTGGCAAATTACTTGATATTAATAGTGAGAATATAACGACAGTTTTACAATGGGTTTTTGGTGCATTAAACTGTTAATGCAACGCATTGAAAAGTTAAAAACAATCATGAGGAATTTTCTTAATGCAAATAATTATATTTGCTTGTACTAAGGTTTGGCGACTGCTACCTATTTAACATTTTACACAAGAATAATTTAGTCCTTTCGTTACTAATTTTTCTCAGTATGAGGAAAATGAAGATATAAAAATATCATATTACTGATGGTTAATAAAAAAAATAATGATTTTCCATCTTGTTTTGTGTGATTGTGTGGTCTCTTCAGACCATTGAGGTAAGAATTTAGGGAGTTTTTTTAAATTTAATTATTTAATTTAAAAATCATAAGAATACCTGTGCATTGCAAATCATGTGTTTATGACGTCAATTGACAACTTTTTGCTGCATTGTTATTATGTTAGATGGCCAATAAGGGGACTGCCTGTCTAGGCACAATTCGGCGTGAAAAAAAAAAATTAAAAAAAACTGCTCACGATATCCGAGTTGAGTCTGTTTGCGAATACCATATAAGTACAGGCTGAGAGTGGGTGAACAGTTCTGTTTCGGAATTTATTTTTTTAAAAATATTTTTATAAAAGTGAAAATAGCTAAAAGTGTGTTGTCCGAATAATATTTTGGCACGAAACTTCCGGTAGAGATTCTTGAAATCAATCAAGGGACTCGCATTACACCTTTATCTTCATTTATCCGCCTCTCAAATAACATATTTGCCTTATGAGCGCTATGAACGACGAGTTGACTGCGTGCCAGTTCAGAGATCACTTAGAGGCGATATCGCGCTAGGAGTTTCAGCGGGCGTCGCACTTATCACCCCGCCTTAGTAACACAAAAACATCCGTGACTAGGTGGGCCCCTTAATATATGATGGAATTTTTACGATTCACCTAGCGAATTATTGAAAAAACTTTAAAATAAACATTTTGCATTACCTTTTTTTACATAGCTACGGCTATTTATTTCTAACGAATTCCAAACCAGAGTGACTTTACAATTAGTATCAGTCTCCCACTTCATAGTCTAATACCTCCATGGTCTAGACTGCTGGTCGGATACACCGTGAATCGACAGAGCTTACCGAGTTTGATGTCTACACACCTCGGATCAAAACTTGCTGCAGGGGATAAGCGGGGCTTGTTCGAGCGCGAAATCGGTAAGCAGGCGTCTGGCGGAACAATACCAGAGCCCTCCCCCGCGGCGCGCGCTGGTTGCGGCCAGCCGCCGCCTTGGAGCGCTGCTGTCGGCGCACGTGGCCAGCGTCGGGGGGCGGGAGAGGGGAAGCGTCCTCCCTGCTTTAAAGTCCCTCTCACACTGTCAAATACAGGCTGTCCATAAAATAATATCCCAGTTTCAATGGAATTTTATAACATTTTAATTTAGCCTATTTACAACAAATCATCCATCAAATTGAAGGTAAGCTAACCTAGATTATTTTTTATTGCAAATGTTCAATATGCGCACCTTTAGTTATACGGCACACAATCAACCTTAGGTAGGTACAATTCTTCCCATACATTGGTTAATACGTCCAGAGTAATGAAAGCAATAGCCTCCTCAATTTTGCGTCTCAACTCTGGCTAATCATTAGGTAGCGGCGGAACGAACACATGATCTTTTATAAAGCCCCAAAGGAAAAAAAAATTGCATGGCGTTATATTAGATGAACGTGGAGGCAAGCGAAAAAGAGCTCTGTCGACTAAAACATTACGACCATTCCAACGGCCAGGGAATTCGACAGTTAAACTTTAAAAGGAATGCACGTTGAACTGAAGTTACAGATTCACTCTTAGCATATTGCAGAACACCAAACGCTTTACGCTCAGGAGTCGTCATTTTGCGTAGGTGGCGCTGCAAGCGAGGAAACAACAAAGCAGTTCTCGCGCATGCGCTTATCGAAAACTGTAATGAGATACTCTTTAATTGTGTCCTTGAACCGAAACTCTACAACGGTTACCATTAATACTTTTAAAATTTATAACTGGGACTTTTTTTTATGGACATACTGTATTTAACAATATTGTTGGAGAGGTAGTATGGGAAAGAAAATGGCTTTAAATTTTCTCCATCAAATAAATTTGAAAAGATAACCTTAAATATGAATTCAATCGTGTCACATTTTCAAAGTTTATTTTTGGTACGTGCTATCTCAGACTTTTAAATTTTAATCCAATTTTGAAATTAAATCATACACCACTGTGCCGGATGAAAATTTTTGAACTTATTATACTATTTTTGCTTTTTAAAAATTTTTAATCATGGATAAATTTAACTCACAATAATATTCATTACATAATAAAATTAATGTTCAGTGAATTTTTTACTTTACTTAATTCACTTTTGTATCCTCTTTAATCACCCATGTGTTCTTCGTCATTTTTAAATTCGTTGTGACGGAAACCGAATTCTTTCCATTTCCATTTTCGCTAGGCAAGATTTTGGTTGGCTGATTGCCTCCAACATACAAACTATTTTAGAACTGAACCATATATGCTCACTGTTTGATGGAATATCAAATCATCCAATTTGTCAAACAAACGTGACTGCGCTAGTGACGTTTTTCGGTGACGTCATAACTTCCCGACTTTATTTGACACAACATATTGGAAGGTGTCGGAAGATAAATTTTGACAGTGCGACAGAGATTTAAGTTCAGACGGGCTGGCTCATTCATGCGGGGTGCAATATGTCTTGCGTTAAGCAAGTAGTTTAATTACAGAGGAAAAAGAAGAATGGTCGAAAAAGAAGAGTTGGTCGGGGAAGAAGCAAGCAAGGGACAGGAACTTGGACAATGATTTTGGGAAGAACTGGAATTTTTTAAAATTATGGAAAAGATAAAAGAATATCCATTTATTTTACCTTATAGTATTATATTATGTTCATTATTGTGCGCAGTTAATACTAGAAAGATATTCAGGGAACGGTTTACAAATAACTATAACTATTGAATGTACTGGGACAACACAAAGCATATGTAATTGCCCGGGTAATATTCCGAACGCAGTAAATCTACGAACAATATTTTGAAGTGATACAGTTGTTTTTCAAATACAAATGTAGAAATATTTGGTATTTAACATTAATATTTCTGTTCCATTGACAAAAAAAAAGCAGTGTAAAGCCAAGTTTAGTTAAATAAGCAAGTTCCTGTATGCATAGTGACTGGAAGAATTCACGGTTTCATTGACCTGTAGGATAGATTGCACGAACCTCTGCGTGCTCTGGCGAATTCCACTCGCTCATTGGCTAATGACTCGTGAGAACCGTCAATTAGGAAACTTGTGATTTGACACTTATTATGTTGAAGATTTTCCTTTGGTTCAGAATCCTTCAGATGAACTGTGGTCCAATGACTGTAGCAGCATGTAGTTAAACATTTTGGGAGTCTAGCCTAATGCGAAATGAAACCGCGAAATATTTTCGCGGTCTGTGTATGCCCTACGCGAAGTTTGAAACTCAGTTTGTGGCTAGGTAATTCAAAACATGTACGTTGAAACGCAGCGCAATGAGGTCTCGCATCCACATCAAACATTCCAAAATCCCTTCTCTTGATTCCCTTTTGAGGACAAGCGAAATTTTTGTTTGGTCACAGCATCGTTGCCATCAGCGAGATTACCCTTTCAAGTCTAACGCCGTTGTTTCCTGACCTTTGCGTTTCGCGCGCGTTCCGGAAACAAAGCACGTGATGAACCGCGATGTCTCACGGCGGGAACAGAGGACCACAATCGCGGCGAGAGTTAATCCAGATTCGAGCGTCACGCTGGGTTCAGTGACAACTCATCTTTCACGGTATTTGCTTTGTTCGACATCCCTAACGATCGGAGATACACCATTAGAATGAAACTCCATTACCAGAAGTTATAGTGTTTATTTTTTTTCTTCATGTTTTTCAGGTTCACGTAAGGCTATTATTCATCTTCTCTCTCTCTCTCTATCTCCATCCCCAAATAAAAATAAATCAATTCAACCATTTTATTTGTAAACTTATTTTTTCAGAGACCACGATATTTTTAAGTCGTTGTTATTCACCTATAATGTTTTGAGTACCACATACTTAAGTTTTAACTATCCAATCGGGCTATTAATTATTTCTTGATTATTGAAATTCACAATTATTTTTTCCAATAATTTTGAAAATATGCATAACTATCGACCCGCCCCGGCTTCGCACGGGTGCAATGCTGATACTAAATATTCTACAGAATGTCTTTATATACAACGTTCACAGCTTTTTTGTCATTAGACGCTCTATTTATAGGCACGCGCCGATGGCCCCCCAGCCGGTACCGCCGCAACCGCTATGTCCCTGCATTTTAAATCTGTAATATCTTAGAAAATATTCATTTAAATTACATGCTGTAGGGCCATTTTCATCTATATTAAATGCACAATTTATTTAAGGTACTTAATTGGACAAGGATTAATGCTGTATTGCTTAAAATCGCTTCGTAAATAAGCCATTATTTCTCTTAAAAAGTAAAGGATAAAAAATAGTAATTGTGGGTTATCCCTAAGAGATAGACATATACCATCGCGCCCTTTTTTTTACACCTTTTTTAAGTGTACAATACTGTAGTACATTATTTTGATCTATCTCGTAGGGTTCAGCCAGCGTTTGCAATGTAAGCGAAAAAAAAAAGTGTTTATTTACGACATCACATTAGAAACCTCTAAAATTATCAATGTTTTTCTACTAAATTATGCATGTATTATATATATACATGAACCTTCCTCTTGAATCACTATATCTATTAAAAAAACGAATCAAAATCCGTTGCGTAGTTTTAAAGATTTAAGCATACGTAGGGACAGACAGACAGCGGGAAACGACTTTGTTTTATACTATGTAGTGATATATCTTTATATATATATTTCTTGTGTGCGTGTGTATGTCACTGAACTCCTCCTAGACGGCTGGACCGATTTTGATGAAATTTTGTGTGTGAGTTCACGGGGATTCGAGGATGGTTTAGATTCACAATTGGATATTTTATCTCGATTCTGAGTTAAGAAAAACTAAAAAAAAAACACGCTTTAAAAGCAAAAATTGCAACGCATTATTAGAAGCCATTATGGTTTGCTATTGTAAGGAACTAAGTAGAGAGTAAGAAAAAAATAAAGATCCTGACAGTTTATAGCGTCGCCATATTTGTTTCAATTTTCAATACCCTTTTTGTATATTACAATTTAAATTGCAGAAAAAAAATCATGTTTCATAGCCACAAAAATAGTGAGGATGGTTTAGATTCACAATTGGATATTTTATCTCGATTCTGAGTTAATAAAAACTAAAAAAACACGCTTTAAAAGCAAAAATTGCAACGCATTATTTGAAGCCATTAAGTTTTGCTATTGTAAGGAACTAAGTAGAGAGTAAGAAAAAAATAAAGATCCTGACAGTTTATAGTGTCGCCATATTTGTTTCAATTTTCAATACCCTTTTTGTATATTACAATTTAAATTGCAGAAAAAAATCATGTTTCATAGCCACACAAATAGTGAGTGTGTGTCATTTCTCTATGTCCACGAGGTCTCGCCGCGTCAATTTTCTCCTTGGAGCGAACCCGTCCGCTTAATTAAATAAACAGCTTTTATCGTTGAATGATTTCATGATTTATTTAATGAAAATATGCTCTCATAAAAAAATTAGTTAGATAGACATTCAATAGGTGTCTTTCTCTCTCTCTCTCTCTCTCTCTCTCTCTCTCTCTGAAATGTATGTAGCTTGCTTGCGGGTCAGTAATGCAGACAATCTTTACATTCTAGCTCAAGACGGAAAAAACAGTAAATGTGGTTTACAAAGACATTTTATGAAGTGTCTTCCCGTCATTACATATGAAAGTAGAAACATATTTACTCAAAATTCAGGTAGTAACATATTTTTATTGCAAAGACTGAAATAGAGGTGAGAAAAATTATCATTTGTGAACATAAGAAAACTACTAGATACAACTGTATCAACTGTTATGTTATAATGTTTAAATTTCTAAATGGTGCAAGATAATACAAAATTCCATGCGGAAAAAGTTGTGGGCAGCAGATACGTATAGTTATAGGTGTGGGGCTATGCATGCTGATTTTTCATATACTGCATGGATGCGAACATGTAAGAATAATCTATCTATCTTACTATAATAAAACAGTACTTTTTCTGTCTGTTTGTACGCGATTTTGATGAAATTTTGTGTGTGAGTTCACGGGGATTCGAGGATGGTTTAGATTCACAATTGGATATTTTATCTCGATTCTGAGTTAAGAAAAACTTAAAATACACGCTTTAAAAGCAAAAAAAAACTAAGCATTAATGATAATTAGCCTCCATGGCAACGGGATTTTGCATTGTTGTTGTCTTCTGCGTAACCATGGGAAAGGTTTTGGTAACGGCAGTGGCGTGCCCAAGAGGAGGGGTATGTATAATGAGAAGATACAAAATGTCCAGCGTAGAAATACTTACCGCCATATCCATATCTCACAAAAAGTACATTTGGGCAGGACAATGTCTGTCGGGTCCGCTAGAAAGATATATAGAGAGATAGAGATATAAATAGAAAGATAGAGAGAGTTATAGAGATATACATAGAGAGATAGAGAATTAGAGAGATAAAGAGAGATGCTTAGTATACGTTTAAAAAATTACAAAAAAAAATGGATTGAGGCATTGCAACGCATGCCGGGTATTATCTAGTAGGTATAATAAATCCCCTTTTAAATTTTTAATTTGTCGATAAAAAGGTCATATCCTTTGGTGGTTTACATATGATTGGGTAACAACAATGTATTCTATATTATAATTAGAGACCTTTAAAGGTGTGCTCAACCCCATGTTTGCTTTCCCAGTGGTGGATTTCTTAGAGAGAACATTTTTGTCCTTGTTAATTGGCACTACCGGATTCGCTTTCTTCTCTCCTAGCTTGGCATCGTTGGGTCACGGTCGTAGAGGGGCGTGTCCAAATAACTGCGAACCAATCATGATCGCAGTGTGAGAGTATAAATGTTTCCATTCTAAATTGCGATATTTCTGTATCCCTAGGGCCATGCATATTTCGCGAAAAGATTCCGAGACTAGTTATAAGTTAAAACACTGAAGCACCGTCTGTGTTCGTGATTGGGTGAATTTCTTTCAGATACATGTTGATTAATACAACACCAATCAGAGTAATTCAGTGCGAAAGCAAACGCATCCTGAGTGGCTCAGTCAAGAAAGGCAACGACTTCTCTTGCAGACGGCCGCCAAATGCAAGGAAGAAATAGCTGGTGCGGGTATACCTTGTTGCAGTCTAATAGGCGTTCAGATTTATTCGCGATAAATGCCTGCCCCTACGTATCCCTGCTTGTGACTGGCTCAGAGCCGTCAAGAGCACACTGTAGTCAAATCACTGACCTCAATAAGATGTATGTGAGCCAAAAATCTACTTTCCTACCCAAGTCCCCTTACACATTGAAGCCCTAACTATGGCACGATAACCGTAACGGCGTCTGCCTCTCGGTCGGCGCTAAGGGGACACGCCTAACGGAACGATTGCTTATACGGGTGAGGCACAGAGGCAACATTGCTCTTAAGCAGTTGATCGCCATTAAAAAATGTTGCATAGGCGGAAACGTAAGTGTTTTTAGATTTTACAGAACTATAGGCTGGACATTAAGGTGTTTTTTTTTATCCCATTTCAATAATTATAAGCTGATGATTATGAGAGAATATATTTTATTCTTGAATTATATGGATGCCATTTAGTCGTCGTCATGTTGCGGTTGGGTTTGGTGATTGGTTTTCACTACCTTGGGACGTTTCAAAACATCATTAGACTAATTGAAGCCGTCACAAATACTCACAACTTTTTTTTTGAGTATAATCTGTTAAGGGGAGAATTAGGAAACTTCAGACGATATATTGTTTTTAAAAGTTTTATTGGCATAACTTATTTAAATCTTCTGACTGTCAAAATTTGACTTCGTTAAAGCATAAAACATAATTTAATAGAATGTCCGAAGCTAATAGAGACAGGCTATTACAAATAGTCACTAAGTGAAGTCATTGGCGTTTAGTACTTAATTCGTTTTTTTTGGAATGACAATAGTCTAAGAAAAGGTTTCTGATAAGGTCAATGTATCTAAGAATTTTTGTTTTTATTATCCGTGATTTATATGATGTCATTTGTAGAGCCACTTGGGATTTGTGGCTTATTTTCATTCTAGAGTAGATTCAACTGTTCTGAAGATAATTAAGCCAACTCATTAAGATCATTGGCTAAAAAGGCTGGACATAAAACATTTTAGTAGTAATCTGAATTTTTTTTAAACTTTTTATAAACTACCATAAAATATATAGTAATTACTATATAGACCCTTTAAAAAAAATCGTTTCTTGAAAAAATAAATCTTTAGTGACCCCGTAATAACGTTTTGGCCAGAGAAAACTTCTAATGGCACTAATTAATAGTTTAGTTTTAAATAATAGTAATAAATAAATAATTTGGCTATCAAAAATAAATTTGGTATTATTGTATTGTCAAACGTATATTGTGGTGGCCAACAAAATTCTTTATCCTTGTTTATTACTGGCTAGAGATCGTACAGGGCATGTCGTGGATATACCAGTTTTGTCGTTAAAGTAAAACCAATGTACTCACAGGTGATTTAAATCTACGTCGACAGTGTATGATTCCGTTAAATCCTACTTTCTCTATACGTTCTTGATATGCATAATGTGTGTTTATTTATTTGTCAACATAGTTTTATATTAAAAATTTATATTTTAACATAAATCATACAAGTTATTATTTCAAAACAGTTTATACATAAAATCAGTTTTAAAAGAAAATATAGAAATATTTCGTGTTATCTTATTATTGCATAATTAGTTAAATTATAATTTATTAATACAGTTTAAATTTATTATTTAATAAAAACAATTTTTCATATAGCCTACTTTTAACCTATATTTGTTATATTAATTTATATTGCAATTCATCTTTATTAAATATTTATCATAATAATTCTTACAATGAATTTTAATTATTGCATATAATAAAGGCAAAAAATACTATAATTTTTTATTACAAACCATTAACTTACTTAACATAAAAAATAGGAGTATTAAGGTGAGTATTAAATGTTGTGAGAATAGTCGTTAGGCTGTAGTAGGCGCTTTAAAGAGTTATGCGCACAATTAATTATACATCGCACACTCTCATGCAATTGTTCAACATAAACATCTTTTGTATACTTCTGAGCGGTGTTTCATGGTCGCGCTTAAAAGACACCCTCCATTTCTTTTGTTGTTTGATGAATGCCCTCCCACAAACTTCATCATTAATCGCGCACCTTTCAAGACTAGGACGTGAGAAGAACAAAGCGTCCAAAGAGAGTTTACTACAACGCTTTAGCTTCTCTTATTCCTTTGTTAAACCTTCAGTACCCACGTGCAGTAATGAGCAAGGTAACGAGCAGGAAATAACGTTTCATTTAACTCGCAAATATGAACGTTATTAAATAAGCGCAAATATGACAAAAATGTTTGTTCTAATAGTGTTTTGTCTACGAAGGAGATTAAAAGTCAAAAAATACATATTTTAATAGCAAAGACCGTAAAAATAAACAAAAGGCACGGTAAATAACCTGATAGCAATTTTCAAAGGAAGTATTATCAAGGAAAAAATGAAAGAATTTATTCCACAAAGAAGCATTTATGTAGATATTCTAATCAAAAGCCAAAATTTTTGTCGGTTTTATGATACATTCAAATCTAAAATCTCATTAAAAATGTCGTACTTGATTTTTGTTTTCTAGAAAATATAAACGCTTGTCCTATCAATGGTGAGAATGACTATGATACAATTATTAACTTTTATAATATTTAACAGAATATCGTTTTTATTAACTAATATTGGTACAAATTTCACATCACCCAGACCGATAAAGGCAAAGCTTTAAACCGTATTCTATTATTGCTCATTGAATATCTTTAGGAGCGTTTCGTTTCTTTGAGTTTGATAAGCTATAATGAAATTCCTTCTGTTTAAATGTTGTTAAAGAATTTTTAAAAATTGAAACAAAAGATTACATTATTAGAAACTTTGAGTGCACCTATAGTTTACTTCACTTCAATAACACCCGTGTGTCTATGAGCTTGTGCTTCGTTGAGAAGCTGCTTTTTCATTGATGTATTTTTCTTTAACCTTTCCATACAGGTGAATACTGGTGTCGCGGCATCACGGCCTTACTGCGGTAATAAACCGTATACATCGCGTCCTATTTAGTTTTACACCGGTATGAGACAGTTATCGCTGTCCATGTAATTGATGTTAATATCCCGCGCTTGGTCACCAGATGGCTCATCATCCAAGCTGAACGTCTATCGGTAAAAGTCTTTCGGTCACGCACTGACTTTGCCTGATAGTTGAACGAATGAATTAAAGAATGGATGATGAAGATATTGAAGTTAAACTTCCCGATGACGTGGAGTTTCTCGAGAGTCGTGCGAAGGGCGAATCAGTTGGATGTAGCAGTGACCAAGTGTATTGGTGGAGGGCAACGGGAATTACCCGCGAAAAGCAACTAGTCCGCGACAACATCTGCCACGCTTCCCGTTCACGAGGTGTGATCAAAACATAATGTTGAATATTTTTATTACGAACGAAGGAATAAGCTTAGATAAAAATTGTTTTAATATACTTAAAAATACTCTCCTTGGCTAGCGAGCGCACTCATCCCAATGATGATTCCATGATTGGAAGCATTTCTGGATGTGGACAGACAGGAACTTTTTGTTCTGCCAAAAATTCGCCAATCAGAAGCGAGGTGTGGCACGGCGTGTTGTCGTGATGGAGGAGGAAACTATTGACCCGTTTTTCTGGTCTCCGTTTCGTATACAAACACCTTGCTCGAACTGCATCATAAATGATAAGGAAATTTAGCGCATATATTTAGTCGAAAGTTAGAATGCAAACTTCACACTCTCGCACTGTGTTCATGATTGAACCGCAGTTATATTTTGACGACCCCCCCTCTACGACCGTGACCCATCGATGCCCAGCTAAGGTGAGAAGTAAGCGAATCAGGTAGTTTCAATTAACGAGCACAATATTTTTCTCTCTAAGAAATCAACCAATGGGAAAGCAAACATGGGTTGAGCACACCTATGACTTTGAATACAACCCTGAAGCCAGACGAATCAGCAAAATTTCCGGTTGTCTATCAATAAAGGACTCTTCCGGCTCTGGAAGCCGACTGATACGGCAAATCTTGTTCGAAACTTGAGTATTACAATTCAAATGAGCTTATTAATTCAATTAGATGTAGTGTTGGCAGTTGCTGCTATAAAAATTCACTCACTGTATTTTTTTACCGCACCCCGTATGAGTCAGAATCTCCTTGGTGGGCGGATATAACCGCGTCCATATTTGCGAGTTGAGCCCAAGCATTACAAGACACCGCAAATAACACGCTTGTTTAATAACTTCTCTTATTTCGTAAAATATTTTTAAATACGTATACATAATTTGACAATAATTAGTTTCACAGAGATATGAAACGCTTTACATTAAGAAATAGGTTAACATCACACACGCACTCTCTGCACCATTTTAATTTAATACTATTTCGATAAAGTTATTTGAGTTGTTCCTTCATACTGTTAACTAAGGAGTCAAATATTTTTTTTACCATAAGTGCAAAGTTTCACAAAGCAATAAATAAATAAACAAACGACTGACAACACTTGTTCTAATAGACGAGGAGTAAACCACGTTTGTAGTGATGTTGGCTGCATCTACTCTCTCATCACTGCAAGAGACTTCAGTGTGTGCATTATCGATAGCAGAGGAGACCTCGATACCCGCAATTACACCGAATTATGTGAAGGAACATTAATCGTGTGACATTTCCATGTACCCATGTGGCGTACATTTCACTCACAAAAGAAATTTGATTATGCACTTTAAAAACAAAGTTCATTTGAAAATTATGCAGCGGGGTAGCTATGGTGATTGCGAAGGAAATCTGTATCAGTGTCGCTAGTGTGGTAAACGTTTCGAACCACGACGGTTCGTCGAACACGGACCCATGAAAATCATGGCTGTAGAAGAAATCTTGAGCGTGTTAAATTTCCTTGTGAGAAGTGCGGTGTACAGGTTACACAAAAAATTTACTTGGAAAATCATTATAATTTTTGTATAGGTAGGGTTTTTTCATCAACATCTGTGGTCTTCTAAGGTGTATTACTCCTGAACAGTTGTATCGTGATCTGTATGAGTTAGTTGTATTTTATTCACTCTAAAAACTAACGCAAAATATTTTTTTAAAAAAAGTAACATAAGTATATGTAGCATGGACTGCGAAATGTATACGAAATATATATATATATATATATATATATATATATATATATATATATATATATATACAAGTGTCAGAAAAAAAAATACAAAGTTGCTTCAATGCCAGACACAAGGTCCTTACCACATGGGTGACTTAGCACCTGCCGTGTGTGCTGTATCCTCTGACCAGCTTTAACCTTGTGATATAGACGGGACATGTTGGTTTTCAGAGATGACGGTTAAAATGTCTTGTGCAAAAAGCCCTTTGCAGAAAATACTAGGTGTGGTAGTAGTCATTTCGGTCGAAGTGATAATTTAATAAAACACGAAAATATCCGTGAAAGTGTTTTTTTTTTGTTTTCTGGTGAGAAAACAAGTCATTGGCAGGATGGATCTGCGTGTGAGACTTGTAGTATACCATCACACCTGAAGAACACTTGATGGTCCACAATGAAAGTTATTAAGACCCTGGCGCCGAGGAAACTGTACGATAGGGGGAAAGGATGATGAGTTCTTAAGATTAAATGAATATAACTTTGTTGGTTTGTTTCCTATATAATTTGCGTATTTAATTATTTTTGTGATGCGGGTTGAAGGATTAAATAATAATACTGGAAACACTAGCTTTTACAGAAAATGAGAATGTAGCTATCCCTTAACTTGAGAACAATAAAGAATAAAGTGAAACTCCCAAGATCACAGACTATCGTAAATATCTAACAACAAATGTATGGAAACGATATGATAAAGTGAACTATAACGATACAGCTCATGGTAATATAGCTGTTAGCTACGATGATAATGATGATAATGACATTGCGACTGGTGATAGTGACATGGACCCGGAGAATTTAAGAATATTAATAACAAATATGTAAAGAAGATGGAAGCAGCACGTGGAGAGACAATCCGAATGGATTAGACTACAGGCTAAGACTTCTACATGGTTTGCAAAATTCTGAAATTTATTCATCATCAATGAAACATGGACTAAAAAGTCGATATTTATGGAATAAAAATCACAATTTTTTTTTGATATGATGTAAAATTTTAGAAACTATGTATAATATAGTTAATTATTTAAAAAAATATGACTTTTATTTAATTAATACTTACACGTCCTATAATAATTCATGCAATGAGAATTTTTGATTTAATGCAGTTGTTTGGACATACGCCATTGAAGTTGTGCACTGTTTGTTATTTGACATGACCTGGTTTGAAAGTAATTCCTAGCATCGAAAAAGAAGGCCTTCTGATTTGGAGACACTTGGTCTATACTGTTTAGTTGGCACTCTAGTAATCGTAAGGTGCAGTGAATAAGGACTCCATTGTAGGTATAATAATATTGAGTAACATACATATTCAGTAGGGTAGTTGTCTTGTATAGAACCCTTGTTAGCAATGAAGATGATTAATTAAATACATTTTAGAGTGTAAATAACTTTTTTTTCGTCCAGCAAGGATCGAAGAAAAACTGAAATCGATAAATTCAATCAGTAAATTAATGAATAAATTTTTTCTTACGAGATTTTTGGAATTTTTTTTTTACGAATGTCTAACTAAATATTTACAGAATTTTTAGATAGTGGAGAATATAATATCAGCGGCTTACTTGAAGCTTGTAGATGGAAAATTTAAGCCGCTTTGGGGACTTATTTAATAAGACATTTTAACATAATAAATTCATTTTTTTGCACCGACAAAGGATCGAACCAAGAGTAGGAATCAATAAAATCAACCATTTTTAATAAGAGATTTTTAAAATGATTTTTTTGAAATTTTTTATGCTTTTCTAAATAAATAATTACAAATTTTCAATATGGTGGTTAATTTGACTGACACTGGTGATTGGCACTATAGCGGGTAAAAATTAAACCAAAATGGTGGCAGTGCCCTCTAGGAGATTATGTGTATACTACGCAAAACTAGCGCTCCTAGTAGCAAATATTGAACAATAAAGAAATGGTTGTTCGGTCTCGAACAGGTAATGATTTTATTCCTTCTTAGTAAAAAAAATTATTTGTCCGAATATGCGTGTTATTATTTATTTCTTATTTGACAAATGTCTCTATGGCCGTACAGTAAGAGGTATATGTTTACCAACCTTGAGCTATTATGGCTTGAATCACAGTGTTTACAATGTGTTTTGTATAAAAAAATAAATTTAAATTGTCGATAAGGACCATAACAACATTGGTAGGTAATGAAACATCGACCTAACATGCATGAGACAGAGCGATGCTGACGCACTATAACAACAAACAAAGATGTAGTATCTAAGATCACGGCCTCCAGCAAAACAAAAATATTCAAGATATTTGACATGATACCATCCAAGATGGCGGTCTCCAGCTGAGGAATACAATATTATGTCTGTAACGACATCCAAAATGGCGGTCTCCAGCAGATGAAAACAATTTGATGGTTGCGATGTCATAATCCAAGATGGCAAACTACAGCAGATGAAAACCAGATGCGGCTGTGATGTCAAATCCAAAATGATGGCATCTAGAAGTCGAAAACAAGATGGCGACTGTGATGTCATAATCCAGGATGGCGATCTCAATTGCCTCTTCGGTAGCCAATTGCTGCAAAACTGAATGCTCGGTCATCGGGTCGGTATTTATAGCCTAAAATGAGTCAGAGGAGGAGGTGTTCAGAAAATTAGGCGACACTGTCGGAAAGGGATGGGAAAAGTGTGCAAAATTCTTGGAAAAAAAGGATAGTAAGGAGTGGTGGGGGTTTATTGAAAAAAAAAAATATTGTGTAAGGGGGGGGGGGGAGGGGCCTTGGTGAGGGTAGGTGGTGGAGTGGGTAGGAGGTGGAGGTTTTTTTTAGTTAATATATGCATTGGCGGGGGATCAGTCTTCCAGCAACTACCATGGGGGAAGTATCTATTGCCATTTTTATTTCGCCCTCACTGGGTTCGAACCGAGGACTTCAAGCTACATATCATAAATGAGTTTAAATTAAAATTTTATTATAATTGTATTATATAATTTTTTCAAATTTTAATTTTTTTTCTAACTGTTTAGCATAAAAATTACGGATTTTCAAAATGGTAGCAGTAACGAAAATTTCAACAGTTACATCATATTTTGAAATAGCGGTAAACAAATTGGAAAAAAGGTTTTAATAAAAAATTATTATAATAATTATATTATAAATAATTATGAATTTTTGAGATGGCCGCAACGAAAAAAATTACATGATGTCATAATTTAAAATGGCGGAAATTTCTCGTTATCAAGATAGTGGTAAATAAAAGGTGGCTGTGACATCATAATTCAAAATGTTGGGAAACCAAATGGAAAAATCCAAGATGGCGGCTGGTGTAAAGGTCAGGGATAAAGGTCAAGGTAATAAAATATGGCCACCGTGACTTCAGAAACCAAGATAGTAGACACCGACACCACGCTACGGCTCCAGTCCCTGTAGGAACTATTATATACTACTTCTTAAAGCAATAAATCATGTGGTAGGTACATAGTTTTGGGTTAAAGTTTCACATGGAGACTTTGTCTTCCAATCCTATTCTTTAGTAGGTATATAATTCACAAATCAATAAAAAGAAAGTTTTTGCTTATACCCTGAAAAATTTAGGGTTTCTATGTTTCTAGCAATAATTTTTTTTATGATGCAATTAGTTATATAAAAATATATATGAAGACAAAGGCTACACACGAACGGCTAACTCAAAATTGAATAAAACTGGTTAATGCTCTCAGTATATGCTAGGACTGACTAAAAATGTGCTTACAATTCATTAAATAAACTAGACAAAACCCTTTATGAACAATGAAATATGGCAATCTTATAAATGTAGTTAAAATCATGTGCTAAAACACGAGCTTAGAGGTGAAATTAATTAAGGTACTATACCCTTAAGGTGAAATACGCCTGGCCATATTGTAATTTCAAATAATTAGATACCACTTGCAATAAAGCTTACATGCTGCTGTTTTATTTTGGGTCGACATCGCAAGACAACACTTGCGAACTTGTGTGATTATCATTAAAGTTGTTGTCACCCGTGTGATATAATGAGTCATTTCCTCGCGGCACTTACATACTAATAATAGTCTGTTAGTAAATAAGTGGTTGCAACAAGGTGTAGAAGGCCTGGGAGATGTGATTTATACCTTATATGACGGGCCAAAAATTTGAATTAAACCTAGAACTACAGCTAAAATTTGAAAAATTCAATATGTAGAGACATGCAAAATTTGCGGATTCATTTCGCGATAGGCTAGCATCAAAAAAACTATACCTTCGTACCACTTCTGCGATTGGCCCACATTTTATCCGGGGAACTGTGAGCCAATGGGAAACACTAAACCACAAGAAAGTGCCGAATTACGGACAGCCTAGTTGAGACGTCTCACGCGTCAGTAAGCCAATGAACAGGTGTCATTTCCGCGAGTATTCAAAGGACTGTGGAGTCTATCCTAGAGGTCAATGAATCCGCGAATTTTGCAGGTCTCTAACAATATGGCGGGGACTAATTTCCCCACCCCCCTTCCTTGTATTGAGAAAGAGTTGAGGAACGTCGCTGCCTGTGACGTAGGCAAGCGTGCGCGGTGTGCCTGGGAAAGCACGGCTGGCGGGAGGGAGGGAGGGAGGGGGCAGGGAGGAATTACGGTCGAATGTTCCACCGGAGTGCCGGCTGGGTCAGCGGTCGAAGTGCAAGTTAATCGAATCACTCGCCTGCTCGCTCGAGGCGAGGAGAGGGCTGCGCGCCCTTGTTTCGAAGTGCCGAGCCGAGCTGGGGTGTCGCTCTCCCTCGCCGGCGGTGTGAGACAATGCGCGGCGAATCAAAGTTGAGTCTGTGTTTCCCGAGTAGTTCGGCTGAGACCGCGACCTTCCGAGTGGGCGACACCGCAAGGGATTCGCGCTGCCATCCGGCCGACCGCGGAGAGACTGCAGGGAAACGTAACCTTACGCAAAGCTTCCCGTAACTTAGCCTAAATAATTTTTCTCCTGCAAAGAAAAAAAATTTCTGTACCTTTACGAAATATTCTTTTGGAAACGAGTTGCCAAGAAATATATTCGTAATACTACAAGAAACTTACTTTAACTTTGTACAACACATGGGTATTGTTATTTTTGAATTTATGAAATACGTTATAATTTGAGTTGATACTGATTATTTCTTATGTTAATTGGCGCAAAAAGTTTTTAGATTTTAATTTGTGTTTCATTTAATCATAATTTTACCAAACCATGGAAAAGATGGTCGAATATTTAAAAATGTATTTCGCTGTATCTTGCTTATTATGTGTGCCATTAATAATGGGAAGCTATACAGGGAACGATTTAAAAAAAAACTAACTATTGGAGGTACTGGGACAACACGCAGCATAAATTTTCGTGTAAGAATACGAACCCAGAACCTATTACTGTGAATAATATTTTGTATAAAAACAGTTGTTGTAATTTAAATGTACAAGTATTCAAAGATCTTTAATTTTCCTTCAATTTCTTAGATCCATTTACAAATATATTATAACAGTGTAGGTTATATCAATATTTATTGCACGAAAGCAGTATACTTGCATGCGTGACAGGAAGCGATTAGAGTCTTTTAACTTGATAGGTTTTTATTCCTAAACGGTCAAGTCACTCAAGAAAACGAAAGCGCAAGAACTAAGTTTTTCTTCCTCTTGAAACTGAGTGTCTAGACGATATTTATATTTGTTGAATTCATCTTGAATAAGTTAAAAGAGTTTCCGTCCCTGTTACGCAATTCCCAAAATAAATATTTTCTTCATAATATATGTCCGAGATTAAATTATTTAAGGTAATGTTACGATTTATGTGGGGATAACTGGGTTCGTTAGGGATAGCCCAATTAGGTTTTATTACAGTTTTATTATTAACTAATATTTATATTACTAACAAATATTTTACTTAAAATTGTGCGTTCACCAATCACTGACACTTAAAAATGTTTATTCGCAGGTCACTCAATGTCTGTCAACTTCCACAGTTCGCACTCCTCACTGGAGCTAGGCTCAACAGTGGTTCGCCCCTTACCTCGCGCCTATCCACACACACAGTCTCGCGCCACTCAGTCGCACTCTCTCAATCCCGTCACTGCGCGTCTCGCCACTCTCGAGGGGGTCGCTCACCCTCTTCGCTGATGTCGCACTGCCCTTCACTCACGGAACTCACCCAGAACTCGCGGAACTCACTCGGAACTCCAGCGGAGGCCGGTGTCGCTGCTTAAGTAACTTTGGCGCCCTTCTCGAACCGACGACAGCGGCTGTGAAGAGTCGCGTCATCCCGGGCAGAACCTGCGCCTAAAACATCAAGAATTGCGACGCTTATTCACGCCACTCCACGCGGTGGCCCGCGGAATTCCCAAGGCCGCTCAGCGATAGCTAATAGCGCAGAGGAAGGGGGAGATCGAGCCACGCCAATACGTGCATGACGTCAGTGGCCGTGTGAGACGCCCCGGGCCAGACTACCTCCGGAGGCCCCACTCAGGTATGTGGCACGCGTCACGGCTCTGCTTTCCAGTTCGTAACAGAACATTATACAAGTATTTTCGATGTAATAAATGGTAAATTATAATATGATCCCTTAACGTTTTAAATGCGAAGCCCTCAAAATATTTTCAAAACTCTATTTATAATATTTTAATTAACAACAGTTTTTAATTGTATGCACGCAATCATTGCGTTGTGTTAGTGGTTATCATTATCTTTAGTTATGTTTTGTAAGATATCAGGATAACTTGTCGTTTACGCTCTTAAGCCCAAAAAATATACTGTGTAATTTAAACCTGGAATCTGTATGTGTTTTATTTTTTGTTGTATAAACATCTTAGCTCTCGGGACACAACATTTGGTAAGAGTAATTACGTGAAAGGAAAGGAAGTTGCTTGGAACGGAAATGTGTAACAACGGATAATGCTTCTGTGGCGGGTATTGCGAATCAAAGTTCATTGTGACAAAGGGAAACTTTATACTATTAACTGTTATTTGAGTTTTAACAAGGTCACGACTTTGACCTCCAACTTCAAGGCCAAGTTTGACAAATTCGCCACAAGCTCCTATCTATACTCGGTTCTGAGAAGCCTAAGTACCTCTCCCCAGAGCATGCCATGTGGGATTACACAATTTAATCAACAAAATATCAGTAACAAAGTCCTAATTTATATTGAAAAGTATAAAATGGGACTTAATCATAAAAAAATTTAACAGCTTAAGTTTATTATGTTTTTTCCGAAATTTATTAAATTTAATTACAACTTTGTTTCGATCATGGCCGTCGCAGAAAGCGTTAGTGTCTCTTAACATTGGCATTTGACACTTAATCCAAAATATATAAAACTGTACGACCATTAAAATATATTATATACACAGTTGATATACCAACTACATAAGCGTTCACAGTAACATCGCCAAAATTGAGTAAAAAAATAAATTACAGGCAACACAAATAATTAAAAAATATTATTGGTTTAAAAATTCTACTCCCACTAACAGGAATATGCAACAAGGTAAACCCTAATTTCCAAAAAACGGGTTATTAACAGAAATATTCAAAGTATCAATTAAAAATACTATCACTAATTTGAGCGCTCTTAAAAATGTTCTTTTGGCCATTAATATCCATTTATATACTTACACGTTTGCCCAGATAACTATTCCACGCACATGCAGTTAATTAAACTCACGAGCAGCTCCTTGAAGTTAATCTGGACTCACAATGTTCCGTCGCATCCGTCCGTGCGCCATCCGTATGCCAAGCGATTCATAGTCATCCGCACGTCCGTCAAATACTTTTACATTTTAATGCTGCCAAAAGACCAAATATTTTTTAATACCGGTAGAAATTTATCTTGTATAGATAAATTATATTGACAATCATTAAAGTTAAGCACTTAATAAATAATTAAATTAATTTTTTCTTACCCTCTGATATTTATTATAATATCTACAGTTGTTAAAAATATGTTCAAACGTATGTTCATAACATTTAATGGTAGCAGCTAAACAAATAAATTTACTTAGAAAACCTTAAAATATAGTAAAGGTCGCCGTTAATAGGTAGCTATCTTGTTAACTTTTTGGATGTTATTTCATCCGTCCGTTCGTCGAAAGTTAGGGTTTGGTAAGGTTTTTTTTTTCGGACGGACGTGTGATCGACGGCATTACAATACAACGTAAAATTGCCATTTTGAAAATTGTCAGTTCTTTGCAAGAATTCGGTACCAGTCTATTCAGTGCTAACTTTCATTGCTGCCGGATTCGAAAACACAGCAAGTCCGTGACACTTTAATCCATCTTCCGAATTTGTAATTTTTCACCCTCAGGGGATAGCAACTGTTACCTTGTTCGGCGACGCTGAAGTCCAGTGGCGTGCGGCGAAACACGTGGTTTCACAAGTCCCAGCGCCGTCGGTCGTTCTTGCCGCACCACCGTCAGCCGTCGCTCGTTTGTTTCGTGCTCAGTCTTCGGGGAAGCTCGGGCTCGTTCCGAAAACAACCGAAGGAGAGATTGGCAAGCGCAATTGAAAACTAGAAAATTAACCCGGGGTATTGTTTAAAACCACATAAATTAATTAAAATGACTATTAAAATGAACAGAGTAAAAAAAATTAATACAAATTACAAGAGCATGTTATCAAAACAAAATAATGAAACGTTTAGCTCAGGTTTCCAACCTATGTAGAAAGGTACACATGATGGACAGTATTTTAATAAAATTCCTTGTAGAAAAACCAGGTTAAAAGCACGTCTTAAGTATTTTTTTCAAGTCTTTTTCGCTTTTATTTGAACCTTTTCTTTATAAAGTTTAACCTTCCGCTTTTTAAATATAAGGATTCAAAAGTCAACGTAGGTACTTTGGTAACGAATTCTAGCGACGGGTGTGGAAACTACATGTGATTTGTGTCAATAAATTTAGTTGAAAATATAATCTACGTATATTTATCACTCTCGTCATTACGTACAAGAATTCGACGTTAAATTTCGTGTCAGAGTTTTATATTATGAGTATATTTGCAACATGTGAACACAGGAATTTGTTCACACACTACTGAAAGACTCGTTCACATATTTTATTTTTGAAATTTTATTCGGGTGTAACGTCTTGGTGACATCATTAGGGACCCAACACACAACGACACGAAACGGGAAGACATGTTTGAAGGTCCTATTAAGCTTTTAGCCTTTGCACTGCGAGCGTATCACTCCCCGCTAAGGGCACAGATTCAATCAACGCTATCCAAATACCAGCTCCCGTTGCCTTGGGAACCATGCTTCAGTTTATCGCGACCCGGGTCGAATCCCCCGTGTGATCGGCTTTCGTGTGAGCCAAGTTCAGCCCAAGCTGGCGGGAGAGGAAATGGAACAGAAATCTTCATGTCAAATTACAGATGATTATAAAATTGTTCATTTACATAAAAAATCTGGATCACTACAAAATAGAGTTCGCAGTAATACTAGGTTCGGATTTTTACCCGGGAATTTATGCTTTGTGTTCCAATAGTTTAAATTATTTATAAACCGTGCCCTTAATAGCTTTCGTATTAAAACCGCACACATAATAAGAATGATACAACAAAATTAAAATAAAAATCGTTGAATATTTGATTATGTTTTCCATGGTTTGGTAAAATAATGCTTGAATGAAACATCAATTACACACACACACACACACACACACATATATATATATATATAAAATAAAATTATGCGCCAATTTTCGTAAGAAATGCCCAATATTATATCTCGAAAAACGTATTTAATATATGCCAAAATAACCATAGTTATATGTTGTACAAATTTACAATATAATTACTGCATTTTCACTAACTATTCTTTTGCAACTGATTCCCAAAGTAATCTTTTTTAAACTAACAATTTTTTTTCTGTGAACTAGATACTTACTAACTTTTATTTTTGAGCTTTGAAAGGTTTTGCAACTGATCAGAATTATTAACACTGAGTAAATTTTTACTGTTATTAGATAATATTTAGTAAATATCTTTAGAAAAAATTAGAAACAAAACAATAAATACACGAGAGCTTTCGTGATAAATGTACAGGAAAAGCCCTCACGTAAGAGAAATTACATGAAAATGAAAGAACCAATATGGCGTATGAGACATAGAATTTATTATTACGCGTTATACTTTACTTCTGCCTGGATCGAGTCATTTATTCTTGTAAAGATATCTAAGGTTGGTTATTTTATCTCAGGAAAAATAGTAAAACACGGAAATCAGCGAGTTATTTTAAAATGATTAAATTTCATCACTTGATTCCCCATTTAATACGTGTTTTCACATTTTCTGTACCTATTACATAACTTTTGTTAAGAAATTTGTTACCGGTTAGTGAGGAAACAAGTTTAATTTCCCTAAAATATTTGTTGGTAACGCAACTAAAATAAGAGAAATTGCAACCAATGACGTGACTGAATGTAATGATAATAAATTCAAAATTTGGAAAGAGAACCTCTTAGAATAAAGAATAGTGATTGTAAAAAAGTGTTGACTTACAACGTAAGCCTAGAAGTAACGTTCTAGTACAGTAGCTTTCATTCAAATGTGCCAGCACTGACACTATCACGCACAAACTTATTGACATAAATCATTAAATCAACATCAAATTCAAGAAGTTTTCTTTGACTGAGAGAAAGTAAAGACATTCAAAATTATTAGTTTTCAATCCAGCACACCAATGCGAGTTTTTAGTAACTATCTTTATTTTATTACAATATATATATATATATATATATATATGAGTTTTTTTGCAAATATTATTGTCCTGTAACAAATTGTAAACTTATTCTTACGCATAACGATATAAATTGCAAGCATAAAAACCGTATGTTTAATATAATGTTCGTTTCATACATGTTGCATGTTAGAGAGGAAAACAAAATTTATAGAATAGTTTATCCTGTATAAGAGATAAATATCTGTTTAGTAATATGTATGTGCGCTTTGAACATGTGGCACGTGGACCTGTTGATAGGCAGGCATAACAGTTATTGTGTATAGTAGTATGTAAATGTATGTCCTAGATCTGGGTTCTGGGTGTGGTGTCTGTGGTGTTTTCCGCCATCTTGGATTCTGACATCACAGCGGCCATCTTGGATTGTGACGTCACGGCGGCCATCTTGGATAAGCGTAACGGGACACAGCGTAACGGGACATAACGTAACGGGACAAGTAGATCACGACGGCCATCTTGGATCCGCCATTTTGGATGACGTCATTGTGTTCTCGAAAATTCCGGTGATGTGTTTTCCGCCATATTGGATGATGACGTCACCGTTGCAATTTCCGTTAAGGCAGCCATCTTTAACTTTTTTATTTATTATCCAATTTCAACAAAAATTTTTTAAAATTTATAAAAAAAATTAAATAATAACATTTTAATAAATTATTTATAAAAATATACTTTTACGACACGGAGTTCGGAGTCCTCGGTTCGAACCCGGTGAGGGCAAAAAAAAAAAAATGGCGACCGATCCTTCCCTCACAGTGGACGCAGGCAGACTGACCCCCACCACTTTTACCAATGCATATATAACATCATCTAGTATGACGTCATGACCACCATCTTGTCTGCGATGCTGGAAGCCATCATCATTGTATCGTCGGCTAGAGTGCACCGACGCCATGTTAGTTTAATTCTTACCCGCTAGAGTGCAGTAATCATTTATTATTGCTGTGACACCCGCCATCTTGTCATTTGGCCGCCATCTTGAAAATCCGCAATTATTTAGCTAGAAATTCGGGAAAAGTTCCAAAATTCATTAAATAAATTTGTAATCTATATACTGATTGATTAGATCGAATAAGGTCCTTGGTTCGATCCCTGGCCGATACAAAACAACTTTAATTTTAAAAAATACCACAAAAGCGACAGGTTTGAGAAAATAAAAACACCGCAAGTTCTTTTAAAAACTTTTATTACACAAATTCAGTACACTACTACAAGTACAAAAAAATACACAGACAAATTACTAAAGTTTTGTGGATTTCTCGATTGAAACAGTCTTCTTACTATACGGACTAAGTCCTTTACATGACTTTAAATGTCTATTCAGTTTATCAGGTCGACATTTTGGTACACCACAATTTTCACACAAAGCAGAATTATCGACTTCATTAAAAGGACAGTGATATATTTCGTGTCGTTGTGCACTCTGAATATTTACCAATGTTTTGTTACAAAATATACAGCTTGATTCCGATGAATGTACAGCCAGTCTATCACAATTCCTGAGGTGCCGTTTTAATCTCCCATATTGTACAAACTTACTTAAACATCTGTTGCACTGATATGTAATGCGTTCAGAGTTATTACTACAATTGTGTATTACATAATCACGTAATTTCAAGTTTTTGATCTTCTCGCAGTACGTGCAGCCGGATGATGGAACACCGTTGGATGCACCTTCCTTCATCAATGCCACTGGAACTGTTGACAACCATTGTAACACTGCTGACATGTTAACTTCTGAAGCCGTTGAGGTCTGCTCTGCAGAAGATGTTGCACGCGTCGAAATCTCCCGCTGTGCTGAGAGAGCAGGTGTAGCTGTAGACATCGTTGTCATCGGGCTCTGCACCGATGATGGTAGACCTTCGATCTAGGTTGGTGTTGATACTGGTAATGATGCCATCGAGTTCTCAAGAATAGATAGATACTGGTCCATTATGTTATACAAGTCTAACTATCCGAGCCGTTCATCACCGCAGCCAGAGACGGACTGAAGTCCATATCACCTGGGGTCTCACTTATATAGTCTCATTAGCCGGTACAACACATGAGTCAAATCAATAACCATGTTCATTATACGTCTCGGAGCATTTTTTATAATGACGATGTAAGCTATCGAGACGTGAAATTAGTTTATTGCACTTTTTGCACTGAAACAGTATTCTTTGAGCATTATTCTGACAGCTGCTTCTTTCATGTCTGCGCGCATTTGAAGTGAAAGTAAATGATGCGTCACAATATTTGCATTGATGCGATGTATGCTCTTCATGAATTGAAGTCTGGAATGCAGATGGTGAAACTTCAGCTGATGATGGAACAGCACGTATCGTTGTCTCCTCTGCAGCAGGTATCGGGATCTCCACCGCCGCCGTGGTCTCCTCTGCAGTCGGTATCAGGATCTCCGACTCCATCATCGTTGCTGCCATCGAGGTCCCAGCTGCTGTCGGTAAACATTCTATTCCGGTCGACATAACTAAATCTCACGAAACTTAATGGAGAGAGCACGTCCGTACTGCACCGCGACCAGAGGTGAACTGCGGGTCCAGTCGTCTGAACCTCGCTTATATACCCGTGGTCTACTGGTATACCTCATGAGTCAAAATAATGTCTGTATTTAAATTTTTTCCTATTAGGTACCTAAAAATTGTAGAAATAAAAAGCATACGAGTTCAAGTTTTAAACATTTATTTATAAAAATTACACAAATACATATTAGGTTAAGGAATCAAGCATTTTCACAAGCAAAGTCTTTAATGCCGCACGAACTGACACGTCAACTCCGGTCCCAACTGGTTCGTTGACTCCGGTTCCAACTGGTTCGTTGACTCCGGTTCCAACTGGTTCGTTGACTCCGGTTCCAACTGGTTCGCAGGCCACAGGATCAGGAACACAGGTTTCCAGCTGGTCATCTTCTGCGACGTTGACAACTCCGACAAGACATGGTCGGTGACGTCTGTGACCACGTCTACGCCTGGACTTTGGCTCAGTGCTAGTTGGGACAGATTCACTGCCTGAACTGCGACAACGAGACACACACCATTTGGACGTCTCCGTAGAAGCATCACAGGTCGCAACAGGTTGCAACACGTCCATGTTTGGTGTTGCACATGCAGACGAGGCGACTACCTCAGCGATGCTAGCAGGAAGGATTGTGTGTGGTCTCATGTGATAGACGGCACAGTTTCCAGGTTCGCAACAAGCTACCAGCTGCTGAGTCGGTTCGTAGGACACAGGAAAGTGCGCAAACCGCCAATGCTGAGCACCTCCATCACAGGTTTCTGTATATGTACGTAGATACCCGGAATCCCAGTAGCTGTACTCGACACTGCTGAAGCTAGGTCTTGCGCTCACGTACACATTAGCAGGATGAAACGTAAACATCTTCTTGCGGGTAGAACGTCAACTGAAGGTGTGTACGTATGTACGTCATTTATATATGCAGGCTCCTACTAACATTGAGTGTGCCATTTCTGCATTAGCTGCGAGTTTGTACAGGCAGAGACACGTTCAAACTTGTCACATGGCTGCATGTCGTATATTGCACTAAGCTTGCGCAGGGAAGGACAGCCGTAGTCGGTCTGTATATCTACGATTTCAGCTGCTCCAACGTCGCACAGTTCTCGTAGCCATTTCTTCTGTTCAGGTCCGGCAACATAGATTATTTCGTTTTGAACTAGTAAATCTTGAAGTGTGTTTTTCACTTGGTGGTACGGAATTTTTCCTTCGTCCCACTCTAGTCCGTGATAGTATTTACATAGCCATTCGTTCGACCGTTTACTTTTTTCGTCTAGTAGTTTCCACGGATACGAAGGTCGGAAGCTGCGGGTTCGAGTCTTGTCTCCAGAGGTGACGCTAATTTCCTTGAGCACGAATCCATTTTGACTCTGGAAACCTTGCAGGTTGCAGTACATCTTGTCGCTAGCAATGCTCGGTCGTAACTAAATTATTATCGAAAACGAAACAGTATTTATGTCAGAATTTTCACAAGTTTGCTTCGACAATTGTACGAAGCAAGCCGATCGTGAAGTATCAGACAAAAAGCATAGGTGTTTGGCGGAATATTTCCGCTAGTCGTTATCTCGATCCTACAGTCGATAATGTTTGAATTTATTCGATCATCCTGTTTGGAAACGTCAAACACCATTAACGGTGCCTTGTTCTTGAAACTGTCGGGACTCAGTATCGGTGACTGTCTCCGCCCATAGTAAGCTTGCTGAAACTTGGCATACATTTGATATGCTAGAAGGAATCTTCCACTTTCAAAGTCCATGTTCATGTCAACGTACGGATAACTTTCGCTGTTTAAAAATATTTTTTCATTACGTATTTGACAGTTATCGAATACGGAGCGACTTACTCCTGCATTGAGCTGTCTTCCGGTCTGAAGCCCGACGATGATGTATTTTGGTTTTTCCGTAGCGAAGCTGGACTTTACTATCCAATTGATACGCTGACTATGAGGCAAGCCAGGATAAGTTTCCAGGCTCCAGGATCGGAATGGTACATCGAAGTTCTTGCCATTTTCTATGTTCTTCAACATCTTGACTCGTTCAACGGTGCTCACTTGGATGTGGGGCAGCATCCACTCGATAGACTGTAGTGTTAGCGAGACATCTTGAGGGTTTTCTGCAGCGGCGACAATTGCATTAATGTGCGTGTTGGCTAGAAGCAGTACGAGCTCTTGTTTCGAATTAATGATTATATGCTTGTAGTCCTCAGCGAATCCGAGAAGCATGGACAGAGGAACACAAACTTCTAACTTCCCTTCGGCATAAACCGGAAGCTTATATTCATCCTCGAGAGCCCAACCGGCCATCTTTGCAGCAGACAGTTCATTTGGCGTGAGCGAAAGGTAATTTTTCATAGTAGATGTTATGCCTACATCTCTCGTCTGGTCTACCTCGACACCATTGAGTACATAAGTAATGCGCTCGATTAGGTGAAGAATACCATTGCAGGATATTGACGTCGTTGTCGGATGCGTACCATCCGCTTTTGTAAGCGTGCCTCTTATACGTAGAAATGACTGCGAAGGTAAAGTACAAATATCTTGGTGCTGTACTGTAATGCGTACTTCCGATGGTAGTGCGTACGGCCCGAGCAGGAAAGGCTGGTACTCGTGCAATTCCATTGTCGTAATGCTGTCATCAAAAATGACCGGATCTTCCACGTTGAGGATTTCGTCTTCCATATTTATTCGGCACTTGTCCAATACTGAGAAGATACTTTATGTTGTCAGGTGTTAATGCACCGATGTCTGGTAGAGAACTGTTCTTGTTCACGCCAATACGATTTCTTTTATAACTGTTCGGTGTTACGAACTTTATGCCCATCGCTTCAAGTGCAGACGTAATGTAATTTCTTCGTCTTGAAAATTCACCAATCGTCCTCGCTGGTCAACGATTCGGACGACGACTTCGTGTGCGCACTTCACGACGACTGGAACGTAAATGATACTTTGCGGTACTTCGACCAGTTTATATCCTGGCGGGACCATCGGCGAAAACTCGTGCAGCATGTTGCTTAGTCTTCCGTTGAGATACGTTCCACTTGCCAAATTACAGTTTATTCTTATGACATTCACAGGCAAAATGTTTACTGCGCGTGTAGATTCGTACGTTCTTCCCGTATCATAAACCTTTGATTCGAATCCGAGCATCGTACCTATGGTGCCAGGTTTCGTAAAGTCGACATTTTCACTGCATGTTAGAATGCTTTTTTGAGTGTTTGGATTTCCACGCAGTTGAAAGTCTACATCCTGTGGTAACATATCCCTGATGTAATTTGCAATGTCGTCAATTTCGTAAGAGCCAACAGGTAACCGTATTTCATGAGTGGTCCCATCGCTTTTCAGGAAGCAGATCTTGCAATTTTCTTCGTCGATATTAGGTATGGCATTATACGTTTGAAAATCTACGAGTCCGATACACCATTCTCCATCTAAATCCAGAGGCGGGAAATGAACCGCCCGCAGCTCAGATGCGTGACCTGTCAAGGTAAGTGTTATCGACATGACTAATAAATTATCATCACTGCACAACCTTTAAGTAGCAATTTTTTTTGTCAGCTAATTTTTGTTTGTTAAAAAGCGAAGACACAAGTGTCCGCAATTTGTTTGATTAGGCTTCTGTTCCGTTTCGTAATTGTAAAACATCGTAGTGGTACGGCCCAGGTACTGTCGCAGTTCAGGCGGAGGCCGTAAATTTCCAAAACTATCGTAGTACTCGGCCATTTTTCCAGACTTTACATAGGCCACCCAGTGCGTGCCTCGACCCGCCGACGTGTCTAAATTAATTATGGCGCGCTCATGTGTCTTTGGCTTGCTGGGCAAAGTGTCACGCATAAACACGCCGCGGAAATTTGGTATTTTCAGTTTGCGTGCGTACTTTATTAAATCTACGTTGGTGAGCGGACGTTTCGGCAATGAACTTAGGATTTTCTCTTTACTCGTTTCTTCCTCATGCCTCGTCCTGTCTTGTGAGGTTGCAAGTAGTGTCCTGCGCCGTTTTTTTTACCGATGGCAATGGCTTCCATGTTGGCAGTGTGTCGCTGTGCTTCTTTTAACTGCTTGCGCTCATTCTTCGAAGTGTTGACTGCCCGCACTATACCGCTCGTTGCACCGATGAGGCCGCCGAGAGCACCCAATGCAGGCAAAAGCAAAGGAAGAAATCCTCCTATAATCTTCTTGTCGAGAGTCTGTAATTTTTGCTTGGCTTTTTGCACGCCTGCACCAGTCTTGCGCATCTTGGTCTTGCGTGAGTTAGTCTTTGACTTGATGGAGCTGGTTCGACGAGCACCCAGTCCTAATTTCGTCTTTGCCTTCATGATTTTAGATACGCCCCACGCTGCGATTTTCTCTCCTAGTCCCGCGTTCGACGATTTACTTATATCTTCGGCTTCCTGTGCCAATATCTCGTCGGCCCGGTGCCTGGATTCCAGATCCTTGCTTAATGAATATGCGATATCGTGCTGCTTGCACTTTTCGTCGAGAGAATTAATGCCCACGTCACCGCGAGATAACCTTTTCGCTAGTTTAGTGCCGGGGCCGCAGAATCTGTAGCCGGGAATGTGTAGCTCGAATGGTAGATTGTTTATCAGCGAGTTTACGAGTCCCGCGCCGATGTGTTTTTTGTTCTTGCCTCTTCGCGTCATTACGCACAACTGACCAGAAAGTATAAATGTGTTTGATTTTATACAATTTATTTAGTACAATGCAGGTTGTCAAGCAAGACGTGTGTTTGCCCGTGCGCATTACGCAAGACGATGTATTTAGTGCACGTGAATCACGACATGGTTTACTGTTGCCTTCTGCCGTACGTTGCATAATGGCGGGTCCGTCAAACTGTGGCAAGACGTGCGTTCTACTGAGTTTACTGGAGGAGCCAAACGGTCTTCGGTTCGAGAACGTTTACTTGTATTCCAAGTCGATGCAACAGCCAAAGTACCAGCGCCTAGCAACTGTTCTACGATCTGTGGATTGTCTGGAGTATTTTCCGTTTAGCGATAATACCGATGTTGTACCTCCAAGCGAAGCAAAAGCCAATTCCGTGTTTGTTTTCGACGATGTAATGTGCGAGAAACAAGGCATAATACAAGAGTACTTTTCCATGGGCAGACACGCCAAGGTAGACTGCGTTTACCTGTGTCAGACGTACAGTCGTATTCCAAAACATCTCCTACGAGACAACGCAAATGTCATAGTTTTGTTTCGCATGGACGAACTTAATTTGCGCCACGCTTATGATGATCATGTAAACACCGACATGTCGTTTCCGGAATTCAAAGACATGTGTTCCTTGTGTTGGAAAGAAGAACACGGATTTCTAGTCATTGTAAAGGACTGGCCTCTATATAAGGGCAGGTACAGACGAGGTTTCGATCAGTTTATCGCCAAACATGAGTCATAGCATTTCGAAATTCGGTCGTAGCAGTCGAGACTTACGTACTGCTCTCAAGTCTCATGACGACGTTATCCGCAAATACATTTCGCTACTGGCTCAAAAAGTAGACGGGGTGAAAAAGGAATTACTTGAGTACCTCGTAGCCATAGACCAGCGCGTGGAAGCCTCGGATTCTCGCATTCGCGACATGATCGAAGTATCGAATGCACAAAGACGGGACGATCTGAGGACTTTTCAAAGTAGTCTGAAAGCATCACTATCTCACTTGTCAACAAATTCAGATTCAGCCAAACACAAGAAAGAAGTTTCTGCGAATGAATAAAAAAGTATAAAAGGAGGTCTTGCAATAAGTTTTCAGCCAGTATAATGTCGGACCTGGCCAGTGACCTTCATCGAGCTATACAGTCTGTTCGCGAAAAATATCTACTTGCTAGACGAACCAGACTTGCACGTGAGATGGAAAATGAGGAGATATTTAAACCAATCACTAGTCGTCTCGACGAACTTAAAAACAAGGAAGAACCAGCCATCATTGTGAAGACAGAAGTTGAAGATGAAATGCCAACTGTAAAGAAGAGAAAGTATGAACCAGATCGAGAAGAAGAGGACTTAACAAGTACAGAGTCCATGCACAAGAAAAAAATACCGAAAAAGGGACATCAAGTTAATGCAATGGTCCGACCATACCTGATATCGTTTACGAGCCGGAATAATGACACGACCTACGGAGTGTACAGAAAATATAATAAGTGGTTCCTCGGTGCTAAAGAAATAGACTTTCTACCAGGAAACATCATACGCGTAGCAGAGTACAAAACGCGCGGGACTCCGGGTCTGTACGAATTGCTGTTTCGCAGGGAGCCTAAAGGATATTCTCACAAAGACTTACAAGAGTACAAAAAACTGCTAGAGCTAACCAATGCACATTTTCGCGATAACGATCCAGATAGTGGTGTATATAAAGACGTAGATCATGAAAAAATCGACATTCTCGCTAATCTCTTCAGTGAACTAACAATACATGGCGAAGGTTTAAAAAAGCTAGAAAGTGGTCAGATATTTGACTATGTATATTGGGACGACCCTAATGAATTAGTTGATCGCCTTAGAATTCTACATGCTTCGCTTAGCGTAGGAAACTATTCGCACATCAACGAAATAGTCTCCATACTTGAAGAACTGAGGGAAGCCGGCTACATACAATGAGTCGAACCGGAATCGCTCGCGAACTTCATGCTCCTGCTAGACGGAAATACCTTCGTCGCAAAGTCATAGTTCGTGGAATTGACGATTTATTCCAGGCGGACCTTGTTGAGATGATACCGTATTCCCGATTGAATAAAGGTTTCAAGCACATGTTGACAGTCATCGATGTTTATAGCAAGTTCGCTTGGGCTAGACCTGTAAAATCAAAGACTGCAACTGACGTAGCCAAGGCCATGAACAATATTTTGCGTGATGGACGTGTACCGTCGCACCTGCAAACGGACCTCGGGAAAGAATTCTACAATGCAACCTTCAAGGCTTTGATGAAGAAGTATGGCATCAAACACTACTCTACATTTAGTAACGTTAAAGCCTCCGTTGTCGAAAGGTTTAACAGAACTTTGCGTTCCAAGATGTGGCGGCAGTTCACGGCTAACGGAAATTACAAGTGGCTTGACATCTTGCCGAAACTAATAAGCGAGTATAATTCCACGGTGCATTCTACTACGAAAATGAAGCCAAAGGACGTAACGGACAATCGCTTGCTTCAAACAGTGTTTTCCAACACGAAGAAGAAAGATCCACGAAAGCGTAAAGCTAACGTCGGTGACATTGTGCGAATCTCCAAGCAGAAAGGTATCTTCGAGAAAGGTTTCACTGCAAACTGGAGTCCCGAACTTTTCCGTGTGACACATGTTCGTGAATCAGAGCCTAGGACCTACTACCTCGAAGATTTGGACCACAAACCTATCCATGGAGGCTTCTATGCCGAAGAGATTCAGCCTACGTTGTATCCCGATACGTACTTGGTGGAGAAGATTATAAAACGAAGAAATGGACGGTCCTACGTCAAGTGGTGGGGCTTTCCACCTCGCTTTAATTCGTGGGTGGCTGATGCGGAAATCGAGAAATCCACAAAACTTTAGTAATTTGTCTGTGTATTTTTTTGTACTTGTAGTAGTGTACTGAATTTGTGTAATAAAAGTTTTTAAAAGAACTTGCGGTGTTTTTATTTTCTCAAACCTGTCGCTTTTGTGGTATTTTTTAAAATTAAAGTTGTTTTGTATCGGCCAGGGATCGAACCAAGGACCTTATTCGATCTAATCAATCAGTATATAGATTACAAATTTATTTAATGAATTTTGGAACTTTTCCCGAATTTCTAGCTAAATAATTGCGGATTTTCAAGATGGCGGCCAAATGACAAGATGGCGGGTGTCACAGCAATAATAAATGATTACTGCACTCTAGCGGGTAAGAATTAAACTAACATGGCGTCGGTGCACTCTAGCCGACGATACAATGATGATGGCTTCCAGCATCGCAGACAAGATGGCGGTCATGACGTCATACTAGATGATGTTATATATGCATTGGTAAAAGTGGTGGGGGTCAGTCTGCCTGCAGTCACCTAGGGGGAAGGATCGGTCGCCATTTTTATTTTTTTTGCCCTCACCAGGTTCGATCCGAGGACTCCGAACTCCGTGTCGTAATTGTATATTTTTTATAATTATTTTGTTAAAATTTTATTATTTGAATTTTTTTATAATTTTTAAAGAAATTTCATTAAAATCGGATAATAAATAAAAAAGTTAAAGATGGCGACCGTAACGGAAATTGCAACGGTGATGTCATCATCCAATATGGCGGAAATCACATCGCCTGAATGTTCGAGAACACAATGACGTCATCCAAAATGGCGGATCCAAAATGGCCGCCGGGGTCAAGGTCAAGGTCAAAGGTCAAGGTCACGACCATCCAAGATGGCCGCTGTGACGTCACAATCCAAGATGGCCGCTGTGACGTCAGAATCCAAGATGGCGGAAAACACCACAGACACCACACCCAGAACCCAGATCTAGGACATACATTTACATACTACTGTGTATGATTGGTGGTCAGGCACCTGGGTAAATACTACCGCGGCTTAGTTAGTACATACAGCTGCACGCCTTAACATCACATCGTACTCTATCTTCATTTAATTACAATTTGTATACGGCTCGTCTTGAAAGGACAAACAATTGCTAGATGTAATCTTCGACTACCCTTAAATCAAGGGTGACCATCCTTCAAATACATAGTCATAAAACATTTTTTTCGGGCCCCTTTTTTTCTTAAATAGTCTTTTCAGTATGAAAGAAAATAAACGTCTCTACCTGTTTCCCTCAGTAAATGCCATTTAAGTTTCTGATAAAACTTAAGTTCAAGTGAGCTGTGTAATAGTACAAGCACAGCTACCATCTAAGTAATTGAAAGCTTAATTTTAAACATATATATTGAAATAAATTTGTGTCAAGTTTGATGTTCATTATATTGGTACTGCTTGGGATGGGTAGCAAATTAACATGAATGTCAACACATTTTTTTACATACATGCAATACATAAAACAAACATAACTCTTACATTCAATATGTATTGATGATGGGCGTATGCTACTACAAAAACAATTAATGCACAAGTGAATCACTAATGTTACTAGCGCTCCTAGATTTCTCTATCTGCTACTCACGAATTTAAGCGTGATGGGAAGCTCCACCAGTTAACGCAGGATCAGCCATTTCTTCGTTTATAAATCTTCTCCACCAAATACCACCAAAGCAATCGCGTGCCGAAAATTGCCAGAGGTCAATCCTGTTGGACGTAATTCACAAAAAAAAAAAAAAAAATTAAAGTTTGTGTAACGCAGGCGTCGAGGGAACAACGCGACGTGCTCCCACGGGCAGATGAAGTCTACCTACCGCACAGCTCAGTGACACGGAAGAGTAAGTGTCAGGTCCATAACAAGTTAATGGCAAGGCTTCACGACAGTTTTATTCGCCCAAGAGTCACGCTACCTCTCGTGCAGAAGTGTAGTGAGTCCTTCCTACCTACAAGGATACAACCTCTTCTGCTAGATGTCTCGCATGGAAGCGTTTAAGAAGATGTTTTGAATAAAAAAAAGTTATTGTAGTAAAATGTCCAAACAATTATATGAATATTTTTAAAAAAAATACGCATGTATAAATTCCCGCACTAAAAAAATTCTTATCTGAACGTTGCATGATAATATGATATTTGTAAAAAAAAAAAACACTTGCAAACCAAAAAAAAAAAAACAGTTTAATTTTATTTAACGTATTCTTAAAAAAAACTTAAATTGCAAAAAAAAGTTTGTTTTCAAACAGAATTACTTTTGTTTTACAGAATACATCTGAATTCGACCGACAAATGTCAGCTGCTGGTTCATCCGGACAAAATACGTTGAGCACACCAATGGTTTAAAGTATGTGCTTCCAAGGCTGCTACACGTCTTTTAAGATGGAGCTGAAAATATTTTTTAATCAAAAATAAATAAGAAGACGGAAAGGTGGTCATCTTGGTGTCGTCTACCTGTTATATATATATATATATATATATATATATATATATATATATATATATATATATATATTACATTTGAGAATACTCGTACTGGCGGAAGGCGAGAAGTCGTGGGCGGGAAACACGGGACGAGGCCAGTGCATTTGGGAATAGCAGAACAGCACCCCAGTGGGGGGGGGGGGAAGACCTCGCCCGCGTAGCTAGGACACACCCCGTACATTTAACTGCTGCCTTCTCGCGCCAGTTAAGTGCGTCTCCTTTACGAGCCCGCGAGTAGCTCGCGAGGAATCGTCAGGTGGATGGGGGTGAGGGGAGTGAGAAAAAAAAAATGAAATTTTGATGCGCGCACGGCTCGCCGCCTTAAAGTCTGCCGAGAGGAGGAGGCTGTACACTGAGCGAGGATGTGAGAGCCCGTGGGAGATGGGGAAGAGAGGGGTTGTGGCGCGGGCTGGAGAGAGGCGGGCAAACGACTCAATTCGGGGCGCGCGCTCCCCTGGGACGTGGCGCGGCCAAAGTGAATTGCTCGTCGTCGCGTTCCGCGCGAGCGATGGGCGGTGCTCCCTTTGGCGCCGGCATGGCGGGAAACTTACCCTCGCGGCCGGCGCCGATGACTCGTCCCAGCGTAACGAAGAGTGCAACGCGCAGGAGCTAGGCGCTCGACTGTAATTTTTATTTTTATAAATGGAACATAAATATTCACGTAAAATTAGAGATATTTTGGAATTTGAACTTTCACACGAAAACAACTTTACCACTACAAAATAGTGTTCGCAATAATGCTGTGTTCGGTATCTTTCCCAGCAATTTATGCTGTGTTGTCCCATTACCTGCAATAGTTAAAAGTTATTTGTAAACCGTTCCATGGTTAGCTTCCCACTATTAACTGCGCACGTAAATAAGAACATTTCAACAAACTAAAGTCAAATTATTTAATATTCAATTATATTTCCCATGTTTGAAAAATATTTTGCTTGAATGAAACAATAATTAAAACATAAAAATTATGCGCCAATCTTCGTAAGAAACACTGAGAATTATATCGAAAAAAGTATTTCATACATGCAAAAATAACCATAGCCATGTGTTGTACAAAGTTACAATATCTTTCTTGTAGTAGGGCCTATTACCAACTTTTTTCTTGGCAACCGTATTCCAGAGGAATATTTTGCAAATGTACAGAAAGATTTTTTCTGCGAACAGAGTCGGGCAACTGTTAAACTCTTTGCAAGTTTTCCGGTGCCATGATGATCGTAATTTTCAAAATTTTATGGTATAACTACATTTTTTTTACTTTAGTAGTTAGTTTAATCGTTTAAGTGATTTATTGAAGTATGGAGTTTCACTTCTAGAGCGTCTTGCAGACACGCGCCCAATTTTTTCTCCTGCAGTTGAAAGTAAATTTTGAATGCACGCTTTTGAGGAGCTTCGTTGTATAAGGATTATTTTTCAAGTGTTAAAGGTCATGTCTGATCTGTTAGCTCAGAGAAATTATGTCCGAATTGCAGTTGGATGCACACCGGCTTTCGATGCGAATGAAAATTTTCCAGTTTTGCAGGATGTTTTCCGGTGTACTACCGAAAACGTTTCCCGTATATTAGGCCTACTGGAAAAATTTCTTTGCAAAACTGGAAAATTTTCAAACGAGTTTTAACTTCACAGAAACAAACAATTAAATCGTATCTACGATATTTTTATATAAATATAACCGATTAAAACATTCATTAATTTATTTTGTTTACAACGTAATATCTCTTGTAACTCTTGAGAGTTGGAGAGGACACATTTTGCCCTCTCCCGACTGATAGGAAAGTAAAATCGCTGTTTAAACATTACCAAAGAATCTGCAGAAAAAAATTGTTAAACGTGTATTTACCTATCTTAAATAATGTAAATCTATGTTGGTAATGGAAATAAGGAAAACAATTCCAGAAAAAAAGAAACATGCTTTTAATTTTGGTCAATTTATTTTGGCGGAATTTTTTTTTAAAAATTTCTATAGTTTAGGTTTGAATCACTTTTCAGGAATGCATGTAAGGTTTGGTGTTTTCAAAATAGGTGACATATCTCGTTACAAATTCATTGAAATTGTCGAAGTGAATAAATAATCTTCATGTCAACCTTGTCTATGCTGTGTCATTATTTAGAAACTAAAATAAAATATGGTCGAGAGTCTGAATGGTGAGCTAAATGCCTCTAAGATTCTATTCCCTTCTGGACTCTGTCATCCATTCACGTCAGTTCTCCGGAAGTCAATGGTAAGCCTAAGCATGACCATCCTTCCATAAAAATTCAATGCGAGTCGCGGCTTCTCACTGAGGCACCGTGTTTTCGATGAAAGCGTGGTCATTCAGTTCAAACAAATAAATTGGCAAATCACTTAACCTCTGACTGAAAAACTTTTGGAGCAGTTCCATTTTAAACTTGCTTGCACTGAATATAATTTTTGATTGTGAATGCAACAGAAATATTCATATAATATTACAGATATTTGAAAATCCATGCAGTCACGTGAAAGCCACTGTATCACTACAAAATAGTGTTCGCAGTAATACTGGATTCGGATTGTTGACATCCGGTCATTCATGCCTTGTGTTGTCCCGGTACCACCAACAGTTAAAGTTATTTGCAAACCATTTCCTAAATTTCCAGTATTGACTGCACACATTAATAATCGCAAAAAAAACAAAATAAAGTCTAATTATTGAATATTTTATAATCTTTTACATGGTTTGAAAAAATTAGGCTTGAATGAAACATAAATACAAATGTAAAATTATGGGAAAATTTTCTTAAAAATATTTTGAGCATTATTTTGAAAAACTTATTTAATATATTTGCAAAAATAACAATAGAGGTCGTACAAAGTTTCATTATCATGATTGTAGTATTAAAAACTATTTATAGGCAATTGGTTTCTAATCAAAGGAATATTTTGTTAAGGTACAGAACATTTAACTCTTTGAGCTGTTTCAGCAGATTCTTATTTAAAGTTCATATACTTACTCGAGTTATTGAGGAGCTGTCATCTTCAGACATTTCCATAATGCTTGCGTAACCAGGGACGTCGTTCATAGCCCGGCAGGTGGCGTCTGTCCCTGCATTAGACCCCGTGCACGGGGGTTGTGGAACGATCCGTTAACGTGCTTACGTTATTACCGGCACGAGTTGAGAGGAGGGGGGGGGGGATGAAAAGTCTGGCACACGCTAGATCCATTACGACGGAGCCGTTCCTTTCTTACGGCGCAGTAAACCGTCTTCATTCGGTGCAGCATCAGTCGCTGTTGTTGGCTGAGTCTGCAAGTTACGACCGTATTAACCAACCCCCTCTCCCAAGTTCATACGGCGAGAGACGCACGTGCGGTGAATACGGGTAGCCTAATAGGAATGGATCCAGACATTTGGGTCAGTACATAATTTTATAAAGAAATTACGATCAATTTGAAAAATAAAAAAATTAAAATTGATATTTGTTCATTACGCTTTTCGTAGCCAAATAATAAGATAAAATTGAATACTTATTAAAAATGAATCGTGTTACCCAAACTATAATGTAATGCTTATTATATCATTGCAGTCTCTGAAATTTACTTAAAATACTAACATCATTGTGATGCTCGTGTTCTTATGTCATATATGGTTGCGTATGCAGCCTGCCACTCGGTGATATATTCCGCTGTAGTGTGGGCGCTGTGTTGCACAATACAGTCGTGGTAGTATTGTATACTGCTGTTTGTGTTGTGGTATTGGCAGTGTACTGGATTCTGATCCAGCAGTCAACCCACTTCAGCCATGTAAAACACAAGTAATGCAATAGCAATAATAACTAACAAAAACAACACACACTTGCCTATAGCTTGTGACAAAACCTTAAGAGTGAGACTAGGATGATTCTCTACAATGAACAAAATACCGACGGTTTGCCTATAGCTTGTGACGAAACCTTAAGAGTGAGACTAGGATGATTCTCTACAATGAACAAAATACCGACGGTTTTTTAAATAGATTTTTGTATGGCTCCAGAACTATACGTTTTCCAACGTAATAAAATACTAAAGCTATCAGGGTAGCTTTCAAAACCTATGACTGACGAAACAATAACAATGGGTAGTTGACAGCTAACAATGCAAACAAGGCTCGCTAAGGCTGTAAAAAAAACACTACAATTCAGTCCTTCAATGAAACATGGATAAGTAGTCTTGTGTCAGACGAATGCAAATAAAAACTGGAAGTTAAGTTGGACACTCTCACAAAAACAGTATCACCACAAAACTATAGTCTTCACGTTACAGTAGTATCTCAGGGTATTTTTTTATATTATAAATTTTGCCGGCTAGCAGTAACCAAATGGTAGGCACGAAATCTATTCAAAGGACCACTGGGCCAAACTAGACTGATATTCGCAGTGTTGTCGAACAATAGCTTGTTTACAAAATTTCAATTGAACACAGATCGTCCTTAGGGAAAATTAGATTGTTTATGACCTCCAATGGCGTAACAAGGAATTGTTACCTGCGGTGCGCCGTGGTGGAAAAAGCTGCCAGCATAGGGAACACAAGTAGGACGGCCGGCGGATTGACTTGCTTACGGCTATTGTTACGTCGCACTCACACACACGCACAGTCCTATGACGCAGCCCAGCCTATTCTGTATTGAATGTTTGGCTGTAAATTGCTGCACGTCCCTAGGCCTACAACAAAGGCATTTGCTATTTCTAAGTTCACAAAGTCCAAATTGGCGCCCAAATATACCGCCGAGGTCGCAGGTTCAGTCTGTGGAGGCACGAGGAACTCCCCAAAGAAACGGGATCTGGCGTTTATATACCAGTGCCGGCGTACCGACGCCTTGCTGGGATTGGTCTAGATTTGGTGCCTAAGCGCCTAACGTAACAATCGCCATAAACGACAATCCAAAATAAAAGTTACGTAGTGCTGCATAGACCACAACTCACGTCGTAATTACTGACGTATTATAAAAATATTAATAAAAATTCACTTTATAATTAATATTAAAATACTTCCCGCGGCTTCCTGATTAAAGGCGTGTAACCCCACTTTCGGTTATTTGAAAATTGGTCCATGGAATACTGTGTCGGTAGGATGCTCTACAAACGTAAGCAATGGAACAGTGGAGCATAATTCTTGGCAGACACGCGCACGGGAGGCGGCAGTTCGTAATGTTTATGGTTTTTTAAAGTTTATATGTACTATATTTAACTTCGTGTGGGCTGCGTATCAGCACATCAGTTTAATTTTTGGTATCACTTTAAAGAGACACCCATTTTTAAAAAATTACATTTCCACAATCTTATACCTTGAATATTGCACGGTGTTCTTAAATAAAAAGCAATTATATAAATAGAAAAAAATAAATCAAAAATATTCCATTTAGAAAACAGAATCGAGTTATAATAAACCTACATAATCTTTCCTCTACCTCTTGGATTCCTACTCGATGCTCAAAATGTTGAGGCATTTTTGGGTGCATGGTTTTTAACCTTGGCTGCTAAGCGTGATGACTACGCCCATCACTGGTTTACTGAATCAATGAAATCCAGCGTGTTACTTCCGTGACTGAAATGCGCTATAATGATTTCAAATAATTATTCAGTAATTTTTCACTGAACTCCCATTGATTTTGACAAACACTTGATTTCGATTCCGTATCAAAGCCGCTGAATTTTCATCTGAATTATGTTCACGGAAAAATTAACTAGCTAAATTTACTGACTGAAATAAGTTATTTCGATTTTGTGTGTAGCGTATTCAGATTTTAGTTCAGCATAGGCCCAAACGAAATAATTTGTGTATATAGTGCAGATATTTTTTTTGTATTGTAATGAGAAAAGAAACTATTAATACTGTTTTAAAATTATTGTGGGTCACAGCTAGGAAGTTTTATATTTAGTTCAAAAGAAATACAGTAAATGTGTTTTCAATTTTTTTCTTTCTAACTAGATCATATAAAATATTATTCAAGATTTTCATTAAGTTCCTCCCAACACCTTTTACTGGGGTAATTTCAAATCTAATATTTTTAAATTCACAGACTTGAATCCATCACACCAGCTTTAAATAAAATATTTGTAAAGAATACGCACTTATTAATTCAGCATAAGTTATTAGAATATTAAAAAAAAAAAAAAAACATGCATCTCATTCAAGCATATATAATTAAAGTGTTATTCATATGAGAAATTTTGTGACTTTTTTAAACCTTTGTTCACTGACATTGAAAATAAAAAATTAACATGAGACATAATTCAATACTTACTGTAATAATTTATATTTAAAAGCTTTTTATTATTATTGATTACAGATCTGTATAATTTTTGATCACAAAGATTTAAGATGACTTTATTAATATTCTTTACCGGCAAGGGAAGTAAGGCGAACATACTTTGTGATAATCTAAGTATCTCAGAACACTGAAACTTTAGTTTAAATATTTTTCAGTGTTTGTTTATATGTCTTTCAATTGTAATAATCTCTAGAGTTTATTGCTCAGAGCAGTAGCAATTTCTCTATGTTTTAATGGTTGGAAAAGAGATCTGATTAAGAGAAGGTGTTTTGTCTATGGATCGGCGGACCTTTTAAATGAAAATTTTAGGCATTGTTAAAAATTTGACGATATAATTTTGGAGAGAACAATGAAGAAGGAAGTTTTTTTGGTGCCATTTTTGTGGCTGGTGTGTGTGGCCGCGTTGGACATTTCTGACGCGGAATTCAGCTATATTTTCAGCTGATATTTCACTGAATAAGTGAACTGTTGCGCCCCTGAGCCAGGGCGAATGTTACGGTAATATTTAATTACCGGGGCTACCTTTATCTACGGAAATATAAGGTACTAAAGTTTGATGTATTTAGGCCTGAAGTTTTCTGTTCAGTGAGCCCCTTCTATTAACTGTTTCGTCCTAGTAACTTATTGTTCCTGTTAATTCCTCTGGTTTTCATTATGGCACAACATAATTATCTTAACTTTCACCTAGTAGTCTCGATTTAAAGATTCTTGTGTGATCCGAGGTAACTGAGTTAGTTGATTTTTAATTCACTTTAAGTATTATTATTTATCATAAATGAACTTTTGATTTCGTTTGTGCCCAACATAACTATATAGATAACTTATATTTTATGTAATTTCATATGAGTTATGGGTAAGCAACCTAGTTTCTCAGTGTAAATCACCTTATGTGTGTCAAACTATTAATATTGGAAATGGGTAACTTTGGGTATAAGCCGCAATTGAAAACCACTTATAGCAGTGGAAATATTTATGAGTAATATAGTAATGTTAAAGTGTGGCGCCTATATAAACATAATAATAATAGTTGTCCTATTACCTATAGTAACTATAATTCATTCGTGAAGTAACAGTTCAACTTTTTGTCTCTTTCTATTACCAAACTTGATTACAGGATTTCAAAGCGTGGTCACTGCAGCGCACATTTAATCCCCATTGAAAAATATTTATAGTGAAATTTGTTTACCTTAAGGTTTTTGTGCTAATCCTTGTAATATATTTACGTTATTTAAATAGTAAATGTTGGCACAGCCTCTTGTATATGGTTTATTGTTGCGTTTTATAATGTGGGGGGAACTGGGATCGTAAGGGATAGCACAATTAAGTTTTATTACAGTTTTATTGATTACTATTATTTACATTAATATTAAATAATTGTACATAAAATGCCTGATAACCAATTTCTTTCACTTAAAAAGGTTTATTCTCGAGTCACTTAGTGTCTGTCAAGTTACGCAGTTCGCACTCCTCACTGGAGCTAGGCTCAAAAGTGGTTCGCCGCTTAGCTCGAGGAACTGTCGTGGGACTCACTCGGAATCCGCTCGGAACTGTCGCCGAACTCGTTGCCGAACTCTGTCGCCAAAAACCTGTCGCAGAACTCCGCAGAGGCCGACGTCGCTGCTTAAAACGGGATACAAGAGCCAGTCCTGTCAGTCGTTATCCGGTAGCGCGCGCGGGTGTCGCGAATATGCAGCGCTCGGCTGCGGCGAGGCTTACTCCGCGCGCGGGGTTGCCAAGTCGTCAGTCGCGCGCTGGCCGCTGTCTCAGTGCCTTGGTTATCTGCCTCCCTGCCACCCGATATGTTTCCTCGCGGCCAGACACCAGCTCCGCCGGGATCCACGGCCTTCACATGCTGTGAGCGTGCTATTTTACATACATTTTCAATTAAACAGTTGTCAACTACAATTTCTTCGCTGAAACAATTTATTTATTTGGGATTTAGTTACTATTTGAAGAGTGGCTTATAGCGAGAGATTCTGATGTATAATCTCGGCCCGGGTATGATTTTGTGGTCTAATTTCGAACATAAACCGAAAACAATAAAAAAATAATTCCCAGTCTTATAACTCTAATCGATTAAAAAACCTTTCACTCGATAAGAAATAACTTTTTTTAATTGTACTAAATACTTTAATAAAGTAATGTCTTAAATACTTCCTGAAATGTACAGGAACAAACACTATACAAAATTTAATGCTGTATCAAACAATGCTACTCTGGCCAGAGTTTTTTTGTGTAATTTTACAGAGAGTTCACAAAGATAGTTTTTATGTATGTACATTAATGATACCGTTGAAAGACACTATTAAAAAATTTATACAATATGTGTACTATTTAAATAAATATATTAATTACATATAATTTAGCATAACATTAAAGATTGAAATGAATATGTTGACATACGTTTTTAAACAGAGAAATTATTGTCTTTCAAGCACTTTCACTGCTACGATACACATAATATTACTTTAGTAAAAGAGGTGTCTATATAAATTTATAATAAGTTCGAATTTAATCTAAAAATAAACATAAAGTATGTGTTTGATAACCCAAATTCTAAAAAAAAATTGTATTGCTTTTACAATCAAAATATTATCATAATATTATATACACTGTTATATTAGGACTATGTCAAAAACAGAAGAAAACATGCGTAACATTTAGGAAACCAAAACTGAAGTAATCTGTTTTATGTTTTTCTTTAGTGATTTTTGAGCTTCTGTTACAAAGTCAGGCTCTCGCACATTTAGTCTTCGGGTATTTAATGGATCTGCTATCTCTGGAAGTAAGCACTCCGCAAAAAACTATTGTAGCTTTGACAGCATGTTTTCCCCAAATTTCTTTGTCGAACAAAATTCTTTCAACATGGAAATCATTTTTCGTATGAACTACAAAGTCGTAATAATTTCTACTGCAGACGCCAAGTTGACCTTGAATCTGGTAAAAAAAAAAAAATAAAAAAAATATGTGGGTTTTCTTTAGACGCAAATCTCCAAGTTTTTCTTCGATAAACGTTTTTTTTTCTTTTTTGAAATATAGTCCTTTAATTTATCGTCCCCAGCTGAAAATAAGCATTTAACTTCCAGCAAACCATCGTCTGCCACTAGTACATCTGGAGATATTCCGAGAAATGAAAAGCTTGGGTGTACAAAAAAAAAAGCCACAATCTTCGACTTCGACATTTTTTAGTTTGGAATACATATTCTTAGCCACATTTTCGTTAACTCGTCCAAACTGAACGGCTTTGGAATTTATCTCCCTGTGATACAAAATTTATTTTACTAGACAGTGACAGGATGTATGTGTTCTTTTTACCACAAAACCGAAACTATATGCTGTAAGTCTGTTCATAGAAGCATCCCTCCATTTAGTGTTCTCGTGTTGACCAACAGTACTTCCTTCTTTCCAACTCATGAATATTTTTTAATGTTGTTGCATCCCGATTCAGGTTTTCGAGGATAAACTTCATCTTTGTATCAAGTTCTTCAGGACTCAACACGTCTTCAGGACACAAAATGTCTTTCAGCACTTGGACCATACTCCAAATCAGGACCAGGAGTGTTGTTTGGTCGTCTCTTTTTATTTGGAGGGCTATCTTCATACTGGAGACAGCTAATTTTTAAAACTGTTTGGAAGTATTTTCCTGGGCTTCGACCAAATTTGTTTTTCCATGGGATGAAGTGCCACCTAGGACCTCTGACATGGGCCAGTCCAGCTCCCATACAACGAGCGTGATAAGAGCCTCTTTTAGCAAAGTTTACCCGTTTTCCATGTGAAAACTTAGCTTACATACTCATATATCGCTCAACCTGATTTTTAGTTTTGTTAAGTACGAGTCTATCAGATTTCATTACCATAGGATCAAGAGCCTTTTCAATAGCTTCCATAATCCCCGACTCTTTCACAAATGTCACAAAATTTTCATTGGTATTTTTTTCTTTTTCAGTATTCTACACGGCAGTTTTCATGACAACCGAATACATGATGAGGACCATTTTTTATGTAAAGTTTCAATCGAACGATAGATGTACCAACAAGAGTTGTTCCAGCAATTTCGATTGCCGGATTTTAATCTTACTATTCTTGATTCAAGCAAACGACGCGCAGATGGTGGAAATGACATATTTCTGGAAAATTTGTGAAAATGATTTTTTTACAATGTGGTTTGCACACTCAATTTTTATGACTTACCTTCCGTAAGGAACTCGCTGCTTTATTCTAGAGTAAACACTGAATCTCCGTCACCAAAGTAAGTATTTTAACAAGTGCTGCTCAACACTCCCGCAGAACCCTTCTACTATTATAGTTTGTTCCATTACAGTGCTTGGACCACTATATTTTTTAAAGAAAAGATGTTCATTAACCTTTTTGTCTTTGAGTCTTGCAAATTCGCATGCGAAGCAATACTTTCTTTTCACTCCCAGGTACAAGAGTTGGTTTGGTTCGGCTCTGATAATGCAATTCTTCAAAAGAAAAAAAGAAGTTAATATGCACATTTTAACTGGATGTTATAAGTACTGAAATATTTTATTTTATGAACAACAGACTTTAGAGTAATAAGCATTGGTGTAAACAGGAAGATAACTCACCACTCCACTTAAATTGAAACTATGTCAGTCAGTCATCTTATTCCAACCGCCGTCCCCTACGACACTAATATGTGGTGTATCATTTTCTACGTTCCCTATGGCAATAGCTAGTTTTTTTTTTCCATTCCCTATCATTTTCTTGGAAAGTTGTCTTTGCCGAAACTAAATTTAAAAAAAACCATCGTAGTAGTAGCGTTAAGAAAACTTATGCAAATCACATGTACACATATTTAAATACACAAATCTTATCACATTATAGGGTTGTGCGAATAGTGTATTTTGGTGGTCGAAAATTTTGAATCGAACAGGAATTTTTTTTAATTTATTGCGAATAATTTCAAGGTCGAAAAATTATCTTACATTTTCACTTAGATAGATACACAACAAAACAGAACACATGTAGTGAAAATAGTAATACTATATTAACTTTTGCAGACAAAGTGAAAAATTTACAATGTTTATTAACCTATTGAAGCAATGTAAACATCATTAATATGCACATTTCTCAGATATAAATATTAAAAAGTACAGTGTTGTACTTTTTAAAATTAAAATTAAAATCCAAATTCCATGCCCGCAATGAATAAAGGAGGGGGGGGGGGGAGGAGTTAAGAATTTGTAAAATTTGAAGGAAGTAGGCTGGAAAATAACTTGTTGCACTCATGGGTGCCGCGTGTTGAGATCCTCATCAAGAGAACTATACTACCAGCCAGCTTGTGTTAGCTACCCAAGGTCGACGGCCCACTGTTGAGATTCAGCGCTTCGTTTCGTGTTGTCACTGGGCGTCCTCACACGTACATACCCACACCACTTGAGGCAGACATTCCTCCAGCTGCCCGAAAGTAGCGGCAATCTCCTGATAGTTCTGTAGATCTCTTTCCAGGAGTGTCACGTGAAGGCTGACATTTCACGAATGTGGTAGCACGGTCGTGGGTGGCGAGTGCTAAGAGATGGTGTTATCATCTTGTAACGCGTATATTTATAAATGTGTTTGTATGTAAATCTGTTTAGTTTCGCTATTTAAAACGTGTTTATCTTAAAACGTTCATTGGTTACCAAAAAGTAATCAGTAGGTAGAAACCAGAGTCTATAACTGTAACTGCCATTTTTACTTCCACGTATTATTATCATAATGAAAAAAGCAACCGTTTTTGCGGAGCGTCACAATACGACTGGGCACATAGCGGCGGTGAGGACTGCCATACACACAGTGTGTGAGGTAACATTGCGTGAAATATACCCTGCATTATTTGAATGCTGATATTGTTCCCGTAGATGCTAGCTGCCAGACGAACGGTTTGTTTTGGTATCAATTCAGGTCCTACATGTACTTGTAGGTTATCAGTGTTTTTTCATAAGACAGCCATCTATTAAGGGAAATAAATAGTTAGATATAACAGTGTATTATTTTAGTGCTAGAGAAGGTTGAATACGGATTCAAGAAAAAAAATGTTTTTATTAGGTTAGATCGGGGATGGTCAAAATAGTCCAAATGACAATAACGATGCTTTTACCTGGAATCGTGAAGTGTCGTATGATTAAGAGCCTACTGTATATCGGCAAATAAGCAATGACGACTATAATATCTTATAAAAAAAAGAGAAGTTTGGCTTCACCTGAGTAACAACCAGCAACTACAGATGTGCCTGTAAATATTGGCAATTTTAATCTTTGATATTCGACTTCCGAATGTGAATAGTTCATAAATAACTGCGCAACTATTCGTGTTTACGAATATCCGCACACCCCAATATATTTTCCATTTTTTTGTGACTAATATTGGTATATTAAAATTAAATAAAATACTCATTTTTAGGCAACTAATAAGATTTTCAAACTGTTGTCTCATTGCTATGTGGATTCATTCAATGTAGCTTCCTAAGTAAAAACAAAATAATGCCTGATAAAGGGATTTATCTTTAAGTTACATTCAGAAAGTCGTCTAAAAATTTACAATTATTCTTTCTCCTCCGAAGAACAGAACAACTTAAAATGTTATGTAATAATACAATGGTATATGTACCTACCGGCTGCTTAATCTACTGAGCCTTTTATTTAATGTAAACCTCAGCATGCAAGTATGAAATCTATTATGAAACTTTTCGCACAGCGGATCTAAGTTGTTCCAAAATATGTAAAATATATTTAACCTATCTAAGGTACAAGTTTCAAGTTTCCACTTTTGGTTCACATTGTCTTGAACTCCAACAAAAAAGGGTGGGGGGGGGGAAGGGAGAAACTATGTCCAAATTTTTGCTATCTCAGAGCTAGTGCACTGAGATTCTCAGGGTAGACGAATTAAGTAAAAATTTTTGACGGAGTAACGAATGGTGCTAAGAAATTAAGTTTGCCGCTGAATATGGGTTGAATTCCCCAACGTAGCCATGTTAATTTTTAAAGTCTTACACATAGGAACTGAAATAATATATATTGAATTGTAAGGCACAATATTTTTTATAAGCAGCAATTAATTTAAAAGTTGGCTAATTGTAACTAACAATTTGGCTTGGACAGTATAATACTCACGTGAATGAAAACAATATAACCGAATTGAGAACCTCCTTTTTTTAAGTCGGTTGAAAATTAACTTGTTTTCATGCTTATCAAATATAATTTTCCACGTAGATCTGTTTGTTTACTCTTACTTTTAAGCTGGGGATTTTTTGCCTAACTTATACTTACATAAAAATAAACGCATTTCTTGAATCAGGATAGTTTAGTTTGCAAAGCGTCACTTGATTACATTTCAAATTGAAAAAAATTGGAAGTTTTTGTAAAGCACATTATGGCACAAAATATTTTTTGCCCAAACATACTTTACAGTAAATGGAAGAAATAATTAAAACTATAACAAATTTGGGTTCACCTTCTCTTCAAACCTTTCGCTTTTCGCAGCACATCCATGCATCTCTGAATTGATAGCACTGTTCATAGCTTTCTTCTCGTCGTTGACACAGTACTCCGCACCATTCAGATTATTTACTGGCACGGAGGAGGTGGGGTCAGATTCCGTTAGCCGAAGATGGGTCCGAAGTAATGGCAACAGGGCAGCCGGCTGCACGCTCCCGCGCGCAAGACAGGCGCAAGTGAACCTACTCGCGGCCAGAAAAAATAGCTGAAAATGCAAAATACGAAATATTTCTTGTTCTAATAAAGTTAGCAGTATGCCACCGCTTACTTTTTTTATCTTTACTTTAAAAGGAAAAATTCTGCAGACTCTAAACATTTGTATATCTTACAGCCTGTTTTTTAGACCACTTTTTCGGTTTTCCTTAATTTTAAAAACGTAAAATAAAATACTTATCAATATTTTTTCTACAATATTAATCTGACAGATGATTTCTGTTGTAAAACTGCAGCAAACAAGCCAAGTACGAAATTTTTATTTGAAAAATTGTAGAAGATGTAGAAAACACTTTTTAACCTACAATTCCCTATCAAGTCGCTGGACCAGGGACGGCCTTAAGTGTGGCGCCCTTCTCGAACCGACGAGAGTGACGGTGACGAGTCGCGTCATCCCGGGCGTCCACTATCGCCACTCCACGCGGCGGCCCGCGGAACTACCAAGGCCGCTGAGCTACATATAAAGGTTCCGAGGCAGGAAGATGGACGGGGGAAACGGGAGGGGGGAGGGGGTGACGTCCCTAGTAATCCGGCCAGGCGCTCGTGGCATGCCTTACGTCAGCGGGCAGCACGTGGCCGTGCAGGGTCGCCAGCCAGCTCCGAACCTGGCATCGCGGTCTGGTCTCTCGAGCTCATAACAATATTATTTATTTATGTAAAAATGTGTCTGTAATAAAGTCACTGAATATTATAAAAGCATTACATGAATTATTTACAACGATTAAAGGTATTGCGAGGAAACTAACCCTCACAGTATGATTGATATTTATTTTAAATATAAATATTCCCAGTGTAACCTAGAGTGCCATAGATTTGTAAATAAAAAAAAATGATCACTGCAGAAGTTAATTATAGCAATATTTAAATATTCGTATCTAGCGTTGCCTTTAATAGTTGGGCGCACAACACGTATCAAAAGTTCTTAAAATATCTAATTTAAAAGTTTTTGCCGGCTAATTTATCACTCAGTTAGAGTCATGAGCTCTTTAGTACTCTACCACTGGGATAGTATCTAGTTGCAATTTATTCCTATTTGTACACACATACCTGATGAAACTATTTCTTGGCATACAATTCTTTAATTATTTCATACAGCAAAACATTTTATTTAGAACTCACTATTAACAATCCGAAACTTCCATTTTCCTTTTAAAACTTCTCTTTTTGTTACAAGCCAGCAAAGATATTGCACTTCTTTGCAAAACACAAAGCACATAAAATAAAATAATCTTTTCTCATAGTGTTCATTCGAGTCCAAAGACAAAATAAAAATTATTCAGTTTCGTAGTGCTGTGAATATGGCATATTTACAGTTTATTACGAAATATTTTCTCAGAGTAGATCGTAATTTTCATAAAATTGTTCTAATTTTATTAGGTTAATCACAAAGAAATATAAATTTCAGTTAAAAATTTAATGTTAACATTGATTATAGAAACCCTATTAAACTTACTCGAGCGATTTTTCGCAGCAACATTTGAACATCGTAGGCAGAAATGCTAACTATGACCTAATATAAATATTAGGCTTGTATAAATATAATAAAAATAGTTTTATTCTTTAATTGTTAAAATAATTTGTACACTACTACATTTTGCTATATTTATTTCAGAACTTGACTGTAACCGTGACATTAATTTTCGAGCTACGCAACTGCATATATTTTCTGCGGTGTTCATGGTAACTAAGCTTCTGATGTGAATGCAAAAGCGAACAATATTTTTGAATGCAGGAAAATAAATCCGAATTACATCAAAAGCGTTGCCACAAACATTACACACAGAAGCGTTAGTCAACGGATTTGTTATTGTTTATTTGCTTTTTATCACCATGTATTGTTCGGCAGATGCAGCTGTTGGAAAACATACCGAAATGTTGCTTTAAAAAAAATTCAGAAAAAATATAGATTAAAATTTATTCTTTATATTTTTTTAGAATATATAAAGATGAGATGTTCACACAGATAATTCATCATTTTGATTAACATGTTATTGTTTTTTTAGAAAGTAAAATTAGATTTAAATTACATTAATCTTTCTACAAAATCCTTTAACAATTTTATGATTAGCTAGAGGTATTTTAAGGAAACAATAGAGGACAAAGAAAACAGAAAATATTTATTGCACAGATATTTATATATAATTTTGTAACGTAATATTTGTGAAGTATAGTATAAAACATAACGAAAATACATTAAAAAATATATATATTTTATTAACCGGGTTACTAAATGCAAGATTGGAATATTAGCTGTTTAAAATGCTGCTTTAAAATTGTCGTGGTATATCTGTCTAAATGTTTGTTTGAAACAACTTTTTTCATTTAAACTAAAAATTAAATAATTGCCTAATAAGTAGTCATAATATTCGTCTTCATCTATTGTTATCAGATATAAAGTTTTATACATGGTTTTTAAATCGGAGTGACGCATGCATAAATATTTAATTGATAACGTTGTGTGAATTTTCTTGATAAATATGCAGATACACTATCAAAAAACTTTACTCGTCAAATTACGAAGAACGCAGGTTACAAATTATCTAGGGATATTCGTAAATGTATCTTTATCTTCGTAAATTTAATTATCTTCGTAAATACTTAGTTTCATTATTTTAAACATAAACCTACAAGAATAACCCTCGTATACAAGCAAAACATGAAAAAAATTTGTTAATTATACTGCAAAAATACGACTTTTTTTCTTCCATGATAGTGTTTACCCTGTTTATACCGACAGACAGAACACGGAATTCAAAATATGGCGTAGTATCTAAGAAGTTCTAGACCTTTAAAATTAAGAATTATTTAATGTGAATTCTTATTTGAAATTCCAGTAAATGAACTGTAATTTCTAACAGTGTAATTGTTAATTATTATTTATTGACGAATTCTGTTGTTTATACTTTACCTAGCATTTGTATATAACCATTAACATTAATTTTTATTACATTCTTGAATGCTATTCTGTGTAAGTTAGTCTTAGTCTTAGTTTTAGTAGGTAAACATTGTGCCCTATACATGATCATGTAATTTTTCAATGTTCCCATACTTCCTTTTTGATATCACATTCGTCGTTTCGTAATCAAAAATAAATATGCATCATATTATGTAGAATAAAAATTTGTTTGCCTATCATAATACATGTTTAAATCATACTAAGGAAACTATTCCAGGTATTTTACGAAACCAATATTATGCATAGGGTTATGCCATAAATTTTATCTGAGGAACGACAATCCATAATTACCTCAGACAGCTTTAAGGCAAAACGTTAGGTTGAGCTTTGATGAAATTGATGAATAAATCAAATTAATGTTTTTTTTTTCAATCTATAGCTCCTTTTTTTAAAAATATATTAGTATTATCTGTATAGATTGGTTGAGATACCAATTTTGGTACTTCAACAAAATGTACTACTTTGTTTTACTGAGGAAACTACTATTACAAATATTATTTAACAAGTTCAGACAAAAAATAAATCTTGAAGATTTAGTTTCAGAACAAAACTAAATGTTAAAAGTATTAAACAAAATATTTATATTTTTGTTTAACATTTAGTATACTTGTGCCGGAAATTAGGTATTTCGGCACTTTTTTTAATTTTTATTATAATTTTAAATTATTGTTGGAAATTTTATTTGTTAGGCTGGTGTACTCTACGTAGTTAAACTTACCCGCAGTAGCCCGAGGCACCTTTTCTCAGGGGCCAATCTGATCTTTTGCTAGTCTAATGAAGACGTTAGCATCCCGTTTGACATTTCTCCTGCTTACAGTCACGTCCGGGGCCTGTAACATTATTTCCCTGCATGACTAAAACTGCATACAACAGCTCTGGACGAGTTGTTGCCATTTCTCAGAGACGAGCTTACTATAGCTTTTACCGTCACGCATACGTCTTAGGTTCTCTCCTCGAAAGTCATGTTAGGATGCTCGTTCCCAGCTTCGTTCCACCCCCACCCCTCCCAGCTCCCTCCGGTTCTCAGAATTTAGCCCAGGATCATTGCCCTGACGTGAACCCTATCAGTCGTTGGCCGACTTCAAGGAAGATCTGCCAGAAAAAAAAAATATGTACAATGATGGACCACACACGACATCTAGCAGCCGAAATAGTAAGTTCTTCTCTTGTCGCCAGCTCGTGGAGCTGACGCCCGCGACATCTGGTGGCGACTGCGCCATTAGCCCCAGGCTATAGCAGATGTCTTGGGCGAGTCGATTCTTTTTTATTTCAGACACCCCTCAACAGGTAACGCTAAAATCGGCCAGTGCTACCAACTTCAATATATCGAAGTCAGAGTTTTTTTTATGATGCCCACTCGGGGAACTTCGGAACCTTTCGGTCTGGACGACCCAGTTTCCCCCTTCACTTTTGATTGAACATTTACTTTTAATTACGAGACGCGGCTCCTCCGCGGACACTTCGCGTCGCGATTCCAGACGGACTGTTTGAGATTATCGGCTGATCGACGAGACACACTACAAGACTTCCATCGGGCCGCAACCGACAATGTAGTCGATTAGACAAGGGATGCGATCCCTATAAATTTCTTTAAGTAGTTTAGTCCGTCTGTACAGTACAAAGAATAGTAGTTATTTCTTTTAAATAATTTATTTTTGAAATAATGGAAACGTCCGCGCCTGCCGCGTATCCGTGAGCTCCAGATCCGGACTTGCTACGGTTCAGAAACTAGAAGCAAACTTCCCTGTCTGGTGAGTTACTATCAGCGACATTCCCCAACCTCCCCTTATCTTTTGCGGGAATTTTCTGCCCAGTTTGATAACTGTCTGTGTACTAGTTATGATCATGTTTGATTCGGACTGTTCACCGACAGGGTCCAAGAAACGGACGCCGAATTGGGATTTTCACACTCTTCCTCAACAACAAACAGGCGCCCTGGCATCATGTTGACGACTGATCTCCGGGAAGCGAAGCACCGACCTCCGGTGCTACCGTATTTATAAACTTTTTTTGGAACATTCTCTAAATTACGAAGTTCGAATAAATTAATCATATAAACAACTGTTTTTGACTTTAAGAATATAAACTGGGATGTTTAGAACATATTCGTATTTTTTTTATTGGTTTAGTTATTTTAATGAAACCTTTTTAAATCTTATTTAGGGCCGGCCCATATTTTTTAAAATATATCTGAGAGCTCTTTAATTATGTTATTGAATTGTATGTTAATACCTTTTATATCTGTTATAAATTTTCCTTAAATAAATTTGGCGTAATTATATTCAGACGGAATCACACCATGTTTCTGTTCATTTCTCATATCCTTGTGAAACTTAAAGATCCCCAGCACATACTTTATGTTAAAAATTATTACGTACGAAAGGGGTTTTTTCTATTTCAATTAACGCAAGTAACCAACTTTGAATGAAACGTAGGTTTATGAATATCAAAACGACAGATAATTTGATATCCAAGTTAAGGTTGTATTTTTAGTGTTATAAGATAATGTAAAAATAAACTCTAATTATTTCATGTCTCGAACTGTCAAATTTGGATATTCTCTAATAAGTTATACCACTCAATAAAATGAAGATATACGGTTTAGTTTGACCTGAAAAGTACGTACTAGTATGGATGAACAAATTTTGTCTATAGGTAAGCTACACCGAAAGAGCGCATCTTATTTTTTTGTGACTTGATATAGGGAGACTTTCAATCCAAAAGAAAATGAAAAATATATGAAACAGGAATCTAAAACAAGGTTTTGAAAATTAGTTTTCTTTTGAAAGGAAATAAACGGAACTTTTTCTTTGTAAGTTGTTCACTTTTTTTTTTGCATTCCACGTTTTAGAAATAGTAGGCCTAATAGAAAAATTTGTCATTAAAATATTTAAACAAATATAATAAAATAAATGCATATAAGAAAACAAAATTGGCTAAATTGTTTTATATTCATATAAGTTTCAAAAATCTGAAAAAATATACAGTGAGTAATTTTATAAAATTAATATTGAATATTTTATTCGTTTTATTGTAGACACACTATAATAAACTTCACATGGGTTTTACCACCAGCAGAAAATCTGCCAAAGGCCTCTGTGTACGCCACAATATATATTTTTTAAAATATTTCATCTGTAACAAGTAGGTAGTTTACTAAAGCATAGAACAATTTTGAAAAATGTAAGTGACATCAGCGCCCTAATATTTACAGACTGTAAGAAATAACAATATATATATATACAGACTTTACAACAAAAAATGCAGCTCAGATAAAAAAAAAACAATTTTCGTAGCTCCAGATAACTGTATCCAGGTAGAAACTACGACAGACTCTTACTTACGAGTTGTTTGTTCTGTTGTGAACATAATTTAATACTCACGTGAAAGAGAGAAAAGTGTTCTTGTTGGGGGATTCCACAAGTATTTGAAAGTTTGTTTTCTCTTCAAGTTGGTTCTCGCTTAGCTCATCTCAAATATCGGGAAATCCAGAAGCTGTAAATGCAAGAATGTGATCATTAATTTAGGAATTTATCTTAATTAATAAGTTGTAGCAACTCTTCCTTGGATATTGAAGGGGAAAGTTTTTAAAGTAAAGGGGTTACAGTGCGCTTTGTAATATTTTTGTAAATGGAACATAAATATTCATGTAAAATTACAGAAATTTAAAAATATACATTTGCATAAAACAACTGTATCACTAAAAAAAATGTCAGTAATATTAGGTACTCCAATAGTTGAAGTTATTTGTAAACCGTTCCCTTAATAGCTTTCCAGTATTAACTGTGCACATAAAGAAGCACGACACAACAAAATATAGTCAAAAAATTTTTATATCCGATTATATTTTCCACTGTTTAAAAAAAAATAAACTTGAATAAAATATCAGTTAAAATATAAAATAAGGCGCTGATTTTCGTAAGAAATACTCAGCATTATCTTGAAAAACCTATTTCATATAGGAAAAATTAACTATAGCCACGTGTTGTTCAAATTTACATGTAGCATTACAAACTATTTTTACAACTGGTTTCTAAAGGAACATTTTACTACAGAAAAGGAAAAACTTTTTCTGTGTGTGTGTGTGAGTGGCGCAGTTTAAATGCCACAACTCGTCGCCCAAGCGACCAACCCAGGGGCGATAAAGGAGCTAGCAGCGTCCAATAGGGAGGCGTGCGTAGGCGCGACGAGCCGGGAGAGCTGAAAAGGAGAACCCGTCAAAAGGACGCGGGCGAAAGGCCCGCGCTGAAAGGCAGAAGGACCGCGCGCGATATGGCCCAAGAGGACCACCAAAACTGCGACGGGCGCTCGAAGGCCGAGGCAGGCATACATGTGCGCCCTCTACCCAGGTCCGGCTGGAAGGTTAATTTCACGCTCGCTTGGCGGGAAACACCGCGCGACGCGAAAATAAAAAAAAAAAACGGAAGGGGTTGGAGACACAAGCCAGATGTGTAGTCGTGTTTAGTGAGGCGGGATGATAAATACGACGCTCGCTGTTGTTTATAGCGTGCTCTACTATTTTCAGAATAAAAAACTTTTGTGTTTAAGCACGGGATTTTAAAAAAAAATGGACCCTATTATTTTGTTTACAAATGGCTTTCTCTGCCAAACAAGTTCTTGTTTAATGGCTTTTATTAAATGAAAAGCAAATTTTTATGGCAGTCATAGCTTATACCGAAAGCAGACATCATGTTGTTTGCAGTCTGGAATTAACAGTTTTTATTTGGTCTTCGACTTTTTAGCATATTCTTCTTAAACAAATTACAGTAAAGTTATTCCAAACTATGGAAACCCGAGTTATTCAGGCTTTTGGGAAAAAAAAAACTATCTTTTTTTATCGATTTATGAAATATATACTTAAAATAAAGAGTTTTTAGATAAGGCTACATACGAACGGTTAACCCAAACCTAATACCACATGATTTAATGTTTTCAGTACACGATCGGACTGCCATAAATTTCGTCTTTAATTTTATCAAAATCACAAGTTAAGATTATTTTTTAGCACAGAAATCATTTCATTAACAGTAAATATTGATTATTGTTTTAACTTATTTTAAATCATGTGCAAAACATTAACATACTACTCCCTTTTAAGAAAAAGGCTCTGAACTGGCCCGTAGTCTTCCATTGTGCATAGGGCAACTATAAAATTTGAGTGGTAACCATAACATTGTATGGCGGATAAATGAAGATAAAGGCATCTTGCTAGCCCCTTGAGTGATTTAGAAAATCTCTACCGGGTTTTCCATACCAAAAAAAAAAAAAAAATTCTGCATACACATGTTTTAACAATTTTATCTCTTCTAAAAATACAGTTTAAAAATGAAATACAGAACCAGAATCACTCATCCACCTTCAGCGCAACCTTAAACTATAGCTATACCAGTTTTCAAATCGCGAGGTTTCTTCTGAAGCTCTGCACACCGTGTAGATGGGTCCCTAGGGTGAGGTGTGAACTTTCGAGCGGAGGGTACTTGTGAACCGGGACCTTCCACCGAGTAGAAGAAAGCTGTTAAAAAGTTATGTCCATATCCAGAAGTCTTCATAAATATATGTTTGTCTTTTAAAACAAAAATAGAGGCACCAAGTTAACTTTCTGGTAAACATGAACTCACTACAATCATCACTGAGTACTAAAAAGAAACTTAGAAAATCTTGTAAAGTGTGCAACTAGAACACTCTATTTTCCTTGCGCAGCACTTAGATCATGTTTAAAACGGAACTCAGAACTACGGAAACGGAATATGGGGTAGTTTTCCTAAGAGATCCAGTGGTCTGGGACTTTGAAGAACCTTACGTTTGTTTTGAGCACAGTTCGTTACAGAAAAGTACGGTCCGTGAATTTTTGATGTCTTGCTTATCGAGTTAAGCGTCGGGGACTCTGCGATATGGTTCGTTCCCAACATGAGGTCACCCTGGGGCCGTCGTGCTCATGTGGCGAGGGTCGCGGGTTCAAAGCCGGCTCCTCGGGACGGGCCTCAACGCAGAGTCTGTATTCCCCTTGCAATCAGGGACATCCCGTGCTCCTGCGTCTCGCTGCAAACAGGTATTATTATTGTGTAAACATCCTAGCTTTCGGTATACGGTATTTGGTTGGAGAAATTTCGTGAATTGAAGTGAAGTCACATGGAATGAAAATGTGTAACCGCGGTGCTGCCATCTGTGGTGGATGGCGCGAACCAAAAATCATAGAGACAAAGGGAAACGTAGTATAAACGGTTAAATGAATTTTAACATGATGGGAAAAGATTTAATAAAATTTTAGTTTCGAAAATAAGGTTCAATGCCGGGGTTTTGAATTTTTTCAAGTCTTAAGCGCTTTTTATCATTATATAGTTTAAACCTTTCGCTCTGCAAATAGAATGATTCGATAGTCGACGTAGCTGCTCAGGTAGCGAATTATAGTGCCGGGCGCATAGACTTCATGTGATTCGTGTCAAGAAATGTAGTTGAAAATACAATTTTCGTATATTTATCGCGCTCGGCATTATTTGAAAGAAATTTACGATAGACTTCGTGTCCGAGATACGTATTGTAGGTGTATTTGCAACTTGGCAACAAGAAAATTTGCTTGTTACCGAGGTAAGATGTTTACTTATCACTGAAGAGTACTGAAAGAATCGCTGACACGTGTTTTTTAAAAATAAAATTTATCATTTCTTTTCTACATTTAACGAATTCTATTCTGTTTCCAAACATTTTTAAACGTCACTTTAGCCAAAAGAATTCTTGAAAATTGCATCTTAAAGGATGCCAAGGATGGTTGATGTCCTTTCGAATAGTTACAAAGATCTTTACTGAATCACCGATGCATACTTTCGCGGAACGTTAAGTCACTTGCATACTTTAATACATCCTTGTGATCTTTAAGGGGTTTGCAGCGCTATGTTCTGGTAAAAATAATTAAATAGTCTGTTGTATAGTCAGTAATCAATAGTTTGTACTTATTATGTTTATCTAATACTTTTTTAATAATTAATTTAAACATGAAAAAATTACTATTACCTGAAAAAAGATAAATTTAAAACGCAAACATATGACTGCCAAAAAAGTTTTTATATTGATATAGCCTACTAAGTTGTACTAGCGCTTAAATAATTCATACATTCATGGCTGAATGAAACCATGAAATGGAAGGATCCTTTGGCAAATGTTGGATCGGTAAAGGACACATACTTGCCGTTCGAGAACATCCCCTTCTCTACTGGGACTGTATTCGTATAAATAATCGATACGATTCGCCAAGAAAGCAAAATAAAACACATTGAACAACAGCTCTTAGAAAATCCTTTCTCTCTCCCAAAGGTTTCACAGCTGGGCGAGTCTTGTAGTTCTTTTCCTCAAACGAAAAATAAAATACGTGTTTGCTTTTCCGTCAGGCATTACTTCGACTCAACAAAATATTGCCACATATTAGACTGCGCATGAAAAGGAAAAAAAAAAAAAACAATATACATTTGTGGAAGAAAGAAATGAAATGATCAAAAGAAGTAGTTTGGAGGTACCCAGCTGATAGTTAATATTTTATAAGTTTTGGCATTACGTTTTTACTCAACGAAGTTAAACAAAGCCATGGCTAGTTTTGTGGCGTATTTATTAGCTAATTTGTTCAAATGTTTTCAATTTTATTGGTAGAATTGAATGTTATACTATATAATCAACATTAAGTATAGAATATTTCCCTATGGACATAAGTTCAAAAATTTTAATACGAAAATAATAAATGTGATTTGAAATTGAGATAATTGGAGGAAGTGATAGTTGAAATTTGTATATAGAGCATCGTCGGAGCTAATAAATTAATTGTTATCTTTATTTTGACGTCTTATCGACATATACATAGTTACATGCATTTAAATGTGATGAAATGCCATAAGCGAAGTACTAAGAGAAAACGTAACCCCTTTCAACCCCTTTTTCCACTTGAGAGAAAAAAAAGTATGGGTTCTACTTTAACGGGATTCGAACGACGATTTCCTTGATGGAGCTAGAATTTTTATTCAACTACAGTAACTCTTACGCTATCAAGATTTCAAAACCGCTTGGAGAAACTACCGGAAGTTATTAATGAAATTATAACATAACATGACTTACCTTCCATCAGTACGTTTCTTGTCTTGTTCTTTGGGAAAATAATTTCTCTCTTAACTGTCGTGAAGGCTTCTCTCGGAATAAGTTTTAGCATATGAAGTTTTCCCAGACGTTATGTGCCTTTCAGCTTTATTTGAATTCTTTTGCTTTTGATATGGTTTGCTAGACCATTGACATCTGCATTTTGAAAATTCTGTCGCTAAATAGAAAAACATGTTAAAATACAAACTTTGAAGTGTTCAAAAAAGAGAAGTTCATGTCATGAAGGAAAGGAAAGAAGAGGACGAATTGAACATATTTTGATGCATTCAGGCTTGTTCATATTTGTAACTGGAAATCAAGTGGAGGTAAAATGTTGTAGATATGAAAAAAAAAGTAATACATGTCTAGAAGAGTTTATAATAACCAGTTTTTATCCCGTGACTTTATTCGCCTGGAAAATATAATTTTAACACGGGTTTTAGGTAAAATTTTGGACAGACATTGGCAATTAATATGGTATCATGCCCGGTAACGGGATGGGTTTTGCTAAACCTCAAAACATTAAAGGAGGTGCGTCTATTTATGAACGAGCACAAGAACTCAGACACCAAGTATAATATACGACTCTTGCTTCACATAAATTTAGGATGCTTCCATTGGCTAGTGTACAGAGATCTCTCCAAGCCAATACTGTAACAAAGGTATAAACTTTGAGCATATCGGTTATAAAATAACAATACAATTAAACATTATACACTCGGGTTTTATTTTCTTGTTGTGTTCCTTCTGGAATGGTTAACTGCAGGTATGCCACTAGCCAGCGAACAGGTTGCATCGGCGCCCTTGAAATTCCACCAAACACGGGGGCTCACCGTACATTAACGGCGAGCACATGCTTACCCCGGTAATCACGGAGTACATTACACTCGCTCCTCTCGCTCGTACCGTAATACGTATCTCCGTATGCAATTGTGAACATAAAGTATATAATTTTTGAAATTCACCATATACTTGTCATTCCCATTTTTGCCCTTTCATGCAGAAGGGATTCCCGCATAGCGGTTTTTTCAAAACCGTAACCGTAACTCCGCTTACCGCATGCTCACATTTGCTATGGCTTACAAATAAAATGCAAACAGATTCCATAAATGACATAATATGAGCTTAAATACCCGATAAACAACAAGATCCTGGACTTTACAACATTGTAATGAAAAACATGATCTATGGCCCTTGTGAATCAAAGACCCCAACATCACCGTATATGGAAGAAAACATGTGTTCCAAAAAATACTCAAGAATATTTAAATCGGAGACACAAACTGGCGAAGATGGTTAGCCAACCTATAGACGTAGAGATCCAGATAGCGTGGGAATTATAGGTGTATTGCATGTGAGAGAAACTGAAATATATGTAGACAATAGGTGAGTTGTCCCTTATAATCCAGTTTTATTACGAGTTATAAGCGCACACATTAACGTGGAATTTCGCCAGTCAGTCAAGCTATACAATATATATGCAAATACATTCATAAAGATTATGATAAAGTCACATTGAGCCACTATGAGGTAGAAAAATATCTCAATGGTCGCTATATTAGCACTTCTGAAGCTATTTGGAGAATTTTTCAGTTTCCTATTCATGAACACTTCCCAGCAGTTTTTGATTTAGCGGTCCATTTGCAAAATGGACAAAGAATTTATTTTAATAACAAAAACCTTCAGAATCTCTTTAATAATCCTCCTGCATTGACTCTCATTGGTAGATACCTGTAAAATTCGCGGATTCATTTCGCGATAGGATAGAATCTAAATACTTTTGACATTATTTTTCTTCAGTGATTGGGCTACAGTTTATCTGAAGGACTCTGGGCCAATGAATAATCTTTAACAAAAGAATTAGCGAATCACGATCATTCCAGTCAACAGGTGTTACGAGTCGGTAACCAATCAGCAGATGTAATTTGCACGAGTGCATAGAGGATTATGGAGTCTATCCTTTAGGGATTTGAAATCGCGAATTTTACAGGTCTCTACTCATTGGATTTTTCGAGTTATGCAGAAACGAAGATTATACAAAAACTTTTTATACCTTGAAGTTCCCCAATACTACACCTGAGAAAGAAATACATTTTCTAGAAGAAAACGTGCACAAGATGTTGATGGTAACCCTGGTGTTAAAAAAGATGCAGCTTAATCATTGCATGCATGTTAATCATATTTATCGAGATCCACTAGAATGTTTTTACTTAAGAATATTATCACTTTCTGTGCGCGAACCAACAACTTCTTTCGAAAATCTTAAAACTGTTACTGTCAATATTTTGGCAACATATCAAAGCGCTTGCAAAGGATTAGGATTATTAGAAGGAGATGAAAATTGAGAAAATGCTGTTTTAGACGTAGCTATTTCTGAGTCAGCAACAAAACTTAGAGAGTTATTTGTTATCATCCTAATTTCTACCATCCATCAGAGCCAACCAAATTAAAAAATAATGTAATAATTTGTGTGAGGACATATTAAATAGAGTTCGAAACGAAGATCACGACCCGCTTATGCAATAAAATGATAAAAAAGAACAATGAAGGGCTACCCCCACATTCGTTGAAATTAAAAATTGGCCTTCCAATTATTTTATTACGTAACCTTAGAGCACTCAATTTTCGTAACGGAACCAGACTTCAAGTGCAATTTCTTAGAAACAATGTCATAGTAGCTGTTGTTTTGCAGTTGGGCAAACTGTACTAATACCTCGCATTCCGATGATACCCATAGATTTACCATTTAGTTTTAAAAGGTTACAATTACCTGTGAAGGTATCGTTTGCAGTCTACTATAAATAAACTGCAGGGACAATCTTTAAAGTATGTCAGAATAGGTTTGAGAAATTACAGTTTTTTCCACGGACAATAATTATATGTTGCCTTATCTAGAACAGGTTGCGAAAAAAAACAGTGTATACTAATACCACATGAAAATATGACTAAAAAAATTGTACATGCTGAAGTACTCTAATATAATTTACAATTATTTATATTAAATAATTTTGTATGCGTAAGATATTTGTATTTACTTAGTATGTAATATTTTTATGTAAAAATAAAAATAATAATAATGAATATGATGAAAGAAAAGTCTTTTAACACATGTAATCTATACCAAAAATACTATTATAAAAAAAAGACCAAGAAAAACAACGAAGCGGGTACTTGCAGCTAATTGTTTATAAAATCTACTAAACGACTGCTTGTGTCTAATTACAGGAACAGATGCCAGTTCCCGAAACGTCGCAACATTTCTATCATTGGAGGACTACTGTGTTCGTCGGTGTTGTTGTCGTTGTGCAGTCTTTATGTTTATCTACATCGATACGTTCGTATATTTGCTGCTTGGTCCAGGTTTTGTTGTCTATCTGAATATAATGTCATTGCTTAAAATGTTTCATCATTGTAAGCGCTTTGTGTTCGTCTGCGCTGTTATTATTTTTTCATGACTAAATTCCTTCCACGAAATTATTGTGCAATCTGACTTTTAAGTTTAAATGTATTTGTCTGTGCTGTCGTCGTTGTGTTGCCCATAATACCTGTTTAGGTTCATCTTTGGGTCCATCGGTTTATCAGCTGATTTAGGCTAGTTTTCTGTGGGTTTATTTTTCAAATTTTTATTACTTTGTGACACTCTTTTGAGTGCCACGATTTGTTTGCTTAGGTTTTGTGTGTGATCGAGACGCGGGGGCAGTCGTGCACGCTATCTGTGTGCGAGAGCGCGCGGCGGTCTGGTAGGTTGCTGGTTTTATCGTGCGGCGCTGCGACCTGGTGTGTATTTGACGCGGGAGCGCTAGTGTTTATGCAGTTGGTACGCGAGGGAATTTAGCGCTCGGGAGAAGGAAGTGGTAGTAGTGGGCGTGCGTTAGGCTGTTGGTATGAGACAGCTGGGCAGTGTCTCCAGATTGGGTTTTTTTTTCCCCATATTGGGGAAAATTATTTTTTGGGGGGAAATTTTGGGGAAACTAGATCCTTGGGGAAATTTTTGGGGAAAAATATTTCGGTAACGGGGAAAAATGGGGAAGTATTTAATCTGCCTGCTTAGTATTACTTCTAATGCCATCTCTAATCCTTTTTTCAAACAAAACATGTTTAGTTTTTTAAACACTCACTTTATTGAATGCATTTAAAAAGCAGCTAGCTACAGATGGCCTTGATTTGAATAAGTTGATAGGTATTGGTGTTCTCGAATGCTAGTGTGGAGAGAGCATTCTCCATAATGAATGTGGTGAAAAACAAATTGAGAAATAGAATGCATACAAGCACAGCAGATCACATAATTAGAGTGCGGTACAGTTTGAGAAACGAAGGCTGTAATAAATTTGAGCTAAGCACTAAAAGGCTTGCCAAGTTTAAGTCAGAGGATGTATATAATAATCATAACGATGTCGGTGTCATGTTGCTTTTGGCATAAGTATGGTTGTACTGACATTATTGTTGTTTTATTCCAGTATAAATGATATATAGTATTTACATTAGTAAAATAGATATGTATAGTAGATTTCACTTAATTTCATTCGTTAATTGTACTATGTAACACAATCTTTTTACTATAATAGGTCAATCTACTGTAATATTTATGACAGCGAAAATGTATATTTTGTGTTGGTATATAGGTACTCAATATTATCAAAAATTAATAAATAAAATTATGCTGCTGTAATTTTACTTTAGTCAGTCATTAAACCACAAATTAGCTCTCTTGTATACAATAAAAAAAAACATCGTGCTTGGTAAATCAATAGAACGAAAAAAACAAAATCATAAAAAAATCAAAAGTGACGCCCGTTCAGCAGGCTTTATTATTTTTTTATTTTTCTGCTTAGACGAGTTTTTTTATTTATATATAAAAAAATTAATTTATATACTTTGATTCTTGATACGTACGATAGTTTTACAGCTCTGAACATATAATACCACACCTTTAAGCGGCCAACACTGATAATAAATAATATTTTAAAGGAATAGGTAGATAAGGTAGGTTAAAGATTTTTGGGGAAATCTGTATCATTTTGGGGAAATCTTTTGTCTGTTTTGGGGAAATTTTGAAAGCTCAATCTGGAGACCCTGCAGCTGGGAGATAGAGTTGATGTGAGTCGCTTGGAGGAGTAATGTCGTACCTACTGGAGAGAAGAGTTGGAGTAGGAGTAAAAGAGGGTTAACTGTAAGAAGCCTACGCAACAAATGACTGGCCGTTTTAAAATGAAAATTCAGCTGCGCGCCCGAGACAACGGTACAACGGAATAGAGGTTCACCTTTCATTGATTAGCTAACGAGAGTTATTAATTCAATCAGCATTAGTTTCACGAGGGATTGTGATTATGAGTTAGCAAGTGGAGAAAAAAATGAAGCCGAACTGCGTCGCAGTATTGGACTGATCACGAGAATAAAACGTTTTGCTCCTATAAATCTACACGTCGGGGTACGAGTAGTTGTAATAATATTATTTGCTGAGGACAAGAGGGAAGTCTACTGCAGAGAGAGTTTTTCATGGCGAATGAAGATATGAAGAGTCCTGCTACGAGGATACCGTTTTCTACCTGCTTGGATATTCAAGTAGAAGGCGGAGTCTACGAATAGAAGTTTTGTGAAATCAGTGCAGCTGTGATGACGTCAGCGCGGCGATTTCAAGGCATGTCAGCGGCTGGAGAGAATGGGGCCGTTTCTCCAAGACTACTGTAAATTGCTGGGGGCAATTTGATTTTTCTTCATAGATCAGTCTTCCTTCAAACTGTAAGTGTTGGCATTTTTATTTCTGTGGATCTATCGAAGATTTACTTCTCTCTTAATTGGGAGTCTAGGTATGTGTAGGTTTTCCTCAGAATAAATATTTTTTTTTAGTTTTTCTCGTGGAGTTGTGCTCTGAATTACCACTACGTTAAGTCGCCTTTTTTCGTTGTTGCATTTTTTGCTGCCGACTAACAATTCGGCAGTAAATCTGGCGATTAGGTAATGCTGAGGCTTAGACAGGTTTGCCACACAAATAGGATGAGTAGTTTGTAAAAATTCCCCTTTCCTGCTAAAGTAAAGTTGATTATATTCTGTTGGCATTTAAATTATATTTATTATATTTATTTGTGCTCACCCTTGTTGAACTTTATAAAGTAAATTCGTAAAAGGAAATAGTGAACTGAGGAAACATTTGTTTCTTGGTTAGGTATAACTATAATACTTGTTAGGTGATTATTAATTTTATAAATGTTCTGTGGCATTATATTGTCGCGGGTTGAAATTTTGCAGGGTTGTTGAAATCAAATTTAGGGACTTTACTGACGGGACTCTGGGCTGGCTGCTCTGTTCACTCGTCAGCGCAAGTGGCGTGACCATGTAATTGGGGCACGGGGCCGGCGCGGCGCGCTGCGGGCTTGCAGAATTTTGTTTGTTTGTTTGGCCGCGCGCTGGCGCAGCCACGGGCCGCAGTTACTGGGGCGCGCTGTCGTAACAAGCCGCGCGGTGTGGCCTGCACATCGGGGTAGAGGGGGGGTAGTCTTCCCAGATGTTCTAGTTAGTTGTTTAGTAAATTTGACTTCAATAACGAGCTTTTGTTATGGTAGGCGCGGCAGGGCGCGCGAATTTAAGCGCAAGTGAGTGGTGACTCGGGGCTCACTCAGGCGGAGGCTATGCGTCTCACCTGTGGTCACGAGTTGTTAGTTCGTTCGTGATGTAGGAATTCAGGCTCACTCAGGCGGAGGCTATGCGTCTCACCTGTGGTCACGAGTTGTTAGTTCGTTCGTGATGTAGGAATTCAAGCTTTCGGGCAGAAGCTATGGCCGACGCCAGAGGCCACGAGTCGTTTAATTTAAGTTAGGTCATAATGTAGTCATCTTCAAGCTTTCGGGCGGAGGCAATGGCCTTCGTCACTAGTCGTTTAGTTATAATTTTTAAAATGTAATGTTCGTTCGGATTTTAAGGGCAGGAGAGGCCCCTACGTTAGTTTTAAGTAATCGATCAAGAAAGGCTTTTCGGAAAATGTGAGTATGGACTTATCTTTGTTTTAATTTTAAGTATTAATTATGATTTGAGGTATTCGGAAGGACTAGGGAAGTGTTTAGTGAAGTTCTCTCATTCTCTCTCTTGTAAGGTCGTTCAATCGTTAAGGAAGTAAAGAGATTATTGTTTTAAATTGTAATCCCGCTATTTAAATGTTCTTTAAAATGATGTTGAGTATTTGACTTTAAGAATAAAATAATTTTAATTAAGTATTATGTTATTTTGCAAAATCTCCTTAGTTCAGCTCTCACCAGACATCCTGTACGGGATGACGAACCTATGATCCTAGGTACAGTAAAGTATTTTATGAAGTTAAGACTAGTTGATGCCAAGCGAGTTGTTTCTATGTAAAGAGCTACGATTCTCGCCCCCCCCCCTCTGAAGGTGGATCGTGACAGAAATGGCGGTGGCACCGGCTAGGTACACGTGACAGAAATGGTAGAGTTCGCCGGATAGGTTCTATTTCTGGAGAGAGAGAGAGGTAGATTTTTATGTTTATTATTAAGTTAGTTTCAGCTTCTGATAGCAGGTTATTAAGAGTTTACTTGAGGAGAGGATTACGGAATTTTAGTCTATAGTGGAGGAAGTCTTTGAGATTTTTTTTTTGACGTAACAGATGATTATTTGAGTATACTTGTAAGGATAAAGTTTATAGTGATAAGTTGTTTTAAGTCGTTGAGTTTATCGGGGATTTTTACGTGAGGAGAATACGTTATAATTTAAATACTTAATAAAGATAATGCAAGTGGTTTAGTTTTATTAAAGTTAATTTAAGATTGTAGGTTAAGAGAATTATAATTTAAAATAAAAAATTTTTGTCGTAAATAGGAATTATTTTCAAGTGAAGTTTGTTTTGTTGTCGTGCGCGTAGGAGACGAGACGTACGAATTAAATCAGTCGAGGGAAGGATAAACGTTAGAAAGGAATTGAAGAGAAAACGAGAGTTTATGTAAAAGAGAGTTATAGAATTTATAGTGATGTTTTGTTTTAATTAGAAAAATGTTGAGAGTTGTTTCAGAACGACACGTCAGTGGACGTGGCAGAGTGAACACGTGACGGGGAGGTGCTGAGACCTAGCGGAGAACGGAGGAACCGCAAGCGAGGGTTGGCGCACCTGATGGAATTCGGTGACGTCACGGGCTCATACGGAGACGTGGACAGGCCGTGACCTTGTTTTGATCAGCTGTACGGTAACTTAGCGATAAGAAAATAGACTATTGGTTAAATAAATTTAAATTTAAGTGTGTTTTAGAAGAAGAGGAACTTTCAGTATGTAAGTAATTTAATTTAAGAAGTGTATGATGTATAGGCTAGAAGTGTTTCGTTGTAAGTTGTTTATGTTTTTGTTAGTTAAATACTACCTCGGTTTTAAAAATATTTTTTTGGGATTTGTAAACATTATTAAGGAGGTACACTATAAAATCGATAAGCATTGAGAAAACTGGGAAGGCTAGATTTTGTGTGTAGAGGGAATTTACTCCAAAAGAACAGAGAGACAAAATTAATGTTTTCATTAGGGCGAGGGACCCTAAGGTGAGGCGTTGTGTCCCTGGGAAGAAAGGGAATTGTAGCGCAGACCATAGGAGATGGGCTGACTACGGAATTAAGGGTCAGGAGAATCCTGAGAGTTGTGAGTAGTTTGGGGCAGGAGTTCCCCATGGTAGTACCGAAGTGGCTATCCTGTATGGGATAGGGTACCATTTCAATGAAGTTTGTTGGTGGGGTTAGAGCCCCCTGTGTAGTGGGCCTATAGCAGATAGGCACTACAGTGAAATTTTTGGTTATTTTGTGAGGTAAATTCCCTGGAGGTTAAGTAAGATTGGATTCAGTTAGGAAGGAGGGAAATGAGAAACATTGCTGTAGAGAGTTAGTGTACTTGCCTAATGTGAAATTGAATTTTACTAAATTAATTTAGGAGAAAGTTTTTTTCGGTAAATAAATAATAATGGAAGATAGCTAGATAATTAATTAATTTTTTTTGAGTAAGGTGTTTTAAGTAATGAAATAAAATAAGGTGAAGTAATTTGAATAATTGGGGAGGAGTTTCTTTAAGAGTTTAGATAATTGTTTTTGAATTTATTGAGATATTCAGCCAGTGGAGTTTGAGTATGAGAGATACAGTGAGATCTCAAGGAAATTGGTTGTTTATTAATTAGGACGAATGAGATTTTATGATTAAGAGTCAGTAAGCATAGTTAAAATTTACGACATAATATTTGTTGACAGTTTACAGTTATTAAGGAGAAAACAGAGTAATCTATTTATTTTTATTTTAAGGGTTTGAAGATAAGATTATGAATTTTTTTTTTGAAAGTTTCTTGGGCATGTTTGAATAATTTTTATTTGGATTTTAAGAAATTACAGAGAAAATTTAATTGATTTACATTAGTTTGGAAGTATGGTGGTTTAGTGTTCGATTAGCCCTAACTTGATGGTCGGATCCCAAAAGAATGCCGTAAAACCGATAGCCAATTGAGAGGAATGCGGTAGGCGCTTGTGTAGAGAGGGGTTGTGGGAAAACTCCTTGGGACTGATGGCAGATCAGGGGCCCTAAATAGTGTGTGATGCTGTAAAACCAGTGCAGAGAAAGCCTGGTATGCTTAAATTTTTGGGCACAGGTTATGTAAACCTGGGGTTCCATGGGATTTAGTCATGTTAGCTGCTGTGAGACATTAAGATTTCCAGGCTCCATAGTAAATTCAATGTAAATTTTTGTTTTCTTAAAATAATAAATTTGTTTTTAATTTTTTTGAGATATTTGATTTGTAACAGTGAATACAGACCCCGAGGAATAAGAGTTGTCATGATGTGAGAGGAGAAGGTGGTAGGCCTAAAAGGGTACAGGCACCACAGAGGTTATGTGCATTGCATAATTTAAATATAAGGAAACTTGAGAATTTGAAATTTTGTTGTTGGTTTGTACACCCATAAGAAGAGTATAGGCAGAATTTTTATTGTTATGAGATGTCTAATTTAATTGAAAAGAAGAAAGTTTAAAGATGCAAGGTAACATTATTATTGTAATAATTGAAAGAGATTAAGAGGTAGAGAGAAATAGGCAGTTTTTGTTTGTAAGTAGGGGAGAGTAGGGTATAACGGGGTACTTAGTATAAATCGCTTAAATTTATTGTTTTAATATTGCGGTATATGTATGAAACCATCAGCATGCGTAGATTGTAATGTGAGTTTAATTCTGCAACTAGTACCGTGTCTTCTGAAATATTATTATTGCAGAGATTTTTCATTATTTGAATGTATGCACACTACCCTGTTTTACCCAACTGGTTGGGTAAAACGGGGTACAGAAAGCAGATTTTTAAATGATTAAATATGTGCATTATAAAAAATTCTGAACAACATGTAGTATGACAAATAAATACAATTGTCAGTAAAAATATGAGGATTAAAAAAAAAATCAATTATAAGCCTTCACCTTACATGTTCCTCTGTATTTACAGTAAAACTTCACAAAAACATTGGTTTGCGGAAAATCACAAACATTGTTTGAACAACAATAACACAACACTGTTAATTTTGAGGAAGTGGTTAGTCTAATAGCATAATCTAATTATGTATAATACAACCTTGCATATGCGGTTAACCCAAATATCTGACAAAACATATGATTGTTTAATTAGCCTAATATGGCTTAGTAGGCCCGTCAGAACACAAAATAAGGCCAGAGTCTATATTCCAAACTGGCAGAAATCACATTCAAATGGCCTACAGTCATCTGTGTCTACACCAGCACATTCTTCATGGCTCCAAGAATGACACTTTAAGCATTGCACCCAACTTTCGGCTGATTTTGAAGTGGAGAACTGTTCAGCGCAATACATGCAAGGAACGTCATCATCATCAGACACACGCAAAGTTACTGTTGGTATGGATTTGTTGCTGTCTTCTTTATTCTTATGTTTTTTAGAACTGTTTTGAGATTTAGATACACCAGCATTTTTCCTAATTAGTTCGTTCTTATATGGCGAGTCGGTCAGCACAGCTGCCTTGCCACGTCGTCGTCCTCTTCCTTCTGCAGGATTTCTTTTGGCATGGGAATCGGCATCACTGTAGTCGGTGGAATTCTGAAGCTACTGTTTGATGAAGCATTTCGATTGTTTTTATCAGATAGGCCTAAACGAGATTCAGTTGGTGAAGATACCAAACCAGATGTCCCAGAAATATTACCAACACTGACATTTCCATGGGACTCTGAAGGCCTTGTGTAAGCTCGGTCAGTTGTTGCAGCAGTCACTGGAATATCACCTACACTGTCATTTTCACTCGGTTCTGAAGGCCTGGAGTTAGCTCGGTCAGTTGTTGCAGCAGTCAGTGGAATATCACCGACAGTGTCATTTCCACTCGGTTCTGAAGGCCTGGAGTTAGCTCGGTCAGTTGTTGTCTTTTGGGTGACTGTATAAATGTACTGTAGGTAACTCTGTATAACATTTAGTGTGCATAAAAATACTATTTTTAATTTTAAAAGTCATTTGCACAATTGATCGAAAAGATGGTTAAAACAGGAAACTGGTTGGGCAGAACGGGGTACTACCCCGTTTTACCCATTACCTGTGTACCCTGTTTTACCCTACATGCAGGTTCTCAAGCAAAAACGAAAACAGAAATTCTTAACACCCGTCAATTGCATCGGTTACTATGGCACAACATAGCAAATATAATACTTTACTTGAATACAACTTACCATAAAATATATCTGCAACCACTGATTAAATATTGTATAGCCAATACACGCTAAACATTTTAGTGAAACATCATAAATTTGTAATTTCCATTATTACGCACGAAAGAATACTGTGCGACACTTCATACTACCTCACTCTAGTGACGACGTGTAGAGGAGTAACTTACCAAACGTACACACAGATAGCAGCACGTGTACGGAAAATAACAGTGGTACCCCGTTCTACCCAACTACCCTGTTTTACCCAACTCTCCCCTACTAAAGTTTACAAATAGAAATTTAGTAACTAAGAATGAATAATAAGTTAAGTCTAGTGTAAAAGTTTTTTTTAAGTTTGTTAAGTTAAGAGTCACAAGTAAATTTTTTTTTAGTGAGAATGTCTTTGATAGGAAGTATTAGAAACTTATGGGAATTTTAGGGTAACATAAATAATGTAGGTAATGAATAATAAATAGATGGTAGGTCTTAAGTTAGGATTAACATTTGAAGCAGAATTTAATTAAGAAGAAGGAAAATAAATAGGCCTAATGAAAAGAACAAAAAAGGATTTTATGGTAAAGCATTTTTTTTAAGTAATAAACAATGAATAATAATGTTGTTTCAGGGTAATGTGTACTAATAATACAATTTTTTTTTTAGGACCAAAGAACAGGAATTATGTAATTTAAATTAACATGTATTTTTGAAACTGTTACAGATTCCTTAAGATGAGCTGAGCAGCAGTCCAGTTTACAAGATGACAAGAGTTCGAGAGACAAGATACAAGATCACTGAAACAAGAGCCAAGACTGAAGATTCAAGAGAAGAGAAAGCTGGCAGCCATGGACTTACAAGTGGAGATTAATAAGGTTATGTAAAGTTTTATTTTTTTATGGAAGACAGTAACTGGAGTTTTTTTTTGTTATAAATATTATTTACAGAACTTTTTAGGTTATAGTAATGTAATGGAACTAGTGAGTTGTGGTAGCTGTCAAAAAGAACTAATACCTTAAGTTTAATTTTTAAAGTTAATTTTCTTAATTTACAGAGGGATTAGTAGTTTTTTTTAAACCTTATTTAGGTTGGAATTTAAATACAATAGCTTATTATAAATGTGTACGAACAGTTCAAGTTCACAGTACTGATAGGTAGGTCAGATGATCTTATTGATTTTGATGATTTGTTGTTTTGAGTTGATTTTTAAGTGTTGTGAATTAGACAATGAAATAGTTCTGAAAACTTAAATTATTTCAAGCTAAGAAATAGTAAAGTTAATTGTAACTCAAAGGACACCAGAATTTAATTTTTTTTGAATTAGTAATGTTTGAAAATTTTATACTTTACAAGAAAGGTTATAAACAAACAGATCGGATGGAACAAGGATGCAGTAAATCACAATTTCATTTAGAATTATTGATTAGCTTTTGAGGTTATGAAGTAAAAGTAATTATAGTTTAAAAGTTTGAATAAAAAAAAATGGTTTTTTTTTTAATTTGTTTGAAATAGAAAGTTTAAAAGTTAATTAGTCATGATCTAGGTGGGTGATGGGGTGGGAATTGGCCACTCTTTTTCCCTATAACCTCCCTAACATGGCCTTCTATTACATCTAACAAAAAAAAAAAAAAAAGAAAAAGAAGACTTAGTATTAGTTAGAATGTTTTTTCATGAAGATACCTGATGAACTTTTTTTTTTATTGTTGGGAAGAATAGTAGCAAGATTAATCAGATGTTTTACTCAGAAGAAGAAGAAGAAGAAGATAAAGCAGTTTTATGACTCGACAAGCCAGAGATTGGTGTTTCCCCTCTGCGCTTCTATTGACTACGTTGTTTACTCTCATGGGATAGCTGGTTCGGCACCATGGAGAGAGATTGGTGGGCATTGTGGTTGCCCCCAGAAGAAAAGAAGAGTAGAAGAGGTTATGGGTGGGTCATGTGAACTGACCTTCAACCCAGTTACTTCGTGGGGACTATTTGCTGTATAGAGAAGATCAAGACTCAAGAGTTATGGAAAATCATTGGAGGTCATGTTTCCCTTCCTTAAGTTTTTCCTATCAAATTATTTGCCTGATTAGATTATGCTAAGGGTGGGATACTTTATGTTAGCAGTTGAATTAATTAATTTTATTTTTTTGTGTGTTTGCATCCTTGCCCATCGATTGCAGTTTAGTAGTTAGTTTTGTATTTGTCAGGCGTGATGGTAATGCCTGTTGATGATGTTTCAGAATTGTAATCTGTTCGTGATGAGGATGGCACAACTCCGAAGCAGATGTGGGGAGAAGTTGTGAGCTGCCCTGGAAGCCAGTCCAGTAGCTGTTGGAGTTGAGTGGTGTTTGCTGATGGCCAGCCCAGGGAGCTACTCTTCTCGACAACACTGACTTCGAGGAGTTGCACCAACCTTCACGAGATAAGAGTTTAATTAATTGAAACACTGTAAGGACACTTAATTTTTTTTGAAGAACGAAAGAAGTATGGTAATAAACGGAAACCGAAAAAAAAAAATAATAATAATTATCAAGAATTTGCACATTGTTTAACGAATACTGAGAAACTAAGAACAGTAATTTAATTTGTAAAGAGAGCTTCACTAACAGAACAATTTTTTTTAGAATTGAGAACTCGAGCCTCTGAAGGTTCCTGTGAGAACAAACCAGATAAAAGTTTTACATTTAATTTTATGAATACTTGTTGTTTTAAAATAAATCTTATGCAGAATTTAGATGTATGTTCAGACAGCAAGGAACTAAGAAAATTATTATTTTTGTGAAATGAGGAATTTATAGTTATGGTTTAATGGAAAAAGACAATTTGTAATTTTGAGGTAGCTCGATGGGGCTCGAGCTCTGTGAGGGGAGGGTTATGTCGCGGGTTGAAATTTTGCAGGGTTGTTGAAATCAAATTTAGGGACTTTACTGACGGGACTCTGGGCTGGCTGCTCTGTTCACTCGTCAGCGCAAGTGGCGTGACCATGTAATTGGGGCACGGGGCCGGCGCGGCGCGCTGCGGGCTTGCAGAATTTTGTTTGTTTGTTTGGCCGCGCGCTGGCGCAGCCACGGGCCGCAGTTACTGGGGCGCGCTGTCGTAACAAGCCGCGCGGTGTGGCCTGCACATCGGGGTAGAGGGGGGGTAGTCTTCCCAGATGTTCTAGTTAGTTGTTTAGTAAATTTGACTTCAATAACGAGCTTTTGTTATGGTAGGCGCGGCAGGGCGCGCGAATTTAAGCGCAAGTGAGTGGTGACTCGGGGCTCACTCAGGCGGAGGCTATGCGTCTCACCTGTGGTCACGAGTTGTTAGTTCGTTCGTGATGTAGGAATTCAGGCTCACTCAGGCGGAGGCTATGCGTCTCACCTGTGGTCACGAGTTGTTAGTTCGTTCGTGATGTAGGAATTCAAGCTTTCGGGCAGAAGCTATGGCCGACGCCAGAGGCCACGAGTCGTTTAATTTAAGTTAGGTCATAATGTAGTCATCTTCAAGCTTTCGGGCGGAGGCAATGGCCTTCGTCACTAGTCGTTTAGTTATAATTTTTAAAATGTAATGTTCGTTCGGATTTTAAGGGCAGGAGAGGCCCCTACGTTAGTTTTAAGTAATCGATCAAGAAAGGCTTTTCGGAAAATGTGAGTATGGACTTATCTTTGTTTTAATTTTAAGTATTAATTATGATTTGAGGTATTCGGAAGGACTAGGGAAGTGTTTAGTGAAGTTCTCTCATTCTCTCTCTTGTAAGGTCGTTCAATCGTTAAGGAAGTAAAGAGATTATTGTTTTAAATTGTAATCCCGCTATTTAAATGTTCTTTAAAATGATGTTGAGTATTTGACTTTAAGAATAAAATAATTTTAATTAAGTATTATGTTATTTTGCAAAATCTCCTTAGTTCAGCTCTCACCAGACATCCTGTACGGGATGACGAACCTATGATCCTAGGTACAGTAAAGTATTTTATGAAGTTAAGACTAGTTGATGCCAAGCGAGTTGTTTCTATGTAAAGAGCTACGATTCTCGCCCCCCCCCTCTGAAGGTGGATCGTGACAATATTGTGATTACAAAGTACATAGTAGGGATAGACTATATTGCCAGTCCCGCTTGAAGTGTTTTACCAAAATTGGTGTTTTATTATAATTTGTTTTAGAACAAGTGCAGGTACATTCTTAAATACTCAGTAACTCTCTATCTTTTGGTGCTAAAAATATATTTATTAATGTGAATATGCCAGTGACCTAATGTGTATGATATTAATGTGTTTAATAGTACCTGAACAGAGTAATTTAAATATTTTAATATAGATTGTTTACATATTCTATTTTGTTATACATATTATATTTTTATGAGATATTTAATGGGGTTAAGTGGTGTGGTGTAACCGGTGCACCGGACGCCGGGGACAGGTGGTTCCAGAATTTGTGAGGCAGGAGGTTTTGTATTGGAGGGGAACGGCCTGTATGCCCTCTTTGCTTGAGACCTTGACCCCCATTGATTATTCTATTTTATTATGTGTCGTTATATGATCTTAAGACTGTTGGAGTCTGTAAATGAATTAATGCCTTTTTCTGATGTGGAATATTTACTGTGTATATTTTTTTTTGTTCAACTGAATATTATAAACTAATACCATCAGCCTGGGTTTTATTATTGTAATCCAGCCTTCTGCTTGGTACCAATTAGTGTTTACTGGCCCGGCCAGGCAAAAGAGGGGTTTTCAACTTATTATGCATTTATGAATTTTGTACATTGAAAACAGTGCAAACCTGCATTTTCGGTTGTTCAAGAAATAGTTTTAAATCATTATTCCCCATTGCATGAAACATTTAAAAAACGTAAACATTTTCTTATTGAATGATTTTCATGACTTAAAAGGCACATTTGGAATTAATCCTAGCATACTGATAACATGAATTCATGTTGTGTACAGTTTTTGGGTTAATTTTTCAAATGTAGCCTTTACCTTGAAACTCTTCATTTTAAAGTGTATCATTCAAATTCAATAAAAATTAGGTTTTTCCAAAACCATAGAAACTTGAGTTTTTCATGGTTTTGGGGAAACAAAATTTAAGTAGCTTGTATCTGCGTAAAATTACTTAAAAAATTACGTAGCAAAATATACTATTCAACTAAACAAAAATTTATGTCGAAGGCTATGGCCAATTTAATTCGGTGATTCGTTCATCGATAATGAAGCAGAAAATTGCGCTGAATTCATTTGGCTTCGATTCGTTAGCGCTCGAGTTTACCAGGAGTGAGTGCAGCCGTCGCAATTTCTCGCTTGATTATTCCCGGGAACACGAGGGGGAAAAACACATCGCAATCACGCGAAGCATTATGGTTAAACAGCAGTAATTTGCCGCTCGCGCTAATCACTCGGTGCACCGAAATAGTCTGAAGGGGCAGAGTATGTCGAAAAATAGGCCATCGCTGTTTACATTAGTACCTGTATAGCAATGTTGCTGAATTATGTTTTTTTTTATTGGTCAAATATATTTATCATACTGTTGAGATTGGTTTTCCGCAACGTAATCTTGATTGTGACAATGTTTTGAAAGTTAGTCCCTGAACGTGGCACTACCAGCAGAACAGCGAGGCATCGCTTGTTGCCTACCCCCTCAGGCATGCTTCGACACCAGCGACTTAAAGGCTCACCCGAGTATTATGAGTGGAGGGGGAACCACGTGATTCGTCACCTGACCTCACACCCCTTCTTCCTCCCTTCGTGGAGGAGAAATAACTCCATGCATCTGGATGGTTCTAAAATGAAGTGGACACCTGCCCAAAGAGAGAGTGTGTGTATAAATATTTAAGCTTGGGTTAGCCTGCAGTATTCAGAATCTTCGGAGAGCCGAATGAGGAAGCTCTCACACTCAACTACGTCACCCAGCCATCACGCTGTTCGTCACCACGTCACTCTGCCCAACCCCACAGCGAGCTGCATGTTAGACTTAGCCTCAGAAGTGAGTAAGCTGGACTTTTAACTGTTTCGCAAGTGAGTTCGGACTTAGCCCGTTCAGCGCCGAGGTGCCAACAGGAGAGAGCCGCAGAAGTAACTGGTCACTCGTTCAGAAACTCTTTGACCTGACTGACGGAGCGAGTTTCTACTCGCTGAGCGAGTAATTTCTGAAAAGAAAACAGTGTATTTACGACCTTTGGGCAAGGGCAATTTGCCACCAAGGTACTAAAATACTCGCCAACAAATTTTTTTAACTCGTCGAGCGAGTGCGTGTGGGCGAGTAAAAGAGCGTATCCATGCTAAAAGGGCACATGGGACAAGGCTATAAAGAGGACTTAGTGTGTATGACTGGAGCAGTGGCTGACATGTAAGGTCAGTGCTATAATAACCCGACTTAGCCTTTCAAACACTACTGTGGACTTGGGTTCTCGACGAAGAGGAAACTACTGAAGTGTGACGAGTTTATGCCACTGTCAGAGCTTCGGAACGCTAACCATGTGGAGGTGTTTGCATGATGGTAATTCTCCGTTGTGAGGGTGACAGGTCACGAGTGCCGACGAGTTGAGAAGAGTGAGGTGTTGCTGCTCTTTCGCCCAGCTGTAGAGGTCATCTTCGGAACTGGGTGTTCCGCACTTGGGCCGTGCCCGAGAAGTCCGTGTAGAGCGTCGTTACGGAGGAGGGCGCCACAAGGCAGGCACCACGACTACGAGACGACTCGCTGCAGTGAAGCCCTGGAGTGGACATTCAATTTCAACCATCTTTAAGGCGAGTGTCAAGTGAGTCATTACCCGCTTAACCCAGGGGTTTACCTTTGGTGTCAACATCGTTTACACTTTAAAGAGACATAATACGACTTAGTTTGATAAAGTATGTTTGCAAGCTGTAAAGTACTTGCAGAATTTTAATGTTTACAACAACTATTAATTTAATAGTTAGAGGAATTGTGATTGTCTTGTAAATAATCTTGTAGTCAAAATCTTCTTCATCTTAGAGCCATATATAGCAAGTTGCGTTTAGGCTACAAAAATAATATTTGAGGTCACTTGTAAACAAGTTTCGTTCGGTCATTAAAAAATAAAACTCTCGAAAAATAGGTTTTTATTTACAGTTTTAGTCCACTACATTTCTACTTTACATTTGTACATAATCGCCATTCAGTTTCAAGAGGTTTTCGTAAAGTTGCACCAGTTTCTTTAGTCCCTCTGCATATAAGTTCACCACCTGGGAATGGAACGGATGTCTTGGCCATAGGGATCACATACTTCGATTACGCAATGCGTGTAGCTTAAGTACAGGCTGCTAGTAAACATCACCGGAAAACGTTTAAGCAATCTCCGTACTCGAGTCGAAAAATGATGGCTACCGTTTTTGGGATGACAAGGGCACCATTTTGGTTGATTTAATGGAACGTGTATCAGTAATTAGAGCAAAATTTACAAAACTACGATTGCCAACTGGTTCAATTTCCATGCGACGAACATCTATGCAGAGAGTTAAAATAAACTGGTGCAGCGTTGCGAGAAGTGCTTGGAACTGAATGATGATTATGTGAAAGTGTGACGTACATATGTAGTAAACTAAAACTGTCTATAAAAACTTTTTATCGCGAGTTTAATTTTTATAATGACCAAACGGAGCTTACTTTAGAATATCTCTCGTATATTCAGTAATCGATGACATACGTAATTAATTTAATTTGACGTATTTTTATTGATTAGCCGATCACATTAATTTTTTATCTTTCTGAGAACAACAGCAAGTCATATTTATCATTTGAAGGACACTTAAGCAATATGTTTATGTAAACTGTTCTGATTTCAATTGCATAAATATTATCTAGGCTCCTCAATCAACTTCTCCATTACATAAAGATTTCCAGAAAAAAAACTTTCCTGATACAATAAAAGAGGTTTTTCAAAATTTGTTTTATATGAGTGTACTACTTTTGTTTGATTTATTAATTATTATATTATTTATTAATGCCTTTGTGTAAATTAAAATTACCATATAAGTTTGCAACACAAACTTTTGAATTAAAAAAAATTCCAATGAGGTGTGTGTACCCACAATATTTTGCTTATAAACTGGTACCAATGATTGTGTTATGCTCAACCACTTATCAAGAGTAAAGTGATTTGTGGTGTGTAAATTAAAAAAAGTTTCTTACAGATAAATAAATAGTAAAATACATTTTAAAACGGTTATTATGGGCCTAAAACAAGATTAAAAACTATATTTGTAATTGACTAATTTTTATATATTTCTAAGCATTCCATATTTATACTAGTATACGGATTTTCCAAAATTTAGACAAAATATTATGATAGTAAACTTTACATTCGTAAGTTAAGGTATTGCAGTTCTTCTTAACATACAATCGGAAGATTAGTGTGAACGTTTATAATTTTCCATAACAATATTGTCACAATAATTTTAACAAATGTAAACTGAAAGCGTGCTAACACTCTTTGTTTGAATATAACATTATTTAGCTTGTGTTAAATAAAATAAAAATACTCTCTCTCATTATATTCTCAGCCATCAAAAAAGAAGTAATATTATGAAACTGAAGAAAAATGGTTGTTTCACCAACTGTGATTTTTCTCTTATTATGTACATCATAAATTTATCTCATAACTGGCTAATAATACTTCATTTAACTTTCCCCTTATCAAATTAGAATATTTTGAACTCTCAAATTTGCAGCTGACATGTTTGGCCCCCTTTAATACTTTTAAACTCCATGTCCTAATTGCCAAACAGATTTCCCGCACACAATGCATGGCATGATCACAACTGTATTCACTTTTATTACTCTGCTCATCGCTTCATGAATAGCAACAATTTCCTGCTATTTCATAGGTAATCAAATTTTGCCCGGAGTTACTCGATTTCACAACCAAAGTGCTAGTGTGATAATATTACTGTTGTATATGAAAGTCTCGCTTTATGAAACCACTTGTAAAACTTGAAAGTCACACGCAAAAGGGTTACATTTTGCTGTCCTTGTGGAAAGCACTCAATGCTGTAATCTATTCCTTTTTTAGGACCTACAACACCGTAGTACATTAATTTGAAGTGTAAGGAATTTATAAATCAGCGTAAGCCATGTAAGCGCCCTAAAATCGTCTTTTTACGACTTGATCACAAAATTTCGATATTTCTCAACTATCTTGAATTTTAATGTGCATGGTTTATGCACATAAAAGTTCAGGAAATATTTTCTAAATGACGGAGAAGACTACATCAAAATACACAGGTGCAGTTTAGAAGAAATCGAACAGACAGACATGGATAGAGACTTTTGTTACCACTTATTTAGAGATAAGTCATGGTCTTTTGTTTGAGCAGATTGATAACAAAGTAGACTTGTAGCACATTTAAATATGTTTCACGTTGATTTTTGGATCGCAGTGTTCTTGACATAACTTTGACGACCCTGAGACAGTTACAAAGCAGGATGAAAATGGTTAACCAATTACGTGTAATGCACCGAAGGTGATAGTGTTATCGACCAATGTTAGTTTTAATGAACGTCCATACAGATAAGTATTAGGTAAATTTGAAAATTAATTTCCCCCTCCTTTTATATATTTAGCCTTTAATAATGTCAATTACTCATATTTTTTGTTATCTTTTAATATCACATAGACTACGTTATACCTCTTCTAGCATCTTATATGTTTTAATTATAGTAGTAATTTGAATTTAGTTTGTATTGTGATTTTATGTTTGTTTTCGTTATCATCATTTATTTATGTAACTATTGTTTTATTTTCATTTTGCAACAAACTTTGTAAAACAGCAACGTAGTTAAGTGTAAGTCGATGCGTCACGCCCTACCTTTGCCACATAAAATAAGCCAATACAATAAACTAATTGATATAAGTTGCACTTTGTAAGTGTGTAGTAATATAAAAGTTATATACTTAAATATTGTATTGAAATTGGTTATTTAGTGAAATAACGGCATTGGTTTGCAAAAAAAAACTGCATAATTTTTATTTATGCTTGTATTACATTAAGTTATTTTAGTAGGTGCTCTGGCAAAAGAGCTGTCTATTTCAAGCGAAGGTAATATTTGTTTTTCTAAATACGTCTGAAAATAGGCAAATCTTAACATTATAATGTCATCGTGCTATTGACCACCCATTGCAGTTACAAATCAATTTTTAAAACCATTTCTCATAGGTCAATATTTAAATCAACGTGTATGATGTGATATTTTTGAAGATAATTCATGCTATTCAGATTACGTTAATTAAATTATCTAATACATGTCATCATCATATTAAGAGTTGCATAGTATTTACTAGATCTGCCTTAAACAGTATATTATTATCCATTAGGTTTAAAAAGTAACATTGGTAAAATTCCATTTAAACATTATTTTTTGCCAAAAGTTAGTGTTGTTTCTTTATTATCGTTGTATTACTAACCAACCTATGTATAATTTTTAAAACCTGACAAACTATAGGTTCTGATAATTTTACATAAAAACCTTTAGTTATACATACATGTGCGTTAAGGCCTACCATGTGAAACTTTTAATATAAAATAAACACCCTTAGGTCATTGAATCCACGAATTTTTCCCAGTCCTTAGCAATGTGTAAATGCAAGTCTTTTTCGTCACAACAAAACCTAAACTTTCATTAGATTGAAGTCAAGTATTCTGCTTGCGCCAGCGATTTCTTCCTTGGAATTGGCGGCCGTCTTCAAGCGCAGCCATTGCCTTATTTGAACGGGCTATTCCTGACACGTTCACTTCCGCGCCATATTGCTGCAACTTTTTAATTTCGTGAACCAGTGGTATAATGTACCTGGAATAATCCAAACCAATCACGAAACACAGACGATGCACAGTTTTTCAAACAGACAGCTGGTCTAAAGATATTTTCGTGAAATAGTAAAGAAATATTCCTTATTTGTATTCCCTGCATGCGTTACTGAACATACTATGCATTGAATGATCTTGCCAAATACAACTAAAGACAAACCAATCAAATAAATAAAAAAAAGGCAACCAAATCTTCTAGACTTAAAAAACATATTTATACTTATGAGTAGGGTGATATATTATTCATGAAAAGATTCCAAGACTAACTTAGATTTAAAACACTGTAGTATCGTCTGTGTTGTGTGATTGGGTAATGAGTTTCTTTCAGGTTCATGTCTATTCTCAGAGCACCAATCACAGTAATTCAGTGCGGGAAGCAAACGCGTCCCGACTGGCTCGGTCGAACAAGGCATTAACAATGTCTTCTCATGCAGACGGCCGCCAATCACAAAGAATAACAGTTGGCACGGGTATACCATGTTGCAGTCTAATGGACATCCAGATTTATCCTCAAAAAATGCCTGCCCCTACTTATGAGACACATTTAACGGCAAAAACTAATTTTTCGGACGTCCGACACGATGTATGATTTACGCCATTATTTTGAAGTTACATACAGTTACCAATAATATTATAATATTTCACAAACTTACGAAGTACAATGGATGGATTCATTATACAAAATACACTACATTGAAAACAAACGCAATTTGGTTTGTTGACGGATAATAAATGTAACGTTTATATTAGCAATGAAAAAATCGATTAAAAAATGATAAACCAATATGTTTTATTGTTGCTTCGGTTTTAAATAGAATTTAAATTCTATTATTTTTCCTAAACCACGATAGAATTAGTTCAGTGCTGTTCCAATTAGTAACTATCTCTTGCGTCTGAATGTAGTATTTGTCAATTTCAATATCTTCTTGGCGTCAGGAAGGATAAAGTATTACAGATATGGAAAGAAATGTAACTAGCGTTTAGAATGGAAAGAGCATAATTTTAAAAAAAAACGTTACAATTTGTTTGTTACGATCAGATGTGTACTCTAGAAGTAAAAAAAGAAAACTGAATGCGTCACACGATTTCTCGTCCATTAGTCTATAAAATAGGTAACCGATTATTCCAATCGTACGAATTTCCCCACCACTAATACGTGCTCGATGTTCGTACGTTTCTGAGCCTCGTTTCACCTGAAATAACGAATTGGTGTTTAACTATCCGTTGCCTTCGGGTCATTTAAGAGAGAATAAATGGTTTCTCGTTGAGATGGAAAGATTTAAAAAGGGGCGGTGAGGGATTGCGGGAGCTACACGCTGAATTAAACCACCACCTCACGGCGACGTATACCGGGTCTCTAAAGTGAGAGTTTCTCGTGTGTTAACCCCATCATATCCTTTCACACTCAGAACATTTCACTGAACCCGAGTCAAACACCCGAATGATCGCAGTTCACGCATATTCGGATTTTATACTTTTTTTTGCTGTCATAAACGAAAAAAAATAGGTGTATTTGGTACCATAAACATGCTAATAAGTAAAAGCGTTGTAAAAGTTCTATAATTTTTGGTAAAAAAAATACAATGTTATTAATTGTATTTTGGAGGTTAGGCTCTTGCAGGTCTAGGTGGTCGTAACTAGAACGGGAAGGTTGGCAAGTTTGAGTCAACAAAATTTAAAAGGCTCTAAAATCGCTATAATGAATAAAATAATGAAATTTGTTGTTATTTTCTATTCCTACCGCGAAGTTTCTCATGAGAGCGGGGAAAATCCGGTTATGTTCGGGGACTGAACGGAGTCCAATGAAATGTAGTGCCTCTCTACGGCAAAAGAAGTGACAGAGTCGAGACCGCTTGCGAAGCCAGCTGCCAGGCAGCGGAGAACGACCATTTGTCACAAGGAAATTCTACTGCTCTTCCTTTTTGGGACGCTTTGTTCACGTCTACACTATTATTTTCCTCCCCTATTCCCGTCTCAGGCGAAAGTAACCGGCAGCTTCACTTTCGCCAATGAGACCGCAGCTGTTGTGCTATGGAACGCACGTCTGAAAACGTCCACAACAATCCAAAATCATGTCATACATGCGAATGAGCAGAAATAACCAACCATTTTTTTGTACGTTAACTCAACTTGCCACAGTACACCTGTGTATGCAATAGTCAAAAGGGAATTCAAGAAACATAATTTTTATTTCTTCGTTTATCAAGCTGAAATTTGGTAAGCGTTTCAGATAAAACAAATAATATTTCCTCTCATTAATGTTATTTTTCTGTTTAAAAAATTAAAGGTTTAAAATTCATCTACTTATACCTAAAGGTTTAGTTGGAGACGGCTGAAAAACCAACCTGATGGTTGATAATATTCAACGTAACTACCTGAAACATACACAAGTTACATTCACCTGTCTCAAAAACTGCATACGAGTCAAATATAAAGAGCATTTAGATTAATATGTTCATCAATTTTCTCCTTTAAAATATGTTTTATTTTAATAATGAATAAATATTTTTTGTCAAACAAGTCAAGAAAATGTAGTTCAGTTATACTCTAGTTTGTTTCCTATATTTATTCAAATAATAAAAATATCTCTTTAAGATATATATTTAATGAAATCTAAGCCGGACAGTAAAATACTGGCTAGAAATTTAAAAAAATCCACTTTCGCTGGAAATAAAATCATGATATTTGTACAAACAGCCGTTGAAATGAATATATCAACACAAATTAAACATTTATTGAAGTTATGAATGTGAACGAGAGTACAATTTATTGTTTGAATATTTAGTGAGGATTTTCAGTCATTTACATATGTATCCCAATCCAGTTTTAATTTCATTCAAAATTATTGGCACTCAATATTGTATGAAAATGCACCCGTGTTTATTAAGCGGTCCTATTATATAGTCATCGCGTTATTGCCAGCAACAAGTATTTGTTTTTTCAAGTGATTCACCGCTGTAATATTCTTCAAAAACTGGTTCTAGAGGAGGTTGGTTTATACGATTAATACTTTCATGATGTATCCTTCATACATTAAATTTCATTATTAAACAACATTATTTACAACTTCAAAATTTTAATCTCACTTGGAAATTAAAATAATGTATCAAAGTACTGGATTTTGTTATGATTTTAGTGCTTTTATTAACTTTTAAACCATCTCTCATTTTAAATTAACATAACATTTATTGCATGATAAAATTAACGTTCTGTGAATTTTAAATTTTGTAGACAGTTCATTTAATTTTTACTTATAAAATTAATTTACTGTACAATATTTATACTAAAATTACTTAAAATTGTTTACATTCATAACCTCTTTAATCGACTCTGCGTTCTTCGACATTTAAATATTTGTAAGTAAGCAGTTGCCGTTTCTGTTTTTGCTGGGAAATATTCTCATTGACTGATTCCGTCCTAAATCCAAAATATTTTAGAATCATTCCCATATAAAAATATTTGTCGTTAACTCAAGTCATGCGACTTGTCAAACAAACATGTCTGCAATTAGTGACGTTATCAACGGCACCACAATCCTACAACATTATTTGACCAACTTAAATGTATTTGATGAGAAAGTTTAACAGTGTGACAAGGCCTTAAAGTAAAACTCAAAATATAGGAATTTGTAGTTATAATCAAAGTGGCTGCCTGGCTGGACGCACTAGCTGTGAAAAAGCGCTGGTGCTAAGGATGACACTGCCCCTCGCATCTAAAGCCTATTCGCCTCTAAACGCAAGGCACTGGACTGGCGTGCAGTCTTCACTTCCTTGGGATTTTAAGTGGCGAACTTATGATTTTATATCTGAAAATAGGAGGCTACGTTCACTTTTTAAACACTGAAATTACTGTATACCCGATTTTACCTAGCAAACATTAAACGATTTTGTAAATATACTCTGTTCTTTAATTTTTTTTTTCACTTTCCATTTAATACTAAATGAAACTACAATTTTTTAGGTATATTATGAGCTTGTAAAGACTCTCATACGCCACTCATTGACATTATAAATTTCAGGATACTTGAGAAGTTTTTATATTGCTTGGACCACTTAAAGTATCGCATACCAAGTTTTATCTAGTTTGCGTGAAAGTTCGTGAGACTCCTTTTGGATGTTAAAACATTTAAGCTCTCGTATACTACGGCATTTGGCAGGAGTAATTTCGTGGATGGAGCGGAAATGCGCAAAAACGGTGCGCCAGCGCAGAAATGTCAGAAACCTCGACAAGATGGCGTACCCGCGTTATATATATATATATATATAGAGAGAGAGAGAGAGAGAGAGAGATAGATAGAGAGAGAGAGAGAGATAGAGAGAGGTGAATGGCATCCCGAAAATCTGGATGAAATTCGGGAAGAGAACTTATTTTCCCGAACTTCGGCAAAAATAATTTTTCTTCTCGGGATGGTTTCTTGGAAAAATTATGTTTTTTTAAAAATGTTATAAATGTTTTTTTAATGTTATAAAAACATTATATGTCGTCACCATCTACGTCACGTAACAAACCGTATCATTGCATTTGTGTTGGGACTCTTGATTAAGTAAAGAATTAAATACCATCGAACTTATTTTTTATTAATTGGTGTTAAGTTTTGACGAACGTATCTTTAGTTTACTTTGACAACGAACTTCACGGGAAAATCAATAATCAATGTTGCTAAATGCGTGACATTAAAACCATACAAACATATTTTTTAAGAATAAAACCGAAAGACGCAAACTTGGTTTCAAATAATTTATTAAGATAACAAAGGAAAATCAAAATATTTTACTAAACCGGCAGTTTTAGAACGCGATCACCTATGACTGCAGCTATGCTATAAGTCACACGAAGAGTATAAGGAAAATAGGTTGGTATAGTGATTGTGGTATTCTTAAAACCTGACTTAAATCATGGTGAAATATAAGGTAGGTAACATTCATAAATGCCATAAGGTATAGACGAGGGAAAATGTTTTACTTAGATGGAAGCATAAGGCTGTTGAAAAAAAACTTTCTATTTGCTAGCTCAGTGACTACGTTTTACAGAGGCGTAAAGAGAATTATATTAGGAAATATAAAATAATTAAAATAAAAGAAAACTATTTCAGTCTGTATAAAGATAAGAAAATATTGGCAATATATAATCAAAATCTGTTTTTTGATGATAAATTAAATATCCGAAAAAATAGAATGTGAGTCGAAAAAAATAAATAAAACTGCATCCTTTCTTAGGAATTAAAAATTACATAACGCAAATTTAAATAAAAGAACTGTTACAATTTAATGAATAAGTGAACCTTCGAAAACCTAGTAAGATGAATAGTTAAATATATTTTACACCACTAAATAAAGCAATAATAAAAAGTACTTTGAATATTAAACATGTCAAGATTTATATGTTAACTTATAAAACTCTATTTAAATAAACTCATATAATTTTTTCTGCTGTGTTTAGAATATTTAAAAATTTTGAAATTTATTAATATTAGCAACTAAGATATTTTTATGATAAAAATAATAAAAACATTAGAAATAATATTATTGTTCATTATACAAAACTGTAGTGAAATTAAATTATATTTGACATCAAAGTTTGAAATATAATACTTTTTTCTGCTTTATCAAGCAACTGTTTATTAAATAACTACACATGCTGCGAGAGAATGCTGTATGCATCAGATTTTGGTGTAGTCATCCTGGCCAGGACCCTTGCGTTTTTTGGCACGTGTGATTTGTTTTATAAAGTCTCAGAGTTCTGGTTTCTGGAACCAAATCCAAATTATTGACCTCGGGTCGCACAGCCTCGCTGTGACAGTCATCAAACGAAGAGGCCTTGGGAATATATGTTGAACTGTTATTAACTGTCGGGAGCCACAGCAGTCAACGTGCTCGAACCATCCCGGGCGCTACCTTCACAGCCCATCTGCGAGATGTTGTAGCTTGCACTCCCACCTTGTGTTCATTCTGCGAACTTAAACTTGTAGGAATTATTTAACAATCCAAGCGTACATCTATAGGATAATCAGCAATGTTCTTACCGTAGTAAAACTTCTAGCGGCGAGATCTACAGCCGGAATTGATTTAATTCACGAGACAGCAAAAGCGTGAAGCGTGATTAAAGTGTAAGTTATGAATTGACAGCAGTTCAATAATGAAATAATTTAATATTTCAACTATGCGAATTAATTAACTGAACACTCGCAAATAAAATCTTTTTTATATTATCATTTTAAAGTTTTCATTCTTCTACTCCACCAATAATATAAATTATTAATTCCCTGCATACACAAACTCCACAAAGGTAGCAAGTAATATGAAGAAAAATAAAAAAATAAACGTATGAGGGGCTAGTGCCCCGAAAATTTTGTTTCGTGTCGATTCCAGTACAAACAAGTCAGTAATAAAATGAGTGTACAAAAAATTATGTTTGTAAATAGATGTAAAAGTTCAAAAATTTCAAAAACTAATAAAACTTAAGAATTAACACTAAGGTATGAATATATACATTTTATTGCATATAAAAAAAGGATTTTTGGAGAAGAACCTTTATAAATAACGAATGTTTGGAGAATCCACAGAAGATACAAACGATATTCAGTGGCAAGATTTAAAAAATAAACCATTTCAATATTGGTTTGGTGTTACAGTTTTTCCTAATAAAAATTAGATTTTTTGGCCTTAATAATAAAAGAATTAGTAATCAATAAACATATTTGTACTATAAATAAAATAAAAATTATGGAAAATAAAAAAAAGGTGCTTGTATACTGTTTGGTGAAATTAATTAGTAGGAAAATTAAAAAAAAAAATAAGTAAAGGAATTATAAATTTTTAAGCACATAAAAATTTTTCTTTTATTAATAATTAACTTGAGGACAAATTACAGTTTAAGATCTATTAAATCAATTTTTTAAAAGTAGTTTACGTGTTGATAAATTTCTAGCCAACTATATATTTTCTAGTTGTATTTACACTTCGTATATTTCTAAAACAACTAAATTAAACGATATGCTTAGTCTAAACGATGTTAGTGGAGTAAAAAATTATTGTGAAATAATAAATCTTAATAAAAAATATTGAATGAAATTAGTAGAAAATTCTGTGAGAAAAAATTAGAGAATGTAATGTTACGTGGGAAAAACAATGGCAATACAAATAGTTTTAAATACTAGTAAAAAAAATTATTATTTAATAACGTAACTTTATTATTAAAGAAAGCCAAATTTCCACAAGCATCCTATGAAAATGTATGTCGAGTAGCTAATCCATTAATACGAAGATATGTTGCGATAAACACGCAAGTATGCGGACGTAAAGAAATAAATGACATTCCTTGGCAGAGAATACCTAAAACTGTCACACCATTATCGATCACTGGATTATTGCAACTTCTTTTGATACCGTGGAGTTACCAAGTTTTAAGAACGGTTCGAATAAAGAAGAAAAATGCATTTAAAATAAATTAAAATATTAAAAAGAATAAGAACGGGAGATGGTTTTTGAATTAAGTAAAATAACAATATTAAATTTATATCAATAAGTAAATGACCTGCCAGGTGGAAGTTAATTATTTTTGATTGGGAAAATAAGGTTAATAAACTAACCGATTAAGACTGCAGAAAACATTGTATTGTAAACATATTGCCAAATGCATATCACTGAATTGTAAATGTTATTTTATCGTCATTAATAAAATTTTGGTTTATAAGTTTTTGCATCAGAGGATAGTGTAAATGAAATTTTAAAAACTTTATATATTTGTGACAAACTTATTTTTAAAATCTCATTTAACATAAATATTCATCGAAATTATAAGTGTGAATTATTATTATTCAGCCATTAAATCTGTTAACGCTCTAATAGTTCCGTGTTTTATAAAATAATAAAATATAACTCAATATGTAAAATTTTTTAAATTATTAAGTATAGGTAATTGGTTTTAATTACTTTTTCGAATTAAATAAGAAAAATAACTAAAATTTTATTACTATTATAATACAAATTAATAACTAAAATTTAAAATGTAAATTTATTTATATTTTAACATTAATATGGACACATGTTTGAAGTATATGTATTTAATTCTATTTATAATATTTCCTGCTAAGATACTTCTGAAAGTACATGCTCAATCATAAAAATGTCGAACAAAATGTTTAACTGCTAACTTGGAAATACTTTGAATATTTTTTGTTGTATTATTATTATTATTTGAAGAAAGTTCAATGTAGAAATGATTTGTACAAAATATTGGAAACATTGCAAAATATAAACAACATTTTAGTTTACAAAACTTAATCGTGTATTTTTTTGTAGAATTTCCAACATTTTCTCAAGCACATTTTAAGAAGCTTTACGTCGTAAGTTTTGAGATGTCTGTGCTTCTAAAGAGCGAGTTCCTAACATACAGAAGTTACACGTTTTATTGTCTGCGACTGTACTCCCCGAATGTTTCGTGTTTCTCTTTTCTTCCACAAACTTTTTTTTTTTTTTTTAAACCCTCTCTACTTTGTTCAGGCTCTTTGAAAACCGCGTGGTTGTTGACTTCCTCTGCATCGCCTTGCTCTTCGTCCCTATTTTTATCCTTGTCCAGAGAACCCTAAGCAAGGCGGTGAGCTAGTCGGCGTTCCCAGGCTCGTCTATAGCCGCCCGCTTTATCCATTATTCCTCCCTCACTTCCCGGTTTCTAGGCTCGCGCCCCTCCCTTCCCGTGACGCCCTTTCCCAACCCTACAACCCCTCGCGACACTGGAGCGTTCCGCCACACCAATCGATACCTCGGGGGCCTGTTTTACTATTCCACGTGGGGTGTGTGACAGAAGCGCCGGTTCAAGGTCAAGGTCCCTTCACCCCCCTGCCCATCGAATAGCTCCCCGTCTAGGAAGTGTTTCTTTATTTCACACCAACAACTAAAAATATTCTAATAATTTCCTACACAGAAAAAAAAAATTCTGCACTCTTATAAAAGTTTCTTTTAGAAATCAGATGCCAAGATATAGTTTTAGATATGTTGAAAGTCTGTTATTTTTGCGTATATGAAATTATTTTTTCGAGATAATACTGAGTGTTTCTTACGGAACATGGCACACAAGTTTATATTTTAATTGATGCTTCATTCAAGCATAAATGTTTTTTAAAACCATGGATGATTTTTCGAATATTCAACAATTGGACTTTATTTTGTTGTATCGTGCTTATTATCTGCGCAGTAAGTACTGGATACGGAACGGTTTACAAATAACTTTAACTATTGGAATTACTGGGACCATACAAAGCATAAATTCTCTGGTAGGAATCCGGACCCAGTATATTACCGCGAAAATTTTTGTAAAAAGTTACAAATATCTATTATTTTACATGAATATTTCGTTTCATTTACGATGCTAACTGCACAAAGGCACTTATTAACATGAACCGTAACAAAAAAATTAAAAGAACACGTAATTGGTTGTGCCTCAGAACATTTGTTTCGCCAAATTGGAGTACCTTTACAGACAAGACAGTAATATGGTGACTGTAAAGATGACGATGTTTGTGAATATATTTAAGGTGTTAAGAAATGCTTAAAGCCTACAATTTTTCTGAGAGAAGAAAAATAAATCTTTTAAAACAAGTAACTGAAAAATAAAATCAAGTGTTTGAAGGATCCACAGTAGATACGATCGAGATCGTGTCACTGATTTTAAAACTTCAAAAAGTGGCAAGCTGGCGACAACACATTAAAAAAGCAAATAAATGGTTTTAGGAACCAAATTTAGTTACCCACAACCCCTGCAGACTGTACGTTTGTTAGTTTGTTAGCTTGCAGGTATTGCCACTGTTATTTTGCGGATAAATTGAGTAAGAAAGTGGACTTGGAACACATATAAATCTGATTACTGGACTACAGTCATATTGATACGCCCTTGATGACCCTGAGTCAGTCATGAACGAGAAGTAGTTATCCAATCACATCCATCTCGCCAAATTATGTGCATGCACGAACGAGCACTCTAAAATGCTTAATTAAATACATGGATGTTAAGACTACCCTGAAGTGAAATTATCTGTGAAATAATCCTGGTTCAAAGGGTTTTCTATCCCAGTTATGCAAAGAGATTTTAGTGTGAACATAACCTGACAGCTTTAAATTGGCGAATTTTTTGATATCAGCAGCGAATTTACAATAAACCTCAAATTTTTAAAATTTATGTTTGTGGAGTTTTACTTGGTATAAAAAAATAACGCTAATTTTGATGGTTTTTAGGTGCTTTCAACTGTTTTTGCAACACATAAAAAACATTTCAACCGTCAGCTTATTGTCACTAGCCGCATGGACGTAAATAGCAATGACTAAAAAGTGTTGAAGTAATCGAGAACATTTGTCTTGCTTTAAAATATTTCGGATTTTCCCAATCTGGTTTTAAATTGAAGCTCATATTTTAAAAAAATGTATTTCATTTTACAAATTGTTAGGTCTTAATTTTTGAGAAATTGACTTTAATAATAATCAATTATTTCAAATAAAAGCAATTTAGATCTGTATTAATTTACCCTTTTCATTGAAAAATATGTTCCTAATACTAAATGCGTTGATAAGCTTTAAAAGAAACTTTTTTTCTTAGCTACATTAGTTTTTTGATATTATTTACATTCACTGTTAATGCAATGATCACTTTAAAATAACTATTTTTAAGGCAACAATTTTGCTCCTAGAAAAGTGAAGTTTCAAGGTGAAAATCACGCGAGAAGTCGAAAACCGATTGACAAAAGCTTTATTATTACTCCAACGGCTTCCTGAGAAATGTGACACCTGATAAATATAATTCCAAATAACTTAAAAGACAATCATGACACTTTCACGTAAGATTGGACACATCGCATTGTAACCTATGATTACGCCAAAGAGTACAGCGATAAAGAGAAAGAATATGTTGAATTTAAAATATTAAAAGTGAAAATTAGAAAAAGGTGGCGAAAAAAGTGAAAAAAAAAAATTTTTAGTAAATACCAGGTGAGGTTGTAAGTTATATATTCCTCAATGGTTCGAGCACTAGGCTTCTTCCAGCAACTCAGGCATTAATCATTGAGAGTGTACGAGATATCAGAATTATTAATATGGATATGTTTAAAGATATTATTCATTTCTTACGAAAATTGTTTTAACATATAAATTTACACTGCAAAACTCTGAGAAGTTTTTGTAAGACTCTCACACTTCTTGGTACAACCCTAGCGTATTGATGCACGGTTTAACACTTTCGATATCTTCGCAAAGAGCTAATAATTTATGTCACCAAAGATGTATACATTAGATTAAGATAACTTTGGGAAGTGGACAATAAAGAATACGTTTTTATCAATAATAATTATAAACTGAATAAGCAGTTAATATTTTAAATTGTAAAAAGAGTTAATTTTAATATAATCGTTTCTTATCCCTTCAATCAGTTTTACCACAGTCACAATAATTGTGATGAGATGTAAGTGTAATGCAGGTGATGTATGGTTAATTCCAAGAGTATAATTACGGATTCGTATACTATCTAGCTATCGTGTATTTATTAAAACCTTGCAAAAACGAGTAAATATGTATGTTGTAGTTCAGTTGCAGTGTGGTAATCGCAGTACTGAGTCTTGTCTCACAAATTCATTTTGAGTAACAAAGGGTAATTGATACCTAGTATAGAAATGTGTACCTAATTTTATAACATTAAAATCGATACTAAAAGACTTTGGTAGCATATAAATGAACATATAAATTGGGTAACATATAAATAGGTAAGTACTGTAGTATGTTCTTCCGAGTCCTGGTGGTAGTGCGATGTTTCTTCTCCATGATAAACTTATCAGAAACAACCCCATCCCTTCCAATTAAATATATTTTCTAGGAGGCTGGAAACTTGTATTCTGAATTATTCTAGAAGTATAAAATCATAGATTTCTCTTTTTTGGCCAAAATACGATTCAAACAACTTAAAAAAAGTTTTTTCTTAGTGAACCCTTAGAGGACAATATGAATCTACGTACCAAATTTCAGCACTATGGTTCTTTTAAAGATTTTTAGAGTTCATGATCAGTAAGTGTGTAATCATTGGCTTTAAAATTTATTTCTTAATAAAAGGTTTAAATAAAAGATTAAAATATCCATAATGACTTGAAAGTAACTTCTTGCGGCTATAGTTATGCAGGGGTTTTGTAGGAAAACATTAAAGTGTACATGAATTAATGGTTTTGCTGTTTTATCTTGCTACACATGCGAGAAACTTGATAAAATTAAAATAAGTTGGTTGCGGCATTTGAATGAATGCCTGCGCAGGGACAATGTATCCATTACTAGATTGAGATGCGGTCTTGAAAGTCTTTTGAAAAGTTGCATTAATAACTGTCGCGGAGCAAAGCCGCAGGGAAATCAGGGAAACCGCTTTATAATGGAGGGCAGCTGCAAGAGATCTCTCAAGAGCGCGCAATTACATCAACGCAACGGGCGGAAGACTCGTGAAAAAGGTCGTAAAGGAGATGAAAAACGAGCAGGTGGAAAGGCTATTAACATTATCATTAAGGTTTTATGATCGCGCCTATATAAGTGAGTTTGTTGGTGTAAAAGAGTTACAGAAACGATGGACTGGTAATAGCGACACACACTGGTGGAACTACCACTGTATCGTCTCTATGTTCTGAGGTTTTGGTTGGAGTGAAGTTGTGAAGTTTGGTGCATTTTGCAACTGTGAAACTTTGAACGATGACCAAAAACCTGCTCGCGGATGTCGTAAAATTCAACGAACCCAATGTCCAAGTTGTGTATAGTTCCGGTTATTTTGGTTTCGTTGACCTGATGTAACCGTACTTTGCAAAGGAAGTCTACATGGACAAGCTCTTACTGCTCATGAAACACGAAGACCACGAAATATCCTTTATTAGTGTTGCTCTATGACCTGTTACACTCCTCAGTCATAACAGAGTAAACCCAAGTTATGTTACAACTTTGTTACAATGCACTTTCCTGATGACTGGGGGGCAACTAGAGGATCTTTGGTTTCAGAAGGTAAAATAATGATTTCGTCTAGATATTAGTACCTCTGTTTTTATTTTACTTTTGATTATTTTCACTTTGTCTATTTTATAAATTGATTAACAAAAATTTATATAAATAACATGGATTTATAATCACATTAATAAAAGAATAGGCCGGCCCTTATTAGACAATTAAATAGGTCTATAACATAATTTAAATACAATTCGTAACAATACACTGAGCTTTTAAGTCCTAATGAAAAATTGCTAGCTGTCTGATCTGTTCAACGTCGTGATTCCATGATAGTTCAAAAAGGTTTTTAAAAACTGAAGGGCTGGTGGTTTGAAGTTTGCTGGACGAATTGTAACAGCTGACGGGACGTCAGAGGGCCTTAGTCATCCAGCCCATGGAGACTGATCTGGTCCTTGGAATGTGTCCGGTTCCTGTAAACTGGTACGGTACTTGTACCCTGGTCCGGTACTTGTAATCTGTCCGGTTCTTATAAATGGTCTGGAACTTGGTCCCTGTCAAACAGGGTGATATCTTCCAGGATCTGCCCGGGCGTTTCATGATTTAAAAAAAAAAATTAATTATTTATGATTACTATAACATGACTACTTCTACGAGCTAGATCTATACAGACTGACTAATGCCTAAATACTACCGTTGTGGAAATAATCTTTGTCTAGTTGATCACATCTTAAAAGAAAAATGGAGAGGCATCCTGATGATGTAGATGCGAAGTAATCAGACCAGAATCGCGGCGCGCAGTAAATTTGGGGCGGAAGAGACTCGTAATTAAAATGCGACGTTAAAGAAAGAAAGGGGAGAGGTTTCGGCTTTCGGACCGAAAGGTTCCGAAGGTTACCGAGGGGCTTGTCGAGGAAAGCAGACTTCGATATCTCAAATTTGGTGGTACCAGCCTATGTCAGCGCGACCTACTGAGGTGTGGCTGAACCGAGTAGAGGTCGACTCGCACGAGGCCACTGATAGCTACATGTGGCTTACGGAGTGGACTAGGCAAGCGCTATGGTGGCCGGGGAAGGAACTACTGGGTACTGGTTGCTGCGGGAAATGCCAGAAAGCAGGTGTTTAGCCGGCGTTCAAACTCCCAGGGGAAGTGATTTGCAAAACTACCGCCAGGTGGCATAAACATGTACTTTTTGGGACTGGAGTCGTGGCCTTGAGGTCAGGCCGACCCTGGCTGGGGTTAGTTGCCGGTCAACGCTCTGGGAAGAGTTCCCAGGAAAACTTGGAGAGGTGGGGTGTGTGGGGGCTGCTGATGACAGTGGGAAAGAGGCTCTACAGGACCCGGAGGCGTGACTGTACTTTGGTGAAAATGGCTCTCATCAGGCGAGGTCTTAGAATTAGCCTGTTCTGAGAGCTTGCAGGACATAGCAGTTCTCGTCACAGATCGGAGGCGGGAATAAATGGATACCAATCTGACTTGCAAAGACTCGGCAAAAATCGGATCTGGGGCTGGGAAAAATTGGGGAGGCAGGCCTGGCAAAGATTGAATGGGAGTGTAAAGAAAGAGGAAAAAGTTTAAGTTCTTGCAGCAAAAGAATGACTGGAGACATAATTTAATTTTTTTTAAATTCAATTTTAAAATTGTGCCAGAAATACTAGTTGGCGGCACAGACCTACGATAAACTTATGCTAGTTACCTAAAAGTTTTGTCTTACGAGATACAGTGTTCGGTCAGCTAGTGGGTTTTTAATTTAGAAGTTTGCGTTTATAAATATCTGAGGTCTTTTTATTCGTTAGTAATATGTCTTTATTCTTAATAAAATCTCACACAGTACTTCTACATCGGATTTAAATTATCAGTTTACCCAAAAAAGAAGCAGAAAGTCAGAAACTATTCTATTTTGGCATCAGTAGGGTTTAAACGTCTAAAAGCCGAATTTTGAAAGGAATCTGATCGTAATGCACCTCTAGAACATAATACGAATCCATGTACTGAATTTAAGCTCGATAGGTCTCTTGAGATTTATAGAGTTAATGATTAGTAAGTGATGGGTATTCGGGTTTAATATTTATCGCCAAATTAAATGCCAAGATCAAAGGTTAAAATATTCTTGTCTTGAAAGAGACCTTTATTAATAAACTGAAGTGTGCGCGGCTGCAAGCAACAGATGTGCAGGAGGCCATATGTTTCAAACATGCTGCAAAGTAGTTCATGCAACATGGGTGTGAATGTTCTACACTTGATTCTCAAAAAATAAATGATTTTTGTGTGCATCTATAATCATCGCCGGTACGCCATGCCTGCCATATAATGCATGCCCCCAAGACCTAACAGCATAGTTTCCAAAACTATTTTGCTTCTATTATTTTATATTTTTGCCCAGTACACTCATTACATAGTTATTTTAATCATTCTTAATTATAATATGTATTTATTTTATATTTTGGAAACGTTAAAAGTAGATTTATTTTTCAGTCCTAGCATGAACTGAGAGCATGATTGATATCATATTGTTTACAGATTTGAATTAATAGTCTGTACGCATTCTTTTTTAATCTTTTCAGTTTAATAGAATCATTTAACATATCAAAAATTATATTTTTCTAAAGTTAGGATAGTATGAGGTTTTCAGGGATTTACGGGAAAAAAAGTCTTCATGCTGCTGGTTTATTCAAACTATAAAAACATACTTACTGGTTTCTGTTCGTACTTACTATGTTGGAAATATAAATTAGCCTTTTACGCCATTAAAACATATTAAAATCCTAATTGAGCTGATTTAATTTTTTAGAGTAAAGCATGATTAGATTTTGAATAAAATTGTAATTTTGTGCAAAAACTATGAAAGTAATGAAGTTAGATAATTAAGCATATGGAAATGCAAACTGGATAAACTCTGAGAGTTTTTATTTGGCATAGAGAAAACTACATAACAATCAACCTACATCATTTACTTATGACTTTTTTTTTGCACAGTGGAATTTGTTTGTTACTGATGTCTTGGATTTTGGTAAAACACTATTTTCTGATTCAAACATTAAGTGGATGGTCTTTTTAATTACCGCAATAATGACTTAATATTTAAAAGATTTATATAAAAGGTAAGTAAAATGAAACAATATTATATTGGTTTTTAATAGTTATTTAGAAATTAATATAGTTTTTTAAAATTAAAAATAATCCTGCCACCAAAAATACACAAAAACTACCAAAATTAATTGAAATAAAGAAAGTTTCAATACGCTTTTTTTTCTCTCTTCTCTGCGCACTTGGTAATCCATTGAGTGACTGGGCTATATATATATATATATATATATATATATATTTATATATTGACGTCGACCGGCGCACCGCCCTCCCTAAGCCCGATGTGCCTCACGCCGTCGCCACCCCCCCCCCCCCCCCCCACCTCATCAACCACCACCATCAACTGTTTCAAACCTCCCGCCGCCGCCTGCGTGCGTGCGTGTGTGCGTGTGAGCCTCGGCCCTGCAAGAGGCAGTAGCTTCAGTGCCACATTCACGTAAAAGCTTAATTAAAATAATAAGTAATTGCAATGTAAACCTTTTATTTTCATTTTTTTTTAAATTCCTAAGTGTTGATGTTTTAAGTTTTTAGTTAGTAAGGACGGCGCAGCGCGCCAGGCGGGCAACCCCGGAACTACCCGCAACTACCTTTTTTTTGAACTTTAAAAAATAAATTAAAAATAAGTTAAGTTTGGTAACGATAAATCATTGTGGTCAGTTTTTGCTTAGTGTTTCAGAGGGTTTGTCATGTTAATATGTTACCAGGTGGATACCTGGTAACATAACGGGAACTTGACGCTTCCCGGCGGCCATGATGCTCTGGCCTCGTCAGTCGGCTTCCGTTCGCCGCCCGGGGTAGAAGGCCTGCGCGCATCTCGTCGACTTCAACTTTAGTTTTCACTGATCTGGTAACATCCGTATGTACCGTAATTATTTTTTAAACCTTTTTTTCTTTTCCTCGAGGTCCACCCCGGGAGGTTGGCTCTTTAACGTAATTATTTAAATCCAGTTGGATATTTTATTTCGTCTTAATACGTAACGAACTTTCGAGGCCAGGCCACGAGGTGACCTGGTCAGCCTTTAAGCCGGTGTAATATTCCTGTTGGCATGTTATTTCAGTGTATCAGTTAATAACTCTCTTTTCACGTAATTATACTAATGTAACGTTTAATTTCCTTGTGCCGCTCGACATCAACGAAGAGCTTTCCCTGGACTTCGGTGAGTTTCACTGAGCAGCCGCGTGCGGAATCTTCTGAGTCCCGAGGCGTGTGGGACGCCTCAAGAGCCCACTAGTAGGCCCACTACTGCACAAAGGGGGAGTCGAGCCTAGTCCCCACACGGGTCACGTCACGGCCCCGAGCCGGGTACACGTGCCCCTACACGTGGTGGCGCCCAAGTTACACTGTTTCAGTCTATCCGGAACCACCCCCCGTTTCCCTAACGACAATATATATAAAGATATTTGGACCAACCATCTTAATAAAAAATGATAGTGTATTACTAGCAAAAATATCATTAAAACGAGTGAGCTTATCGTTATTCGTTTCCACAAATATATATTAACAAAAAACGATCCTTTTTTTTTAAAACAGTAATGAGGATACTTACCGAGCAAAATCTTGAATTTTATATTTTATCATGTTGCAGAGAAAAATACAGAAGCTGATCATGAAAATTAATTAATAAAATAACTGAGATAATTTTAATTCTTAAATTATTTTTAAGTACAGTTGCGCAAACACCAAAAAAAAATGTCGCTATTTAATTTTTAATGAAGAACAAATACCATTTCCTTGCCTCGGGAAGTTTTAGGACTTTTTTCCTTCTAAAGTTTTCCATACCGATTCTCTTTTGAATTAGAGAATGTGTTTAAGTCAGAAGAACAATAGAAACTGCGTTTCAACATTCAAATAAATGAACTTACGTGTTAAATTATTTTTAAAGGCAGGAATATAATTTAGTGATTTCATTCTTATGATTGGTAAAATAGTATTTATTTTGTAGTATAATATTAATAACTGTTTAACATGGTAAATACTAAATTAAGTCATATAATTTCCTATAAATATATTTGGGTTTCATAAGTAGGTATTGTAAATACTGTAAGTAAGTATTGGTAAAAATTCATGAGACGAAATTTTATTCCTATTGCTATCATACACCAATTTATAAACTTCTGTTTTATCAAATAGCAATAGATAGCGAGACATTAATGGACACACTTTACAAAGGGTCTTGATTTATTTTGGGTGAGTTAGATAAAAATATTTTCATTTATAAAGAGAACTTCCCGAAACAAAATATAATGTAGAGATTAATACTATATTGGGAAATTTTGGCTTCCTAACTAAATTAATTTATGACATCAGAAAAATTAATTAAATATTCTCGAATAGCAATTGAAATTTTTACTGTATATTAAAATACATTATAAGAGAAGAGAGAATGAGTTCTGTCATCACAGACTGGTTAAGCAATTTAATTACAAACAGATAATGTCTCGGATTCCAAAGTGAAAGTTAGAATGCTCTCTTGGGACTTCAATCCGACCTCCAAACCAGTAATTAACTTGTGACGTATTCTCTCCTGCAATCGAGTAGCTGCATAACTCTATCGCTCTCTCTCTCTCACTCTATTTCTCGGTAGAAGTGTCTTCTTTGAAGCGAGGCCAGTCTAGAAAAGCGAACGAACAAAGTAAGTCTTCGCAAAAAAGTACCAAATGAGAAAGGTTGTTCCCTACTTGGCAATTTACGCGCATTCAATCATTGCCAAAGGGTGGTGCGCGAAATAATAATAAAAGAAAAGTGTCGCAATAAAGCGTTTCGTGCGCACCGAGACGTGAGATGTAAAAAAAAAATTGTGATTGGGAGGGGAAACCTCTTTGTACTGTGCGGAATTGGATTTAGTTTTACCTCTCGAACGCAACCAACTCCTTTACCGACCCTTACCACCCCTCTTATATCACCCCCCTACTTTTCCCACAAGCCCGTGCACACACCAACACACACGAACCTTTCTCGCGCGCTGATTGATTCCTAACCTGATTGGCACGCGACTCTTAAAGGTTCGGCGAAACGTGGAAGAGCCGTGAAGGAAAAAGAAGCTAAAAAAAAAGAAGAAAAAGAAGAAATTGAGTTTGTCGCAAGAAGCGTCGTGATGCTGGGAGTCGAATGAAGTCTGTATTCAGGGTTGTCTTCGAGAGTGTGCTGGAGGGCATTCGTTCCCACACACTCTCATTGAGTCAAGTACTGCCAATCGCAACAAAAAAATAAAATATAATTTTGTGTTATATTTGTGTTTGCGTCTTAATTATGAAGATACTTTATTGCATTAAAAAAATACAGTACAATATGAAGTGAAGTATTTGGCGAAAGTGTTATATGTAATTAGGGACATTTAAATCAATGTTAGTAGAATTTTTTTTACAACAAAGTAATTATAACATTAGTTTTTTCTAAAATTTGGAGTGTAAATGTTTTATTTGATGTCATGTATTTTACTTAATTTTTCACGTTGAAAATTTACTGTCAGAGTCGTATTTAATTGTGAGAATTTTCTTTCTAATTAATTACTAAATTATAATCATAGCAGTTAATTTGAGATATGATTACAACTTAAATGCAGTTATCTAAATATTATTTTCTTGTGGTGCATCTCAAAGAGAGACAGATAATCAAAATTTACACTCAAAACTTCCTACATTCGCCATTGCTTGCTTTCGATATTATTTTGAAACTTATAGCTCACTATCAGTAACTGCCACTTCTAAACATTTCATCTTACCAGAACCGATAAATCTTAGTTATGTGAATGCACTTACATTGGAGACGTGCTGTCAAAACATCCAATAGTTAAAAAAAGAAAAAAAAAGTTTGTTTAGGGTAAAATATATTCTGGTAAAACTTTTGTAGTGCACTAAATAAATTTGTTTACACACAGATACATTTAATGAATTATTAAATTTATTACTCAGCAAAAGTCCTCTCAATTTAAGATAGTATGGCGAAAATGATAACGAGTTAAAAATTTGCAACATAAAGATTTTCCTTTCGTTTATATTTGTTGTCACGTGACCAAGAAACAATTAGTTGTGTCCACACTGTAAACATATCTCGAAACTTTTATGACATGACAGTTTTCTAATCTACGACTTTTTTTTATCGATTTATAAAATCAAATGGCCAAAAAGACTGGCCCGTGATTTCAGCATCAAAATTAAATTATTCACTAAATTGTACAGAAAACTCTAAAGAAGCTAAGGTCATTAAATAATTGGACTTTACGTTTTCACTCTGAACAAATAAAACGTTGAAAATTTTTTTTAACATAAAAACGAGTTCAGATATGAAAATATGTTCCAAGCTTTAAATTTGAAGTATAGTATTAAAATAGGGTATAGCACGGAGGAGAGAGTGCTTTCAGGGTAAAATTATAAATAGTTATTAAATAAAAAAGTTTAAATTATGTTAAAAATCTTAATACGTGCTTTTAGGAAAAGCTCTCTCTTCTCTTGTGGAAGTTGTGTGATTTTTCTTTCTTAGCCTCTAACTTCTCGTACTGCCTCTATTTACAAGCGTTAAGACCGCATCTGGCTACAGGCATTGCTAGGCGCTAACTCTGATGAATGCTTGCGTGTTTTTTTTCTGAGGAATTACCCGTACAGTACCCGTACAAACGCAACTCGTCGGGAAAATAAACAATCTAATTTCCTCAAAGCTTTTGTTACAGCCCATTTTGCAGACAATGGTTAAGTTGAAATCATAACACCGTAAAATATTTGAACACATAACAAGTGTAAGTGATAAATCATTGGTATTATTTGTTTAAATACTAAATGTTAGCAATATTACTGTATGATCGTAGCGTTCGTTTAAGAAACAAGAAAGTTATTTTAGTTTTATGAGAAACAGAAGTATAAATAATGAAACAATAAATACTTAACAGACAACGCTTCTCACTAAACGAAATATTAAGTATTAAGTATTTTTCACAAGAATTCTAATGCTTTTTTCCCCAAAAAATAAAGATTATTTTTATAGTCAAGCTATTCATTTTCGCAAATGTCAGCAAATGCTTCCTCCCACCCTATTTTTGTTTTGCAATATAACAATCAATAGCAATATTTATTAAATATATTTTATTATGTAAAAATATGTTTTAATAAAAAAATTTAGTTTTAAGCTTTACAAAAAAGTTCCTTAACCCAATCCAGTGTCAAAGTAAAAAATTATATCATATATATAATTATAAAAATACAAACAAATGGTTTTTTATTAAATATATAAATAAAATCCGTTAAAGTTATAAAAGTTGTGATCCAGGGTTCAACTGTAATAAGTATAAAAAATAATGCTAATTCGTTTGTGTGCTTTTTAAAGTTCATGCCAACGATCACACAGCCCAATCTCACTATGCTTTTATGTAGTTGGCCAAACGGGTGGTCTAAGTCGTAACGAGTGTGTCTGAAGAATGCGTAAAACGTGGCTAGTATTGGTAATGACTGAGGTAATTTGTTAGTGGGACGGTCGACTATTAAGGAGTTGCTCATTGTAGGAATGATCAGTGTTCAATAACCATTATTCATTTATAATCTCTCTTAGAGTTGCACCAAGGACCTCAATTTTAATAACTTCTTATGATATTACTAAATCCCAAAGATTTTTATTTATATATTTTTAACATTGAATTTAAAAAAAAACTTTACACTTGACAATGAATAAATGATTCATATATATTATACACCAATGGTTTTTGCAAATAAAATTTTAAGCATGAAGTTATTTTCTTGTAGCAAAATAATGATATTTTTCGGTTATAAATTCACGTGCAAAATTCTTTACACTAGATTTCCCCTTAAAAGCCTTCTACATGTTTGAGTCGTATTCAGGCACACCTGTATGAACCAGCGGACCCACAGTGGTGTTTGACTTCGTCATCCGGCGGAGGTATACCGAGGAATAGGTTTCAAGCAGGGCCACCAAAATGTTTTAAATAAAGGTGTGCGGAATGTGTTCAACTCCGCATCCACACCGTCCTCTGTATCCTGAGTATACCTAAGATATTGATGAAAGTCCGCATGTCTGTGCGCAGGGTTTTACCTGGGCTCAAATCTACGCAGTTTTAGTCTATGTCTGAGATAGGAGAGTCATTCATGGCTTCACTCGCAGCCATGGCTGGCAAATCCCCGCACAAAGCACACGGCGCATGCGACCCTCTCCCCGCGTGGCTGATCCCACCATGTCTAGGCGCACAGGAAAAAAAATTCTGTACTTTCACCAAAGATTCCTTTGGAAACCAGTTGCCAAGAAATAGTTTTTAATACTACAAGACAGACGTAACTTTGAACAACACATGGCTATAGTTATTATGCATATATGAAATAGGATTTTCTTACTAAAATTGGCGCATTGTTTTATATTTTTATTTGCGTTTCATTTAAGCACAACATAGAAAAGACAATGAAATATTCAAAAATTTGACTTTATTTTAACGCATCATGCTTATCATGTGCGCAGTTAATACTGGAAATATATTCAGGGAACGCTTCACAAATAACTTAAAACTTTTTCATGTACTGGGGCAACTCAAAGCATAAATGCCAGGGTAAGAATCCGAACTCAGCGAGCAATATTTTGTAATGGTACGGTTGTTTTCATGCAAATGCATAAATTCACGGCAGTGTACAAAGCATCCGTGTTTATTGCAAAATATTTCTGTTTCATATACAAAAAAATGAATTACAGTGCAACATGACTAGGCGTATAAGCAGTTAGGTTTAGTTGGGATGGGAAAAATTAAGGCAAGTAAAAGGGCGAACTGAGCGGGGGAACAGCGAGGTTTTCATTGCGTGAGCGACGATCAATCTCCGCCGGTCGCACGTCGCTTGCAAGACGGATGGCGAGCAGTGCGTCGGCGCCGATGACGGACGAGGAAGTATACTCGTCCGCCGCTCTTTGTCCGTCGCGCGGTATGCCCTGAAGGCCCACCCGGGCCCACCCGGGCACACACACGGCGAGCACAGCTTCAGAAGAAAGTACCACACGATTTGCAAAACTGCTCAACACATCCGAGTAGTGCCTGTTCACGGAAAACCATTTAACAATACACTGAGAGCTCACGAACAGTTATATTTTCGCACATCTTTTTAAATTTTAATTTTTATGAGAGTGAAATAAAAAAAACACTTGTTTTTAAAATAATTTTTAGACATGAATCATTCTGTATGTATTCTTAAAAGCTATCTTTATTAAGGACTTGCGTTACACATTTATCTTAATTTCTCTACCTTGGTCTATATCATGGTCACTGCTCAAATCTCATAATTGCCCTACGCAAAACTTAAAGACTCCGCGCAATTTCAGAGCCTGAAACTAGAAGATGGTGGGGGAAAAGCAACTTACTGGAAAAATACTATAATGACAAAATTACTCCTGGCCTCCTCGGAACAGAGGGAAAAGTGCCATAATGGAAAACTAACATAAGGCAAAAGTACTAGGGAAATTCTACCATAGTTTTTTTTTTTACATATCCTGGTTATAATAACACAGTGCTACTTTATATAACACATTTTTGGAAACATTTGTTTTGTCTCGCTCGCGATCTGTTAAATTCATATAAACTGGAACTACAGAAAGTTGCCGTTAGAAGTGTAATCTGTAAACTTTTACGTTTATCAAAGAAACTGCTGGGGTTGACGGCGCTACCTACCGACGTATCCTATAAAATACTCTGAGAGCGATGTCGTTGTACTCATTCTATGGAGTGTGAGGCCGGTCCCATGGTGTCCAGAACACTCACTGCTAGAACCAACTATTTTACCAAATCACAAGGTAAACACTTGCTTGCCTAGATGGGGCCTAACCTGCATATTAAATGAAAATCAGAATAAATAATCTACATGCTGAAAACTTCATAAGATGTCTCATCATTAAAAATTCAAAACAAGTAAATTTTACTAAATTTATTTAAGTGTAAATATCAAACAAATATAGGAAAAAACAAATTTTCCGTAAACAATACAAAAATAATCAATCTGATCTCATAATTTTTCAGGTAAAATGAAGTTGATATATATTTTGTTTTTAATCACACGAAATTATCTCAAAGATATTCTAAGCTGTTAAATATATTTCAAGTTACTTTATAGCAAATGTTTTTGAGCGATAAGTTCTTAAATTTCTGAAAAATAAGACAATATAAAATTACAACTAATTTCAAGGCTCTGAAGATTTAAGATACTTTTACTACTATGAAACAAATATGGCCACCAAGTAAACAGCACAGAAGATGCAGAAAGTGCACAAAAGTGCAGAAAGTGCAAACAAGTGCAGAGTATTATGAGCAACCAAAAAAATCTAACATTTACTTTACTTTACCAGGTGCATCACACACAAAAGACCAAGAAAAAAGATGTATAACATTAGTGACATTTAAAAGTAACCTTGTAGGTAGACATTCAGACTTAGAAAAATTACTCGCCGTTAAAGAAAATAACAAACACTAAAATTATACTTAGCTCTCCAATAACCTCCCTACTCTCGTGGCCCCCCTTCTCTTTCTGATGTCAATGTTTCATGGTGGCGTCGTCTTAATGGTCCTTGCTGCTCCATCCTGAACTACCAAAATCTCCGACTATTTATACCCAAATTCCTCTCTCTCTCTCCCTCCTATTGCCTCTCAAACTCTCTAGGATGAAATAGAAAGTCTGGGACAGTTACAGAAAGTTCTAGAAGGTTCTTCACTGTAGTCCAAACAATCAAAACACAGGTGAGTCTTCCGGTTGTATTCTTCTTCTTGCTAAGATATCAGTTGGTACCCTTGAGTTTGAAGCTGATATGGAAGGAATCCTCATGATTTTGCTTGAAGGATACTGTCTTAAAGAGCATACAGCAGTAGCCTATCCATGGCTTGTGATGTCAAAATATGATTCCTTATTGTAAACAGGTAAGGTTATGTTTCTCTCGTGTACCTAAATGTTTTTAATGTAGAAAATTAACACGAAACGTCTCGTCACCAATACACACGGTAACAAGTGTATTAGAAATTATGATAGAATTCCCCTTCGTCATTTTCACTTACAGTAGTTTTCCATTTTGTTACTTTTTCCCCTGTTTGGGGATGCCAGGGGAAATTATTTCATTATGGTAGTTATCCATTATGGTACTTTCCCGCACCTCAGCTAGAAGTACCACGATCTTCATACTTATCATCCAGCATCACTAACACAAATAATCCCTGGCTGTGCGAACTCATTAACGCCTAGTCTCACACGCCATGTGGTTATTATTTATTGCTTCTTATCATTATTACTTGAGTTTTTTTCCTGTAAAGTTACATTCATGGCACTATTGAGTATTATGTTTCGTCTGAAGTCTTCTCATAAGATGTTAACTTAAGATTATCTAATGGCGGTAAATACCACGCAATCGTTCAAAATTATGACCACTTGCTTGACCTTTCACATATTAAAAATAAATTTTATTAAATAGCTATTCAAACAATTTTTTGAGACAACAGTGAATTCAAGAGAACTATCGGAACAAATAAGCAGGAAAATCCCTTTGTTAATATAAATGACGAGAAAATGGAGATTCAACTTGGTGTGAGAGACCAGGCCTTATAATGGAAGGATATGATTATAACGACCCCATTTTAATTTCAATAATATTAAGGCCATACCGATTTTCTGTTGTTCGGTTTTATGAATTTGGTTTCTTTGAAGCCTGGAACACCTGAAGTCAAAAGTGACTGTCTGCTACATATAAATTCTCTTGTGAAGTCACTGGAGTTTAGAATTGAGTCGAACTTTGTGAATTACTGCAACTAAAATAATACTGTCAACTGATATCCCGTCCCAAACTTCTGTTAAAAAAAAAAGACGTCTTTGGATCTTGTTTTCAAATTTTATGAACAAAACCTAAAATAGTTTAAAAGATTTGATTCTTCCCTTTGACAACGGCCATACCTTTCAATTATGATTTGAGATCTCTGCTCTGGAGACGTATATTTCACTATGAATATTATTGTAAAACAGCCACGAAATTTTGTTTGTATTTTAACTGTAAACAACAAGTGGTTTGTCTTATTTTATAATGTAGGTAATTATTTTACACTTACGATTAGCGTAGAATGTGTATTTTTTTCATAGACACTGTATGTATTAGGATATATTTGTAATTTTTTAAAATCACTTTGTGATAGTGTTTACAAAAATGTGACTCCTTAAAAGTCTTAAATAAACTTTTACTTCAAATCAGTTCACTGGTCATTTTGAATTTTACGTTCCAGTGTATTGTGTAAATTATAAACATAATGGTTTTCAATAAATAAATGTTTAATTTAAGTTTCACATCTCATCGACAGTAAGGTTATTAAAGAGATGAAACCATACACCCACAGTAAGCACCAAAGAATTTGGGGAATAAATTCGCCATGATTTAACACAAGAAACACTCCTGGGAGCCTGAAGTTATTTTGGGAAAATATATAAACCTAAATTTAATTATAAATGCAACAACTACCTGGATCCTCTAATATAATATTTCAATGTTTTTCCAATGCAACAAAATAAAGTCGAAATTATTAATAAAATTATTGATGAATGAGTTACTTCAAATAAGCCTTTTTAATATTTAGGGCATATGTTTTGTTGGAAAATTGGTATTATTTAATGTAAATCTGAATTGATACATAATTTAATTTGTATGAACCATACTTGCTATATAATATCTTGGAAGAGAAATAAATAAAAGAGATAGTATCAAATTCCTTTAAAAATGATTATTTTTCTCAAAAGTAAGCGGAATATCTATATATATATATATTTGTTTTCAATTTATTCAATAGATTTAGACTACAAGTAACGTTCAACATTTTTATTTTTTATTTTTGTGACCGGCATTTCTACAACTATCAAACTTTTTAAAAAAGGCATGAATTCAAGTAGCCAAAAAAGTTTTGATTTTATATCTGCTGTAAAAATTTTATGTCTGAATATTAATTACGCTACATAACAAAAAGTAAAATAGCTGAGTGTATTAAAATATGAGTTGAAACCTCTCAATGCATACTTATTATAGTGAGTTTCTAATCCCATTATAAATTATTTTTGAATTATTTCTCGTTTTAATTTTCTTTATGTGTCAACGTGTTAGCTCTCGGTTAGCATTTGGTAGAAATAGTTTTGTGTAAATGGAAAGGAAGTCAGTGAAAGGAAATGTGATACAAAGATGGTGAAACGACAAGTAGCAACATGAACACGTTTATAATCACTTTCGTAAACATTAGTGTACGTACCAAACATTAGTGTACACATACTGGTGTGCCAAATGAAACTTTATGATAGTGAAATTACCCTGGTATATACTTGCTAAAATAAAATAGTCATACTCGAAAATAAGGTCCAATTCTGTGGTTTAGATTTTTTTTTCCAAGTTTTTCGCTTTTATAGGCGCTGTTTCTAATAGTTCGAAATTGTTCGTGCGTTTTTGTGTTGCCATCTGAGATTGACGATGGCAATCATAGTTTACGATTCAGACAACGGTTTCTAACGGCGGGTGGATGAAGTATGTACTTGAAAAACGTATATTTATCATTCTTGGCCTTGAACAGCGCGACGCAAAGCCATGTGGTTTTTCTAAGGCCGGGTTTATAAACTACGCAAGGAACGCAATAACGCAAGTAACGCATATTGTATTTATTTACCACATGAGAACACAGGAATTTGTTCTTTATTGAGGTTAGTTGTTTACACGTCACTGGCGAGTACTGAAACACTCGCTCATATTTTTTTCTCATAAAAATACATGTATTAGTACTGGAAGTCATATCAAAAATTTACCATACACGCAGTATTTTAAACATAATTTTAATGAAAATTTACATTCTAGTTTTGATTACAGTTGCACATAAAATTAAATAAACAGTAAAATTAATAACACAAAGCAAATACTTTGAGGGTGCTATAAAATACATATTTTGTTATGTTAACTGGCTAAATTATTATTTTTAATTTTTTTCAGTTAATGTATTTTTATGTAGTTCTGCAATTAATTTCTCATTCCTTGCTGAAAAATTACAGAAATACCTGCTCATCTTAAACCTCAATCAGCTAGTATCTTAGTCAGTAGCTCAGTGTGTGAATAAATTAAGCATGGGTTTGCAAAGTGTACTGTAGTATGTCTGTGAATAAGGACTTATTTGCACCTTAAATTGGCTCGCTTAGTACGACAACGTAGCTCACCTGACGAAATTCGCTATTCAATTCCCTGTCACTCTGTCAAACATTCCAAATAAAGTTTGTCATTATTTTCGTGGGTCACTGAAACCTTTCGATGTCACCGAAACTTCACGATCTAATCCATGATTGTTTGACGAGTTAGATATCTTGAGTTTTCATAAAATATTTAGATTTACTCGACTAGTTCTAAAAAACGTTCGATGAGTGATTGTAAAAATCTTAATATTTTCTTATCCAGCTCTCTGCTGGATTATTTTAACTAAAAAAAATGTATCCTCTAGATTAGTTCATTGATGTTACATAAAATTTGGATATTTGCCATTCATTAGTGTTTGAATGTAACATTTTACATCGCATGATTATGAGTGGTTTTTCGAGTTTATGTATTTACTTTAGTGTCCATTACTACAAGTTTTTCTGTGAAAACCAGCGTTTACTGGCATTGCGTATGTCCATGGTTTTAAGTTAAATCAATCTTCCACAATGAAAAAATAATTTTTAGACCTTACCTTAGTCAATTAATACACTTCTATAGTGCTATCAGGTTTAAAACGTTTTTGAAGTAATCTGTTCGTGTTTCGTCCGAAATTACCTTTCAAACATTGTTGTCGAATGCAGTTGGATATGAATATTTGACAGCAGTGTGAAAGGGGTTTTAGCGACAGGGTTTGTTCGCTAACACGTTTTTCGCGAGATGAGAAAGCTGGCTCGCTCTGGCTCGCGCGAAGTTACGTGGAGGGAGAAGGGGGGGGGGGGGGAGGTGTGTAAGGGCGTAAGGTGAGGAACGTAAATTGAAGCCGTTCCGACACCCCGCGGCTACTCGATGGTAAACGACATCCAGTAGAACAGCGTATGGCAGCGCCGCATCACGTTCTACCCAAGATTGCCGTCACTTATGGAGGGTGGGCTCCTAAATATTACATTAATTTTTATAATATTTTGGATTTTCTCCCTTGACTTCAATCAGTTTTGTAAAAAAAAAATATCTTATAATTTTTAAAATAATTTTTCATTATTATTTTTCTAATTTTGCTTGAACATGAATTAATGCGAAATATGTTGAATAAACGATTACTAAATAAATTAAACTTTTTCTAATGAAATAGTTATATGAACCTAATGAAAATTAGAAAAGCATCCCATGAACGAACCCGCAGACACTTGGTTACGTAGGTCCCTGTGGCGACTTCTCCTCCAGAAGAAGCTACACACAGCCGCAGAAGCATGGTGTCAGTCCTTGCTCACGGCCTGGCCGCGACCACTGTTTAGCAGCGGTGATCTGAATATACGGTCAACGGTATGCTTCCTTAAATAATTTAAATGCCTCAAAAGTAGTATACAAATGTATTTATTACCTGTTACTGCTGCTCGTGCGTGGTGTCGATGGCGGTGTCTGCCATATTTTTATGTGACGTCACTGTCGCCATATTGAGTGACCTTGACATTCTTAATTTGCCCAAAATTTGCGAAAATTGACTCAAAATTCGCCAAAATGGAAACCAAAATGCGTCAAAATGACCCAAAGTGACGAGTTTTTTTAGATACATTTTTTTAAAATAAAAATTCAATAATTTTCAATTTCTAAGGAAAAAATCCTATTAAAAATGTTAAAATAACAATTTATATATTCCTCAAAGTGTTTTTTTTTGCTTTAAAAGATATAAATTTCTCCAACTAGGCTTCAATTCCCCATTTATCAGCCTTCAATATGTATCTGGAAGGATCGTTTACCTTGACCAAGATCAAAATTTCTCCAACTAGGCTTCAATTCCCCATTTATCAGCCTCCAATATGTATCTGGAAGGATCGTTTACCTTGACCAAGATCTATATTTCTCCAACTAGGCTTCAATTCCCCATTTATCAGCCTCCAATATGTATCTGGAAGGATCGTTTACCTTGACCATGACCCCAGCCGCTATCTTGAGTTATGACATAATGCCCGCCATTTCGTTTTATAGAACTTTCTGCCATAATCAATTCCGTTATAAGTATTAAATTTAAGACATCACGTCCACTATTTTAGATTTTAGAACTTTCCGACATGTTGAATTCACCATTTTTAATTATAACGCCATGTCCGGCATAATAAAAATCTTTACCATCCAAAAAATTGGAAAAATTAAAATTTATTAAAAAAATTCATTATAATTTGAATAAAAAATATGTGTGAGTGATAAGTAAACATCTAAACTAGTTAACGAGCAAATACATGTGTTTTCATGCTGTATATAAACTTACAATACGAAACAAGGACACGAAATTTAACGTATGTTTCTTAAATTAATGCCGAACGTGATAAATATAAGAAAAATGGTGTTTTTAACTACAATTATTGACGCCAATCACACGTAGTTGGCACACCCGCCTCTACAATTTGCTGTCAGAGCAGCTACGTCTACTATAGACTCATTCGATATACAGGACGAAAGGTTCAACTATTAAAAAAAGACTCCGATAAAAGCGAAATAGTCTTGTAAGATACTAAACCCGGCTTTGGACCAGATTTCGGCAAAGAATTTTATTAAAATACTCCCCAACTTGTTTTAATTCATTTAAAAGTTAATCATTTCTATAACGTGTCTCTTTGGCTCAATGAACTTTGGTTAGCGCCATCCGCTACATAGGGCAGCACCGTGGTTACAATTTCCGTTCCATGCGACTTCCGTTACATTCACGAATTTACACCTGCCAAATGCCATACACAGAGAGCTAAGTTATTAATCAGAAATGTAAGACATTAAAAAATATCATAACTATTTACTGTCCTACAATTTATACCATTTGAATTTAATTATGGGTCGTTGTAAATATTCCCTCTTTCAAACCTTCGCTGTTATAATCTGAAAATAATTAAAAAAAAAAATGGTTTGAGCTGCACTTCATTGTAATCAGCCATTAGCCAATTATAAACGAAATAAGTTTTTGAATTTCAATTATTTCTTCAGCATAAATATCTCTTCCAATAAGATTCGCGATTGATGGGAGCAGTAAGAATGTTTGTTTCGGAGTGCACCCTGCCACTGAGAGGTCTGTACGACACGAGGAACTGGAATGTAACCTGAGGAGAGCTGTTACGAGCCCACTTGGGGCTCTCCGCCGAAGGGAAAGAAATACCTCTAAGAGAGATGACCAGTTTGATGAGAATTCCGAGGACAGAGTGTTTTTTTCTCTCTCAGTGGTTGTAACCCTGGAAGTTCACAGCTGGCGTGAGCTTAAATATGTTCCCGAAGGAAACAGAAAGTTCGCGTGAATTAATTTTTCATTGACTTTTGGCAGTTATAAACTTCAGGTTATTCGGCCGCACATCATATCATCCGTCATCCTTTTCTTTGTCTTAGCCAACCTTCACGTATGACCAAATATTTCTAATACAGTAGTTGCGGTACTCGTCGTGTGAGGGTTCGACTTCCATTTCTCGCAAAGAGTTCTGAGGCATTCTGCTTTGTTTATCAATATCGCTAAGAATATCCGCAATATCATCAGAACATAGTGGTGTAAAAAATAATATACGCGATTTATAGCTTTCTTTGTGAAAACTAAAACCAAATGATAGTGCAAACATAAGTTCATTGAAATTTTAAACAAAGGCGGTGGGATTATTCCTACGGCTATAACTCTTGTGGTCCGTGTCACGGTGCGTAGTTTTGGATATTTATTTTTATGGTTATTTCATAATGAAGTGTGCTTTTAAACTGGAAGGAATGTGCTAGATATTTTTACCCTATTAAATATACCTCTATTTCAAAGTTCTCGAAAATCTGTTTAATAGTAAAGAAGTTGTTCAGTTACAAACATTAATAACATTTACACTTATATTAAAGTATAATGATTTTCCGAGCAATGTTTAGGTCACTATTTAGGGTATTAATACCTAGGAAGTCAACTATTAAAACATTTTTAATAAACTGTAAAATAATAGAAGTACAAAAAATGTATTTGTTATCTTTCTAGTTGGATATCCACCATATTGAATCTGTAAGTACTCAGTGATTAAGTTAGAGAGAGAATATGATAAGAAAAATCAAAAGAGCACAATAAACAACCCATATACATCAGGGACATTGCTGGTGTTTGTGCTTGTTCCTGCAAATATGTACCAGCAAACAGAGGAAACACCATGACATGTACTCAGTTTACAGAATATAAAGATTTTCTGTACGCTTTAACACTTTTATATACAGTTTAAAATCTACAAGTTAGAGCTATGAACCGATCACACAAATCAGCTGAAATACTTAAGTTTTAGTTTATAATGAACTAAAATATAAAATATCTTTTATAAATGAAAAACAAGAATTTACTAGAGAGTAAAATTAATTGAAACCTTAGGATAATTGGAATTCATGTTAAATAAAATATATTGGTAAGTTTCTTAGTCAAGCTGGAACAATATTATTCATTTATGAGTATATAAATGACAATAATTACAAGTGTGTGTTATGTTTCGGGCTGATTACATTTTAAGTTAGGTATAATACACTAAGGTTATATTTTCATGCTTTATTTTTTTTATTTATATCAAAATAGTAGGTTGATTTAAAAGAAATACTACATAATGTAGCCGTTACCATGGTGCGCTTTCCTACAATAAATTGTTATATAGTTTTTCGTTTCATGGTCCATAAACTCCAAAACCATTGTCAACTCAAATGTATATATATATATATATATATATATATATATATATATATCACTTCCAAACGGATACATAAAATCAAATAGTGGAAAATCTCGGTCGAGTTCGTTAATGGGCAATATCTGACCAAAGGAGTAGAAAGGGGGAAGATTTTTTGAAAAACATAAAAATCGCTGTAACTCCCATAATATGGACAATATCACATACGTTTGAACATATTATAACTCGTAGGAGTAATACAAAAATCTTTTGTCTGAATAAATTTTTTATACGACCAACCATAACTGTAAAGTGTAAGGGTTGGCGGAGAAAAAATAATAAAAACTTCCTTCGTAGGCACAACATTGAATTAATTAGGATATTTTGTAAACCTAATCATTTTTATCTAAAACGTTTGCCTGAAACAATTTTTGATTAGACGATCCACTGCTGCAAGGGGTTGAAAAAAATGAGGGTAGAATTAAAACAAAAAACCTTTCTTAATCGATTCACTATCAAATCCGTTCAGATTGTTTGTAAATCTTATAACTGTTACCTAAAACTTTTGTCTGAAACAATTTTTTTATAATACATAACATTACTTCAAGGGGTGAAGATAACAAAAGTAAAACGACAAAAATAATTACTTTTTTGAATAGATATACTATTGAATCCATTATAATTTATTGTAAAACTCCTAAGCTTTATCTAAAACCTTTGGATGAAATATTTTTTTATGAAACGAACTATTAGCGTAAAAACAGTGGTTGAAATAAAAAAAAACAAAAAAACAATTAAAACTTTCTCAGTAGCAAATTCGTTGGAATTTATTAGTTTCTATACTAATGTGACCTTAAACCTTTGTCCAAAAAAATTTATACGATCACGTATTAGTGTAAAGGATAAAAAATAGTTTTTGAAGATCCAACATAGTTGCATAACTATCTTAGTAGGCATAATATAAAATTCGTTAAGACATTAAATGCTGAATGCTTTTAGTTAAAAACATTTTCGCTGCATGGAATATGAGAAAATGTTAAATCGATTTTTTTTATTTATGGCGAACATATGGGATGTTACATAGGCTACATTAAGTTCTAAAAATGTTCCGGGAGTTTATAAAAGTTTCCAAAATATTTCCAGAAGAAATAGGTACTTCAAAATCTACCTACGCCTGTAGGATGTGCCGAAAGAGATGTTTTGATATTTTTTTCAGTCATATAAGGTTGCTAATAGTTGCGGATTACTGAAAAAGTTGTTACTTGAACATTATGAATATTTTAACGATGTATTTTTTACAAGACTTTCTAATATCACTCAACTAATAAATTAACAAATATTATTTAAAAATAATATTATAAATAGAATTTATGAAATATGTAGTGCTCAAAAATGTTTAAAACATTCACCCTTTTAAAATAAAAAATGACAAACGTGTCTGCATATTATAGGACAGAGAAGTATAATATTTCAAAGTGAGAAATTTCATGTTTTTGAAACCAGCGCAGTGATTAAAAGATATTTCATGAGAAGTATTATTAAACATTCAGTAAAGGCGTCTTCAATCTAAGTACATTAAAATAAATGGAATACCAAGTATATTTTGTTTTTACTTAAAAACATAGTGAAATTATTACACTTATGTTTAAATAACATCCTAAACCAAGTTTATTATTTACAAAAAAAAATTGAGAGGAAAGAAAAGCTGAAAATGACAGCTGTGAAATATGTATGATAATGCAAGGTTTTATTTCTCCAAATAGAACCACAAACAGTTTACAAACTTTGTAAGCTGAGACTCGAAGTGCTGTGTATAAATTTTGATTGAAATTAATTTTTTTCAATTAGTTTCACAACCTTATGAAAGCTTTTCCAATGTTAACATTGGAACTACTGCCAATGCAGTACCACAGTTACTCTCAACTGGTAGTCCGTGGGGAATACCAAGTTATCTTATCGCTGTTGTTCACATACAGTGCCCACAAAAATAAGTCTATCTTATCTGGAACAGACAGCACATAAAAAATTATGTCCAGTCAAGCGGAGGCTGCATGTTTGCTAATCATGCGCCCTATCCAAGCATCAGGAGATAACAGCTGATAACGTGCAGGAGACATATGGCACTAACGTCGAGACATTAAGTGATTCAGATAAGAAAATTGTGCCTATTCTATGCTTATATTGGAATCTTCCAACCATATGCTTGGATGAAGAAACACATGAAATGTGCATCAAGAGTGTTAAGCGCTTTTTGCGGCAAAAAAAAAAAAAACAACTTTAATCTCAACCGAAATATGACACCCTCTTTCCAGAGACAATGCTAGTGTGTTTCCGGTTTTTTAAAGTGCAGGTAGAGGATGGACGATCACTCGTATAGGCGCAAGTGGGGACTAATATTTTTGTCACCAATATGTGTTGTGTTACTGTGTACGTTAAAATGTTCCAAAGTCGGCATATTTGCACAAATAAACATTTCCTTAGTTGTTTGAAGTTATATTTATTTATGGAAGTTGAGGGTGTATAAACAGGTGTTCAAAAATTTCATCGCTCTCTCACTTTAAAAAATAATTTTGGTATATTTTGATAACATTTTGCGCACCTGACATTCAAAATAAAAAAAAATAATATAGCTACTATCTATATTTTACTAAAAAAAACTATACTGCCATTTCCCATCATATTGCTAGTCTAATTTGTGAAATATGACATTATATGTTTATATTATAATAATTCTTTAAAACATACTTTTTACCATGCGTAAAGCCCAGATAATACCGGGTACTTCAACTTGTATATAAATAAACATAATTAACTTTATATCTACGGTACTGTAAAAAACATTTCTCTTACAAAAGTTGTGCAACAGCGATTTGATATTATTTGCAACTCTTAGTTTTAAAATAAATTGGTGTATTAAATTAAAATAAGTATAATTTATAATGCGCTAAAAAATGTACCCGAACCCTGTTTTTCTTGTAAGCCAACTTCAGGTGTAAATTTTAGATAACAATTTGCTTTTACTATAAGAATTTTTTTTTTCCTAGTAAATATATTTTTGTATATAAAACGTAACTCGATTATTAATCTACCCAGTTTACATTAGCTGCCAAACATAGTAAAACAACGCATTTGGTTTGGCAAAAATAAAAATAAAGTTTATTTTGCACCCATCGAAATTCTACAAAATCTACCTGATTTAAAAATAACTGTAACAGCATTAAAATTTATATTAATATAATCGACCAAGAAGCATTTTTAAAATACATTTTCATCTTATAAATAAACACAAACCACATTAGGTTTTTTTCTCGCAAGGGTTGTTCATCCCTTAGTTGTAAATGAAGCTCGTCTTAAGTTTAACTTCTAACGACATAAAATTTTACATAATTGAAAGCTAAATCGATCCAAATACCTAAAAATAGGATTAACGAAAGGATTAAGATGGTTTGACGATTTGTAAACTATAAAAAACACCTGCTAAAAAACTACACTATTGTACGCAAAATAAACAAAAAATAAATAAATTCAAATGAATGTTCAAAAAACTAAAAATATACATTTATAAGCATAGCATTATTAATCATTTGCTTTTTACATAGTATATCTAATTAATATAAATAATAGCGATACATATTTTTTCGAAGAGGGTTAATTTTGTTCCTTGATAAATACTGTTGTTTTTTAAATAAATATTTGTTTGCTAACATTAAATATGCAACAACATCTAAGTTATTATACATATCACTACTACAATATATCTGAGATATAAAATACGGTTTCAATTAGGTTCTCCTTGCATTGATTGAATTAAAAATTCTAATATTTCAGTCATGCTATTTTTCAACACCTGAAACATTAGATAAATAAAAATTTAAGTTATAACGTTTTCAACGTAAAAAGTATAAATAAATATCATGCACTCAAATTCATAGATTAAGTACTTCAAAAAGCCTACAAATTTTCATTATATTTATATGCAGTGCCTTTGTTTAATATTTCTTAAAACATTTTGAAATCACATTTTTTATTCTTGATCTATAAACCGGCAGAAAACAAATTTTATTTAATTCTGTAGTATTGTTTAAAATTTTATACCGTAACTGTCAACTTTAACTTTATAATATAAACTTTAAAAAATTACATTCTTCTTGGCTTTGTTACAAAATCTCAATCTCACTAGTCTACGATATGTAGAACTCCTAATATTTAAGTGCGAAATTCTAGATAAGCTCTGTATTAAAAACAAGTTTAATAAAAAGCTATATTTTATCTTTGAAATGTCTTATTGTATATATAAATATATGTATATATTCCTGATATTTGTTACAATATAAACTAGTAAAATATAAAAAATTCAACTAAATCACTGCAGTGTATATTTTGTTTGTTAATATATACTTCATTTAATGTATTATGGGAAATTTCTCCAATCAACTTCTTAAATACACTTTAATATTATTTTTTTGTTTGTGTGGTATAAAAATTATTATTATCATTGGAACTTAAGTTTTGGAAAAGCCTGTATTTATAATGTAAATGAATAAATATATATATACTGATTTAAATTCTAGTCATCTAGATTTCCGTCATTTCAAATCTATGGGATTTCATTACTCGTATGAAACTCGACAATTCGTACGTTGGTAAAATTAGTTAAAGAAATTTCATAGAGTGAAAAAATATATTAAAAACTCTTTATTTAGTGTCTATCATTAGAAAAAATCTATTAAAATAATCGACTATACGCGCATTTGATGTATTGCATTGTGTTTTCCTGAATTAAGTTGAAATTATAAACAAAAAATTTCTTTTACATAAAAAATTAGTATTTTAATATTGTTTAAATTGTTATAAAATTATTGAATTAAAAAAACCATATTGACAATATTGTACAATTGTCGCTGCTTATTTGGACTTTTAAGGACTTAAAAACTAAACAGTAAATAAATATTACTATTTACAGTAATTTTATGCTTTGAGTAAAAATTTATGTCAAAATAACTTTTTAAAGGTGTTCATATCGGAGGTTAAAAACAGACTCAAATAATTTTAGACAATTGTTTTTATGTTTGAATGAGGCACACGGAGAAATCTAGCACATTGGAAGGTCTGCCCAGGACCTCATTAGTACGTAGTTACGCAAACTGGAACGTACAGAAATGAGTCGCTTCTTTCTTATAACAGGAGGTTTCCTTTAAACAGCGAAAACACTCGTCTGTTATGACTCCACTTCTAGCAACGCCATCTCGTTAGCGAGTTCCATAAAAATAAGCATAATTATATAAATATTTTTTCACGCGAGTACCTGCTAGAACGATAATTAGTTCTTATTGAAATGTGACTGAAATTTACGAGGGGCAATTAATGTAACCAAATTGCCCGTCTTTCAGAATATTTTCTTGGATGTTTCTTTCGAAGTATAGAGCAATGCAGTGTGTAACCGGCAATTAGGAAGTAAGTCCATGAAAATTAATAAAAATTTAGCGAAAGAGGTTAGCACGCGCTCATTTTTTTTTAAAAAAAACTCTGTAACAACTTAATTAAAAAAAATATTTTTTCTTGAAATATTTTTTAATGTAAGGGCAGTGGATTTTGTCTAGTTATTTTTAATGGGAAGATGATAAATTGAATACCCATTTCAAAACCTAAATTACTTTTGCTCATTTACAGAAGATTTAACCGAGAACAGAATCGACCGCAACAATCGATATATTAATGAGTTAATATTTTAACGATTTTTACGGTATTTTTCTGAATTGTTTAACTTAATGATTACAGATTTTCATGTTGACAGTTAATATTACAACAGTGGCTTACTGACGGCTGGTAAAAGAGGGATTTAATAATTTTGTAGTGTTTTTAACCATATTTCATTTTGAAAATTAGTATTTTTAACCTAAAACAGTTTTATTTCATCAAGAAAGCATTGACGACTTGAGGACAGGAATCGATCGAATACATCGGTACATTATATGTATTAAAAAAAAAAAAAAAAGATTTTTGGTATTATTTTCAGAATTTCTAGTTTAATAATTACAAATTTATCATACGGTGACCAAAATGGCCGGCAAGCTGCCTGGATGTTACGACAGTCTGGTGATTGACGTAGAATGCTCTATTGGGTATAAATTAAACCAATATGGCGGTAACGAACTCTAGCAAGCGAAAATAAGATTTAGGCATCCAGTATGGACGGCATGCCGTCATTCTGGTTGGCGTAGGATACATTCCTTGGCATTAGTGTTCGGGATCAGTCTGATTGAGAACATAAAAAAGGAAGGACCTGTCACCATTTTCAATCGAATATCTTGGGGAATCGAACTGAGGACACGAAAGTCCATGATGTGCTATTTTTATTGAAATTTTGTTAAAATTTAATTAAATAATATTTTAAGTCTTTCAATTTTTTAATAATTTTTGTACACAAATTGCATGGTCCGCGATCGAAAAGTAATTAAATATTTTAGAACATAATTTTTTTTTAATTTTTCGGGTCCATAATTGAAGATTATCAAGCTTACGGTCAAAGTCAAGGTAATGATGACCTTTGATGGAGCTTCTGAGGAAAATTGTCCCTCTTTTTGAGGAAATATGTAAAAAATTTCCCTTAAAATGCTAATTTTCCTCCCAAAATAGGGACCTTTTTTTTAGTCATTTTGAGAATTTTTGAGTCTTTTTGAAGTTTTTGCAAGAATTTTGCCTAAATATCTAAAATGGCGGTCGCTCAATGAGCTGCAACACATCACCACATCCTAGTATCCTACTTCAGAAGTAACATTTAAACACTACTGTTAATGCAATACAAAGTAGGCATACAAATAACTGATATTTGGACGTATTGTATATGAAAGAACCAAACAACAGTTTTTTATTCTTATTGGTTACCAACATCAAGAGCAAAAGAAATCTATAAAGTTTGTTTATAAAAACAGTACAAAGCTCCTTGTACCCTGTGCTTCCATCTGCAATACACTGAACCAATCACCGTATAGCTAGGTTTAATACAACAATCTTAACTTTTAAACCTGTTCCCTCAGTCTCATGCACAGGTTACTAAGTTTGTTTCGTATAAAATATGTTCAACAATGGTTAGGGGGGTGGAGGAGGATAACAACATAGTTACGAAATGCAACTCATGCTCAATGAAGTAAGAATGTTAAATAAACGAAGTGCTATTCATACTTCCAGATAACTGTATCTTCGTAGAAGCTGCGTGTTTCACTGTGAACAAGGTAAACAAACATGTGTAAGGGCGAAGGGTGGGTTTTCTGTGGACATAAACAGTTTATGAAGGTGGTGTTCATACACCAACATTTTAAGCGTGAGTTCATGTTAAAAGTAAGAATTCTCATTTGGAACCTTCTTGCTTGTAATCTGAAAAATATAATAAGTAATTTACAAAAACAACGATAAATTTTGAAACTAGTGTATTATCTAAAATTGAAGTTAAATATTATTACCATTGTGAATGTTAAAGCCTTACTTTTATAGTACGATGTATGTTTTGAAACTATTAGAAACATAATCCAACCAGATATCTTAACTGCACGACAAACTGCAAATATAATTACAGGCCAAAATACATTAAATTTGCTAATACAAGACCAAATTAAAAGAAACTATGGTTTAACATCATAAATAATTTAGCATTACTTAAATGCAAAAAGAAAAGATTGTTATAATAATTTGTATCAAAAATTGTATAGGCTTATTTAAATAGAACGCGATGTATAATTATTGTCTGTATCGTTCCAGTTTATACAGATTTTTAGTTGTGGCTATACTTACGATAGCAAAAAAAGCAAACTTGAAATATCTTTGGTATCATACATGAAATGTTAATTACGGAAAAATGTTTATTTAGTAATTCATAGGTAGCTGATACAGAGGCTGTTTGAAAAATAAATAAACGGGATAAAATGTATCGCGTACACTTAAAGAAAATTAAAGCTCTTGATGGTTAAAAAAATAATAATTAAAAAATTTCAACATAAAACGAGTTACAGTTTACATGAAAATGCTGCCAAGCGCGGCGGGGAAGCGTATTCACTGACCCCGGAGCATATCCGAAGTTCACGTCTCACTCGCGAGACTTTACTGCTCGCTCGAGCAACTTCGTGGTCGGAAAAATAATTGTGTGATTTCAAATCTTTCCATGATTTTAGCTAATTTTAAATTTTGCTGACTCAAACCAACGAAATTTTCAGTATTAAACATAAACATACGTATTATATGGCGTTTGAGAGACGTGGATATGGTCTTTGTGAGTGACGCAAGTAAAGTTATCTTGAGCAGTAGCTTCTAAATAACCTTCCTGCCTAACATTGAACTTATTCCACTAAATGTACAGGACTCGCTGCAGATGTAACAGATGCATCTAATGTCCCCGCAGAACTCGCACGACAGTTCCCTGGAAAGTGTCTATCCTTCGTGCCACTGCACGTGCGTTGGTGCTTGGTGCGTTCTGCACTCGCCGCAACACGTCCTCTTCGAAGCCTGGTGTCCGCACAGTTCGTCTGCAGCCAGCAATCCGTCAGGTCACCTCCAAACTGCCGATCTTCTTCAGCCGTCGGTGACTACAGAAACCAACCGCTGCGGTGTCTTCTGGGGTATCGCTCTTCGTACAGTCGTTAATGCGGAACAGGCCTTCGCCATCTTGCAGTTCCAAACATTTTGGTACCGCTTACAATATAGCTTCCGTGCTATATATATCGTCGGTCTTTTGCAAAAAGGTGCCAAGTAAAATGGTAAAAAATGTTACTTGGCACCTTTTTGCAAAAGACCGACGGTATATATGTTTTTTTGGGTCGATATGTTATAGGTGTTAGCCTTGTCTACTCGTTGAAGTCAAAACTTTTGAACTGGTGTGATCATGTGAGATATTTGTCGCCTGCGTGAAAGAACAAATTCTTTCCTCGCGGCGCTTGAAGAATAGATCCTGTTAGCAAATATTTGTTATTCGTTTTATTTAATTTTTTGATTTGTGAAATGCCCACTGACAACTGTGACACTTTAATGGTGAGCACGAAAAAAAAACTAAAATATAAAATACAAAAAACAAGGAAAAAATCTTAAAGAAAAACAGAAGGACAAGTGCAAAAAAAAGAGATATGATTACTGCATGCGGCCAGGCATCGCATGGTGGTCCCCATCACGTGCAACCAACCATGAAGATGGGCGCACCCGCAAGCAGTTACAATCCACCAGTCAGTACCGCGCACGTGCAGGTACCAAAAGACAATACAAATACAGATATATAAAAACAAATACAACCGTAACAATAAGAAATAGACAATTAACAACAAAATACAAATACAAACATAATTAATACATAATTGGACAATAACAAAAAGTATATACTGACTTAAATACAATAGAGGAGAATAAAAATTATTGATTAAACATATCACATATATGTAGTACAGGATAGATATAGATGAGACAAAAGGATGAAAACAAAAGTATAATTAACCTTATGATGGGGCAGAGATTAAAACTTTTTTGACGTGACAACGTCTTATAAATCGATGAACGCCGGCTGCACGCACAAAACAACATGACTCATTGTCACGTTCCGCCTGAGCCGAGCGTACAAGAACCGGCCAACCACCGTGCGAGAAAATCTTCAATAATATCAAACAGGTTAAGGCGGGCTTGTTAAAAGCAGAAATTTAAAAAATTTGATTTATTTATCCAATTTCGTCATTTAAAATTAACAATTTATTGACATTAATTAGATTTTTGTTTATTTCTATAAATAATTGTTCGTGATTATATTTAAACAAATTATTTAAATTATATTTGCAAAAACTGTAAATAATATTTGAAAATTAAAAAGTATGCAATATTTCATCAATATTTCCTTATGCCGTTATCACGTAAAATTATCGTCCGTAAACCGACTTTACAGACAACCCCCTTTTTTTTAAACAAGTTTTTTTTTCATAATTTGATGCAAAAGGTTCACATAATTATTTTAATGCGTGATGAGTCTATTTGTAATGTCATTAGTATTATTTAGAGTGCATAAGAATGGCGGATGATGACTGTTAAATAAAGGAATTTTCATTCCAGAGTCTTTAAATAAATAACTACAATTTAAGTTGGAATTATAGTAATTATTATCGAAAAATAACATATAAAAGGTTTCCTCTAGTTGAAAGGAAACCTAAATGGAAATAGATCAAAGTTACTGTAATTTTTTAGTTTTTGGTTAATGTAATTAGATATTTTTAATTGAACTTTGTCGAGTTTTTCACTATCAGTGTTGTTGAGGCAGTTCCAAATAATCGAACCATATTGAAGTTTAGATCTTACTAAAGATATGTAAAGGGAGAGGATAGAATCAAGATTTGAGGTGTTAAAGTTAATACATTTTTTAGACCAAATATTTTGTTATAATTAGAGATAAGGGATTCTATAAGAAGATGAAAAAAAAAAGCCTTTTGTCGAGAAAAATACCAAGATCTTTGACATGTTGTATTTTAAAATAGACGAATTTTAAAATTTGTATTCATACTCAAAAGAATGGATTTTTCTGAAGGTAATGATGGTGGTTTTTTCTTTATTAAGAAAAACCAAATTAGAGTTACACCAGTCAACAATCAACAATCCCCGTAATATCACATTGGCGTAGATAATGTCATAAGACGAAATTTTCCTGTGAATTATTAGGTCATCTGTGAAGAGAGTTCCAGTTGAGTTCTTCAACTTTGGTATTATATCATCTAGGTAAATGTTGAAGAGTAAAGGAGATAAGGTAACACCTTGAGGGACGCTAGAAGTAGTCAAATGAATATTCGAAATTGTATTCTGTATAGAGACTTAAAAAAAATTACTCCTTAACCAGCTTATGTATTTATCACTTAGGCAAAAATTAGAAAATTTTATAAGAAGATTTTGATGGTTAACCGTGTCGAAACCTTTAACAAATACAAAATAACAAGCATCAACATGACCACGTGTAATTACTTCAAAATAAATAGTGTTGAGAAAAGATATTCATGTTAGTTTTAACAGTTCTAAAAACGTGTTGAGAGTCAGTGTATCTGGTTTTTAAGTTAAATCAACACGTTTGAACATAATTTTGTCAAATACTTTAACGAGAATTTTTAGTAGATAAGTATGCATGTAGTTTGAAACATTTACTTTTTTTTTTTTATGAATATGAATTACTTTAGCGATCTTCCGTTTGAATGGGTAGGTACCGTTTTCAGTACTAATATTAAATATACGTATGCTGAAGATGAGAGGCAACGAATAGAGAGCATCATTTTATAATAAAATTAGGAATGTTGCCAGGACTTGTAGACAATGTGGATTTTAGAAATAGACTCATTTATATATTAGCCATAGCGATGCTACAGCTACTATAGTTAGAAACAAATTGGTTAATGTTATTACTTGGAATAACATAGACTCTAGATAAATATCCAGCAAAGCTATTAGTTATTAGTAGATTGTTATTTGTAACTGAGTCGTTAACTTTAAGTGAAAAACGATCATAGCCTTTCCTCATAATTTTAACGTAATTACAAAATTTAATTTAATTTTGTTATAAATATTATAAAGCCAGTTTTTTTATATCTAAATAGAAGTGACTTGGTTCCTTTACGGCATTGAGAAAATAATAATAGTGAGGATTCATATTGCATTCATATAATTTATGACAATGCCTTTTAAGCTTTTGTTGTTTTGAAAACCAACACGGATATTTAGGAATTCTCTTTACAGTATAAGGTATATACGATTTAATGAAATTATTCATTGTGTAAGGTAGATAATCAACCATTATAGATGACCGACCAGTCGTGTTCTCCGACAGCGTTGTAAAGTTCGAGATAGTCAACGATATTGTCCACATTATAAAACACGATGTTGGTATGTATGAAATTGATAATCTCCGACACATTTTGACCAATCGCCATCAAAGTTGGCACATCGAAGTGTTTTTTTTTTGTAACTCGCCGCTAGATGGCGCTGCAGCGCATCAACTTCTAAACCGTTCAAACAATCGCCATGAAAATTGGTATACATAGATATTTGAACACGGAGAATATTTTCGCGATATTGATTTTGCTATAACTCGCCACTAGATGGCGCTTCAGGGCATCAACTTCTACACCGTTCAACCGATCGCCGTGGATAAACAGAATATCAGAGGCCATAGACATACAAACAGCAATTGTGTGTCATTTCTCTATGTGCACCACACTGTCACAAAGCGCTATCCATTTTGCTTTAACTCGCAGACAGTATATCACCCTGTGTTCAGCCTGGGAAACGCCGGGTTCTGCAGCTAGTGGTTTTTTTAATGAGGGTGAAGAATTATCGTTATTTAACACTACGTCAAATTGAATGTTTATTTCCAAAGCAGGATGAAATGTATTTTCTCTAAATAAAGGATCGAGAGCTTTAGTTAAGGAACAGTGGTCAATATTAGTAAGGCATAGATCGAGGAGTTGGGTAGCAGGCTGGGTGTAATTAAACCGGGTTTAACCCCTTGTTGATGTGACGTTTATTAAAGATCGGGCTTTCAAATTTATTCTGGCTGAATTATGTTTAGTGTATGAATTTGAGTCCAGTCTACACCTGGTACATTAAATCTCCGGTGATAAATATATTATCATGTGAATTCACAAATTTATCTTCAATATCTTTGAAGAAAGCTGTGTAAGTTGAGGGAGTATTTTGAGGGGAAAAATAAATGTTCTCAGTGATTAACAATTTTCCTTGACGGGTTTAAAATTTCACCCAGACCGCTTAAATTACGATGAGGTCAAATTCGTGAATCGGTTTAACGTTTTTGAATTTATTTTTGTGTACAGCAATCAAAATTCCACCACCTCTATCAATCGAAGTTTTATATGTGGTTGTAACAAGGTATATAATGTCTGGCAGGTATGATTTATGGTATAAATAGTTCAAAATTAAAATTATAATAAAACATATGGAATAATCAAAGATTTTGGAGCCCAACGCCTTTAAGCAGCTCGTCAAACTTCAAAGCCGTATACCAGCCTTTGGAAGCACTTCAGAACATAAGTCGTATACATGTTTTCAACTAAATTTTTTTGGTGATGAACCTGTAGCCAAAGTTTGTCGGTCTAACCTTACTTTTACCTTTACAAAAAAAAATTAATCTCGTGGTTGCTTGGACACCAAGTGCATTAGAAGTGAAACTTACCAGACTAGTTGTAGTTATACGTCAGCTCACTGACGGTGCTACCAACTGTTTAAGACACTCGATAGTTAAAACATGATACATAAATTAACTGGTCGAGGGGCATAAGAGATAACACAGTATAATTGCAGGTTATGTTGAAAATTCAGTTGAAGCAAGGTTGATAGGCTTCAGAATAATGCGTGTAATGAGCAATTGACGTATCCGCAGACCCAAGGCCTCGCCAAAACCCATTTTCTCAGTGTAGCCGTAGAAAGGCGAATGGAACAAACATGGCGCCAAAAAGTTATACTAATTTCTTCCTGATCGCAACAATGGGCGTTACACATTTTTCGTTACGCTACTTTTCGTCACGCCATCATCTAGACACACTCTAATGTCTGTAAATAAATTTACATTTAACTTCAATAAAAAAAGAAGATGCACGAAGGTGTATTCTTCCGACGTGTGATCCGAAGTTAGTGAACACCAGTAGGTGTCACAGGGCAGTGTAATGAAGGCTGAGGCCCTGACTCGTCCAGCCAGACCCCAATCCTGGACTGGCTCATGTTTGTATAATAGGCTGATCGATTGATCGGCTAATGGAGCGACGAAGAACCCTGAGGGAGGGGGGAAAGGGGAAATATTGACAATCAGACGGTGGTCGCGAGGCCATGGGTTTTCCTACCCGTTTGCACACTGTTAGCTCTCAATTCACCCCTCCCCCCACAACTCACCAAACCATTCTTCGTTATCAAAAAATAATGGAAAATCCAACTAAAGTTTATATCTATGATAACACTTTTACTAGGACTGCGATTATTTCACAGATTCAATGGGTATTAAAGAATATTACTTGACTCAAATATACATTTGACTTTTATGATTAGCTACAATTCTTTAAATGATTCATGCAAAGGAGAATTTTTATTTATTACCATTTTTTTGGACAAACACAATTGCAGTTTTACACTGTTTGTCATGTTAACCTACTGTGTTCGTCACTGCTGTCGTCATTGTATCGTCTATAATACATGTCGTTGTCCTGGTTTGTTGTCTGTCTGTATTTGCTGTTCTTCTTGAAAGTGTCTCGTCGTTGATAGCCCTCAATGCTGTTTATTTTTCATGAATAAATTCCTTTCATGCGATTCTTGTGCTGTCTGACTTTTGAAGTTTTAATGTGTTTGTCTGTGCTGTCGTCATTGTGTTGTCACCAATACCTGTTTATTTAAATCGTTGGGTCCATATGTTCGACATCAGCTTTTTCTCTGTAGGTTTAATGTTTTCATTTTTATTTATTACTTTGCATTCGTAAATTTTTCCATGAGACACAGTGCAAAACTGCAATGGCGCATGTCCAAAAAATTGTAATAAATGGACTACACCCTTGAGGAACCTGAGACAAATATAAGGGAGAAGACGTGGTTACCCAATCACGTGTTACCCTCCAAGCAAAGTGACCTGTGGTCGCCCAATGAGCATTTAAAAACAATTTCATTCTATGAACGCAAGTTATATCTATTCAAATCTGAAATGAATCCACTAAGATCCGTGAACATACACATAAAAAGGCACAACTCAAATAATGCAGGAAAAATACAGCATAAAGAAAAAAAAATTTACAAGTTGGCGACCTCCATAAGAAAAAATAAACACATAAAATATATATGCATGTCAACACTAGTAGGCCATACATATTATCACAGGTAAGGCACAAAGAAACACATAATAAACATCGCAAAAAAACACAAATACTTTTAACACTATGTAGCCTTGGTTTAGGAGTACGGAATAAATAAATAAATACATTTTCTGATAAAAGCTAACTGTGATTAAAAATTATAATATTTAATTTTTGTGTTTTGTGTCGTGTGTCTTCTTCTGGATCTATATATAGTATATTTTAACGTCTTTTCTAGTTTTATCGTACACTATTCGCATTACGCATTACTTGTGTAGAAATTTTATAGTTTTTAAAAATAGATTTTAAATAGACTATATGATATTAATTTACACACATTTGTTAAAAAAAATTGAAGCTACCCCCAAAAATTATGTTTAAATATAATAATGTTTTACTTAATTTACGCAGAACAATGTGCTTAATTTATATTCAAGTATGAAGTGCTAATATTCTTAAGTGTTACTTTATGGTACTTACCAATACAATGCAGTTGTTTTCAAGCACTTGCGCATGAAAAAATTAGCAGTAAATATTTTACCAAGTAATTTTACGGTGAAAATATGTCATCTAGTAGAAAATTGTATTGTAACACAGCATTGAATTTACAATACAGCGAAATGATGCAGTTACATGCACACAGACTCTCTGTGGCGGCGGTTCTAGATACAAGTTCCGGGCGAAATAGGGGTGTAAATTTATGTTGCCTAAATATGTCGCCATTTATTTTGAAGTCAATAAAAACTGTCAAAGTAGATAAAAAATTTAAATCAATGTACATACAAAATATGACGTATGTATGTATGTATGTATGAATGTATGACGTCGATAAACTCCGACACCGTTTGACCGATCGCCATGAAAGTTGGCACATTGAAATATTTTTTCATGGAAAATGTTTCTAATGCTATCCATTTTTTGTAACACGCCGCTAGATGGCACTGCAGCGCATAAACTTATAAACCGTTCAACCGATCGCCATGGATAAACAGAAAATCATAGATCATAGACCTACAAACAGCAATAATGCGTAATTTCTCTATGTCTACCACACTGTCATATGGTGCCATCCATTTTACTTTAACTCGTGGTGGGTATATCAACCTGTGTTCAGCCCGGGCAACGCCGAGTACTGCAGCTAGTGAAATGTAATGAACGGACTGTTTATCGTTGGTGACGAATTTCAACAACTACACAAGAATTTTAAATTAAAAAATATATGTATATATGTGTGTGTGTGAACGAATCTTTCAGTACTCGCCAGAGATAAGTCATATCTAACCTCGGAAACGATCAAACTCATGTGTTAGCATGTTGAAAATACACTTATAATACGAACCTCGGACACGAAATATTACGTGGTGACATGTAGGCCTATGTGAATTTTGTGGGGACATTATTACGCCTCTCCTTAGTGCGCTAATTACTATTAAGTATTTAATTTCTTATAGAAACTTCTAAGATACAAAAATTTGGAAACGTACTGGAAAGATAAACTTATAATAAGAAGATAAGTCAAAAATACTTCAGACGGACACTAAGGAGGGTGAACAAGAATTTATTACCGCCCCTGTGAGCTTACAGATGGCGGAGAGGATCGTAAGGCTTATATATGAGAAGCCGAGGTTTGGTTGGCAAGCTATTCGATTTATTCTGATTAAATTCTGATTGATTTTCTATTTTATTTTCACAGTGCTTTCATAATTTTTAAATGGTTTTCATATTACAAATTTAACACAACATTATTTAAAAAAGGTGAAAAACAATTGACCATCGGCCCGGGCTTCAACGGGGTTAATTATGAAGGTTAATATATAATTACACAAAAATGTTTTGTTGCATTGGCTAGCACTTGAAATTATAAATTTACAGTTCAGAAATATTAAACAAAACAATAAAAATAAAACGTCTATAAACTGGCACGGGTGCAGGTAGACTTGAAATATATGTTGGCAGTCAAGCATAGTGAGCCGCAGACGACGAGAAGAGAGATAGTAGAATGACGAAGGCGTTTCACCGGGTGTTGCGAAACTGCTGGGCCAAAATCTTGATGTGGGATGTTCTAGAACGAACTGGGTTCCAGGAGTGCTCTCGAACCCGCACTGCAACAAAGGCCATTCGGTACGAATTACCTCGGATGTAGGCGTTAGGTAGGGTGGCGGAATCCGCCTCCGGGATAGGTGGAAATGGGGTAAATCATAAAAAATACTCACCACTGCGGGGAGAGTTCAGATGCCTGGCTGCCGCCTCGTAGACCGACGCGGTAGCACACGGTTGGCTTTGGAAACCATGATGGATACGAAGAAAGTTGGAAGAAGAAAGAGAAAAAAAATTAACTGGCGACTACTTAGGGCAGACTAAAGGCTAAAAATAGTAAATAGGCCCTTGAGGCCTTAACTGTAGTAGACTACATCCCAATTGATTTATCGGCGATCTTCTAATTCTCGTGTATGTCAGGAGAGTCGCAGACCAGAGACGTTCGCGGTTGCTGCCCTAAGAAAAGTGACCTCGGGGCGCGGTTGGGGCGCTAAATTAAAAGGCCAAGTCTCCCTTGAAAGAGGGGGGGGGGAGCCTTCGGTATTAATCGGCGCTCGTCGCCATAGACACTCGAAGTTGGCATCCTTGGCCAGCGCGCTCTGGACGGAGAAGTGGGGAACTCAACTCGCCCGGCGAGCGGTCAGGTCGAGGGTCGATTCAACTTTAACATTGTTGTTATGGGCGCGACAGTGCTGTCCTCAGGTGGACAGCGAGGATGGTAGGGAGGGGTTAGTGTCTCTCGCTTCCGCTATATGGATCGCGGATACGTCTTTTAGCAGTCCGGCGCATCTTAATTCCTCTCGTCGCCGGCAGGGTGTGCGGACGAGAGTGTGAGAGCGGCTGTGGGTTATGACCTCCATGGACCAGTGATGAGGGGGGGAGGTTATGACCGGTGGATGACCCGGCCTGGGTTCTGGACGTGGGGACTGGCGAGTGCGGGGGAAATTCTGCAAGGTTCGTGAGAACCGAGGCGACGTGTCTGTCGCACCGAGAATTTGACCAGGCTGGTTGTCCAAGCTTGCTGATTGCGAGACTTCGGGGAAGTCACCAGGGGCTAAATGTCAGTTTTCCCCCGCAAGTTTGGTCACGAAATGGCTTCGTGCAACGAGACTTAGTACATGACAGCAAGCGGGGGTTATGGGACCGGGGCGCTTCAAGCAGCACTCCAAGTCGCAACGTAGCATTGGCGAAGCTGAGAACCGGATGGTGTGGGGGAGGGGGGAGGGAGAAAAAAAAAACACGCTGAAAAATAATTGACCCGGCCGTACACTGGGCTGAATAAAATGGCAGGGAGCAAAGAATTTAAGTAAAAAAGTAAAAAAAAAAAACTCAAATATTTTAAAATTAAAAAAAAGGGTGCTTATAATGCACATGATTGGCACAACATCAACACTTTGCATTTTTTTATTGAGTTATTACTCGTAGAAGATGCTAGGCGTTTAAATCCACAGTTCATTTATTAACAAGGACGCTGTTCCCAATTGTGTTACAATCTCACGTGAAGCCAGCATAACCAGATATATCGTTCTGCAAGCCAGCCCACAGCGTGGCGCGGCGTCGCACGACTGCGCGGCGAATGGCTTCCGAGCCTGTCTCACTCGAGGAGCTCAAATCATGGAGAATGATTTAAAGTAACTTATCGTTTACGATCACACAATATATGTGAATAAACATACCTAAATATCAATGCGTTGATGCAATACAGTGTGCGAGCAAAATAAAGCCCCCGAAAATACTTTCTTAAAATGCGCACTGATAGCTCAAAATTTCAACTACTTTTCATGTATTGTCTTTCAAAAGCCGAACTAATTTTGGAGTAAAAATAATAATTATATATATAACTAGGCGGTTATACTACACTCTCGTTAGTAACTCTTTATACAATCTCAAAATTACTTTACATGCATGCGTGAATTTTAAATACCACAAGGCTTTCTGAAGTTTAATTATAAATTAGTATGCTATAAGCAGCTGCGATTACTGAACACAAAAATACATACATACATACTTTGTTAATATTTGAACAAAATTACTGGTTAGCTACAACTATTCCAACTTTAAATATTTGTCAAAAAAATTACGCGAGATCCTAGGGCGCAAATACAATACTGATTAAGACTTGTGGAATTAATTGCCCTCAACTGATGAAAATTTATGTTCATATTGCAAAAAATTAGTTATCATCACAGTAGACCGCCCGAACGTAACGCCGCCGATTACACGGCTGCTGTTTTGTGACGTAACTTGCCTCAAGTTCCGCACGGTGTCCCGCAAGGCGAGTAGAACTGCCGTTGACCCCAATTGAGTTGTCACTGCGCCAGTCTGAGCCCGGGTGTCTGCGTTGTCTGCACGGGGTCGTCCTGTCCCCTGACCACTCGACAACAGAGCTGGGACTCTGGTTCCGACGTGTCGTCCTCGAAGCCGTTGGCACTCCGTCAGCGGTAGGGCCTGGTCATCCGCTCTCCTTCTATCTGATCCGGAGCGAGCTGACTCCCCACAGACAGGTCCGAAGTACCGCTCGTAAGCCGCTACCCGCACTCTTACGGCGCTACCGACCTCGTCTGAAACTCCGTCGTGTCCTACCGACCGATCCTCCTGGTGTCTACTCGTCTGCGTCCTTGCGTGATACGTCGACGCGTCCGTTCAACAGGTCCGGTGTGTTTGGCAATTCTTACCATCGCCACCGTTACCTGCCACGACCACTTCTTTTAAGCCCTGCGTCCAACATGTTGATGCTTTCTCGTGTCCACAGCTACCACTCGCTGTCGTTGTGACGAGAAATTTAACGGAGTACCTTACGTAACTTCGTGCTTACCCCTTGCGTACTTTTTTATTGCATACCGAACTCTCCAGCGACCAAGTCCACTTCTGTCAGAAATGCGAAATAAATTATACCTATGGTGATCTGGTTTGGCCTGGGCAGCTTGACGTCGTCAGTCGTCTTGTAACGGGGACGGAGTCTGGTTCTCCGGTTCTCGTGGAAGGTGTTGCGGTGAGGTGCGTTCTCCGCACTCGGGTGAACCCCGCTGGTCGCTCGTGTCTTCATACCCGCCTGCCGAGGCGGTTGTGACAGTTGATTCTAACTCAAACAATCTAGACTAAGCTGGCTCAGTGTTCGATGGCCGTAAGTTCTAGCCACGTGTTTGATTAAAAAAAAATTGGTTGTCTGTAAAGTCGGTCTACGGACGATAGTTTAACGTGACAACGTCATAAAAAAACATTGATGAAATGATTGCATACTTTATGAATAAAATTGAATCATTTTTGTTTTAATAATAAAAGAATAAATACTTGAAATTATACTAGTAATCAGATTTTTAAAATACAAGAATAATTAACCTTTATTGCCGAAATTGTTGCTGTAATAAGCAATGCAAACCACATTAACTTTTCACTTCACTTTATAAACAATCGAGTGGAAGAGAGATAGATGCGGCGCAAGCGTACAATGAGCGTAACGGGACACAGCGTAACAGTACAATGTGCGTAACGGGACACTTTTTCGTGCGTGCAGCTGGCGTTCATCGATTTATTAGACGTTGTCACGTCAAAAACCGCGTTACCACTGATAATCTCCTGTTTCTCTCTCTCTCTCTCTCTCCGGGTTCTTTGCTTGCGTCGCGGGTTGCCTACCCACCAGGGATGCAGCTTAAATTTCCCCTACTCTTCAACTGTTTTAGTCCTGGGGCGACGTCACACCATAAATGTAAATTTTTTTGAAATTATCTGAACGTGACACATGTACACAGATTGTTATTTCAACTACATTTATGTATGCGAATCACTCGTAGTTTCTACTCCCGTGGGTAGAATTCGTTGCCGGAGCAGCTACGTTGACTATCGAATCATTTCACTAGCAAACCGAAATTTCAAACTATATAATGAAACGGCTCCGATAAAGGGAAAAAATACAGTTGAAAAAAATTCTAAACCTCGGCTCTGGACCTAATTTTCAGCAAGAAATTTTATTAAAAAATACTGCCTCTCTTGATAAAATTAGTTAAATAATCAGTACTACAATAGTAGTATAGGAATGACGGAACTGGCACAGGCGTCAGGCGGTGGAGCGTGGAGCCGGTCAATGACCGACCAAACTGACGTCACGGCGGCCATCTTGGATGACCTTGATCTTGACCTTTGACCTTGACCTTGAATTAGATCCTCAAAAATCGCCAAAATCCGCCAAAATTGGGCAAAAATTGCCCAAAATTCCTCAAAAATCGCCAAAATTTTCATTTCTTCGGAAAAAAATTCCGCCAAAAAATCTCAAAAAATTCCACAATTCAAAAATTAGGATTTCGTAAATCCTCAAAAGTCGTTTTGCCATAGAAAGAACCCAAATTCCTAAAAACGGCTTAAGCATCCTTAACTCAAGCCTGAGTTAAGCCATTTCTAGGAATAAGGATACCATGACCGCCATCTTGGATTGTGACGTCACGGCGGCCATCTTGGATGCGTGTAACGAGACAGAGCATAACGGGACATAACGTAACGGGACATAACGTAATGTGGCATAACGTAACAGGACAAGGCGTAACGGGACAAGGCGTAACGGGAAACAGCGTTACGGGACAAGTAGATCACGGCAGCCATCTTGGATCCGCCATCTTGGATCTGCCATTTTGGATGACGTCATTTTGTTTTCTAGAAAATTCCGGTGATGTGTTTTCCGCCATTTTGGATGATGATGTCACCGTTGCAATTTCCGTTACGGCTGCCATCTTTAACTTTTTTATTTATTATCTGATTTTAATGAAATTTTTTTTAAAAATTATAAAAAAATTTAAATAATATAAATTTAATAAAATATTTATAAAAATCAAACATTAACGACACGCAGTTCGGAGTCCTCGGTTCGAACCCGACGAGTGCAGAAAAAATTAAAAATGGCTACCGATCATTCCCTCACAGTGGACGCAGGCAGACTGACCCCCACCACTTATGTCAAAGTATACATATCTTCACCTAGAATGACGTCATGTCCGCCATCTTGAAATTTGGACGCCATCTTGTAAATCTTTATTTATTATCCGATTTTAATGAAAAAAATTCCAAATTTCATCAAAAAATTAATGTATTTGAATTATGTTTGATTATATCGATGTACGTCCTTGGTTCGATTCCCGACGAGAGTAAACGGTCGATCCTTCCTCCATGAAAGCTACCTAGACTGATCTACCACCACCAGTACCAAGGTATATATCATCAACTGGTATGACATCATGTCCGCCATCTTGTCTTCATCCACTGGAGACCACCATCTTGTTTTCGTCTGCTAGAGTGTGCCGATAACATGTAGTATAATTATCTGGTCACCATACTTTTGTCCTCATCTGTTGACATTGATCATTGACCTTGGCCTTTGACCTTGACCTTGGCCTTTGACCTTGACCTTGAACTTTGACCTTGACCTTGAAATTTGACCTTGACCTTGAAACTTGACATTAACCTTGAAATTTGACCTTGACCTTGAAATTTGACCTTGACCTTGAAATTCGACCTTGACCTTGAAACTTGACATTAACCTTGAAATTTGACCTTGACCTTGAAATTTGACCTTGACCTTGAAATTTGACTTTGTCCTTGTCGACCATCATGGATCCGACATTTTATGTTCAGTACATGCTACCAGGAGCTACCACCTGTCGGAGTACACCATCTTGTGTGTGTACTTGTATTATGGAGTACATTTCCATCTGGTTAATTTTATTCTAACCCGCTACAGTGCAGTAATCATTTATTACCGAGGTGCACCCGCCATCTTGATATTCGACCGCCATCTTTAAATCATGTAATAATGTAGCTAGAAAAGCGGGAAAAAATCCAAAATTCATTAAATAAATCACTCATTAACTTACATATTGATTCGATCCGCTCCAGTCCTTGGTTCAATCCCTGAATGATGCAAAACATTTAATTTTATATAAAAATAATAATTTCAATAAACCATGTTCAAAATTCTTAAAGAGACTTTAAATCCTCTACTACCATTATCCTATCAGACATCAAGACCACCATATTGGAAATTCGTAATTGTAATGCTAGAGATTCGGGAAAAAGTTCAAAATTCATTAAATAAATTTGTAATCTATATACTGATTGATTATATCGACTAAGGTCCTTGGTTCGATCCCTGGCCGATACAAATCAACTTTAATTTTAAAAAAGTACCATAAAAGTGTAAGGTTCGAGAAATAAAACACCTCAAAGTCTTTTACAAATATAATATTTATTACACAATTTCTATCCTACTACAGAATCACTTGCGAAAGCCAGCAATCTTATAAACATTTAGCCCTGCATAGACGTGCAACGACTACTTCTTAGCTCCAAATGACTCCAATAGCCTCCAAATGTTTAACACAGCGCCAAATGGCTCCAAATGCTCCAAACGGCTCCAAATGTTCCAAATGTCTCCAAATGGCACAAATGCTCCAAACCGCTCCAAATGCTCCAAATGTCTCCAAAAGGTTCCAAATTCTTGACAGCTCCAAATGCTCCAAATGGCTCCAAATGCTCCAAATGTCTCCAAATTTTCCAAATGGCTCCAACGGCTCCAAATGCTCCAAAAGGCTCCAAATGATACAACAGCCTCCAAATGCTACAACAGCCTCCAAATGCTTGACAGCTCCAAATGCTTCAAAAGGCTCCAAATGCTCCAACAGCTCCAAAAAAAGGCTCCAAATGGCTCCAACAGCTCCAAATGGCTCCAAATGCTTCAAATGTCTCCAATTGGCTCCAAATGCTCCAAACGGCTCCAAATGTCACCAAAAGGCTCCAAATGCTTCAAAAGGCTCCAAATGCTCCAACAGCTCCAAAAAAGACTCCAAATGTTTGATAGCTCCAAATGGCTCCAAATACTCCAAACGGCTCCAAATGCTCCAAATGCTCCAAATGGCTCCAACAGCTCCAAAAGACTCCAAATGCTTCAAAAGGCTCCAATTGTTCCAAGAGCTCCATCTTCAATTGGTTCCAACTGATTCCAATTATTTTTCTTATCGAACTTGGCATGATTACTAACATGTCTTTATTAGTATACATTTTGACTGGCAGTGGTAACGTATTTTGCACCTTTAATTTATAAGTTTTATTTAGAAATCAGATTTCGATAAATGGTAGATACCATTTGGAAAGAAAATATATTAATTTATCTTCAAGTTTATACACATACATTTAATTTAAGCCATTATTGTATGTAGCCAGCTTCCCTCAGTTCTTTGAGTATGAAGGATATTTCTTTAATGTTCGAATAGTTTCCTGCACAAAGCGATCCATGTAGTAGTCGTAGCCTGTCAACCAATATGTTAGGATCTTCCCATGATGTATAATCAATCTCTTCTGCTGCGTTCATCCTTGCATGTTTATAATAAATATTATTATCTCTGGTGTCTTTCGTTTTAACACCATCCTCAAGGTCACTTTCGTCATCGTGACAGTGATTATCACAAGCTTGATCAGGATAATTTATTTTATTACGACGTTTCCATCGTTTTGGTCTCAAACCACCATCACAGTCTTCGATCTTGCCTGCTTTTGGTGCTTCAGCACAGTACTCAATCATATCAACCTTAGTTGTGTCAGCACAGTCTTCGTTCATGCCAGCTTCTGATGTGTCACCACAGTCTTCAATCATGTCAGCACCACAAACTTGATCAGGATAATTTATTTTATTACGTCGTTTCCATCGTTTTGGTATCAGACCGCCATCACAGTCTTCGATCTTGCCTGCTTTAGGTGCTTCAGTACAGTACTCAATCATGTCAGCCTCAGATGTGTCACCACAATCTTCAATCATGCCCGCTTCAGATGATTCATCAAAGTCTTCGACCTTGTAAGCTTCAGATGGTTCTCCATCTTTCTCATTTTCATGGAGACGACTATATATTGGAGTAAATATATTTTCATTTCTAATGTGGTTACAACTTCCTTCGTTTGTTTTAAATTTTAAATTATTATCTTGATCTAGATCAGTAATTTTAGCATTAGCTTTTTCGCCTTCGTTCCTCTTCCGCGATGTTGTAGCCCAGTCTTCGTTATCTTTATTCATCTTAATTGTACAGGTCTTGTAATGTCTATCCAAGTAATATCTTCTACCAAAGGATTTCTGACACTGACTGCAATGAAATGGTTTTTGACAAGGACCCAAATTACACTCGCTTCTCTCATGTCGTTTAGCATTCTTTCTCAAGGTAAACACCTTGCTACAGTATCTACAGTGATGACGTTTCGTTACAGCAACAAATCCCGAATCAGGATTCATATTAGTTACTGAGACTAATGCCAGATGCAAACTAAGAGTTTTAAATTAGATATATTACTTAAAGAGATTTTTTTAATTATTTCATCAGCGAGAATTAATTTATCTCATTCAAAGGTACTTTTTGCAAGTAGTTCTGCTTTTCAACAACAGATGTCGCCACATGTTACTTGCAGGTAAATAATATTTAGTTCTTTTATGCGGGATGCGGGATGCTCACTAACGATCGAAGTAGAACGATGGCTTCGCTAGACTCCAAGGAGAAGGAAGTTCGTCCATCCTGTTAGTGCTTCTTAGATTTCTCAGAAATTATTTGACTGAGTAATGATATATATATATATATTTTTAAATTTCCACCTGATAAAAATATTACAAGTAATGATTGAGTAGCAGAAGTTCACTAATTATATGCAACCTTGAATAAAAAATGACATGCTTCATTAAGTAAAAAAATCCTTCATGCAGAGATAAATTCCTCATCAGTAACCAGAAGCACTCGGAGAAAACCATCAGATGTATAGTCAGGAATAATTAGAAGCACCCAGTGAAAACCATCAAAATATTGTCAAGAATAATCAGGAGCACACGGAGAAATCCATCAAAATATTGTCAAGAATAATCATGAGCACACGGAGAAATCCACCATAATACTGTCAAGAATAAACGGGAGCACACGGAGAAAACCGCCATAATATTGACAAGAATAATCGGAAGCACACGGAGAAAACCGCCACAAGTTTTCTTTGATATCATAAAATTTCAGGAAAAAATAATAAAAAATAAAAATAAATTAATAAAAAATTTAAAACAAAAAAAAATAAAATAAAAAATACATAAAATTCTGTCTTGTACTAGAACTAAGTTTACAAGCTAGCAGAATCTATTTATGTATTTTTTGTAGATTTTTTTTTGTTTTAAATTTTTTATTAATTTATTTTTATTTTTTATTATTTTTTCCTGAAATTTTATGATATCAAAGAAAACTTGTGGCGGTTTTCTCCGTGTGCTTCCGATTATTCTTGTCAATATTATGGCGGTTTTCTCCGTGTGCTCCCGTTTATTCTTGACAGTATTATGGTGGATTTCTCCGTGTGCTCATGATTATTCTTGACAATATTTTGATGGATTTCTCCGTGTGCTCCTGATTATTCTTGACAATATTTTGATGGTTTTCACTGGGTGCTTCTGATTATTCCTGACTATACATCTGATGGTTTTCTCCGAGTGCTTCTGGTTACTGATGAGGAATTTATCTCTGCATGAAGGATTTTTTTACTTAATGAAGCATGTCATTTTTTATTCAAGGTTGCATATAATTAGTGAACTTCTGCTACTCAATCATTACTTGTAATATTTTTATCAGGTGGAAATTTAAAAATATATATATATATATCATTACTCAGTCAAATAATTTCTGAGAAATCTAAGAAGCACTAACAGGATGGACGAACTTCCTTCTCCTTGGAGTCTAGCGAAGCCATCGTTCTATTTCGATCGTTAGTGAGCATCCCGCATCCCGCATAAAAGAACTAAATATTATTTACCTGCAAGTAACATGTGGCGACATCTGTTGTTGAAAAGCAGAACTACTTGCAAAAAGTACCTTTGAATGAGATAAATTAATTCTCGCTGATGAAATAATTAAAAAAATCTATTTAAGTAATATATCTAATTTAAAACTCTTAGTTTGCATCTGGCATTAGTCTCAGTAACTAATATGAATCCTGATTCGGGATTTGTTGCTGTAACGAAACGTCATCACTGTAGATACTGTAGCAAGGTGTTTACCTTGAGAAAGAATGCTAAACGACATGAGAGAAGCGAGTGTAATTTGGGTCCTTGTCAAAAACCATTTCATTGCAGTCAGTGTCAGAAATCCTTTGGTAGAAGATATTACTTGGATAGACATTACAAGACCTGTACAATTAAGATGAATAAAGATAACGAAGACTGGGCTACAACATCGCGGAAGAGGAACGAAGGCGAAAAAGCTAATGCTAAAATTACTGATCTAGATCAAGATAATAATTTAAAATTTAAAACAAACGAAGGAAGTTGTAACCACATTAGAAATGAAAATATATTTACTCCAATATATAGTCGTCTCCATGAAAATGAGAAAGATGGAGAACCATCTGAAGCTTACAAGGTCGAAGACTTTGATGAATCATCTGAAGCGGGCATGATTGAAGATTGTGGTGACACATCTGAGGCTGACATGATTGAGTACTGTACTGAAGCACCTAAAGCAGGCAAGATCGAAGACTGTGATGGCGGTCTGATACCAAAACGATGGAAACGACGTAATAAAATAAATTATCCTGATCAAGTTTGTGGTGCTGACATGATTGAAGACTGTGGTGACACATCAGAAGCTGGCATGAACGAAGACTGTGCTGACACAACTAAGGTTGATATGATTGAGTACTGTGCTGAAGCACCAAAAGCAGGCAAGATCGAAGACTGTGATGGTGGTTTGAGACCAAAACGATGGAAACGTCGTAATAAAATAAATTATCCTGATCAAGCTTGTGATAATCACTGTCACGATGACGAAAGTGACCTTGAGGATGGTGTTAAAACGAAAGACACCAGAGATAATAATATTTATTATAAACATGCAAGGATGAACGCAGCAGAAGAGATTGATTATACATCATGGGAAGATCCTAACATATTGGTTGACAGGCTACGACTACTACATGGATCGCTTTGTGCAGGAAACTATTCGAACATTAAAGAAATATCCTTCATACTCAAAGAACTGAGGGAAGCTGGCTACATACAATAATGGCTTAAATTAAATGTATGTGTATAAACTTGAAGATAAATTAATATATTTTCTTTCCAAATGGTATCTACCATTTATCGAAATCTGATTTCTAAATAAAACTTATAAATTAAAGGTGCAAAATACGTTACCACTGCCAGTCAAAATGTATACTAATAAAGACATGTTAGTAATCATGCCAAGTTCGATAAGAAAAGTAATTGGAATCAGTTGGAACCAATTGAAGATGAAGCTCTTGGAACAATTGGAGCCTTTTGAAGCATTTGGAGTCTTTTGGAGCTGTTGGAGCCATTTGGAGCATTTGGAGCATTTGGAGCCGTTTGGAGTATTTGGAGCCATTTGGAGCTATCAAACATTTGGAGTCTTTTTTGGAGCTGTTGGAGCATTTGGAGCCTTTTGAAGCATTTGGAGCCTTTTGGAGACATTTGGAGCCGTTTGGAGCATTTGGAGCCAATTGGAGACATTTGAAGCATTTGGAGCCATTTGGAGCTGTTGGAGCCATTTGGAGCCTTTTTTTGGAGCTGTTGGAGCATTTGGAGCCTTTTGAAGCATTTGGAGCTGTCAAGCATTTGGAGGCTGTTGTAGCATTTGGAGGCTGTTGTATCATTTGGAGCCTTTTGGAGCATTTGGAGCCGTTGGAGCCATTTGGAAAATTTGGAGACATTTGGAGCATTTGGAGCCATTTGGAGCATTTGGAGCTGTCAAGAATTTGGAACCTTTTGGAGACATTTGGAGCATTTGGAGCGGTTTGGAGCATTTGTGCCATTTGGAGACATTTGGAACATTTGGAGCCGTTTGGAGCATTTGGAGCCATTTGGCGCTGTGTTAAGCATTTGGAGGCTATTGGAGTCATTTGGAGCTAAGAAGTAGTCGTTGCACGTCTATGCAGGGCTAAATGTTTATAAGATTGCTGGCTTTCGCAAGTGATTCTGTAGTAGGATAGAAATTGTGTAATAAATATTATATTTGTAAAAGACTTTGAGGTGTTTTATTTCTCGAACCTTACACTTTTATGGTACTTTTTTAAAATTAAAGTTGATTTGTATCGGCCAGGGATCGAACCAAGGACCTTAGTCGATCTAATCAATCAGTATATAGATTACAAATTTATTTAATGAATTTTGAACTTTTTCCCGAATCTCTAGCATTACAATTACGAATTTCCAATATGGTGGTCTTGATGTCTGATAGGATAATGGTAGTAGAGGATTTAAAGTCTCTTTAAGAATTTTGAACATGGTTTATTGAAATTATTATTTTTATATAAAATTAAATGTTTTGCATCATTCAGGGATTGAACCAAGGACTGGAGCGGATCGAATCAATATGTAAGTTAATGAGTGATTTATTTAATGAATTTTGGATTTTTTCCCGCTTTTCTAGCTACATTATTACATGATTTAAAGATGGCGGTCGAATATCAAGATGGCGGGTGCACCTCGGTAATAAATGATTACTGCACTGTAGCGGGTTAGAATAAAATTAACCAGATGGAAATGTACTCCATAATACAAGTACACACACAAGATGGTGTACTCCGACAGGTGGTAGCTCCTGGTAGCATGTACTGAACATAAAATGTCGGATCCATGATGGTCGACAAGGACAAAGTCAAATTTCAAGGTCAAGGTCAAATTTCAAGGTCAAGGTCAAATTTCAAGGTTAATGTCAAGTTTCAAGGTCAAGGTCGAATTTCAAGGTCAAGGTCAAATTTCAAGGTCAAGGTCAAATTTCAAGGTTAATGTCAAGTTTCAAGGTCAAGGTCAAATTTCAAGGTCAAGGTCAAAGTTCAAGGTCAAGGTCAAAGGCCAAGGTCAAGGTCAAAGGCCAAGGTCAATGATCAATGTCAACAGATGAGGACAAAAGTATGGTGACCAGATAATTATACTACATGTTATCGGCACACTCTAGCAGACGAAAACAAGATGGTGGTCTCCAGTGGATGAAGACAAGATGGCGGACATGATGTCATACCAGTTGATGATATATACCTTGGTACTGGTGGTGGTAGATCAGTCTAGGTAGCTTTCATGGAGGAAGGATCGACCGTTTACTCTCGTCGGGAATCGAACCAAGGACGTACATCGATATAATCAAACATAATTCAAATACATTAATTTTTTGATGAAATTTGGATTTTTTTTCATTAAAATCGGATAATAAATAAAGATTTACAAGATGGCGTCCAAATTTCAAGATGGCGGACATGACGTCATTCTAGGTGAAGATATGTATACTTTGACATAAGTGGTGGGGGTCAGTCTGCCTGCGTCCACTGTGAGGGAATGATCGGTAGCCATTTTTAATTTTTTCTGCACTCGTCGGGTTCGAACCGAGGACTCCGAACTGCGTGTCGTTAATGTTTGATTTTTATAAATATTTTATTAAATTTATATTATTTAAATTTTTTTATAATTTTTAAAAAAAATTCATTAAAATCAGATAATAAATAAAAAAGTTAAAGATGGCGGCCGTAACGGAAATTGCAACGGTGACATCATCATCCAAAATGGCGGAAAACACATCACCGGAATTTTCTAGAAAACAAAATGACGTCATCCAAAATGGCAGTTCCAAGATGGCGGATCCAAGATGGCTGCCGTGATCTACTTGTCCCGTAACGCTGTTTCCCGTTACGCCTTGTCCCGTTACGCCTTGTCCTGTTACGTTATGCCACATTACGTTATGTCCCGTTACGTTATGTCCCGTTATGCTCTGTCTCGTTACACGCATCCAAGATGGCCGCCGTGACGTCACAATCCAAGATGGCGGTCATGGTATCCTTATTCCTAGAAATGGCTTAACTCAGGCTTGAGTTAAGGATGCTTAAGCCGTTTTTAGGAATTTGGGTTCTTTCTATGGCAAAACGACTTTTGAGGATTTACGAAATCCTAATTTTTGAATTGTGGAATTTTTTGAGATTTTTTGGCGGAATTTTTTTCCGAAGAAATGTAAATTTTGGCGATTTTTGAGGAATTTTGGGCAATTTTTGCCCAATTTTGGCGGATTTTGGCGATTTTTGAGGATCTAATTCAAGGTCAAGGTCAAAGGTCAAGATCAAGGTCATCCAAGATGGCCGCCGTGACGTCAGTTTGGTCGGTCATTGACCGGCTCCACGCTCCACCGCCTGACGCCTGTGCCAGTTCCGTCATTCCTATACTACTTACAATGTTTTCTTTTCAAGTTCGGTTCTCGCCATTTGCCACAGAAGGCAGTGCCGTGGTTTTTACACATTTCCGTTTATAGATTTCCGTCGCATTCACGACATTACTCCCATAAAAGACCCTATACTGAGAACTGAGATGATACACATCGGAAAGGTTCCAATACACTGGACTTTCATTCCAGAGGGAACATTTACGAGTCCCCGTTCTATTTACGGTTTCCCACGGTTACTCCGAAGTCACTCCGAGCAGGATCTGGGTTGGTTATTTACAACAGAGCAAGGAAGAAGCTTTCCTATATTGTGATCTCTTTTGTAAATGGAAAAAAAGTTGTTATGTAAAATTACAGATATTTATAAATTTTGTAAATTATCATGAAAACAACTGTATCACTGCAAAATGGTGTTTGCAGTAATACAGGTTTCGAATTCTTACCCGGAAATTTATGCTTTGTGACCTACCAGCACCTCCAATAATTTTTTTTGTAAACCTTTCTCTGAAATGTTTACGAGTATTAACCGCACACATTAATACGAGTATTAACTGCGCACATTAGTAAGCATATCTGGGCGACCAAGCTTCGCTTGGAATTTTTTTTGTTTGTAAAATCATGAGGTTTCTGGGAATACACCTATTTAGATAAACATGAAAAGCAAAACGTTAACTAAATATTAGTTTTCATTCAAATCGTTAGAGAAGTTTCCGAGATACGAGATATGTAGGTTTTTTGTTTTTTATATTTATAAAAAATATTTACATATGTATGTATTTATTAATACGAGCAATTTAAAGTTTAATTTTTTATGCAGTGATCGGAATAGGTAGAGTGTCCTTATAACTCTACCTACTCCAATCAATGATTTAAGAGTATAAAGATTACATATATGACTATTATTCAGTCCTCACTATACTTCATAGATACCACATATGAATTACAGTCGGTTAAACTAAAAAAATCACTTATTTTCATAAGTCAACACTTTATTTTAAATAAACAGCTATGTTTTTATTCAGTTTAATTGAAGTAATACATTATTTAAAAAAGTGTCATGGATTATAACTTGTGTTATATATCATCCGAAGTTCTATATGTAATTGAGTATCTAAATTAAAATTTATTATGTCATGTAGTGCCATCTGTTGTTGAGTATCTAATTTAAAAACTAAAACTTCAGTTGAGTAGATAATTTACAAGCTAACAACAGATGGCGCTAAAGAGCTATAAAGTAAAGTTTAGAAAAAATATTTTTCTGTGTGTAAAATCGCTTTTTTCCATGGAAGATACATATATACATAAGTGAAAAGCAAAATGTTATAAAACTACAAATTTTCATATAAATCTTTAGAGCCGTTTCCAAGATGCAAATGCATATATAGATAGATAATTGCTATTATTAATAAAAAAGTGAACTTAAATAAGCATAATAAAACAAAATAAAGTCCAATTATTAAATATTCTATTATGTTTTATTGTAAAAAAATTATACTTGAATAAAAATCATCAAAAATTATATCATCGGCCAAATTCCATAAGAAGTACGCATTATTATGTCGAAAATTGTACTTCATTTATGCAAAAATAGCCATAACCATGTGTTGTACAAAGTTACAATATCTTCTGGTAGTATCTAGTACAAAATAATCCCTGGAAATTGGTTTCCAAAGGAATATTTTGCAAATATAATAATTTTTGTACGTGTTCTTGAACTATGCCATTTAGTTTATTCGTTTCACTGTCAAAAGTAGATCGTACGTCACTTACCTGAAAGCAACTTTTTGTTTAATGATTCATTATGTTTTAATCCTCCAATAATTTTAATGTAATTAACCTGTGTTAAATATTTTTTGAACATTTACTCGACGTTAATTACAGCAGAAATAAACGACATTATTTATATTTACCACGGTAAAATGTACTTTCATTTATCTTTGTGTGTTTTTTTTATCAAACTAACATTTATGGTGAGGCGGTTTTAGCGGAATCACTGTGTGTTACAACTCGATGCGAGCATAATCTGGATTACAACATTCAAACAGAAACCAAAACTTGCTCGTTTGCCTGCGTGATAAGTCTTAAAAAATGGAGGTAAAACCTAAAACTATGCATATCTTCAGTTCCAGACCACTAAATTTGGAAGCAGTCTTATTTATCTTTACGGCAAAGTATGTTATATAAGAAAATGTGCCAAATTACTCTCTCGTTTTAACATCACAGTAGTGGAATTTCAAGTGACGATATTAGGTAACCTACACAACATAAAGTTAGAAAAATTATATGGTTAATTGTGTGTGGTTAATGTTGGATTCGAGAGACTGATACATTATAGTTTATGTCATGTAACTTGTCTCAAACATGACAGATATAAAAATTAGTACCAACTGTCTACGTATCTTTCTGATACTTTTGTGTCAAAACTCAATGTGGTTGTCAGTGTTCATTGTGCTATGCTTTGAAACTGACATTTATAAAATGGGTACCAAAGGTACTGCATACAAGAACTGATCAATTTGAGACGAGTTAACATGGTACAGACTATACAATTCGACTTAAATCTTCTATATACTAGATCTTATCCCTGGTGTAGGCATAAAGTGTATTTATATTTTATTCCTTTGTTCCGCACTTCCTTTTAGTTTTTAGTAATAATTCTACTTTTCTACTGGGGCTATAGAGTTTTTTTTTAATTATAAAATATTTATCTTTAATATAAGAGCTATAAACAACCAATATTTTCCCGTCTTATCATTTAACTTATAGTTTAACTTAAGTCGGAGACATCTTTCTAACCTAATCACACACCAGCCTAAATCTTCCTTCTTTCTTTTTTTGTCATTAAACTTTAAACTACGTTAGCTGAAGTCGTTCAACTTCTTTTTATTTCTTCTGCTTCTTCGTGCTTAAAACTGTATAAGTTGGAGTCGTCTGTGTTGGCCTAACCTATGCCAAGACCGCTGTAATTGGACTTGCCTCCGCTAAATTACACGGCGTTCCTCCTGGGAGCGAGGGCGCTGGTAACCCCGGTCCCAGCTCCTTGTATTGAGACGTGGCGCTGCAATAAAGGGTGTCCTGAAAGCCTACAGCCTCGGTCTGGTTGGTCGCTGCGGCGCGGTGAGTTCCGCTCCGACTGTTCGCAACTCGTTTGCCTCGCACGCTCCGCTGGGAGACAGAGAGGGAGGGAAAAAGTAAAAAAAGAATGAAAGTAAAAATAAACAAGGCGGGGGGAAAAAAAGTTCCCTCCTGCTCTCAAACATGTGTCTACTGTGCAGAAAAAAAAATGCGTTTGCCTTATCAGGACCGTTGACAGAGAAGGTTGACGATGAAAATAAAAAAGGGGAAGGGAAAATCATAGAGGTCTGGGACCATGGAAACCCAGTTGTTTCAAGATATATATATATATATATATATATATATATATATATATATATATATATATAATGTGAGTTAACGCTGATAGGACGTAAACTAAATGTTTATTATAACAAAATTCATATAGAACGTTACATTTATGGCCATGGTAACGTTTACAGTCTTGATTTTTTTATGTGTAACCTCTTAGCTCTTGGCATATGGCATTTTGTGGGAGAAATTTAGAAAATGGAACGAAAATGTGTAACCACAATGCTTATCTGTGGTGGATGGCGTGAACCAAATTTCTCAAAGCCAAAGAAATTTTTTTACAGTATTAACTGTTTGATTGATTTTAACAAGATGGGCAATATTTTAAATAAAATTACTTTTCGAAAATCAGGTCTAAAACTGCTGTGTAGTATTTTTTTCAAGTCTCTTTCTCTTTTATCGGAACCGTTTCATTAAATAGTATACATTTTTGTCTCTTAATTAAATGTTTCAGTAAATGACGTATTTCCTCCGGCAACGAATTTTAATGGCGGATGTGGAAACTTCGCGTAATTCGCGTCAAGAAATGTAGTTGAAAACACAATTTGCATGTATATCTATCAATCTCGGCCTTATTTTAAAGAATTCTCCGTTAAATTTGGTGTCAGAGTTTCGTATTATAAGTGTATTTGCGACATGAGAACTCACGAATTTGCTCGTTACCGAGGTTAGGTGTTACACATCACTGGCGAGTACTGAAAGACTCACATTTTTTTTCGAATTGTGATTTATGAAATGCTGTTATTTACATTAACTAATAGTTTCTCTTGACTACCCCGTGCTTTATAGGTATAGCGCATCCAAGTGTAGCCGAAGAGAGTACACATTTGGAGCGTCTGTTCTAAAGTTTCTATGTTAATCCTAAGAAGAGTTGTGTGAAAACGAAAGAAGCGTTAAAGAAATTTTAACTGAAAAACAATATTTTTTTTTACTATACAGAAGCGTAGAACGATGCTGTAAATCTTATAGTAAATTATTGATGTTTCGTCGCTGTTATCATGTTACATATTATTAAAATATTTCTTTTATTTGGAAGTGTAAACATCACATTTTGAATAGACACATTTTAAATAGACTTAAACTTTGTAAACGGCGTTTTACGTAAATAATCGATCGATATGTATTCAAATATTATAAATTATTTACGGTTTTCGTACGTTATGTTACCTGATAACTATTTAATTTAGAATATCTAACAAAAGCGATCATGATAGTAAGCGTTAAGTGCGCTTTTACTTTAATATCCCTGTTTTTTAGTAACTTCATGGATTAAGTAATTTGTTAATTGCAAATACAGCCACAAATCACAAAACAAGAATCCCAGTCATCTCTAAAGGTCATTCCTGTCAATAGACCTGTAAATTAACCGCAAGAAGACTGATTTACATCTGATTCTTGCTGAAAATATAGATGCACTAGTTGGTATGTAATTTAAAGATCTTTCGCATTAATTGGATAATTATTTAACATTTAGATAAAAAATTATTTAACATTTAAAAATACTTTTATTTAATTCAATTAAAAATAATAATAATATTTTAGGCTAATTAACATGTCGAAATATAAATTTTAATTGTATTATGTGCCTATCCAAAAAAGAAAAGAAAAAGGTATACGGATTACATGAATGAAACTATCCAGCTTATAATTAAGTAAAACTAGATATTTAATGATATAATTATTAACTTTATTTTTGTGTCACAACCATTTATAGGCATAAAAATATTTTAATTTGTTTTATAGAAATTAAAATCTATGTCTTAAAGTAACCAGTAATATTGGCTTTCCACCAGGAAATGTTTCGATCGTGTACTTAGATTACTTATCTTTTGATATGGATAAAAAATATTTAACATTAATACAAAAAATAGAATTGTGACCATATATTTGTTATTTTATGAATATTAAATAATTTTAAAAAGTCTACAAGTGTTTCTAGTAAACGTTAAATGTTTAGCTGCCAAGACCAAAACGCTAGTAACAACATCTTTACTCAAATATATCACAAAAACGTAGCACGAACTTAAAAAGTGATAAAAATATCTGGTGCGATGAAAGGAGTGGCGCTTTCGTGACGTAAATATGAAGCTGGTTAAATTCGCAGCCAAGAGTAATGGTGGGTCCAAGGGCTTGAGGGCCAGAGAGCTCCCTTCTCATCACATTTTACACTGGTTGGAATAACGTCTTCAGGTAAAAAAAAAAATTGAAAATTAAATATTAGTTTTGGATGGTGGGCCCTCTCCTTCACCAGCTTCCAGATATGCTACTGCCTCCAGGGTATTGTTTGTGTGAATTATTGTTCTCTGCAGCGAAATTCAGTGTCCGTTGGTTTGGATACTACCCAATAGTAAATTTTAAAAATTTTCCTATCACTTTTCAACATGTAGTTTCATGAGATAAAAACAATAAATAATAAATGGGCTATTTATTTGACATTTGTTTTAAATTCCTTATTAGATTTTTTTGAACTTATACCCGTAAATTCAAGTGCAGAAATTAAATTTCCACGCGTACATTGAGTACTACTGGGCGATTAAAAATATAAATAATATTCATCTACAAAAGATTATTTAAATAAGTAACCAGTTAAAATTGTTGAAATAAATCAGTACAGAAAAGGTGTTAAAAAAATTTTCATTCTTAATGTTTTTCCCGATAGAATTGTAGTTTCATTCATTGTCAGTTTAAACTAAACAAATCGTATTTTGGAAAATTTTCTGAAGGAAGTATGATAAGGAAAATTGTAGTTCCCGCATTCGTGTTTTGTTACGCGTCAGCACGTGACGTCATGCACATTGTCGACGGGTTCCACGAACTGCACCAAAGTAATTTCACTTCAGCCGGAACTTCTTTCATGTGAAGCCCTCGAACCCATTTGTTATTCCTGACTTTCTTTTAAAGCAGAGGGCAGTTTCCAATCTCGCTGTGTCGAAAACATTTCGTTCGATTGTGAACACGTCTCCAGTTCTTGGAAGGCTTAAAATAAAACTTCAAATAAACTTTTATTTCGCACACCCCAAGTGAATAGCCACATACTTTTTTTCACAGGAAATTTATGTAATGTGGTATCTGAATTGGTTGCCTGTTGATATTTTAATGTGATAGATTTCAAAGTGGACTCGTGGTAGTATTCACGTACGCGTTCCGCTCATTTAGTTGGTAGCTCGTAACAGTTATTTGCTTACCATGTATTTATTGTCAGTCATTCATTTTAAGTTTATGTAAGCCACTTATTGTCTAGCTAAATACCTAGTGGTAATTTATCATCTGGAAAATAAGTTTTTAAAATTGTATTTCTAATGAACATTCGTAAATATATATTTTAAATTAATCTACAATTCTTAGGTAGTGTTTCATCGTACAGAGTTATTTACGCTGTTACCAATCTCAATTTTCCATAAAAAAAAATTTCCTTTCTAAATTAGTAACAGTTGATGCCGTTTTATTGATGAGTATGACCTAATGAAGGAAATGCTTGATTTATTGAAAGTGCCTTGCTTGGAATAAAAAATATGGATTTTTAAGATAGCGGCAGTAAAGAAATGTGCAACGGTATCATCATAATTATAAATGGCGGCCATTACATCCTAATCGTCAATGACAGACATCGGCGGCTTAGTACAGCTTGCTAATGGAAAATTTAAGCCGCTTTTGGGAATTTTAAAGCCGTCACAGATTTTCAGAAATGAGGTGAGGAATTTTTCCTTCAAAATGAGAAGTTTTCACCCAAATAGGGAAATTTTTATTTTTCCGATATTTTAAAGATATTTTGCCGGATTTTATTCTAAAAACTTGACATTTTGGTGGATTTTGGTTCTTTTTGGGCAAATTTTGAGGAATTTTGAGTTTTTTTTTTTTTTTTTAGCAAATTTTGAATTTCAAGGTTATCCAAGGCTGGTCGCCATGGTTTTACAATCCAAGATAGCGAACCGGCTTTGCACTATACTCTCCAATTCCATGTGCCCGAATCGTCCAAATTGTACTACTCTTAAGAAAGCTGAATAATGTATAGTCTAGCATTTAAGTTAGTTTGGAAAAGAGGGATATCAACTTTCATAGTAGATCGTGTCTTCCTCTTTTTATGTTGTTTTGTTTAGTTTTAAACATATTCTAATACTTAGTTAGAGTCATATGTATTTTAAGTAAGGCGAATGTCGTTGGTCATTGGTCTTTAGCCACTTAAGACGTAAAATGGCCACTCCCTGCAGTGGTAATATTTTCATAAACTAAAGATTATCTAGCACTAATCAGGATCTCGCAACGTTCCCCGGAAAATTGGTATTTATAAGAGTTGTGGCTCTCCATTTTTTCTTACATTTCTGTATTTGCACTAAAAAATAAATTCTTGTAAGTATAAATTCGTGGCGCAAAATCGTTTCTTGAGAGCTGATGTCTTCCATGTGTGATGGCCAACTTGTCATTTTGACCAAAAAAATAAGAATAGACAATAACTACTTAACCAAGCACAAATTATGTATTTTAAAACAACATGAGTACTAACAAACTGGCTAATTATTAATTCAAAATTACAGCGTGTAAAAGCCAAATTGAGATACGGACATAAAACTTTAACCATTGGTTAAGGAAATTTAACGCCCAAAATGTTGCGGAAAAGGTGCTTGATCTCGTTCTGATAATGATTGGTAAGTAATAATTAAAATATCTGTCGTAAAACACAGTTTCCAACATAACAAACAGTTCATTAAAAATGTTTCTTCATTTCAGAAAATTCACTTCAACCAACATTTTGGATGCCCCACCAAACATGACAGAATCCATCTGCTGGACAAAAAAAAAGCGTTTTCATGCAGTGTCAATGAATAAATACATGTGTGGCCACTCACTAATTGAACACCATTCTCCGATCGTAAAACGATATTTTACGGCACATATGTTATGTCTTTTACGTAAGGGAATGCATTTTTCGCAGGGAAATATGATGTCTCATTAGACTGCAATTGTTTCTTTCTAATTGGTGGCCGTATGCTGTAGAAACTATTGCCCTATTTTTCCAAGGCCATTCAGGACGCATTAACATCCACAATGAATTGCCATGGCTGGTGTGCTGACAGAAGACATGTGCCTGAAAGAAACCTAGCCAACCAAGAAAAAAAATTCCATGCTGTAAAGTGTTAACACACAGCTGGTCTGGAATTCTTTTCGCGGAAAATACATGGCCCTGCAATTACATTTACGCTATTGGGTCACGCGACGACGCGCGTGGCAAAGAAAAAAAAGAAAATTCAGCGCCCTTTAGCTCCCTTCCTTCCTCGCCGTCTCGAGAGAACCTGATCCTTCGAGAGACTTCGCAGCGGGAGGAGTCAGTGCTCCTTCCACGCGACGTGAAGTTCCGGGGAGAACTCCTCTCGTCCCCGCCAGCTGCCGGGCGACTCTGACGGCGCGCCGAGTGTGTCGTGTTTCAGAGACAACACCGGACCTCATTATCCCTCTCTCTCTGACTCTCTCTCTCTCTCTCTCTCTCTCTCGGTTGTCGGGGCGAGGGATAAACAAGACTCTCTTACGAAGAGGTGACGTGTATGGTTTCTCGAGGCTGCAGGGCTCCGAGAGATTGATGTCAGCCAAGTCACGGGAGCTTCTCCTCCATCATTGCAATTGTCTCACAATAACTTACTTTGTCACAGAGAGGTGAAAAAAAAAACTAGTTTTTATACCTTCGTGATTTTTTGCTTTCTTTATTTTAATGTGAAACAACCTCTTAATTTACTTTTAACAACTTTATAAATCTTTATAAGTATAAATTATCATATACCTAATAATTCAAAAATTCCTAAAAGCAACCATTTTATTTTCCGCGTTTATATTTCACTCCGGGGTAGACACAAGTTACATATTTACAAACAATGATTTTCTTAGAGTGTTCGTTAGTCGATAGCAAATGGTATATCCTTTGTGGGTTACACGAGATTGGGGTAAACACTTCTTGTTTGTAACATTTTTGTCAAATCATCAACGTGAAGTAGATTTCTATGAGATTCAATCTCATATAATCCACAAAGTAAGAGTGGCTCTATTTTTTTTTAACGAATAGTTAATAGGAACTTTTATATAGCATTCTACAATCAGAATCTGAAAGAAATAATGAAAATGCAAATTTTGTTGTGAGCGGATTGGTGACAGTAGAAGTGACCAATTTCAGTTTACGAATACACGAGAGAAATTTGCTGAAGCATGAAATAAAATTGAGGCACTATCGTATGTAAACTTCTTATTTTCACGTGTTCCAATTACACAGTAATGATCAAAATCAACTTTATAATTGAATCAACCTTAATTAATAATATACAATTCGTACGATGATTTCGCTAAAAAAATACGTGCCAGTAAAATATTATTATTATTTTTATTTAGATTCACCTACGCAGAGAGTTTTAGTAGGAATGTATTATGAGTTTATGAAAAAAATGTAAGCGTAATAAAGTGACGTTCCGAGTGAGAAATGGTATAGTTCGGATAGTGTTCGATTTCAACCGGTTCTTTGTTCCAAGGGTCACTCGTTCGATTACAGGCCGGATCGGGCCTTTTTTTTTTGCCTGTAAGAGAGTTTCCTCCTGGGTCCATGACTGGATGCTGTTTTGCTCTTCCACCTCCAAAGCAGCCTCATCTCGCCTGGTACGCTTGTCGCGCCATCGTCACCTCAACCGTGGTGGTGACTGGGGGTTTGGAACCAGCCTCTGTGTCTATCAACCCACCCCCATCATCATGACCGTCATCCCTATCCCTACTAATATTAGAAATGCGAAACTGTGTTTGTCTGTTTGTCCTTTAACGCAGCAGCGGGGTAACGGATCGACATGATTTTTTTTTGCATACAAATAGTTTATGGGCCGGAGAGTGACATAGACTACAAATAATTATGAAATTTCGTCCTTAAATAGACAATCATTGGTGGTAGGTCATAGCCACACAGTGAAATTGTGTCAATTCTCTACGTCCACTACAGGGTCATATAGTAAGGTCTGGCACCTTCCTATCCTTCTCCTTGGCGAAACCCATCCGCTTAGTGAAGCTCGTTGCTGCTAGAGAACTAAAGGCATTAATAAAAGTTTAGTTTAGAACTTCGTGAATAGACGGCGTTGCCTTTGAACTTGTAACGCGCTTTCTTTTGGTGCGTCCGTAACATATTGCCTAGGGATTACCTGCCTTCCCACAAAATGAAGCTGAAGATTGGCGTCCTGGTTTTGCTGATGCGTAAACTTGATGTACCGAGATTGTGCAATAAATGGGACTTAAAAATTAAAATTTCCTGTTTTTCAAGTGTATGCCCAACAAACTTGAATCTAGTTGATGGTGTGCCTTATATTGAGATGTTTTTAGCCCGGGAAACGCCGAGTACTTCATTTAGTAGGTTTATAACTGTGACTTGAAGTAATAACAAGCCAATAACAATTTGTCCGTAAAGGGGTCCAGGGATCTGTAATTCCTTGTTTCATTCTTACACGCCTGCGACACCATGTTTAAGAATATTGGGCCATGTTAATAAAGTGGTGGTTTACACTCAGACCTTATTTTTAAGGGCTTGATCTGAGAGCACAGAATGCTTTACAGTAAACGAAAATCTAACATGTCAACGACGGGTACCACAGCTAGTTTATATATAAAAAAATGTAGTTTTCGCATGTTTACCATGATCCCTTTCAAAATTCAAACTTAGCAACATCAAAGCGAATGGCAAATCTCTAGTGATTTAATAATTGCAATAACTTCTGAAGTGTCAAACACTAATATTGATTCCACTGGAAGTGACAAACAGTAAAGCAATTAGCGGTTCAGAGTTTGAACATATTGGAGCGTGTCAAGAGCAGTGCAGTCCAATCAGCAACGCGATGCGGATGTATTTATGCTTCAAGTCTACTTTGCTACCCGATGATTCTACCCGTGTTCAGGATTTGGTAACTCGCGAGTACAGCTTTATATAATTCTGCACTCAACGTGTATTTGTAAAGGGAAAATGATTCAGGTATGTAAAATGCCAAGGCGGTATCTCTTCGTACCTTAAGCATCGTAGGTGTTAAAATTTATAACGTGTCACTTAATTTTATTGCGTAAAATGTCAATAATAAAAAAATATGGTCCACGTTAAACATTCGTTTAAATTCTAAATTTCTAAATAAAATATATTTGATGGAACATGCAGCATCGTTTCCTTTGTCTATTCGTTTAAATTTGAAAAAGGTACTTTTTTTGCACTCAATATAGTAACTAATACATAATTAATTGTGAACCAAACAATTCTTATCCACCCACAAGAGCTGCACATTTTACACGACTTCCCGAGAACATACATAAGATGCAGAGTTTGTATTATCACCTACCAGTTGTACGATTTTGTTGCAGTTACTTTAATGCTATATCCGTTTATGAGAACGCCAACATACCATTTAGTTGGTTGCGAAGGGGGACGCCAATAGCTCGCAGTTCCGAAGTTCTCCAAAGTTTGCCTATCGCTCATATTGCAAGGATATATACATTTTACGGTCATAGAGTGTTTTAATTTACTCCAACTTAACTTAACCAACCTTTAATTTCAGTTACGATAACCTGGCCTAACATAACCGACCCTCCCGGGAAAAAAATAATAATTATTTATTCCCTTGAACGAACCTAACCAAATATTTCAGTTACATAAACTTCGGAACTGTTCGTGTTGTGGTTGTGGTTTTCGTCCCTGTTAACTATAAGGCTGTCCTTGCGTAGGTCGTAGAAGGTACAGTCCTCGAGAACAAGGACCTCTGTGTGCGTTGCCATGGCAACCGTGCGACGCTTTCCGGCAACATTGCTCATTGAAGCTCGTCGCTCACGCAGGAGTGTCCACTCGAGAGGTTTCATGACCATTAACAAGTGAATCTCTTATATTCATTCAACGACAAGCTAAAGTAAAACACACTTGTACGTGTTTTTTTTATTAACCTCTTAAATTGAGCTTCAGTAGTTTTGGCATGCCACCCAGATAGCCTTAACTAACAACAAACCAACAGCAACTGAACTGTCGAATCTCGTTCAAGTCAATCAAGGCTATGGTTAGAGTAACTATTATTTCGGAGATTCATTTCACTACAGCCTATACTAAACTTGCCTGTATGTAATAAAGCATTTTTAGAGTGCTGATTGGGCGATAACAAGTTTCATTTTATTTTGGCGGGTTACATGTGATTTTGTAACCACTTATTTTCCTTGTTTAAAACTGGGTCAGGGTTGTCATGGGAATGTCAAGGACACTGTAGTCCAATCAGCAATGTAAAGTAGATGTACCTGTATGTGATTCAAGTATAATTTGCTACTCGATGAATCTTTAAAATTGCAATGCCTTTAACTATAATGTCTCCTTATGAGGATAGATGCCAATGGATAAACTTTTAAGGTTGAAGAAAACACAGGACAGCAACATCAAGACCAAACTGCCAGCCACTGAACACGCAGAATTTCCGGGTCACTGTTCATAACATGAAATGCAGCAAGGTAAGATTGCGTGCGAGGGAATGAAGGAACAAGGGCTTGCATAGTGAAGGGCTGGAAATTCTAAGGTGGATCTTCTCTTCCGAGGAGAATACAGTAAAGTTAAAAAATGTTTCGTCTCGTGTTGTTTCTTAGTGCAAAATTAGTAGAAAAGGTTAAAAGTATTCATAACTACATACACAAACATGTATAAACTACAATATTTTAAAATTGTTAATGTTTTATTCTGAAGAGAGTAGTTTTCTAAATTATTTTTTATTAATAATCTTTTTGTTGATGATTTAAATTGAATTAAAACACAAATATAATGCCTGATAGTTCTTAAATGATTATATACCTTTAATTATCGTTAACTATTGACTCTGAGAACCTTGAATGCTACTTTACAGATGTGTTCACGAATATTGGGGCATAAAATTAGTAGGTGGCTGAGAATACCAAACCCAGCAATTTTTTTAGCAAGGAACATTTGTCCGGGAACGAAATCCTGCAAAGTTACAAGCGCCAATAGTTGCTTGCAAATTTTAAATTTGTCAGGCTTCGGGGGACCACAGCGGCTGAGAACTCAGCGCAGTGGCGTTCAAACGCACCGCGGGAAGCAGGCGACACTCCAAGCTCATGCACGCTAGCCACACGCACTGGCGACCAGCAGTCTGGCGTATTGAGCAGTGGATGGTTGGTTGTTGTACGTCTACACTTGTGGCTCTGGACGATTAGCGCAGTGTTGAATGTTAAGCTGGACTCAACAATGTTCCGTTTCGTCCGTCCGTCACCCGCCCGTTCGTCAAGAAAGAGCCGAGCGATTAACAGTCATCCGCACGGCCAACAAATATTTTCCATTTTAATGCTTCTAACAGACTATAAATATTAAATACGGGTAAATATTTACATTGTATAGTTGTATTATATTGACGAACATGACAGCAAAGCACTTTAATAAATCATTAAATTCAATTTTTTTTGGCTCCGATGATTATTAAAATATTTTCAGTTCTTAAAAATTTAATTACGTTCAAACGTAAGTTAGTAACATTTAATGGAACCAGCTAAACATATAAATATTCTTAAAAATACCTTTTAAATAAAGTAAAGGTTGCTAACATTCTGAAGGTTATTCCATCCGTCCGTCCGTCCGTCGAAAGTTAAAGCTTGGTAAGGTTTTGACGGACGGACGGATGGATTTTACCGGGCCATCTGATTGGCTGCAGGTCACGTGATTGACGAACGGACGGACGGGTGACGGACGGATGCGACGTATGATTGTGAGTCCAGCTTTAGTGAGTACAGTGCTGCGGCTACAGATTCGACGAACAGAAACGGCAAGGCAGAATTCACATGTGCAGAGAATGGCCGATGTGTTAACGATGTACGGACAGGAAGGCGGGGGGGGGGGGGGTGGGGGGGGGGGAATTGTAGCAGGAGCAGTGTGCGTTTACCAAGGACACTTCCACAACTGACGTGCGCCGGATAGGAATACCTCCGTGCGGATTTACCGGCAACTGTCTATAACTGGGAGTTTCGCACCAAACTGCGTCTGGCATATTCTTAACGTGTGCGCCCGGCTGGAATTTGAGTGGCACCCGCGTCCTCTCAGCCAATGGGAGTGGTCCCCTGCAAGCCGGCAAAATTAAAGTTTTGTGCGAAACTGTTTGCGCCTATTACTTTGCAAGTGTTTTGTGTCAGGAAATATGTTCCTTAAAAAAAATTCTAGGTTTGGCATTACCTGTCGAACTTTTAAATTTATACTCCGCAAATCGCGAAAAAAAAATTATATTTAAATTATTGCGTGAATTGAGAACATTTAAGGCGTGTAATATAATTATTTTGAATTAAATGTTTGTTTGTGGTTCTTCAGTTTCAGGATATCATTTATAAATAAATAAATACATAAATATCTGATTTTGCTTAAACCCTTAAAATATCAGTTTTCTGGGATTTTAGTAAGCCACATAAAAAGGTTTTAGACAAAACTTAACATTATACGGTCACACGCTTTTTGTTCAGCTAGCAATGAAACAAATATATATATATATTCTTTTTTTTTTTAGGTTGTTAGAACCATAATTATACGTATTAAATTGATAAAACGATTCACAATCAATCAGTTATGTTTATATTATAAATTTATTTTATGTGATTATTTCATATGAAAAGCACGAATTAACAGAAATACTATAAGTTAGCCTAGTAGTGAATGTTTATTTCTGGACGGTTGTTTTATAATTCTGAAATATTGAGAAAGTTGGGTAGATCTCCAGTCAGCTCCACTGAATCAGACCGAAATTGAACACAGCCATGCAAGTGAATATGTAACGAACCGCGCATTCGTGTTGGGCATGAGCGTATGTTATTAAAAGCTTTTATTTAACTTGCAATGTATGTATGTAAGTATGTTTATTCGGGTGGAATCTTTGAACTCAATTTTGAAGTAGATATCTTCAACCGATTGAGCTGAAATTTTGTATACACGTTTAGTTTGGATGACAATGCACGATATGGTGTGTGACATCATTCTAAATCCAATATGGCGGACCATCCAAGATGGCGGAATAGTTATTTTAATGCATTTATAGAATATGGATATCAAATGAAAGGGCTTGTTGAGAGTAACTCGAAAAATAATTTGGCGTCATTCTAAACGACCTTGCAACAATGATGCGTTGAATGAGATGAACAGACTGAGAAACCTAGCCAGCGATAACTAAAAAATAAAAACAACAAATTAAAAACAAAAAAAACTTTTTTTAAAAAATCTTTTATTTAAACGATCTAAAAAGAAGAAAATAAATTTTTCCTTAAAAATTTTAATTATCAACTTATAACCTCATTATATACAATTTATATGATCATAAACGCTTGTCGCAAGGTTTAATTACCTATCAGTATTTAATTAAATTGAAATTGAAAATACAATAAACTTAGCAGATCAATTTACATAATAAAATTGGTACTAGTTTATTTACAAATCGCGCGACAAGCTTTTATGATCATATGAATTGTATATAATGAGGTTATAAGTTGATGGTTAAAATTTTTAAGGAAACATTTATTTTCTTCTTTTTAGAGCGTTTAAATAAAAACTTTTTTAAAAAAAGTTTTTTTTGCTTTTATGAATAATCAGTTATCAAATCGAGACCCGGAAGTGACACTCACGATCAACTCAAAATACGAAAGCTTTTTATTATTATTTATTGTCCAGTAATAAACTTTTTAACGGGGAATATAATTTTATATAATATTATATATTATATTATAATGATATTATATATTATTATAATTATTATTATATTCATTATAATATTCTTATTATTAATAATAATATATTATACATATATATCATAATTATATAATATATTATAATTTTAATATTATTTCGCCTATTTCCAGATGTCAGTTCACTATCTCTTTTATTTTGTAATACAACTCTTTTATGCAGCATACAAGAAAGTGGTAACGCTTTAAATAATTAAATTTGGCCTACGTAAAGGAAAGAAGATAGTAGACGAGGGTCAGAGGAGAAAATCCATATCCTTATTGGAAACAGATGTATCGATTTGGTCGTAAAAATACATACGTGTATTTTTTGACATCAGTTCTAATCATCAAAACCACGCACTGCATCCGTTCATATCAGGAAAGTTGTCATGAAATAAAATAAATAATTATATTAAAAATATAATTAATTTGAAATTCGCATATAAATCAACTTGTGATGTATTATGTGCAAAAAGAGTTTTCACATAAAAAATAAATGAAAAATATTTATTAGTTTATTTAGCCTGCGAACGAATAATAACGTCACTGTTTTGTATCTTAAATAATACAAATGTTCATAACAAAAATATCATTACTCCTTAACTAAATAAAATGTTTTAATTTGCATAAAATAATATGAAATTTACTGTGATCACCTCACTGTATTTAAAGTTTATTGCTACATGTAATTTTTATTTTGGCATTTTTAAGAAAGAGGATTTAACCCCATATGATGAAATTCGTTGAGTTTTTTTGATAAAAGTTCCAGTGATAACCAGTAGGATATAAACGCGTTTTGAACCAAACCCTATACCTCGAAACGCATTCGTATAGTGTGAGGTATTTTTGCACGACAACAGCTCTCCATGACAGGTAATCGATACAGTCTTGTATAGCTATTTATACTATAGCCCGTTTCGTAACAACTGCGCAGTCTCCAGATGTCTCCATTCTGCCACACCCCTCTGGATAGGTCAGGTTCATCTCCCAAAAGGATGTGTCAGGGAAGCCCGACGTACCTTAGGCTCAATGGCATTCCATCTCGCAGTGCATGGAACGATCAAGAGGAAACGCGCCGACTGCTCACCAAAATCACCGATCAAAAAATTAAAAGCTAATTAAATAAAATAACTAGCTAATTCTTGTTTTGCAGAAAACATAAGCTACGAAAATATAAATTAAATTTACAAGAATAAATTGTAATTCGGAGGTAATCCCTATTGTTTTGTTACATAAACAAAAAACACACAGCCAAGAAACACGAGTATAGAAAATTATGAGTTTTGTCGGTTACCAGTTAACCTAAATAAATATATTTTGGGCCTAAAATAAATACATATACATGCATAATAAGAAGTATGTAAATGGCAGGACTGGGCCTGAAGTCGGAAGGTGGATTGTGTATGGGGTCAAAAATAAAAAAAATCTTGTTTAAGGTCAAGGTCAAGGTCGTGACCTCGATGGCTTAGGGCGTCTTGCTTTTAGGAGTCTTAACCTGTTTTTAGGAATTTGAGTTCTTTCAAACGCAAAATTTTTTGATGGATTCCGAATTTCGAATTTGTGACTTTTTGAGGGAAAAATGGGAATTTTTTTTTTTGAAAAAAAGATTATTTTTCTCTCTAAATAAGGAAATTTTTAGAATTTGAGAAATTTTTAAGAACTTTTAATGAAATCTGACACATAAAATGGCCGCCGTGACGTCCGGGCGGTGTGTCACTGACCCCATCCTCAATCCACACTCCGATTCCAGGTTCAGTACCGCCATTTACACACTACTATAATATATGATTAAATCAAGTTCAAGAGTGAAATACGTAATTCATGTTCACATTTATGTGGACGTTACAAAACAGTTACGCAGCAGTTAAAGTTACAATTTAATTTGCATTACAATAATACAAATTTTCTTTTTAACTTGAATTTAAATGTTGTTTTGTCCGAATCCAGTTTCGAAGACGAAAAGCACATGCGAGATCATGCTTCATTAAAGGAATAAATTTTTGAAGAGACTTTCCTGAATGAGTAGTTAAAGGCATCCCGAAGCCGTCAGTGAGAGAGGAGAAAGGCTCACTACCATTCGAGAACTTAATGGATATTCATTATGTCATGGCTAGGTTGTCTCACATCAGCTCGTGGTACCTAAAATGAAAAAAATAAATATATAATTTCAAAAATAAGAGATCGGCAAAAATAAATAACCTGCATGATTCCCGGCGAAATCAGGCAAATAAAACCTGACCAACCAGTGATCAGAAGAAACAAATTACTACATTAATCAAGTGGATTTACTAGCACAACCGAAAAGTATGTGTTCACATTATGGCAGACCGAAGACCTATAGAGGAGGAAGATCCAGGTGACCTTAAAAAAATTAACAAGATCATAGATATTAATAATTAGTCATGAAAACTGGTATAAAATACCTATCCTGCAAATGGTGAAATACCTTACGAGCACAGGTTTTTCCCCCCTAAATCAAAATTGCGTAACACCTTAGAGATGAGATTGACAATAATTTTCTTTAACGAATTTTTGTTTTAAGTTCTTTTTATTTGTTGAGGCGCTTCACAATATTCCTTTTCGTTGAAAAATTTTAAGATGATATAAAAGAACAACCAAACTTACATAAAATTAATATTACATCACAATAACACCATTAAACTATAGTAGCCTACATTTTACTACATAAATAAATATGAGAAAAATTCTCCTGAAAAATAATAAAAGGCGTGTTTGCTATAAAAAAATGAAAACAAAATATTAAGCAAACTTGAGCTTATGACCTGCAACAGCTATGCAGTGACACACCTCATAGTAACAGGCAAAACCATTCCGTTGAGTCCACATAAGCAAAAATTGATGGAAATAAAAGATGTACACTTAATATGCCAAACAATCTCGTATTAATAATATTATTCTAGGGATGTTTGCGAATACCTCTTAAAATACTTAAAAAAATTCATTTCAAAGCCTGAAAATCATTTTTGATGGCTTTCAAATAAGTTGCAAGTATCTTTACAGAATTTAATATGCAGCCTTTCTTGAAGGACGATTGGCTCGTATCCTTTTTTGTCCCTTTGGCTTCATAGGGGCTTAGTGTATTCCTTTAGGAAACACGTGGCGATAGTCTGTTGCTTAGCCAGCAAACGGCTGTCTACCAATTTTTATATTTATATTTATTGCACAAAAAAAAATTTCCTACACCTTTCGAAACCAGTTGAAAATAAATAGTTTGTAATACTACAAGAAAGATACTGCAACTTTGTACAATAAATGACTACGGTTATTTTTATATTTATATTGATGTTTTATTCAAGCAATACTTTTATAAACCATGGAAAAGATAATCGAAAATTCAATAATTTGACTACAATTTGTTGAATCATGCTTATTTATGTGCACAGTAAATATTGGAAAGCTATACAGGGAAAGGTTAAAAAATAACTTCAAATATTGGAGGTACTAGGACTACACAAAAAATAAATGCCCAGGTAAGAATTTGTACCCAGTATTACAAGGAACACAATTTGTAGTGATATAGTTGTTTTCATGTAAAAGTACAAATTTACAAATACCTGTAATTTTACAGGAATATTTCTGTTCAATTTACAAAATAAAAAAAATATATTGCGAAGTGAAAACAAAAATGATATGTATTGAGGTCGTAATTCGATTAATTCACAGAGAATTGATTACATAATCGATTTTTCAAAACCAAAAGATTAATAAAAGTTATCGCAATACGCGTTGGTGTTCCACCAGAAGGCAGGTATAAGGGGGCGGATGTTCAACCACTCACAGCTCGGGTTGTAACGGGATACTCGGCGTGTCCGTCCGAACGCCGTATCATGAGCGAGTCTTGACAAAAGGGACGAAGGGCCTCCGGGCGCGAAGGGAGAGTTTCTGGGCCTCGGCAGAAGTGAACTGCAAGGGGGAGGGGGATGTTAGCGGAGAAGGGCGGATCCGGCGGTTGAGGGCGCGTATCAACTGTCCGCCCAAACCACGACAAGTTTCCATCCCGCCAGCCAGCAGAGAAGACGTGGGATGACTTTCACGTCGTTATTTCCCGCCTGGCTCGCGCAGTCATTTCCAGGAGATGAACCGTTTCCCCGCGTTCTACAAACTTTTTAAAATTTTTACCTCTAATTTTCGAAGAACGCTGGTTTCAAATTACCCGATGTATAGGAGGTAGGTCTCTAGAAAATGTATACATATTTATGTGTGTATTTGTGTGTTTGTTAATGTTACGATAGTTAGTGATATGTTTTGTTTGATATCTATCATATCTACTAGTGGTGGTATGCCTATCTTATACTACCACCATTTACATGAATTTCTACTAGTACATAAGTATTAAAAAAACTCTTTTGATTGACTTAAAGAAATTACACAATTGCTGAGATTACAACATCTATGTTTGTGGTATCGAACAAAATAAATATAGTTTGTATACTGTAGGAGAAATAATAGTTTAAAAGTTTTGCTGTTTACTTTAGTAATTATGTTAAAATTCCAAAAGTTTAACATACAAACCACACATAATACAAAATTCAATATCAGGACAATTACATACACTCAACACTACAACATAGACACCTACATGTTCTATAAGACACTGCAAAAATAATAGTTACACGGATTATTCTCAGATTCAATATCCTTGAAAAATTGATATTTATAATCAATATAAAATTCTAGCTAATAATTATGGTAGACACGAACTTAACTAGATTTATGATAAGTTCACTTTGAAAATAATTTAATAAATGTATGAAATTTTGTTCTTACAGGCACAGAAATTTTGCCGCCAACAAAGAGACTAACGAAATTCGCTGATGGCTAAAATAGTCATAAGGAATGTGCTCAGCTCTTTCTGACTTCTTCGCGATTCAGAATACTTGGGGAGAAAAAGCACGAAACGACCTGAAAATTTAATACTTTTTTTTTTACAATTGATCCACGATATTTTTTAATAATTAAATTATAAAGTTACGCTTTGTATGTGCATACTAACCTTATGCCCGATGGGAATGTAGTTCATCCTCATTTTGGATGAATTACCAAAAAAAAACACTGCAAGAACTGATACTTATTTATAAATAGAAGCCTATACACCAATTTACATTATTTATATCTTCAAAACTGACCAATTTTCTACAAATTTTCATCCCCAGTTCAACCCACTTAGGGGATGCATTTTCAAAACTCCTTGCTTAGTGCTCACCCACGTTATATAGGGAACTCCTATGCAAAATGTCATGCTTCTAGATCCACAGGTTTAAGCTGTGCGTTTTCTGCCAGTCAGTTTTTTTAGTATTATTAAGTAGACGTGTCTCATAAGCAAGAAACACAGAATAATGTAAAATGTTGTACTTTAAAATATAGTCTGCATATGTTAAAAAGAATAATATGAAGATGGTACCGGTTGACCATAACCTTACGGCATCTCATCTTGAATGGGTGAGAGTCGTGGGTTCTATCCCAATGAATCGATATTAATGAGCATAGAGTTGATACCCAAGAGGTTTGGAGCCCTTTAAAATCTTGGCGAATCCCTAACCGTAAGCTATTGTGACTAGTTGGGCATCGTAAAGCCGAATAAAAAATTTAAGAAAATTTTAACTCTTCAAATGTCACAGGAAAAATATTCAAACACTCATTAATTAATATTTTGGTAAGTTATACAATTTATCAGACTCAAAAGAGTCAGTAGTCTCATTTAATTGATAGCGATACTAAACCTCTCACATTCCCTACTTTGGCCATTATTTGTTGTAGAGATATTGGAAATTATAAAACAAAATAAAAATAATTGGTTGTACTTATGGGAAGTACCCCCAAACCAAAGAAAATTTGAGTAACCATAAAAACAATTGCAACAAAACCGTAAGGTGAGGCCCTAATAGATTTTAAGACTATATTAGTTCTTCTTGTGGCGCATTAAATTAGTATATTTATATCTTTTATCAGTATCAAAATACACCCATATGTATATATTATAACAGAAAAAAAAATTGTTAATTATAATGCCAAAAAGTTAAACAATTTAAAATGAAAAAAATTGGACGAGTTAAAAGTTGTGGAGCAATCATAACAACGTTTACCGTATGAAAAAGCTTGGAGAGAGGGGAGGAAGGAGTTCCCGTGTGGCGTCCCGTTACCTCCGTGTCCCCTGCGGCGATGACGCACTATTGGGATCCCGCCAATGAACGAGCGCTCCGCCCGCAAGCTACCGGGGCTGACGCCGCCCCTGAAGAGGCTTCTGCGCGGGGGCCCGGCATAACACTTTATCCCGCCGAGAGAATCTGGTCACTCTTGCAAAATGTAGTTGTCAGAAGGGCCGTAGACCGAAAGCCGTTCCTCAGACATTTCAGTCAAATGTCTTTCGGAGTTCTGTCCTTCTGCGTTGGGTGAAAAGTGCGATGGTGGAACCAAACTGAGCTACCCGCACATGTTCGAAACATTTTCTGGAATAATATAACTACACAATTTTCTGGAAAGTTTTCTTTTTTCCATTACCAACATAATCGCAAGAATTCATTTTCTGTATATTGGCAGGCACTGTTTGAACAGAATTGTTTTATTCGTATCAGTTGGTAGGAGGTAATATGAGTAGTATATTGGGGGCCCCGGAAACTGGGTGCGGTGTCGGTGTCAGCCATCTTAAATTGTGACGTCACGGTGGCCATTTCGGACGACATTAACCTAGACATTTGACCTTTGATCTTTATTTAACCTTTGACCTTGAAATATTGCCTTTGGTCATGACCTTGACCTTTGACCTCAGTTGACATCTTGAATTTCACCATCTTGAACTCGAGCACCCCACTCCTCGAAAGTTGCAGTTTTCTTTGTAGTCGCCATCTTGGATCTGCATCACAATCAATTTTTTTATATTTTGACAAGCAAGTCCACCATATTGTTGTCTTCCACTGGAGGTAACCATTTCGGAAGATTTCACAACAGCCATCTTGTTTTTTTTTTGTTCAGCTGGAGGCTGCCATCTTGGACACCGCTATCTTTGTTTCTGTTGTTTTTACCTAGAGAGCGCTGTCTCATGCATGTAAGGTCCATGTTAAATTACCTACCATTGTTATTGTGGTCCTAATTGACATATTAAATTGAATATTTATATACAAAATACATTGGAACCGAGGGGATTAGAACCATGACAGCTCGGACCTCTCGGTTGGATAACAAACGCCTTTGACCCCAAGGCCATAAAAGTATTTACCAAACCGATAATTAAATAGGTTATCTATAATAATAATACACATTTTCAGACTTGTATTTTTTTTTTTTAGTTTGAAGTAATAATATCATTATTTGCTAGAGTGGCTTAGGTCATATTAGTTTAATTTTACCCACTAGAGTGCAGTATTATTTATTGCCAGAGTGCTCGCCATTTTGTCGGCCATCTTGGCCACTATCTAGAAAATCTGTAATTATTAAGATAGAAATTCGAGAAAAATTCCAAAAATTATTTAAAAAATTAACTTTTTAAAATAATTATTGCTTTAATCTATTACTGTCCTCAGTTCAATCCTTGATCGATCCAAAAAAAATAAAATCAATTAAAGGTAAATAACTTATTTTAAAAAATTGTGAAAAATACTCAAATTGGCATAAATTCCTCCTATACCAGCCTCTCATAAGCCAGTAATGACATAGTGGCCGTCATTTTGGAAATTCGTAATTACTGACCTAGATATTCGGAAATAATTCTAAAATTCATCAAAAATTCATAAATTAATTTATAGAACTATTTGAAATATTTATTTCCGTATTTTATACCTGGGTTAATCCAATTAAGTTAATTAAATTTATTATTATATATTAAACCATCTAAGGTCCGGGAAACAATAACTAAAAAAAACATCAATATCACATGAAACAGAAGGACACAAATAAGGGGTTAGCACACACCAAGTGCCATTCACTCATGTGGTAAGGACCATGTGATCAATACCCAACCGCCAGCTTTGAATTTCATTTTTGTCTCGTGTAAAAAAAAAAAATTCTAATCCATGTGAAGTTAAAAGTATTCACATACGACTATTCAAAGATCCAAAATTAAAGCACATTAACCACAAAGGTTTGATAACTTCTTAACTCTCGACGTAGGCATGATTAAACAAGGCCTATCTGTCGCTGCGCGCGGAAAGAGATTTGCAAGTTTGCAAAAGCATCGGGTGGCCGTTCAGCTTGCCTCGAAACACACGGCGCAACAACCATCATACCAATATGTAAAGACATGGTTGAAATCATAAACTGATACATGACAATTACTTCTTGGGATCGCTTCAAAGTACGAAAAACGGAACGCGAGTATAATACGAGCCTACCAAATAACACTTGCGCCCCCAGACATTATGTAGTGCATGTGATCTAATACAGAGTCGAACCCAGGACATATGCCTCATAAAAAGATATCACCACGAATAATAAGAAATAACAAAACTTCATACAGGCCAAGCGTCTGCGAACCAAGAGGTATTTTTTGTCGATATTCGGCGAACATTCTAAAAAGGTTATGTTCAGTGTTACGCGTATAGACCAAGAGTCTTAGACCCAAGGGACGTATAGGCTAAGCTAGGTTTATAAGAAACACGAAGACTTATTATTCGATACTTGGCATTCATTTCAAAAAGTAAAACCAATTTCGAGCAGACCAATTTGTATACATCTCATAGAATTCAAGACCATGAGATTTTGATTTATCAAATATTAAGTTATGTCGATAGATTGACTACGTACATTTAACAAAAAGGATTAACATCCACACGAACATTCAACTCGGTAGGATACGAGCTGTAGGACTCGATGTCATCAGAGTATATGATCTCATAATAGGTATATGATCTCATTAGAGGGATACGATATCATCAGAGGGATACGATATCATCACAGAGTTACAGCACATGAGTACAAAATCATCAGAGGGATACGATGTAATCACAAGGATATGCACAGGGATATGTTTCTAGCGTAATAATAACGGATTTTCAATATTGTGGATGTAATGAATCTTGCAATATTTACGCTATAATTTAAAATAGCGGAAAACTAAATGCAGGAACTTTTTAATAAAATTATTATACAAATTTATTCATAAATTGTTATTTTTTTCAATTTCCTAGCATAATAATTATGTATCGGAATTTGCAACAGTGACATCGTAATTTTAAATGCGGAAAGCTCTAGAATCCAAGATGGGGGGGGGGGGGGGAATAAAGATGGCGGCCGGTGTCAAGTTCAAGGTCAAAGGTCAAGGTCAAGATCATCCAAGATGGCCACCGTGACTTTAGAATCCAAGATGGCGGACACCGACACCAAGCTCCGGCTCCAGTCTCTGGAGAAACTATTATTTACTACTACTGATAAACAAGCAAAAATATTTTTTTAATTAATTTATAAATTTTGGAATTTCCTAATACTACTACGGTTGGCTGAGTTTTCACTAACAGTATATAAGTTAAGATATAGCTTACTATCATTCAAACACGATGGTATTCGTAAATAACTTCAACATTTTTATTGCAGTATATAAAATTAAAACCCGTCAGTACTTTCCAATATCTTGCTGAATGGCTTGTTTAGTTAAAAATAAAGAATAATATATTTGAAGTTAAAATAATTTGGAGACTAGCTGCAATATAGAACAAAGACTTTTGGAAATATAGCTATAGAAAAAATAATAATGTTTAGTATTATTTGGACCACTTCTTTTTTTTTTGCATTTATCTGCGGGGAATTGTTGTGTTTTCGTAATGCGTAACAGACAGATCGATTCTCCGGAGAATGTGCGGAATCGATGCTGAGTAGAATGCATGACAAATGTCTAAATATCGGGGTAACAGGGATTAAAAAGGTTTCTCACAGAATTTGGGTTTATCATTATTTATTATAATATTATCCAGTTGAGTTCTTTTTTTTCTCGAAAACTATAGATTTTTCTGCTCATTCTGTTTATTTCTATAATTTGATCAAAAAAAATGACATTGTGTACGTGGTGTGGGGATATAACTCTCTTTGGGGTATCGATATCATGTCGTTTAAACACGGGGATCATTCTTGATCAAATTGCTGATTGACAAGCTGTCACTGCACACCTCGTTATTTTGACACCAAGCGTCTCTGATTTCCCTTGTCACCAGCGTGGTTGTTGTGGTAACAAGCAGCGGCTGTTGCGTACTATTAATGCTGCGGCAGAGGAAAAAAAACGTGATCAAGTTTTTCAGTATTCGCCAGTGATGTGTTAACACCTAACCTCGGTAACAAACGAATGCATGTGTTGCAAATACACTTTTAATACGAAACTCGGGCCTCGTACACGAATTTTAACGTAGAATTCTTTAAACAATGCCAAGCGTGATACATATATGCAAATTGTGTTTTTAACTACATTTCTGGACGCGACTCACGCGTTATTTCCGCATCCACCGCTATAATTCGCTGCCGGAGCAGCTACGTTGACTATCAAATTATTTAAGTGAAATTTAAAACTGTATAATCAAACGGCTCCAATAAATGCGAATAAAGTCTGGAAAAAAACTAAACACCTTCTTTAGACCTGATTTTCGATAAGGAATTTTATTAAAATAATGCTTATCGTGTTAAAATTCAATAAACAGTTAATACTATAAATTTTCTCTTTGTCTTTGTGAATTTTGACTCTCGCCATCCGCCACAGATGGCAGCACCTTGGTTTTTACACTTTTCCGTTCTATGCGACTGTGTTAGGTATCCAAGAAATTACTCCCACCAAATAATAAGATTTACACATCAAAAATATACAAGTGAAGTTTCAACAGGGCTGGGCCAACAGGTGGAGTGGTACCCCTTCCTCCGGTAAGTACACTTAATCCAACTAGAAACATTATTCAAAGATATCACCATTTGCTCTCACCCCCTCCCACAACTCCTCTAAACAAATCAGAATAGTTAGCATTTCCCCGAGTTATAAAAATGTTACATATTCCAAAATTTTGTATATTACTAAATTTAAAATAAAATTGAAAGTATGTGTTATAATTGAACTGTTTCGCATATAAAGAAAAAAAGAAGTTATACTTGTATTTCAATACTAAAATATTAAGCTAAACGTTTAAAAACACTTATTATAAATATAAGTTTTAAGTTTTTGCTGAAATGACTGAAATCAGTCTGTAAATACATCCTTCAAACAAACCTCAACCTTAATGAACTAATTAAACATGAAATATTTGACAGTAAAAATTTAATCACGAAATTATTTTATTTTTCAAGGCGTCCAGTACATGGAGGCTAACAATTTGTTGAGTCTCTACAGTATGATTAACACTGTGCTATCTTTGCATTTCAATGTTAACTAATGGTTTTCAAAATTGCAAGGCCTGGATTATAACTCTTTTTTAAGTTCTCCATATTTATTTTTATGACTATAAATTATAACATAAAGTATTCAAGGATAATGGAAAAGTTAGTTTTATTTTTTAATACCCATGCGTGGTGTAAATTCTGCGATGTTCACGAAAGCAATATATACAAATGAATTACGCTGGACCGCCATCTTTTCGTGATTTCTGAGACTTCCTCAGATGGCAGCACCGTCTTTACATATTTCCGTTCCATTCACGAAATATCTCCTACCAAATGCTGTATACCCAGAGCTTAGCTGATAAACATCAAACACGCAATTTTTTGTCGTATCTCCTTGGCAGTGCTTAAGCATTATAGAACGAATGATTTTATTTTGCTTTTGTAGGAAAACGCTCTACTAAAAGTGGAGAAATATGCTAAATGTTGACCTACATTATGAAGGGTTTTTACGCTAAGTAATATTATTTATATGAATGAGTTTTTGTGAACCTGATATTTTTTTTACTATTCATGGCAAATTGGCATCCACACAATATCATCTGCCTCAAAGGAAAACACTTACTTTCTGGAACTTGTTATTTTGAACGTTAATTAAATACCTACTTAGTAACGCTCGTCTACTGCAATTTTTTTTACGTATTCGCATCGCTTAAAACTGATGGGGTTTTAACACGTAAACAAGAACGTCACGGTTTTTTCAAAACAAGGTGATAAATTACTCACCCACTCTAAAACAAGTAACCGTATAGTTTAAAAACTGTTCACAAATTTATTTGATCGCAGTAAACAACAATTAAGGCGTATGAACGACTTATACAAAAAAAAGAGTTAAATGAAAACAAATTTCACAATAAGTACGTTATTTTTCCAAACTTAAAATAAAAACACCCTTGCTTGGTAGCCTACTTTATGTAAGTAAGCTATTAAAAACTGTATGATACAAATCTGAATATCAATTAAAAATATTTATTTATAGGCTAAAATTCGTTCTGGCGATATTAAGTACTTGTTGAAGTAATACCTCTTTAGGCTCGGTATGAAATAATAATAAGAGTAATTTTTTACGATGAAATAAAAGGCTACTTTCAAATAAAATTTATATACGTGCTTTTAAATTTTATACATTAGGTAGTGACTGTTATTGAATACTGGCCCGTATCATTAAAACATTAATTTATTGTTAATTTTAGTGATACGGTGTTTTTTGTACAGGTAAGGAATGGTGTTTTAAAAATGATGAGAATAAATTCTTTGGATGCGCGCGCAATATGCAACAAAAAATGCCCGAATGAATAAAGGAAACATATAAACCAAAATGATATATGTGTTTCTAAATAATATACTTAAGTGATAGATATTGAATTCTAGTCTATATAATTAAAACAATTTTTTATTTTTAATATTAGTGAAAGATATTTTATTTATAAACATTTCAAGTGTATTTTAAATTATATTTACATAAGTGAAGTTATGTTCCTGTGTGCATAATTTATTTGCAATAAATTATAAAATCATACATTATTATTTAATAAATAATTATTTTAACTAATTAGAATAAACAATCAGCATATATTTTATCTTATAAATTAATTTTTATCGCGATTAATTTATTTAATAAATATTTTCATTTGGACAAGTATTTGCATTAAAATTGAATAATGAGTATTTATTTAAATTATTCATTTTGATGGAATTTATACTTTTCCAACGGTATTTATAATATCACTCCAGTTATTTTATTATTTTATTTCTCTTAATTATTTGTAGGCAAAAAATTAAATTTAGTTTCTTTTTATTACGCCAAGCAAGTATAACTACTAACGCGCGTACACAAGTACATGCATTAAAGTCCATATTTTTCTACTTTAAACTTTTAGCCTACTTATAATGTGGGGCTCTTAAATATTCTGTATGATTCCCAGTCACAAGCAAGTTTCGCAGTTAGATGTCTGGAGCAATGGTAATGGGAGTGGCGTTTGCACGATTTATTATTTTTAAATATAGTATAGGTATCTATAGTATAGGTATAGTGGAACTTGCTATCTTGCACCCGGAGAGCGGCGCAGCACAGAGTGTCTTTGTTGATATCAAGCGCCTTGTTGTTTTCAGTACCACACTCTGCTATGCACCATGTTAAAGTGATGTGCGAGTACTGTCATTCCCCACACCTCAATTATAGCTGCTCAGCTTACTGTTACGACAGTGAACTCCAGACATTGATCTGCAACACATTAACATCGTTTATTTAAGATTTAATTCCTGCAAGAAAAGTAAAATGAAAGTTTTAGGAATATACTTGACGAATTTCTACCGCATTGAAAAAAACGATCTAAATGATTTCAACACCACTAAATGAAGAAAGTCACCAAACGAATTGTCTCAATTTAATATCGGTTCTGTGATCAAGCCACGTTTAAACTGGCGCAAAGTTTTGTACACATTTTGCATACGAAGTCGAAAGAATTCCGGATCTAGACAATGTCTATGGAAAATCGAGTGATTGTATATAGACAATCGAGAAAAAAATTCATGTCTACAGACACGCTATTGAAAAAATATCGCCAGAACTTTTGACTCCCTTTTGAAATGAGAGATATGAGAGTGGTGGTGAGTACTGAAAGACTCTTACATTTTTTAAACGGGTACAGCACTCGAAGAAATATGCCGCACCCAATGAGATTTTTCAACCTCCTTGGCCGCTCCCCAGTGATCGCGCATTATCTTAAGTAAAAACTATTTGGTGTCTAGCTGCAGTTTAATAAAGATTTTTGGAAAAAAATTTAGGTATGCCGTTATTTTAATGATTTCATTAGAACCAAGCATTATCAGAATTTAAAACATATAAATAAAATTATATTATTTTTACACGAAATTCTAAGTTTCAAAAGATGTAGTAGGAATGCTAAAAGAAGGAATATAGTCGTAAACTGCTAAGTCATGTTGGAAGACAAAGAAAATTGTTTTTTTTTTTTTTTAATTACAGCAGAATACACTCAGAAAAACGATTTATTTTTTACTTACTTAAAAATATTAATTGCATTAGGTGATACGTTATAGGTGTACGTTCGGTTTCAAGTCATTATTTATATTTATTTTAATATTTCTTTAACTTGATGTCTCTTTAAAAGAGTAAACGTTCATAAAGTGCAATATATATATAATATTGTTACGATAGCGCTTGACTGCAGTGCTTGGCGTCGCCGCGCTCGTTCGGCCTGTCGGCACCCCCTTCCACCCACATCCTCTCCCTGGTATCTCGTGCCATACTATCTCGCGACATCCTGACCGTCGCAGCGCGCACCTGCCTCAGATCGAGTTACTTAAAATAGGCCGCACTGCGGAATAAAAGGACTCAAACATGTTTATCGGCGCGTTTTGTGGGAACCCGATGCTTGTTGCGTTTATCGGCGTTCTTTGAGCAGCCGCCGCATCCTTCGACAGGACTCACGACGCGTTTCTGGACATTTCGATGGCGAAGGTCGCGCGATATCTCGGAGACATTCCCGATTGTTCTGGACGGGAACCCAAGGGCTATATAAGGAGGTAGGGCCGGCCTTCGAGTCAGTCAGTCGGAGACTGAGTGAGTTTTCCCGCGGCGGAGCTTCCGGGCGATAGAGTTGCGGGCGCGGCGGAGTCTTGAACGAAGTTGCGAGCGAGGAGTCGAGTGGGATCTCGGTGAAGAGAAAGTGAGTCTCGGCGGCGGCGGCGGAGTGTGGCGACGGAGACCCACGAGGGGTGCTGCGGCGAGAGTTGCGCCAGAGGTGCGGCCCAGCGAGGTGTGTGGAACGAGTTACTGGAGAACTGGCATTTATTTAAGTGTAGTTAGTTATTTGCCATCTTAGAAGATTAATTGTAAGTGACAAGTAGTGGTAATAAATAAAACTGTGTGTGAAATAAAATCTATTAATTGGGCTATCCTTTACGAACCCGTGGTAAATCGTAACATTTTGAGGATATTTGAATGTGTTAAAAAACTGAAATAAGGTACAGGAGCCAAATAAGGCCACGTTAAGGTTTGGCTGTGGTTATAAAATTTATGATAGTATATACAAGTTTAGAATTTTACTATGTAATAAGAACATAAGTGGAGATTTAAAAAAAAAATACAGAACACGATTATCATAATTATTATTTTTCCAGGGTAAAAAAATATAAGGGCATAGCAAATGGCCTTATTAAGACGTCCGGTGCCAAATAAGGCCACTAGGTGTTGCCTAATAAGGCCATCATGCATGAAACATAATAATACAATGAAAAAATACATTCATTATTAGAAAAGCAGTTTAAGAATGAAAATTAAGGAAAACTAAATGTTACACATAAGTTATAATGTTATCAATTTACCAAAAATAAGAAAAACAAATACATGGCACAATATTAAACTTGAATTTGCATCGGTCATACACAATAGCTACAAGAAAAGTTCCTTTACACTAACAATACCCAAAATAAATAGTCTTGTCACAAATATACCATTAAGAATGACTTTACACATGACAAAGTATCACATAATAGGAGTAAAAAAAAGTGACCTGACCCTTATTGCATGAAAAATGTAGAAACATTTGTGTGTTTAAACAAAGGACGTAGGCATACTTGTTTCCTAACTGTCAACTGTGTTATTTCAATAATAATATTTTTATGAGGCATTATTAATGAAAGCCTAGAAATTTCAGTCAAGGACTTCATTAAAATCTACTCTAATCATCACAAGTAGGGCAAACAAATGGCCTGTCATCACATTTGCCAAGTCCAACACACTGTTCATGATAATAAACTCTGCATTCTGAACACAATCTCATGTCTATTATTTGATGTTCTTTGCAGATAGGACATGACCAATCCTCTTTTACATGATGATGTTTTGTTATCCCACTAGATCCAGCCTGAGGAGCCGTGCGATTCTTATATCTTGGTGTCCGAGAAGCTGCTCGTTTTATTTCCTTTCTTGGTTCAGTTATCTTCTTTGGACATTTTCCGGGAACTGTTTGTCGTTTGGTCTGAAACAATGATTTTACAATACGTTGAGCTCGTGAATTTATTGCTTGGCATCTTGGTGTTGTAGATTTTTTCAATTTAGGTGTTGCCAGTATATCGTGGAATGTTAAACGTCCATCATTGTTTGGAAAAGTGTTCAATACTCCGCGATCAGATGGCTCGTTGCTAGAACTAACAATGCTTGCACTTACATTGTCAACTTTGTCTTCGCTAGCCACAGTTGCATCGGGTTCGGTGTATGTCAGTTCAGATGGGGCGAAAGCTGCTTCAGGAAGAATGTTGCAATCGTAAGGATAGATCCCAGTTCCTCTAAACCCAGCAATTAGATTGGCAGGGGTCATTGACTTTACCCATACCTTTGAAAAAATCAGTCCAAAGCTTACACGGTTTAAAGTTCTGTCGCCTTGCGTGGTCCAAAAATTAAGAAGCTCTTTATCCCAATAGTCTTCGAAAGGGCCGAATACAGATTTATCGAGTGGTTGTAGCTCGTGCGTGCAGTTGGATGGAAGGCAAAACAAGATGATGTCGTTCTGTTCGGCTACATCCACTATATTCGCATCTAAATGGGACTTCGCTCCATCAAATATTAAAAGTATTTTCCCAGGGGCCTTGAATTTTGAGAGATGGGTTACCCACTTAGCAAATACCTCGCATGTCATAGAGCCTTTGTCAGTCATTTCAATAACTGTTCCTGCAGGCATGTTTTCTTCCCACTCTGGCTTGCAGCGTTTTCCTTTAAAAAGAATCATAGGAGGGATAGCCTGGCCGATTGCATTACCACAAGCAACAATTGTAACATTTTGTGCATGCTCCGGTGCAACGAGATGAACTCTCTTATTCCCCTTTCTGCCATATACCTGTTGCTGCTTGTGTAATGTCAAACGACAGCCCTTTTCGTCAATGTTGTAGATTTTTTCCGGATGACCTACAAGATTATGTGCCTCTAATATTTCACGTAATTTAACAAAGTAATCACCAACAATGACTTTGTTAAGTTTAGCTGCTCTACCTGCATTCATTGCTTGGGCCTTCCTTTTTGAAATGTCTGGGTGTCGTTGAAGAAATAACTTTAACCACTTTTTACCAGCCATTTGGGAATTCTTATTGAATGGATGGTTGATAGAATTCAACTCGCAAAACGAATATACGCTCCTTCTTAAAAGTTGTGCATTTAACGGTACCCCTACCTCTCCTAACCTGAAAATACGATTGCATAATAGGCTTTCTTCTTGATCTGTAAGTAACGCACGTCTTCCAAGTTTTTTCTCGCTACTTCCGGACAAAATATGGTTTCGCAATGTCCGTCGTGGTATATTGTACTCACGCGCAACTGCTGCAACTGGCATGCCATTTCTGAATGCTGCTAAAGCTGCCACAAGCTGGTCAGCGGTCCACTTTGCTCGTTTACATTTAGTGTCCATTTTCATCTGAAACAAAACAAGATGTTTCAAGAAATTAATTCACATGAGAAGTACTGTAATTTATTTAGTAGACAATTAATCAAACGAATTAAAGCCACAACAAATGTTGATTACATAATATAAAACCATTGCACTGTGAATATAGCAACATATCACAAAATACAACATCGACACCTAATAAGGCCAGCACAGTATCTTAATAAGGCCACCTTGGCCTTATAAAGACACATACACTTTGTGTCTTTCATTAATTTCCTTACAACAGCACAATTGGCTGACTGTTAAAAACATACTATATTCTGAAAGCTAACAAAATACCCTTTCGTTTAATGTATTGATGTTCTATGTATAAAATCTAGAATCATTACTATGACATAAACATTACTTACCAAATTTGTTTACCGCAAGTCAGACAAAACATTCTTCACAGCCTGTCTACGACGTACTTGGCGATACAGCTCGCGCTACCTGTTGTGTGAAGCTGATACCAATGGATGTACCGGATAGTGCCGCTACCTATCGCGTCGAGCTACAACTACGTGCTACAGAGCGTGGTGGCCTTGTTTGGAGACTGGCCTTGTTTGGCGTCTGTACCTTATTTACGTTTAAAGACAATACCACAGGTCTCTTCATAATAAGGTTTTAATTTATTTTATAAAAATATGTATTTATTCTTAACTTAAAAACTCCTTAAAAATTCATTCTAAATGTTTAACGGTATTTAACTTAAGTATAAAATAATGACGATTAAATATATGCGACCATTTATTGCAATTTCAAGAGTCAAGCATATACTTAACATCTCTTTAAACACATTTACGTATTCCTGACTCATTTCTTTGGCTTGCTCGCTAGACGTGAACATTTTTGGATGGTTAGCGTGGAAACACGGGTTGGTTTAGAAGTGAATTAATATCCTGTTGGATTCACACCAGCCTGAAATTCTGTATCCTTATTATAAAGATCATTTTAGATCTTTTCTTGAAATCAAATGAAGTACTTTTGAGTAATAACACGAACTTAAGTTACAATTTGGCCACTTTATAACAGATTAATTAAATATATCTTTTATTGATTCGGTTTTTCTCTCAACCCCGTATGCATATGGCCAGCATGAAGAAACTTACGATTAATGCCTTCAAAATGGGGGACTTTTTATAACAGCCACGCATCCAAAACATTGTAATTGAACTTGCTTTTGTCTGACTCAACTAAATCTTTCGACATATGCATTTAAAATCTCGTTCATGTTTGTAGTAATATAAAGCTTCCATAGAAAACCAACATATAAAACATGATCTACGATTCAATGAAACTAAATTGCGACTTAGGGTTGTCTGTCTCTAAGGTAAAGAAACAAATTGGCGCATATAGCGTACTGCTGGCTTAAATGGTGTATTAACAGGCTGCATGTTTGTAAGCAGACTGGGTTCGCCACTCTGTCTAAGTGGTCTCGCTGAAACACCTGCTAAGAGTGTCAAAAGAAAATGGTTGGGTGTAAGGAGGAAAACGACAGAGATGACAGTGAGTGATGATAAACGAGTGAATGCGGAGGAAGGGTTAACACAGCGGTGACTGAGTCTGGGAAAATTGCTGCGTTTTTAGGCGCACCTCCATTCGGGCCTCCACTTCGCTAGACTTTCCCGACCGAAGATGGATTATCGTCTCACGGAGAGTCTCCGAGTTGTTCTGGACGCAGGTGCGTTTCTGCTGCTAATTGTCAGCGCGTTTTCGTTGGGATGAACACGACGTGAACTTATAACTTAATGACCGTCTGTGAAACACATGTGTCCTCTCAAAATGGAGCTATCCTAGGTTTGACCAAGGTTCAACGAAAAAAAATGTCTGTACTTTTACGAAAGAATCCATTGGAAACCAGTTTCCCGTAAATAGTTATAATACTACAAGAAAGATTTAGTAGCTTTATACAACACATGTATGGTTATTTTTGCACATATAAAATAAGTTTTTCGTAATGATACTGAGTATTCATAACATAATTGGCTCATAATTTTATGTTTTCATTGATGTTTCATTACAGTAAATTTTTTTTAAATCATGGAAAAGACAAAATAATATCAAAAAGAGTTGATAGAGATAGAGAAAAAATCAATTTTATGGTAATTATGCAGTTTTTTTTAGGGTTTTATGACTCGTTGACCGCAATGCACATATGCAAAGATCACATCGCAAGGAAACGGAGGGACATGTCTTCGAAAAAAAATTAATGTATCACATACCATTAAAAAACAAACTGCAATATAAAATATATTTTTATGGAATAACAATTCCTTACAATAAGCGATAAGATATTAAATAATGTATCTTTTCGGAGCATTTTTCTTGTTATTAAAAAAACTTCTTTATGGTTTATAAAGCAAAAATTAAAAATAATTAATGTTAGTCTTTCAATAAAATAATCATCGTGAAAAAATTACATGATTCATTGAACTTTCCAACATTAGGTCGTGGTGAATTAACTTTTTTTTTTTCTACTTTAGTATGTGTCTCAACAAAAATACGAAGGTTTGTAACAAGAAACGGAAGCAAAGTAAAGTATTTATGCCTTCTGTCTATTTCCAAGTTTCAAGAACTGGTTGTGTCACCACGCAACAAAAATAATGAAAGAAAAATGTACGCAATTCAAGCATATTATTAACGAAAAAAACAAACGAACGCAAGTATGCTTGCACGACTCCTGAAAAGGAACGGAAGACAACCGACTTGACTGCTATTGCTGCCAGACATTTCCCTGGAGCGATTGAGCAGGCATCTCATTGTCGCAAAGGAAAATAAGAGAACAAATACTTCCGTGAGCCGTTCTCACCTCCACGAGATTTTTTTTAAAGGTGAATTAAATAAATATAATAAATGTATTTAATTCGTGGTACGTTATGAAATGTTCTCTTAACCAAAAACAATTATAGAAATATTTGCTTAGTTCATGTAGTTTTCAAACTTTTTTAAAATATGTTTGAAAATCGAATTTTCAAGGGCTTGTACCATATTTTAATTTTTGCTCTTTAAAATATTCTTAAAATAGGTGAGAATAAATAAGAGAAAAATATTATCGATATACGATTGTGGAAGAGCATTTTATGGTCGCAGAAGACCAATACTAACAAATTAATCATAAAAGAGTAAAAATATTAATATGAACTAAACACAGAAAAAAAGCCAAATATATATTTTGACAACAAAAAAGATCAACAACTAGGGAATACTAAGAAAGAACTGAGTAGGTAAATACACAAATAACAAAATGGCAGGGGTAAAAACAAAAAAAAAAACTTGTAACAGACTTATGCATCTAGAAGATAAACCCAAAGAACCATACAAATCTATGAAAACTGTCCGGATAGAGAAAATTATCCTACAACTAACTTAATTTCAGGATACTTTTACTTAATTTATGTGAATGTGTGAGTAATTTAAACTAAGATTTGTAAGCAAACATGGTATTAACATAAGGTATTTTGTTACTTTTGTTATTTTCTTTATTGCCTGACAAATACATATTCTTATGAGTGGTTAATACCGTTTAATTTATGAAAGTCTTATGAAGTTGAAAAAAATTAATTGCAGAAAACAATACTCAACCTATGTTAAAACTCTTGTTAGTTACAGTCCTATTCAGATTATTTTATGTGGTATTTAATATTTTTTTGAAAATAAGATCTGTTTTTTATGATTATAAAATACTTGTATTTCCTTAATTACTTTTTTTTGAACAGTGTGATGGTAGTCCAGTCGGCGTATATTGTTCTCTCAAAGACTTATTTTGCATTGCAAAATGAGCTACCATTGAGCCTTTTTTCCGTCAGGCTTCCCTCAGACAACATTCTTTGAGCGTTTTGTGTATGTAGTAAAGCTAGTCATGTTACTCCTTGGAATTTATGTTGTGCTCCAATTTAATAAATAATTCTAAATTTAACACCTCCAACACTGCCAGTAAACATATTTTTTTGTGCTCCTTACTCCAAGAGAGAATTGAAATCTATTGGGAGCCATATTGCACCAGTACACATCAAGGTACTTAATTATGAGAAATGAAACCAAAATTGTTTGATGATAACATGTTAGTGTTCTATTTTATAAGCTCTTTCCTTTATTTTAGTTCGTGAGATTGATTTGTTTGCTTATTAAGTTTAGTATGACATTTATCGTAAGTTTGGGTTCCAATAAATTATTATTATAGAAATTGTATTTTTGATGTGTAAACATCTTATCTCTTGGAAGGAGTAATTTAGTGAAAATGTAATGGAAGTTGATGAACGGAAATGTGTCACAAAAATGACGGACCTACGTGAAGCAACATAAACCCGTCACTTTCATAAACATTAGAGGACATACCAAACGCATTAGTATGTGAATTGAAATTTTATGATAGTTAAACTATCCTCTAAACTAAAATACCCTTAGTAAAATTATCAGTAGTTTTAGAATACTTAAATAATTTGGAATTACAATAATTATAATATTAATTCTTCTAAATTTCCAAGGCTTCTAGTAGCACAGCGGTAGATTGCGCTCTTGGTAACCTCAAGAAATTTGGTTCATTGTCGTCCCTGAATTTTTTCCTATTTTATAACATTATAACATAACAATTTAACATAATGATAATGAATCAACTCAACAAGTTTGAGGTTTTGTTTGTAGGATGTATGACAAGACTGATTTCAGTCGTTCAAACAAAAACAAGAAAACAAACATATACCTACTTAGTGTTATAATATGCATTTTAAAATTTTTCGGCTAATATTTTAATGCCATAGAAGTATAACCTCTAAAGTGTGCGGAAACTTTAAAGTATTAAAGGTTTAGAGAATTTTAGCTAAATGGGCAGTATTTTAGAAAAATTCCTTGTCGAAAAACAGGTACAAAGCCAGGGTTTGTTCAGAGCCATTTATAATAGTTCAAAATTTTCGTTCGTTTCGTGCTGTTAATTGCTATCTGCGTTTGATAGTGGCAAGCAAAGTTTACGATTCAGGCAGCGAATTCAAGCGGTGGGCGCAGAAAGACTGCATGAGATTCGCATACATAAATTTTGGTATTTGAAAAGCGACTATTTATTTATCAGTTTATTTATCACTCTCGGCATTATTTTAAAGAATTCTACGTTAAGTTTCGTATTATATGATTATTTCATGAAAAACACGAGAAAACATCAATTTGCTCGTTACTGAGTTTTGATGTTTACTGATGATGTGTACTGGCAAGTACTGAAAGACTATCTGACTTTTTTTTCACTGCTGCTAATTAAGTTTAAAACATCTAGTTTACTTGCCCTGCGATGCGAGTAAGCCTAGCTCACAAGCGGGGAATGTTAACATATCCTGTATAAGCATATATTTTTTATTACACTAATATAAGTAATATTTAAAGACATTCAATATTTATATTCAAAAAAATGATCATACAATATCTACAACACATTTCAAGTTAAAAAAAAATTGAAAATTTAGTAACGTAAATTCGTGTAATCATAAGTTTAGCCATACTTAACTACTCGAAAATAAATAAACGTTTAACAAATGCAATAAAGTACAATACAGTAAAATATTCGAAAACTAAACTACTTTTAAAGAAAACCATCGCATGTGTAGCTTATTTCCGATTACGTTTACATATGTAATGTTAATATGTGAATATTTAAAATTATTCGTTCCAAGATTTGTACGCAAACATTAGAGTTTTGTTAAACTTGTTATTTTTACCTGTTTATTCCGACAAATATGTATTCTATAGACTGGTTGAAAAAGTTTTTCATAATTTGAAATATATTTTGAATTGAATTACTAGTAAAACACAATTTTCAACGTGGCTGGGCATTTACCTAGCACTTATTTCGTGTGGAAATTGTATAATCGAATGAAGAATTCACCGAGATGTTTCTGTGCGAAATAATGTATGCAAACTGAAACATGAACGCTAATCATGCCCCTGTGGTATATGCACGCAACATGATCTGGGTCACCCCATACTGACGGATAACGCCACATAGAAGAGCTAATTCTTGTTCAGGAACGGGACGTACGTACGTCCAATCTACTGAACCGCAGATCGATCGTGAACCAGATTGCAGTGCTCTGTCTGTAGGTTCGTGTCCAGGGTTAGGGAGCGTGTGTTCATAATACGTGAGTACATTCACGTAATGTGAGGAACTACCTGTTGGCTCAAATGAGCTGACATCCCCAGTGCATTTGGGATTCGCGCCGACTTTCGGTGCTTATGGTTTTGGGTTTGAGAACCGGCTAAGGCATGAGTGCGGATTTGTATCGTCCAAACTGGTTACGAAAAAAAAAATAAAGTTAGTGAAACTGTGAATAAAAATTGTTCTACTTACAATTTTTTTTGTAAACGGAACATGAATTATTCATGTAAAATTACAGACATTAGTAAATTTATATATTCACTTGAAAAAAACTGTATCACTACAAAATAGTGTTCACACTAATGTTGGGTTCGGATTCTTACCCGGACATTTATGCTTTTTGTTGTCATAGTACCACCAATAATTAAAGTTATTTGCAAAGTGTTCCCTAAATAGTGTTCCAGTATTAAATGCGCACGTAATAAGCATAAAACAACTAAGTAAAATCAAATTAATGAATATTCGATTATCGTTTCCATAGCCATGTATTTTACAAAGTAACAATATATTTCATGAAGTATTACAAACTACTTGTTGGCCAATGGTTTCTAAAGAAATCTTTTGTAAAGGTACAAAAAATCTTTTTATGTGATTAATAACAAGTGGAAAAGAAGTGGTAATTATCAACAAGTGGCCAAACTTAGAATAACAAAAAAGTTTATAGTTCTGAATGTAGCAAAAATTTCCCATCTTGGTTCAGCACCAGCAGTTGAGCTGTCCCTTTACGTCCATATTGCGGAAAGTAATGCCAAACCATTGCTGATTATTCTCGCCTAGTCTGCCGAAGTCACGCAATGGACAAGTGTGTTACGGCTATGGACCAGGACCCTAGTCTGCCTCCGAGTGGCGCAGCATATCGACATCGTGGTAATGCAACTGTACATTTAATTTGCCATTATTTCTTTCTGCTCTAAAGTTTGATATATTCATATTCACAATAGTTGTAATTTTCTAAGATTGATAAATACTATTAATCTCCTTTTTTAAGATTATGCTCAGTTGTAATTCTAACCAAATTTAAATAAATCTCTGGTAATAAACTAAGTTTTTATTTAGTTCATTTAATCAAATTAATGAATTTATTAGGAATTTGAACAAATTGGAATTGAAAAATAAATAATATTGAGTATGATTAAATAATTCTGAGCTTCTGTGCTGTGCTTCCGCCCATGGAATTCATTACCTGCCTGACGTTTTGTCATATCTCGTTGCAGCCATCTTCAACAGCCACTAACAATGAAGGACCGGTGGTTGGTCCGTGTGTAGATGGCTGCAAACAGGCATGCCGGAACGTAAAGAACTTCATCATTCCCACGAACAGGCTTCAACCCAGAAGTCCAGAATTTTTATAAACGCCTACGATTTAGATAGCTGGTGATGCGGAGAGGGAAATCTTGGAATTAATTAAGGAAAAAATTATGTTGCAAATAAAATTGGATGGGGAATCTCCGACTGATTATACAAGAGTTGTTTATTTAAGAAAGTACCGTTTCGAAACTCCGCCGCATGCGGCTGTGTACCTACATCAGTTGGCAAGCCAAAGAAGCCGTCACGGAAACATCTGACGGTGTTTACTTTAGCTTGTGAACATTTAAAATGCTTCAGCCGATTGAGAATTCCGTCGGCTGTGGATGGAGTGCGCGCTGCGATTCGTTCCCTCAGTGCCAGAGTTTTCAAAGCGGCTGAAATTCATCGTCAGATCAGCGAAGCGTACGGAGAAAACAGTGCAACCGCTTAAATAACACGGAACGGGTCGGAGCTCTTAAAGATGGGCTTGCGATTGTCCATGATGTGTGGAGCGAAGCGGGAAACCTTGTGTCATTGCTGAAGATACGGTGCAGAATGGTTGTCGGAGAAAAAAAAGCGATAAAGAACAGACGTTTTTACGATTTCGTCGTTATCCGATGAACTGCAGCGGTTGTTAGATGGGGCAGGGATTCAAAAGCTGGTCGTGCGACACGATAGGTGTCTTAATATTGTTGTAAATCATGAGGGAAAGTGAAGGTTTTCGCGTGAAAATGAAATTGTTAAAAATGGCACTTAATTGAAAAACACGTCTCTTTTTGACGTGACAACGTCTAATAAATCGATGAACGCCGTTTGCACGCACGAAAAAGTGTCCCGTTACGCACATTGTTCCGTTACGCTGTGTCCCGTTGCTCTCATTGTACGCTTGCGCCGCATCTATCTCTCTTCCACTCGACTGTTTATAAAGTGAAGTGAAAAGTTAATGTGATTTTCAATGCTTATTACAAAAACAATTTCGGCAATAAAGGTTAATTATTCTTGCATTTTAAAAATCTAATTACTAGTATAATTTCAAGTATTTATTCTTTTATTATTAAAATAAAAATGATTCAATTTTATTCATAAAAGTATGCAATCATTTCATCAATGTTTTGTTACGACGTTGTCACGTTAAACTATGGTCCGTAAAACGACTTTACAGACAACCAATTTTTTTTTGTGCGTGTGGCGGACCTGTCCGGCTCGTTTGGACGGCTGCGCGTGCGCCGACCGCAGCTTCTGCGCTGCCCCGCGAATCAACACATCTGCCTCGGAGCGGGTTCGCGGGCGAGGCGGGGGTCCGGGGGTCGAGGTGTTGGGGCGAGTGAAGGGGCAACAGCACTGCTGTGTACCTAAGCCTTTAGGCTGTTCCTTGCCGACCCATCCCCCCTTCTATTCCTCATCCATTCACTCATGTGAATACCAAATTGAGATTTAAATTCAAATGTATTCAAAGACACCCCCGCTCCCCCTTCCCCCGCAAGCACTCGGCGAGTTTCACCTCCGTGTATGCGCTGGGACTTCTCCGCGGTATATGCACGTCACGTGACTCAGCCCACATGGGATGAGCTCATGGATGAAACTTTAATGGTCGGAAATAAGACTCAGGCCAGTTTTCCCTCTTTCAAGGGTGACAGGGAGGGTGGGAATTGAACCAACAGACGATATCTTGTTTCTAACATTATATATGCCATAACCACTTTCTCATTTACAATTTTCAAAATATGGCTCCGTTACAGCATTGCTTGTAATAAAAAAAAAGTGACTGGCTGCTACGACTAGTTTGCTGTATGAAGTAATTGGAGTTTAGTATTAGCTACTGGTACTAGGCTCGGCGTCCATTATTTACAGTTATGGAGTTTTGATACGAGGGATATTTAAAAAAAATATCTCGAATACAGTTCTTCCACAAAAGCAATAACTGCAGTTTTACTCAAATTCGAAATAAAAAGTCCGTATTTTGGGATTGTGAGCTGTGGTGGCCAGTGTGCAAATATTTTAACAAACATATAAGCCGTTGTGGTCTTATTCTTCTAGGCGAGCTTTTAAAGTTTCAAAGAATAGTTTCACCAGATTATCATTTGTCGTTGAAAATTGAATTTTTTTCAGCAACACGTCATTTTTGCTTCAACTGTGAGTAATGCCTAATGTATCATCAGCTATCTTGACTGGCTGCAATAAATCAACGATTAACTGCAAAAGAAGAAATATAGTTTCTTCATTCCATTTGTCTAACATGTTTGAAAAAAATCAAAGCTTTCTTTACGCAATTTTGAGCTTCAGAAACCGTTCTGCCACTACAATGTCAGAGTTCCACCTCGTCTTGACATCTAGTAATAAACTGAGTTGTTTCCCAAATTCAGATTTAAGATATTTATGTAATTTGCTGTTTTTCAGTGGACTCTTTAAACAATTTCACTAGGAATCGAGTTTCATCAAGCACTTTTTTAATAATCATCAAATGGTTGTATTTGTAATGGGCAGTTTGTTTCGTAGCTGGCATTGAAGTTCATTAATTTATCAGACATTATTTCATCGTCTCTAACATTAGATGTGGCAGTTGTCTTTTTCTTTATAAAATGTGTCTAAAACTCCTAGATGTATTTTGTAGTTCAAGCATATCATCATCTCGTTTGGACCATCGCTGGTGATGGCCACAACATGTTTTTTTTTTCAGACTCCCTTCGTCAACTGAAAGGCTGAAACGTGTACCAGAAGCGACGAAATCTTTAAAAGTAAAAGTCTGAATAATTTCTTCTTTTTTCGAATCATAATAATTCAGTATCATTTTCATGATATCAGTTTCGTTCTTAGGCATTTTATAACCTTGCTGGATATTACTCTCAAGAATGAATTTACTCCTTGTGATTGCTCTAATTGTAAGTCCATCCACTGCCACCAAGCGAGAAAATATTTCAGACAAAGGCTTTCTTGCAAAATATTATATTATTTCAGACAGCTTGATTTTTTTTTTTCGATTCTGGTTCGCAAGATATCCCAGGCTGTATAACCGATTTTGATTCTTCCGGCTGATTTACAAAAATTGTGCGGACTCATTGGAGGTACCTGTCAAGGCCTGTAGTATTCTACCCTTTGCATGAAATTTGTTTTGGAAATCACGAACACTGTGCGGTTGATTCGTTAATTTTTTTTTATAATGTCTCCACACTTTTGATGTACTTTCCATCTGAAATGATCTGTTTAAATTTGTTGACTATCTGTAACAAAAACAAACTAATAATAATAATAATAATACAAAATTAATGTTATATCTTTGTTCAATGAGTATCACTATCGTATCATATTATGTATGTATATAAAATAACAAATCTCATCCAATGTAAACTGAAGAAAACAAAATCTAGTGTTTGTTTAAACTTACATGAGATGGGAGTCGTCGTTTCCACAAGAACGTCGCAATCGCAACACAGCTGCGCACAGCACTTCAACTCATAAAGTGAAATTGACGACTGACTGACTGACTGACCTGAGTCACAAATATCACGAATCACGATCTCATAAACAAATGTCACAAAACAACAATATGGCGGTGAACGCATTTACGAGTATTGTGTTTTGTGTAGGTATCAAGTAATTATTTGTTAAGCTAGTAGATGGCGCTTTCAATGACAGAGTGCGGGAAGCTAATACATTTTATTACGTATGACCTTCCGAAAATAAAATTATTACAATACAATTTCAACAATCGTGTCTCTCGTATCGACTCGAAAGTCTCAGGACCCGAGACAACTTAATTTACAAAAATTCCCGGTACTTCGAGACACGAGATGTCCCGGGACCCAAACCCTAGTCTATAATGACTGCTTTCGTTGGGAAGTAAGGCCACAGCGCCACAGCGAGGCCACTATGTACTGCGAGACAAAACATATGAAGTTCCCATTTGGAAAGATTTTTGATGCGTAACATCTTAGTTCTCGGTGCACGGCATTTGTGATTTAGTAAAATGCGAAATTGTTACGGAAATGTGTAATAACCGGAGTGGTGCCATCTATGGCGAATGGCGCGAACCAAAGTTCACAAAGACAAAGGGTAAATTGTATAGTACTAACTGTTTAGTGAATTTTAACAAGATGGGCAGTATTATAGTAAAATCATTAGTATAAAATCAGGTACAGAACAAGGGTTAAGTATTTTTTCAAGTATTTTTCGCTTGTATCGGAATAGTTACATTATATAGTTTAAAATTTAGGTTTTAAATGGAATTATTCGATAGTTGACCTAGCTGTTTGGGCAGCGAATTCTAGCGGTTGGTGCCATAAATACATGTTATTCTCGTACAGAAATGTAGTTGAAAACACAATTTGCTTATATTTATCACTCTCGGAATGTTTTTAAAGAATTTTACGTTGAATTTTGTGTCAAAATTTTTAATTATAAGTGTATTTGCGACATGAGAACTCACGAATTTGCTCGTTACAGAGGTTATATGTTACACATCTCTGGCGAGTACTGGAAGACGCGTTCACATTTTTTATTGTCTTCATTGTCGTTTGGTATTGTTAATTTTAGACTATTTTTATCTTACATTTGTGGTTCTAAAAAATACTTTTAACATATAGTCACTTAGTGTTACATACTGTGTGTAAATATTTACTCAAGTGTTATAAATTATCATCACAAGCATTAACTCATATACCTACTGTATATCCATTATATTACACTTAGTGAATGTATGTTGAAAATATTTGTGACAACAAACTGTAAGAGAACTTCAGTGTTAAATTTACATAAATAGCTAGTCCTTAACGTATAGTAACGACATGTCTTTTTAAAAAATATCATAACGTATTGAACCTAGTCTTAAACATCTAACTCCAAAAGGTTTTACCTCATAGACTGTTAACGGTTAGGAAGTTACATTATTGTTATCGTAGGATTGCATTATGTGCCAGACCTGATCCCCCTTAAAAGGCTCTCAAATATGTTTGGGGAGTTTGATTCTAACTATCATCAGAATAATCTTTGCTGTCAGTATTTGTAAACTGGTAAATATTGATAAATTTTTAAGTTCTTTTGTGACCGTTTAAAACATTAAATATATTCCCTACAAAATCAAAGGAAAAGCTTTGGTTCGAAGAATATACGCCAAGGTTGAATAAGTGATTGTAATATTTTAATTGGTTTACCATTTTCCCGAAACTGGATACGAAAAGCTATAAACTCATCAAAATAATCTGTAATCGTGACACGAAAACTGCTATGTTTTTTGTAACATTCTATTTTCAATGTTGCTTTTCCTAGAAGTATCTCCGAAAATAGAAACATTGTTTCGAAAATATCTTGTTAATTAGATGGAAAAAGTAAAACTTCGAAGGGTTTACATAAATTCATCAGGTCTCAATGGAGGGTATAAACTTGTTTTATGTAATAGGATATTAACAATAGCTTTGCTCCTCCAGTCATCTTTCTGACTCCATATTGATTTTATACACATTCAGTAAATATTTTATCTAAAAGTATTTACTAAACGTTATACTTCTTTTCTAGGTACGTTAATCACCGAGGGTCAGCTCCTAGCTGCCTTGCATTCTTGGTGTGAAAATATGGTCACCAAGACATTAAATGCCCTTTTTCTGCGTGTCGCCTCAGCATTTGCAGTAAAGGTATGTACATTAATTTTATCGTAAAAAAATGTTCAATCCATAAATTAAAAATTAAAATTCATTCTCGTGAAATGAAATAGATTTGTTATGTGTGCCGTAATCTGAGAAACAGATGACATCGAGTAAAATACAACAGATTTAAAACTAATATTGCAATTTACACCTTTTACATATAATTGCCAAGTCTTTAAATTGTTGGCTGTGTGAATTTCTAGAAAAGGTGCGGGTACAAAGTTGTATGCTGAAAAGGTAAATATACTGATTTTCATTTGCAACGACATAAAAAAGTGCCATAATTAAAACTTATAAAATTTAATAATGTATTAATATAATTTCTTGTAATAACATTTAAAGAAAATATAATTAATAAAGAAACAGTATGTGAATTATTACAAAGAAATAAGACAATCATAAAGATTAAAATTTTCAGTAAAGGATTTTTTTGGGAGTTATACACAATTATAAATAGTATTTTAGAATAAATAACAAATTATTAAACATAGAAAAAAAATTTCAGCTATTCAATAATTAGACGAATAATGTTTCTTACAACAGGTATCTATATTTTACCAGTAAAAATATGATTGCCAATACATTCTTTAAATTTTTTTATTTTTCAAATAGTATGTAAATTTATTTAAAAAAAATAGTACAAATTTAATTTCAATGGCACATAGCAGCCTCATATCACTTGAAGTAAAAAAGTTTTAATTCTGTTTTATTCTTATTTTCTCATAAGAAATCACTTGCTAAACATAAAAGGCTACATTTTTCAATCGTAAAGTATATGCGAATTGGTATCGGGAAAATTGCGTTTGGAAAAATCGTGCCTTGACATAAAAGTTGGTATAGTTGCGCCCCTACGAGATAAAAAATCCTCGGTGGTACCGGGAAAATTATGCTTGAGGAAACAGTGCCTTCGCATATAAGGTGGGATAATGATATGTCCTTTGTCGGTGTAATATATATATATATTTATATATATATATATATATATTTCGTGAACTGTACTTTTATTAAAATAAATTATGACTTACGTTTACCTATTCTAATGTATTAAAATCTTAAGTTAGTTATTATTCTTGGTTTAGAAGCAGGAGATGATGTCCTTCAATAACATTTTGATTTTTTTTATTGTTTGCTTCAACATTTTTTTACACTTGTATTTACTTACTTATCTTGTAACTGCCGTTGACATGTCATTCAAATTTTTTGAATGACTCAGATTCTTCAGATACTTGGTGAGGTACTTGGCCGTACTTTTTTTTTGTTTGTGTGCAACACGTTGGCAATTTGTTTGTCCATTTTAATGTACAGCCGCTTCCTCTTTGATCCTTCCAAACAGAGAGCATATTTTAAATATGTATATTTCGCTTCCTGCTTCTATGTCGATGGAAGGGTGTAGAAATTTGGGTTAAAAGGTTTAAGATGAAAGTTTTCTTAGCTTGTTCCACTCTTCGCAGACACTGTTTGTTCGATGCTTTTTTATCACCACAATTTCAGATATCGATGGGAATGTTTGAAATTTTCACCCGTTGGTGAAGAGTCAAAGAATTTTGCTAGTTTTTCTCTTCTGGCACCGTACACCTCGCGGGGTATCGCGGCCAGATCTGCACGTGAGTACGTAAAGCCTTACTTATTCATTCTTTAAGTTTTTAAACCAATCATAGGTATTGTACTTGCGCCATAACAACCCATTGAAGTGGAAAATGCATATTTTTACGGTGCTAGATGGGAAGCTTGAAACAAACGAAGAAACGCACGCGTCTTCAGTCGTAATTATTTCCGAAATCTATCCCGGTAAAGAATCCTTGATTCACAGAACAGTAAGTTGTACGTCTCCGTATTTATTTGGGCTGTAAAGCGTACTCTACTGAAGCGATGTTCTTCTGGTCCTATGAAAAGCCGAGGTCTGCTTGCTATACAATTTGAAAGTCCTGTGAACGTAGTACTGCTCGTGTCTCTGCAGAATTTCTTTAACTTTAGCACTACTGTTAGACTCCTTCGTCTACTAAAAAGAAACATTTTCAGTCATATTTGGTCAAAAAATATTCTCTATAGATACCGGGTCGCTTTGATCTTCTTGTGTTTGCATCTCCCACAGTCTATCCTGCGTTAAAAGCTGAAATACGCTGGGAATTTTGTAAAGAGACATAATCCTTGATTAAACAGAAGGACACATTATTATTATTCGTAGAGATCATAGATATGATCTTTGCCTTCTCTTAATAGTGGAATTCGGACTTCTGTTCTGGCGACATCTGGTTTGCATTTGGGATTGGTTGCACTCTTAATTTCTTGTCTTTTGTCACTAACTGTCCTCTTAACTTCTCTCTTCTTTTTAATACAAATCCAAGTCGTTTTCTCATTTGTGTCCTCCACATTTCTATACCGATATCCTTTGAATAATGCACACTGCTTGCCTTTCTCCGGCTAGGGTATAGTCAATCGATCCATCCCCGATTGTACATCTATACACCTGACCAGCACCCCTGTTAATTAGGAAAACAAAAGAATCAGTGTGAAGGTCATTAGTTGTGGGCCACACAGTTAACGAGAGCAAAGGGAGGGACCAACACCATTAAGAGATGCAATTTTCCCATAAGTCTTGGCGTGGGGCGGATACGGTTGCACCCTAAAATGGGTACGAATTCAAGTATACAGCTATGTATTTGCAACCCTGCATAATTGCCCTTGCTGTGCACTAGAAAAATTCGATTTTTTTTAATTTTTACTTTTGGATTGGTGTCATCCAGTTAAACGAGAGGTTACAATTAATTTTTACATAAATAAATCCAACCTCAACAAAATGATTTAGCTGACACAGTATATTTTTACACTAAATAAAAAATATATTCTATATCCGGGAGGCTACTTATCATTCGGGAGGTGCAGGTAGGCCACGCTAGAATAAACAATAGGTCTACTGTTGCACACTATTTATTTGCGCCGTCGAGTGCGCTAATAAATTTACATTTGTCTACAGCGTACAACAGCCTGCTCTTGTTAAAAGGCAGACAGAAACTATTGCTTCCTTCCTCCTCGCATGCTTGGCAGCCTGCAAGGGGGACGGGTCATAATCCCCTTGGCATCCGGACTAACGGGACTCCTGGAGGGTGAACTGTACTCTAGCCCAGGAGTGTACATACACCGACGGGACAGCTCCTGCTGATAGCTGCGTGGTGGGCGTAGCGCGACAGATGTGTTGGCGATGTACCGCCACATATTCCCATCTACTTTAGTCTCTAATTTTATTTTGTACGTCATGATCAATGGACGTGGATATAATTCTTTAAACTCCCCTTGAAACCTGCTTAAATAATAACTTTTTCATTAAATTATTAATCTTCATAAATTACGAAATAAAAACTTATCAACAATTATGTTAACTTCTAAATGGTTTTATTAAAATGAACAACAAATCTCTTTAAAAATCTTTTTTCCTGGAAGAAGTTATGGGTTTAAGTTCACTTCCAATTTTTTTCTTGGGAGAGTTCATACATTATTATAAATTAAGCATTTTAAATCACGAAGAACCAACCTAAACCAAATTTAATTTTAATTAAAATCACACATCTATGTGACAATCTGACGCCTAATGGAGGAAGGGAACAGAGAAAGAATGCTTTTAAGAAAATTTCTTATGTTATAAACTTAACCTAACCTTCATTTTACTTTTAAATATAAAAAGATGTGGATTTGCGGATTATTCTGGCGTCTGACACTAGTAAGTGAATAGCGGTTTCAATTTCACCCATTTCATTGAAAGTTAATTTTATTTACCATGTTGGTTAATAATTTTTGTCCTGAGAATTCTTAGTATGAAATTTAAATTGCGTTAACTTTATTCTTTAGTTTTTTTTTCTAATAAGTGCTGTGTTTTGTACATATTTACTTAATTTCTTGGTTATTTTTTGACTAAAATGATTGTACTATGCGGTATACTACATCCACAATTTCTTACCGAATATCTCTCTATAATACTCTATGATAATTTGCCACAGATTTCATTAGGTACTCGGTTTTGAATTTTTCAGAAGTTGCCTCATACATAGTATTTATTTTGTGACGACTTTCATAGAAATTTTTATCAAGCAGCGTTTATTTTAAACGCTGCTTGTTTTGAGAGGACGTAACAGTTAATCGATGTTGGTGGCTGAACGATTTTTTTTGGTATAGCTGTGTGTATGGTGTGATAAAGTTATTTGTTGTTCTGTATAAAACTTGTGAACACATAATGGGTGTATGTACTTAGAATTTATGTGTTAGAGGTACCAAAGAAGAAATGAAAACCAACCCTGGAAGTTTAAATACACACATAATAACTACGACGTATTTCATAAAAATTAAAACTGGTTTAAAAAATTATTATTTGTCTTTATAGAAAATGTATGACATTAATTCAATGCCTTTTTAAAATTGGCTTAAGCAGTGGTATTAAAAGTATGACATGCGCACAATGCAAAAACGAACGTAAAATAATTACCAGCACCGTATTTTTTTGCACATGGAACAGAAACATTTATGTAAAATTATAGGTATTTGTAAATTTGTAGATTTACATGAAAATAACTGCATAACTACAAAACAATGTTTGCAGTATTAATGGGTTCGGATTATTATCCGGGCATTTATGCTTCATGTTGTACCAATATCAATAGTTAAAGTTATCTGTAAACCGTTCCCTGAATATCTATCCAGTATTAAATACATATATAATTAGCATGATACAACAAAATAAAGTCCATTTACTGAATACTCTATTATCTTTTCAATGGTTTAAAAAAATATTTGAATGAAACATTGATTAAAATATTAAATAATGCGGGAATTTTCGAAAGAAATATTCAGTATTATTTCGAGAAAAAAAAAGTATTTCACGTATGCAAAAATAACCATAGCCATGTGTTGCACAAAGTTACAGCATCTTTCTTGTTGTACTACCACCTATTTCTTGGCACATGGTTTCCAAAGGTATCTTTTGTACACGTACAGAAATTTTTTCCATGTGTGATCGCAAATATTGATCAGCGTGTCGCAGTTCGTGTTCGAGTCGATGGCAACTGGTGACGTAATGCCCCCTCACCCCTCGCAAGAAATTGAACTCCCCCTCCCCCTTTCCCAACATTCCAACTGGCACCAGCTGCTGGAGTGCACCTCCCTGGTAAAGTGCTGAGTGCAGACGACAAGCGTTCAACAGAGCAACATTGAACGCAATATCAAGGGCTCCAACTACCTGGGCAAACACAAGGTGAGCTGAGCTTCAGAAAAAAAAAACCACGCTATTTGAAATCTGCCCTAGATATCCTAATTGGGTTTGTTTACGAATAGTATTTAAGAATACGCTGAGGGCGACTGAGTAGTTATGTTTTCGTATTTAGTTTTAATCGTTATTTCTAGGAGAGTGAAAAAGGCTAAAAACTCGTGGTTTTCAGAATAATTTTTAGTCATGAAATAACAGGTACTTTAATCTTGAAAGCACTCAAGGGACTTGCCTTACACCTTTATCTTCACTTCCCCGCAATTCAATATCACGCTCACCGCTACAATATCTCATAGTTTCCCAACGCACGACGAGAAGACTGCGCGCCAGTCCACAGCCTTGCGCTTAGAGGTGATACCGCTATGGAAGCACCAGTGAGAGTTTTACTTATCACCAACACAAATACACCTCTGACTAGGCCTTAAGAGCTTCTTGCATTCAACGCAATCGACTATTAATCTGAGAATCAAGGAGAGAATTTATGATTTTAAATTAGCTGCGTGGTAATGTGTTCATTTAAGTTCTCAATGTTCATAACCCGAAAACATTAATTAACAAGTACAAATTATTTAAACTGCACATTTATGTAGTCTGTAATGCTGGGAAT